>NC_143506.1:36887500-39287500 GCF_051622355.1 Phaseolus vulgaris | reverse complement strand
GACAGACTAACTCATTGGATTTTGGGTACATCTACAATATATAATATTACATTATCTGTTTTTATCTTTGGAAACAAAATACTACTATTGTACTAAGTCAAATACTATTTATTTATTTTCAGTACAAAATAGTATTTTAGATAAATGTCCTTTGCAAATCGTGCTAAGTCACAATCCCCTTGAAATGTGGCACAATGTTAAAATTGGTATTAATTGATTACTCTTCTTACTATGTAGAGATGGGCCGGGCTTAATATCTATTACGAGCCCACACTGACTACAACAAGACAAGTTCTTCCCCCACCTACATAGTTTCTTCCTGCACCTCTACAATTCTTTATTTTCCAAAAATACCCTTCAACAAAAGGGGCAGATTATTTTTTTCTCATTTTTGAATTTTATAATCCGTAAAATTTTTAAATTATAGAATTAAAATACAAAATTATATTTTAAATTCTAGAGTTTAAAATATATTTTATAAGATAAAAAATATCTTCTGTTCTCGAACGGGTGTTGGGCCTAGAGAACAATTGTCTTGCTCCTCCTTTCAGTCGTTTGGCAACACAGTTTGGGATGGTACCTGCAAAAGACACTCCAACGATCAAGTCAGTCAGGGTGTCAGCACTCGATTGTCAGAGTACTGTAAATAATGACGTATCTGGTTCTTCGATTTTGTGTTTATTTATATTACATTAATTTCGTTGGTAGGCCGTATTATGAGGTTGGTTCGTATTTAGGGTTGCGCCAAACAACTCTTAATTATGGGTTAGCCCTGCTAACTTGGTCAACCCATGGCTCGTCGTCATGGGTCGATCGGTAACGTGTCGTCACATGACTTTCTTATCATGGTCGAATGGTCAGATGGTTCGGGATTCTGGTCGACTCACCGAGTCATCCGATCATGCCAATGCACCTTCCTAATCGAATTCTAAAGTTTAGAAAAATACATTCCAACTTTAGAATTTCAAATAAAAAATTATATTCTAAATTTTACAGTTCAGAAAAAATATATTACAAATAATAAAATTTCAAATACAAATGTATTTTTGAATCCAATTATGAATGGTAGAGTTTGAAATGTAAAATTGTATTTTAAATTTTAGAGTTTATAATATATTTTTCAAATCCAAAAAATACATCCTGTACTCTAAAATTCGAAATATAAAAATTAAAAAATATAATTGTCATTTCATGTTTTTTTATGCAGGTGCATGTTTTTAATGGAGGTGCAGGAAGAAAGCATGAAGGTGCAGGAAGAAATGGCCCTAGAACGATAAAGGGAGCCCTTAGAAATAGCTGATGCAGCGGCCTCATACGAAGATGGCTAAGAAATGATGAGTGTATCGATTTTTTCTTGTAAATAAATTTTAAAATTCATCTGAAATTTACACAAAAGATCTTTCACACTATATATAATGTATGTCAAACTAAGCAAAAAAAAATTAGTTATAAAATAAGTATCAAAACTAAAAAAATGGAAAATAATAAATAACTAAATTGTGAAACAATAAATATTTTCTATGATGATTTTGGTCAAGTTGAATATTGGGTTCAACATACATAACCCATCATCTAACTTATAGGAGATTGAAATTATCTTTTTTTTTTATCAGCAAAGAATAAATAAAATTAAATAAGACACTTCAGGGGTGTCTCAACCCTTATACAAAACCCCGACACCAAGTTTCCTAATACCCTGCCAACTAGGAAGCCGACAGACATCGCACTACAGATCAAAGATAAAAATTCAGACAAGATACAAAAACCCACCAAATACAGTTAAAAGTTTTTGGCAACAGGTTGAAGTACCAAACCCAAGCGTCATACACAGCAAAGCCAGAACACGACATAACGTCTAAACAACTAATCCTATCTTTGTGACAAGCTGAGTTGTAAAAAAAAACAATTACTAAAAAACAATTACTAAGATTGAAATTATCTTAATCAACGTGAAGAAAATTCAATTTAATATATAATGGTTATTGCATAATTGGGTTATCCAATTCAAAAAATCCCAAATATAATCCAAATATAAAATAATAGTTTGAAAATAACACATTTTAAAAGAGAGCATAAAAATTGTATTTGCTTATGTCTTGCTTATAATATTCCTACCAACTCTTAATAGACAATTGACCTATATTTTATTAGGTTTCACCCTCTTTCAAACTACAGTAGTATGGTAGGTTAAAGTGAAAAGACAAAGAAACAAAAATACTTCATTTTGTCTCAAAAGCCTAAATAGAGGTCTAAATAGACATCATTTTAACTAAGAAAACAATGTCCAAACACCAAACAACAAAACTTAAAAAAAAAACAAGAAAAAACAATTTTTAATAAATGAAAAATATTTTAATAAGAACTGTTGTTACCAAAAGTGAATCCGAAAAGTGAGGACGGCTTTTAGTCGGTCTCTGTGAGAGATATGTCCACCTGTAACAAACTCTCTAATACTTAAGTCAGTAAGAACACACTAAATTTGATTATGCAGTCATCCAGTTGTATTTTTCGAGTTCATTTTTGGTAAGAAGAAGAACTGACTTTTTTTGAACTTATAAATATCTTTTGACTTTCTTGAAAATACAGAAAAATAAAATACAATATATTACTATTTTAACTCATTTATATCTTGTATTTTTTAAGAATTATTCTTTATTTTATACATTTTAGTGTAAAGACATTATATGGTTAGAGGAGAAAGTTAAATGATATATATTATATAAATGATATATAAGATCGTTAGCTGGAATAGTTTTTTAAGCAAATCCTAGAGGGAATATTATACTGACCCAACATGACAAGAAAGATAATAAGATAAAGTAAGTATATGTGTTGATTAAACAACTAATTAAAATAGAATAAAATAATTTTTCGTATCTTAGCATATTGTATGATCTTGACTACTACAACTAAATTTTTCTCTTAATACTTAAACAAAACATATACTTTAAAGAACGGATAACTCCATAAATCCCTTTTTGAAATAGCAAAACGTGAAAGCATAATCAATATCTTTAGGCACTAACATATTCAGTGCATATTTTTGTTTTTGTTTTCTTTCTTTTGCTTATATCATTGAAAACAATGGAATCTACTGCATATGAAAACGACCCTTTGAACAACTTAAGAAGTTTTATGTCACTTTAGCATGTAATTATACTATGCATCGGGTCCCATTAATGTTGGGAGGTCAAAAGTTAGGGCATTGGTTCATGCACCTTCTAATTTTACCATTCTTTTTTTCAACTGGGATGATTGAATTTTATTTGTTAATGTTTGAAGATTTTACCTATACTATAATAGAGATAATAACATATTTTTTAAGTCAGTTTTATAAGATTTAGTTAAACTTAAAAATTCACTTTTTAATATGGTATCAGAATCATTTAGATGTCATTCATAGTTTATTTTAACGATAGTTTATTGGACTTAGGTCACTCGCTATCAGACCACCTATTATATATGGTTTTTTGACCATGATGGGGTTTTTTTTTTTTTGTTTTTACCAAAATGGGGTCCGTTTAAAAAAAATTACAAATTTAGGCAAGTCGTGCCTAATTGGGACGACTTCATATGCAGAAGTCGTCCCAATTAGGCATGACTTCTGCCATGTCATACTAAAGTTGTGCCAACTTGGTACGACTTTTGCCCTATCATACTGAAGCCGTGCCAACTTGGCACGACTTCTGCCCTGTCATATTGAAGTCGTGCCAAGTTGACACGACTTCTGCCACGTCATAATTTATTTTATTTTTAATTTTATTGTTTATACATTGGGTAGTAAGTTATGTAATGTTACAAATTAATTTTTTCTCATCATTACGTGTTCTGTAAAATCATTACTTCTCAAACTATTTATTTTGCAAATTCACAACAATAATTCTCTATTTATTTTCCAAATATAATAATTTTTCATTTATCTATTTATTTCCAAATTCAATAACAATTTTCTTCATTTTTTAATTAATCAAATAATCAAGTTATTGTATTACATTACCGTCAAACATGATCCATACACGATTATCCAATTTTTTGTTCCTTAAAACTAACACTCTTAGAAAATTGTGTATCAAATTAATTTTTAACATTACATAACTTACTATCCAATATATAAACAATAAAATAAATAAAAAAATGACGTGGCAGAAGTCGTGCCAAGTTGACACGACTTCAGTATGACAGGGCAAAAGTCGTGCCAAGTTGGCACGACTTCATTATGACATGGTAGAAGTTGTGCCTAATTGGAACGATTTCTACATATGAAGTCGTGCCGAATTGGCACGACTTGCCTAAATTTGTAATTTTTTTTAAACAGACCCATTTTGGTAAAAACAAAAAAAAAATAACCCCATCATGGTCAAAAAACCATTATATATAGTCTCACACACGAGTTGACAGGTCCAAGTGTGAGGGGTGTGAGAGTTTGTTGGACTTAGGTCATTCAAACCACCTATTATATATAGTCTCATGTACGAGTTGATAGGTCTAAGTATGAGGGGTTTGAGAGTTTGTTAGACATAGACCGCCCACTATCAGATCACCTGTTATATATAATCTCACACACGAGTTATTAGATCTGAGTGTGAGGAATGTAATATTTCAAAATATATAAAGAGTTGCAATTCACATCTTATGGATTAGTTTTATAATATCAAATTAAATTTAAACTTTAAACCCTAAATTCTAAACTCATTAAGTATTGATCAAGCAGAGTTGCATGTGTGAATGTTGACAAAGTTTAGATATTGGTCAGTTATTTTATTTGGTGACGAAGCTTCCTATTAAGTAGATTTTACCTAGTTTTGTAATACTATATTCTTATCGTGTGCATGTTACTCTTTCAACTATTCTTGTTCATACTTGACATGCTGCTGCCTCCTCTTCAATCTTCTCTTTCCTTTCATTTTCTTCCATTTTCTCAAAAAACAGTCAAAGAAGACACGAGGGCATAAAAAGTTCTTTGCTTTTAACTGTCAACTGAGTAAAGATCCAAAGGTTTTCTGAGTGAACCAGATTCAAAGACAAAATCAATGAAACTCATTTAGTTAAGGGATTATTCTATTTTAACAAATGTTTTTTCAAACAAATAACAAAATCATAACTTCTTAACATTTATTTAAAAAATAAAATCATCTAAAAATTCTGTAATATTAGCTTGATTTTCATTATACAATTCCTATTTTTTTGAACTCATTATTCCCTGGTCAACCTGCAGTGGCTAGTTTTCCTCATAAAGTTTGTTTTCTTTGATAATGATATATTGTCAAACTTTTGGTTGGGTGTGGAAAAGAACTTGCATGTGCTGAAAATAAAAATAAAGTAATTTGTAGATCGTAAGAAAAAAAGAGTTTAGAAAGACTCTTTAATATTATACATTTACAATAGTGCTATCTAATAGGTGTTTGCAACTTAAATATAAAGAACCTTATTTAATATTCTCAATAACGTTTTTTACTTATGTGATTTCAAATATTTATAGTAAATTACTTTAACTAAAAAAAATTCTAAATAACAATTAATTATAAAAATACAAATATTTAGTTAAATTAAATATTATTTTATAAAAAAAAATATTGATATTTAAAGTAGTTTTTATTATTATATTTTTTAAAAAATTAACATATAATATTAGTTAGTAAAATTTTAACTATTAATTATTTTAAATTTTAAAAATTTAAAGTAGTTAATAGTTAAAATTTTAGTAACTAATATTATATATAATTCTAAAATTAATTTATAATTATTTTATTAATAATAAAATGTATTCTATATATTAATAATTTTAGTTTATAAAATAATATTTAAGTTAATTAATGTATTAATTATTTTTAATCTTTAAAATGAGTTATTATTTAATATTTTTTTAGTGTTATTATTATTTAATATAGTAATATATATATTTTTCTTTATTATGCAATGTTTCTATTGTTATGAACTAAATAATATTATATAGTATGAGTTTACTTTAAGTGCAGTAGAGTAGAGGAACATTTGTTTGGTATGTGCACCTACCAAGACACATTTAGTGCGTTTTCCCCCAAACATAATACAAAAATATGTTAATGAGATATATTAATGCTTGGAAACTTCTTAATCTCTTCTACCCAACAAAAATAAATTACAAAATAATAGTTAATCGTATATTGTTAATTAAGAATTTTGTATGTTAATAGTATTTTTTTTTTCTATACATATTTTATTCGAGACAATAATACTTAAGTCGAATAATATTTTCATCAACCTATAAAAGTTTAAGGAATTACTAGGGGACACTGATCTTAAAAATTTGTATTATACTCTTCTTAAAAGGTTGGATTTCTCTTATAATGATTTCTTCTGTATTTGTCTTCTCGTTCTCCCGGCTTCTAGGGTGCTCCGACGCTCAAGTTAGTCTGAGTACAATAGGTCGATGAGTTAAGAGGAAAAGATTCGCTGGATCTCCTCTGGTATTTATAACTTTGGGACGAGCCTCAACTGTTATGGGCTTGCTTTTTGGATTTCAGACGAGACCCAATTGTGCCTTAATTATAGTTTATAACTAAACTGGTTCAATTACAATTAATAATATGTTTATTGTCTGCTTTTAGATTCATTCGACCCTTCGACCTTTCGTCCATCCAATAATATATATACAATATAATATAATATGATAAATTCAATCTAAAATTAATCTGCTAATTTAATGACATAATAAATAAAATTTATTATAATGTATTTTATGGTTTAAATATTAAAATATATACAATCCTCCAATAAGAGAGTAACACGGTAATTAAGTATTTAAATAAGAGATAGCAAATTAAATTAGTGAAAAGGGACAAAGTACAGTTCTTGGAACGGTTAACTTAAAAATGCTATTAACAATCATTTTATTTTTCTTTTGGCACACATTTTTTTACTTAAACTGATGTTTTTGGAAGGATTTATTTTTCTTTCTCTATTATTAGTTAAATAATGTGATTTTTTTTTTTGCAATTAAAAGTTTAGAAAATTAGGTATTTCACAGGTTTTGTTTTTTGAGTCAAATCATGAAATTAATTGTCTATACGAGAGTTGTGATTTAGTCACAGTTAGAGTCTTTCACATCCATTGAATAATGTTAATTTATTTTTATAGGTGAAAACGTTAATGTTTGCAAATGAATAAAAAATAAGGTTTATATTTTTTCTTTGGGTACGTTGTGGTAACTTTTTGTTTATTAGGTTCATATTCTTACATCTTTAAAACAACCTTCAATTTGAACAGCAAAAAAACTATGTTTTTTTAATAAAATGGTTTTACTTAAAATAAAATAAAATATTATCTGGATTAGGTAATTTAATGAATATTACATCCACAACATTTGAATAAAATAAAATATTATATTCCTTAAGTATTTATTAGTATTTGTATCTATCAGAGTGTACTATTTTTTTTTTAAATATACGTTTTATTGATAACATAAGAGTAGTTGGCAGTTCAATAACTTATCACACAACAACCATGCATAATTTTTTTTAAAGAAATGTATATATTTTTTTACTATTTTAACTTCAATGATGTTTGAAAAACACAATATAAAATTAAAGAAAAGGAAAAAAAGAAAAAGAGGCTTTCCATAATTTTAAAAATGCAAGTGTCCACATTTTATATACAGTTCATAAGTAAGTATTTAAAATATTCGGTTTTTTATATTTACAACTTTTAATATTACATATTTTTAATATATAATAAAAAATATTTAATTACTTTGTTTTTATAGTGTTCAAATATGTCAATATAGTCTTAAATTACTCACAAATCATGACTAATGACAGTTTATATACTCATTCTTCCTTTAATTCATTAAAACATTTCTTAAAAGTAAAATGGTGATGAAGATAAAAAATTCTAAAAAACAAGAATCTGAATACGGTGATTTATCCTAACACGATGTTTTAAGAGTAGGAATAGCAATATTACAATCATATTTTACTAAAATCTCAATTTTGCATTTCAAGTTATTATATATATATATATATTAATATATGGTCCATGTAGATGGGGACAAAACTTAGCAAATTGGAATGACTTTGAAGTGATTTCATAGGCATAAGAGAGTTGTAGATGGAAGAGATCAAAATAACATTGACAATATGCTAGTGCATATTCAAAAATATGAACCACATGTCACAAAAAAATCTCAACATTTCACATATTTGCTGACAAATGTGATTTCCTCATTTCATGCACAAAATCAAGCCCTGCTCGTGCTGGATGAACATTTCAATCTCCATACTTAATAATTAAATATTAAAAGTGGCACTCCAAACAAGACGCCTATTTATTGCTACTATAATTTACTTAATTTTTTATAAACAGAACTTTTAAAAATTGTGTTCGATAAAAGAAAAAGATGAAAGTAAATAAAAAAAATGTAGAACAGAGCAAAATCAAATATATTTAATTTAGGAAAATAAAAGATAAAACGAAGTCTTGTAATTAAATAAACAAATCAAATAGTATATTTGTAATAAATTTTTTTATCTAAGGTCACATAAATATATTTTCTATACATTTTAAAAGTTCATAGAATGTTCTGTTAAACTCTGTTTGTGAAAGAATGATAGTTATCTTATCGGTATCTTATTTTATTGTTCCCGATTTCAAGCATTTCAACAAAATTTTATAACCTCATTCGTGTACCTAATCAATTAATGTACATAATCAAACTTATCCAATCCCAAGATTATTCATAAATAACTAGCCACGTTCTGAAAATAATTTATTCCTTTCTATTTATTGTGTCAGATAAAAAAATGAAATAAATTTAAAAAAACTATCTAACTATTTTATTAAAATGGAAATAATTTTTTTTAATTCTTACATAAACAAGCTTTAAAAAAAAAGTAAAATGAAAGGAGTACTTAACAATGAAGTGGGCATAATAGTTAACGAATTATTATTAATTAACAAGTAGGCTTATTTAAACAATTAACAAAACGTGGATTTTAAGACAATCGAAAGATTCATGCACCATAATCATAAACTAGGTTTGCAAAAACGACAAAGTGGCACCATATAATAGTGCCATTAATATTATATACAACACAAACAATACATATAAACACTAACTCACCTTTATTTAGAATCATAATAGACTTCATTTTTCAAACATTCGACCGTCCAATGAACAAAGTCACCAAAGCTAGAGAAGAAGAGACAAAAACGACATCAACTAAAAGAAAACGCACCAACATAGTTTTATACAACTTATAGAAAACACCCACATGTTCGATAATTTTTCCTTAAGAAACTCGAAAGAGAAGAAAACAATAAAAATAAATCGAGATTTAATCTCAAATTAAAACCAACTTATGTATTTTAATTTTAAAAGGGTAGACGGTGAAAACTCACATAAGCCGGTTTTAATTTATTAAAAAAACTCAATTTTTGTTTTGTTTTTATTGTTTCCTCTAATACAAGTTTTTAAGGAAAACGTTTATCTAAACATGTTATTATTCTCTTGTTCTAATAAACTAGGTCATGGTTGGTCACAACGACGTCGTCGAGCATCCACAAGTCATCCATCATGTAACCGTTGTCCCACTCGACACCATTGTTGGGCAGAAGCTGCTCGTTCTCCAAGCCGAGAAACAGTTCGAGTTGTTTCAGGTCGAGTTCCTCTCCTCCGCTGCTGTCTCCGCCGTAGGAGGCTGAGGAAGGCGGCGGTGCGGTGGAGGCTGAGCTGCTCTGTTGGGGGAGGTCGGGGCTGAGGCAGCGTTTCTTGGAGGGCGGCGGAGTGGCGGCGGGGAAGTTGAGTTTGGCCTTGTCGCCGCGGATGCGTTTGGCGGCGGTGTCGTAGGCTCTGGCGGCTTCCTCGGCGGTGGAGAAGGTGCCGAGCCAGACGCGGACACCCTTGTGTGGGTCCCTTATTTCTGCAGCCCATTTTCCCCATGGCCTTTGCCTGATTCCTCTGTACACGTTCTTGCGAGCACGCTCGCTCTTCTTCCCTGCTGCTGCTGCTGCAGCACCCACACTTTTCTTCTTCTTCTCACATGATTCCACTGCCACGTACAAACAAACAATGTATTAAGAAGTGAAAGCTTTTGCAGCCATTTTACAAGCTTCTACCGTTAATGGCTGTTTTTGTTTGCGTCTTCTGTGATAAAGTTTGCTTTTAGAAAAACCATAAAGTTGTAATAAACTTTGCCTTTTTCTTCTTCTTTACCATTACCATTCAACTGCAAGGAAAAACGTGAAGAAAAGAAACGCTCGCGTGTTCTTATTTTTTAATGTAAATTGGTGAAAAGCTTCAACTTCACTCCATTTTCTCTAACTTCTTCAACACACAACTTCTTTTATCTACCAAACCCCACAGGTGAAAAAAAAAAAACTCTTTTTGAGACCCCCCAATGGATTGATTAACTTCAGCTTACTTTTCATCATACATTCAGAAAAAGAAGATCAGTAGCAACTCCACTACACAACAAAGATATCTTATTTTTCGATTGCATGTTATGTTATCCAAAATATTAAAAAAATCAGTATCTCAAAGCAGAATCTTCATATTACAAACTATGAAAAGAAAGCGTTTTTGGATTTAAAATAAATAGACAAGAAAGGAAGTTTATTTTGAATTATGTCCACTCAAACAGTAGCAAACAACATAATTGATTGGATGACAGAATTTCAGACAGAAAAGTACATGGGGAAATAGAATAGGCACATGGAACAACCTAGAACAATAAGAAAAAGATAAACTGGTAGGTGGGTAGGTGTAAAAAACTGAACTTGATCTAGACTAGGTAACAAAAACCAACCTTTTTTATCTGGGATTACGGGGAGGGGTAGTTTGGAAGTAGCGGCGGCGGTGGCGGCGTTGGTGGCGGAGGAGTAGTCGAAGCCGAGGAGGTCAGAGTAAGGGTCTAGCTCCGACCAGAGTTGCTGCTTGGGGAGGTTGCGGCCACGCTTGACACCAATGAAGTCTGAAATAATTGCACCTCCACACATCTTGTTCAGAGAACAGAAGTAACAAGAAATGGCACTGTGAGTCTCGTGACGAACATCAGAAGAGGAAGTGAGAGAGAAGATGAAGAACGTGTGAGTTTATATAGAGATCGTGGTTCTGGCGTACGCTGTGGGTCCCACCTCGACCTGAATCACAAATGGTTGCGTGATGATCAGACGGTGGAGAGCGAGGGGTGGTGACGTGGCGGGGCGTGTTTGGTTCGAGTGGAGACGGTGCTGCGCCTTGTTTGTTTGGGTAGAGACGGATTTAACGCGCGTCGAAAGGATTTAACGGCAGAGAGAGATGAAACGCGCTTCTGGGGTGTGTGAGTGTGGTGGGGCCACTGCGTTTTGGAGTTACGTCTGCTTCAAGTGTGACCCTCGAAGTTAGCATTAATAACGCTTTACACCATTGATGGAACGTTACTGCTATCAACCAATCACTTACCAACCACCGTAAAAGCTGTTTTAGGTTAAAATCACTTTTAACTTTTTTACACTGTTCCTTTCATCCTAGTATCACTTGAAAGGGAAACGACTGAACGCGTCAAAAAATAAAAATTCAAATACATATTTATGAAAATAAAAAAAATAGAGTTAAATGTGGTGAAATTATTATAATTTGGTTGGGTGTTAAGACTTGAAGAATATGTTATGAGATTATTATGTGAATCTCATTTATCGAGGTAACATATTAATTTTAATATTATACATGAACTGTAAACTAAAATTATAACTGTAGAATTTAATTTAATTTGTTATGAGATTTCTAAACTATATTTTAAAATAATATGATGATATCACGTTTTTTCATAAAATATAATTCAACTTGGTTTTTGAAATATTAGATTTATCATTTAACTATATTACAAAACATGAATGAAATTAGATAAAAAAAAAAGGTAAATAATGATGTAATGTAGGTGAGTGTAGGTAAGAGAGAGATGAAAAGAAGGTAAAAAATAAAAAGATAAGATAGAGGGAGAAGAAAACAAAGAAGTTGCAGAAGATCTTTGACATGGCATTCATGCAAAAACGATAAGAAGGATTCTGAGATGAAACCTATCAAACTGCATGCATCAAATCCTAACCGATTTATATGAAATTATAATGAAAATGCTTCAGAAAATGGAAAAAAAATCAAAAAAAAAAATCAACCGCCATGCAGTTCTGCAAAGAATGTGAGGTCCCCTACGTAGCTTTACAAGATTAGATTGAGTTGGTTCTTCTTCGTCAATTACACATAAATGCATTAATACATTTTATAGTATTTATAGTGTTAATACATTTTATAGTATTTATAGTATATAGTATAGGAGTGGATAGAAATTTTATTTTATAAGTCGGTTTTATAAGATTGAATTAGATTTAAAATTCATCTTTAATATGATATTAGAATTATTTAAAATTTATTTGAAAATTTATTGATCTTATCATCAAACCACCTATAAATAAAGAGTCACATGCACAAGTTTGACAACATGTATATAAGTGAATGTAAATCTCATCTTATACGTCTGTATATACTCTCAATTACGAATAAGGATTGTTATAAAATTCATTTATGATAACCATTCAATGCTTTCCTTAATAGTCTGAGTCAAAAAAGATCTATAAATAGATTATTACTCTATCATGGGAACACATTAAACTCTATTTTATACTACTCTTAGCTATATGTTAAAAATTTATCTTTACTTTTGTATTTTTACTAACTTAAACATCACAAAATCTTGTGCAGATGAACCTCCCCTTCTCATCAAAATCAACTAAAAGCTCGTTTCCTGAAAACATACCATTTTTTATAAATTGTACATCTCGAATTTATTTTTATTGAAACAATGTTAATTTATAAAATTAAATTAGATTTAAAATTTTTTAATGCATCATAATGACATTTATTTTTATATTGAATTGCACATTTCGAAGGGATATTGTTTGCAAGTTGGTAACTGTGTGTGTTCAGGTTATCATATAGAAGATGAATATATTTATTTATTTATTAATTGTTGGAGCATGCATTGGTATGGCAATACAAATGTGGTATCAACACCTTTGTCCTATTAAGGTTAGAAAATGAAAATGACAATGAAAATGATGAAAATGAAGTGGTCCTGCTCAGGCAACTTTGGGATTGTATATATCATGTCCTCATTCTAATCTCACTTCTTAGTCAATACAAAAAAAACCTTCATCTAACTTTTTTAATATTTAAATATCAAAATTAGTTTGTAGCAAAATAGGGGCAAATATATATTTATATTAAAAAATATTTAAATTTTTAGTTATGTTTTAGAAAATATTTTTTTGGAAATATAATTGGAATATGACTACCAAATTATTTTCTTAAAAATAAGCTTGATGCAGGAATTAAGAATTGAAAGTATTGTATATATGAAATTTGAATGATTTAATTTTATTTGACTTTATGGTAGAAATAATAAATTTTCTTGATTGGTACGTGGTCTCTGCAAGTGATCAGAATCATTGAATGGTGGACCCTATTCAGAAGTAGGGTGGGGCAAGTAGTCAAAACTGCTTTCAGAAATCTTTGAGTTCTGCTGGTTTTCTCCCTAATAATACAAACATATTTTTCTAAAAATTAAATTTAAATTATTTTATAGTAAATAAAAAAATATGATAAAAAAAAACATGAAATAAAAATTAATTTTAGAAAAAAAATTAATTAATTATTATAAAAAATTAAATTAAAATTTATTTTAAAGACTAATTTTTATTTATTTATAGATTAATTTATATTACTGTTAAATAATTTTTAAATTAGTATCTAATTAGTAACCAATATTTTAACTACCAATTATTTAGATTATAAATTTAGTAACAAACACCTTGGTGGTTAATTAGATACTAATTTTTAAATCTTTTGTTTAGAAACCATAAAAAAAAAACTTAATCTCTAAAAAAATTTATAATTTAGTCACTATAGCAACTAATTATTAATTTTTTCTAAAATTAGTTTTTATTTCGTGATTTTCTTGTAGTAAATATTTTAAAATGTTAAAATTGCATTTGTTATTTTTATATTCCTTAAATGCGCATATTTAATAAAAAAACTGAGGGATAATTTTAAATAAAAATGAAATAATTTTTTGATAGATATTTCTAATTTTTTTAGTAATTTTGATATTTACTATGTGAATTTTATGATAATTATTAATGTTGGTGACATGCTAAGTTTGACAATGTTATGTCTTAGCATACATATATGATGAAGATGATTATATGCCAATCTATTAATTCAAAAACATTGAACTTACTTTTAAAATCAAATTTACATATTATTTATTAATGTTGCGTATCAGTAATGATTTTTAAAAGATACTAATTTCTTTATTAGCCAACTATGAATGTACAAAAAAATTAACCCTTTTAAATAACATTTGCAAAAGTATACTGTATAATATCAATATATAATATTTCTTAAAAAGTATTATATGTATATATATCTTAAACTATTTCTCAGCACCTCCATAGCTTCTCCCAGCAGGTGTGAGAAAATAATATAATATAATTTTGTATTTTTTCTATTTTACAAAAATTTGGAGTGGTCGAATTTAAAAGCTATTTTTGAATTATACAATTCAGAATATTTTATTTTTTATAAAATACATTTTGAATTATGCAACTCAAATTTTTTTGGGATTCATAAATATTTTTTGGATTCTATAATTCAAAAATAACTTATAGATTCAGCCTAATTTGGAATGATTTTTTTTAAAGAAACTCATTATGAATTATAAAATATGGTGGGGATTCTATAATCTAGATTTTTTATTTATTTATTATAAAATAAAAAAAATTAATAGAATAAAAAGTATTTTTTGATATTTTAAGAAATATGGTATTACAAGAAATTATGGAGGTGCAGAAAGAAACAGAGAGGTTAGCTTTGAAATGGTACATGAATGAGTCCACCTAGATGTTTTTGGACCGAGGTATGGCCCATAAATGCCTCCTTCCGCTTCCGTTGAAGCCGGATTTTGGTTTTTAGAATTCAAAATCCAATATCTTATATTTTCGACAAAGCAGGAATTACATTAAAAGAAGGTATATATTTTAAATTATAACTCAAATACTAAACAATATCAAAATAATTAAAAAAACAGAAAAAGTAATCCGAATCAATTTATGCAGAAAAGAAAGTGAAAATACTAAACATGAAGGAAACTATAGATAAAAAATATCAATTTGTAAGTGTTCGAGATTTCTCAAGGATAATAAATCACTTGTTTGAAAAAGGAAAAGGTTCCAATTAAGTTTGATGAAATTATTTTCTATTACTTCATTTTTCATAAAACGAGGTAGTGGAAGTGGAAAATTACTTCATAAATAGTAAATTACATCATGTTCACTTCTGACACTCAATGTGGTAAAATTAATAATTAAGAATCAGAAATACTTTGAAATTTACACCTCTCATCCATTTAATGTATCTTAAGAAGTTGTGAGGAAGTACGAGGATGATATCACAAAAGGTTTTTTATGATAATTATGAACTAAGGCAAGATACATCAAACATCTTATAGCTAAAGAGGGAGTGGAGTTCTTATGCTTGCAAGAAACAAAAGTTGTTGTTTTATCAGAATCTAGATGCTACTTAATATGGGGGATTGTAATTTCGGGTGGATTCATAATGAAGGGGAAAGTGGTGCAGAGAGTACGCTATTTATGTAGCACAAAGATGCGTTTACCTATAACAATCATGTGGTGGGAAGGGGCTACATTGCTATTTTTCGAAAAACATATAAGATTAAAGAATAATTGTGTTGTAGTTAATGTTTATGCAGCTTGCAACATGTCTGACAAGATTGCTTTATGGGAGGAGCTGATGAGCCTTAAAAGCTCATATCAAGATAAGGTGTGGTGCTTATGTGGGGATTTTAACGCAGTTAGGAGAGAAACTGAGAGGAAGGGTGTTAGTGGAAATGGAAGCCAAAAAAGTGAGATTAACAACTTCAATGGTTTCATTGAGAGTAGCTTTCTTCTAGATATGCCAATAGTAGGAAAGAAGTATACATGGTACAAAGCGAATGGATAAGCTAAATGCATAATTGATAAAATACTTGTTTCAGAGGAGTGGTTCCAAAATTGGCCTTCGTGTAAGCAATATGTTGAACTGAAGGAGGTGTCAGACCACTTTGCCATTGTGGTCAAATCTCTGGTCAGGGATTGGGGCCCAAAACCTTTTAGGTCCATTGACACGTGGCATCAGGAGGTTCAAGAAGATGGTGAAGGACAAATGGAATTCCTACTTGGTGCAGGGAAATAGTATATCTAAATTCAAACATAAGAAGAAATGTCTAAAGAATGATCTCAAAGTTTGGAACTGGGACGTGTTTGGGTGTCTGGATACAAATAAGAAGAGGATTGTGAAGGAAATTAAGGACTTAGATATCCAAGATAATAACATAGACCTTGGAGATACTGCTAAGCTGAGAAGAATGGAGCTTTTTAGTCAATTGAGGGTGATTGATAAAAAGATTGAATCCCTTTACAGGAAAAAAGCTCGAGCTAATTGGTTTAAACACGGGGATATCAATTCAAAATACTACCACTTTGTAATCAGATGGAGAAGACTTAGAAACGAGGTTAAAGGTGTTGAGGTAGGAAATCAATGGTGTGAAGACCCAAATGTTGTTCGAAGAGAGGTTAGGAATATGTTTGAAAATAAATTTAAGGCGACTCATGACTGCGGGGTTAGTTTAGGGTCTGCTGTGTTTAAATCCTTATCTGTGGAGGTCAGATTGAGCATGATATCTGATGTCACAAATGAAGAAGTTAAGGAAGCGATATGGTAGTGTGAAGGTTCAAAGAGTCCAAGGCCGGATGGTTTAACTTTAACTTCATTAAGTATAACTAGGATACTCTTAAACATGATGTTGTGAAAGCAATTCTTTGTTTTCAAGAAATGGGATGCTTTCTTAAGGGTTGTAACACTTCCTTTATATTCCTAAAGTAAGGGACCCAACCAACCTCGATTAGTATAAACCTATTTCTCTAGTGGGCACACTATATAAAAATAGTCACCAAGGTGTTAAGGTGGGTAGGAACGAGATTGAATCTTGCTTGTTACAATTAGCGAATGATACTCTTGTCATGTGTGAAGATTCTTACGCCAACGTGTGCACAATTAAAGTTATACTTAGATGCTTTGAGCTCGTATCTAACTTGAAAATTAACTTCCACAAATCAAAGTTGGCAGGTATAAATGTTGACAGGACTTCCCTTAAGTGTTAAGCAAATTCTCTAAACTGCACTACATGAGGATATCTTTTGTATACTTGGGGTTAGAAGTGGGCGGTAATTCATGGAAAAAACAGTTATGGGAGCCAGTTGTGAATAAGATAAGTGCAAAACTAAATGCATGGAAGGGGAGATTTCTGTCTTTAGGGGGAAGAATATGCCTTATTAAGTCGGTCTTCTTGGCAATACCTCTTTTTTATTTCTCCTTCTTCAAAGCCCCGACATCGGTGTGCAATAAAATTATCGGGTTTGGGGGAAAGAGCAAACATCGGTATCCAGGGTCAGCTGGGAGAATGTATGCAAACCTTTGGAGAGAGGTGGGCTGGGGATTAAAGATACCAGATCGTTTAATAGTGTTCTGTTGGCAAAATGGAAGTGGTGGTTAGTGAGCATTGAACAAGTGAAATGGAAAGATATTCTTGTGTCCAAATATGGCCTGAAATTAGGGCGAAGTCAATCCAATGTGAATTTCCAATCTTGGTGGTGGAGAGACTTATGTAAAGTTTGTGGCGACGGAGAAGATCACGGATGGTTCCAAGAAGCATTAGTAGGGAAAGTTGGTTTAGGGGACATAATAAGATTCTGGGAGGATGCATGGGTTGGAAACTCTAAACTTGTTAATTTGTACCCTAGACTGTACTCTTTATCTATGGATCAAAGGAAGAAGGTGGGCGAGGTAGAAGTATGGGAAGATCTTGGTTGGCAATGGAGGTTAAGGTGGAGGAGAGTCAGGTTTGTTTGGGAGTCAACACAAGAAGAAGATATGCTTAGGTACATTTATAGGGGAACTTTAAATAGGGAGGAAATTGATATGATTCCAATAGCAAGATATAGATGATTCTTTGACATTTTATGGAATCAACTTGAGTTGGAGATAGCTTAGGCACTTTTAATAGAAATGGATCAATGTTCTATGTTTCAAGAACTCACCAAAACTTGCACCAAACACCAAAGTCACATGGAAGACCCATTTCTTGCCAATTGAACCGATTAAATTGAACAAGAAAGTAAATTAACCGATTGAAACTCTAAAGAAAGCAACTGAACCGAACAAAACATGAAAAGGAGCTACTGAACTGAATTAAAACAATAAGAAATTGAAAAGAACCGAACAAAAATGCAAGAAAAGGAAGATGAACCGAATAAAAGAAACTACACTTGTTTTAGAGTTCATATGGACATGAAAATGGAAGAACTAAATGGAGAAGAGAGGAAACTTATGTGGATGAAGAACTTGATTGATGAACACGCCACTTGAAGTGTGATTGCTCCAAGATAAGTGTGAATTGCCGCCACTTGAGGGAACCAAGGCTCTCAAGATGAGACTAGGAAGAGGAGAAATCAAATCTCACTCACTCAATCACCAAATTGGGAGAGTTTCTTTACTACAAATTCCAAATCTGCATTATGAAGGACCTAAGCCCTCCTTTTATAGGAGCAAGGGCTGGTCATGAAGCTTACAAAACAAGCTAACCAAAAGTCCCTTGCATGCTACTCACTTCTAGCACCTAAAGTGAAGCATGAAGAGTCACCTTCTAGAAAATTCTAAACTAATGCCTAAAGATGCTTTTACAAAAGAGGTATCTAAGGTTTCCCTCTAAGCACCTTCCTAAAAACTATATATTTAAACATTCTACATTTTATAAAAGAAACTATAAAGAGAGATATTTATTTGAACCCCATTCTTTGACGGCTTGTAGACTTCTTTGGCTTTAGGCTTGATCCTTACTTTATTTTATGTCTTCTTTTAATTTTGAGAAGACTAGAAGGAAGAACTTCAAATGTGAGGGTGGATGTCCTCTTCCTCCCTTAATAAAAGCCTCCTTTATTTGATTCTCATCACTTGGCCTTTTTGAGTGTCAAGCAAAATCAGGTTTCGAAAGGTTTGTGGGTAGCTGTTGAAAGGGGTATTTGGGAGCAACGGAACACGATTATTTTTAAGCAAGGGGTACCAGATGTGGAAGAAATCTTTCAGACAACACAACTTAGATCATGGATGTGGATGAAACATAGGGCACAATCCTTTTGTTATTCTTTCTCGAATTGACATTTGAATCCTGTTCAATGCATTAAAAGTTATGACTAGAAAGGAAATGGGACATAAGAGGTTTTCTTTGTTGTTGTTCTAGAAGGTAGTTTTGGGTAGGTGAAGGTGGAGAACATAGAAGCAGAAATGGGTATGTGAAGGTGTATTCAAGGCCTAATTACCTCTGTTTTTTTTTGTAGGAGCTACTGGTTGTTACCATGGTAGTGGTACTGGTTTTTGGGAAGCTCCTTATAGCTCTGGTTCTTTGTAGTTCAAAAGACACATGATGCAATAGTAGAAGTTGTGTAAGTAGGCAACAAGTATAGAAAACAGAGGAGGTTTGTAGAAGGACTAGTGTTCTTGAAGCTGCAGGAGATATATCAGAATCGGTAGGTTCGGATATGATGGTTTGGTGTGGACGTTGGTTGTTGGATGCTAGATGTTGGTATGTAGGATAAAGGTGATGCCAAAAGAGCCTAAACCAATGCAGGATATTTTCCCAACTTCTATGAAGTCCAATTAGGTTTATAAATTTAAGTATATAAGGAAAGTGGCAGAGGTATCTGAGTGGCAAGCTGTTTTTAGGTAACCTGCTAGCAGCTGTTTTGTTTGGAAAATAGAATGAGGGGAAGGGAAGGAAATGATGAATGTTTTTGTGAGAAGCATCAATGTGAGAATGTCAAAATGGTTCTGCAGATAAAATGGGTGCTGAATTGATCTATTGAGGTGCCAATTCAAGGCTTTTTAAGCAGGAGTATGGAATTGGTTCTTTGATTTTGTGGGGATAAGGCAAAGAAGGTAGCATGATTTTTTAATGAAGCTTACCACACTAAAGGAAGTAAGGAAGATTGAATAGTATGATGGATGGCGGAAGAAAGGAGCGAAGCAAGAAACGCTGCAGCTATAATGCATAAAAGGTGCAAATGTGTAGAGCTTAGACCCTGAAGCTTATTGTCTAGCTGCTACTGATATGGCTTAGCTCTTTAGGAGCGAGAGAAGAATGTTGGCAGGAGTGGAAACATCTCGTGTTGGCTACAAGCTTTAATTTTTAGCTTTTGTGTGCCTAATAAGATGTTGTCCTATATGCATCTAAGCCATATGCAACCAAAGTAGAAGTGATGCACGTGCATACCAACTCTTAAATATGTTGAGGTGAGTAATGCTTAGTCATAGAAGGTGCGTGGCAGGGTTGAGGGAGGGGAGCCACTACAAATTCAACGTAAAGGAGCATAACTCTTTGAGCTCAAGAAGCTGATGTTGATGAACGTGATGGGATTGCTCAATCCAATTTGGAGATAAAGCAGTATTGAAGAATGCATATGATGAAGGAAAATTTAGCAAGAAGAAGGTGATCCTGATGACAGATATGGTAGCAGGTATTGGGCCGGCTCAAGTAGATGCTATAATTTCTCTCCTGGAACCACTTAATCAAACAAGATGTTTGATACGACCAAGGTGAGTGGATCTGATTATAGTGCTTAATTATGCAGCATCTGAAGTCGAATTTGAGCAAGGAATATAAGTGATCATTGGTCAAAGGTACATAAAGGAAAGGGAGATGCATAATCGCTTCTTTATTCTACAGTTTATGGTATTTTAGTGCCATGTTTATGCATGTTTGCTGCATAATTCTACAGCTATAGCGGCACCTAAAAAACATGTGTTGTTCATGATTGAAATTGTTGGTTCTGTTGTCTGTGTTATTCGTGTGGGTGTTGGTTTTTGTATAAGGGTTGAGACATCCCTAAAGTGTTCATGTTAATTTAAATTTATTCTTTGCCGATAAAAAAAAATGTACATGAATTCCTGATCCAACATTCAGAAACAACTCATCCTCTCTAAAATCACTACAACATTTGCTGAATTCTGCAGAAAGTGAAAATACTAGTAGAAAGGAAAATGGTAAAGTCTTATTTCTTCTACACTATATGTAAATAAGAGTAAGAAAATTCTAAAGTATTTTATATACAATTTCTGACTTTTCTGTATATAGTAAAAAATGATTCAAATATCTACCCAAGAAGTATTCAAATCATGGGGTTAGATTGGGAAACAATAGTCATGGAAGTTGGTTCTAAATGATTCAAAATTGTTCTTCAAGAGGAGAGATAGGAAATCAGACAAAAAATGAACCAAAAAGGGTCTAAGTAAGTTCCACTCCTTTATATGTGCCACATGTTGCTGATAAAAAATAAAAAAATAAAAAAATGTGCCACATGTTCTCCTATTTGGTCCAATAATTATGGAAAACAATACTTTTTTCCTTCCTTCTTTGTTGTGAGAGCTGAAAAATGCATGCACTTTAAAATGAGTCAGATATGGACAACTTCAACAAGAAATAATATATACACATGAACCACTTCAGAGGTGATCCAACCAATATACAAAAGTCTAACACAACCATACAACACAACATCTTCTAGACAACTACACACTTAACACGTCCAAATATCAACCGCATACAAACTAAAACGAAAAAAAAGGCAATCCTCTGAAGACACCAATCTGAATAAGAGAAACAAACATAAGGAAATTTATAATTAATCCAAGATCAAACCTTCAATTGAGCCAAAGAAAAGATCTCAGAGTAATCCAACATTCCACCTTTAAAAATAATTTATGGACAAGTTGGTGGCTTTTGCAAGCCCATGTAAATTGGTTTAATGTTTTGACATCTAGATCCGGTAGGCTTGGGTCCAAGCGACAAGTTTATGTTCTCAAGTTTAACTTTTTCACAAGGGAATTTCATGCTACACCTTAAATCCACTGCAATTGGTGTAGGAGTGGTTCCTCTTATATTTGAAAAACTAATATCTTTTAACTGTACAAGTGAAGGCTGCATGGAAGTAAATGAATGCTCATATTAGCATGCTCCAACTTCATTATAACACAAATTATGCTGCTGAGAGAGAATGATATAAACAAACAAACAAATAAATTAACCTGGTTTTGACAGTTTTTAGAGCATTCATATTCTTGGTCAATGATGATAGGGTTTTGAACATTTTGCATGTTGATGTCAGTGAAGGTGATAAATGATGCTGAGCCTGGATGCTTATTTGGCCATGTCTTGATTCTCACGCCATTAGTTGTGCCAACCATCGAGATGTTCGTCACGCTAATGTTTTTCACTTCTAGCTCATCTGGATACTTTCCAAGACTTCCAATACTGTCATCAACATTCAAAAAGTTAGACCCTAAATTTAAATCTTAAAATCATCATCTTCTTCTGCTATATTAAGGCTATGGAGATAATATACATTTTTTTATCAGCAAAAAATAATAAATAAATGTGAACCACTTCAGGAGTAGTCCAACTCTTATACATATCGAAAAGAAACTCTAAAACCTCCCCATAAGGAAAAAGAAAACATTAAAATCATACCATCAACAACTGACAATACACCAGCAAACACCCAACCAACAAATAGGAATTAACCAACAACTCAAAAACATCACTTAATCAAGTTCAAGCAAAACAAACTAGAGGATTAAGAGTCAGAATAAGAAAAACAAGCCGAGGGTACATTGGAAGTTACCAAAAAACTAAACCTTTAATTGAACTAGAGTGAACATTTCTTAAACATCAATCACACCACCTTTAAAAATTACATTATTATTGTTCCTAAATAATATACATATACATATACCAATCTAACTAACTGTTCTGTTACTATTTACTTATATTCCATATAAATCAAGATTTACACCCATAATTATGTTTTTTGACCACTTATTGTACAACACAACTTTTTAACATTGTCACACACCTTAAGCATAACATATGTAAGATGAATATTTGTCAAATTAAGATACATATATTTCTAGAAACTACTAGACACTACAAGAAAATCATTAAATAGAAACCAATTTTAGAGACAAAAAATAATTAGTTGCTATAATGACTAAATTAGAGACCACTTTAGAAACTAAAAAAATTATTGGTTTCTAAATTAGTTTCTATTATTGATAAATAATTTCTAAATTGGTATCTAATTTTTTTAGTTTCTAAAATGGTTTCTAATTTAGTCACTATAGCAACAAATTATTTTTTGTCTCTAAAATTGGTTTCAAAAAGTGATAGAAGATCCAGGTACGCTTTCTTCACCTATACAACAAGATTTTTTCTACCATATTCTACTTTTAAACGAGTAAAATCTTTGGTGGATATATATGAAACATGCAACATGATTGTGATTGAGCTTGAATATTATGAAGAAGCAAAACAAGAAGATGTAATGATCAAGGCATTGCAAGAATAAACTTGATTGCAATGAAATATTCGCCCTAGTTGCTTACCACCATAATCAAGGCTCTAATGTTGATAAAAAAAATAAAATCAAGTCTATAATAGCTATTTCAACTAAAAAAGGATGGAGTATTCACCAACTAAATATGAATCTAGCCTTTGGTCTTCTCGAAGAAGAAATATATGTGGAACCACAAGAAGTTTTAAGTAAAGGTAATAAAGCCAAAATGATAAGACTAAGAAAAATTCTATTTGTCTTGAAGCAAGCTCCTTGAATGATATAACAAAATTGATGAATATTTCACCAATCTTGAATTCAAGAGGTGTAAGAGTAAGCCAACTCTATATATCAAGACTCTAGGTGTATGATACTTTCATTAACTTTGTATATATAGATAATCTTATCTACATAGGAAACAACATACAAATAAAGAAAGATTTAAAAGAAGACGTGAAAAAGGAAGGACTATTTATCTTTCAAAAGAAACATATTGAGACATTCCTAAATAAGTTTAAGATGTACGATTAAAAATAATTTGGTACTCCACTTGTGACAAATGAAAAGTTGCAAAAAGACATATTTATTTAAAAAACTTACTATATCTAACAACCACAAGGCTAGATATTATGTGTGCTACAATTCTTCTATCAAGGTTCATGCAAAAAAACCAAATCAAATACACTTTAGAATTTTAAGGCATCTCTAATGCATAAAATAGTTTGGTATATGGTACAAAACAATGGTCAACTCAGGTTGATTGACAACATTGTCATTAATAAGTATGATCAATATATTTTTTTTTATCAACAAAAAATAAATTAAATAAATTTGAACATTTATGGATGTCCAAACCTATGTCATTGAGACTAGTTTGCCTCTAACTCCAACGGTTTCATATTAAAAAATCTCATGTGGTTATAAACCTAAGTTAATCCATCTCATTACCTATTTGGAATTATACAAAAAAAAAATAAAAAATAGACAACTTAACCATGTGCATACAACATCCCTTAACCCAGAAACATCCCCATAATGTGATGCCTTTTCACTTGGATCATGATTTTTCTCTTAGACATCTAAAAAGAAAGCAACATGACTTGAAAAATACTTTAAAAAATGGGAAAAATGGGAGAACAAGAAGATGACTCTAGTATGATTTATCGAGACAACAAGTTAGCTATATCAACGACAAAAAAATCTAGTCCATCATCAAAGAACAAAGCAAATAGCACATTGCTATTTATTATCACTTCATCTAATAGGTAAAATCAAATAAGAAAATTCAACTCAAGTACCATGGAACACTAGATCAAGTTGTAGACACATTACCAAGAATCAAGTTTGAGTCACTAGGATTTATGTTTGAAGTTGCTGAATTTTGCATCCGAAAAGGAGTGTTAAATTATGATGCATATTTCTAGAAAGTTCAAGAAAATAAAAATCCTAGAAACTAATAGAACTAGTGATTCCTAGAATTATCAGAACAATTTATAAAAGTAAGCACAAGATGTCTTGCAGGTAAAATAATCTCCAAGTACTTAGAATGGATAAGTTTTAGAAAATTTTAGATCCTTATAAAGGAGATATTTCATGCCTATGCAAGTTCATTAAAACTCAACAAAGTTTGTTTTCATCAAATCAATTGCTACATTATTCAAAACCCCACAACTTTCTTCTACATCTTATAAATTCTATCAATATTCCTATTGAACATAGTTAATTTTAGTTTCAAAGTGCATAATTAAGGTCTTATAGTTGTTTAAAAATGATGAACATTACCTAATACCATGTCCAGGACCACAATTCATTTTATTGATGTGAACATCGTTGGCTCCTTGTATCATGGAAATACAATCATCTCCAGTTTCAATGTTATTTTTTGATACTTTGACATTGACAGATTGGCTGATATGAATTCCATCAGTGTTAGGACTTTCACTTGGTGCAACAAGCTTAAGTAGTCGAAGTCTAATGTTAACACAATTAGTCACAAATACGTGAAACCCTTTGGGGTCTATGGATTTGATGTTTTGTATAATTCCATTCCTAACTTTGCGGAAATATAAACTCTGCAATCCCAAACATACAGAACTGATAAAAAAAAATGACAATTCAAAATCATTTAGAGTTTAAGGTTTAGGGTTTAAGAGATATCGACTTACAGAAGGGTTTCTGACGCAAGTATCGGAGGGATCTACTTTACAGTTAGCAGATGTTTTCCATGATTCCTTGCCCACGCCATCAAAAGTACCACCACCAATGAGTCTTATACCATCTATGCTCTCAAACATGAGCCATTCACCATTCACATATTCACTGATATCTGTTGTAGCCACAACAGTGCCTACAACTTGGATTGTTACGGGATCTGGAGTAGTGCATGGACCTGCGAAAAACATTGTAGAAACCACGAATCTTCCCTCAGGAACCAAAACTCTCGCATTCCCTTTGGAGTGGCAAGTTTCTCTCCATGCATCCATGAAAGCCTGCAGATGTAATCAACATCAAATAATCAAAATGTTGGTTGTTTTTCATCCAGGGTTTTGTTTTGTATTATCAATTTTGGGTTTGATTCATTGTCCTTGTGGTTTCTTATGATCACTTCCTATAGCTCTTGCAGCAACATTCATATATACTTTGTGGAACTTTGTCATTATAACACAAAGTATCAGATTGTGTAGTATGATTTAGAAGGTTTTGGACTCTAATTGCAATGGTTAGGTTTCATAGCATTCTTCTCATAACAATAACGTTGAAGTGTTTATCTTAGAATACTTATAACGAGTAATGCAGAGGAGTGGTATATGATTATAAGAGTATTTTAATCGTTGAAGACATTAATATTTTGAAAGATCTAAAACAATTTGAAGGTATATAAATTGTTTTTCTTTTCTTTTTACCCGAAAGAAACAATAAATAAATAAATATAGATAACTTAAGAGGTGTCTCAATCCTTACATAAAAGTTAAGAAGAAAAATAAAATAAAACCTCACACACCAATCACTTTCAAACTCTCAACTAAAATCACTAGCTATTTCTTATTCCAAAAACAATCAAATCAAAGAAGTCTCTCGTTACAATACAAAATAACAACACATCAATTACCGAAATACATAAAAAAGAAAAATTCCCAAACACTATTCTCCAAAAATATTAAAGTTTTTTTTTAAAACCCCTTCACAAAAAGTACACCAGCATAGAAAAGCATGAAGACAAATAAGTTTTCTGCATAAAGAAATAAAATATTAATTCTTCTAAGGAAGAAGGAAAGGAAGTGCATAAATACCTGAGTGCAATCATACTCGCCATCACCTTTGGCTCCAAAGCTCAAGACATTGTTTATCTTTTCTCCAGGAGAAAGTTTATCAGCAGCTACGTTTTTATCCTTGTAGATATCAACACCAGCAACTGGCATTACTTTCTTTTTAGCATCCACATGATAAACCAGTGCAAAGTACATAACAAGAACACCTACTCTTTTTGTGATGCTCATTGTTGAATCTAGTTCTCTCTCTCTCTATATATATAATTCTGATTTTTTCAATTTTCTTTTCTTTTTTTTTATTCAATTTTTTTTCTGTTTCAGATAAAGGCCTCCATGGAGGCTAGCTAGGAGAAAAATGATCCCTCTCTGTTTAGCTCTTATATACCAAGATTTTGGTAAAAACAAATGGTTATTATTGGTTTGTATTTATGAGAATCTAATGTTAGCTCTTGTGGTTAAGTTTGGTTAATTAAGATCAAATTCGTGATTCTATCCCTTCATTTTTAACTCCTAAATTCTGGCTCTGATAATTACTCCTTCAAACGAGCCTATATTTCCTCTAGAAATCACATTCCGATTCTCATATTAAAGGAAAACAAAATGTTATGTAGATTTTGAATTATATAACATATTTTGATGACAAGAGTTATGTTCCGGTATTATCAATAATTTTACATTGTTTAGTGATAAGTCAATGATAGTTTATATATTCATCTCTCCTTCAATCAAGTATCTTTTAAAAGCAATTGTGACAGAGTACCATTTAAAGTGGATAAAACAATTGTTAGAAGAATTTTAAAACATAAATTATTTTTTCTTCTCTTAATTTTTTGAAATAGTTAAGTAGTAGAAAAGAAAATAATTTTGTTATATTTTTTCTAAAAAAATAGTATATATCCTCCTTTTATAAAAAAAAACATCAAAATAAATTTCTAGGGACGGAATTTCACTTTTCCAATATCATTCTTAATAATAATTTAAAAGATGCTCTGTGAGTTTGTTGATGAGACAAAAGTGGACAAAAAATAAATTAAAAATTATGAAATTAATTAAAGTAGGAAAAATAATAGTGAAGGATTGGGAAATCAAATGATCGATAACTTAAATGATTCATGATAATGATAACCTTTTGCAAAATTTATATGATACATTAAAGACGTGATTCGGTGAGTATATTTTTTTTTATCAGTAATAAAAAATATAATAAATAAGAATATTTCAGAATACTCTAATCCTATTAAAACTTTATATTTAAAAAAAAACTATGTTTAGCTGGGTAAGTTCTTCCTGCATATTTCATTTAGTTTTGATGATTTTTTTTCATATATTGTACCGTCTCGTCCTCGGGCGTTGACCAAAGTCGAAGTCAAGACCAAAGTCAAACATATGGTGGGACCCATCCAGGGGGCTCAGGGAGGAAAGTCAATAGGTTGACCGTTTAAGGCGTCGTCAGGTTAAGGCGTCACTAGGTTAAAGCATCGCCAGGATAAGGCGTCGCCAGGATGAGGCGTGGCGTCGCCAGTTTAAGGCGTCAACGGTGTCATCCCTCGATACCCACGGGTAGGAAAGACTGTGGAGGGGGCGATACCCCGAGGGGCCCGATACCTCAGAACAATAAGAGAAAGGTGGCTCCAAGGCCATGGTTTTAGTGCCAGTATAGGGTGACCTGACTCGTGAAGTACCCACGCCCAGGGGCGAACCATGTGCGTAGTAAGAGAGGAAGGTAGGTACACTCCCAGGGTGAGTGACTAGAGGCAGGGGCGCATGAGTTGGCACCCAAAAAGTCACCCCTTGCGCCATATGCACTTCAAGGAAGGAGGACTTACACGATGGAATATCCCTAAGTCGGGTTACGGCGCTGTAAGTCCCTCCCCGTAGAAATAACGATCAAGTAAGAAGAACACATGACAGTAAGTACTGAATCATCAAGGTGTATAAGTTTTCCTGAAAGTTTGATAAAGTACGTTTTTATTCAGTTTACGTTTTGAACGCTTTAAAGCACTTTAAACGCTTTAAATGCTTTGAACGTTTTAAATGTGTTGAACGTTTTTAAACGCTTTAAATGCGCTTTAAGATGCTTTAAATGCTTTAGACGTTTAAAAGGGGGTTTTAGACGTTTGAGACGGGGACCCAGACTCAGTTTACACACACACTCTAGTTGCTTGCTCGCGGACCCACTGTACGCACAAACAATTAGAGAGAAATTAGTTACTCAGTCGTTCGACCACCTTCAGAGCATCCATTCACGGTGCTCCGATACGGAGGTGTGTCTTGTTGATGTTTCTCGCTTGCTGACTTGATCGTCGGAGTGTAAACGGCTGCGAGGGCGACCTTTGTTCTCTCTGTTTCAGGTACTCACGGCGACTAAGGGTGGGGATTTGGAACAAAGACGAGGGAGTCCTTGCTACGCGTGTCTTAGCTACGCACGAAGCACAATTTGCTCAACCGGCGGGAACATATATAATAAAAATGATTTATATTTAAACTATAATAGACAAAAAAAAGTTATAATGACTGATTTTGAAGGATAACTGTGACTATCACTAAAAGAAAATCATAAAATAGAAACTAATTTTTAGAGACAAAAATAATTAGTTGCAATAGTAGGTAAATTAGAGAGCATTTTAGAAACTAAAAAAAAAATTAGTTTCTAAATTAGTTTCTATTATTGTTAAATAATTTCTAAATTGATATCTAATTAACTACCAATGTTTTTGTTACCAAATTTATAAACTAAATAATTGGTAGTTAAAATATTGGTAGCTAATTAAATATCAATTTAGAAACAATTTAACAATAATAGAAACTAATTTAAAAACAAAAAATTTATTTAGTCCCTAAAATGGTCTCTAATTAAGTTACTATAACAACTAATTATTTTTTGTCTCTAAAATTGATTTCTATTTCATGATTTGCTTGTAGTGTATGAGATTATTATGATGAAGTGATATATCTATATTTATAACCACTCTTACCGAAAAACTATAATATTTTCTGCTAGGAATATTTTACAGAAGTAACTGTTTTATGCTTTTCTAATGTATTAAAGAAGAAAATGAGATTGAGTTGAGTTTTGATGGTGGAATCTGTCTTTCATGGAAGTGTTTCCTTTTACTTTTCCAGCTATATATTCCTCATCAACATGGTGTAATGATGTGATAACTGATTCCTCTCCCAATCCAATTTCAATTCCAACATATTGCTTTTAATCATTTTTCCTTCAATATTTCAATCACAATTTCTCACATGCTTGTAGAAAAATAAATAAATAAGTAAAATCATATAGGGCAAACAAAATCATACAAACTTCTAACATTGATGCAATGATCAAAATGCTTAATTTTTAATGTATTTTTTTTCTCTAAAACTATAAATAAATATTTTGATTTTGATTTTTTTATAAAGTATATATATATAACTATTTTTTCAATTTTTAATATTGTGAAGTTATGTAAACAAAATTAATTTCAAGTGTAGGACTCCTAGTCCTTATTATGACATAATGTCAGTATTGAAACCTTTTGGAAAATGTTAAGATTACAAAAAAAAAATGTTATTTCTTTATTTTAAAATTAATTTTAGGGTTAAGTTGATTTAAAACTTTTGAGAGATGAAGATTACACAAATTTATTAAAATTTAAAACATTTATTTTATTTCATTTTATAAAACTAATAATAATAATAATTACAATTTTATAAGATAAACATCAAAGATTTTTTATAGGAACTAAAAATTAAAACTAATAACTTATTTAGAGAGAATAATAGTATAATTTAAGCCGAACGAAAATAAAAGGATGAAGAGGAATCTTTTGTATTAAAAATATTAATTGATAGTGTTTGATAAGTTATTCTTTTGACAAGAATAATTTCAGAATATTTTTAACAAGAATTTTTTTAGGAATTTCATTCAATCTCTTATTCCTTTTCTGTTTATCTTTTTCATCTTTATTTTTAAATTACATTTTTGAGAAATTATTTATAGTTTATGAAATTTATCACAATATAAAATATCTATCATAAGTCTAAAATATATTTTATTAATTTATTTATTTTATAAAATAATTTATACATTAAAAATTATTTTATGGTGCAAATTTATATCATAAAATAATTTTTTTTATCATTTTTAATTATTTAGCTTAGAAATTCGGAAGGAAGGAAATCCTACGAAAGTATTTCTTAATATTTTTTTTTTCATTTTACTTTCCATGTTTTAAATCATAATAGAAGATAGTAAAAAATAGAGAATAAAAAGTAAAAGACAATAAATACCAGTATTTACTATTTTCTAAAATGTTTTTAAATAAATACATGACATTTTTTAATAAAAATAAAATTACAAAATATTTTCTCAAATCAAACAACCTCTAATAATCTTTTTCTTAAATTCATGCATCGTCTTTTATAAGCTTTCTCCCTTTATTTACCCAGCATGCTTCTTGTAGTTAACACTTTAGTGTCCTACACTCGTGATATCTGAGTTATTTTTCTCTCTATTTAAATTTTTTTTTTAACATAATATAAATTAAGTTTATTTTTAAAAGGAAAATAGCTTAAACTTCAATATAAAGACACATATATTTTAAGAAATAATTAATGATATACCATAAAATAATCTCAGTTTTAACTCTAAAAATAATATTTACTATTTATTTAGTCAATAACAATGAATTTATTCAGTTAAATTTTTTTTTTAACATAATATAAATTAAGTTTATTTTTAAAAGGAAAATAGCTTAAACTTCAATATAAAGACACATATATTTTAAGAAATAATTAATGATATACCATAAAATAATCTCAGTTTTAACTCTAAAAATAATATTTACTATTTATTTAGTCAATAACAATGAATTTATTCAGTTAAATTTTTCTAAATCCCAATCCCTATACCTAAAAATATTATAAGAGAGTCAAAAATAGATTAGTGTAATTCAACCTTATATTAGATGATATGAAAGACTATTATTTTCTTGACATAATTTAAGGTTTGGTCTTGAATCTGGATCTTACCATCAACGAATTTTTCGTTTTCTGATTGATGCCTTAAACCTCTGACATGTTAGTATTCATTTAATAGTTGCTGATAGAGTGACGGGATTGGTCTTTGAAATTTAAGTCATTTTTTAGTTAATTTTGACAAGATAGACTGTTAGAGTTTTCTTAAATTATAAGTGTTCTTTTACTTTGTTGTAGGATTGTACCACTCATAAAGTAAACCACATTTATACTATCTTTTCTTATTGATAAAAAAATTTACTGATAAAAAAAATGATATGCAAGATTTCAAGAACAAAACTTCTTGATAGATAATAATATACAAGATGAAGAAGAAAGCTAGGCCATAGGAAGAGTGTAATAACTCTTGAAGCTACAGAAGACATTCATGTTTGTCTTCGAGCTGAAGCACACATAAGTGTATTTTACAGTACCAGAAGAGTGATACCAGAAGAGCTTGCAGACATCCATAGTCTATAATATATATATAAAAGGGACAAAAATAGTGCTAAATATTTCTGATTAGAACCATAATATTAATAATCACTGCCCAACCAAACCTTTCATCTGCAACTCTGTTCTCTTTTCTGCTGTGAATCTTGAAGCAGCTTCATTGCATTTGACATCTTCCACATGCATGTGGACCACCTTGGTAGCTCCATAAGAAGGATAAAATTTGTATCTGCAGAGATTTTGAGTGGCTGGAGGGTTGCCATTGCCCAAACTCTTTAGCCCACCAAAGAACTTTTCTATCTCATACCCAATCTTTGCAAAATCAGCTTGTGGTGCCATTTCAAGGAAATGAGGAATTAAGAAAACTTCTAAACCAACTATTTGAGGAAGTGCTCTCTATTTTTTTAGTATAAAACTTGAAGGGTATATATATAGGTCCATTGAAACGTAATGATGTAACTCTCCTCCAAGAGGGATCGAATCTGCTGAGATTATTTTTATATTGGAGCATCCAAGGTGGTGGCGCAATAGTAGACGTGTACATCAGATTGTTTGTTTTATTCTCTTTTGTTAGTGTAAGAGTTTACCTCTTCAAATATTATCAGATACAGAATAAAATTTCTGAAATTGAAAACAAAATTGTTTTTATCCAAGGAGAACCTTTCTGTTCGGATGATATTTGCATAAATCAAAGTAAGAATTGTCAAAGCATATGCATTTCTTTGCTGATAAAACAAATGCACATATATAATATGCATTTTGTATTGGTCGAGTTCGTACAACATCCGAAGGCCTTACGTCCAAACAGAGGATTAACGAGATTAATCAATGATTAAACTCTTAATCATGATCCGAATTCCTAATTTAACCCAATAATAAAAGGTTCATGATAATCATATAAATAAGCACAGATTCCTCAGGTACGTTATCATTATTCAGTATTAATAGCACCGAGTGCCGAATATCAATGTATTGTTTGAGGGTCTGGGCCTTTTGCAACTACCATTTGAGTCCGATGTTCACGGAGACGAGGAGTAGAGAAGCGAGAGAAGTACGAGGAGATCGTTCGAGTAGAAGAGAGAGAAAAGGTTGATCGACCGACCGAGAAGGAAGGAGGTAATCGTTCTTTTGGTTCCAACTTCATTGAAGAACATTTAATCTTTTTATTATAGATGTTTTTTTTAAGTAATGATCACTAAGACTATAAAGAAAAAGAACTGCAAATGCCAAGTCATGGTGGAATCAAACTGTTGGAAGGAATGCAACAACATACTTCTTCTCTCAGTTTTCATACAATTTTTGGAGAATTTGACAAGCGAAAGATCTTCCAGAGACAGAACGAGTGAGAGAGGATTTTATGTTAAGGAAGCTAGATAAATAGGAGAATATATAAGATTTATCAGGTTTATTGACGTGAAGAACGTTGGTCAACTTCAAAAGGAACTGGATACAATAAAGATTAACACTACTAAGTTGGATGAACTGAGCTAGATTCCTGTTATAACAATGGATGAACCACCTAAACTTAAGCACCCTCCTTCAGATACTAAATTTCTTACTGAAACATATTACAAATTCATCATCCTTGACAAATTTCATTATATCCAGCTGAAGCTTTGTGCATACTGATTGTTTCCTTGACGGAATCAGAGTATGAAGATGAACACAGAGGTAATGTCCTTTACTGTTTCTGCCATGCCAACTCCTGCTGCACGGTTTTATCATACAGCAGTGAATCCATTGCCACTGTTCGATCTTGTGGCATATTTTATTAAGAATGGTTCTTGAAAAATTAATACTTTAACTTTTTATTTCATTATTTATATTTATATACTTGCCAGAAACATGACCATATATAGGTGTGAGAGATTGCGTGTAACCTATGATTTGTTTTGTAAGATATAGATGATATATATTGAGAAAGAATGATCTTCATTGTTTTGGTTCATTGGGTGGAATCAATTAGTAGTTGAGGACTTATAGTAGAAGATCTTCATCTGGTCTAATTTCACAAACATACCATTAAGCATGCCTCACAAGTTGTGATCATCACGATTTAATCATTGGAAAATTATTCGATTCTTTATGAAAAAGAAGCACAATTTGGGACCCGCAAGATGTGAGGAGGATAATGTGATATTTTATGGTATAGTATGACATACAAGGTGAAAATAGAAGTGCAGCATACCATGGACTCTATCCAAAATAAACTTCATCAGATCAACACGTGTACGAGTTTTAGACAACTGTATTCTTAGGCTTTCAAGAAGCTTCTGACATTATATGGGTTAGGACATTGATGCCATAAACCAAGGATATTCTGTCACAGTTTCACTTTTCATGACTTTGTGAACTTGTGCAAACTTCTTTAAAATTCTACTTCTTACAATTCTACCTTTTTCAGTTCAATTTGAAAAAGAACAGAGTATGGAAGGATGTTTGGGTGGTAGTTTCATGAAGTATATGGAGCCATAAGAACGAAGTTGTGTTTAAAGAAGGGAAAGTTGATGTTGAAGAAATCTTTAACATAACAAAATTGCAAGTGTGATCTTGGATGAATGAAAAAATATCTAGTTTTAACTTTTCTTATTTTGACTGGGCTTTATACCCTAAATTGCTTGATTTCTTTAAGTTAGTTGTGAATTATGTATGATAGAAGAGGTGGCAAAGGTTGAATATGTAGGGTTCAAAGTAAATAAATGCTGCACAAAGGGCTTTAAATAGGAAGTATTACAGGCCATGGAGAAACGTTTTGGCAGCACTATTATTGGAATCTCTTAACATCAACAGAGATTCTTTTGGGAAGGGAATTGGGTCTGCAAATGTAAGGATAAGTAAGGGTAATTGGAGCTGTAATGGATTTGTGGAATAAAACTGTAAGTGCTGTAATTATGCAGATATTGATGCATAAATATGCCATGAAACAGCACCTTCTTTTTTCATTGATTTTCTAGTTGTTCTTTTCTTTTGTATTAAGATGCCTAGGCCTTACCAGCTCTTACGTTACATTGTAATGATTTTTTAATTGTAAGTTAGATGGTGAGGCTTTTAGACACTTTTATAATTTTATAAGAATTGGAAAATTTCTGAAGGGGTTATTTTTAATTCATTTATTTATTGTTGAAAAAAAAATATTGAATTACAATTTAAAATTTGTGAGTGTTTCATAATTATTTTTATTAGATTTTTATATTTAGCAGGTGTCCTTCGCATAGACTATTAGACAATTATGTGTTGTTTAAATAACTTTGTATCACATTTCTTAAGTCTAAAATACATGTCAAAAAATGTGTTTATTTTATTATACAGTTTACATATTATATATTGTTTTTATTATAAATCTAAATCATATAAAATCAATATTTATCTAAAACAATTCACCATTTAAAATACTAAAACGTATGAGATTTTTCGTATCAGCTAAAACGTATGAGATAATGTCTCTGCTATGAAAAATTAACAAGCTTTTGGTAATCTTATTTTGAATCCCATGTCCTTAATTTCCGCAACTCTTATTCTATTTTTTTTTATGACAACAAACAATATATAATATGAATATTTTAGGAATAATCCAAAATCGTATAAAAGTACAACTACCGTCATCAAACTAAAAAAAAGCTAAATAAAGACAAACCAAATAATGAAGACACCAGTTAAAAAACTTGTTCATGCTATTATAAGAGGCAATATATAGATTGGAGAACAAAACTTCTTGATGGATAGTAAGATACATGAAGAAGAAAGCTAGGCCATGGGAAGAGCCTAATAACTTCTGAAGCTGCAGAAGACATTCATGGTTGTCTTCGAGCTGAAGTACACATAAGTGTATTTTACAGTAGCAGAAGAGTGATACCAGCCATCATATACCAGAAGAGCTTGCAGAAATCTATAGTCTAATATATAAAAGGGACAAAAATAGTGCTAAATATTTCTGTGTAAAACTATAGTATTAACAATCACCGCCCAACCAAACCTTTCATCTGCAGCTCCGTTCTGTTTTCTGCTATGAATATTGAAGCAGCTTCATTGCACTTGACATCTTCCACATGCATGTGCACCACCTTGGTGGCCATATAAGTTGGATAAAATTTGTGTATGCAGAGATTTTGAGTCGCTGGAGGGTTGCTAAAACTCTTTTGCCTGCCAAAAAACTTTTCTATCTCATACCCAATCTTTGAAAAATCTGCTTGTGGTGCCATTTATCAACTGCACAAAGAAAAATTTAAAGAAAAGTACAACTACTTGAGGAACTGCTCTCAATTTTCTGAGTATAAAACTTGAAGGGCATGGCTATATATATATTGGTCCATTGAAATGCAATAATGCAAGCAACTTTCCTCCAAGAGGGATCGAATCTTTGGGATAAGTAATTATTAGAGCATCAAAGGTGGTGGCACAATAGTAGACGTGGTTAAAGCTACATCAGATTATTTGTGATTGATTTTTTTTAAAGAGGATATTCTTTTCTTCTAGTGAGAGTTAAATTATATAATTTCACACCTAATAAATTTTTACATCCATTATTTTTTTTTATAAATATAATTTTTGTTTTGAATAAAGATTGGTGATAAGAATCTTGATAGGGCAGATGATGATTTCTTTTGATATGACTTACCATTCCTTTCAATTTTGAAGATTGATATGGAGGTTTATAAAATTTGAAGAATGTCGATAGGTTAGGTGTTGAGCAAGTTGACTTTGACTACTTTCTGTATAAGAGTTGAAATATTTCTGGAGTGTCTGTATAAGGATTACGACACTCCTAAAATATCTTATTTTATTTATTATTTGTTAATAAAAACAATATTTTTTAATAGTTTAGAATTTTGAACTGAAACCATACTAAAAGTAACTCATTTTATTTTATTTATTATTCGTAAAAAAAATATAATTTTTTTAATAGTCTTGTTACCTCTAAAAATAGGTTGTTAATGAGGGCAATGTTAAAAATACTATTTCTATTAAGTTATATGGACATATACCAATTATATATATTGAAAAAATATTTATCTAATGTGAATCTTTTTCATTGAGATGATAGAAGTGCATAAATTCAAGTTAAGAATAGTCATGTCATGCACATATGCACTTCATCTTTTTATTATACTTTCTGTCAAGATCATATTGTCCACTATGTTGTGAAGTTAAAATATAATATCTTTTGAATTAAGTCAAGATTTATTTCTCATTAATTAGAAATTTGGCTTGATTGAATTCTTTCGCTTTTAGAAGTTTAATATCTGTAAAAACTTTTACAACCAATACAAAATATTCACAGTTGAAATCAGATTCCTATTTTATGCACATACTAATGAGAGTTTAAAAATAAATAAGTTCATTATATATAATTAATTTTATGCAAAGTTATTCAAGGTATAGTTGGACGAGCTCTCGAAACATACAATTTTTTTGTTAACTTCTTTAGTTGAGTTAGTGAACTCCTTGAGGGCAAGTTCTCATTTTTATAACGTCTACTTATTAAATGAGGATATGAAAAAGATTTTTTTTTAAAATAATAATAATAATAATGAAAAAGAATATTATATAATATTTTCATTACAAAAATAATTATTGATTTACCAACAAATAATTATTGTGTTCATGGGTAATTTCTATATTACCAACAGATTTTATCACAAAAAGAATTATCAATGGATTTGTGTTTGTCGATAATTATCAATGAATTTTATCAACGATTTTATCTCATTCGATAATTATCAAATGATTTTACTGACATGTCTAAAAATTAAAAAGTAAATTGAGTGTGGATAAATATCTATCGGTGTAATATTTGTTGATAACTGAACGTCAATAATAATAATTATTATTATAATAATAGTAATATTAATAATAATATCAATAATATTACTATTAATATTATTAATAATAACATGATTTTTTGTGTTGAATACAAAATAAGGTGAGAATGGCATACCGTTATTCAGCACAAATTGATGAAGAGCGGTTGTTCTCCTTGATCAAAAGTTTTGATCTTCTTTGAACGGTGAGCTTAGATTCAATCCCACATGAGTTACGCCTGTTAACAATAGCTCACCTGACTTCACATGAGATCCTCCTACTCCAAAATACAATAACACTAAGATTCATTCCAAACTTCAACTCAACAAGAAAATAATTCTACAAATATTATCAAATCATTTATGGAATCATAAAAGAAATGCAAATTAACAAAACCAGATGGAAAAACCACCCTAAAAAAATCTTAATGACTGAAAAACAATGACAAAAAGGAAAAAAAAATTGTGATGCATCACGAAAGCAAAGGATTAATACAAAGACAAAGAAAATGATTGACCTGAAATGAAGAAGGGTGAATCAATTTGAAGAACCAACCACTTACCTCCAACTATTGATCGAAACTCACACAATGCCACTCATGGTTCATAACGAGCGACTTCGAATTCTCGCTTCGGCTTAGGATTTAAACGCGATTTCTCCTGGTTACCTTTAACCATTGATTGAAACTCAAAGTTCGTAACAAACGACTTCAGATTCTCGTTTCGGCTTAGGGTTTAGACGATATTTCTCCTAGTTACCTTCAAGTTGATCGAAACTCACACGATGTCACTCATGGATCGTAACGAACGGCTTCAAGTTCTCATTTCAGCTTAGGGTTTAGACGCGATTACTCCTGGTTACCTTCAATTGTTGATCGAAACTCACACAATGTCGCTCCTGGTTCATAACGAACGACTTCAGATTCTTGTTTCGGCTTAGGGTTTAGATGTGATTACTCCTGGTTACCTTCAATCGTTGATCGAAACTCACACAATATCGCTCCTGGTTCGTAACGAACGACTTCAAATTCTCGTTTCAGCTTAGGGTTTAGACGAGATTTCTCCTGGTTCAATGTGTATATGCAAGAGTCTTCGTTCCGAGTCTGAACTTCCAACTCAGTGACAAAGTGAATTTCGAATCTTAACACTACTTGGGCTTAACTATCCACAATTTAAAAACTTTGCCTAAATCTTATTTAATCACTTTAAAAATGTTATGTTAAATATTAGTTAAAACACCCACATTTTAAAAAAATGTTGCCTAAAATATTATTTTAAACACCCACATTCTAAAAAGTTGTCTAAAGTACTCATATTTTAATAATTTTGTCCACGTTTTATAAAATGTTGTTTAAAATAAATAGGCAACATTTTTTCCAAATATTTTGAGTAAGAGAAAAATAAACCTTACTACATAGACAATAATAAAACACCATTACTATACTTATTTTAAACCATACTTTTTTACCCATTCACACGTCAACATGACCTAAAATATAAAATGTAGTGCACCCAACAATTATTTTTCACTTAATTAGCCCAGCTAGCTAGTATTTGCTATGGAGAATTCCACATGCACATATACTTATGATATTCTAATTAAAGGTTCCTTTTAAACATATTGTCTCATTCACATGGACCCCAAATAATACCTTCTATTAAGTCAATGTTGATTTCTTATTGTGCCTTTAGGTCAAAGGAGTACAAACACCAGAAAAGAGCATTTATCTAATCTGAATTCAATTCTAAGCACAAAAGAAAAATAGGTTGAATTCTTATTCTCTCTTTAAATTTCTCCCATATGAATGTTCACTTATTTTGAACTAATCTTAACAAATTACTCATTAACGTAAACATTGTTGCATGATCATTAATCACTTTATCTTTATCATTTTAATTAATTTATATACGACACCTAATTATATTTTACTTATTTATTATGTAACACATAAAAATTAAGCAACATATTATAATATTCACTAAAAAAAATTACTAAACAAAAATTAATTTTAAAAAACCAAATAATTAGTTATTATTTAACTAAATTAAAGATATTTTACAAACTAAAAAAATTATTGGTATCTAAAGTTGTTTCTATTATTAATAAAAAAATTATAAAATAGTTTCTAAATTGATATCTAATCATTAACTACCAAGGTTTTAACTACTTACTACTTTGTATTCTAAATTAGTCTCTTATCTTTTAAAGACTAATTTATAATCTAAAATATTAGTAGCTAAAATCTTGGTAGCTAATTTAAATACCAATTTAAAAATATTTTATAAATTTTTATTAATAATAGAAATCACTTTAGATATCAATAATTTTTTAATCTTTAAAATAGTATCTAATTTCATTAGTATAGTGATTAATTATTTTTATCTTTAAATTTGGTTAGTATAACTACAATAAAATCATGTAATAGAAACCAATTTTAGAAGAAAAAAATAATTAGTTGCTATAGTGACTAAATTAGAGATCATTTTAGAAACTAAAACAAATTTTGGTTTCTAAATTAGTTTCTATTATTGTTAAATGATTTCTAAATTGGTATTTAATTAGCTACCAATGTTTTAACTATCAATTATTTAGATTCTAAATTTGGTAGAAAAACTTTGGTTGCTAATTAGATACTAATTTATAAATCATTTAACAATAATATAAACTAATTGAGAAACCAAAAAAAAATTTAATCTCTGAAATAGTCTCTAATTTAGTCAATATAATAATTAATTATTTTTTATTTTTAAAATTAATTTCTATTTCATGATTTTCTTGTAGTATATTGAATTATGTTGTGTTATTGCGATGTAAACTAGACATACATTCACCTCCAATAATGTGTGTAGCCATCTAGGTTTGTGAGATAAGGTTTAATTAGCCTATGAGTAGAAGGAGTTGTCTTGGAATATTTTGTTTCATTGGGTGGAATCAGTGAATAGTTAATTTCACAGACCTAAGAAGGTTGTGGTGATGATGATATGATCTTTGCAAAGTTGTTTTATTTTTTTTGAAAAAGAAGAACATTTTGGGACCCTTATGATGGTGATATTTTGTGGAAATAGCATCGAATACATGGTAAAAGTAAAAGGGCATATGATGGACTCTATCCAAATAAATTTTATGAGATGAACACGAAGAACAATTCAAGCTTCAAACCTTATCTGGGTAGGACATTGACGGCATAAACCAAGAATTTTCTCTGACAGTTTCACTTTTCTCTTTTGCACTATTATATTTTTTCACAATTTTTTTTTATTCTAAACATTATCGTCCTTGTATCTACAAAAGAGAGTTATTTAAAAAGTTATGCCCCTAAACATTATCATCCTTTTATCTCCACGTTTGTAACACAAGTTATTTGTGTAAATGGAAACTTTGTCATGGTTTTTGTTAAAACGATTGCTATAATACGTGTTTAGATCTTTGGATTTCGTGAGTCTTGAGTTTTGAGATGTTTTTTTTACTGGAATACTCATATTTTAATCACTCGTATTTTTTTATTACAGATTGAAATATTCCTTATATATTCTAAATTTGTTTATTTTTTGATAAAAAAATTCTTACATCTTCACGTTTCATTCTTCTTTTCCTTTATGTGGTGTCACCCAATTCCATATTTTTCTTTTATAATTGTATATATTTTAACCTTTTCTCATTGTATTTATCCATTTCTTCTGGTTGCAATTTCCTCATATTTTGTAGGGTCTATGATAATTCTTTGAGAGATGTGTCTATATATTTTTTTTAATAAAAAATAATTAAATTAATGAAAATATTTGAGAAATGTTTGAACTCTTAATATATAAAAAAAAAGACTAAAAGTCTTCAAACTAATAAAATCAGCTCAGACCAGCTTCTAAACCAAGGCTAAGTATATATAGTTTAACTAACTCATCATTCCATTTTTAAAGCATCTAATTTCTTAAAAAATGTGTTTATTTTTATGCTTTTTTTATATACAAGTTCATGTACAATTATAAGTTCATGTACAATTATAAATTCATTTAACTAGTTAATTTTACTAAATCTATTTACCATGTCTTAAATCCGTTAAATTTGAAATCATGTCACTTAGACACGACTTGATTATAACATTAAAATTTTAAAAAAAATTGTTGATAAAATCGTGTCATGTTGATATGACTTTTCTTTTGATATGGTCAAAATCGTGTCACTTTAACATCAGTTCTTAATCTAATTATTTGTTTTTTTTTTCAAAATTAACTCTATTTTTAATAATAAACAAGAAAAATTACGTAATGGTTAAAAAAAATCATTGACATTAACCACTAACACAACAAAATAAATCACAATAAAGAGATTTCATCCAATTATATTATTTTTTAGACAATTTTCACCTTCTTCAACTTTCTCCTTTATTTGACAATAGCCTATTACACCCATCATTCTCACGGGACTCTACTTTCAATCACAAAAATAAAAATAATAATGAATCACATAAAAATTAAAGAGATTCATGTAATGTCTCGTTTTCCATAAAATAAAAAAATATAATATAGATGTATTTGTTTCTTATTTATTTATTTTGACTTATAATAAAATAAGTTTTATAAAAAAAAAATCGGTTCCAAATAATAAATATTGACATCTTTCATTTTAAATACAATAAAAAAATAAATAAAAAAATTAGTTAGATAAGACATTAAACGCTGCAAAAAAAAATTTAAATCATTTTTCGTAATTCCATATAATTGTGCATAAAAGTTTCTTAATATTTAAAAATTGTTACACTATTAAATATACTTCACATCATTGGAAAAAGGTGTAACGAGACTCTTTTGAACAACTTTGTCGTAATTGACATCAATAGTTTGATGATAGAGATCATGTGAGGCTAAGTCATAATTAAATTGTGATGTCTGAGATATTACAATTTTAAAGGAGTGAAATGTTATATTGTCATGGACATACACTCTAGAGAGATTTATGTATTAAGAAATGTTGTTTTCTATGAAACTAGTTTCTGTGATCTGAAAAATAAGAATAGTCAATCCAGTCAGCCCGTTACTCGGGAAGGAGACAATTTTATGATGTATGTGAATGATGGTCTTTAGCAACTCGAAGAGAGCAACTTCGAACGTGAGGAACAAAGACAGAACGAGAACAATTCATGATGATCTGAGGCGATCCACACGGATTAGGAGATCACCCACTTATCTGGAAGATTATCATCATCAAATGATGATTACACCGTGCAATAAGAGTCTGAACCCAAAGGTACGCTATCCTCTTGATTTTGTCATTTCATACAATAAACTATCTGATAAACAACTAAACTACACTTTGTCCCTTTCATCACAAATCGAGCCTCGAAATTATGAAGAAGCAAAGGGACACCCTGAGTGGTTAAAGGCTAATCTGAAATAAAAGCGCTCGAATTCAACAGAACCTGGGAAATCATAGATCTTCCTCCAAACAAAACTCCCATTGGATGTAAATGGGTATACAAAATAAAGCGAAGAGCTAATGGGAAGATTGAAAGGTACAAGGCAAGACTTGTTGCAAAGGGATATACACAACGAGAGGGAATAAACTACATGGAGACCTATTCACTAGTCGCGAGACTCACCACTTTGCGATGCATCCTTGCAGTTGCTTCCATTATGGACTGGCACCTTGATCAGCTAGACGTTGACAACATTTTTCTGCATGGGGACTTACAAGAGGAAGTCTACATGGACATTTCCTCCTAGGATCACCATTGAAAAAGAAAACCAGGTTTGCCGCTTGACTAAATCCTTATATGGTTTGAAGCAAGCAAGCAAGCAATGGTATGATAAACTTACTACCTTTCTTTACTCAATTAATTTCACTCATTCAAAAGGTGACAACTCTTTGTTCATTAGAAAGACTGAAAACACTTTTACAGCACTTCTCATATATGTTGATGATATACTGATTGCTGGGAATAACATGAAAGAGATACAAACTGTTAAGAGTTCTTTGAATGCAACTTTTGCCATCAAAGACCTTGGGCAATTAAAATTCATTTTAGGTTTGGAGATTGCTAAAACAAAGAAAGGGATCCATGCCAGAGGAAATATGCACTTGAAATTCTATCTGATGTAGGTATGATTGGTGCGAAACCAGTTTCTACACCTATGGTCAAGAAAAATGTAAAGTTGTTTGAACAAGCTGATGTGCATGATGTCTCTGCATACCGAAGGATCATTGGCCGTTTGCTTTACTTGGGGAACACAAGACTTGACATCAGTTTGGCTGTACAATGCCTTAGTCAATTTGTTCAAGCACCCACAAAACAACACCATCAAGCTGCACAGAGAGTTCTCAGGTATATTAAATCCTCCCATGCTCAAAGCATTTTTTACCCGAAAGACACAAATATCCAAATCAAAGCGTTCGGTGACTCTGACTGGGCATCTTGCATCTTGATGTGTCGTTCAACCACTGGTTCCTGCATTTTCCTTGGAGAATCTCTAATATCATGGAAAACCAAGAAACAGAACACCGTATCAAGGTCTTCTTCTAAGGCAGAATACCGTGTGTTAGCAGCAACTTGTTGTGAAGTTCAGTGGATTACTTTCTTGCTGGAGGATTTCTGGACATTACCACTCATAGCACAACAAATCTGTTTTGTGATAATCAGTCTGCTAGACATATCGCTCAAAATCATAGCTTTCATGAGAGGACTAAACATCTTGATATAGATTGTCATGTGGTAAGAGAAAGGGTTCAACAAGGTCTCTTCAATCTGTTACCGATAAGTATTGAAGATAAATCTGCTCATCTTCCTACTAAACCACTTGACAATGATGTTTTCCATAAACTCCTTCACAAACAAAGCATGTTGAATATCCATTCCCCAACTTGAAGGAGAGTATTGAGTTTTGGGCCTTTCATTTTCTGTACCTTGGACTGAAGCCCAATCTATTGTATTTTGTAATTCATATATAACGTGCATCACGAAACGTAATAAAATTCAATTGCAGTTTTTCTCAGAAACAATTTCATCTTCTCTTTTCTTCCTTCATCTCTCTGTTTCTTAGCTATCACCTCCTATCTTTCTTTTGCATATCATGCAGAAATTCAATATATGTATAAAATTAATTAAATTATATGTATTTTAATGTAGTAAAAATATAAATAGACGTAAGTATTTTAATAATAACAATAATACAATTTGTTTTTCTTAATTTATTCTATTGTTTCGGAAAGTGTTGTCATCCTCCCTCTTTTCATTTTGTGCTGGAATGTCTTCTTCAGCCATCGACACGTGCCGAAGAGCAGACACCCACACTTGCCAAAATCAAGTCGCGGTGGAAAACGCCGTGCGTGGCAGTACTCGGTGGCGGATACCGACAGCTGGAAGTGCCGCCCCGCCGCGCGAGATTTTCGACGAATCGACCTTTCGCGATTCTCACGAAGAGCTCGCCGCCTTAATTTCAAGATAAAGTTTCGTGAAGTTTCACGATGTTGGGGTGGTGAAGACGGTTCATGAAATTGGAGGCAAATCATAAAATTAACAAATTTTATTATTTTTATATTGTTATCAAGAATTAGAATTGGTGAACTAAATCAATCTATTCTAGATAATTATTATACAATTTATTTAAAAAATTTAAATAACATTTTATTCACTTTTATATATATATATATATTTTTTTTTTTTAATTTACTTAAATGTAATATTTTATTGCTAAATAAAGTGGCTTTTTATAATGGTTTATGAAAACTTAGTTACACAAAATATTTTCAATACATTAATAACTTGTTAAGATATTTATCACACATATATATTTAGCCACACTTATTTATCTCTTGTAATTAAACAAATTATACAGAACGTGGCATGCTATTAATGAATTCGTGGCATGTTATATGTTATTAGGGAATTAATGGTATCTTACAATAAATCACATATTTATATATACTCAATTAATTGATAGAATAGAATGATAGAGTTGATCTTTGAATTTGTTTTTTAGTTAGTTGTGTGAAGATAGATAGGCAGAATTTTCTTGAATATAAGTTTTTTTGCATTTTAAGAAAGTTAGACCATTTTTAAAGGAGATCACATTTATTATATTTTTTTATTGATATTTTGATAAAAACAAATTAAATATTATATATATATATATATATATTTGTATATGAGCATCAGAGTAGATAAGAATGAAACACATGCAGTATTCTTAAAACCAAGGGTAGACATTGATGATGGATATGATAGATATAATAGCTCTTAGTACAATATTACAACTTAGAAGCATAACATTACATAACATCTTAGCATGAAGAATCCTTGGAACATGGTCTTCATTATGAGCATGAAGAATCCTTAGAAAACACACATATATAAAGATGTCTTAGGTTATAGTTCATTTGAAGGCTTGGATGAACTTACCCCAACGGTTGTGTGGTTTAGTCTTAGGAAAATAATTGACAACCATAATTCCACCAAACTTAGAAACTGCTTCTTTGCTATTGATAACAGGAGGTTCTTCCTTGTGGTTTTGGGGTGGCTGAACCCCCCAACGTCCCTGCCTCTGCTGCCTTCTCATCGGTGCACCATAGAACCTCTCTATCAGATCAAACCCTTCCAATCCTATTTTAGCAAGATCTGATTGATGTGCCATCTACACTCTCTACCTCTCTCTCTATACTAACAAAACCAATCACTACACTCCCATTTATAGACTAAACAACCATGCTTCTTTACCTAACAAGTGTTATGTTTGGACCCACATCATGTGCATTATTGCATATTATTAAGTTGATGCCCTTTTCTTCTACTACATTCAAACTTACATTAATTTCGTTCATCTACATATATACACTAATAAGCAAGAATCCCTTATACAAAACAAAATTATTTTTAGGAATAATTCAACCCTTATACAGAACAAAATCATTTTTAGAAATGGTTCAACCCTTATACAGAACAAGATAGAACAGACTCAACATTTTTCCTTGCAGCTTGCTAAAACCTAATAATTAAGACTAACGACGAAGCAAGCATCCCAACCAAAGGGCAAGGCTTATACATACGGACAAATACTTTAAACCCAAACTACTCAGACAAAGACTTGAAGTACACAACCACTTAATCAAAAACATACAAGCCAGATGATCAATGCACTCAAGGAAATAGAAACAGATTTAGTTGTGACCCAAGATCATTTAGTTGTGCCAATATGAATATTTTGTAATAATAAACACACCACCTTTAAAAATATGATTGTTCCTATGTTTTCAGATTTTACTAACAACAGCAATCCAAACACTTTTTCAAACTATAGTGAGATAGCCTAGAACCGCAATCCAAACACTTTTTCAAACTATAGTGAGATAGTTAGAAACATTTAAAAATTTACAAGAAGTGTGAAGCACACTCATGCATTATTTTGTGTGGTTTAATTGTTGCATCAACAGCTTTAATTTGTTTTCTATAGGTGTTAATGTTTCATCCTTTGGCTTGGGGAGGGAATTCGAAAGAATATTAATACGGCTCCATATCGTATCTACGTATTTTTTTCTCAATAAAACGTATCTACGTATTTAATACTTTGCGTTTGGCAAAATATATGTAAGATATATGAGGCATTCAGGTTGGTAAGAATATTGGACCTACCGTCCATCAAAAGAAATATCTCAAGGCATATATGAGATACACCATACATCTAGCTAGTCTCATAGCATATGCTATTAATTAATGTTACACTTTACTTTTCTTTTCTTTTCTTTTCTCTCTTTGTTTTTAATTGTATCATTTATCATACCTATCAATTTATCTCTATCCCTCTTTCCATATTATCAATCTATACACCCTGGCTGATAAAATAATCATGTAGGCACGGTAACGTTTTTAATTTCACAAAAGTCATATTATCACAAATTAAGACTTGTATTTAATCTTACAAATGTAATTGTCCTATGTCACAAGATATATAATTGTACAACTTACAATAATTTTTTCTAAACAATTGTTTCATTGAAAATTAAATTCATGATCTTGAATCCAATATCAATTGTTGAATTGAATCAACTATAACTAATAATTAGGATGTAACGTTTTCTACTTAAAAGTGTAATAATCCAAACATTATAATTTGATTGTTACTTGGTATTCATCACAAAACAATTGATATCACCTACAACAAAAGTTTATCTATTATCTTATCTAGATTTTGGGATAATTATCACATATATAAATCAGGAATATATTCAATAAAGAAAAAAAAATGAAATTACTAAAAAATAACTTAAAAATTTAGAACAAAGAAGTGTTTAGAGTGATAAATAACACAAAACAAATGTTACTCGGAATAAGTGAATTGGACCTTTTGGATGATGATAATAGATTGATTGAATGAAGATAAAAAAGAATGAGAGAATGAAATTATTTGTTGAATTGAAGAAAATTAATTACCGATAAAATGGATAGAATTAAGGGATTCAACTTTTAGATATTATCATTCTATATAATTAATTGGAGATGAAAAATGGGATAATGAATATTGATGGGTGTGGTCTAAGGTAGCTAGGGTAGGAAGTGATGAAATATTTTTGTTTACAAAAGTCAGTTTGCAGAGAAAGAGCATAATATGGTGTACCCTTTACATCATTAACCCAACATGCTAACTTATTTTTAATAGGTGATTTTATGGAAAGAGAGATATATGAAACAGAGGAGTGAAATGACTATTATTTTAAATTTTATTAAAAAATATTTAAAATAATTTTTATTATTAATAAAAATTTATAAATTAGGTCTAAAATTTTATCTAAAATTATTAAATTCACTAAATTTTTAACTACCAACTATTTTAATTCTAAAAATATTTATACTAATTAACTAATTAAATATAAATATAATTTATAAAATTTTATTAATAATAAAAATTACTTTAAATATATATTTTTTAATTTATAAAATAGTATTTAATAATTTATTTAACATAATAACTAATTATTATTTTTTAAATTAATTTTTATTTAATAATTTTTTTTATAGTATTATTACTATTAAATAAATATGTTCAGTTTTACCAATTTGCATCAGTCTAATTCGGTTATCTTCATCTATTAGAGTTATTTACAAATTTGAATCACTCTAATCCCATTATCTTCACCTCATTTGAAATTATCATATATGTATACCATTATCTTCACCTAATTTGGAGTTATCATATGGTAAACATGGGTGATTTCATGATTTTTGTAACATGAATTTGGGCAAAGGCTGAAATGAGAATCCACACTACTCATAAATATAAATTATATATTTTATATTCATCCACTTAATTAAACATAATTCACCACACACAAACTACAGAGGTAACTAATATCCCTCCTCAGCTACAGAAGACCTTGCCTTATATATATAAACTGGGAAGTCTTCGAGCTATATAAATACATAGAATATACTTAACCTAAATTCATATGCATGGAAACCCTCTTCAAGATAACAATCTTAACATTTCAAACATAAGTTGCATAAAAAGTTAAAATGGTTAAAATACTATGGGCCTATTCCAACGATTCTGGAATTTTGCTCTAGGGTAATTTGCAACTTCTTTGGTTTTGAGAGAAGGCTTTTCCATTTCTTCATAAGGGATCTGATGAACCACCCAAAAGCCTTCACGTCGACCAGAAAATGCATCACTGGAAGTGCTCCTACGACCGTAGAGCTTCTCTACCAGATCGAAATCTTCTAAAGCAATCTTTCTGAGGTGTTCTTGAGACGATGCCATGGATATCTGCTGCTTTGGTTGTGTGGAATTCTACACTTCAAAAGGATGAGAAGCTTTGGGCTTATATAGAATATGATAGTTCAAAAAGGAATTCATATTCTTCATCTCTAGCTCTTCCTGTGTAGCCAAGAAGAATATTAAAAAATCAATGGTAGATGCTATACACTTTCAGAATAAAGATGGTGGTTACTCAAGTGCAACACTTGTTTGGTTAGTAAAAGAGTGTGGAGAAAAAAAGAAGTTGAAAGGAAAGAATGTACAAATAAAGAAAAAAAATAATAAATTTAGATGATTTTTTTAATTGTTTGAAAGAAAGAAAAAAATAAAAGAATATATATATATATTGAAGAAAATAAGAGAAAGAAAGTGTATAATTTATCAGATGACACAATTCATTTTTATGGATTCCGTTAGCTTTTTCATTCCTTCTTCATTTATATACTATAGAAGGAAGAGAAAGATCATTCTAGTAAGTGACTTGAATTTATACTCATTAATTTATGGTTTGAATATTTGTTTATTTTTTAAATATATTTGTTTTTTTTATAAAAACAAATTTTTGACTTTTTAATCACTCTACTAGTAATTACACTACGAAGAAATTATTTAATAGAAACTAATTTTAAAAATAAAAAATAATTAGTGTGACTAAGTTAGATACTATTTAATACATCTAAAGTAATTTTTACTATTAGTAAAAAATTATAAAATAGTTTCTAAATTGGTATACAACATTAACTATCAAAGGTTAGCTACTAACTATTTTAGCTAAAACTTTGACAACTAATTAGATATCAACTAGTGATGGGAAAAAACGCACGCGCAAGCAACATGCACAATCATGAATCAACTGCAAAAAATAAACAACATAGGATTTAACGTGGTTCGGTCGCCAATATGCAACCTATGTCCATGGGCAACTAATTAGGTTTTCATTCTGTTTCAAACGCTAATCCGACCATATACAATGAACCTTTCTTTCTTCCACGAGCCATGACAAGATTTCCTTTGACAACCTTCCACTGCTGATTTTCGAACTTCACATCATGTCCCTGTTCGTCCAACTCCCTAAAAGAAATCAAACTTTTCGTTAAGCTTGAAACGACTCTGACATCCTTCAAAGTCCAGAAACCGACTAGCATCTTCAACACTATGTCACCCATGCCCATAACATCAAGAGTTCTGTTTTTTGCTAGTCTTACCTTCCCAAAGTCCCCAATAACTAGATTCTGCAATGCTTTACTGTTGTGGGTAGCATGAAATGAAGCACCATAATCCATGACCCAAGAATCCACACTGCTATCTGCAGAATAGACTAAGAGGTCCTCGTCCGTAGAGTCTTCTGCAATGTTGACTTATTTATCATTTTGGCATTGATTCTTGAAATGCCCCACCTCCTTACAGTTCCAACATGTTACACTTGAGCACCTGAGTCTTTGACTGACTCCTTCTTCCGATCATGCTTCCACTACCTCTAATATTTCTCTTACCTCTGATGACATTTAGCGATTCACTAAATAATTCCCCACAACCCCTTCTTATGACGTTCTCGCCAAGAACGAGATCACGAATCTTCTCAAAAGTGAATCGCTAAACTAGTAACTATTATAACCGTTCCAGAAAAGCTATCAGTAATAACAACATCAGTAGTAAAACTTGAACAAAATAAATAAATAAAATTTGCATCTATTTTTTTATCAGCAAGAAAAAAAAATATTGATCATTTCAAAGATGATTCGACCCTTATACATAACTCAAATCCCTTTTAGTTTTGTATATCATACAGAATTATAAAAAAGAAAACTACCCAACCAAAAGACATTAAAACCCTTCTTACAAGGAGAAACTATTTGCATCTTTAACCTTACGTATACTAAGTTATAATTAAGTAAATTTTTATTTGATTGGTTTTAAAAGTAAAAGTTTTTAGTTGCCGTTTCCCTTACATAAACCCTTTCAACAAAAGCCATAAACTTACAATTAAAGTTCTCAGTATAATAAAATAGTATCATAAATAATTTATATGGTTGTACTGAAAAAGTATCATAATTAAATTGATTGAATTTGAGCATATAGAGTCCAATAATTGGAGTAAGTTAGAGTGAATTATTGAGGGTATGTCTGTGTCCTACGAATATGATTCTCTTCCCATTTGTACCATATAACATGCTTTCAGCATCTTCCTCACCAATTTTTAATAATATTCAAAACCTGACTAGTATTGATGTGTCATTTAGATGGAATTTTAAGGGGACTATCACGGAAAATAGATTTTAAATTAGTTTTTAATTTTAAATTATAATATAAAATAATTAATGTTAAAATTTTGATAGTTAATATTAGATACTAATTTAAAAAATATTTTAAATATTAATAATTTTTTAATTTACAAAATAATATATAATTTAATCATTATATATTAATTATTTTTTTATTTCTAAATTAGTTGTTATGAATATTTTTTTATTAAAAAAATAATTATTTTATTAATGGTTTACAATAACATATTTCTTAAAAACTAAATCTTAAACCCTAACTCTAAATGGCCAACATCCAACCAAATTAATTTTTTTGTAATATCATATCTTTTTAACTTGTTTTTTTTAAGTAGAATTTTCTATTTAAGTTTGATCCTTTAGAAGTCTAACTAAGTTTTAAAGGCATTTTTGTTTTAGACTCGTTTGTAAAACTATGATCCTTTGATCTTGAAAATATATATAAAAATATTTTTTATTAATAAAAAATAAATTGAATAAAATAGTGTATTAGATGCTCAATCCATTATATAAAAGAGGACAATATTCCCATGGTTGAGACATACCTCCAACAAAATATCATAGCCCCATATAGGCTAGACAATTTCTCCAGCACCATATCAATTTTAACATCTAACATTTAATTTTTTAAAAATTTTAAAATTATCTTTATTTTGTATTTTAAAATCCAGTATAATAATTATAATTCAAAATTTGAAAAATATAATTCAAAAAAAAAAAATCCAAAACATAAAATTGAAAATACATTTTGGATAAAAATTTCTCAAAATTGAAATCTGAAATATTCTCGAATAAATGATTTTGAAAGTAATTTTTATCTACACACTCCTTTTATTTAAAATTATTTTCGTTATTTTAAAAAGATATTTTTATTATTTTTAATAGATTAGGTACATGTTGAAATTGATATGGTGTATGGTATAGGAAGAATTTCACAGCTAGAAACTCATATAACACCCTAAACACAACACTAATGGAAAGTGAAGATTAGTGTGATGGAGATGAACATAGGGCAGAGATTCTTTTCAACAAATTAAAATTAATATGGCAGTGTTAAAAGCTGAAAATTACAGTGCAAAAGAAAAATAGAGCATAAAGGTACTGTGAATCTAATTCGAATTCCTTTTTTTTTTAAAATAAAGAAGAATTTTATTTTGTGAATCTTTGTTATTCCACAAACTGTTAGCATTTAACTTTCAAAATTACGAGTTACTCAATACCTCTCCAAATTATGAAGAGTTCTTTCTCTAGTTGGTTTTTTCTAGCTTTCTTTCCCTTTTAAATCAATCGAAATTCATGTCACATATGAGTAATATGTTTTTGTTATTGTTCTTGAACAACTAGATTAGAATTAAGAGGAGGATTGTTTTTCTTTCTCAATTAGTTGGTATATTCCTCTTTCTTTTGGTTGAACTTTTCGTACTCCTCTTAACTTTTTGGTTCATGTATTACCAGTAAAAGTTACTCCAATGTTTAAGTGAGATTTCGATATTTAGCACTTGATATATTTAATGTATAATAATGTATCTTATTGAAATATGTGCATATTTATATAATTATCATTAATTCTTTACTATTGGGTCGGTTTAAGAATATGAATTATAATTAAGAACATATTATCTAATATTTAATTGTTGATTAACCTTATTAATCTTCTTGAGATATGATGGTATCGGTCGATCCTAATTAAGAATTGAGTTTATATTTGGTTGTCTAGTCCTCGTCCTGAACCGTACAGTTTTCCAGAAACTTCTTGTTGAATCTAATTACTGCTTAAGCAGTTCCAATATAATAATGCTTTGAGATCATAATATATTGCAGATAGGTTCCATTTTCATCTTTTCAAAAACAGTGTATTTAAGTCATGATGGATTAGTATATTCGTTCAACTTGCCAACTCTTCTCCTTCCATATGATTATCCAAGACAAAGTAACTTCATCAAACAAGTATCAACAAAAATAATGAATTTAACAAATGATATATGTGTCTAATATAAACTGATTGAAAATAAATCATTCAGAATATGGGTGTTGCAGTATCAGATTCTTGGATTTTAAATAATTATCTACTTCTTGCAATCCCCTAGATTGAAACATTTTTAACTTTTCTTCGTGGAAATGCCACCCCATTTATGCCATTGATTCGTTTTTTTTTCCAGTCAAATTGTGAAACACAAGATTTTCGTCACCCTCATTAAATCTTTTGCTGTAAATTTTAGATTTGGCAGTGTTTGAAGTGGTTTCCATGATGCAGTGGCTTAATTTAGTTTAAATTTGTTTAATTGTGTGATTTTAATCTTTAATTTTTCGTTTACTTAAACCGTATTTGGCTTTTATCAATTTTAATTTCCTTCAAAATCTCAAATCCGTGTTTTGTATTCAAAATATCATAATTAAATTGCTTTAAATAGGATGACCTAGAGGATGGATCCGCGGCCCAATAAAAAATCAAGGTCGGTTGTCAATTTGAATTTGGTGACACGTTTAGATTCGTTCTGCATAATCTGTCATTCACAAAGATTAAGTGTGAGGCAGACTGAATCGCATAATTTGTATATCTTAAAATTTAAAAAAAAATCTTCCTGTAATTCATATTCTCAAAATTTTATAATTATTCATTCTAAATTTTATAATTCAGAATATAAATTTGTATTTTGGATTTTACAATCTAGAATAATACAAAATTTGTATTCTATATCATGCATTCTACATTTTAACTTCCAAATTCTATAATTTATGAAGTCTCCAAATTTCAATTTCGGAATTAAAGAAAAAATGTTCAGATGAAAAATATCAAAGTGTAATTTGAGTATTTTTTGAAGTATGGGGTGTAAGAGGAAAGGCATGGAAGTACATGAAGAAACTACCCTCAATCTCTAATTTATAACACATTCATGAAATTCGGTAAAATTTGATATTTTTTATATTTAATTTTTTTGTCTTTCTAAAATGTATGTATTGTTTATGTTTCAATACTCATTTAATATAGTAACCGGATCTAAGTCATTTTATAATAAAATTTAAATATAGTATTATATATATTTATATATTATATTATGTATTATAAATATTAATATTTATGATTTTTTTAATAAAAATAATAATCATTTGTCTATATATTACTTTAAAAAGTGTATATGTTTAATAAAATATTTTACTATTCAATCTATTAGTAGAATTAAAATTAAAATTTCATTAAAAATCATAAAACTATAGTAACTTTTTGTGTCGTGAGAATAATATTACGAGACTATTTATTTAATTAATTTAAATAATAAAATAATTAATTTAATACACACAAAAATTTATTTAAGATTTATATATTTGAAATTTTATTTTTCATTAAATTTTTAAAAAATACTTTTTATGCGGACTAATATGCAGAAAATTATGCGAGACAGTAAATAAAATCAATCGCATTTTCTATATATGATAGGTCAACTCAACTTACATTTTACTAATCAAAATGGATCGGGACAAAGCTTGTTATCGCTAGTTTTAAACTTTATTTTATTCAAAATTTTCTTCTTGTTAAAATAAAAAATAAAACTATCAAAATTTCCTTCTTCAAATTCTAATATAATGTTTTACATAAAATCCTTTAAATTTTACCAAATTTTTTCGTTGCAAATTTTCTTTCTAAACCTGTAAACTAATTTACTTCAAATTCATTGAATTTAAATTTAAATAATGAATAAATAAACAAAATGACACACAATTCGAAACTAAGATCCTACAAAATATTTTTCATTAAAAAATATGAAAATATTAATACATTAAACACCGAACATTGTTTTTCATGGAACAAGATATGGAATATGCAATGTTATCTAGAAAAGGATTTATCTATTTAGGTTCTACAAAGATTATGTATGTTGAATTATGAGTCTCACTGAACAAGACGATCCACAGTCCAAAAAGTGTTTTTCATAAGTATTTCATTCAAATATTCACATCTTCTATCCCTTGCAATTGGAACAATCTTCATCTACAGTTTTTTTGAAGTAGTTCATAAGGTTAAAGAACCGAAAGCAGAGAATAAAACATATTCAAACTCCAAAAGCAATGGTCAGAAAGGAACATATACCTTGCTAATGGTTTGGCATTCCATTCCTTTTCCATTATTGAGGTTTGGTTTCATGGTTTCTAGAGTTAGATAGATGTCTTTTTTTTTATCAACAATAATAAATAAATAAATAAAATTATTTCAGGGGTGATTCAACATTTATATATATCAAGACACTGTACACCTCTTCAAAACACTCACTCCCAAACAAGTAAAAAATTCATCATCTAACAGGAAACAACCCAACAACAACCATAGCTTAAAAAAGAAATAACAAGACAACCCAACAAACAAACTAATAACATCGTAAAAAACATCCACCCCAAACTCACAAACAACCATCACTCAACCCATTCATGACAACACACCAAAGAAAACAAGAAACAAACAACATAAATCAAATTGAGACAAGACATATGGACCAAACACCAATCAAAAAAGGAAAAATGAGCAGTGAGAACTTTAGAGGTAAACCAAAATCGAACTTTCAATTGGGCCATAGAAAAGATTTCAAAGTGATTCACCACTCCACCGTTGAAAATGATCTTATTCTAATGATTTCATGTTTGTAGTTGTAAGTCAGGTGTTGAATAAGTTGATTTTAATTATTTTATATATAAAAGTTAAAATATTTTTAAAATGTCTGTATAAAGATTGAAACATGTCTGAGATGTCTCATTGCTACTCTATATTTTTTTCTTCTTATTATAGGAAGGAATTTTGTACCAAACTTTGGACCCACTTTAGTGTTTCATTAATTGATATTTATCCCCCCAAACAAAATATTTTGTTCCAGTCAAAGTCTCGGATACAAATTTGCTTTAGCATATTTAAATATTTCACCATTCTTACCTACGTAAACTCCATGACGTAGGTAGATTTTGCAGTGCGTGAAGTAATATGCATGCAGGAAATGGTATGAAAAAAGAAAAACAATTTCTTATTACAATTATTTAATATCAGTCATACGATATTATTAAAGTTATTAAACTGACTCTAGTACAACATAAACATAAAAAAAAAATTGTGGTGGTGACCATAGTGTAATTATATAGTTATGTGTTTCTTTTTTGTGATGGTGCTATTGTGAGCACTAATCCTTTGTGTTTTAAATAAGACAGTTACTTTATTAAGATAGCTTCCTTTTTTCAAGATATAAAAAAACTTAAATAACAAATATAAAAAACCTCATACAATTCTATTATGTGCTATTTTAATTGACTTGTGAGGAATAGTTAATTAATAATCACAACAATTAAAGAGTTAATACATATAATATCAATTATTTTATATGAAATGTGTATATATTCCATATAATATAATTTATGGTTATTAATATTTCATAAATAAAAAATATTATTAATAAAAAAGCATATTAAAATCGTCTACAATAAATAAATAATAAGTTATATAAATATTTTGCAATATACAAAAATATTTTAATTTACGTGTTATTTGTGGTAGGTATACAACTTAAGAAAAAATTATATCTCCAATTTGACAGAAATAGAATCACAATTTGCAAAAGCAAAATACTAAGTATATATTTTTTTATCTGTTTGTCACATAGAGAATTTTATCTTCGAGACATCCAATTAGCATTCTTTTCTGTTACAAAAATGTCATTAATTATTTTACTATAAAATTTTATTTTTGGGACAGAAACTATCACAAACATTAAAATAGTATTTGGATTAGAATTATGTAAAATCTTTATATGAGAGAATATTTTAGAAAGATTTGTATTTTTCCATCGAGGTTTTGTTTGTTCTTTGTATTCTAACAAATTTCTTATTGCATTATATCATTTTCGAATAAAATTGTTTTATCTCTTTTAAAAATATTTCTGGATTGTTCTTTCTAAAATATTTATATAACACATTTATTAATTTCAAATTATCCAATTTAAAAATAAATAAATAAATGTATTCTGGAATATTTTTGTCTTCTGGAATTTCTATTAAAATACTCTTTGTTTATGAATCCCTGTTACAGAAACACTTTTTTCTTATGGAATCCCTATTCCAAAATTACATAAAATTGTGAAAGGACAATTTCGATATCCATATTTTAAAAAATGTAAGGGTGCAGGAAAAAAAATTAGGAGTGCAAGAAGAAACTTTCCTTCATATATATCTTATTTTTTTTATCAGTAAAAAAATAATAAATAAATATAAATCATCTCTAATTTATAATAAAAAAAATAATAATAAAACCTTACATCCTAACATAAACCATTCTTCAAACGACTAACCGAAAATTCAAAAATATCAGTTATACAGAAATTTATCTTTAACTACAAACAAATATACCAACCCATCAAAATTTAAAAAAAAAACATAAAATATAACCAAACCGCAAATGAGGAGACCCATAATATAAGTGAAATTTCATTAATTACATCCCTTAAAGGCTTCATACAACACATAGTAGCTGCCCTTTTGGTATTCAAACCATAGAGCACTTTATTCAACTACATAAACTTCCACAACTACAGAAGACCCTTTCTTAAAGTCTTCGAGTTTTTTCTATGTTAACCTTAAGAACAAGAAACACATACCCATTGAAGATAAGTTTCAGCATGCATGCAGAGGCCAAAGATCTTAAAATTTAAAGGCTCTACCCCACCGATTTTGAGGTTTAGGCTTGGCATAACTCCCAGCAAAAGGACCACCTGCTTCCATGCCAATCATACAAGACTCATTCACGACATCATTAGACACTTGATAAACCAGACAGCAACGTTCTCTTCGCAATGCATCATTGCCACTGCTCCTTCTTCCTGGACCGTAGAACTTCTCTATCAGAGCAAATCCTTCTGCACCAATCTGCCTCAGATCTGCTGGAGGAGGTGCCATATATGGAGATACTGCAACAAATTTTATCAGAGTTTAAGGTTTAGGTCTTAGTTAAGGTGTTGCTTTGTTGCTTCAAAGGACACCAATGTGGTTTTATAGAAAGAGTAAGTGGTTGCGTGGCCTTATGTGGAGATCTACGTGTTCACCAAGAAAGAATATTTTTATTCTTCAAAGCATTAAATAAAACTATTAAAAAACGCTTATTCCCACATACTAATAATTGTAGTAATGCATAGATCTTTTGATTTGGTTTTGGCTATACTTCATCTAAGGGAATATATTCGAATTTATCATTTTTATTTAGTCGGTTTATTTTTATGGAAAGTGCATGGGATCATCCAATTTGTGTATATCTGTTTTCTGGATTTATTTCAAATATTACTTGAGTTTGAATTAAAAAATTAGCTAAATAACAAATATATGAAGAAAAACATTTCCAAGCTTATTATTATTTTAAAGCTTTAGATTAAAAGTGGTATTGTAATATTTTATATAAGTTTTCATAACTTATATATCGTAAACCTCTTCGATATCTTTTCTAAGAGAAAAAAACTATATTTTTTAGTCGTGTAAATTACGAACCAAACTTCAATAATTGAGGATGCTACTTTGTTAGATTGAGAATATTTACATTAAAATATATAGTTCATTCATTCACTTGTCCCTTGATCAAGTTTTTTTTTTCTTTCAGATGTGCTATGAAATATAATTAGTGGAACGTGTGGAATGAACTTTTTGACTGGGTATATATTTTGTTTTTCCTTTTATGTAAGGGGTTAAAGTATTTTTTAAATATTTTTATTTATTATATTTTTATTGTCAATAAAAAATTAAACAAATATAAAAAAAGTAGAAAAAATTGTGTGATATAAGATTTTGGTATTTTTTTCTTGATAATTTTTCTTTTATTTCTTTTCTATTACGTGTTCGATCTAAATTTTCAAGAAATTTTTACTCTATATTTCTTCTCTTAATAAGTTCTTACATTTAACTTTATATCGTTTGACCTATGTTCTTAAGTTCAAATCTTTATCATTAAGTTTTACTCTCAAATTTCAAATTTCACTAATCATTACTGTTTATTTCATCTATTTCGTTTACAAAAAATTATCCATGTAATATGCCATTTTTACATTCACGCTTTCATAAGAAAATAGTTTTATCAGAATTGAATGGTTGCATTAATATTTATCATTTTTAAAATATTCTAATAAGTTGAATAAAATACTTTTATATGTTATTTAGTTCACTAATTGAAAACTTTTCATAAAGTTTTAGTTAAAAAACAAAAATCTACAAACTTATTCATTATTCATACTAAATAGTCCTAAATAATAATGATAACACCTGAATCCATGTACCTCTGTTGAGCTCTGTTATTTAGTCATAATTGTCTTATCTCAGACCTATATAAATTTGATAAAATGACTATATTTATAATACATATTTTCCAAAATAAATAAGTGATTTTATACTAATTCTGAAAAATTGTTGTTTTTATAATACTTTTTAATATATTTCAAAAATGTCCTTTTGCCAACAGTTTCATAAATATGATATCAAGTTCAAATATTGAATTCTGTGAAAAATATATTTGAAATAAGAGATATCATCAACTATGATCTTATACATGTTATTTAATTAAAATTAAAATTAACTATTAATAAAGTCAATGAATAATTTTTTTTTATCATAATATGATTACTCAAAAAATAATTATAAATGCACTTGTTAGTAGTTAACAAAACCATGTTTTCATCGTATTACATGATTTTTTTTCTTAAGAATGTAACATAGGAGGACTTTCCAGAGTCATTCATCTCCTAATACTACTATTATCCAAATACGTTTCACTGCGAAATTCTAATGAAATCGGGTACATTAGTGTTGATATTCACACCTCACATGATTTTTTTTACAATAATAAATAAATTAAATAAAATGAAACATTTCAAAAATATTTTAATTTTTAAAAGATGCTAAAAACAACCTTCATAATTAAACCGAACATCTTTAAGCTCCAAATCTAAGAACAAACGTAGTCACTACAAGAAAATCAAGAAATAAAAACTAATTTTTAGAGATCAAAATAATTAGTTGCGATTAACTAAATTAGAGACTATTTCATAAACTAAATAAAAAAAATAGTTTCTAAATTAGTTTCTATTATTGTTAAATAGTTTCTAAATTGATATCTAATTAGCAACCAAAGTTTCTAAATTTGGTCTCTAAAACCTTGGTTGCTAATTAGATACCAATTTAGAAACTATTTAACAATAATAGAAACTAATTTATAAACCAATTTTTTATTTAGTTTCTAAAATAGTCTCTAATTTATTTACTATTGCAACTAATTATTTTGGTCTCTAAAAATTAGTTTTTATTTCATGATTTTCTTGTAGTAAGTGTACTCAAAGGACTAGAAATTATGATAGGAATCCAGGTAAAATAAAAGAAATAAACATGATAGAATATATGACAATACTTTTATTAATTAGTTGCATTATTATTATACAATTATCAAACCCTATATATAGATATATCATTATATATATGATTATACGAGATCAACAAGAGCTCTTTGTCTGCAAAGGATCTTGCTGCAACTCTTTGAGGTACCCATATATACTCATATATAACTTTATGAGATGGCTTATAAACACACCTCCCACTATACCTATATATTATATCTAAACCAAAATGATAAAGGTTTGAATGAACTACCAATAAAGATGAGTTTGTGGTTTAGGGTAATTCAGAATCATGATTCCACCATAGCGAGAAGCAGCCTCTCTGCTATTGATCACAGGCTCTTCAAGCTCGTCATTGGGCACTTGAACCACCCAACGTCCTTGTCTTGCAGGAAACACCCCTTTTGGATTTGGCCTTCTTCGTGCTGATGCTCCATAAAACTTGTCTATGAGAGCAAAACCTTCTGAACCTATCACTCTCAGATCAGTGGGTGGTGCCATTGATGATGCTCGATATGTAATAACACTTCGAGAGACACTAACTTTGTGGAAGTCGATGATACTTTTCGTGTTTGAGTGTGTGTTTGTTATCTTGTTTCTTGCTTTGAAACAAGAAACCCTCGAGTGCTTTATATAATGAAGCCAAAAGTTGTTGATTAGTGAGTAGTGTGGGACCAAGAATATGTTTAATCAAAACTATGTTAAAGCACTTTTCAAAATTAAAAAGAAATATAAATTATGAAAAAATTACACCAAAATAGAGAGAAAAAAAATTAAGAAAATCGAAATTTAGAGGAGCAAGAATAAATTATAAAAAGACTACCTCTATTCTAGGCATGGGGTGATGAATTTAAAATAACTTTTTTTTCATTTTAAGGTAGCTTCATTTAATCCTAAATAAATAACTAAAGTGATTTGGTTTAAGCCTTTTTCTCATTTAAACATTTGGATTAATCGATGGAATATTTTAGTATAGAGAGATTTTTATTAGAAGGAAATTTAAGTTTGCTTTATATAAGATAATATTTTGTTTTTTATTTTTTGTTCACGTGAGATAATTATCTAACTAGTATTACATTTATAAGTGGTGGTGTGATTAGTTCGACAAATTTTCATTATAACAATTATGTTATCATATTAAAAAATTGATTTAAGTTAAGTTTGATAAAATTTTATAAAATTAAGGTTTAAAGCAACTTATATATTATTAAATATTTTTATTTTTAGTTGATATAAATCTCTAAGAAAGTTGATCATACCTACTAGTGAGATTGATCTTGAGTTAAGGTATGAAAATGAAAATGAAGATTGGAGATTCTTTTTCAACTGATAATAATATGACGGTCCAAAAAGCAGAAAAGCAAGATGAAAAAGAAAATGCAGAGAATAAAAACACTGAATCTAATTCCTCCTTTTTCTATCATTAAAGTATTCTTTTCATCTTACTTTTTCTACGATTGAAGAAAGAATGAATCTTCAATTCTTCCACAAACCGCGTTCGCGCCAAAATTCTATTTTGATTTGGTTTTTAGGTTATTGATTTGTGGTCTTTGGGGTTTTTTTTTTGTGTTAGAGTAATTTGGTTAGTTTTAGAATATTTTAATTAATAGTTTGTTGACTGAGTATATTTTGCAAGTTGTATAAGAATCACTAAAAAAATCATTAAATTAAAATCAATTCTAAAGATAAAAAATAATTAGTTGATATAGTGATTATATTAAAGATTATTTTATAAAAATTATTGGTTTCTAATTGATATCTAATCAACTATCAAGGTTTTAACTATCAATTATTTAGATTTTAAATTTAATAACAAAAACTTTAGTAATTAATTAGCCAATTTAAAAACTATTTATCAATAATAGAAATTAATTTAGAAACCATTAGTTTTGTTAGTTTCTAAAAGCTCTCTAATTTAGTCACTATAACAACTAATTATTATTTTTGTCTTTAAAATTGATTTTTATTTAATGATTTTTTATAATGAATTATCTAAAATAATTTTTATTTATTTATTTATTATTGTTGATAAAAAGAAAACACTGAACTTAAACTCCCTTAATGATTCTACTGTTTACGAATAGTTTTTGTTTCTTAGTTCTTCTAACTTTGTGGTGCTACTTTAATCTTTCTTCTGATCTTCTTTTAGATAAATCGGAATATGACTATATAATAAAACTTGAATGCAACCAGTGGTAGTTTATTTACTGCAAAATATATATGAGGATATATGATTGCAACATAATGTTTTAGACCAAGAAATCCAAATAAAATATGGGTTCTTTTTCTTAACATTATTATATTTAATATCCTATATGATGAACTGGTATCATTTGGTATATTTCTCCTTTGGTGATTATCCAAGAGCTAAGGAACTTAATCGAGAAAAATGAATTTATTAAATGATATGATGCTTTGGTATCTAATACATAACTGCATTAAAATTAAAGCGATTAAGGATATATTGGTATTGGTATCAGATTCTTGTGCATTATTATATAAGTTGTGGCAACTTGTTTTTACTTTCAAAGTTCTTAGCTATTCTTCTTAAAAATGCCACCACCCCCATTCACATGTTATTGCTTCATTCTCATTTTATGTGGTCAAAGTGTCAAACACAAGATTTCCCTTACCCTCTTCAAATCTTTGTCCTTTCTACGGAAACTTCTCACGTAGCTACACTTGGCATCACTGTCCCAAGGAGAATATATACATATATATCTGGCATTCCTCACCTATAAACAATGTATTTTTGTTAATGTTCAAGTTTTTTTTTTTAATTAAGTAAAATTCTACGTCCTCTTCCTGTTATATGAAAGTTTACTTCACTAGGTTGGGTTAAAATTAACACTGATGGGCTGTTAGGAGTTATCCAGGTCTTGCCGCTTGTGGAAGTATGGGGAAGTTTATTGAAGCTTTCTCTGTGTTTCTTGACGTTCAGACTGTTTTGGTTGCTGAATTTTATGGAGTTATATATGTTTTGGAGGAAACTCAAAAGTTGGGTCTTACTAATGTCTGGCTGGAATGTGACTCTGCCTTGGTTTGTGTTGCGTTTACTGTTAGGACAAATGTTCATTGGATGTTTCGTAATCAATGAAATACTTGTCTTAATTATTGTGGAAAAATCGGATTTAGGGTTACTCATATTTTTCGTGAAGGGAATGCGTGTGCTGATAAGTTGGCTAATTTGTTATAATAGACTCTGTTCTTATAATTCTTTATTAATATATATAGTCTACCTATGTATCGTCAAATGATTGTGGTTACGTGATGATAAGTTGGCTAATTTGTTATAATAGACTCTGTTCTTAGAATTCTTTATTAATAGGTATAGTCTACCTTTGCAGTTTGTTCTCTTATAAGCAAGCGAACCTCTGCTGTCATTTCTATATATAAAAAGGAGAATGATAATTACTAAATGACTCTAGCTATAAAATTTGATACATATAAATATTAGCTTTTATCTACCACCAACATATTTCTCTATATATTAGAATTAAAATAGCAAGCATTATAAAAATAAAATATCAAATTTGCTTCCAAATATCAATATCAACTAAATTGCGACATTGTTAGAGTTGGTTAAACTCAAGACTCATTCTTCTGACTTAACGTGAAAAGATAACTTTCTTAAGAGGCATTAAAAAATAAAAAAATTATTTTTAAATAATTTAGTTACTAGTACAGTCGGTTTAATCAATTTTATGCTAACTATTTTAATAAATACATATTTGTATTAGTATCATATTAAGCTGACACTAATAAAGTTGCTTACGCTAATAAAATTAGCCAACTCTAAGGCAACATTAACTATTTTTAATTTTTTTTAATAAATACCAATATTTATGTTAGTGACATTAGTTGAGCTAATGTTAACTAAAATAAATATTAAAAATTAATAACATTAGATTCAGTCTAGTTGTAGAGATGGTAATGTAAGCGAGTTCATTGAGATGACATGTAAAAATTAGTTTACATTAAAAAATTAAAACTTTATTAAAAATAAAAAAATATTAATGCACTTGTAATATATATAGAAAACAAAAGGTTGGGGGAGACAATTTTGTATTTCTTTTATGAGGTTGTTTCTTCTTATGTCCCATTAAATTTCTTCTTGCACCTCATCAATTTTGAAATTTAATTTTCATAACATAAAAGTATATTCTGAAAATGAAAATTTTGAAGAGAATTTTTTTCTTATGAAATAACCTTTCTGATACAACTATTTTACCTTTTGAACTGTAGAACAATTATTTTGGTTTTCGAAATTTGATTTTGGAATCGATGGGGTGTAGGAAGAAACACTCTTTTTATTATTATATGGGCTTGTGGGCTGACTCACCCCACCCTGTCCTTAGCCCGTGTAAGTTGCAAGTTATGCGGAACGGACATAAACGGATCAAAAGTTGAAATAGTGAGTTTGTTCTGTGTTTTTCATAACGAGTTACGGATCGATCCGCACAACCTGTATTGCCACCTTACTTAATTGATATTAATCTTATTTATTTTATTTAAGTTAGAATCGATGAAACCAACATTAATTTTATTGTAGAAAACAAGAAAAAACATAATTTTTTGAAAACCTTTTGTAAATATAATCTCATAATCATTAATCAAACATTAGTTTTGTATAGCAAACTATCTTATTTGGGTGATCTTTCATTATTGTACACCCCAAATGGAGCATTGACAATAAAAAAATAAAATTAGTGGAAGTAGTAGCTGTAGTCCAATCCATATAAAAAATTCTGTATCAAAAAATGTACATGTGTTAATGCAACAAATATATATATATATATATATATATATATATCAGATCATAGTGCTTTTCTATCAGATAAAAGCCTTCTGAACCTATTTTGTTAAGGCTTGATAGAGATGCCTTTGGACACATTTGTGGTTATCTGGTTTCCATAGAACAAAGGCCAAGGCTCTTATATACTAACAAAAAGTCACTCTTTTTATTAATATCTTGCAGAATCTATGTAATGAATCAGATTACTTGTCAAAATTGCATATTATAGGCACTTGGACACTTCTCTGCACTTTATATGTTATGATATTACATATGAAGCACTTTTTTTATGGTCACAAATATCTCCGAATCAATTTCTTAATCACTCCATTACATGGATTAAGGTATTAATTAAATATTCATAACATAACAATGTAAATAATATTCTTTATCTGATATTTATTCTGATTTCATTCCTTCCCTTATCTGATTAAATTAAGACACTAACAGAAAGAATTTGTATTTTGATCCGTGTAAATATTCACTAATTCAAAAAAATCATTAATGTCACTCATTTTATGTTGGTGTGCCAAAAAATCAACTTAAAAATATACAATAATAAAATTTAAATTTAAATATTTATTTAAGTTTATTGTTAAATGATCAAATAAGGTAAATGATCAAATACTCTATCTACTTTTTCCTCATTCCATAAAGCTTTTTTAGAAACACACTCAAGAAAATTATTCATTAAAAATACATTATACGTTCTGAAACATGTTTCATGAATTCTGGAAAGTACTTACATTGTAAATTTAATTAATTTCTTCACAAAACATTTTTATAATTCTTAAAAAATAATGCTACTTTCCCACATCAAGTATACCATGTTTTTAATTTTTTTTCATACCTTTTATTCTTCATAACTGAATACTACTATTTCCTTAAGCTTTTATGATAAATTTTAAATTTTAATATACCAAAATAAATTATCAACAACTATCTTAAATTTGTTTCTATTTAAGCACAGAAACACATTTTTTTATATTTTTCTCTAACTTTACTTAAAATAAGCAACTTTACATAAAGTTGACATGTGTGGGAAGTTCAACATTACACGTGTAATTATTAGAGAACAAAAATTCAGTAGCAGAAGCTCTTGTTAAAAATCAAAGCAGAGAAAAGAACAAATCAACCGTTTGAGAACTCAATATTTTGTGTTGTGCATGCATGCAGCCACCTCTTCCTTCACCTCTTCCTTCTAAGTGCCAAGTGCAACCTATTCTTTCTACACTCGCTTCCTTTTCTTTCTCTTTCTTACTATTTTTCTATAAATACAATTTTTCTTAAGAAAACCTCAAAAGTCTATCCTGCTGTAATTAACTAAAAAATTAAAAATGACTTAAAATTCAAATACTAACTCCGTTACTTGTTGAGTGTGAACCAATTGATCTGGTTGACTAGACACCATGTTTTAGTGAATGAGCTTAATTATTGTGTTTTCTCTATAATTTTTATTTAAGAGATATTTGTATTTGAAATAAATTTGTAACAAAAAGGATGAAAACCTAATTAGTTGCCTATAGACATAAGTTATAAATTGACGATCGAAACATGTTAAGTTTTAGTGAGTTAGCTTAATTATTGTGTCTTCTCTATAGTTTTTATTTAAAAGATATTTGTGTTTGAAATAAATTTGTAACAAAAAGGATGAAAACCTAATTAATTATCTATAGACGTTGGTTATAAATTGACGATCGAAACATGTTAAATCCTATATTGTTTAATTCGTAATTGTATGTTGATTCCACGTGCATTTTCCTATCAACAATTATTAATTAAGTATATATATATCAGGAGTTCAAGACTCATGTACTTTTAACTTGTAACATCAAACCTTAATATGTGACACACGAAATTCATGATCAAAACCTTAATATGTAACAAGAAAATACTTCGTAATACTCTACCACTCCTCTTATAGATACACCTTAAACTCATCTATGTCTTCCTCTTGCTTTCTCTCTCTTACTTTGATATTTTTCTCTTTTTCTTTCCAATGCTTCACCTGCTTTTTCCATTTTCGAATTAATCATGTCAGCTTCCAGAATGGACAGAGCTTCCAGTGTGAGGGAGAGGATGAAAGACACATTCTCTAAGTACCGGAATGAGTTGATATCTCTTCTCTCTAGGTGAAGCTTTTGAAGTTTTGAATTCATCTTAAGAAATAATGTTGAATGCTATGTTGATCTTCACAAGTTTAGTAGCTTCTTTGAGAAGTAGATGCTGGAGGCAGCATCAAGACCATATTAGCCGCTAAGAGGGATTTTTATAGTGCTTGAAACTCTGTTTTTTTCTGCATAATGTGTTGTTTTTGTTGGTTATAGTGCTAGAGAAATTGTAGTTTTCTGCACTGTTAGGGGAGCCAAACATAAGTTTAGTAACTTCTATCTTCGTAAGTTTAGTAACAGATATCTTCATAAGTTTAGTAACTTAACTTCTTGGAGAAGTAGATGAATGTTCTAATTTGTAGAAGGGTAAAGTGTCCCTTTTAATTCATTTAATATTTGCTGACAAAAAAAATGTTGAATGCTAAGTAAATAATTACTCATTTTTTCTCTTTGTATTGCTAAGGTATGTTGCTGGGGGCAAAGGATTACTGCAACCACATGACCTACTGGATCATGTAAAAAAGATTCTTCAAGAGGATGAAGGGATGCAGAAACTCAAAGAAAGTTCCTTTGTTAAAGACCTAGAATCTGCACAGGTTAACTCAATATATAGAAGTTATATAGCTTTGATAAATGGCAGATAATACTTGAATTTTCTTTTTTCCTTGTTTTTTTTTGTAGATTTTACAAAGATACTGTTCTATTGTCACAGGAAGCCATAGTTCTACCACCTTTTGTGTCTATAGCTTTGCGTCCAAGATGTGGTGTTTGGGAGTATTTTCGTGTTAATGCATTTGAACTCAGTGTGGATAGTCTGAATGTTGCAGAATATCTCCGATTCAAAGAAGAACTAGTAGATGGAGAGTAAGTGTTAACTTTGTACTTTTGAATGTTGTATTCATTCACAGTTTGGCTTCATGCAGAAGTGTAATCATAACATTATATTTGAAAATTTGATCAAGGTGCAATGACAAGTATATGCTTGAACTAGACTTTGAGCCATTTAATGCAACATTCCCTAGACCAACTCGATCATCCTCTATTGGTAATGGTGTTCAATTTCTCAACCGTCATCTTTCATCATTCATGTTTCGTAACAAAGAAAGTTTGGATCCTCTCCTCGCATTTCTACGCACACACAAATATAATGGTCATGTAAGTTTCTCAAGTATATGGATGAACAGTATTCAATCATTTAGAAACACTGATATTTATCTGCATCACTTTTTCACCCCTGCACAGAAATCTTAGATTACCAATTTATCATATATTCTCACAAGTAGACTCTTCAACAATGCTATAAGTAACATCCAAAAATCTTTAATTAAAAGTAGTGATTCTTGGCCATTCAAAAAACTTCCCCTGATGGTTTAATGCTTAACAATTTTGTTGTAGAAGATTTGTTCTTCTTTATTACAGTTCAAGACTTCTGTCAGTGTTGCTTCAACTAGGTGGATTAGGTTACCTCAAAATATTTTTGTGACAAATATATTATGTAGGCAATGATGGTAAATGACCGGATTCATAACATATCCAAGCTCCAGTCTTCCATGGCAAGGGCAGAAGAAATACTTTCTAATCTCCCACCCCACACACCATATTCTGACTTTGAATATGAGTAAGCAAGAATCTCTTAAACTGATATAATTCTAAACATCTGTTTTGGAGCTAGTTACTTAATGTAGAAGTAACTAATCGTTTACCTGATACACATTATTTGAAAAAAAAAACTTCATGACTTTGGTGTAGACTACAAGGATTGGGATTTGAGAGAGGTTGGGGTGATACAGCAGAGAAGGTGCTAGAAATGGTGCATCTTCTACTAGACATCATTCAAGCTCCTGATCCAAACACCTTAGAGTCATTTCTGGGAAGAATTCCAATGGTATTCAATGTTGTAATTGTATCACCAGCTGGTTACTTTGGCCAAGTAAATATCCTGGGTTTGCCTGATACTGGTGGACAGGTATTATTTTGTAAGTTCAGTTTTAATCTGCATGGCATTGCTTCTATTTAACCAAGTTTATTCATAATCTTAGAGAAGTGATAAAAAAAGCTTGCAGAAGTTATACCAGAGGACTTCTACTAATATTAATTTATGAAGAAATTTTCTTCTTATTTTCTCTTACACGACTTCCAAAACAACAAACTAATTACAGATAAAATTGAGCAATTGTGTTTATGATGTTAGCTTATTTAAGAACTAAAACACATGTGCTAAAATCAGGTTTAGGGTTATTCATATTTTTCGTGAATGGAATGCGTGTGCTGATAAGTTGGCTAATTTAGGATTTATTCATAGAGAATCATTTTATTGGTATAATAGACTACCATTTAGTTTGTTCTTAGAATTATTTATGAATAAGTAGTCTACCTATGTATCGTTTTTGTTAACATATGGATTTTGGTCTAGTACCTCTGTGATAATAATTGTAACTCTTAATGTGACCCATAATGGACAGATTGTTTATATACTTGATCAAGTGCGTGCTTTAGAGAAGGAGATGGTGGTCAGAATTCAAAAACAAGGACTTGATGTGTCTCCAAAAATTCTGATAGTATGTGATTCCAAAAGTCCTGGCCCTTCTAAGTATGACAAATGAAATATTTGTTCAGATGTAACTGAAATCCTTGTGGTGCTTCTAGGTTACTAGATTGATACCAGAGGCAAAAGGGACAACTTGCAATCAGAGACTAGAAAGAGTTAGTGGAACTGAGCATTCATATATACTGAGAGTACCTTTCAAAACTAAGAATGGAATTTTGAGAAAATGGATTTCAAGATTTGACATGTGGCCTTATCTAGAGACATTTGCAGAGGTAAGCATAAGGTGTCTTTCTATTCTCTTTTTTATCAGCAGAAAAGAATAAATAAATAGAGATTACTTTAGAGATGATTCAACTCATATACAAACCACAAGAAACCCATGTATCACCCAAAATGCCCAAACTCATAAAGAAACTAGCACCTAACAACTAATCCCAAAACACCAGAAGAAGCCACCTAACCGGGAAATCCAAAGCAAACACCAAATAAAAGGGAAGCACCAGAGCTTATACCAGAGACCGATCGTCTCAAAACCAACAGCACACAGAAATAACAACCAGAGAACACTCATACTCTATTCTCCCTTTCTCCATTCACTAGTGTGAAATAAAGTTTCTTTGGCATTAGACATATCCAGTGACACATTAGCTCTTTTTATATGGTTCTAATATTATATTAGTAAGTCAATTTATGTCTAACTCAATGTGAGGTTTATATATATCTAACTCAAGGTGAATTTTATATATTATGATTCGAACATATATATTTTTAGTTGATGTAAGATTTCCAATGTTTGTTTCTCACTTTCAATTTATAAGTTGAAGACCTTCATTAGTTATCATTTCATTCTCCTGTAAGGTAACAAGAATAAGTGGCACTCCCTAATATTTTGTCTTGTCTTCTTAGTCTAATGGTAATTCTGGTTTGTGGAATATGACTGTCTCTTACTTTATACAAAGGATGCATCACACGAAATTGCAGCTGAGTTACAAGGAATTCCAGATCTGATAATTGGCAACTACAGTCATGGAAATCTTGTTGCAACCTTGTTATCTTATAAGCTAGGAATCACACAGGTGCGAGATAACAATTCAACATCATGTTATTATCATATAAAAAGGTCATTTTCATCTATTATTAATGTTGGTTTTACTGAACTTTTCATGTAGTGCAATATAGCACATTCATTGGAGAAGACTAAGCATCCCGGCTCTGATATATATTGGAAAAAATATGAAGACAAGTACCATTTTACTTGTCAATTCACAGCTGACCTTATTGCAATGAACAGTGCAGATTTTATAATCACTAGTACATACCAAGAAATTGCAGGAAGGTATGTTCTTTTGTAGAAATATTATACTTAAAATAGATGTTCAATTATTGTTTTCGTCACACTGGTAATCAATGTTTCAAAGCTTTCATCTCAATTTAAAAACAATTCACATTAGATTTTACATAATCAAGTGCCTTTTGTATGGTGCTCTAATTTGGATCCTCCTGTCAAAATCTAACAATCTTTGTCTCTTACTCTCTTGACAATGTGGTTTCCCTTGTCATATTTTCCCTATCCCCCAAAAACATAAGCATTCATGATTCTTGATCATGCATATTGACTTCTCCACCAACTTATATAAAACTACAAAGAAATATCAACTTTTAAGGAATATCTACGAATTCTTGTTCCATCTACATAAATCTTGGTGATGTTGTACAACCAAGAGGATTTCTAATCTAACTTGAAGTTAAAAGATTTCATCAAAAGAGTAATTGAACGGTATCCTTAAGTATTTAAGCTGGTATTTGATGAATTATCACGATCACACTGTTTTCTTCAGTTGGCTTGGTGTGATTTTGTAAATATTGTTTGATTTACATATCACGTTATTCCCTAACATTGTTTATTACTTTTCCTCAGCAAGAATAATGTTGGACAATATGAGAGCCACAGTGCCTTCACTCTTCCAGGACTCTATCGTGTTGTTCATGGCATTGATGTTTTTGATCCCAAGTTTAATATTGTGTCTCCTGGTGCAGACATGCGCATATATTTTCCATTCTCAGACAAAGAAAAGAGGCTAACTTCTCTCCATGGCTCCATTCAAAAACTGTTATATGGTGATGAACAGAATGAAGAACATGTGTAAGTATATTTTTCAATAGGATAAGAGTTCGTGTGCAAAAAAAAAACACATGTTGCTGTCTTCCTCTAGGTTGCCATTGCTACATTACTAAACTGATAAAAGCTAAAAGTAATGTCCTATGTATACTTGTTAAAAAGTGGACTTTAAGTCTAACGCAATCTTATAAAACGTTATATTTGTTAAAAAATGGATTTTAAGTTTAACTCAATCTTATAAAACGTTATATTTGTTAAAAAATGGACTTTAACCCTAACCCAATCTTATCTTATAAGATGAAGTTTGCACATATTATGAAATGTTCTTATGAGGGATCTTCAACAATACTTTAGAATAACCCAAACCAAAATCCGTTTTATTATCATGAAGCTTCTAATTGTAGCTGTTTTACCCTCTTAATATGAAAATTAATACATAAAACATCTCATAGTAATAAGAAATTTTGACTACAGAGCAGGTTTTGTCTGAAATGCATTTTCTTATAAATTAAGTCAAAGCATCTGTTGCAGATCCTCTATTATTCCTCATGTAACAACAATGGGAAATTAGAATCTTGTTTGATATCTCTTTTTGTCTGACTTAGTGGCTTGATAAATGATAGAGCAAAGCCAATTATCTTTTCTATGGCAAAACTTGATCAAGTGAAGAATATAAGCGGGCTTGTTGAATGCTTTGGTAAAAGCTCAAAGTTGAGAGAGCTTGTGAATCTTGTGGTAGTTGGTGGCAACATTGATGTACAAAAGTCTAGGGACTCAGAAGAAATGCAGGAGATAAAGAAAATGCATAGCCTCATAGAAAAATATAACTTACACGGCCAATTCCGGTGGATAAAGGCCCAAGTGAACCGTGCTCGTAATGGAGAGCTCTACCGTTGTATTGCTGATGTGAAAGGTGCTTTTGTGCAGGTAGGACACATTGTTGTATCAGTATAGTTAGTTCAGATAAATGAATATGGTTATATACAACCAAAGAACTGTTCTTGAGGCATTAATGTTAAACATGTCTTACAAGTAGATAATAGTGATTTCAGGTAATTAAGAACAAATGGATGTGTATACGATTATCAATCTATACTTGTGGTATGTATTAATGGTTTAAGATGTTCAGTATTATGAGATTATTGTAATGTCTAAGGGTAATTAACTTTTTAGTCACAAGTGGTTAAATGAATGATTATTACACAACTATGAATTAGGTTTGTAGTGTCTGAAAATTGTATGTAGGTTAGGTGTTGAGCACGTTGACCTTGACCACTTTCTGTATAAGGATTGGGACACTTCTAAAGTGTTTGTAAAACGGTTAGGACACCCTTGAAGTGGTTGTATAAGGGTTGTGACACATCTGAAGTGTCTGTATAAGGGTTGTGACACCCTTGAAGCGTCTGTATAAGGGTTGTGACACCCTTGAAGCGTCTGTATAAGGGTTGTGACACCCTTGAAGCGTCTGTATAAGGGTTGGGACACCCTTGAAGCGTCTGTATAAGGGTTGGGACACCCTTGAAGCATCTGTATAAGGGATGGGACACCCTTGAAGCGTATGTAGGGTTGGGACACCCTGAAGTGTCTTGGGACACTCTTAAAGTGTTTGTATAAGAGTTGGGACATCCCTGAAGTGTCTATATAAGGGTTGGGACACCCTTGAAGTGTTTGTATAAGGGTTGAGACACCCTGAATTGTCTGTATAAGGGTTGAGACACCCATGAAGTGTCTATATAAGGGTTGAGACACCCTGAAGTGTTTGTATAAGGGTTAAGACACCCTGAAGTGTCGGTCTCATTTTATTTTATTTTATTTATTCTTTGTTGATAAAAAAAATATTTGTAGTATTAGTAGTTAAATATGCCTCACTAGAAGTCAATTACTGCAATATTTAACAGATGAATGATTATAACTTTTCATTCATTTTGAGTAGTTAGATGTTTGGAGACTAAGAGTATATTCAACCATGTTCTTGTTGTACCTGTTGCAGCCAGCTTTCTATGAAGGGTTTGGCCTAACAGTTGTGGAGGCAATGACATGTGGGCTTCCTACATTTGCTACTTGTCATGGTGGCCCTGCTGAGATAATTGAGCATGGAGTTTCTGGATTCCATATTGAGCCACATCATCCTGATGAAGTTGCTGCAAATTTAATAAAGTTTTTTGAGGAGTGCCAGCATGATCCTGGCTACTGGAACAAGATTTCTGATGCAGCTCTGAACCGGATTCATGAGAGGTCTACTACATTTGAAGATATGAATCTTGCTCTACTTAGAATCTGATCTTATTTTGTTTAAACTTTGTAGGTATACATGGAAGATATACTCTGAGAGGCTTCTCACTTTAGCTGGTGTCTATGGCTTCTGGAAGCATGTATCTAAGCTTGAGAGGAGAGAAACAAGAAGATACTTGGAGATGTTCTACATTCTCAAGTTCCGGGATTTGGTAAGCTATGTCTGCATGTGTTTTAACCTTTATAAAATTCATCAATAGGTGGAGATCTTAGTAAAATGATAAAATTATAATTTTTTTTATCGGCATGATAAAATTATAATATACAATATTCAAGTTTATAACATATCGATTTTTAGATTCTGAATTAAATTTTTGAAAGAAAAAGGTTACCTTAGCAACTGATAGATGCATTAGTTTAAAACTATTTTTCTATCTTTTTTATCAGCAAAGTATAAATAAGACATTTCATAGGTGTTCCAATCCTTATACAAATAATCTCAACACAAACTTTTTATTCCTCAACCAATTAGGGATCTCACAGACATTAAAACACATCAGTCACATTAACATACTAACAATAATACATCAATATACAATTACATCAACTCTCCAAATGAACACATTCTCAAGACAAGACACAACAACTAAACTCAGTCTTTGCTAGTAAACTAAACACCCAAGAGTCAAACCCATCAAACTGATCCTTCGATTAGAATATAGAAGTCAAAATACCTGCACAAAACACACCATGTCTTCTAAATCTGGACAAATCTTTAAACAAGAATCACCAAACATAGTCTCTCAAATATCTCATAACATAAAGGTTTCAAACACCAATATGAGTAGATAAATCAACCAATCTTTTTCCTTCACCATAACCCAAGATCAAAATCTTCAAACCGACCTTGTCAGGAAGAAACAAAAGCCAAGAAAACTTGCACAAAACACACCATAACTATCAATCCTGGACAAAACGTTAAACATAAATCATCAAACATTAATCTCTCAAATATTTCATACAATAAGGGGGTTCCAAACACCAATCCGAGTAAGAGAAATCAGTCAATATTTCCTTTATCGTAATACCAAGTCTTCCTTTTTACCACAATAAAAACTTCAACTAGATAAACACACATATTCTTAAAAATCACCATATTCCTATGATTTCAAATTTCACCTATAATACCTACCTAAATCTCCCCACCACCTAGCAATAGCATGTTTCAAACCTATAGATTTAAACATTTTAAAGTGCATGTAAAATCAAGGAAATCTCCAGTCACTCGAGAGATTAGTTTATTCAAGACACATTAGTTTACAACTATGATGTGACACACTATGATGTGACACAATGTAATAATTCCAAAATGAACCATGATATATTGACAAGTTATTTTTTTTTCCACATTCATTCTACAACTCCCAATATTATTATTTTAATTATTTTTCATATTATTTAATTATAAATTTACTTTTTTTATTAAAACTGCCACATATACAACTATTTAGGGTGTGGGTTGTCAAACTATAACTTTTCTTCTAAAATTGATTCCTTTAATAATCATCACTCAATTTAAAAATCATTTAAGAATATATTATTAGAATCATTCAAATTTTATTTATAACAAATTTATTGAACTTGTTGTATCATTTGTTAACTTACTCTTGTTCAACCATTTACAAATATTAGATGTGTTAAAATACAAGGTTAAACTCTTTTTTTTGTTTAAAACAATGACGAAGTGACATTGTTTTCTACTTCCACGTCTTTGTTTTCATAAATAACCACTATGAATTCTTGAAATTTGATCTAGAATGAACAAAATAATGTTGATGATGTTTGACACTACAACCTAGTGCAGGTACAAGGAATTCCAATGGCAGTCGATGAGCATCTTTGACTTAGTTCAAGGACTTTTTTTGCTTCATGTTTACCCTCACCACTTCACTTCTACAACAAATGACAACTCTATATTTTACTTTTTTTTGTAAATTTTATTTTCGTTTTTTATATATATGTTCTCTATCTCTGATTATAATGAGACATTATTTAAAAAAAAAATCTTTTCTCTTTTTGACTAGATGTTTTTATATGTAATTAATTTTATTATATACTTACCTTATTATATACTTACCTATGAGATTTAGACACTTCTCTTAAATGGTGTATCCGTGTCAGATATATGTATCGGTGTCAATATTTGTAGGACACTTATATAATTGTCAGACACACATATTTGTGTACATAAATATTTATTGTCAATTTATATAATTTATAATTATATAATATATAGATTGGTGTTTCCGTGTCTTATATTTTAAAGATTTTACATATCTCCGTATCAGGATTAATATATGTGTTACTTACACAATCTACAATCCTGAGGTGCAAGAAAAAATATAAAATAAATTATTTTTATCAATAAAAATTAAATAAAATAATATGAAATAAAAATTAAATAAAATAATATGAAATATTTGAAGAGTGTTGAGAAAGTCCAACAAAGAAGTTTTCTAAAAATAATATATGTACAAAATACAATTAATTATATTAAGATGATAAATATATTTAAACTGGGATATATAACCATTATTATCAACACATAGATAAGATCTTTCAGTGGAAAGGCTTATAAAATGATAACCTTTTTTTCCCTCATTCATTAATCTCTTTACTAAAATATATTTAATTAATGACTGCAAATTATATATACAAATAATTCTTAATTTTAATAAAATATATGTAATTTAAGAATATGCATATATTGCTTGATATTTTCTTAACTAAATATCGAGGTCAAGTATAGAAAATAAGATGGTTAATAAAATGAAAAAATTGGTAAGATTTAAAATATTAATAAAGTTGATTTTAAATAGAAAGAATACCTTTTAATTTTAAAGTATAAATAATTAAATTAATCTTTCTAAAATTTAAAATAATAATAATTTAATCTACAATTATTTTTTCCAATTCATATCCAGGTGCATACTTCTTACGTCCCATCTAACAATTAAGGTATGGATATACACGTTTTCTCAATTTTTAGTTATTATCATATCATATCTTTATGGCATTTATGGATAGAGTCCCACATGTAGATAACTACATCATTTTTTGTGATATCTTAATTTAATATCTTGTTATTAAAATTGGTTCTCATTTTTGGTTATGGAAGAAATTGATTGTGAATTCATTATGTTATTTAATGATACAATTTTTTATGATAAACACACTTAGTGAAGTCACTAAAATAGTAAAATGAACTTAAAAAAATAAAATGAATTGAAATTGAAAATTACTTCCAAATCAAACAATCAACCCTAATAAAAACTTGTAACATATAATATACAATAAAGTCAAACAATACCTATAAGACTAGATTCGGAAACACATACGTACCAGACACACGAATCAGACATGATACTTATAGGATATGTATTAGTGAAATGTTTAATTAAAAAAATATTTGTTGGAGTTTTGACAATTCTAACATGATTCTAGCACAATTTAAAAAAATAAAAATACATTAATTTTTAAAAAATTTAAATTTATTATAATTTTTTATTATAATTACAAAAATAATGAACAAATTCTTTTGAATCATGAAAAACATCTTTCTGCTAAAAATATTTAAAACATATTATACACATAAATTTTTATTATAAATTTGTAATTACATAATTTCTAAATTTATCATGTGTAGTATAAAAGTTGTGAAGAAGGCAAATAAGTTATCTTTGCAGTTTGTTTGATGCCTTTTAACACTACTTTTCTTTCAAAAAAAATCACCAATAACATACAAAGAGTCTATAAATAATTTATATTACAATTGTTAAAACTTTAGTTCTTAACTGTAATTCAGCATTTTATTTTAGAATATTCAAAATATCTTCTTGTATCAGTTAAGATTAATCCAAAGCTTTGAAGCATTAGCACTAATTTTTGCGTAATGAAATTCTCGCGCTACTTCTTCATTCAATCCAACGTCGCCATAGACAAAGGTCCCACATCGTAGAGTGTCTGTCCTGACACTTTTCTGCAAGTGACGTCAGAGGTTCCAGCCAAATCAATTCACCAACAACCTTTTCATCTGTCACAGATCGAGGATTCGGATATGGCGAGGAAGACATCAGACCTCTTAGAGCAACTCGATGTTGTTCATCACTTTTCCTACGACTCTCTCATCCGCTACTGTTCTTCCAACGTTTCCGGCTTCCCTCAATCCCCTACTCGGTTCACCGTTTCGCAGGTTTTTGTCTTTTTGGGACCTTCTATCGTCCTTCTGGGTCAAACGGGTTTTCATCAAAACTTGATTTTTATTTTGACTGTGATTCTCTTGTTTAGTTTGGGCATGGACAATCCAACCCCACGTACTTGTTGGAAGTGGGTTCTCATGACTCCGCCGTGAATCGCTATGTTCTCAGGAAGAAACCTGCCGGAAAATTGCTCGCTTCAGCTCATGCCGTTGATAGAGAATTTAAGGTTTTTATGTTACATTGATGAAAATTAAAGGCTTGCCTGGGTTCACGTGAGAACTTGTAGAATCATGTTCAAATACTAACTAAGATGATGTTAGGCTAATGCTTAAATGTTTAATTTCATATATGAGAAATTGATTTTCGATCGATTGAACTGGAACAACTTTGGATATCTTTTGTTATGAATAAGAGATTCTACAGTTAGTTTTACTACTATCTAGTTTTTAGAATAAAAGGGTCCAGTTATAGATCACCTTACTTCAAAATTCAGATCAATTCAAAATCAATTTTGTAAATGTTCATCCAAACTCCCTCTTAAGTGTATGAAGTTTGGGGAGTGAATCAACATATTTGTGAGAGAACGACTAATTATGTGCCCTTATAATTTACAGGTTCTCCAGGCATTGGGTGCTCATACCAAAGTTCCGGTTCCTAAGGTTTTCTGTATGTGCAATGATCCAAGTGTTATTGGAACCGCGTTTTATATCATGGAATATTTGGAGGGGCGCATATTTATTGACTCCAAGTTACCGGTATGATTTGCTTTCTAGTTAACTTTGGTTTCCTTGGTTATTGCAGAATTGTCATTGGTTTGATTGGTGAGATGTGACTTGTAAATAATCAGGGTGTGGCACCTGAGAGGAGGAGCGCAATTTACAGGGCAACTGCTAAAGCCTTAGCTTCCATACATTCTGCTAATGTGGACTCCATTGGTCTGGGAAAATATGGACTACGCAATAATTATTGCAAAAGACAGGTATATTATTTTATATATGATTATTTGTGGTCAATTTATGCCTTGATTTTCATGAAACTTTGCTTTTTAATTGTGCTGAATGACACTGTATGATCCATGTAGCGACCTCAATTGGTGAAATAAGACCGTTGTAATTGTGCATTGAATTTTTTCACGGGGAGATATGTGTATTGGGATAGAAAGCTGAACATAGATGGATGCATTGTACAGTTACAGCACAGTAAAATTTATGAAAGTGAATGTTGAGGAGACATTGAAAACATCGAGCACTGCATTTGGTTTTTAAAAAGTTTAAGGAGGCACTTAACATTCCTTTCCCCATGTCCATTTTTTGGTTCCACTCCATCTTGTATCACCACCCCTGCTACTGTACCAGGACAGAAAAGAAGGGTTAGGATCAAAATAGATATATTTTATCAAATAAAAAATTGTTCTAATAGATAGTTTTTTTTTGTATTAGATTGAGAGGTGGGCTAAGCAATATGCTTCCTCAACCAGTGAGGGTAAACCTGCTAGTAATCCAAAAATGTTTGCCCTGATTGATTGGCTACGACATCAAATCCCTTCTGAAGATTCTTCAGGAGCAACAGGAGGTCTGGTTCATGGAGATTTTCGCATTGACAATCTTGTGTTCCATCCCACAGAGGTAAAGTTTCATTGGATGAAAAGTACTTTTCTTTGTTCTGGTCTTTTAAAAGCATAGATTTTTGTTCTGATCATGCTCAAAATTAGAGTATCATAACTTGTGTGCTAAAAAAACAAAATTTATGTTCTCAATGCCATGTATTGTTTACTATGGAATTAGGACACTGTCAAGACTCAATATTAGTATTTAGGACTGTTAAATTCATTGGCATCTTAGAACCCACTTCTTATGCCTTATTAGTTTTCCTTCCGTCGCAGGATCGAGTAATTGGAATACTTGACTGGGAATTGTCTACCCTTGGTAACCAAATGTGTGATGTTGCATATAGCTGTATGGTATGTACTATATACACACTTTTCTGAATCGAGATTTTGTGACATAAAGATGAGTTATATTATACTACTATAATCATTTTTTGAATATGCAATTTGCTTATATAATCTTGATGGTTAGTATCTTCATTTAGTCTGATTGCTTGTTAAACTGATGATAGTAGAATCATTGTTTCAGATTACCATGTATTTGATTAATTTAATTACCTGCACAATTCATGTTCCTTTTGTTCTCCTGGAAGACTTATGTTGCAGATATTGGGCCCGAAAACGTGCGTGAAGGTATGGAACATTCTGGACTACCTGATGGTATTCCTTCGCTACCAGAATATTTGGCCTATTACTGTTCTCTAGCAGTAAGTGTTACAAATATATATGCCTTGATTCGGTATCATTTCTTATGTATGCTGTTGTGATGATATACATAGCCCAAATTTATGCATTATTACCTTTGCCTTAAGACTTCTTGGGGATTGGAAATTCTACTATTAAGTATGTTTGGAGTTTAGATTCAGATCAACTGTTAGGATAGATATAATAGCCTGCACAATATATCTCTATCTAGATATTAGGGTATAGGGTTGCCTAGAAAGTTGACGTGAAAGCTATAATTTTTCCTAAAAGAAACCACGAAGAAGGATTTGTGTATGTGAAGGAGAAAACTATCCTAATTTTCTATTAATGTGGAAGATCACTTAAGGTCTGGAAAACTGTGGTACATATGAAAGGATAAGGGCTCTCCTTTTGACACACTATGCAAGCAATGGAAAACCTATCACAAGGCTCACAAAACCCAACACAATCTACATGGGTTTAAGTTCTTATAACAGCCCAAAAACAAATGTTATTACAATTTACAACTGGAATGAACCAATATATTTGACATCCAACCATTAAGTTACAGGAATATGTAACTAGTATATTCTACCCAAGATTAAAATATCTAATAACATGTTCAATGATAACTAGTTAATCTCATAACTTGAGATTTTGATTGTTTTGTTTGAGATTTTAATAGCTTTGTATTTGATGGTGGTCATTAACGCTAGCTATATAGCCAGGGATGCTTTTGGCATGTCTTGTAAGTTGTATCATATATTTGCCTATTCTTGAAGATCTAACGAAAGAGTTTTGGATTCCAGGAAAGGAAATGGCCTGTTGCTGAATGGAAGTTCTATGTTGCCTTTTCTTTGTTCCGAGGGGCTTCAATTTATGCAGGAGTTTATAATAGATGGGTTAAGGTATCTAAATTTGTTAGAGATGCTGCTGCTGTTATAGTTTTAAGATCTAATATTTTGGGGCTTCTTTGTGTGCAATAGGGTAACGCATCAGGAGGTGAGCGTGCTCGACACACTGAAGTACTTGCTAATGGCCTTATAGATGCTGCTTGGGAATTTATTGAACAAAATTCTGTGCTTCCTCAGCATCCTCCCTCAGGTAGCTATAACATGTAAACATTATGGGCTCTCATGTAGTGTATCTAAAATATAATTTGTTACCTACTGGAAGCTAAAAATATTACTAGGTTATTATTATTAAACTACCAGCTGAAGCCCTTTTACACCTTATAATCAGAATTTTTTTTTATCAGTACGATACTATTCGAAAGAGTTTGTGAATGGGAATGATGCACAGGGCCGCTCAGATCAGGGGAAGTTTGTTCCTAGTCAAAAGGTTTTGGCACTGAGGAAAAAAATAATTAAGTTCATGGAGGAACACATTTACCCCATGGAAAATGAATTTTATAAGCTTGCCCAATCAGACTCACGCTGGACTGTTCACCCAGCAGAGGAAAAGTTAAAGGAGATGGCAAAAAAAGAAGGCTTGTGGAACTTATGGATTCCTGTATGCGTCTTTTCCTCTTTATTTTTTCTGTATTTTGTGATTTCAGAAGCTTTTCTCGTCCATCTATCAGGTTTGATGTATTACAGCTTCTTAGGAGTTGAGTTATGAGCATTGAAATAAATATCCAAAGATGTTGTAGGGGATCCCTCACCATATAAGTCAATTTGGTGGAGTTGAGTTAGATTTGAACTTACATTCTAAAAGACACGGCTATTTGAGTTATTTAGTAGATATTCTACCCTGTCTACCCACCCTCTCAAAATAAAACTTGATGAAATCTAAGCTTTTAAAAAGAAGATACTGAAAAAAAAATATAAAAAATATAAAGGTTTAATAAATCATAGCCGAAAAAGAACTTGTGGATGCTGGAAAAGCTGTAGGGATGAGCATTGCTGTAACTCAACAGGACAGCTAAGAAAATATTCAGCCTGAATAGCTTGATGGAATACAGAATTATTAGACATTTATCATCTATGATTATTTCTTAAATTCTTTTATTACCTACTGTCACTGTTTCTTTTCCTGAAAAAGAAGTCATCTGAATGCATTTGTTTGTGTGCAGCTTGATAGTGCAGTGAGAGCAAGAAACCTTATCTTCGATGGGAGCAATAATCATCTCTCTGCCTATGCAAATGACTTGTTATTGGGAGCTGGTCTCACTAATCTCGAATATGGATACCTTTGTGAGATCATGGGTCGTTCTATTTGGGCTCCACAAATATTTAATTGTGGTGCACCTGACACAGGTAATATGGAGGTAAGATGGAACTTTGTAGATTTGCTTGGTTGATCATTAACTGACTAACATGAATTTGATCTCTCTCTGGGGTTGATCATATTTAGTACGCATTCTATAGATGTTGCATTTTTGTCTAATTTGAGAGCATTACTTTGCATATTAGGTATTACTGCGTTATGGAAATAAAGAACAACTACAAGAATGGCTAGTTCCTTTGCTTGAGGGGACGATTAGATCTGGATTTGCTATGACAGAACCACAAGTTGCATCTTCCGATGCAACCAATATTGAGTGCTCTATTAAAAGGTAGTATTATTGTTAATCTTATGTAATTCAAGAGTCCGTCTTTTCATTTGGCCAAGAATGCATTGGCTAATTACTTAAAAAACGTAGGTTTGAGTCAAGTTTCTTGGTAGAAGACAATTTAGACATTTGGGTATGGACTACTTATTTAGTTATTTTCTTAATTTGTCATCATTTATAGGCAAGGAGATTCATATATTATCAATGGGACAAAATGGTGGACTAGTGGTGCTATGGATCCAAGATGTAGAATTCTTATAGTCATGGTAAGTATTTGACTGAAAGTTATTGCACTAACAGTCATGTGCCATTCATGTCAATAATCAATAGTGTGATTGAAACATATGGACAGGGGAAAACTGACTTCAACGCAGCAAAGCATAAACAGCAATCTATGATCTTAGTGGATGTCCAGACTCCTGGTGTTCACATAAAGAGACCATTGACCGTGTTTGGCTATGATGATGCTCCACATGGGCATGCAGAAATAACATTTGAAAATGTTTGTGTGCCAGCAAAAAACATCATACTGGGTGAAGGACGTGGATTTGAGATTGCTCAAGTAAGTCGAAAAATATTTCTTAGGTTGAATATTAGGATCTGATGTTGATTTGATGTTGTTTTCAAGCATGACTAAACAAAGAAGTCGTATTTTTAAGTATGACTTCAATTTAAACAAATAAACTTTAATATATTCTACCATGGAAGGAATTACGGGGTTATGTATGGAAGTTATTTGGTCTGTCTATCTGCATAATGTTCATCTGCCTATCTTCTTTTATATGTTTACTAAAGTACCAAAAATATATTTTCAGTGTGCTGATAACTAGCATTCTTGCAGGGTAGGCTTGGTCCTGGAAGGCTGCACCATTGTATGAGACTGATAGGTGTTGCTGAGCGAGGCATGCAGTTGATGGTTCAAAGAGCCATTAGTAGAAAAACATTTGGGAAGTTCATTGCTCAACATGGTTCATTTCTTTCAGATATGGCCAAGGTATTAGAAATTTATTGGACGAGAGTGTCTCAGTTTTACATTATTAAGATTCTGCTTACTTAGCTTCTGATGTTCAGTGCCGAATAGAGCTAGAGAGGACCAGATTGTTAGTGTTGGAAGCCGCTGATCAACTTGATAGACATGGGAACAAAAAAGCTCGGGGGATACTAGCAATGGCAAAGGTAATTGTTTGTAACACAGACACTCCTCTTAAATGGTATGTTCGTGTCAGATACACGTATCGGACACTGACACTTGTAGGACACATATCGGTGAAATATCCATTCAAAAAATATTTGTTGTATTTCACCTGTCCTATGAGTGTTAGTGTCTGATACGTGTATCTAATACAATTTTAAAAAGGAAAAATATATTAATTTTCTAAAAACTCAAATTTATTGTATAAATTTTTATTATGATTATAAAAATAAGGAACAAATTCTTTTGAACCAGCCATAAGAAATCTTTATTTCTGCTAAAAAAAGTTTAAACATACTTTGCACATAAATATTTATTGTCAATTTATATAATTCATAATAATATAATAATAGATATGTGTCCTCATATTCTATATTTTAAAGATTATACATATCTCTCTCTGTGTTCGTATTAGTGTCCGTGTTACATACCTATCATTTCACTTTGATGTTGATTCTTCCACACTCTCCTTGGCATGGGAGCAGGTAGCTGCACCGAACATGGCACTGAAGGTGCTTGACATGGCAATCCAAGTGCATGGAGCAGCTGGTGTTTCATCTGACACTGTCCTGGCTCATCTATGGGCTGCTTCGAGAACACTGAGACTTGCAGATGGTCCAGATGAAGTTCACTTGGGGACCATTGCCAAGTTAGAACTGCAGAAAGCCAAGCTTTGAGAACCTCAACACTTTTTGCCTCAGGGCTAAATGAAAGTCATCAAATAACTCGTGAAACGGGAAATTAAAGGTCCACCAAAAAAATGTTCCTAGGACAAAAAAATGCTTTCAAAATGCTTTTTTGGAAGCATCATGTAACATATATGAAGTTGTTCAAATTCAGCTCTCTCATTGTGTATTCCAGGTTTGAAAATTGTTACTTTAAAAGTCCTTAGTTAAATATCACAGCCCAGTGGTTTATAATAAAAGTATGGCCTCGTGTTAACGAATTTACAAAACTTCACCATTTAAAAATAGAGTCAAAAGTGAAGTACTCGTAAGAATGATATTTCAATCAAAATCTTGCAAATTTAACTTAGCTTAATTATGGGTCTAACGGACTAACTCATCACTAATTTAATGAAATAGATTAACCTTTTATTTCATTAATTAAAAATAATAATTGAAAAAATTAGAATTTATAAATTGTATTATTTAAAAATATAAATATCACTACAAGAAGATCATGAAATAAAAATTAATTTTTAGAAACCAAAATAATTAGTTACAATAGGAATTAAAATAGAGACCATTTTAGAAACTAAAAAAAATTGATTTCTAAATTAGTTTCTATTATTTTATATTATTATTAAATAGTTTCTAAATTCGTATCTAATTAGCAACTAAGGTTTTAACTACCAATTATTTAGTTTCTAAATTTGGTAGTAAAAATTTTGGTTGCTAATTAGATACCAATTTAGAAACTATTTAACAATAATAGAAAATAATAGAAACTAATTTAGAAATCAAATTTCTTTTTAGTTTCTAAAATGGTCTCTAATTTAGTTACTATTGCAACTAATTATTTTGGTTTCTACAAATTGGTTTCTATTTCATAATTTTCTTGTAGTGTATATAATAATACTTTTAATTTAAATCATTAAAACTTACAAATTAAATTAATATGGAAACAGTAATCTTTATATTTATCCAATATAGTTAAGTTCTTCACACACCAATTTCCTTTTTTATTTAAAAAAAAAGGCTACTTTAGGCTTCCATAACATAGAAAAATCATGATTGACAAATAATACTAAATAAAAAAGAGAAAATTAAAAAAAAAATGTTTTTTTCCCATTCTCAGTAGAGAGAAAAAATAATAGATATGACAGATAATGTAAAATTAGAATTTGAACGAAATCACCCTACATATAAAATGAGGGTCCTGATATTAACACCATACACAATAAAATACATACAATTCATATATACTAATAAACTAATATTTTAATTATATTATATTATTATAATGGTTTGTTAGATGTATGTATTTTTTATTTTTTATTTTGGATGTTAAAAGAAATCTTTTCCATAAAATAACTCTATACCAAAACAACAACAAACATCAAAGGTGATGCAAGGGTACACATCAAAAACTTATATTAGCACCAAAAGTTCTTGATTCAAGGAGATCCTCAAAACCAAACCTTTTTTAAATTGTTTTCTTTAACAAGTAGATGCCAAAATTAAACAATGACTGATATATTTTAACTGATGTTGTGCACCAAGTTTAGGAATTACCTGATATTCTTGGATGCAGAGAACATGCATCAAAAGTACCCTCCGTTTCACAAGGGATTCCCACCTTCCATTTAACACTGATTTTGCCGAGAATTTAGAGCATTTATAAATGAAATAACAATCATAAGTTGAAAGAATAAGCACCCAAAAGATTGAAAACAACAGTTCTGATCACCCTTTCTCATCTTGTTGAGGAAAAAAGGAACACAGAAGAAAGTTTATATGGGTGAAAATGTCAAAGCCAAAGACCAACAAAGAAGGTTCGCCATTCTTGGCGTCTCTTCAATCCTCCTTGTGGCTGTGGTGGCTGCAGTGGCTGTTACCTTGAACCAGGGAGAAGAACCTGCAGATGATGCAGCTCATATCACTAGCTCTCAAAGGACCAGTGTAGAGATACTGTGCCATTCAACAGAATACGCCAAAACATGCAAGAAAAGCCTTGCAAAAGTACCTGACAGAAATGCAGACACAAGAGCTTTGGTGAAAGCTGCGATCAATGCCACAGCAGTGGAACTTTTGAGTCACATAAAGAACTCCACCCTTTATCGTGACTTGGGGAAGGACAACATGACAAGACAAGCCGTGGAAATTTGCAAGGAAGTGTTTGAGTATGCGATTCATGGTATTCAGAAATCTGTTGATACAATAGACAAGTTTGAATATGGGAAGTTGAGTGAATACATTTATGATCTTAAGGTTTGGATCTCGGGGAGTCTCACACACCAATACACATGCTTGTATGGTTTTGAGCACACAGACACAAAAGCTGGTGCCAAAATGAACAAGGTTTTGAACACCTCTTTGGAGCTTACCAGCAATGCATTGGATATGATCGATGTGATCTCTGGTATACTGAAGGACCTTAACATGACCTCATTTGGGAATAGGAGGCTTCTCTCTCAGGACAAAGTGCCCTTAGATGATTACCCTTCATGGGTGAGTGAAGGGAAAAGACGTCTTCTTTCGCAGGGCACAGAAAGTGCTAAGGTAGTTGTGGCCCAAGATGGGTCTGGCCAATTCAAAACCATCAAGGAAGCTCTTAAGACCGTTCCCCCAAACAATGCTGAACCTTATGTGATTTACGTCAAAGCTGGTGTTTACAAGGAAAATGTGGACATGTCCATGCTCATGACCCATGTCACCATCATTGGAGATGGTCCCACAAAGACTAGATTCAGTGGCAGTTTAAACTACGATGATGGCGTCCAAACTTACAAAACTGCTACTTTTGGTAAGTACCTCTTAAACCCTATACCTATACATTTATAATTGAGTTATAATGTATAACCTTGCTCCAATATACAACAACGTGATTGAGATATAAAGAAATATATTTTTCGTCGTAAACTCGTGCAAGTTTTAGGCAGAAAAAATTGAGTTATAACTGATATAAGTTGTCAATATATAACTTTTTTTTATAATATCAAATATTTGTCCCATGAATATTTTTAAACATTATAAAACATATTTTTCCTTATTATAAATGTAAAAGAAAAAGTCTAGAAATAAAATACTCATGCTAACACTCATTAACCTTGAATTTGCCTTCTTGTTAACATACATTACCTTAACATTTTTTTTTTCTTAACAATACAAAAAAATAAAATAAAATACTTTAGGAGTGTTCCAATCCTTTTACATAATGTTCAAAGTCTCATACCTAAAAGGCCAAGAACCAAGAACAAAAGCTTACAACGATAGATCTCTCCCAACCAAACAACGTTATACCTTTCAGTCTCTGAATCAAACAACACAAAGGGCCAGAAAACACAAGCCCCTAAAACACCAAACCGATCAAACCACCAAAACCACATACTCTCTTAACAAAAATCCTAAACCTATCTAGTCCTTCCACCCAAAAGAAACAAAGTAAAACAAGAGTAATATACATTGGCAACCCACATTTTTTATACAACCACATTATAACTTCTAATATTATTATTTTAATACTTTTTCATATCATTTAATTCCAAACTTACCCTTTACTATATATATTTATTTTCAAACTCATCACATAAAGAATTGTATACAACTCTAAAGATTGTCAAACTATCATTTTCTGAAAACAATTCAAGAAAAGAGACAAAAAAAAAAACTTAATCCTTCATAGAACCTAACACTAGAATAACCTATACAATAATACCAAGACATGCATTAGTGAATTTCTGTAAGGATGTGTGCAATTAACTAATTTGATTTGATTACCTAACATCTTATTATCATTAAATGACAGCGGTTAATGCTGCAAACTTCATGGCCAAGAATGTTGGATTTGAAAACACAGCAGGGTCTAAGAAACATCAAGCAGTGGCACTTCGAGTAACAGCAGACCAAGCTGTGTTTGTGAACTGCCACATGGACGGGTTCCAAGACACCCTCTATGCTCAGTCCCAACGCCAATTCTACCGTGACTGTATAGTGACTGGCACAGTGGATTTTGTGTTTGGAGATGCAGTTGGAATGTTCCAAAAGTGCAAGCTAATTGTGAGAAAACCACTGAACAAACAAAAGTGCATGGTGACTGCTGGTGGGAGGGTGAAATCTGACAGCCCCAGTGCCCTTGTTTTCCAGGGTTGCCACTTCACAGGGGACCCTGAATTGCGTAGCTTGGCAGACAAGGTAGCATACCTTGGAAGGCCTTGGAGGGCATTCTCTAAGGTCATCATCATGGAGTCTCAAATTGACAACATCTTCTTACCAGAAGGTTACATGGGATGGATGGGAATTAGTTTCATGGACACTTGTACTTATTATGAGTACAATAACAAGGGCCCTGATGCAGACACATCATCGAGAGTCAAATGGCCTGGTTTCAAGGTTCTAACTGCTCAAGAAGCTTCTGACTATTATCCTTCAAAGTTCTTTGAACTTGCTAATTCAGATGAACGTGATGATTGGATTGTTAGATCTAAGGTACCTTACAGTCTTGGAGCTATGAATTCCTAGTAGCTATATGTACCCACTAACACAAAAGTGGGATCATCATGCTATCCCACTAATTAACACAGCCACACTCTTTTTCTTTTTCTGTTAGCTAGATTGGTATTTTAGTGTTTGGAGTCGGAAAAATATTATTTGAATGGATTGTTCCATTGTTATTGGCCTGTTTTTTTGACCTTAACAGAAAGGTTGGAATACCCTAAAACATTTCATATTTATTTTATTTATTTTGTACTGAGCTAAAGAAGAAAAAGATATTCACACTCTTTTTAGTTAGCTAGAAAGGTTGGAATACCCTGAAACGTTTCATATTTATTTTATTTATTTTTTACTGTGCTAAAGAAGAAAAAGACATTCACACTCTTTTCACTTAACTAGATTTGTATTGTAGTGTTTGGAGTCGGAAAGATATTGTTTGGATGGAGTTTATGTTCTATTATTATGTTGTAGAAACCTTAAACCTAGATAAATATTTTTTAATTTAATACTGTATATATTCTCTTCTTTTATTTCAGATTGGGTTAAACATATGTTTCTATTTTTTATAACATTTTTTAGGAAAATGAAACCACATTTTTTTAACAAAGTATGTGATTCAGTAAGATTTTAACTTGGTGTTGTGAATATGGGATAGGTGAGGTATTGGGATGTGCTATTCATTCTTGTAAAGTCCAGTAGCATTCATAATTGCTTATTATACAATTTAATATGCAACATTTGCAACAACACTTAATTTAAGAGATTAATAATGGAGGAATCAATTTGATGTTTGTAGAATCAATAGAATGATGTAATGGAGATACATGAATATGAGATTATTATAATGGTAAAGGTTAGAGTGATCTAAACGGATTCTACATTAACTTTAACACTAAGTTGTATATATTAAACACAACTTTCTGTTAAAGGTTGAAATTGTAGTTGTGGAACACATTCTTTAATAAGAAGTTGTGATTTTCAAATATGATTTATCCAATTTATAAAAAAAAAATACATTTTTTTTATTTTGGTAATTTCCTGGAGAAAATAGATTAGAATATTAATTTTTCCTTCTCCAAACTCACCATAACCTGACACCAAAGAAGTGTGTACTCTTAACTCATAAAAAAGTGTGGCTTTGAATAATAATTTGAGGGATATTTAATAATATCCTTTATTTGGAGTAATTTCTTCCAACACCTCCCATTACACTGAAATGAAAAAATAATTTATTAAAATTCGTATATATTTTAGAAAGAGTAAGGATTTTAAAATAATAATTATCTTACAAATTTTACTTCCTGTACTCCCATAATTACTATTTGCACTCCCATAAATTTTAATATAGTCATTCTTCCCTTCATGCTATATTTTAATGGTGATTTTCATATTATCTATTTTAGAAATCTTTTAAATTATACTTTCATATTACTCTTTCTTTCTTCTTCTTATTTCTCTCAGAATCCAGTGAAGAATGTGGGTTCAATTAGAGGTGCAGTGACAATGTGATCTAGCAATGGGGGATATTTAAGTCTTTTTACTGTTATTATGGAGTGCTGATAATAATCATGGGTGCAGTTCGATTCAGATTTAGGAGACAAGTTTTTCCCACACCATATCACTTTTAACCTCTACCCTATTATTTTTTAAATTTCCAAAACTATTTTTATTTTGGATTTGAAAATCCAGAATAATAAATATAATTCACAATTAAAAAAATACATTTCAAACACACAAAATTAAAAATGCATTTTGAATAAAAATTTCTGGAATTTAAAAATGTGTTCCAGAAAATCAAATTCAGAATATTTCTAGAAAAGAGTTCCAGAAGTAATTTTTATCCACATCATTTTTTGTTTAAAAGATTATTTTCGTCATTTTAGAAGGACATTTTTATCATTTAATAGCAGATAGGTGCATGTTAGAATTGATATGGTGCAGAGAGAATTTTCCGATTTATGAAAAGGCCTAGGCCCAATTTACCTTTGATTTGTGATCCAGGAGCGGGAAAAATAAATCGAAAAGTTTTTGAAAAAAGTAAAGTTTCCTCCTTCACTCTTTCTCTCATACGCTATCGATTTTCTCTCTCTCTCTCTGTCTCTCTCTGCATACCCCCACAAGGTTCGAACTTTTCAACACCCCATTTAACGTTTTCTTGCCGTTTTCGGAGTTTTCCAACTCCTCGCCGGAAAGATTAAACCCTAGGGCTTTTTCTCCCTTTGGGTTCTTGGAATCGAAAATTTCGACATTACCATGATTTGCGAGAGGATTTCGTCCACTGAAGATGACTAAGGGTACCTCGGAACCGGGGGGGAGTGGAGGCGGCGGCTTCCACGCGGTTCACGCGGAGCGTGACCTAGAATCCAATTGGGAAGTTGACCTCGCCAAGAAACTTGAGGAGTATTTGCTGAAAATTTGTTCAGGCGAGATCACTGGCGAGGAAGAAGGATATTTTTCTGTGAACTTTGCCGAAGGTTTGGTCCATCATAGTCCTTTGTCTTTTGAAAGTTCCCATTTAATGTTTAAAATTTGTGTTCACCTGTGTTAGTTGTTTCTGGGTAATTGTAGCTGCTCTGCTGCTTCAGGGTTCCATACAAGTGTATAGTCGAAAGGTGGAATACCTCTACACCTTGGTCTTGCGTGCTTTGGAGTTCCTTTCTCAGAAAAGGTTTGATTTTTTAGTTTAAGTTTCTGCCTCTATCTGCTTTCTGTTATGTAATTTGCAATTTTATATCTATATCCATTTTTAATTTTATTATGTTAAACGTACTGAGTGTCATTATCAACGGTAGGAGTTTGGGCTCTAAACATCTGTTTGGTTCAATGATGGGAAGGGATGGGTTTAGCCTCCTTATTCTCCCCACTCCTTCTATCCATTTTCTTCCAACTAAAGTGTTTAAGTTTAAGTTTAGTTCTTAATATGTTTGACTATGAAAACTGTGTCAGTATTGTTGCTAAGTTTACAATATATACTCATAATTGTTTCTAGTTGCTTGTTCTGTCCTCCCCTGGTAATTATGATTCCATGAGAAAAAAGTCGATTGCAAACAATTCTGATGATAGAGCCAATTAGGCTGGAAGAATATGAAACCAATCGTGGACCTTCACATTTGCGAATACTCAACCTTGAAATTGGATCGGTTCTTTATGACCATGTGGTCAGTAATTTGATCCTATTTTCTTCCATTCTTGTAAACACAAAATTGAATTTCAGCACCCAGATGGTATTTGTGCATTGCCCACGTTTCAGGCCCTGTTTTCTAGGCATCTTAGAGATATGAAACCCATCGTGTCTTGTCTTCACCCAATGATTAAACCTCTTTGGAGTGTTGCTACTTGACAAAGCCAACAGCTTATTGTAGGTGACATGAAATAGGAAGTAATAATGTGTTTTGACTGACTTTTATTTTTGCTTTTGAAAATTAAACAGCAATGATTATTCTGACTAAGTTTTTTTGGGCAGACAGCAGGATCATAAAGATGGGGAATCAGTTCAACCTGAAGAAAGTGGTTCCCAAGCTGTTGCTGATGAAGAAAATGATCAATTCTGGGGCTTAGATGACATCCAAGGTACCCTATTTAATGGAGATTGCTGAATGATTAAACAAGAACCTAGCAGAAGGCATTTATTATGATGATTATTATTTTTATGTAGCAATATTTAGTGTACCGCCGAAATAGTTTTGTTGCACACCAAGGTTGAAAATGTACATATATAAATCTATATTTGGTAAGATTGTTTTAGCTTATTTGGTTCTGGGACAGAATACTATCAATTAAGTTGGTCATGGTATTGCTGGAACCAGGTTCTCTCTGCTTTGGACCTCTATGTCAAATTTAGATATTTATTCATAGTGTCTTGATTCTTGGATTTCTTCCTTCTCTCACATTGTTTTCTGTGCCTCCTTTCAACCTTTCGTAAAGTGTGTCAAAACAATAAATGTTGCTTTGTTTCAGTATAAGTATTTGCAAATGGCTATATCATCTGTGTGTTATGATGCAGTTGAACAGAAGAATTCCTTGGATGACACAGCAGGAAAAGAAGTGAATTTGGATCACTTTATAAAACCTCCTGCAAATCTAGTTGTTCTTGAAGGCGACTGCTTGGATGCTGGTGGTGATGGAGGAGAATTGGAGTCTTTTCTGGTATCTTAATTGCTTGCTTCTGTTTGCATAATGATTTTTTTTATAGTTTTATTCGCTAATATGATTATTTGTTGCAGTTGTCCACCACAGACCTGTACCAGGACTTTATTTTATTGGACACATCTGATGCTGTTGCAGTTCATGAGTTTTTGGAGGGTAGCAAAGCTGCCACAACTCGACATGATGCTAGTGGAATAACCTCAGGTCGTAAAAGCTTTCTTTCTCCTGGACGTACTGGTGGAAGTGCTCGTAGATTATCAGCTGTTAAGAGTCAGTTTGCGAATTCCAACTGCTCCCCTAAACTTAATGGTGGTTTTGATGATGAAAATGTCCAGCCCAGTTTTCCTGCTTGTGATGGTCTTGATGGCTGCAATTATGGATTTGATATGGATCATGGATGTGATGCATCTAGGGAATCAGACAATTCAGATTATGATAATGATGATCCATGGAAACCTTTAAATCCTCATGAACTGGGCAACTTGAGGGTGAAACCATTCCGAAAAGGTCCCCCCAACTCCCCAAAGTCTTTCATCAACAATTTGCCTTACCTTAATTGTGTAACTTATCTGCTTTTATCTTTTTGCTGTACCTGCAGCGAAAATTTTAAAAAAGAATAACATTAATGTGAGACAACCAACTCCTATGAGCTCCTTGTTTCCACTTGCAAAATTGCATGGTCCTATCAGTCCAGAGCTCGTGGAACTGTGGGAGATGCAACATGTTGTCCATGAAAGAGAAAGGGATACTCAAACTCCATTCTATGTGAAGGTACTTTTTCATCGTTTTGCCATTTACCAATATATGAATTTATACTATATAAAATGTGATTTGTAAATTGCAGCTGAGGCAATCTCTTGTTAGCGAGGGGAATGAACCTGGTGTATCATTTAACGCTGAAGGTGACAACGATGACATTGAATGTGATAGTGGAATTCCTGATTTTGATATGCCAGAGAATGCTTTCATGGAAGAAAATCTACCACCTTTCAGTAATGAGGTTAGGAAAGGAGATCAGTAATATGGCTATCTATATATTCTCATGAGATGACATATTTGAAACTAATTTTATATCCACTTGAATTAACAGCCCGAGTTTGATGATGCTGATGTCAACATTGAAGAAGCTGTAGATCTTTCTCAAGCTAGTTTGGAAGATCTTTGCCGCTCTCATCTGGTGAGAGTGCCATTGTCTATGACTTGTTGGGATATGAAAGTAGCTATTTATCAATTATAGATAAATTTTCCTGCATGATAAATTTTTCAGTTTCTGCTTTCATTGCACTAGTACTGACTATCCCTTTTCATCATCTAGAATGCTCTCCTGGCAAGCATTGCTGAAACTGAGAAGCAAACTGAAATGACTGCTAGAGTTTCAACGTGGAAACAAAGAATTGAACACAATTTGGAAGAACAGGTGAATTCATCTTTTGGGTTGCCTTCCACTCTATTTAGTTCTTTAAATTGAATGAACTGCTTTGGCATGATAGGAATCACATCCACCATTTGATATCCAAGACTATGGTGAGAGAATTCTTGACAAGTTCTCCATGCTCTCCCTTGAAGCAAGCAGTAGCAGTGTCCTGACCTTTTCTGATTTGGTCAAGGGTCAAGAAAAGTATGATGTGGCCCGAAGTTTTTCTTCCCTTCTTCAACTGGTAATTCATTTTTTAGCAATATCCCGTGCACTTCTTGAACTTTTACTTCATGTTATGATGTTTGACGTTGAAGAGTCCAATTAATCGGATTATCACTGGATTATTTTTCCAATATATCATGGAAGTTCTACAATTTTCCAGGTAAACAATGGAGAAGTAGCTCTAGAAAGAAACGGAATTGATGGGAACTCTGTCTGCTACACATCTGTTAATCCCTTTCATGTTAGGCTCCTTGAGCATGAACGAGAGGATGCACAGTTTGGTTTGCCAAAAAAGAGAGCAAAGTCTCCAAAAAAACCATCTAGAAAAGGTGATAAGAACAAACCTGAAAGAGAAAAGTCATCAACGAAAAATCCTTCTACAAGAGGTCATAAGAACAAATTTGGAAGAGAAAAATCTCCAACCAAAAAATCCTGTACAAGAGGTGATAAGAACAACACTGAAAGAGAAAATTCTCCCACATCTTCTAGGAGATATGGATCAAATGGTGTGTCACCACCAACAAATTGTAAGCTTTCTGTAAAGCATGGAAAGGTGAGTTTGATGAAGTTATCCCCTGAAGCCAAAAGAAGGCGTAGATCTCAGTATGTTGAACCAGTTAATTTACATTCAGCAGGGTGACAGTGGCAATATCAGCTTATTCCACACCCTTCGCCCTAAATGATTCAAGCAAGACATTTGCTAAATGTCTTGGACATAGTTAAGTTATGTAATAATTATTGTAGTCCTATTTATCACTTATTACTAACATCCATTAGTTTTAGCCTGTATCATTATTGTTGATGACATTAACATATTGATGTAATGATATCCACATGTAACACCATAAATTCTTGTGAATGTAATAACGTTTTGCCCCTTCTCAAAAGTAAGGAGAACTATTCAAGTATCTAACATGTTAATACTTCTGGATTTTTAAATTTAGATCTAATCTTTAACTACAAATAATAGCTCTGGCAGTGTTTTGAATTTCTCATCAAATGACACTTGTACTTGTTTAAAGTTCTCATAGAGTTAGTCTTTTTATTAGACAAATTTCTAAACTCTTAGTAAACTTCACTTTAGAAACTAATTGTTGACTTAACTCTACTTATAGATTTATCCTCATAATTTCGTCTCCTCCAAAACTTTCATCATTTCTGTTATCATTCATCTTTCATTTTAAGAAATTTAAATAAAAAACATCGAAGAAAATTTACACATGAGATGCAAAGTTGGATTGCATTATATGGTAATCAGAACTTTAGTTTAAGATATAAGTAATTTTTCTTCAAAAAAAATTAATTTTTATCTTGTTCATATTTTCTTGAATATTTAGGATTGAATTTGTCTTTTTGTTTAGCTAAAATTTATTGTTTTTACTTTAATTTTTAATTTTTTTTCAAATTTCTTCATAGATTAGAGTTTGAGTGTTTTTAATTTTATCATTGAGTTCATAAATTTCTATTACATCATTAATAATTTTCTTTAAATTTAGGTTTCCATTATCATCTTAAAAATTCATTTCTGAAAATTTTTAAAAAATTTCGTAGTTCAAAAAGAAATTCAGTGGTGTACAAAGAAATCTGAACTTGTTTCTGAAAACTCTTCAGAACTGTGGTGCAGTAGCGATTTCGCTTGTGTGAAAAGCAATTTCAATCTGTTTTGAATTTCTTTCATTTCAAAACAAGACAATTGCTTCCTGCACCATATCATTGCATCCAATTTTCATAAAAAGACGAAAATACCTTTAATCTATTATTTTTTGTATTGTAGATTTTCTTATCCAGAATGACTTTCATTTTTGTTTCCATTGGGTGTAGAAAGAATTTGGCTCAAAACAATTAAGAAGAAGATCTATAATTGAAGATGGAAGCCTGAACATCACTTTTACTAAAAAAAGTGTTACATATGTAAAATATTCTTCCATTTCAAAACAATGAAGAATATCTATAATTGAAGAGAAGCCCGAACATCACTTTTACTAAAAAAAAAAAAAGTGTTACGTATGTAAAATAAGCAAGATAAAGTTTCTCTCATTGAGGATAAAAGTATTTGCAAATATTAAATTCTTACTTAACTATTTTAGTTTTATATATTATAAGGATAATTTTAGAAAAATCAGATAAATCATTTACAAATTATAGTTGCTAACTAAAAGTGTAAATTAATTGAAAGGGTCATATAAATAAATAAATAAGTAATTATTTCTATAACCATCATCATAGTTAAGAATGTTTAACTCTTCAATGAGAACTCAATTAAGTGCCCATAAAATGTGTTGTAAGTGTTTTGTTGATGTTAAGGATAATTTTAAAAAAGCAAGACATGTTAATGTTAAGTTTCAGCATAGGTGTTAGTAAAAGGACATCATCATTGAGGTGGCCATTTATAATTAATAAGATTCGCATAGCACATTAAAGGAAAATATTGCAATTAATCATAGTTACTAAGAAATGAGTATTGTTTAAAATTGTTCTGATTTATATACAAGCATTGGATGACCAATTTTGGTATTCTATGTAACTATTTTTAAGGAACTGCAAAGTAAGTAAAAAATAAAATAAAAATATATAAATCTATTTATGTTCAAACCAAAACATTCTACGTCACAACCACCAACCCTCACGCGCCGCACACGGCACTACCTTCATTAAAATCCACGCGCCACAAAACAAACCAACCACCACGCGCCGCATAGGTTATCGTTTCAAGACCACTCACTGAGTCTCCTCGCGCCCACCTCGCTCCGCGTCGCACTGGGCGGCGGAGCTACAGTCACCGCCGCAAGACGACGGCGACACGTTCCCCCTCCGTTCCCTGCTCAGAATCCTCGTAAACGACAACATGCGACTCATCGGCGACCGAAACGACGTCGAATTCTCGTCACGCAAATTCTCGTCCCGCGGAGGCACCTCAACGGTTACACCAACCAACGAAGATTTCCTCGTACCAACCGAAGAGGAAGGAGAAGATGCAGAACCGGTTGGGGTCTCACCCGAACCGGATTCCGGTTCGTCTACTGTTACAACAACTTCCGGTTCAGCCGTGCGCTCGACCGGTGCGCGACAGAGCGGACACGTGGCGTGCGAGTGAAACCACATGTCGATGCATTCCGTGTGGAAGCTGTGGTTACACTTCGGCAAGATCCGGCCCGGTTCGCCCAGTTCGAACTCCGACAAGCAGACCGCGCATTCCGGCGCGTTTTCCGGGTGTGCCTTGGGGTCGTAAGTGAACACGGGCAGCGAGGCGAGGACAGCGGCGTCGAGGCCGCGGGAGACCGCGGCGGCGGTGGGAGCGGCGCTGGAGAACATGAGCTGCGTACGGCCGAACTCGCGGTGGCGGCGGAGCTGACGGCGGCGCGCGCGTCTGAGGTACCAGCGCGCGTAGATGTGGAGACAGAGCATTAAAATGACGATGAAGAAGAGTAGAACGATCGCTGAGAGCATGATTTTTCCGCTGAGACTGTAAGTCTTCTCGTCCAAATCTTCATGGATTGGGTTTCTCTCTCTGAATCTTGGTGTCGCTTCATCTCCTCCCTCTTGAGCCATTTCTCAGAGTGATGAGTGAAGAAGAAAAATTTGAGAAAAAATAATAACAATTATTATGAATGAGAATGGATTTTTGATTCCGTTGGTTTATAGAATGGATAAAAGAAAGAGAGAGGAAGGTTCTGAAGGGTATGAACCATTACCTCATCCTTTTATACGCAACCATTCTTCTTCTCCATTCTCCATATGCATCAGTTGCCACTGTTGACGCGCTTTCTCTTTCTCTTTTTTTTTTTTCTTTTTCTTTTTTCATATTTTATATTCCGGAAATTAGCTTGCACCTTCCTCCGAGAGTGGAACCCACGCGTCTTTTCATTATTTTTATTATTATTAAAAAAGCTTGTGGGAAAGTTGCAGTGAAGTTGTGTATTGGTCAACGTGTTCTTACTTAACCCAAACCAAAAATAGTCTTCGTATTTTTTGTCTGCACTTTTTTACTTTATTGCAAAGAAAACAACACTTTTCTTTTCTTTTCTTCTCTTCTTCTTATTAAGTAACTTAACCTAAGATTTGAGACTTTGGTTAAGTTTTATATATGCTATCAATTTTCACAACACCTTCAACTCCAACCTATACAAATTCACCAAATACCTAATTCAATTAATGTGGTTTAGTTCCATTTTTAATTCAATGTCAATTTACTAATAGTGTGATTATGGATGATCAATATGGAGGAAATAAGAATAAATATAAAATATAAATTTGTATACAACATTTATTTGAATAATAATTTACATTACATTTGAGTAGTTTTAGAATAAATTATGTGATTTAATGAATCTCCAAAAACAATTTCATAACTTTTACTTTTATAAACTATTTATAGTAATTATTTTTGACAAGATAGCTGATCAATTGTTTATTACTAATCTTCATGATAAACCGTGTTAATTGTATATGGAACATTACAAAAAGTCTTTAAGAAATTATATATTCCATTTTTGGCAAGCCTACGAAATTGTACAAAGACTAAAATGAAAAATTGTTTTTCTAAGATGCAATACTTAAAAAAAATTATTTATTTTTACTAGCTACATTAACTAATTTATAAAAGATAATTATGTTAAAAGATTTATACAAATGACTCAAAGCTAAGATCACAAAAACATGTAAGAAAGTAAAGAGGTGTTGAGCTTAGTAAATCATAATAGTTGATTAGTAACACGCACATATGATTATTTATCGTAAAGTTCAAATAATTTTTGACAAGCTACCTAAGTCGTCAACTAAATGGACCAGCAATTGAGCTTGGCCCAACTAATCGTGGGCCCAAATCCATTAGAAAGTTATAGTTTATCTAATAATACTAGTAATCATCCTCTATTATTAATAAGCTTCACCGACTTTATAATAATTGAATTTCGTAAAGTCACCCACTTCATATTTGGTAATGACTTTTGCATTAATTTTTTTTCAAAATGCTTTATATGTTTCTCCCTCTATTATCAAAAAACACTTTCAAAATTTATATTAAATTTGATGTTGATTGTTCATAAAAAACCTTCTAATGTTAAATGAAAGGTTTATTTAATTTACATTAAAGGATTAATTTACTGCATGCTATATATAAATTTATGGCGAGGACTATTTTAAATGCATATTTATTATTTAAATTGTTTTTTCTTAACTTTAAAGAAAGGGTCGCGAATATATATTATTAACTTTTGAAAAGCTTATAGTCAACAAGGAAGTGTGACGTAAATGCGTTTATTACTTTAGAATTAAAACACTAACTTATTTTGGACATTTTAAAAAAGAAAAATATTTTGGTACAACGACTAAAGAGACTGATATGATAGACTCGATAATTTCTGTTTCTTTCCAAACATAAAGTTTATTTTCAATTAATAATATTTACATATTTTTAAAAACTAACGTTTAATTTTTTTTTAACATGTCTTTAAAAACTAAATATGCATTAGGGGTTGAACGTTCACAGGACGGTACTCAACTGATATAAAGGTAAATGTATTAATTAAAATGCATATTAATATTGATTAAATCGAAAAAAAATTAAATAATATATTTTATTTGGGATAATTGTTTTAATTTAAGTCTAATAATAAATGAGTCATCGGATATTTTAAATAAGTGCAACAATAAAGATAAAGATACATCATTATTACAATATTAGTTAGACAATATGAAGTACTCACGAATGCTAGAAAAGAAAGAATAAGGAAAATAATTCTTATAAACATTTAATACTATAAAAGAAAGAATGTGAAGTACATCATCATATTTTTTGAAATTAACTTTTAACTTTTTTAACATGTACTTATAAACTAAATATGTATGATTAGGGGTCAAATGTTCACATGACGGTACTAAGACAAGTGTATTAATTAAAAATACATATTAATATTGATTAAATCCTACAAAAATTAAATAATATACTCTATTTGAGATACATGTTTTAATTTAAGTTTAATAGTAAATGAGTCATTAAATATTATAAATAGTGCAACAACAAAGAGGTATATCATTATTACAACATTAATTATATCTGTAGAGTATTCATGAATGCTAAAAAAGAAAAAAAATAAGAAGAACACGAGCAAAATAATTATTACGGACTTGGTTGTCACACAAGTACAAAATATAATTTAAAAAAAAAAAAACATTACAATTTTTTGTTGTTGAAATAGTTGAAGGAAATAGTTCCTATATTTGAGAGAATGTTATTTATTGAAAATTGATTTTGAATTCATAGTTATGCCCCAAAGGAAATAGTTTGAGAATTTATGGATGGCTATGTATTTGTCCAAATTGAGTATATATTTGGCATGGAGAGTTGGAAAATGTAGTAGTGGTGTTTTGCCTGCACTTTGGGTAACTAAGGTCATAATAAATGATGTTATTAAATAGAAGATCCCAAAAGGTGTGAACTTTGAAGCCAAACTGCATTTACTTTGTGCTTACCAACTCCTCCTCTTGAGCCACCCACAAACAAATCAAACACACTTTCTTTCTTCTCTCTCTCCACTTTCTTCTTCTCTCTCTTCTTTCTCTTCTCATTCTTCATATCACCAACAAAGTTCACAATTTTCACGTACCCATTTTCTCACAATGACCAACAAGTCCCCAGTTTTTCCAATCTCAGACCCTCAACACTTCAGCGACTATGGCTTTGACCCTCAAATAAACTATTTTCAGGTTCCTCTTTCTTTTTCCCACCCACTTGGAAAAATCTCTTCTTTCTGCATTCACACGACACGACATTAGTATTATATATTCATGTCTGGTTTTTTTTCCACAGGTGTTGGAAGAAGCCATGAAGCACAAGCGTGAGACGGCGAGATCCATAGACTCCATCCACTTCAAGCTCCAAAAGCCCATTTCCAAGGACGAATCCCGGACCAAAGCCCAGAGGCCCAGGAAGAAGCGCTGGTGGAGAAACGCCCTCCTCTTTTTTAAGTGGCGCCGGGCCCATCCCCGCGACACCAACATTAACCAAGACGACGTGCACCAGGCCCGCGCCCGGGCTTTCCGGGCCTCCATCTCGGGCCCCGTGTACTGGACCGAGAGCCGAAGCGGCTTCGCCACGCCCCACCGCACCAGCCGCCCTTCCTCCGGGCCGCTCGCCGGCACCCTCACGCCGCCGGCGAAAGATGACGTGGACACGCCTTACTTGAGTCTAAGAGAACTGAACATGGAACAACAACATCAACAACTTCAGGGGAGGATGTCTACCTCGGCCATGCCCATATACCTTGTCACTTAGAAAATTTTCAACCAATCACGTGTTAGAGTGTTACCACTTGGTGTTTTTTTTTTAAATTATTATTATAATTTTTAACCTAAGCAAAGGTGTTTGTTCGATTTGGGGTGGATCCTGTTTTGTTGTTTGTTGCTCAGTTTTAATATATGCAACTGAAGTGGTTGGTTTTGACCAAAGTACTTTTTTGTTTCCAAGGTAGTTGTTGTGAATTTCTTAATTAACAGTTTTGGTTGTTTTTGGATTTGAAACAAAATTGTTAAAAATTGAGATAAGTGTGAGTAGTTAGAAGTAGTTGTTACTTGCGGCATTTACCAAGGTAGCGCCAAGATTTGTGTCCGTTAAGTTGGACCCCATCTAAACCCTAGGGTCGTGGTTTTGGGAATTGGGATTGTGGGGTCCAAACGGCAACGTTTCGTAAAGGCTGTTAAAGTGGATTGTTATTTTTGAAGGCTCCTATTACTTCATTGTCAATGGGGCATGAACATGGTGGATGAGAGCAAAAATCCAAATCACTAAACTATCACCACATGTGCATTGCCCTCTACTTCCATCAATCAATTTTTTATATTTATTTTCAACACTTTATGTAATTCGAATAATAATGTAAGAGCATTTTAGTAAAAATATTTATTAAATGGAATAGAAGTAATTCAATTACATATATTTCAGAATTTCTTATGAATAAAAACGAAGGGAATATATCATTGAAGGTTCTTATATTGTGTTATTATTGGGTGAGAATATACGTAAATTAACTTCTGTAAAAAAAAATTATTAAATAATAATCAACTTAAAAAAAAAAATAGTCATTGATTAAATTATATAATATTATAAATTAATATTTAATTAGTTATGAAGGTTTTAAATAACAACTCAACTATATAATCTGAATTAATTAATAGTTAAAATTTTAGTGATTAATTACATACTAATTTAAAAAATTTATTAATAATAAAAGTTATTATAAATATCAATAATTTTTGTAATCTCTAAATTAACATTAAAGTAATTAATTTTTTTTCTAAAATTTATTTTTATGTAACTAGTGTAGTATCCAATGTTAAAATGAGAAGTGATCTCATTATAAGTAATTGAAAGAAAGTAAAAGTTAGAATTTAAAGCAAGATTCAAATGATTTAAGAGAATTGTAGTAATGTTTAAGTCAACAATATCTTAAATGCAATGTCTAAACCAAGTTAATGAATTTAAGATAGAAACATTTAGTGTTAGAATACATAATTTTCATATCAATTTAGAATGAGTCAAAATTAAGATAATTTGTAAATATTTTTCTTTCAAAATCAATTAAAGCTATTTTAAACATAGAATTACGAGTAGATAAATCTCAAAACAAACCATGTTTTCAAATTGATAATCTTGGACTTGAGAAAACAAAAAATCTTATTTTAAGATTTAATAATATAATATATCATTATTTATATATAACAACTCATTTTTAATAAATTTTACATTTTCTTATGTTTTTATATTTATTATTTATTACTTTATAATATTACTAAATAAAAACTAAATATACTCAATATTGGGTTTTTTTTGGGTCATAGTGTTAATGATATGAAATATTTCACAAACAGAAAAACTAAAAACCCTGAAATTAAAACTGGTTTTGGTTTTTAAATCTGTTTAACCTAAAATTTAAAATCATTCTAAATGGAGTCTTAAGTATTGATGTTAAAGAATAAATAAAAGTTTTAACATTACTTTATATTTTCATGTACGTTTAGAAATTTGATAGCAGGGACTAGTATTAATTATAGGGATAACGTTCAATTAAGAAACGTATAATTTATTATAAAAAAAAAAACCACACTGAGATACTGTAAAATTTAAAATAAGAGTGTATTGCTAATATTTCAATAAAAAATAGTTTAATTCTTAAGAACTGTCTGAAAGAGTTAATGCATGAGCTACTTATTAATATATATTGAATTAATGTACACATGTCCTGTAAATGTTTTTTTTATTAAAAAATTTAAAAATTACATATCTTGTTTTTAGTTTTATAAAATTTAACATTTTCAAATTAATTATAAATATAATGATTTAAAAGCTTTTACTTTTATTATATATTTTAATATTTTCTTGACTTAAAAATAACCACTGCATACTTTCTTCATCATTGTTCCACTTAAACTAAGTATATAATTTTCAAAGACTTAAAAATAACCATCACAAACTTTTTTTAAACTATTTGTACAAAATTATGTATATTTTTCTGAAACTGTATTATTTTAGTATGATAAAAATACAGATAAAATACAAAGCTGATCATCAATAGCATTGGTTTGCCTTGATATATTCTTCAACTTGGCACCTGAAAGTTCCAACATTGGTTATTAATATTTCTGAATCACTGAAGACAGTAAGCATTTAATTGAACAGAAAACACCATTTCTGCAGAGAAATCATTAACCATTTTATCCTTTAACTTTTCTGCCAACTTGTTGTATATATACTCAAACTTCAGCAGTGTTTATTCTAAAGATTCTTAAATCTTTTTGTTTTTTGCATGTAAGAATATTTTTCAAAAGGGTTAAAATATCTTTTTATTATTTTGTTATTTTGTTATTTTTCATCTGGCTATGTATGCACACTTACAGTTTCTCTGGGGAAACTCTGGGAATTAGATAACTCTGAAGACCTTTCTTCTCCGTTTCTTCTTTCATGAGCAAGAAGAACTGCACATTTACAGGTGAAGTACAGAAGCAAGGCTCCAAGAGAGAACATGATAACAAATTCAATGACAATGATTGATCCTAAGGCTGTTACAGCAGATTGAACGAGCTTGTAAGTCAGAAATAAAATACCTCTATGCTTCTGTTTCTGATAAACAGATTATGGAAATCAATATGATAAGATGAAGAACTCTATTTTTGTTTTGGTGCACCAAGTGGAGACTAAATGTTTCTATAGCCATATAACTATATGTATGTATATATTAATAACTTTGTTTACAACCAAACAGCTTGGTGAACTTAAAGGTTATGAAATATAGAACTTACTGTGAGCCAGAAATGAACTCATTGGCTGTTTTCTCATTAAATTAACTGTAGTTTCAGTGTATAATGGCACTGACATGCCGTCTGCACAATCTGGATAACATCCATAGTTTCCCATGTCATTTAATGTCAATGTTAAAACAGCTCCATGCTCACCTCCCTGTATATATCAAGACAATTACGAGAATAGAAAATATCAAGTTTATTTCATATATATTTTCTCGAGATATTGGTGTCACAACTAATAGGTCATTTTGATCCGATTTTCCTTAAGGATGTTGGAGATCTCACATCGACTAGAGATTAAGACATTTTACAGTATATAAGTGGTACAAACCTCATCTCATAAGTCAATTTTATAAGATTGAGTTAGATTTAAAGTCCATTTCTTTCCTAATAAAGGACCGACTGCAAAACCTTATGGATATTCTAAATGGTCAATGCCACCCTTTTCCAAAAATATGTTGCTTCTTTAGATTAAAGAGTTGCCAAAGTGGTACCATTAAAAATACTGTAGTACTAAACTAATATTATACTTGCAATCCTTTTCAGCAATGCATGCATGCATCCACACTTGTACACCAAAAAGCTGAACAGTAAGAGTGTGCAACTTTTCATGACTTTATTTCAGTAAGTAGTTTTATATGCTTCATAAATTATACTACATTTGTCATGAACCTGTGGTGATGGGAACAGATGGCAATGATTCTGCTAGCCATATGCTTTTGTCTATGATTTTTTATATTTAATTGATGACGGGAGCATGTTGAAGACCGTGTTTGGTCCTCAAACTTCAAGGTAAAAACTAAAGAAAATCACTCACATGATAGAACAGTTGCTGCATAACACTATTGCAGTCATTGACTGTGCCCTGAAATCTGATTCCATGAGCTTTGACCATAAAGTGCTCTGAGATAGTAACATATGTCTGAAGAGGCTTCCACTGCCAATTAATTCTGTGCTTCAATTCAGTTGTATTGATCAAATGAACTGGTAGGTTAGTCACTAACCATCCATCATTTACTTCCATAGAGAACGTCACCAAAAAATTAGCCTCACCACCTGATATGACCCATCAGCAAAATGTTAAGCCTGCAAACCTTCTTATGACATAATCTTGTCAATAACAATATGGAGAAGCATAAATTGTTAACAATATTTATAATTGATGCTATGGGGAAAAATTGTAAGATACAAAAGGATTTGAAAATGGGCAATAGAAAGCTTCATTAGTTCCAAGAGAGTAAAAAACCTATTAATCTCTTCCTGTAATATTCAAGGGAGAAAATTAGACTTTAGCAGCTTTTGCATCTAATGTCCACATATTTATGACTTGACATCAGGAGCCTCTGGTTTGATATTCCATGCAATCAATCTCCAAAGAATAGACTTTTTGATCAATTATGCATGTTTTGTTTAATAGCAATTCCTCAGAAATGAACATAAAAATGGCTGTATCATATAACTATATTTATAACTAATAGCTTTTAGAGATATTTATTAGAAGAATACTATACCAGGGAAGGTAAGAAGATCGGGATCTCCAATGAAAAAGTCAAACTTGTCTTTGTCTTGGTCAAAGATAAGGGTCTCATCTTCATTACTCCTCAATATGATGAAGTAGGGGGCTCTAATAAATGGAGGGTCATTGATAGGATCAACAAAAATTGGAACACCAAGTGAATTTACTCCGTTCTTATTCCTGGTTGAGACTTGAATGGTATCTCCACCATAAAAATTTTCATTTCTGAAGACAAAATGCATCAGGATCAATAACAATAGTAATGACAAACAATAATTGAAAACCACATTTACACTTCTACATGAGAAATGTTTTCCAAAATCATAATACATGTTTTATGAAATTTATGGCATAAAAATGCGTTGAAACTCACCACATTGTTGATACCAAGTAACTGATTTACTACAACTCAGTCATGTGGAGTTACTTCTCCGACCAAACAGAGTTGGATAGAGAAGACATATAAAAGCCCTACTAAAAAGGGTAGAATAGGAGGATAGTCCTAGAGTTATAGGTATAGTGAAGCAAAAAGAGAATTCTTGGTGAAACCATTGGAAAGAACTTGAAATGTACTTGTAGAATTTGGTTCATGATATCACTTAGTAAGAAAATAATTTGGTGGTTGTTGATATTTTTGGATTCATAAGTATGCAATAAATAATTATTGAAAAAATGTTGCCAAGTGTCCTTATAAAAGTGCAGTTCCATGAGGCAGATATGCATTATCAATTTATAGAAACATTCTGCATCATTGGAATGAACAAAAATTTTCAAACAACAAGAGAATTGTTCAGTGAATTTAAACAATAACAAATATGTAAATAATACCCCAGATACTGAATTGACTGAAGCGCAAAATTAATTACTTCCACAGAGCCTTCTATTATTAAACTGGTTGCTGTTTCATTTCCATTGTCAACTGTAAGTTCACTCCACATTACTTGCCCAAATTGCATAGCCATAGGAGACAGAAGTATAATTCCAGATTGTGCACTAAGGTTGACAGAAATATTTTCCATTGGATTCGAATAAGTTATCTCAAACCCGGTGAAACCACTGCAAGAGGGGAACAGCAACATTGCACACCAAGGGCAGTTCAATTAAACCATTTTCTAAGAAATATTTATACATATTTAAACCATTTCCTATGAAATATTTATGCATATGTAGCTTATACATACCCAAATCTAGGACTTATTAAATCTTCTGTTGCTTGCAGTTGATTTGGAGCAGAAACAAACTGAGGTGGAACATTGAGAACAAATATGTACACGGAAGCAGAAGCAAGATTTCCATTTATATCAGAAATAGCATACCAAAAGGAATCATTTCCATAATACCCTTTATAAGGAGTGTAACGAAAGATCCTTCCATTCTGTATAAGTGAACCATGATCTGACTGCATAATACAAGAGAAACGACCATTTCTCATATTACAAAAAATATGAAGACAAAGAATTGAAATTTTCATGACTATTACCAACTTCAAACGCATCTCTCTAAAATGGACTATGCACTTAGTTCGTCACAAATGATAGCAAGTTACTGTTAATTATTGATTATGCACAGAATAAATATTGAGGTGAATATTTACTATTTGACTGAATTCTAGATCACCACTGGATATTTAAATGTTTTGAAGATAATAAATCATTTCTTTGTTAACATCCAGCATCTTCCAAAATGTAAAATGATAAATAGGATATTTTTACTGGGAAAAGTTAGAATCAAGATATATACGGTTATAAAGAGGTTTCAGTATGCATTCACAACTTATCTTACTTTTGAGAATTCAACTATACTTGCATTATCACCCGCAAAATAATCATTTGCTAAGACATCATAGGCAACAGATTGGTCCTCCCAAATAGATATTGTATCATTGTTAGCTTTTGGAAAATATTCACCTGCAAGTCAAGCAAAAGAATCCTTACAAAAACATATTCTTGGAGTAAATTAGACAACCCCAAATTTCTGAACTTGAAAATTCAAACTTTAAAAGAAGACGATGAAGAGAGACATGTCGATCTTGGAGATAGTCCAAGGTCCCATTAACAGCAACAATATATCGATATATAGAAATATAGTAACTATGACACAAAAACACACACACACATATATATATATATAAGAACACTTACCAAAATAATAATAATGATAAAATTATAAGGTGCATGATGTTTGAACTTACTGCTGTACACATTGATACTGAAGGGACATGATAAGAAACGGTTGCCATCAAAGGAAGCACAAATCTCGTAAGTGCCAACATCTTTGGCCATGTAGCTGCAGCTGTATGATCCATCCTTGTTATCTGTGATGTCCAAAGTTGAAAAGCCAGAACTATTAGCAGAAGAAATCTCCAATTTCAACCTTGATTGTTGCGAGAGGACAGGGTTTAAATATGAATCCACAAGCTGGACAATTATTTCATTTTTGGACAGCTTTGGCACCTTTGGAGAAAACCTCACAACACTTGACAACGAAACATTTACTTCACCTGCAGCAAGCTAGGTAAATCATGAGAAATGATTCGGAGGAAAACAATAAATATATGTGAAAATTATGAGCAAACCTGAGATAAACCTTGCAGTAAAATTATATCCTATTGAAATCTTTTGAATATGAGCTAATTAAGCAAGCTTAAGATGTTCCGTGAATGCACATTAATCATTTTATATGTAACAGATTCCTTTATGCAAGAACCTTCTAGGCTTGAAAAATGGATAATGCAACTTTGTGCTGAAATTTATTTTTATTTAAAAGAATGAAGGCAACACCAATCGAACTCTATCTTAGTTTGATTATAGAGGCACTTATATTACATCGTAGACCAAATAAAAAACTTAAGCAATTGAGGGAAGATACATGAATACTTATATCTATATTACTTCAGAAGAAAAAAAACCTGTGCTAACTAAACATCCCTCTTACGAAAAACTCTTCCTGGGGTTGAGTTTCTTCTCCCATTCCTTCAATTCATTTAATATGATTGTTGTGCAGATAAGGAGGGTTTACCATGAGATGAAGTGCATAAAAAGTTCTTATTTTCTTTTGTCTGATGCCAACCTTATGAAATCATTCCTTTTCATTTAATGCATATTACAGTACCTGCTTTTACCTCTTTTCGGAAAGAATGTCCCTCATTCAATAATATGTTTCCACAATATACATTAATATCATAAAATCCACTTTTTTCTGGTATGTAATCCACACGAAAATCACTTGCCATGATAAAGCTTCCGCTCCCATTAGACTGAAACACATGGTGAGATCTCATTAGAGTCTTAACTAATTGGGCACTAAAAAATAATTTTTGTCTTCCTTACACTGTTGCTCAACTCTATTGAAGGTGATGGAACAGTTTCCATGTGACCAATACCGTCATATCTCACTCCTGAAGCTATTCTGCTCCCTGATGTCAAATACAATTATAAGAATAAAAATAAAAATAATCAATTGCATACAGCAATGTAACAAGAAGTTTTTCTTTGAAAATACCATTACTGTTAAGCACAGTATAGATGACTGGCATAACTCTATACGAGTCATTTTGTCTTGAAATTTGTACTTGAAGTATGCTTGCTTCAACAGGGGAAGGATATTGATATATGTCATTCAAATACACAGAGAATTCTTCCTTTACACCAGCTACTGAATCATTTAAACCAGATCCATTAACAACACTTTTAACCCCATCACAGTAACCTATTTGAAAAGGAACATGACACATAAATTAGATTTTCATGCTGAAATGATTATGCAAGCAACTACGGTGTAAGAAACTACTTCAAGGGAAAAGCCAGCTTCGGCTTTTTGCTTGCAACACAGAAAGATAGATAGATAGAGAGATGGGGGAGAAGAAAAAAATACAATGTTTATACCAACAATAGTAACCGATCAAAACAAGGGTGAAAACAAAATGATGTTACAAATGACAAATCCATGTTGTTTTTAAGACACTTGGAATGAGACTTTACCTATAAAAACAGTATAAACATATGGCATATTGGAAATGCTTTTATTATGCTTGGAATCATATATTGTCAATAGGAAGTTCCCTGGCTCAAAATTGCTAAACGAAAACAACTGAATTCCAGCATCCACTTCTTGAAAGTGGAGATCTGATATCGGTATGGACAAGTTTGTGTCAGTTTCAACAACTTCAGAATCAAAAGGATACAGCCCAGAAACCAGATTTCCGTATTGATCTAACTGATGTATAAAGATTTCCATCTTGGAAGACAATTGCCATGCATGAGATTCAATGTTCCATTTGGCGATACAGTTAGAGACATCTATAGCTCCTGGCAGGTAAGAATTGAAAACTCTTGATTATTATGAAACTATTTGTCTATCAAGCTCAAGCATGTAATGAAGATGGTCCAAATATGATATAAAGTAATTATGATTGAAACAAAAGCACACAACCTGGATTCACCTTCAATGGTAATGGAGAACCATTCAAGGTTTGATTTCCTCCTTCTAAGCTCAATGAGAACTTTCCAGCTTTTGTCGCAATAAACTCAATCACTATATAATCAAACTCAGTCCACCCCATGTTAAAGATATCTGGAGAACTTGCAACAGAACCATTTTCATGCAACACAGACAACTTAAAATCAGGCAAATAGGACACTTCAGTCGTCTTAGAGATACCGTTCCCAAATGCATCTTTAAGGAGCACCATAATCGTAGCTTTTGAACCAGCTTCGTACTCATGTCTCACGCCCTTCCATGATGCAACGCAGACAGACGGGTACATGTTCCCTTCATTAGGACAATAATATCAAGCATTACTATATGGCACATAAAACACCAACGTAACCTACACTGATAGATAGCAGAACACCAAAGTATAAACTAGAATGAATCAAATTATCTTCATTCCCATTTTGCAAATGAGTGAAGTTTTCCTCTGACTTTCAACAGAATGCTTCAAGTGATTTAAAAGGGTAGTTACTTTTGGTTCCATCAAAACCTCAAAACCAACGTAACCTACACTTATAGATAGTAGAACACCAAAGTATAAACTATAATGAATTAAAATATCTTCATTCCCATTTTGCAAAGGAGTGATTTTTCCTTTGACTTTCAAGAGAATGCTTCAAGTGATTTAAAAGGGTAGTTACTTTTGGTTCCATCAAAACCTACCTATGAAGTTTTCAGTTCTGTTAAACAAAGTTTAAAAAGTAAACCTGGTTCAACTTGGAAATGCAAAGATGAATCATCAACTTTATAACGGTCCTCACTGATGAGTACATTAAACAATCCAACCCTGATGGGGGTGAAGGAAATCTTCCATTCATTTGGGTCTCCTTCGAAATCTGACAACAAAGTAGACACGTAGGAACTGTTCCCTTCCTTTCCATTCACAGTTAGTGTGGGGTTGAAAACATTTTTGTCAATCTTATCAGCATTCTCAAGCACTTTGACTTTGATGGTTGCTATGTCACCGGCATGGAACGTGCCCTTGTCATCCCACCAACTAAAAGCGAACAGTGGAAGTTGTGATCTATCTGTCCCAAATGAAGAAGAAGAAGAAGAAGAAGTGAGGATGGTGCAAACAAAACCGTTTTTTTTCCAACGATGTAAAAGTGCTTTATGTTAACCTGAAGTTAGATATTGAGAACAATAAACTGAGAAAAAAGAGAGAGTGTAGAGAGAAATGACAATGAGTTTGCGCGCTAGTTTCTCCATTTTCTGATAGAATCTCACAGTGCAGTGAAGGAAATGACAGTTTATAAAGAACAGTTTTTCAGCAGTTGCTTTGGTATTTTTTTTAGGAATCAATTCGTAATGATTAATAAACATTTAAGAAAGAGTATGTTTTTCTTAAAATGTTTTACGGTTTAATTATGTTATGCGTACCTCTATACTTATATATAAAAATATTCTATTCTTTAACTGTTTTTAATTTTTTTTTTCTTTCTATTTTACTCTTGTATTAATATTTTATTTTGGTTATTCTGTGTCATCTGGTAAATAATAAAATAGTTATTAATTTTTTTAAATTTAAATAAAATAATTAATAGAGTAGTTACATAATATTTTTTTTAATTTAAATAAAATAACTAATAAAAAGTTAATAAGTAGTTATGAAACAGTTTTTTTAAATAAAATAAAATAATTAGAGAATAGTTGATAGAGAAGTTAAGAGATAAAACAATTTTTTAATCTATATCAGATTGTTTTTATAACCGCTTTTCTTTTACACAATTATTTTTTTATTTTTTTTCTTTACATTAATAATTTTTCATTTTATTATTTTATTAAAAATATCTTTGTCATTTTTTTAAGATATTAAATAAAATATAACCATTTAACATTTAACACATTTATAATTATTGTGAATATAATTATTTGAATGTAATTTCACAATTTAAATAAAATAAGAAACTGTAAAATACGAAATATCAATTATTAAATTCTAATAATATTGGCTAAATATTAATCAATTACTGTGTGAATTTATCCTAATAGAGTTAAATGAATATATCCCTAGTTGCTTTACATCAATATTTTTAGTTATTTTTTATCATCAGAAATATAGAAAAGTCAACAACATGACTATAAAACGTTTTTTTTTCTAAATTACATGTGTCTTTTCACAAAAGACAATCTAAGTAGAGTTTTATAAGCAAAACTTTTTTATTAAAAGAAAAACGAGATATGAAAATTGTGACTAAAAAATAAATAAAAGAACTTTTTATTGTGTAAAAAGGAGGATCCTTCCATATCCTTCTTATTCCTCTAGTCACATGTTTTAATCACAATTTTATAAGAAGAATGTCAAATTAGTCCATAAAGAGAATTATCAATTATTGTAATGGTGTCTGTAACTCCATTTGTTAAGGACTGTTTCTTCCTACACCCCCATATGTTCTTCTACCACCACCATACAAAACATTAAAATACCTTTTTATTCTTCTTTGTGACACCCTCGTAGAGTAGCTTCCGTATTATGTAATCTGGACATGTATTTGAAAAAAGACTTATGGATTACATAATCTGGAAGCTAAAAAAGACTTTTGGATTGTGTAATCTGGAAACTAATCATGCATATGAAAAAAGGCTTCCGGATTATGTAATCCATAATAAACTAATTATGAATTTGAAAAAAGACTTTTGGATTATGTAATCCGGAATATTACAGAGGGATATTTTTGGAAATACAAAAATTTATGAAGGTGGGAGAAGAACATATGGAGGTGCAGGAAGAAACAGTCTTTGTTAAATCTTTCCCCTCCATCTAATCACAAACTTCAATTACAATTTCATAAGACGAAGGTCAAATTAGGGGTTCCACGAAGATTAATCAAAACATAGAAAAAGAAAGAGAAGTTAAAATGAAAGTATGCTTTTACATGAAAGAGAAAAGAAAATGAGGAGTAGGATATAGGAAAAAAAGTAGGAAATAGGATGGGACATGAGTTTATGCGTACTGGAGATATTCAGATTCAATAGAAACCAAGTAAAGAGAGAGAAAAACCACTAGGAACATAAATTCAATGATGTTAACCATTAGATTCAATGTTCATTTTTCTTTTTGCACCCTTAGATTTGTTCCAATTTTGACCCCTTTTGCTTTTTGGATGCCTTTTTATATTTCCACCACCAAAATTTTGTTGTCTTAAAAGAAAAGAAAGTTCGGGCCCATGTGGCCCATAATCTCTGTTATTGGTTACGCATTCTTTATATGTTCACTGCTAGATTGCTTACTTTTGGCAGATTCACCCTACACTAGATCATTTCAAACTGCACCCAATATGCACAAGTGAAAAAGACCAAAATATCCTTAATGAAATGAAAATCAGGATTTGGGTAAAATGTGCATCCAACCCAGCAGCCGCCAAGCACCCTTCATTCATCTCTGGTCAGTGAGGCAGCGTAGAAGCTTACAGACTTAAACGAAAAGCAGTCCAAGCACGTTCATTATTCTTGTGACTGAGCCAGCGACAAAACCTTACAGACACCACGGTGAAAGCAACGTTGAGGCACCGCGAGGACAACAACGTTGAGGCACCGCGGCGACAACAAACGAAGTCACCGGAGAAGGAGACGCATCGCATAAGGTGAGTCGGAGCTAAGAGTGAAACGGTTCCTCCACCACCACACCAACAACACCTCCTCTACACCTCAAATGAACACCAACTTCCCATGCACCTTAGCTCTGCACCTTTTTTCAGAACAAAGAAGACAAAGACAAAATGGGATTTTAAAAAATTTGTTGGGTGCACATCCAAATTGATATGGTGCAGGGAGCAATTGCCCTTACTTTTAAATCAGACCCATACATTTAGCCCAACATGCTTTTTATATACAACACCAGTTTTTTAAAAAAACCTAGACATATTTAGCTGGCCCAATATTTTCTATTCACTAGCACCTTTTTGGCTTCTTCTTCCTGCACCCCTACAATTTTAAAAGTCCCCAATCTGACCTTGACCTTTTATTTAGAAAAGGGCACCGTGGTGGAGTGTACTACAGATTCATCAATCCATAAGTGAATCATGTTGTTTTCGGATGAGGAGGTGTTTTGGAAGCAAATGTTAATAAATTGTTGATTTCTGGATTGTTGAATCCAAAAGCCTAATTTTTGTTACGGATTGATGGATCTGGAAGATTTACGGATTCCCCAATCTGGAAGATTTACGGATTCCCCAATCTAGAATATTTATGGATTTTCAAATCCAGAATGTAAAAACACCAATGTGGATTCCTAATTCAGTAAAATTACCGAACCGTATTGTTTGGAATACTATATATAAACTGCGGAAATGATAATTCGAGACACTACCGACCACCACCAAAAGAAACACCTTCTTGTGCTAAGAGATGGAGCAGTCCACCGCCGTTCAGAGAGAAATGGAATCCGTATGTACAGTCTGTGGACAAAGGAAGAAGAAAGAGTAGTGTGGATCTTATGTGCATTGATACCTATTTTTCGAACTCTAAAATTTGGAATACAAAATTGAATTCCAACTTTTAGAGTTTGGAATGTCTATAAATTATACAATTTGAAAATGAAAAAGAAAACAAATATTGAACCTTTTGTTGAAGGGTAGTTTTTGAATTAAAATATTTATGAAAGTGCAGAAAGAAACTATGGAGGTGGAGAAAAAAATTGCCTTTTATATTTGCACCATTTTTTTTAAAAGCCTGAACCATTCGGATGACCCATCATTTCTATTATTTAACACTCCGTTTTTATATTTAAATAATTCTGGGTGCAAACGATTGGCCTATTATTTCTGCTATATGCCACCCATTTTTAATATACACAACCACCAACAGTTTTTTTTGTGACAAGTGAATGAAAAGTAATTAAAAAAATTATAAATTTTGACACTATGTTTATACGTCTAAATAAATTTTAGATACTTGTATGATCGCCACGTAATCTCTTATTTAATAAATATGAATCTTTAAAAAAATATAACCAACTATAGAAAGTTGAGAGATGACAAATAATGAGTATAATACCTTCCAATTTTCTTGTCTTACAATTTTTTTTATAAAAAAAATGGTGTCTTTGCATAAAAACGTTAGACTTTCAAGGTGTTTGAGAGATTATAGAAAAAAAACTATCAAGAATGATGAAAAAAGATTATCTCAAGATGATTTACGGATAATCGTGTTGGTAATATTAATTATAGAAATAAATACTTAATTATGCTTCTCTCGCTTAATTTTATGAAGAAATATTTTGGCTGGTAATAATCAGTTATATACAATTTCTTTTATATTTTTTATGAATTTTAATTGCTTACAATCACAAATTTATCGTAGTGTCTATTTATGATTTTATGTTCTATAATTTCTCGAAGAAGTAATCACATTAATTGATAAACCTTGTTGAATCTATGTATATGTTTATTTGTTTTGTTTGTAGAGTTCTAAAAGAGGATAAAAAATCCTTATCAATCCAACTGTTTCTTTAATAAAAAGTTATAATTAATGAACAGTTCAAGATATTTTATTCCCAATCATCTCTTTCATATTCTTAATTAACTTTTGTTGTTTCAAATAAATAATTTAGCTAGATACCAAAAAAATAGTTATTAGCTAAAATAATTAGTTATATAATCTTATAATTAACATAGTTTTATGTGAGGCTTGTGTAATTAACATTAACAGCTAAGGATTATAGATGTAAGTGAGCATATACCAAACGAATTGATTGTGATGGTTACTCATCAAATTAATGCTTAACTATTAAATCAAAACTTCATGCGATTCTCCACTAAGGTTTGAAGGGGACAATAACACAGACATGGTCAAAAGTTATAAGTTATGGCATTTCAATTTTAATATTCTCCTACTACTAAAAAAATTATTAAATAAAAATTAATTTTAAAATAAAAAATAAATTAATTACTATATTAATTAAATTATATATTATTTTAGAAACTACAAAAATTTATTTATATTTAAATTAGTTTCTATTATTAATAAATATTTTTTAATTGTTATCTAATTAACTACCTAATTTTAGTTATCAATTATTTATATTTTAAAACTAAAACATTAATAACTAAAATCACTAAAACATTAATAGCTAAAATCTTAGTAATTAATTAATATTAATATAAAAATTATTTATTGATAACAAAAAATAATTTAAATATTAATAATTTTTGTATTTTGCAAAATCATCTAAACCAATTTTAAAGATAAAAAATAATTAGTTGTTATATTAACTAAATTAAAAACCATTTTAGAGACTAGAATTTTTTTAGTTTCTAAATTAGTTTTCATTATTGTTTAATAGTTTTTAAATTAGTATCTAATTAGTTACTAAGGTTTTAAATATCACTTATTTAGATTCTAAATTTGGTAGCGGTCGCTAATTAGATACTAATTTAAAAATTATTTAACAATAATAAAAACTAATTTAGAAACCATTTTTTTTTTAGTTTCTAAAATGATCTCTAATTTATTCAATATAGTAACTAATTATTTTTTTTTCTCTAAAATTGATTTTTATTTAATAATTTTATTTAGTGTTAGTTATAATATAACAATTAATTTTTTTTATCTTTAAAAGTAATTTTTATTTAATATTTTTTTTAGTATAACTCAATAATATTTATGTAAATTATTTTTTTTCAACAAAAAATGAACGAATAAAAATAGATCATTTAAGTGAAGGAGTTGTAAAAAACCGTTTAATATTGTTATAATTTGAAGGAACCTGAAGATAAAGACCGAACAATGTGGATAATCCATGAGAAGGATATTCCAGCAACCATGTTTTGTGATGATAGAGTATTTAGCTTGGTAGTTTGTCTTACAAATAATTATTATTTTGACTTAGCAGAACAAAGCAAATTTGTGATATATATCTTCTAACAAAATGTCAAACAAGTGGACCCACACCCTCACTTGCTAATAAAGATTCTAACCACAAGATACTCCAAATCTCTTTATTGGTTCTTATGACCTCAGATAGTGAACTGAACTTTTAATATGTATAATGATAGAAATCATTGATTGTTATTTAGAATTGAATGAGTTTTTGTGAGTTCCTTCAACTTCATTTTGTTTCTCTTTCAAGAATGTATTTGTGCTCGTGAGTATAGTACAAAATATTATAGAATTCAATGTGTTTTCCTTTAATTTTAAATGGGTTGAACTCACATGATTTACTATCTACTTTAAGAGGTAGGAAAATTGATATTTCTTTAGTTTACTCGTTAAGTGATCTAGTCCCTCAAACTGAATTTTTTCATGAGGATAAGTCAAATCCTAAAAATAGGTCAGTCTCTTTGTTGATAAAAAAAGGCGAGTCTCTTTCGTTAATAATAGACCTAACGCTGAAGGTGGAGAGAGAATCATAATTGAGTGATTTTGTAACAAACAAAGTTGTCAGACATAAGATATAATCAGATCTTGTATATTTATGTATAAGGGTTGAAACACTTCTTTGTAATCATTTTGATATACATGTAATTATTTTGTTGATAAAAAATAGGTCAAACTAAGTGACCTAGTTGCTTTTTATGTTAGAATTAAAATAGGCCTCCTTATGTGTGTGCATGCATTGGAGTTGCAATAAGTCTTTTGTATGTAAAACTTGTCAGTTGGTGATGTTGATGATGCTAGGGGACATGTTCATTGTTATGTCTTCAAGATGTTATGTAAATATGTATTAGTAGTACCAAAACTATTTAATCTGTATAGCGATGAAAGGGATCTATATTTTCGTAGGAGGTTAGAGAGAGTTACATTTATGTTCAAGATCATAATATATTGATATATTGTTTGAGTTTGTGATAAATTTAGTTGTTGTGTTATTTGCAAAGGAGAACTTTAAAATTTTCTTTCTTTTTGGTGGTTTTTGTTTGGTGATTTGTTTATGTTTTTATGTTTTACGGAGTTTGATTTTATTGTTGTCAAGGATGGACTTTTTTGGTTGTTTTTTTTAGGATAAGGGATAGTTAGTAGCTTTTGTTGGGGGTTTGAGATAGGTTGACGTGTGAGACCGTATCTTATTTTTCTTTTTCTTTTTTATATAAGGGTTGGATCACCCTTTAAGTGATCCATATTTATTTATTGATTTTTGCTCATTAAAAAAATATAAATGTATGTAAATATTCATTTATAATATGTTAATTTGTTAACTTAGTCCCTTAAGTTGGACTTTTAAGAATTGATGGAAGTCTTACTTATAGAATAGGTTAGATTTTTTTTTTTTAAAAATAAGGTTAGACTCTCTTATGGAAGTTCATATATTTTTAGTCCCTCGCTATAAAGATAAAGAGATTAATTTTCAAGTAATTCGAGGCTAATGTTCCTATATGTATAATAGCTAATTACACATAAGGACAATTTAAGTGCTTAATTAAATGAACCCCTTCTACAAGAAAATTATTAAATAGAAACTCATTTTAAAAATAAAAAACAATTAGTTATTATATTGACTAAATTAAATACTATTTTAAAAAATAAAAATTTATTGGTATCTAAAGTATTTTTTATTATTAATAAAATTTATGAATTAGTTTCATTTGTTAGAACTACATTCAACATACATGGTTCCATTTAATATTTCAATCAGGTGTGCTATATAGTGATATACATAAATGCACACACTAGTTAACACAACATTCAACACATGCATAAAGAGAATATTGTGTTGGTGTATTAAAAGATGTTAAATTGAGAACAATAAGCAAGAACTTTAGCCTGATTTGATGTTTGGACACCTAAATCTAACTACTTTTATTGGCAATTTTTTTTTCAAACTATTGGTAATTTTTCACATTTATTATGGAAATTGACAGATTTAAAAAAAATTAATTAGATGTGTAACTTGTGCCACATTGGCACAATTTTGGTCTTATAAAAGTGAAATCGTGCCATGTTAACACGATTTTAGTATTTGAGTAAAAGGCATGTCACCTTGACACAACTTTAATTATAATGTTAATTATTATTTTTAAATGTTTTTACGAGACTTTCACCAAAATAATTTTAATCAATTCTCCAAGCCCAAATGTCACTTTCAAGTCTACGTATCCTCTCGTGTTCACCCTTTCTCCCGATAATCCTATAATTTTCTCTTGATGAGGTTGAATGTCTTCCTTTCGTAACCCCAACTTTAAGAATGTTTCCCAATACAAAATACAATCAAACTCCCCTCATCCACTAAAGTCTTCATGATAGCAAAATCAGTCACCTCAACCGTAATCACTATTGAATCATCCTGCTCTGGGTCTATTGTTTGAAAATCTTCAGTGAAAGTTATAACCGACATATTCCTTTCCCGAAATATTGTATGTACTATCCAAGCTAATCTGAGATGTTTCTTTTTGGTTGATGATGTCACTCCTCCTTCAAAAAATCCACCTGATATCTTATTAATGGCAAGTTGTGTAAAGATGACACAACTTCAATTAAAATTATACTGAAGTTGTTCCAAAATAATACGACTTCAGTCTAATATGATTTGAATTGAAATTGTGTCACCCAAACACGATTTCATTTAAAAATAAAATTAATTAACATTAATCAAAGTCGTGCTAAGGAGACACAACTTCTACTTCAACACTAAAATTGTGCTAACATGATACAATTTTACTTTTATAATATCAAAGTTGTGTTAACTTAAACACTTCTTCAAGATAAAATTGTGTCAGCATGACACGACTTATTTAGATAAATTTAAAAAAAAAAATTCTATTTCGATAATAAACTTGAAAAATTAGATGAATCTCCTATATAAAAAACTCTATTAGTAAAAATGATATACAAATCAATAAATTTAGACAGAATATTCTATATGCCCTATGATTCTAATTTACAAAATATCATCACAACTTGGATCTGCTTTATATGATTGGAGACTAGTTAACTGTTCTCACTTGTTGTCACCCCAAGGTTTCTCCTTTTTTTTTCGTAAAACTCAAGACATAATTAACACAGATGATAATTTATAATATAGCAATTTTACTGAGAAACAATTAATTTAAAGAAGAATTAAAAAAGGGTCTTTATATATTTATCAATAAAAATTAGACACATGATCAAAGAGTTTAGGCAGAATAATTTGTTACCTTGTAATTATTTTATTGTAATATATAAATATCATCACAACTTGCCCTTTTTATGATAGCAGACTAGCTAACTGATTCATTTTCTATTATTGTTAATTCTAGCTAACTGTTCTTACTTGTCACGTTACCCCATGTTACTTTTCTTTTTTTCTTTCTTATAAAAACTCAATACATAATTAGCAAAAAAGTTCATCTAATATAACAAATTTACTAGAGAAAAATCTTATTTAAAGAAGAATTAAAAAAAGGTCTTCTTATTAATATATTTATTAATAAAAATCAAATACAGGATCAACGAATTCTGGCAGAACAAATAGACTATAGCTAACTGTTCCTTTTATATAAGATGCTGATACTTTTTAACACTATTAAACACTATCTACATTCTCTAAACAATTTAATAAAATAAAATTTAAAATATTATTATAGTATTATATGGAGTTGTGAAATGGAAGTTTTTTTAATGTTTGTTTGGTTTTGAAAGAATCTTTGTGCTTATTATTAAATAAAGTTTGTTTCACACTATTACATAATTTATTCAAATCTCAAATCTTATTATTTAAAAAAATATACATTAACCTTGTTCCATATACAATTCTCTTTTTTCTAAAATTTCAATTTTTTATTAAATAATAAAAATACTATTTTTTAAGGTTGTAAAATGAAAATATATCATTCATCTATTATTTCTATCACATTACCCCATGTTTTTTTTTCTTCGAGACCCGAGATGTGTTTAGACTTGTAGAAAAATCACTCCTATTTTACAAATTAATATATTATTATTTTAAATATATTTCTTTTATATTATAATATATGTTATTATATTGTCAGAATAGGTTGTAAAGCCATATTATTTTGTTTTATGTGGGTGTAAAAGTATAATTTTTGAAAGCATTATTTGCACACAGAAGTGACATGATTTATGATTGGGTGGTGATATATTAGTAAAAAAAGCACTTTACAATTTAAAAAATTAATATTTTATTTTTAATTTAAAAATATTATTATATTATTATAAACAGTATGAAATATATGTGGTTTACTTTTCACAATCTCAACAAAACTTTTCTCTTTATGATTTACAATTTTATATACGTTAGAGAATTAATGCAGTCTGAAACTAGAAAACAAAGCACTATCTGAATTGGGTGGTTAGGTATAAGTAAAAGTTAAGGAGCAATCTAGATAGTAATCATGCTATACTGATACACCAAGATCTAAGAAGAAGATACACAGTGTGAACTTCACAACTTTTTTTTTCCCATAAAAGATCCTTGTAGGTAGTAGCTAGGAGGGGGGTAAAAGAACCTAAAGAACTCATAATTAAAGGGAATCGGTTCAGAAAACAGAGGCAGGAATAGTTGAAAGGGTGCAGGATTAATTGTTTACAATTGGTGCAAAAGTGTGAATGTTTGACAAGAAAAGCAGCACTTTTTGGGTGGAGATGGAGAAAAGATTGAACCATAGAGAGAAGTTATAGTAATACTAAATACGAAAGTGAGGTAGTTAAAAGGTGTGATAAAGGAGTGTTGTTTTCTCCTAACTTTCCAAACACTCCCACCTAAAGAAAAAATATTTGTAAGTGTATGGATGAAGGGCCTCAGTAATATTGATTCACTCAGTACACAATTTGTTGACGTGTTCGTATTCTTTGAATTCTTCAAAGCTCTTCTTTTTTTGTGTGCGTTTCGCCGGTCGGCGGGTACCTACGATTGCACTCCGACGTTCAAGTCAGTGCTGGTGATTAGTTTATTCTTTTTTAGGATATTGAAAACGTACATTTTTCCCCTTTCAGAAGTCCCTTTTATAAGTTGACTTGGGCATTCATACTCGCGTGGGCTAAATAACCGGTTGCTAAGACATGTGTAGTGATCTTTAGGTCGTGTGTAGTGGCTTCCTGATATTACGGAAATGTGTTCCGACGTGTCTTTAACCTATTCAACGTTAGTTGTAACTGCTTTCCTACTACGTATTTATTATCTTATATTATTAATTCATATCTTCCGTCGTCCGGATCCAATCGGTACAATATTAAATCGATTACAAAATATCAAGACTTTTAAATACCAGTCAGAAAATAAGAAACTCGTTGATGGTATTTTTGAAACGATCCAATACTAAATCTTAATCTAGGTCAAGAAAAAAACAAAAAAATTCAGTATAATCAACCACACCACTTTTAAATAAATGATTATTAGTGTGTCTCAAAATCTCGCATCCTAAACCCTAAATCATATCTCATGTCTTCTCTAGATAAAGGAGCATTGTGATTTGGGGGTGATGGAAGCACTTTAATCGCAGGCCTAATTTGAAGAGAATGAAATTGTTAGGAATGAAGAAAGGAGTCAAAAAGAGTAAGAATAATGCATGGTTGAGTAGCCATGCAGCTTAAAATAAGCACGACATGCTTCGGTTATACTTATGTATCAAAAGCTCGACCACTCCACTAGTCACCGCCCACGTTGTGTAATAATGGCTTCATTGGTGTAAAACCACCAATCGCTGTCGTAGAAGGAAGAGTAAGGAATGTGTGTGAGGGTGTTGGAAGTGCATGGAACAAGATAAAGGGAAAAAAAAGAACAGAAATACAGAAAGTAGTTGCTGGCAACGTAAATGGGAGCTAAGGTTGTACAATACGAATTACAAGGTAACAAGGTGGGTGTAGTAACTTTTGTGGACAAGGTGCGTGCTGAAATGGTAAAGGTGGTAGTGAGGTTTGAGCAGTTGTGAGAATTTGGATCTATGTCAAAAATATCTTGGTGCCAACATGTGATAAAAGGGAGTTTTTTGCTTACGATACAATCTAATTTCATTAGAGTCGGTTTTCTGATGTGAACCAAAGGCCCCAAAACCCTAATGTTGTTAGCTTCAAAGGCCCTACTGCTCATACCTTACTGATATGACCTTATGCTAACAAATTCTGCAAACCCCATTCTCCCAAACTCTTCTCTTCTCACAAAATATACACTAAAAAACAAAAATATAATAAAATAAAAACCAATTTTAGAAATAAAAAATAATTAGTTGTTATAATGACTAAATTAAAGATTATTTTAGAGACTACAAAATTTTTTGATTTCTAAATTAGTTTATATTATTGTTAAATAGTTTCTAAATTTGGTAGCAAAAATATCAATTTAGAAACCATTTAACAATAATATAAACTAATTTAGAAACTAAAAAAAAATTAATCTCTAAAATGGTATCTAATTTAGTCAATAAAGAAACTAATTATTTTGTCTCTAAAAATAGTTTCTATTTCACTACAAGAAAATCATCAAATAGAAACCAATTTTTAGAAACCAAAATAATTAGTTGCAATAGTAACTAAATTAGAGACCATTTTAGAAACTAAAAAAAAAATTGGTTTCTAAATTAGTTTTTATTATTGTTAAATAGTTTCTAAATTGGTATCTAATTAACTACTAATGTTTTAACTACCAATTATTTAGATTCTAAATTTAGTAGTAAAAACCTTGGTTGCTAAATAAATACCAATTTAGAAACCATTTAACAATAATAGAAACTAATTTAGAAACCAAAAATTTATTTTGTCCCTAAAATGGTTTTTAATTTAGTCACCATTTCAACTAATTATTTTTTATCTCTAAAAATTGATTTCTATTTGATGATTTTTTTGTAGTGTTGTGTCATCTTGTCACGACAGTTCAAATACACTAAAGTCGTTGACACAATTTTTTCACAATAAAATCATGACAAATAAAATCATGACACTTTAACATGATTTTTTAGATAAATTTAAAAAAAAAATCCTATTTTAAAATATCACCAAATTAATAAAAATCCCTCTTTGCTAATAAGAATGTATATATTATAGCCTAACTAAAGCAGTCTTAATTAGGTCAGATTAAAGCGATAAATAAAATGCCTTTTCATGTATAAATATATTAATCAGAAATCATATATACAGTTGAAGTCAAAACAGACAACCTGAAACACAATATTATTATGGTAATCTAAGTACTTCGTACAGAAAAAAAATTACTTCGTACAGAAAAGTGTAAAAATCAAAAGACTCAACTTTTTATTAATCAGTTATCTTTTTTTTTTGTTATACCACGTCATATATCATGTTTATCATTTATCTCTGAGTATAAACAGACATTATTCTATATAGTAAAAATTCTTTTGGATAAAGAGACAAATGGGAAATAGGGAAAAAATAATAATAGATGTGATGTGAGACATAAAAAGAAAAGGACCGGAAAGAAGAGAAAGGTGTAAAGTGAGTATAAATTTAGGTTAAGAAAAGGTGTAAAGTGAGTACAAATTTAGGTTAAGAAAAGGTGTAAAGTGAGTATAAATTTAGCATATGAAAAGGTCACTACATACATATACATAGAGAAAAAAAGACAGTATATACTTAATATTTTAACATTTTTTTATATAATTTGTTTAATAAATCTAATTGTTGAATTCTAAAATATTTTCTTAGTGACAATTAATACTAACTTTTGATAAATATTATGCTGTTATGAGTGCAATTAGAATTCACAGTCTCAAATAAGGTTTTCATAATAAATAAAATTTACAGTGGCTGTTTTAAATTTAAATTTAAATTTACAATTAAATCTTCTTCTTTTTTTCATTTCTTCATTTTTATCTAAACTCTTAGCTATTTTTTTCTCCGTTTATATCCATCAAAATTTTCTTACAAAAAACATTTTTTTTATCTGTCACGTTTCTAAATTCAAGACAATTTTAGTTATGGTTTACTTTGCACTCACTTTAGTTTCAATTATTGAATTAATTTATCAAAAACCCTCTAACCTAAACTTCACACTTATCATTGAATTTGTTTTAATTACAAAATGAATATTTACAACATGAAGTTGTTGATATTCAAGAATTTATTTCATTGATAATAAGTAGTGTTATAGAAGAAAGTTAATATGGAGTAATAACTTGTAAGACTAAATAAGCAGTTATACTATGTAAGACTAATTGTAGGTTAGAGAATGCATTTGTTCTATTATTTATTTAATTTTTTGTGGATAAAAAAAAGTATGAAATGTTAAATAAAGTAAGAAAATGTGAATAAAAAATTATGAAAAGGAATGAGAGAGGTGAAGAAAGGGAGATTCGAAAATGATATAATGGATTGTATGGCATGGAAAGACGTCAACTGTGACCTCAGTAGAGCTATAATAGCAGTAGTCTGACTCACATGCACAATAAATAGCTTCTTTTTAAACGTGGAGATGAAATTTCTGGTAATACAACATATATGCATTTCTTATGGGGTAGAGAAGGTGTCTATGCTTCTACATATATGGGAAATGACAAAATAGGAGTAGTAAAGAAGAAGGTTTCTGGTATCACTTCATTAATGCATATATCGCACGGTTTAAATAAGCTCTTTATCTTTTTTACTCTTCTACTTCCTATATTCTACAGGATTATAGATATCACTTTGTATTTTGAGTCATTCAGTGAGCAGGATAGACGGTGAAGTTTAACCTAGACTTTCGCATCATTAATATTAGGCTATTCAATGTGGTCTTATTGAGAAAAGTGTATATGGTGTTTGAGTTTGAAGAATGGTGGGCTCTGGAACCTCAATGTTGTATGAGGTATTTGAAAAATTGATATTTGGTGTTTTTTATTTAATGTTTGTACTTAGGTTTGGAAGTTGTGTGTGCATTTTTTCTTGGCAGGGATGGATTGATGTGTTTGTCTTGGATTGCGATTGGAAGTTGTTTGTGATTTGTGCAGGTTTTTCTGGTTATGTTCTCTTATCGCAGGATCGATTGTTGTCTTTGACAATTAGTTATGGCGTAGGTCAGACTGTTGGCAAAGTTCTTCTTTACCTGTTGGATTTTTTGCCTGTTTTGAGGGTGTGTTTCACGGTTGGGTTGATGTATTTGGGGACTTTGTATCTTGTTTTTTATATGTGATTTTGGGTATTGTCATGTAAGGTCTGGTGGATCCTTAGCTGGTTAGGTGCAAAGAAACTTGTTTTCGTTTTTTTGTATAAGGGTTGGGGTACCCCTGAAGTACCTCATTTTATTTTATTTATTCTTGGCTGATAAAAAAAAGGGTGGGTTGTGGAACGAGATTCTAGAGTTTAAATATGGAGGTTGGAGATGTTTAAAAGAGCAGAGGTTCAACAACAAAGTCTCTCTGGTGGAGATACATGAAGGAGATCTGGAAGTTGAGGGATTGAGGAAGAAAGTTTGAAGACTTCTTTAATGGGAGGTTGGAAATGGGAAATAAATACTATTCTGGGAAGACAGTTGAGTGGGTTTTGGAGACCTGAAGGGTAAATTTTTTAGACTTTTTTCGCTTTCTGCTAATACGGATGCTAAGATGTTTTGCTGTAGGAATTGGGTTAATAATGTTTGGGAGAAGTCCCAGGTAAGTCAGCTTCTTGAGGTTGTGCACGGATTGAGTCTCGCTCTGGAAAACAATGATAGATGGGCTTGGAAGGATGGTGAGTCAATAGTGTATTCACGTAAGTCTGCTTATGGTATTTTCAGAGGAGAGGAAGAAGGAGAAAGTTCGCGGTTATACAATTTCTTTTGGAAGATTAAGACTTTGCCTTCAGCTCATGTCACAACTTGGAGGGTGCTAGAAAACAAGATTGCTATTAAGGTCAATTTGGAGAGACGTGGAGTTGTGTTTGAAAGTAACTTATGATGCTTGTGTAGGGTGAAAGAGGGGACAACAAGTCATATGTTTTTTAGTTGTAGAGTTACTTTGCTAGTTTGGAATCTTTGCAATGCGTGGTTATGATTGAGATTGGTAGACCATCTTGCTTCTATTTCACATTTCATGCAGTTTAAATTGCATGATGCACCTACATTTGTTAATATAATTTTGGAAAATGTCTTAATTGTGTTGGTAAGTGAGATTTGGAGACATAAGAATAAACACATCTTTAAAGGTGGAATGATTGATCATTCATAAATTTTCTCCCTGACTCAATTGAAGGTCTGATCTCGGGTAACTTTTAAAGTTTCATCAGCGTGTTTTTCCTTTTCAGATTGGTGTCTTAACCCCATAGTATGTATGCACTCAATTCAAACTAAATGATTATATATAGGTTGATTCAGCTGTTTCTTTGTGTTTGTGAGGGGTGTTAGTTTTTGTTGTGGTTATGAGTGGCAGGTGGTATAGATGAGTTTTCCTATTTTGAACTATGCGCATTGATTGTTGTTTTTGTTTGGTGAGAAGGTGGTGTTTGATGTGACAACTTGCTTTAGTGTAGCTTTTGTTGTATGATAGATGACTTGGCTGATGTTGTTTTTTAGTAGGTAGGTGGTGGCAAGCTTTTTGAGTTTTGGTCTGCTTTGGAGAGAGGTGTGTTTGTCTCTTGTGTTCTGTACAAGGGTTGAACCACGCTTGAAGTAACCTATATTTATTAATTTTGTCTTGCTGATGAAAAGAAACCTAGAGTTTTGTAATAAAATAGTGCAATTTTTCTCAGAATTTATATAACACATGTAAAATCTTTTTTAATTATGGTTTTGATAAGTCGTATTTGAAGTGACCGACTTAACGTTACACTATAAGAAAATCATTAAATAACAACTAAATTTAGAGGCAAAAAGTAATTAGTCATTATATCGACTAAATTATATATTATTTTAGAGACTAAACAATTATTAATATTTAGACTGATTTCTACTATTAATAAAAACTTATAAAATAATTTTTAAATTGATATCTAAATTAGCTACCAATATTTTAGCTACTAATATTTTAGATTTTAAATTAGTTTCTAAAAGAAACTAATAGAAACTAATTTAGAATATAAAATAGTTAGTAACTAAAATCTTAGTAGTTAGTGGTTATTCTTTGCTGATAAAAAAAAGTAACTAATGGTTAGATATCAATTTAGAAACTATATATATTTTTAAAAAAATTATTAATAATAAAAAGTATTTTAGATACCAATAATTTTTTTAATTTATAAAATAGTCTCTAATTTAATCAATATAGTAACTAATTATTTTTGTATCTAAAATTAATTTTTATTTAGTGATTTTTTGTACACGACTTCTAAAATCTTAAATTGTAACAATTTTTATGTTGTATATAATAAAAAAGAAAGTTGTCCGAACATAAATTTAATTAAGGTGAAAGTTGTAACAGGCACTAACGACATTAATGAAAATGTAATTACAAGTAGTACATACATAATACCACTTCAATGTAAAAATTATATAATGAAGCTATGTAAGGGATGACAATTTGAGTTGTACAATTTTTACACTAAAATCGTCTTTTGTATACACAACTTCTTTTTAATTTTTTAATTATTTGAGAATTTAGGAAAATAAGAAAAATAATATATAAATTTAAATATTTATATAAAAATTTAAAGATTGAGTTGTTAAATATGATTAACAAAATTTGTAAAAAATAATTATTTTATTAATTTAAGAATTAATAAAATTGTTGTTTTTTAATTTGTAAAATTAAATGAAAATGAAAATTGACACAAAAAATATGTAATAAATTATTTAATTGAATTCTGTAATTTTTTAAAAAAATTTCAACGAAAAATTGTGTTTGACAAATTATATATCATACTAAATCATTATTTCTAATTATTTAAGTATTTTGTTAATAATATATATGTGTAGGATTTTTTAAAATTTGATGCTTTTAAAAATTATTTAATAATATTTTTTTATTAAATGTTAATATATGTTAAGTTTGAATTTGAGTATGTGTAAAACATTAACACATTAGTATTTACTCAAAAATATTTATTACACCGACGACTTTCATTTTAATTAAATTGGTGTTTTTCCTACACAACTTCCTAAGTATTACATCTAACACCAAAGTATTGATTTTCAGTTTTAAAAAAAAATGAAAATCAAAAGTTGTTTAATTTAAACACGATTTTCTTTGTTTAAAGTCATTCCCCTCAAACACCACTTACCCAATTAAACAAGATTTTGCCTATTCTTATAAATTCTAAGAAAAATTGTACCATTTTAATGAAAAAAATTCCTTTAAATTGATTACACTCTTAAATATAAAAACTTATACATCAAGTATCAAGTTTAACTTTTAACCTGATAGCAAACAATCACTCCAAATTAATTATACATAATTTTTTTTATCAATAAAAAATAAACAAAATATAAACACCTAAAAGATATCTCAATCCTTATGCAAAAAAAGTGATTAAGACTAATCTGTTCAACATTTAATATATAGATATTTTTCGGACTCATCACCAAACCAATTTTTAAGTTGAAATAAATGATAAGTTACATCAAAAGAAATCATCATCTATTCTATCAAGATTCTTATAACCAATCTTTATACAAAACAATTTAATCAAAAGGTCTAACTTTTAACCTAATCACAAAAAATCACTCGAATAATTAATATCAAAGAGATAATGTCAAGTGATGAATTGTGAGCATGCTAGTAATTGAAAACTGCGATCTGACCTAAAACGGAACATGTGATTTCGATTTTGAGTTCAAGTGCCACTTGCTAATTAAGGTGACATAATCTCAACATAGCCACTGGCAAAGATGGTGTACAATTTTTTGTGTAAATATCACGAAACATCATAAATTTTTAAATTGTCTTATATATATTACTTACCTTACCACATAATAAAATCATTAGAAGTAAACTTTTTTGTAAAAGTAGATATCATAGTATCCATCTTTATGCAGAACTTTTCTTGTTTGTGTGTGTTTCTCTCTAAAAAAAAATACAGTACATTAAAATTTCACTTTAGTTTCTCTTTGGTTTTGACTATCCAATGTGGAAATCACTACCAAGATTATAAACTTTTCTGAAGCTTCTTTTTTAAAGTATAAACTTTTGAGGCAACATCTTAACATTTTTGTACAGAGATTTATAGTTGAAAGGTGTTGTAGCTTTGGCTTCTAGAATTATTTTGTGTTCTACTAATGATGATAATCACAATAATGTAATATTGCTTTTTAACTTGTAAAGAATCCACCATGCTATACCCCACCATCTCCAACCCTTATATAAAGGTTTCTCAGCTTACTCCTCATTCTCACACCCATTTTTCTTGTTCCCTCCCTTCCCCTTCACTTTCTACTTGGATGAGTGTTTTTTTGGGGAGAAAAAAGATACCCAATACTTCATTAACACTGTTCCTCTTTATCATATACTACTGTCTCACACCACACACAAACAAGAAAGAGAAAAAAACCAAATGTTTAAGATGGTTGCGGAGGAGAAACCCCAAAAGACATACCCGACAACTGCTCAGGTACCAACAACACCTTACCATACTTTCACAACCTTCCACTCTCTTCCATGATTTTCTCTCTTCACTTGTTCACCATTTTACACTGCATATCATATCGTTTTTCTGTCACCATAGGTTTAATTTTTAACAGGTTGCCCTTTATCACTTTCTCTGCACTGCAAGAATATTGATGTTAACTTCACCAAAAAAAACTCACACAAAAAGAGACACTAAATGATAATTAGAATCAGTTTGGTGTCCTTTTTAGTTCTTGTGTGATTTTTTTGAAGGCTAACATTAATATTTTTTATCATTTTATTTTATGCAGATAAAAAAAGGTTTAATTTGATTGTGTTGTGTTTGGTAGGTAGTGGATGAGTTAAAGAGAATGGGGGACATAGGAGTTCCAATAGCAGCCATGAGCCTTGTGGGATACATCAAAAACATGGTGTTAGTTGTGTGCATGGGAAGGTTGGGAAGCCTTGAGTTAGCTGGTGGTGCTTTGGCCATAGGCTTCACCAACATAACTGGTTTCTCTGTGCTCTCAGGTCTAGCCATGGGAATGGAACCTCTCTGCACGCAAGCCTTTGGTTCAAGAAACTTCTGTTTGCTCTCTCTCACTTTACAAAGGACAATCTTCATGTTATTGGCAGCTTCACTACCCATTTCTCTATTGTGGCTCAAGCTTGAGCCTCTCATGCTATGGCTTCACCAGAACCCTGAGATAACCACAGTCGCAAGCCTCTATTGCCGCTTCTCCATCCCAGACCTCATTGCCAACAGCTTCCTTCACCCAATTCGAATCTATTTACGTAGCAAAGGAACAACTTGGCCTCTACTATGGTGCACTTTACTCTCCATTCTCATACACATCCCTGTGGTCACTTTTTTCACCTTCAAACTCCACCTTGGTGTTCCAGGGATTGCCATGTCAGCTTTTGTTGCCAACTTCAACACCCTTTTCTTCCTCCTATCATACATGCTCTACATGCAAGTCTCAAAGGGCTCACTTTCCATGCCTTTATTAATATCTCGCACCAGTGCTATCAGTGCTATCAGTGCAACAACAACAACGACAGCAACAGCAACAGCAACCACAGCAACAACCTCGTGGGGCATACTAATAAGGTTTTCCATTCAGAGTTGTTTGGGAGTGTGTTTGGAATGGTGGTGGTACGAGTTCATGACAATTCTAGCGGGTTACCTTCACAACCCGCGTGTGGCCTTGGCCACTGCTGGCATAGTGATTCAAACGACGTCTCTCATGTACACTTTACCAACAGCACTGAGTGGTTCGGTGTCAACAAGAGTGGGGAATGAACTCGGGGCGGGTCAACCCGAGAGGGCAAGGTTGTCAAGTATTGTGGCAATAGGAATGGCTCTTTCAAGTTCAATATTGGGGTTGTTAGGGACCACATTGGGGAGAGAGAGATGGGGGAGGGTTTTCACTAGTGATAGTGAGGTGTTGGAACTTACCATGAGTGTTTTGCCCATAATTGGGGTTTGTGAGTTAGCAAATTGCCCTCAAACCACAAGCTGTGGAATCCTTAGGGGAAGTGCTAGGCCTGGTGTTGGGGCAGGGATAAACTTCTATTCATTTTACTTGGTGGGGGCACCAGTGGCTATAGTGATGGCATTTGTTTGGAGACTAGGGTTGGTGGGTCTTTGCTATGGGCTGTTGGCAGCACAGATAGCATGTGTGGTCTCTATTCTAGTTGTGGTATACAACACAGATTGGGAAAGGGAGTCATTGAAGGCAAAAACCTTGGTTTCATGTCACACAATGGAACATGGAGACCAAACACTAGTCAAATGTGAAGAAGGTCTTGTCTTTCTCAATCACAAGAACATCTCCCAAAACTGATGTTTTGTTATACAATCATGACACTAGTGGAAGGAAGAAATGCTAAAGATCTTGACTACACTTTATTAGTTCTTTTTATTGTGATTATGCTTTTGTATATGTTTTTGCATAACCAATATATTTTCTTCCACTTTTTTCTCCCTTGCTGATAAATGCAAGGTCTGGCAACTATAATGTTGCTGCAAATTGTAAGAGTACGCTTATCTGATTACTGATGATTAGTATTAGATATATTCATGTAATTTCAATTTTTCTTTCCATGGTATTTGTATTAGGAAACATAATGATGGATTTGTATTTTAAGCTCAAGTTACCAGAGAAGAAAATGATGTAATTAACCTCTGTTCACGTGTATTATTCAAAATTATCACTGCGATCATTATAACAATCACAAATTAATCATGTTTCGAACTCAAGTATGAGTTATTGTCTGTTTTGAAGGTTAGTATTACAGTTTTGTTTTTAAAAATATTTCAGATAGTTGAAAAAAGAATGAGTATATAAACTATTATTGACTCTTTAACGATGTGAGACTATATTAAGTTCCGGAACAAATCTTTTATTCTTAAAAATGATCCCTGTAAAATCACAAGAGAAATTTCACGATATGATTACAGACATACACTATCAATACATTGAATTCAATGAATTAAATTCGTGAGGTTTGTAAAAGTTGTTCAGGTGAAGTGTTGGAAAGAGTAAAAGAAAAAGCAGTTAGAAAAGCATGATATGGATAGTTGAAGACTGAATATGTTAAGAGTTAAGATAGTTACGTAAATGGTGAATATGCATATAGTGTTGGGAGAAAATAAATTTGGAACTCGTTGAAAACGAGTAGTATATGCATGAGTTGTTTGGGGGATGGATACCCTATTTCATGAAGGTTTAAGCATGTGCGTGCATGTGTTATAGCTAGGACGAAGTATGCATGTGCAGGGACACATGGCAAGAGGAATATTAGGGTACTTTCGTTTCTTATAAAACGAAAAATCATTGTCCTATGTCATTTCTTTGTACTTTAGGTGAGATAGTATACTTTGTTTTCTTTTGTGAAGAACCCTAAACAACAAGAAATCATGAGTTTTTTTTATCATAATGAATAAATATCGGAGTAAATCAATCCTTATACAACTTATCAAAAAATAGTCAACCAACAAAATACTAACCAAACTACATAAAAGTCATCCAAACTACTCTAAAACAAGAAACTCCAAAACCAACAACCAACAAACTAAAACCAGAACTAAATCGAGTTTCGACAAATCATGGGTTCAAGACACCAATCTGAATAAAAAAAACAAGCAGATGAAATTTTAGAGGAATCCAATACCAAACATTCAATTGAACCAAAGAGAAAGTCTCTAAATGATCTGTCACTCCATCTTTATAAATAACTTTGTTCCTAACACACCAGATTCACTAACCACCATAATACAAATATTTCTCAATACCAAAGTAACAAAATTAAAGCATTGCAAAGGAGAAATGGTAGTGAAGGAAGTGAGTTTATAATATCCACAAAAAAAGTTGAACAAGTAAGAATTTGAATACGTTAGAAGACAAAAGTTAAGGAGGAGAAAAAGGAAAAGAAAAAATTGTTTAATGTAACTCCCTAATGTAATGACATGTCTCCTCTTCCCCACCAATACATCACTTCCATTGGAATAGACAGGACATAGACATATGCGAACAAGTTTGGCAGAAATGTACCAATTTGTAAGCAACAGGCATATTTTGGAATAACTACCTATCACTATATAGTACCTCTTAACTTATGAAATATGAATGGATTAGTAAATGTCACTTTTTTGCTTTGTCTAGATATAAATATATAACAAATGGCCAAAGCACAATGATAAATAAATAAAAAATGAAGGATAGTTAATCTATAATTCAGCTACTAAAGGCCCCACATCGATGGGAGCCGAAAGCTAGGGCAACTTTTTGTTACTTGTCAAGGGGAACCTAACTGGCTAACTGCCACCTATTTTATGTCCCACCCAAAAATCAAATAAATAAAAACATCTTCTTTTTTCTTATGGGATCACCACTTTCCTTGATTAGTTGCTACTCAACTCATTTGAATAGAATAATGATGATCATCATGAACCTATAAAGTTATTGGATAACTTGGTCCAACATTCCTGCTTACAACAAAAGGCCAACAAAGTAACAACATTACGAGAAGGGTTTATTCAAGCTCTTAATAATAATGTCTTCAATTTAATGTGGATCTTATTATAAAAGCATTTCACTAAAACAAGCTCATATAATAATAGGGTGGATGCTAAATTTAAAGAGTGAATTGTATATAACACTTTTTTTTATCAGCAATAGTATATATAACACTTCTTAATTAATAATAAAATATAATTTTTTAAGCTGCTATAGCCTTAACAATAAAAATTAAAATTTTAAGGTATTTGTAAGAATTTTTCTACTTGTTTAGTATGAATTAGCAAAAAAGTTAAAGTAGTTTAAAATTAATTTAAGCAAAATAAAATACACATTCTTTGTAAAAAAATTGTAAGAAGGTTTTAGCATAATGAATACGATAAAGCTAAATGATCTAAAACTAATTTTAACACTATTAAATTGTTTCTAGTAGACGATTTTTTATTCATTCATCAGAATATATGTCATCATTTAACTGAGTTCTCCAACATATTATCTGTTGAATAATATCCTTTAGCATATACTTTTCATTCATTTTCTTTTAGCATGGTTGTAATATCTTTAAGGTATTAATATTGTTCTCGTTATGCAATTTGTTTTTATTCCTTATTCAATAAATCATGTTCTTTTAAAGATGATATTAACAAGAACATAAATGGATAAAAAATTTGTTTCCTTCAAAATAGAATTCATATAAAATTTGTTGTCATATGGGTATATCATTTGTTTTCATTGTATTCTTAATTTTAATGTTTTACAACATGATTTTTATATATAAAAAAAATAACAGAAGCCATAAATAGAAGCATGACAAAAATAAAATTAGAAGAAGTCATGCCTGGAAACATGACTTCCTTTAAAAAGAATTAAAAGTTATTATACATACAAGAAAAATTTATTATAAATTAGAAAAAAAAATGTTCAATGCATTAAGGATAATTTTATTTTGAAATTGTGTTTTCTATTTACTTATATAAGTAAATTTTAAAGACTTTACTATCTTTTATTAAAACAAAAGAAAAATACACCAATTTAATAAATTATCTACAATGTTAAGATCTTATGAACAATTTGTATCAACAAGTTCCTTCAAAGATGAAACCATCACCAGTTTGACTCAAGGTAAACATTAAACAAAACTTTGATATATGCATGTACAATTTTTGTCATTGACACTTATTTTTTTTTACTCTATAAATACTTAGCTTTGCTTTATGTTATGTTTAAATTATTTTATACTTAGACTTATAATGTGATCCTATTTTCAAAATACATATTTAATTTAAAAAATAAATTACATAAAATAAAATCAGTGTCTGGTTTTGTTGGGAATGAAAATTCCAATATAAAATGGAACGTGATTTTCTTCTCAAAAGAAACGTATTTTTGTCAAAATATGAAAACTTGAAAAGGGAGATCCATGTTAAAAAAGGAGTGTGCAAATAGCAAACGCTATTTCATTAACCAGAAGCAGATTCGTTAGCCCATTAAGGGCCCGTTGAAAAACTTCATACAATCCAATCCAACTAGAGGCACCAACTTCCACCATATGGTCCAATTTATATGATGAATAAAACCTTTATTTAAAGCCATCTTCTATCATAGAAATAAGTTCTCACACTTAATACATTTTTTTTGTCCATTTACAACATATAAATTAATAATTAATATTTTTTATTATAATATTAAAACTTGTTTTAAATTCATAATTTAATTTTAATTATTCCATGATATATTATATTTTTCCATTTTTGGCTCACCAAGAGTAAGAACATTTCTAATAGAAACAAATCATGAGTTATTTCATGTATTTGAATACGTAATTCATGACCCTAATTACTACATAAGAGCTAAGAAAATTATGTTTAATTTTGTTATAATGAAATAAAGTTTTAGGAACTCTATATAACTTACAATTTTATATTTTTCTATTAAGTATTCAACATAATAATATTTATTACTTTGATTAGAAAAATATTTTTTTTATTCTTAAAGATTAAATGAAATATTTTTTAAAATATTTTTAGAAAATTATATGTTTTTCACACACAACTTATAATGTGGGCTAGAGATTACGAGGAGTAACATGAATATAATTTTATATTATATTTATTTACATGTAAAAACTTATATCTATTATCGTCTCTGATATTTGATAGATATAAAATTTGTGTGTTTTTGTTTCACTCTATTTGGTAAATAAATATACTAGTATTTATATGAGTATCCACTCAAATATTTAAAATTAAATAAAATTTAAAAGAAAAATGACATTGTCTATAATTCACTTATTTTCTTGTTTTGAATTTCAAATAATAATAAAAAAATTATCATTAAAAAATTATTGAATAAAAACTATTTTGAAAGATAAAAAATAATTAATCATTATATTGACTAAATTAAATATTATTTAAAAGATTAAAAGAATTACGTGTATCCAAATCAGTTTCATATCTAGTTAGTTTTATGAGGTTTTAGTCATTAATTTTAGAATTTAATTAGTTGTAGTTAAAATCTTGATAACTAATTAGATAATTTTGAAATTTAAGTATTGTAGTTAAAATTTTGATAGTTAAGTAAATACTAATTTAATAACTAATAATCTCTTTAATATCTAAAATAATATCTAATTTAATTAATATACTGATTAAATATTTTTTTTTTTAAATTAATTTTTATTTAATAATTTTTTTTTAGTATATATAGTTCAAAATATAATACAAAATAAATTTAAAATGTCTCAATAACTAAAAACAAAAAAACTATACAAACACCTATCTTATCGTATATAATTTAAAAATTAAAAAATATTTCTATTAATAACCTTTTACAGTGACTAGTTTTGCATATAGAATGAGTTTAAAATTGGACATTCCCGTTGTGGAATTTATTGCACAATCAATTTTGGTACCTAATTTATTCTATCAACATGACATTGGTCCCATTGTACTACAACTTAATTTAACAAAATAATTTTACTTCTCTAAAATTAACCAAAATTAATTTAAAATATTTTTTTTCTATTAAGATATCTTAATAATAATAATAATTTGATTTTTGGCACACAGAGAACAATGTAACAAGTCAATTGTTGGTGGTAAAAATAAAAATATATCACATTTAACTTTTTGTCACATTTTAACATTTATTCTATAAATTGAGCACGTAGGAGTTTATTATTTTATTTAATATATAATATCAAGATAATTATCGTAATAATAATAATTTGACTTTTAAGACAAATAGAAGAAAATGTAATAAGTATTGGTGCTAAAATAAAATGTATCACATTTATAACTTTTTTTGTCTCATTCTAATTTTTTTTAATATTTATTTATAAATAGGATCGCGGTGAAGGTGGCCCACCTCCGAATTTGTCTCTTCAAAATTATACAGGTTCATTTTTTATATAAAAATATATAATATTGTAATTTATTAAATCTTATATATTAAATTTAAATATTCATTTTGAGAAGCATTAAAGATTTCTCCATTGCCTTATATGACTTCTTCTATATTTCTATATTTAGTGTATGTATCACATTTTATTATGTCATTATTAATTAGTATTTTCGTAATCTTATTTAATTTCAACTTATTCAAATATTAATCTAAAATTATTTGTAAAATCGATCGGTGGTCTCCCTGATCGAACTGTTCAAAATGTTCATGGACGGTCAGGTCGACCGACACACTTAACCATTAACATTCAAACCAAAATCAGTGAAGCTAAAATATCATTAAGAAATAGGTAATACAACCATACGTGTGATTCATTCACTAATCGGACCCAATAAGATAAGTCCATTAAAATAATATAAATAATGCACATTCCAAGAAAAAAAGGTACGTCATTATTACTGTACATACCCCAGTGTCGAATATCCTCTTTACTGATTTGAGCGTTGGAGTGCCTTCTGTAGGTACCTCCCCCATTTGCCTAGGGATGACAAAGCGGGTTAGTCCACCCCGCACTTGGCTCGCCCCGCAAAGTGAGTGCAAGCTAGACTTCCCGTTCTGCCCCGCATAAGGGCTAGCCCGCATTCAATTTTTTTTTTAGAAATTCAATGTTTTTTTTTTGTTTTTTTTACTTTTTCTCTTGAAAAATTGTCATAAAAAACAAAGGTATTAGGATTAATACAACAATAAACATTAATTGAATGTTACATAATTCAAGTATCAACCTTCCAATGTTCTTGACTTACCCACTACCTAACATATCCATTATTATTGATTCCAAATTAGATGAAAAATATCATATATGTATTTTCATCCCCAAAACTAGACCAAAAAGGAGTCTTAAAGAAGTTATAACTCCAATGACCCTTATAATTTTCTATCGCAAAATGAAAAAGAAAGAAAAATAAAACATTTACTCCACTGCTGCCAAAGTCATTTTTTTGTGTGTGTTTGTGGGCTTGCGGGCCAGCCCGCCCAGCCCGTTGTCGGCCTGCGTGGATTGCGTGTTATGCACCGGCTAATGCGAGTTAGTGGGTTGAAAAGGTGAGCTCGCCCCATGTTTTTTATCAGCGGGTCAGTCCGCCCCGCTTTACCATCCCTACATTTGGCTTTCACCCAAGACATAAGGATTGAGAGCCGAAGGAATAACGCAAAGACCAGAAGGATCAGAGTAAAACTTTAGTAATCTGCCCGAAAGAAAGAAAAAGACGAAGCCTTTAATAGTTCTCTAGATTCCATCTCTCTAGCCAGAACACTATCTAATCTAATATACATATAATATTAACACGTGATATGATTAGTTGATTCAAACAATTAATTTCTGAATTTACAAATCACATTTCTTTATTTTTTATATAATAAAGTAAGACAAATAATTATTTTTGACAAAGAAACAACACCCTATAATAGTCCTACATGCTCAAATATGTTTTTAATTAATATTCGTACATTTTATCTAAATCTAGAGAACACCCATATGTTTATTGAAAATTTTGTAGTGCATAGTAATCAAGTTCTTTAGAAATTAAAATTTCTTTTATTGAGCCTTCCTTTATTATTTTCTTTATTTTACCTTTACATAGTCTACTAATAGCTACTTATGTGATAACTACTATAATTAAAAAAATTGCTAATAAAAAATATAATTAAAAAAATTATTATATAAAAGGAATTTTAAGGTAATCCATATGACATATTAAAAGAAAGGTAGCACAAATCAATAAATGGCAGAAATGTCGTGGTGTGGCCTTCAATATACTTGTTTATGAAATATAATTATTTACGAACTATAAATTTATTTTTTTATTTATTTGTAGAAGTTTATGAGTATAAAATTTACGGTTCATTATTATTTTGTCATACATCTAAATATATATTAAATTTAAAAAAATTCAAAAAAAAATAATATTATAAATAATTTAATGTTAAAGGATAATTTTTGTCTCTTTAATAATAAGGAAAAAAATTTAAAATTACATAAAATTTTAAATAAATATCAAATAAAAAAACATGTATTAAAAATTTAAAAAGGATATATCTATCACATTTTGGTTACAAAATATTAAATATTATTTATAAATAATTTAAGTATTTTACAAGAAAATTATTAAATAAAAATTAATTTTAAAGATAAAAAATAATTATTTATTGTATTAACTAAATTAATATTATATTATAGACTAAAAATAATTAATTTAATATTTAATATTTAATTTAGTTAACATAATAATTAATTATTTTTTATTTCAAAAATTTATTTTTATATATGAGTTTTTTTATAGTATACGTTATTTCACCACTGAAAATAAACTTTCATTTATAACAAGAAATGAGATGAATTAATCCATTTTATTATCAATTATTTAGCATATAAATATTTTCAAATATTCAAAATAATTATTAGAGAAAGTACACTTGCTTCTTAAATTATATATATTAATCATTTGAACATGTTATATATCACACAGGCAACACCGTACCACGTTAAACCATGCAATACAACACCACCTTCACCTTAAAATAATAATTTATTTGTTACATATTTTCATAATTTTCTCTATTAATTATATTATTTATCTTGTCGTGTGCTATTTTTTCAATTTCTCAGGTTTTGTTTTATATGAAATGATATTTAACAAAACTTTTCAAAGTTAAATGCGACTACGTATTGGGTAATTGATTATGAAAAATTATATTTATATGTTTTTTATAAAAAGGAAAAGGAAAAAAAAAACCATAATATTAGATAAGTTAATATAATATAAAAACAGAATAATATTAATACCTTGCAATTTTTCAGGATTAAATGTTTCTAATTTCTATAAAGTGGATAATTTTTCATTTTAATTACTTTTCAAATGGTTAACCACCGAAACTACGTCTTAATTTTAGAAACTTTTAAGTATCACTAAGATGAAATCTTATAACAAATATTCTTCGGAAATACTTGTAATAGAAAATTGAAGTATTCTTTTATATTTTTTCAAATAATTTCTCCAAACATTCTCTTCAAAGTAGGCTCTCACACATAGTACACACTCTCAATATTAATTACAAAGTGAAATATTTTAAATATATCACCATTTTGTGTCTCTTTTTCTTTCTTTTTAATAATTTTTTGTCACATCAACTAACACAATACATGAACATTGAATGGAATTAGCAGTGTTTCGATTATTTTTTGCTCGACCCACCAACGACTGAAAGAGACATAATATTTTAAAAAATAAAAGTATTACCATAAAAGGATTAAAAAGGTATTTTATTAATAGATGTACATGTAAATAAAACGTATATTATAAAATAAATAATATTTGAAAGATAAAAAGAGAAAAAACATAATATTATTTTTATTAGTAGATAGATGCATGCATCAGCCAAAAGTGTTGGCAGCAGAACATTATGAGTAGCAGACAAAAGCTTAACAAAACTGGAACCTAAAAGAAATCAGAAAATGAAATGGAAACTGAAAAAAAGTGATACGTGGCAGTTGAATAGCAAAAGCAGTCAAATCATTGATCTTTGTTACTGCTCCGTAGCTGTATGGGACCCACCACATTGACCCCTCTTTCTTCTCTTCCTTTCTCTTCTCTTCCATTCTCCATTTTCCATTTTCCATTCTCCATTCTCCACCACCAACTTCTCAGTTCAGTGCTGGGAAAAGAGTGACAGAGAAAACGTAGAATGAAACATGGTGGGTCTCAGTGTAGTGTTGGAAGCACAGAGAGGAAGTGCTACCAAGAAAACTCCACAAGTCATTAGCAAAACAACCATGCTCAGCACCATCAACAAACACTCTGCTTCTTCTGCTTCTCATCACTCTGCATTTCAGGAACCAACGTTTCTACACACATGTTCTCTCTGCAGAAAGAGACTCTTACCAGGGAAAGACATCTACATGTACAAGTGAGCATTACTACTCTTTCTTTTCTGACACTTTTTCCACTTTCTCCTCAAACCCAGATCTTGTTTTAGTCTATTTAAAATACTGCATGCTTCTTCGTTTCTCTCTGGTTTCTGTTCTGACAAAAGCCAAGATCTTTTATGCTTTTTCATCGACCCATTAATGAGTTTATTCTTCCATGGCTCTATAAACGTGAATGCGTGAAGAGGGGACAGGGCCTTCTGCAGCGTGGAGTGCAGGTGCAAGCAGATTTTCATGGATGAGGAAGAGAGTTTCGAGAAAGAGAAGCTGTTTTTTACTGGTATGAGTCCCACATCGTCTGGTTCATCCTCAGAAGCTCGTGGGCATGAGAAAGGAACAAGAAATTGAGTGTGTGGTTTTTGGTTATAGAAGAATGAATGAAGTAGCCATGGTGGAATAGAGAGAAAATAGTAGTTGACCAAAAATGGGGGATTTTTTTTTTTGTTGTTGTTGTGTTTTTGTTTTTTAGCTAGGTTCCAGTTTTACCCATGGTTGTGTTGTAGTAATAACTTCCAAGTTTTTGTCCTTTTGCTTCCTAGTATGAAGCCAAAATGTCCTTTCAACTTTTATTTTATGTGGCTCCATTCTCCAACCTGTTTGGTTTCAACCGTACGTGTGATCCAAAATATTAATGTTTTCTAGACACGCATGTGTTAAATGTTACTACCCATCATTATCCACACAACACAGCTAGAAAATGGAAGTGAAAGAGATAACAAGATAACACTTCTTCTTCTTTTTCCTTTCTTAATCCTATTTTCTGTTACATGTTTATCAAAAGAATTCTTGTACACAATAAGTGTTATTAGTTTATTATATTTCATCTTCCACTATAGTACACTTTTAAGATAAAATGTCACTGTATTTTTTTCTTATATAATGTAAGATATGATTGATGCGACAAATAAACAAAATATTATGTTTGTAATAGTAAAGTGTGTGAAATTGTGGTTTTCAACTATCAGTACATAAATATATCAGTACTATTGATCCTCATTTAATAACTTTTATTCTCTTCATTTTTTTTTCTTCCTGTTACATTATCACTTCTTCCTTCTTTTCTGTTACTTTTCCTCTCCAAAATTTAATGTCCACACACAACATTGTTCTATCATTATTGCCCACAAAGGAGGTTTTTGAGACATTGCATGCTTTGTTGGAATGTGACTTATATGTCAACCATGCTGAGTTTTCTTGAAGTATATGTTTTTTTTTTAAGATGTTTGAATAACACTTAAAATAGATTATATTTATGTTTTTTTTTGGTGATAAAAGAAAAAGAAGGTATGACTGATGAGGAGCATGTTTTGCATTTGTGAGGATGATGGTAGTTTTTGAAATGGTGGTGAGTGGCATAGTAGCATTGAATTGATGGGTTTGTTTTTAAGCAAAATGACAATGCACAACACTTGTTACTATTGGTCGAGTTTTCTTTCCTGTGACTCGCATTTAGAGGATTGTCGTACAAGATTCTATAGCACGTTTGATGTTTTTAACTCTCAATAGCCTCATTTTTTTTAACTTCAATTCTAGCTATATATTTTTGCTCAATAGCCTTTCATTTATATATCATATTTTGTAGTGTGTATGCATTGGCTACTGCCTAACCCTCAATGGCAAGTTTGCATATAATGCCTTGTTTGCTTGTTAATTAATTAACTACTAAATTACTAATCCCATTTTCATGCATTAAGTTTCATATTTTGGACCAACCTTGGACTTAAAAGCTGAATATATATATTAAGAAGTGTTCTTTAAGCCTAACTCAACCTCAACCTCACAAATCGATTTATGTGACAGTTTATAAGGTGAGGTTTGCACCTATTTATATGCTGTAAAATGTCTTAATTTCTAGTCGATATGAAATCTCCAACATATATCCTTACACCGAGACTGACAGCTTGTATATGAGACAATATATTATAAGTGATTTGATATGACCCGATAACACGTAGACTGATAAGTCCAACAAACACTCATTAAAATATGGTGAAATTATAAGAGTTTTTATTTTTTTTGTTAATTTGTTTCCATGATTATTATTTTCAGAACAAGGAGAGTATAATATACCATGCTGAATATGACTAACCTATGATAATTAATCTTTCATTAAAGGTTCCAATACCCTTTGTAGTGTATTTTAAAAAAATAAAATTCTGGTTATAAAAAAGTCTTTCATTTTCATGTAATAAGAGGGCAAGTAGTTGATTTGCCTTCTGTTTTTAACTATGAAGTGTTTGAAAAAGAGAATGCAAAGCTTAGAAGAATGCAATAATTATGTAACTCACAAAAATTATCAATATTTTTTTAGTTTTTTATTAATAATAAATAAATAAAATAAGACACTTCAAGGTGTTTCAACTCTTATACAGAAAAATTCAGATCAAATTTCTTAACACCCATCCAGCTGGAAATTCAAAAGACACTACAACACATCAACTAAATTAACATAGACAAAGCAGGAGACATGAACACATCAGAATACAATTATATTAACCCTCCAAAGGAATCACATTCTCACGAGACAAAATATTACAACAACTAAATAAGTTGTTTGAGAGCAAGCAAAAAAAAAAAGCCAAACATCCAAACATGATAAACATCAAGCCAGATACGAAAATAAAAAAACCTGCACAGAAACACACCACAATTTCCAACTTGGACAAAATGTTAGACATAAATCACCAAACATCAATTTCTCAAATAACGTAATTTTTTTTTTAGATAAGATGAAGAAAATTTTGGACTTTGGTTGTACAGTAACTATAGTACTGCTTGCACCAAACAAGCAACCTCTTCTCACATGGATGAATCCAAATAATGATAATTTTATGTGTGCCAGCTGGAAGACAGACACTTATATAAGACTATAACAGGATAATAAATCAGTGAAATTTATATGTTTGGAAATAAATATATAGCTGCCAATAAAAACTCAGACTCAAATTCAAATACACATACTTCATTCAGGTTTTATCAAATATAACACTGATATGGTGAGGGAAAATTCTGGGCATGCTGCATTTGAAGGCTTCTTCTGATCAATACAAGGATATTACAAGGGTTGCTTTTCATCTTAAGTTGAAGCTTCTTTAGCATTGCATTGGAATGTAGTTCTAAACTGGTTGCAGAAGCATTTCATGATGCTAGTATTGTTTCTTGGAGGTTGTGATGATGATGAGTATGGAAACATTGTTTGAAGATTTTGTTCTTCTGTACTTCTTGAATCTTCACAGGGAAACACTTATACTCATAAATAATCATTGAATAAGAAATCAAACTCTTATTTTATAAAATTTTATTCAAATATTTTATTAAATATTACACCCTAGCTAGTGACATGACCTGTGAAGACTAGACCTAACCCAACAATTTTGTTTTGGGAAATTAATTCAAAATCAAAATTTTAAATGATAGCCAGTGATATTCATAAATGCTTATTTTTTTTTTTGAATTTGAAAACCTCATCATTACATAGTATAATAATTAAAAAATTAAATATCTTTTTTTAGTTTTAATTTTAGATCAAGTTGTAATACGAAAATAGTTAGAATTATTTTTTTAAATGTGGAATTTGTTTAATTTGAAATTTCACTTCTATCAATCTAATGAATTACAATGGATATTGTGCAATTAAAATAATAACATTTTTTTTAATTATCAATTTAAAGAAAAATTAACAATCATTTTACATGTAAAAATTAATTCCAATCAATTTTATATTATAAATATTTAAAAAATCTAAAATTTAAACTAAGATTGAAAATTTAATATTATAATACAAGAAAATCATCAAATAAAAATCAATATTTAAAAACTAAAATAATTAGTTACATTAATAACTAAATTAGAGACCATTTTAGAAACTAAAAAAAAATTGGTTTCTAAATTAGTTTCTATTATTATGAAATATTTTCTAAATTGGTATTTAATTAGCTACCAATGTTTTAACTATCATTTATTTAGATTCTAAATTTGGTAGCAAAAACATTAGTTACTAATTAGATACCAATTTAGAAATTATTTAAAAAAATAGAAATTAATTTAGAAACTAAAAATTTATTTAGTTCTTAAAATAATTTCTAATTTAATCACTATAAAAATTAATTATTTTTTATTTTTAAAATTAATTTTTATTTCATAATTTTCTTGTAGTGATTTTCTTGTAGTGATGAAGAAAAAAGATATAACCTAATTTAAATTAAAATAATAAATGTATGTTAGTAATGAAGACGGTTTTTATAATGGGTAGAATAAATCATAAGTTTTAATAAAAATGGTTGAATAAAATAATAATTTTAAAGTATATTTAATAATTTAGTTTTTGTAAAGGTGTGATAGATATATTGATATTTTATGTATGACAGAAGCTGCAAAAGGTGTTGACCAAAGAAGAGATGTAACACGTATAAGATAGAGGAGGAAGTTATCCCTGCACCTTTCACAATTCTTATCTTCAGTACACTCTTTGGCTGCTATTTCAGAATTTCACTTACCAACACCTCAGAAAGTTAACTCATCCCAAAGCAATTAATTCAATAATCATATATAAATATTTTATTCATATAAAATATTCTTTATTCAATAACATAAAACTTACACTTGTTTTCTTTTTCTGCTAGCTAAAACTAACATGGTTGCAGTAGTTTATAGATTCAATTTTGATATATTGTCAACATGCTTTTATATTAATATATATTATCTGATTATGTATTTTATATTAATAAACGATTACTATTTTAATAATTAATTAATTTTTAATATTAATATAGAGTGTCTTCAGAATCTATCTTCATTTGATTTTTCTTATATCTTCTTTCTTTTGTTTGTACTTCTTCTTTCGGTCACTCGTGTTTATAAAATTACTTTTCGATCTTTCAATATGTAATCTGATACCTACAAGAACATTCTAAAGATTAATTCAGTATTTATATTAATCACTCAAAAAAAAACTAAAAAACTGAACTAAACAATTTATCTATTTATGTTACTTGTTAATGGATCTTTTAAACCTGTCACATCATTTATGTGTTTTTTCAAGAGGTATTTTGTATGACGGTTCAATTCACAATAGATAAATTTTTTTCAGTTAAAAATATTTATATAAAATTTTGTCCGAATACACTCATTATTCTAAATTACTAAATATTTTACATAATAAAAAAATTAATTATTCTAGAAGTGCTGATTTTTCTTCTTGTTATGCATAAGCTAATATTTATATAACACGCAATCAAATGTAATTAATCATTTATTTTAAAGTAAAAATTTAAATGTAGTATAAACATTAGTTAAAATCATGAAACTCAAATATTTAATATTTCTTCCGGGCATGGCTGTTTCAAACCATCATTGAATGCCAAAGAGAAGGGAGAAAGCATCACTCCACACACCAATATCAGTGGCATGTCAGAATAATTTGCTATTTATTTGTTCAATACAAAAAGAAGAGATTACATTAACCAAATGACGAAAAAAAAATAACTTTGAAATAGTATAGATAAGAAAACTATTATCCAAAAATGGCTCTTGTAATTTCCATAACCTGATACCAAACCTAGTTTTATTGTTTTCATAAAAGTGTTTAGTTTCAATTAATTAAATGTTTGATGTTAAGTTGCGTCCAAAATACTTTTAATTAATTTTTCTTATTCTAAATGATATCTTGTTCTTTTAATTTGTATGTATTCCTGTTAGGAAGATAAAACCTAGAGAACTATTGATGAGTTTCATGTTCTTCCTTCCTATCGGACGGTTGGTCAATGACTCAACTTCCTCTTCCGAACTTCTTGCTACTTCTTTGGTCTTAGCAGTTCGATTACTCGGTCTTCATAGGATACCTGCAGAAGACACTCCAACGCTCAAGTCAGCAAAGGAGGTTTGACACTTGGTTGTCAAAATACAGTAATAAATGACGTACTTGTTTTTTGGAATGTGCGCTATTTATATTATTTTAATGGACCTACTTGTTAGGTCAGATTAGTGAGATGGATCTTGCTTAGAGGTGTATTACCTAGTTCTTAAGGATGACTTAGATTTACTGACCTTAATTAAGCGTGATTGGACCGAAAATATCAGTTGACCCACTTGGATGTGGGTCCATCGATCGACACAATCGTATGAGTCAAGACAGGTATTGATCGTTCAGTCTATACCAATACAGTATGAATTTGATTTAATATTTTTTGTGTTGGCTTTTTTCCTTGTGTGGTGGGGTGCTTGTTACTGCTGGTAGGAATCTTAAGGTTGTTTTGTTAGGAGGAGTTTTTGGAGGTTCTTTTTAAAGGGTTGAAACATTTCAGGATGGTTCACATTTATTTATTATTTTTTCTGATATTTTTTTTTATTGTTTTTATTTATTTAGAATTTATTTACTCTGAAATAGTTCATGTTTATGTTTATTTATTCTTTTTGAAGTGATTCACATTTATTTATTTATTTTTACTGATAAAAAAACTTTTATTGTTTTTATTTGCTTGAAACAGAATTTCAGTGCATGCTTCAGAAAAAAATGCTTTTTTAAGATACAATATCTTCTTTTTTGAAAACCCTTCTAAGTTAATCCTTAGATATGTCTATATATATATATGTATATATATATTATCCAAACCAAGAACTGGTTTAAATGACATCAAATATACAAGAAAAAGAATGTCCAGCAAAGATTTTTGCATGTCAGTGGAATTAATACAAAGGAGGAGTGCATGCATGCAGCAGCACAATCACAGGATAATTCCCATTGCTCTCAACATCTTTGCGACCACAATAAAGCTAGCCAGATTTGAAGAGTAAAACCGCTTTTTGATCCAAATAGAAATAAACAAAGTGGTTTGTTTCATGAGTCACATATGAGCCTGCAAAAAGGAAGAGAAGTTCATGAATGAATGCACTTTAATAGTGACTGTAACGAAAATATAACCAAGCTAAGAAAGAACAAGAAACTGTCTTCATTTACATTAATCTGAATTTCATTGAAAAAAGAATAGTGTTTGTTCAATGACATGACATGATATACGAGATTCTGTACAAAATTTGGTTAGATTATGGACAGTTGTGCATTGCAAACTCCATGGTATCCAGAATTCTGAATCTGATCACCAAGAATAAGATGAGATGTGGTGATTAGTATAGCAATGAAATTGATCATAATCATAACTGTCAGTAACAGTAAATCACTGAAACTAGATTTGAAACCATAGTTGCTTGGGCTAATGGCATAGTCCTTAAAGTTTCCCATCCCATTATAGCCGCAACTGGTTTTCATAACTTCTAAGATACAATTTTCAACATGTCTCTCAAGATCTATCTAAGTTGGCATTAAAAGGGAACAAATTTATGTGAATAAGGAAGAATCCTAATATTAATAAGTTTTGAGCCAATGATATTCCTCTCTATTGCATAATTAGGAGATAATTATTCCGTAATTAAGTGCATATCTCATTCTCTATTTATCAGGACAAATTTGATATCTGATATCGGTTAGTTATTTGATTTTTATAGCTTTAATTACCTATTATTTCTTGCTTTCGTTACCTATTATTTCTTTCCTTAATTAGGTCGTAAACCGTCTATAAATTGAGACTGAAATCACATTTGTATAGATATCTCAGAAATATATTTTATCTATTCATTTCAACTCTTTCTTTTGAGGGATTTAGAGTCATGGATACACATGATTGTGGTTTCATATTTTGTCTTTGAGGCCTCAAAATGGCAGGAGCTCTCAAGGTTCTTCATAAGAAAAACAACCAGACTACATTGTTTATACACACATTATTTACAATATTGTAACCCCATTCTAGGGTTACGACCTAAATTAACACATTTACCACAACACAGAACATGGATATGATTCTAGACATGATTTAAATCTTATAAAACGAGATATGGAAAAAATGTATAAAATTAACATAAAAACAACTTTTAACCAAAAGAGTAAATCAATGTTTTAGAAGTTAACATGAGTCACTGTAAAATGCTATCACTAATCTAATTACGGTATTTCCATCAATATTTGTATAAAAAAATTTAAAGAATGCAAAATGAAACTAGGAGTAACTGAAGTGTTTATTCGGTGTCAACAACAAAGGTATTGTTACAACTTTGACATGTTAGTGCTTCCTTCTATGAGTTTTTGTTGTCTCATGTTTCTGTGTGTAAATATGCGACACTGTTGAGTTTGAAAATTCAAAATCTGCCTAACTGATTCTTCTTTGAGACATTATTTTTAAACAAAAAATCCGTACAGATTTTTTAAGTAATCATGTGATGTGAAGATAAGACAGAGAAGTATGGAATGAGATAATTATATCAGAGAGAGACTGAAAAAGTTATGAAGAAAGAATTGTAGAAAACTGTTGTGCTAATGGTATGAGTATAACTCTTCTTTTATTATGCTCATGGCCTGATTAAAATTTGATTTATGAAAGGATTTGTTAACTGAATAGAGGGGTCAAGAAGGTTTATATATGGATACTTCCATGTAATGAAACAAATACTCATGATTAAATTGTAATACTTAATGATAAAACTAATTTAAAATAATGATGGAAGAATCACATTTTGAGACCATTTTACTAAATTTTTTTGAAAATTTCAGATTTAATTCTGCTTACGTTGTGTTGTAATGCCAATCATTACATAGCTAATCCTACATTCGAATAACACAGGGAGTTATGTTATGAAGTGAAATGTAAATGGAAAACAAAGAACTTTGTTGAACTTGTATTACAAGAACAGATAAGACCAAGAATGGATGAATTGGATAACAAGTGTCTGCTAAGGGAAAGAAGGTAGATTGATTTTTCAGTATTTTTGGTAGTTGGTTTGTCAGTTTAATTTTTGCAATTGTAAATTTGCAATAGATTATATAAATTTATGAACAACCTTATCTCCAAATAGTTTGTTTTTGGCAACACGAAATGACATCATTTGATCCATAAAGCCAACCCAACCCAGTAGGAAATGGTTTTTACATAACTAAACTCCTATTCAAAAAATGCTATTAGCTGACCTCTGACATCAACATCACACCCAAGTTTAAAAGATTAAAACTTGAATTCTACACAATACATGTACAAGAAATTGATATGGAAGATTAAAACAAATAGAGAAGATAATCCATGAAAGAAAGAGCTCTTCGTTCTGCTTTAAAATTAATATCAACTAGTGAATCATCTAAAAGTTTGAAAAGCAGAACATCAGAAAGAGACCAACCATAGACTTACTCAAAACCTTAAGATTTATCATGCCCACATATTAACTACTTTACCAGATCACGAAAAGATACAATAATTTCATCAACATGAACTTGAATAATAACATTAATAATAATAATAACATTGTGCAATTACACAACATAAATATTCAAGCAAAAACCTCAGATTATGGACTGAATGATACTTGAAAGATTAATGGCACTGAACTTGACAGAAAAAACTTAAGACTCAAGAGAAACCAGCAATTGTAAATATTTTTTCGATATTCAAAAGGTTCTTGTTAACAAGCAGCAGGCTTGCAGAATGGAGAGTTGACACTGAGATATCCATAGAAAATGAAAGACAGATAGATGATGAGGGGAAGAAGATATAAAAGCAATGGCCCAGCAATGTGATTCGCAGCAAAACAACTCATCCAGTGATAATTTCATCAAGAATGAATTCCTAGTGTCCAACTAGATATAACTTGAAAACTGTAGCACCCTTAATTTTCTTTAGCTCATTATCAATTATACCATATGTTGAAGAATACAGAACATCATTGAAGAACATTTCATCCAACATGACAGGCCCTACATGCATCAAGTTGCCGACACTAACATGAAATATCAGGGAGCATTTGTCCCCAGCAATGCATAGGGGGAAAAATTGTCTGTCACCACACACCACAGGTCCACTGTATATAAGTAATTGTGACTCATCAACACAACACAAACCACACCAACTCAACTAAACATACCATTCAGTTCACAATTTTCTGCTGGAGAATATAAAAAAGCAGAAAGCCTTTAAATCTTATTCCACGACTAGAGAATCATCCATATGCAACAACAACAACAACAACAAACCTAGGTTTCAGCATCCTTCTAAATTCCAACCACCAACAGAAGCAAACACACAAGGACCAACTTACATAACCTTAGATCTACTCAATTTCCAGCAGAGGAAAATAACCTAAACCACAAATCCGAGTATACCCAAGTACCCAAATCATTGAGAACAAGTAATAAGAATAAAAAATAACAAAACGAATTACCAAAATTACGACCAACGATGCAATGCCAAGTGGGGCCATGCCTCTTATCGAACTCCTTCTTTATCTGCTCCGCAACATCTTTCTCCACATTGTACTTCTCAAAGGTCTGATTAATCCGTCAAAAAGCCAACGCTTTACGACACAACACAGCAAGCACAAAAAAACCCAGAAACAGAATCCAAAAGGGTGAACCATGAAACAATTAAAAGGAAGAGAGAAAAGTCGTAAAACTAACCGCGACGGCGATATCAACGGCCTCCTTCTGCATTTCGGGGATCATGTCGGCGCTCTTGATGATGACCTTCTTCGGGGGAACGGCCGGTGCCGGTAACGGCTTCCGGTCATCGGTGTTGGGCCCCGCCGTTGGCGTCCCGGCAATGTTCTTTTTCACTTCTTCACTCATTTTTTTTTGTAATTTCTCTCTCTGTATCTACCTGTGTGATATGAAATTTTGATGATGATTATGTTGGGTTTCGGGGAAGTGAAAGCGATGTGGGGTTGTGGCTAAGCTGAGAAATGCAGAAGAAAGAAAAGAGTTGCAGTGGTTAGTGTAGAAACAGCAACACCACACCACACGCTCCAGAGAATGCTTCGGAGTTCAGCAAGAGGCCCACCATAGGCACTGGTTTGGAGAATATGTTGTTTTTATTATGAAATAAATAAATAAAATTAGTGCTTTTTGAATTTAAGAATTTTATTTTGACGAAAATAAAGTTGTATTCTGAAGAATATGTTGATGTGGTATAATGGTGGCGAATCCTTGCACGACAGAAATTAGGTGCAGCATTGGCTGTGATTGATAGAATGATGTTTGTGCGGATGAACTTTGTTTTCTGTCTTTTGGTACCATGCAAGGCCACACCATTTGGTTAGAAATTTTGATAATATTAAGTTATTGTTTTTGTAACTTACTGCTGAATGTTTCTTTTTCTTCAAAGGAGAGTATATTAAGCAAACTGTTTTGAAAGTAACCAATGGGAAGATTTAGCCAATTTATCTCTTTTTCTTTCTATGTTTCGATATCAAGTTTGAGAGATAACATTGTTAAGGTCAATTACCGTATTTGAGATATCGTTCACTTTGAAGATCGATGATTTGTCACGATTTTATCTTCAAAAAACATTTTAATTTATCTTTTTTTCTCTTTTTGCTTTGACCTCAAGTTTGAGAGATAACATTATTAAGGTCAATTACCGTATTCGAGATATCATTCACTTTGAAGATCGATGATCTGTCACGATTTTATCTTCTAAAAACGCTCCAGTAGGTTAAAGAGAAAAAAAAGTATATAAACTATCATTGAACTCGACTCCTATAGTTATATAGAACTATTGGCGGTACCAAAACATCTACTTAAGGTGAAACCCCATCTATTCCTCCTCCTTCATGACATCATGCATGCATCTCTGTTAATATTTGTTCACAAGAGTTATAGAACAGAATCAATAGTTCGTGTTATTAACAATATATCCCATAACCTTTCTCTTTCCATCTTGTAGCAACAAGAACCTCAGATAATGTTTTGAAGATACAAAAAGTGGGTTGCAAGTTATTATTCATTGTGAAAAGATATTTTTTTTTCAAATGAGATGCATAAAATTTGTACTCACTTTGAAATTTCTGTAATATGCAAAAAACACTTCAAACCTGTAACTTTTTCCAAAGACACAATGAAGTGGAAAACAAGAAGTTGAAGGAAAAGAGGAAGAGGAATTGAGCGCGTTAGGCATCAAATAATAAAAGAGTTGACAAGGAAAAATTTGAAAACAGAGGTTATGAAGATGTGTTGTAATTGTGCTGGGTAAATAAATTCTTAAGAATCATACATTCTTGAAATGTTACAATAATCATATATTTATTGAAGTATAATAACTGAGATGTTATTATTAAGCATGCTTAAAGATTATTTGATTAACTTTTAATATTTCTAGAAATACTTTTTAAGTTCTCAAACAAAGACTAAAATGAAAGTTACAGAATATTATAAAAATAACTTCATATTCCTGTAGAAATCTAACCTTCCCACACCCTCTTACGGAAGCCCTGTGTCCATATATAACTTTTCTGAGAATGAAAGATGTCCAAAACTTCTTTTATAACCTTTTAAGAAGAATGGGAATAAATATTCTTACCTAATACTGCCAAAAATGCAAAAAACACTCCATGAAAAATATCTCCGAAAATACTATTACATGCATAAGAAAACCTTTTTTAAAATAATATTTTCTGCTTAAAAATTTCCTGAGAAGAAAAAAACACTAATCTCAAAATGAAGTGATCCTTGAATTCATATCCAAACTGATAACTAGTTTACATGACATCAAATATACAAGCACAATGATACATGGAGGACTGAATACATGAGCATAATCACAAGACAAATCTCATTGTTGTCAACTTCTTTGCCACCACAATTGGACTAGCCAGACTTGAAGAGTAAAACCGCTTTCTGATCCAAATAGAAATAAACAAAGTGGTTTGTTTCATGAGTCACATAGGAGCCTGCAAAAAAAGGAAAACAAGTCCATGGATGCACTTCAGTAATAAATTGTGTTGTTCTTCTAAACATTACAACTCTTACAAAGAATACAAGTAAGCTAGAAAGAACTAGCAATTTTGTCCTTATTTGCTTTAATTGTCCGAATTTCATTGAAAAAGCTAATAAATAGTGTGTAGGGTACTGGATGGGGTAAGATTGTGCATCAAGAAGACAGTATTCAAAATTCTGGATCTCATCGTCAAGACTATGATGTGTTGACAAGAGAATGTAATAAAGTAGATCATAAACCATGTCAATACCCAGATCATCCAAACATGCACTTAAAAGTTAACATCAGTAACTGTAAAATGCTATCTTTAATCTAATCATAGTGGCATTCTCATATGTACTGGCTTAAAAGATTTAAAAAGAAAAAAAGAAACTGCAAATAGGATTATCTGTCCAAAGTGATTCCTGTTAGAGAAATTATTTGTATACAACTTCCTACAATTTTATAACAATGGGATAAGACAAGAGAGAAGTGTGGAGATGAGTGATGTGATGGAGAGAAATAGAAGTGAAAAGAGATGTTATACGAAATTGTTGTATGAATAGTACCTCTTCTTCTATTTTGCTCATGGCTGAGACTATGTTTACGGTACAAAAGCATGAGTAGAAATTTAAGCTCAATAAAAGCTGGGTATTATGAAAGGACCAGTTAGAGTCGGGAAAGTAAATAAATAATTCAACCCTGGTGATACTCTTATTCAATGAAACACTGTTTTCTTCTTAACCATAAAACTGATTTAAAATGATGGGAAAAGAATCACCACAGATATTTAAAGTTAAAAAATGATGGGAGAAGAATCACCTTCATTTACCATTCATCGAATGCTGCATGTTTAGACACACCATTTTACTAAAGAAGTTAAAAAACTCAAAATTTAGTCTGCTAATATTGTGCTTTATTCCAAATCACATTGCCAATTCTCCTAAGTATGCATAAGAGAGAAGTTATGCTACACACTCAAACAGTCATCAGATAAACAAGTAACTTTATTGAACCTGTATTATATGGATAAACAATATGATTGTGTTGAGGCCAACGTTATCAACAGCGTGGCAGCCTATGGCAGAAGCCATGGCGGACAAATTTTTTAAACTAAAAAATAAACAGCAAAAGTGACATAATATTAAAAATAGCATAATGACAAAGTATTTATAGAAGTCTCATGGTTGTCCTCGCATAAAGTCTAAAAACATAATTCACAAAAACAATAATATTTCATTTTACACACTTTCTTTGACATTTGTGAAGTGTTCCCATCTTATATCTGACCTGTTACCCTTAGCATTAATAACAAAGTTTGAGGATGCATTTTTTCGGATTTGGGTGATTGACATTATTCTGTAAGTGAAATAATTGGGAACAATGTTTAATAAGCAATCTGAGAACAAAAACCAAATAATAGGTTCTGAAATTCAAAATAAAAAATTGAGCAGCAACTAGATGGAGTAGAATTTTCGAAAAGGGAAGAGTAGAACAACAGATGACAAAGGAAGATTAAAAAAAATAGAAGGTACAAGAAGAAAAAAATGAAAGTAGCCTCATTCTCTAATGTTTTCACGGTTTAGGGTTCTCGCATCATGAAGGTCCTCGTTTGCAAAGTTCAGAATCAGGTGCCTTTTGTTATTTAAAGATGTCACTCAAGCTAAAAGGAAATTTCACCATAGCCACCATTTAATAACATTGGTTAAGAATAGGTTTTACTTAGTAATGCAAATATTATACAATTCCATACTCCGTACAATAGGGTGCTTAGTTTAGGTAGCTTGAATCTGCAGTATGTAGTGAAGAGACAGAGCGAGAGGTAAATATTCAAGCTATATGGACACAATTCAGGATCAGATGCTTTTTGTGATTTAAAGATGTCACTCAAGCTAAAAGGAAATTACAAACAAAGTAATACAATTAACAATGCTTTATGGTGATTAGTGTTGGACAGTGAGGTGCCAAAAGCGTATACTATTATAGAGATGATAAAGTTCCAAGGGCAACTGCCAGAGAGCAAAATTGCTCAGAGGGCACGGTGGCTGTTGAAAAGCAAAAATGCTTGCTAGGCCTGAAAACTGCCAGAGAGAAAAAGTGCTCAGAGGACCCTAAAGCTGCTGGAGAGAAAAAATGCTCAGAGAGCAAAGTGGATGCCAGAAAGCAAAATGTTCAAAGGGTCCAGGGGAACAAAAATGCTAGGCATGACAGCTACCAGAGAACAAAAATGCTTGGAGAGAATGGCAGTTACCCGAGAGATACAATAATGAGGAACAAAATGAATAACTAACAATGATAAATATTTGCTAAGATATTTCCTACTTGATGTAATAAAATCATATCATATCCTAATTTTCTATTTAATGTAATCAAATCATATATTTAACAAACTAGTTTTCTGTAAAAGGTTCAGAATTGAAGTAATTTTCCATATAAACACTCATTATCACAAAATCCTAGTGGCTGACCTTGAATCTGAACATTACATTCAAGTTTGAAATATTGAGCAAGTGCAACTAAGCTTATATATGGATGTTAGAAAATTTTCACAAGTACATTGGATGATACTGAACATTACAAAGTCTTTCTAAGCAAATAAATGAAAAACTGAAAACTATAAAATTCTACTCTCATACATGTACCAAAAATTTATCCAACAGAACAGTGTGCAAGCTAGTCTAGGTCTGCAATATCAATAGCAGTTTGTTAATAGTAGAAATAATAGTTTCTTTCTATTGACAGAAAAGAGTACAACTGACTCCCTGGACTTTCAGTAAGGCTCTCCCACAACACTATGAATTCTGGTAGAAATCAAATTGAAACAAAAACAGTAATGGATATTTATATTAGGAGAACACTGCCACATAAGGATGACTTCCTCAGTACAGTGAATTTAAGACAAATACGAAGAAAACTATTAAACAGTGATGATATGGAGCACTGCTCCTTACAATATGAAGACTGAGATTACTAGCTCTGAATGATAAACTGCTAAGAGAGAACCAGATCCTCTCCTAACCCCAAAACCACCTTGAAACTTTTCAAGAATCTGTTTATGCCCCCTCCATTCTGTTATTTCCCCCCCAAATAATCCTTCTCTATCTCTTCTAGCATGATTACCACATCCTCCTCTTCCATTCTCCCACTGCCACCGGTCAATTCTGTCATTTCACTCCCATTACTCTCTATCCTTACTTTCCACATGTTTCGTTCTCTTTTCATACACCTATAGGCCTATTTAGGCCCATTCATACTAACACTATAAATTTCACCTTGTCCTCAAGGTGAAAATCAGCGAAACATTATCCAGAACACTGCCTCCCATATATTCTCATGATCAGGGAGGTTAACCCACTTACCAATACTAGTGGTTCCATTCATCAACCTATGCACTTGCACTATCTCTTGAGGCATCACCTGCAATTCCCACCACTCTACAAGGAATTTGTGACGACTTGGCAAGGTAAGACCAGCTTCCATGCGCAGACAAGTCCAACGTGTATGCTGCTTGCCCAATCATCCTCTCCTTAACTTCAAAAGGACTTGTACTTATAAGGTTGCGCCTTCAAATAAACCCTCTTTCTCCCCTATGTCAAATTTGACTTCCCTTCTTTTCTTATCCACCAACAACTTCATAGAATTCTGAGCCTTGCATAATTGTTGATCAAATCTTCTTGGATTGCATCTCTTTCCAAAAGCAAATGATCCACTTCACGTACTAAAGTTCCAACCAGATGATACTTGACTATGGTGGCAGGTGAGGGGGCATGCCAAGGGCGGGGATCCCTCTCATACAGTGCCTTAAATGGAATCCATACCAAGAAATACATTGTGAGAACAATTTTAAACCAAAATTCTTCCCACACATAATCCAGTCCACGAGTTTAGGATAGCCATACACAAAGCATCTTAAATAAGACCCAATGGTCCTATCAGTGACCTCCTTCTGCCCATCCATTGTTTGTGTCAGCCATCTTAAATAAGTACTTCCAGAATTTACTCATGAACAACACCCTATACATACCCAAAACTATGGAATTCATAAAACCACAAAGGCAAATGATTTCTGCAATAAATACACCAACACCTTCTACCACAATGGATGGCTCAAAGGAAGAAAATGTGCTGATTTAGTTAATTTGTGCACAACCACTAATATAGTATCTTTCCCTTTTGATCGTGACAACCCTCCCAGGAAATCCATCAATAACTCCTACCAAACTTGAGTAGGAATTGGAAGAGGTTGTAGCAGACCAGCAAGCTTCAAAGCTTGATATTTATTTTGCTGGTAAACCTCACACCTCTGCGTATGACTTTCTATACTTTTTCTCGTACCTTCCCAATAGAAAACAACCACAATCCTCTAATAAGTTGAGTACCCCCAGGTGACAACCCCATGGTGAAAAGTGGAAATATGCTATAACGGACATGATTGTGTTAGATTGTGCAGGCATGAACAGCTTCCACTCATGCTGCAAACAACCCTATTTGGATATGAAATAGGATTAACACCAGACTTAATTGTCAAATCTTGTATCAATTTATTTAACACTTGACTTGCCATTGTTTATTCAGACACCACAGCCCAAAGGCCATAACCAAATATTCATAATATCCCTCATAAGTTCTGAACTTCATCCTATGAATATCACTCTTCCTCATTCTAATTTAGTGATATCCAGATTTTAACAACCAATTTTGAAAAGATGATAGCACCATACAATTCATCCAAGAGCTCCTCTATAACCTGAATTGGGAATTTATTGAGGGTAGTAATGCTATGGAAGGGCTCTACAATCAGTACAAAACTCCAAATCCCATTTTTTAATCTAAAATCAAAGATAGTGTAAGGACTTACACTTAGTCATGTCCTTCACAAACATCTCTATTGCATCCTTTAGATGGTGGGGTACCTATAGGGCTTGATATCTGGTATTTGAGGGCTTTCCTTTATCTCTATTGTATGATCACGTCTTCTAGTAGGAGGTAGTGTAGTGGCTTCTTGAAAAAGCTTTTGACATCCCACCTACGGATGAAACAAGACTTGAACAACTATTTATATTAGGAGAACACTCCCACCTACAGATGAATTCCTTATTGCAGTGAATTGAAGAAAAAATCTTAAATGGTATTGGAATAGAGCAATGCTCCTTACAGTGTGAAGAATGAAAGACAGTAGGTAAGGAGGTTAAACTGCTCAAAGAGAACCAGCTCCTCTCCTTACCATAAAATCACCCTGACCCACTTTGATAAAATATTCAACACCCTCCATTTTGTTATACCGCCAAATAATCCATATCTCTACCATCTAGCATGACATGACTCCCACTCCCCCTCTTCCATTCTCCCACTGCCACCTGGCAATTCTGCTATTTCCTTTCCCAGTGCCTCTCTCTCTCTCTCCTTGCTTGCCACAAGTTTCTTTCTACTTTCATACACCCAAAGGTCCTTTTTAGGCCCATTTTCCTCTAGCTTTACTCCCTTATCCCTCTCTTTGCCTCTCCTCCGAAACACATTCATTATGGCCTATGAAATTCCCTCTCAAATCACAAGATAAAATCCTTCTCAACCAGGAGTCATGATGAACTTGACTCACTAAGTAACCCACTAATGGACTAACTAACTATATCAATCATAACTAGCTGCTCATAGAGTTGGTCTAAGAGTCATATTTCCTTGACATAACAGGGTAACTGAAAACAGATGTGAAAGATTGTCATAATTGTGTATTAACTATCTGAACTATATGTGTAGGATTAATCATTACTTTCTTTGTATCTTTGATGTAAGGAACTCCTATAAATGAATGAATGAATGAGTGAGATTAGAGATAAATTTATCTCTTAAGCATATTTTCCATACTTCTATCTCAAGTAAGATAACTGACTACTCAAAACCTTGAAGCTTTATCATACTTACAGACTAACTACTTTGCCAGATCAAAAAAAGAGTGTAAGTTTGATTAAGCCCCAGAGACTATGGACTGTAAATGATGCTAGAAAGATTAATTGCACAGGATAATACTTATGACTTGAGAAAAAGCATCAATTGTAAATAATTTTTCAATCTAGAAAAAGGTTCTTGTTAATAAACAACAGGCCTGTTGGCCTGTTGACATTGAGATATTCAATGGAAATGAAAGACAAACACGCAGTGCAGGGAAGAAGATATAATAGAAACAGTCCCTTCATTCACAGCAAAACAACTCATCCAGTCATAATTTCTTCAAGCTTGAATTCCTAATCTCCAACTAGATACTACTAGAGAATCCCAGCACTCCCTAGTGTCATTAGCTCTTTATTAATCCAAGCGATAGACCATATATTTTCCCTCTGTACAAATGTAGAACATCGGTGAATTCATCCCACGTGACTGGCCCTCTCCATGCATCAAGTTTGCATTTGAGTATCAAAGGTAATTAAGGTCTGTTTGGACGTTCTTCTCCATGAGGACTTTTAGCAAAGAAAAATAAAATAAAAATAAAATAATTTTATCCATAAGCTAAAGTTAGCTTACCTTTTAGGGAAAAAGAAGCTTGTCCAAACAGACCCCTAGCTATTATAAATTTTGGGAGACCAGAATCATAGAGCACTAACATGGAATATCAGGGAGCATTTGTCAAAATGTAAATAGTCAACGTTACATTCAACCATTTTCTCCTCCAGTAAGCACTAATACAAGAAAAGACTTCTGAAACCCACAAAGGAAAATCCCATCCTCTACAGCTTATATGGCACAATCAAAGTGGAACAACTTATCTGTCACAACAGTACATTAGTCATGGTGACTCATAAATGCAACACAAATCACACCAACTAATCTACATATTCATATACCATTCAGCTCACAATTTTCCTCTGGAAAATCAAGCTAAGAAGGCCGCAAAATCTTATTCCATAACTAGAAAATCAACCATATGCAGCCAAAAACAAAAACCTAGGTTTCAGCAACCCTTCTAAAGTCCAATCATGCAGAGAAGCAAACAAGAATTAGCTTACACAGATCTACATCCACTCGATTTCTAGTAGAGAAACCAAAAACCCAAGTCTACCCGAATACCGAAATCATTGAATAAATAATAACAATTAAGAAAAGAACAAAATGAAATACCAAAATTACGACCAACGATGCAATGCCAAGTGGGACCGTGCCTCTTATCGAACTCCTTCTTTACCTGCTCCGCAACATCTTTCTCTACATTGTACTTCTCAAAGGCCTGATTAATCCGCAAAAAAGTAAAGGCTTTACGACACAACACAGCAAGCAAAAACAAACCCAGAAACAGAATCCAAAAGGGTGAACCATGCAACCAAGAAAATGGAAGAGAAGAAAGTTGTTAAAACTAACGGCGACAGCAATATCAACGGCCTCCTTCTGCATGTCGGGGATCATGTCGGCGCTCTTGATGATGACCTTCTTGGGAGGGACGGCCGGCGCCGGTAAGGGTAACGGCTTCCGGTCATCGGTGTTGGGCCTCGCCGTTAGAGGTCCGGCAATGCCCTTTTTGGCTTCTTCACTCATTTTTTTTCTATCTCTATCTTCGAATCAGCTTTGGCTAGCTTTTAGGGGAAGTGACGGAATCAGGTGGCGTGATTTTTTGAAACCGTATCCGAATAATATATATATATATAATAAAAAAATCTTTGTTTTGTCTTATAACTTTTTTATATTTTTGACATTTTGAGTTGAGTTTAGATTTATTATGTCTTTAACTTTGAGTTTAAATGTTGTAAATTCTTGATATACTGATTGATGAAATTCAAATAAAATTTTATTTTTTATATTAGGTGCTTCATAAATGAAAATTTATGTATTCTTCTTATTGATGGAGGTAGTTGTATTAATGTGTTCAGTGGAAAACTTTCTTTACCCATTATACCTCACATTAAACCATATAAGTCATAAAGGTTAAGTGAAGATGGGAGATTATTTTAATAAATAATTTTTTGTTTTTTTTTTATCAAAAAAGTATAAAGATGAAGTTCTATATCGTGTGGTGTCCATGGAAACAAGTCATGCACTTTTGGAAATATCAGTTTTGAGATCAATCACTACATTTGAGATATTGTCAGCTTTGAAGGTCGGTATTTTGTCACGATTTTATCTTTAAAAGGTATCTCGATGAGTTAAGGAAGGAATGTGTAATTAAATTGTCATTGACATCAATCCCTAAATTATGTGAGACTATATATTAGTCGTCCCTAAACAAGTTCATATCCTAAAGTTTATCAGAATATTTATACTAATGACAATTTAAACTCATACTTATTGTTTACATTATTAATTTGATATTTTTTTTTACTTGAATGTTATCAATTTTTTTACATATTAACCTACATTTGATGTTTGAATATCATTTCTCTAAAATATATTTCATAACTCAGCACAAGAGTCTCTTACTCTTCTCGTAAAACTCATCTAATCTAATGACACTTTATTTTTTTATAACAGAAAAATGTAATGTATTTTTATTCTTTTAAAAGACTATGAACACACATTATTCTTTTAAAATACAAGAAAGAAAATTGTATTAAATTTTTTAAAAATTAAAATAAATATTTTGAGGAATGTAAACTAATTTTACTCCCAAATTTTAGTTTTTCAATATCCATAGTTATCACATTATCGAGTGAAGATGTAGAAAATGAACTTATTCTAACATCTAGGTAAGTCTATGTTTATTTCTTTACAACTTACAAATTTAGACGCTTTTAATTCTAGTTTAACAACTGATGAACCTTAACAAACACAGTTTTTTGTGTGTCATTGTTTTAAATTATTGTCCAGGTGTGATTGCAATCTTTTTTTAGATATATTTTTATAGTAAATTAAATTTTTAAAAAAATCATTAAAAGTATGTGTTAAATTATGTATTTGTAAATTTAGTACAAAATATATTATTATACAAAATTGGTAAAATAAAACAAGAAAAGCATACGCATAGTGGCATAGTACATATAGTTTATCTAAAATAAATATAAATTATTAGGGTAACATTATATGAATTCCATGTCATACTTGTACAATAAAATTAACATCCTTTTTAAATGTTATGAATAAAAATGAAGTGATATATTTCAACTTTCATTTTTTTTTTAATTAACAACTTTTAATTTATATATAATTTTTTTTTATCAATAATAAATAAATATAATTAAACAAAACAGGAGTGACAACCTTTTATAAACAAACTCAGTTCAATCCTAAGAAACAATGAAAAAGAAGGTTAAGTAGTTCTAGCTAGATTTTACCAATTATATATTGCTATTTATAAGCCAAACTGTTTACCCAAATATTATGCAGTAGTTAGGCAGCAATTATGCAGCTTTTATTGTGCAGCAACAACAGTGACACTTAAATTATTATTGCTCAAAAGTGCTGCAATCCTTCCATTCACACCATTCCTTCTTACTTGGTTATCAACCTTAGACGCTCCACATATATTCCTTGAGTCTTCCTATAACACCATGCCATTCTCCTAACCTGCCACCACTTCCATCAACCACAGTTTACCACAAGAGTTCCCTAGGCAACATCTATTTAAACATTAAGGACCTAAGGAATGAAAACAAATTAAAGGGTAAAGCACCCAATTGGAATAGGAAAAGTTGAAGTTCTTTATTCTCATCCTCATCCAAGTCCTAGCCTCTAGTTGTGCAAGGCTAAATACCTCTTATGCATCCACCTTTCCTTCTTTGAACACCACATCATTCCTTTGATTCTAGGTGCTCCATACCACGCTACCTAAACCCCTTTCCAAACACGATTTCTCTTCGCACTAAAACGAACTGTAGAAGATGATGTTTCATATGGTTGTGATACGTCGTAGACCACACTTGAAAGACTATTCTACATTCTGGAAATAGATGGTTAACCGTTTCTTCTTTCTGATTACATAAGGGGCACATAGAGGATGGTAAGTTTATTCATCTTCTCTATAGATTAGTTCTAGTTGGTATTTTCCCTTTCAGGATTCTCCAAGCTAACATTAAAGCATTGGGGGTGGCTTTTATTTCCCATAAAGTTTCCATTGCTTGGCTGCTTTCAAAGGGTGTAGACAATGTAGAACTTGATAAGCAGATTTTACTGAAAACAATTCTCCTTCTTTAGCTGCCCAAACTAAGGAATTGTGTTGGATTCTACCAGTATTTGTAGTAAATTAGGCTTTAAAACGAACAAAAATAATGGTTTCCCGAGGCGTGAGTAATCACTGTCCGTAAGGACTTATCCGCGGTATATTGCTCAAGTCCCCCAAGATACAACAGGAACTTCCCGGTAATTTCTGAGGATCGGAATTAGCAAGTTACCCTTAAAAGAGTAATACCCAATGAAACCCAGAAATATAATAATAATTCAAATAAAGTAAGTGAGGAGAGAGAAAGTGAAAAAGAGAAAGAAGGTGGGAGGAAGAAGAAGGTGTTGTTGGTGGGTGAAGAAGAGGAAGAAGGTGAAAGCAAGATGCGTTTTCTGAATGAGGGGAACCCTTGCTTATATAGGGAAAAAAGTAACAGCCCCAAACGGCCACAACCCACGTTCCAGCAGTCATCTGCGACACTATTCCAGGTCCCAGCTGCACAACCTCCTGAGAAGAACGGATTCTTCGAAGGTCTGAGTCTCACGCTTTACCCTTGCACAAATCGTGAGTGAAGAGAAAAGGAACGCTTGCACGAGGGCTTCCGTGAATCGTGCAACAAGGAAACTGAACCCTAGATTTTAGGTTTGTGAATCAAAACCGCATTTAGGTTCGTGAGTCAAAACTATATTAGGGTTCATGAATCAAAGCCACATTCTCTGTTTTCCGTTTCACAAAATCCCACTTTGTTTTTCGTTTTGCAATATACACAGTTTTACAACAATCCCCCACATATTGCAAAAGATAAAACATAGAGATAAAGAAAGAAAACTTCTGGGTTCATCTAAGATGTAATGCATAAGAGTTGGTATAGCAAGCTATATGAACCAGTCTTAGATTGATGAACGTAACACATAGTGTAGTTGGTATAGCAAGCTATATGAACCAAGACACTTAGTATGTGTTAGAGGTTTATCAATCATAATACACCCCCACATTACTTGTTGTTATCGCTGTGTTGCGCTACTAGGCCATGCGTGTGCCCGGTATTCATAAGTGCTATAGAGATCTTGTCAAGATCTCATGCAAGCGGCCCCACTGACACTCATATAGGTGATTTCATCAAGTGTATGTTGCAAATCATACACCATCCATAAAGGATATGAAAATCATTAAAACTTTGTAAATCGTTAAAACTCTTTTACCTCTGAATTTTAACCACAAAGTTTATCGTCTCGATAATGCAATAACTAGTACTTTCACACACACCATAGGAATGGACAAAATTGATTTTAAATCAATATCAGTGCTAGCAGAACTAACAAGTGACTTGTTTTTACCCATATGAACCTTATTCATGGGATCTCCAATCACAAAGGTTGGGTTTCCATCACTTGTTTGTTTGCAAGTGGCTTAAGTCTCATTCCCCTCGATGTTTCTAAAACCATTTTTTCTCCCTAAGGGTTTTGTCAGAGGATCTTCCAGATTCCGTTCTGACTTTTTCAACCACTCAGCTTCACTACTAGCCATTTCTAGAGCAACAAACTCAGATTCCATTGTTGATCTTGCAATAATAGTTTGTCTGGCTGATCTCCATGTAACTGCACCACCCCCAAGTGTAAATACATAACCACTAGTGGATTTTGTCTCATCTGAATCAGAGATCCAGTTAGCATCATTGTACCCTTCTAGCACAACGGGAAATACACTATATTCAATGGCATAATCCATTGTACCTCTCAAGTATTTCATGAGTCTTGCAAGTGCATCCCAATAATCCTGACTAGGACATTGAGTGTATCTACTCAATCTACCTACTGCATAAGCAATATCTGGTCTAGAAAAGCTCATCAAATGCAATAAGCTCCCAATTATCTGGGCATACTGAGTTTGAGAAATAGATTATCCTCTGTTCTTCTTTAATTTAGAATTAGCATCATAAGGAGTACTCACTGACTTGAAGTCATAATAACCAAACTTCTTAAGAAGTTTCGCAGTGTATTTTTCTTGGGATAGTAATATACTATCTCACTACAAGAAAATCATGAAATAGAAACCAATTTTTAGAGACCAAAATAATTAATTGCAATAGTAACTAAATTAGAGACCATTTTAGAAACTAAACAAAAAATTGGTTTCTAAATTAGTTTATATTATTTTCTATTATTGTTAACTAGTTTCTAAATTGGTATCTAATTAGCAACCAAGGTTTTAGAGACCAAATTTAGAAACTAAATATCTGGTAGTTAAAACTTTGGTTGTTAATTAGATACCAATTTAGAAACTATTTAACAATAATAGAAAATAATAGAAACTAATTTAGAAACCAATTTTTTGTTTAGTTTCTAAAATGGTATCTAATTTAGTTACTATTGCAACTAATTATTTTGGTTTCTAAATATTGGTTTCTATTTTATGATTTTCTTGTAGTGTCTCCCTTCCTTATGATTTTAACTCCTAGAATCACACTTGCTTCACCCATGTCTTTCATCTCAAACTTAGATCCAAGAAACAATTTTGTTTGAAAAACTATATCATTGCATGTACCAAAGATTAACATGTCATCCACATACAAACATATAATGACATATTCACCATTTTCAGATCTAAAATACACACATTTATCAGCATCATTGGTAGAAAAACCTTCACGAAGTAAAACATTATCAAGTTTTTCATGCCATTGTTTTGGTGCTTGTTTCAAACCATACAAAGATTTTAAAAGTTTGCATATTTTTTCCTTTTGACCTGGAACTACACATCCTTCAGGTTGAGTCATATAAATTTCCTCTTCTAATTCACCATTCAGAAAAGTTGTTTTAACATCCATTTGGTGAATTACTAACTTATGGATAGATGTTAAGGCTAGCAACACACGGATAGAGGAAATCCTAGTAACAGGTGCAAAAGTATCAAAGTAATCTATGTTATGTTTTTGAGTAAACCCTTTAGCTATTAATCTTGCCTTATATTTCTGTATGGATCCATCAGGATGGTACTTCTTCTTAAAGATCCACTTACAACCAATGAGTTTTGCTCCTTTAGGCAGATCTACTAAGGTCCACGTATTATTTTTCTTAATTGAATCAAGCTCAGTTTTAATGGCCTTATCCCAATGTTTAGCATCAGGAGCACTAGTAGCTTCTACAAAACTTATTGGATCATTCTCAACTAGATAAGTATAAAAGTCATCTCTAAAAGATGTTTCCTTTCTCTGTCTTTTACTTCTCCTAACATCCTCACTTAAGGTATCACTAGCACTATCTATAAGTTGTTCAGATGTACCACTACTCTTAGAGGAAAGATATGTTCAAAGAACTTAGCGTTTTTCGTCTCTACTATAGTGTTACGTTCAATTATATCACTATTAAGAACTAAAAACCTATAGGCAACACTATGTTCTGCATATCCTAAGAACATACAATCAGATGTTTTAGAGCCTATTTTCCTTTTCTTAGGATCAGGTAACATCACTTTAGCTAAACACCCCCACACTCTTAGGTATTTCAGGTTAGGTTGATAACCTTTCCACAACTCATAGGGTGTTTTACCAGTTTTCCTATGTGGTATCCTATTTTGCAAAAAAACACGCGGTAAGCAGAGATTCACCCCATAAATTATCAGGAGCATTAGAACTAATAAGCATGACATTCATCATTTCTTTAAGAGTCCTATTTTTCCTTTCAGCTACTCCATTAGACTCAGGTGAATACGGTGGGGTTACTTCATGAATAATACCTTCTTTTACACAATAATCATTAAATAAAACATATTCACCACATCTATCTAATCTAATTCTCTTAATTTTCTTATTCAGTTGATTTTCTACTTCCACTTTATAAGTTAAAAACATGTCAAAAGCTTCATCCTTATGCTTAATTAAATACACTTTGGTGTATCTAGAAAAATCATCTATAAAAGTTACAAAATAATTTTTACCACCTCTAGACATTGTTTGTTTTAAATCAGCAAGGTCGGTATGAATTAAACCAAGAATTTCAGTTTGACGTTCTACAGAGTGACATGTTTTCTTCGTTATTTTAGATTCTACGCATACATCACATTTACTATTTTGTTTGTCATGCATGTTGATTAATCCTAGTCGTTGCAATTTCATAACATACGAGGAATTCACATGTCATAATTTAGCATGTCATATATCATACGAGTCAACAATATAAGCAGAAGATTCAGATTCATTCATAATTTCAGAAATGTTCAATACAAAAAGGCATTGATCACAATATCCCTTTCCCACAAAAACATTGTTTTTTGTCATAACAATCTTGTCATATTCAAATGACACTTTAACCCCAACTTTGCTTAGCAATGTCACAGAGATCAAATTAACTCTAATTGATGGCACATGTAGCACATCACTCAAAACCAGAGTTTTACCAGATGTGAGCTTCAGAAGAATTTTTCCTTTTCCTAGGACAGGAGTTGTCCTGGAGTCACCGAGATATACTTGTTCTTCTCCATCCCCCACACTTGTGTAGGAGGTAAACACATTTTTGTTTGCACAGATGTGTCTGGTAGCCCCAGAGTCTACCACCCATTTGCTCACATTTGTCACAAGATTTACTTGTGAAATGATTACCACAATAGTATTTTCCCCTTCGACTAGATTTGCCTTAGGAGGATAGCCATTTTTGGCCCTATGTCTGCATTGAGGTGCATGATGACCTAACTTTCCACAAACAAAGCAATTACCCTTTTTCTTGAAAGTGGGGTTAGTTCCATTGGTACGAGAGAATTTGTTATATTTCTTTTTATGATCAATTTTTTTCTTGTACCTTTTTGGAGCTAGTTTGTCTTCTACCACGTTTGCTTTGGCAGACAAAGTTTTGGCCTTTGCAGCAGCGCACTCCTTCCTGTTTGTGTCTTCGATGATGATGTGGGTGATCAAATCTGATAGTGTCATCTGCTTGTGTCTGTGCTTCAGTTGTTGTTTGTAATCCGTCCAAGATTGCAGAAGCTTTTCGATTAAGAGTTCGGACACGAATTCATCCGGCAAGGTTATGCTTTCAGTTTTGATATCTTCAATCAACTTGTGATTTTCGTTTATCTGGATTTTGATGTCTTTACCTTCGATCATCTCCCAGCGGTAGTAGTTTGCAATTATGAACCTTTGTCTGACGATGTCTTCGGCAGTATATTTGAGGATAAGAGAATCCCAAATATCTTTCGCATTCTTATAAGAAGCATAAACATCAAACAGATCGTTAGATAACATACTGAGTAAAGTGTGACGACATACCTTATTTGCATGGATCCAATCGTCAACTTGTTTCGCAGCCGTGGTTGAGTCGGTTTGGAAGTTGTAAGTGCAAGAGCAACTTTGTACATGTCCAATAGGGTGGACACGCGTTCTTGCCAACGTCGAAAATTCTGACCGGTGAAGACTTCAATCTTTGAGACATCTAGAAATGGTTTCGCAAAAATGGTTTGCGTTGTGAAAACAACATTTGATGTTCCCTGAGTAGCGTTGTTGTTGTCGTTCGTATTTTCAGCCATAAATCCTTACGATTGTAGTAAATTAGGCTTTAAAACGAACAAAAATAATGGTTTCTCGAGGCGTGAGTAATCACTGTCCGTAAGGACTTATCCGCGGTATATTGCGCAAGTCCCCCAGGATACAACAGGAACTTCCTGGTAATTTTCGAGGATTAGAACTAGCAAGTTACTCTTAAAAGAGTAATACCCAATGAAACCCAGAAATATAATAATAATTCAAATAAAGTAAGTGAGGAGAGAGAAAGTGAAAAAGTGAAAGAAGGTGGGAGGAAGAAGAAGGTGTTGTTGGTGGGTGAAGAAGATGAAGAAGGTTAAAGTGAGATGCGTTTTCTGAATGAGGGGAACCCTTGCTTATATAGGGAAAAAAGTAACAGCCCCAAACGGCCACAACCCACGTTCCAACAGTCATCTACGGCACTACTCCAGGTCCCAGCTACACAACCTCCCGAGAAGAACGGATTCTTCGAAGGTCTGAGTCTCACGCTTTGCCCTTGCACAGATCGTGAGTGAAGAGAAAAGGAACGCTTGCACGAAGGTTTCCGTGAATCGTGCAACAAGGAAACTGAACCCTGAATTTTAGGTTTGTGAATCAAAACCGCATTTAGGTTCGTGAGTCAAAACTGTATTAGGGTTCATGAATCAAAGCCACATTCTCTGTTTTTCCGTTTCGCAAAATCACACTCTGTTTTTCGTTTTACAATATACACAGTTTTACAACAGTATTTAGGTATGTTATCAACTGTGTAAGTTGTTCTCTTTCCCATTCAAAAGTTATCATTCTCTAGCTCAGATTTCATTCCCATCTTGATTCATTCCACTAACCAACCTACTCAATTATTTTCTCTTTTATCTTTTGAGATAAGATACAACCTAGGATATTTCTGTTTCAAGGAAATATTGTCTAACCACTTGCCTTCTCATAATAGAATATCTTCCCCATAATCATATCATGAAACCAACTAATTGATTGACCTTCCTCACAGACTTTACACAAATCTCGTCACCGCCAAGAATGTGACCTACTATGATTAGCTTTTCTTCTTCTCACGCTTGTGACATATTTAGACTTCACCACCTCTCTCCATGTTCCTGTCTGGTCCGCTTTCAACTTCCATATCCATTTGGCTACTAAAACTTTATTAAAACTTTTTACATTCTTTATCCCCAAACTCTTTTATTTCTTTGGTTTACTTAAATTTTTTATCCAAATAATTTTCTTACCTTCACTCTCTCATTCCCACAGAAACCTCCTTTACAAGCTCGTAATTTCTTACATATAAAATATTATTATTTACTAACAACAATATATGTACTCTAAAATCGTCATACAATTTCAATTAAAAAAATATTGATAAAATTAGTACCTTAATCAAAGTCACATACATAATATTTTAAAACTAAAGTCGCATTAAGTGTTTAAGACTTGGGTGTGCATCACAAACATAGCTTAAAGTCAAGTCGTATATGTGAAGGACAACTTTAGTTATTTTGAAAAAATAAAGTAGTGTCCATAATAACGAATTTCATATTCATAATTTTTCTACAATTGAACATTCACGTTAGTGTCAAATTACACTGAATTTTCCTCACCAAGCCCATAGCAAGTATATGTACGAGGCTATAAGAGCTAATTTGCATAACAAGTTAACTCAGCCCAACAACTTCAAACACACATTTTAAGAATGAAAAGAAGTGTCTCAACTAGTGGCCCTAACTCTACCAGCTATACCATTTAGGAACAATAATTTTTCTTGTTTTACATTAACGTTGTTGTATCATATTTTCGCTGTCAAAGTTTCAATTATTGTCCAAAACACTGACACACCACCTTCTCACCCATCTTCTTCCATAAATATGCATATATAGAAAGAGACTTTAAAACTAACCATTTTCGAACTAACCTTCTTTATTCTTCTGCAAACTATCATGGAAGACGCAAGTTTCATTTTTGGAGTCATAGGTAACACACACCACATGTTCGATAGTTGGTGTGTACCAATCTTGGTTTATGCCCCCAAAAGGGTGTTTCATAATAGTGTCTTTTCTTTGTTTGATGCAGGTAACATCATCTCAATTCTCATGTTTCTTTCTCCTGTGTTAGTTCTCTTAAACCTATAACAATATTCACTTTTTATTACTTTCATCTTCAGATTATATATATATAAATCTCATGTTCATTGCTAACTGATGCAGACCAACGTTTTGGAAAATAATAAAGCAGAAATCCACTGAAGATTTCTCTAGCCTTCCATACATTTGCACATTGCTTAACTGTTCTCTTTGGACTTACTATGGAACCATAAAGCCCGGAGAATACCTCGTTGCAACTGTTAATGGTTTTGGCATCTTGGTGGAGATAATCTATATTATTCTATTTCTCATATATGCACAAAAAAGTATCAGGGTGTGTATGTATATTATTACAATTTGGATTCTTACTCTTTTAAGAGTAGTTTGTTAGTTTTCATTCTCAAAATTTTCTGAAAAGTTCCTGATATATCTGGAGAGATTTGCGCAATACATTCGGATAACTTTTTATAAACAGTGATCACTCACATCTTAGAAAATCAACACTGTTCATTTTTAAGCTACTCTTTTAAGTGTAACTTGCTAGTTCTCATTCTTAAAATTTTTTATTATATTTTAGTAATTTGCGCGATATACGGTAAATAAGTTCTTATGGACAATGATCAACATTATTTGTTTTTAAAGCCTTATTTACTATATAAATAAGCCTGTTTCTTCATAGTTCATCACTTGATATATTGATTTGATTCAATTTCAGGTTAGAACTGCGATTCTGGCTGTGATTTTGGATGTGGTGATCTTTGCAGCAGCAGTAGCTACAACTCTGCTAGCTTTGCAGGGAGATGGTCGTAGTGGTGCTGTTGGTGTTATGGGAGCAGGTTTGAACATTGTCATGTATTCTTCACCTCTTTCTGTCATGGTAAGTTTCACCAAATCTAGTTTTCTATCAGAATCAAAATCTCTAGTTTCTTGAATTCATACACATTAATTAATATCCAAAATTTACATACAAATTCAAACTTACATGTAATTAATTAATATTCACACACACCTATATGTAATATGTAATATGTATTTAGAGTTTAGAAAACTTCCAAAATGTCCTTGTCCGTGATACTGTTTCTCTCATCTTCTTGTTTATGATATTGACCTAGCTAGTGTCCCACAGGGCTGATTTTTTCTCAAGAGCATCTCCCACTGGCCCATCAATCATGGCATTTCTTCAATTAGATCCAGCACGTGATAAAATAACATTCCACCCACTACTTGCAACATGAATAAAAAACTATATGAAAAAAAATAATTATGAGAGATATTTTTGAACATCGTACTAAAGATTAAATTATTTCATTTTTTATAAGTGAGTGTAAATCTTATCTGAAAAGTCGATTTTATGACATTAAGTTAAACTTTAAATTCACATTCTCATTATATAGAGCTGTTTAAAACCTATTTTAACAACAATTTGTACATTCCTCATCATTAAGATTTAGGTATTTTTTTTAAAAAAAACCTCAAATAAGAAAAAAAAAACTCCATCTTTTTTTCTCCCACTTGAGATTTATTGGGACCAATAATTTGAAGGAAAATTAAAAGGGAGTGTGTAATTTTTTTATTTTAAGAAAAATAGTTTTTTATTTGAGATTTTTAAAATGGGACATCAATTACCATTGCCATTTTTATTAAAAAAAATATCATTCTTAAAAAAAAAAACAAGACATTATTTATTTTATACATTTTAATTATAACTCCCAATTAAACAAAAAAATAAATATCCTTCTTTCTTTGTGGCTATAATGTGTCCATCTAGGTTGAAACATGTATTCAATTAGATAATTTATTATCTGGCTTACAAATTTTCCTCTTTGTCTTACCTACACCATGCAAATATGAACTATTTTATGAAACTTTATGTAAAAAATGAATGCTTTTTTTTTCTTTACTTTCTAATTTGATTTTTCTTTTCTTTTTTTAACTCTTGTCTTCTTATACATATACTCTTTATTTTTCAGAAAACAGTAGTCACAACAAAAAGTGTGGAATACATGCCATTCTTGCTTTCCTTTTTCTTCTTTCTAAACGGTGGCGTTTGGTTGTTGTATGCTGTTCTTGTTCGTGATGTTATCCTTGGGGTAAGTTTTGCATTCTCTCATAAATTTAATTTCACTATAAGATCTTTAATATTCCAATCATAAATACTCACATCTCATAAATTTCTTAATTTTTATAATGACTATCTAAAATATAATAGAAACTTTTATTTCTAAATATATAATACTAGAAGAAAATTATTCTTAGAGATTGAATAATAATAATCTTCAAGTTTAAGGAATTGGTCACTAATAAATCAATTTAAAAAATAGTTTATAAATTTTAATAATAAAAAAATTATTTTAAATACTAATAAATTTTTTAGTCTATAAAATAATATCTAATTAATTATTTTTTCTCTAAAACTAATTTTTATTTAATAATTTTTTATAGTGAATATATCATAAATAATATTTTTTCCACAAAATTAATTCTTATTCAATATGTTTATTGAAATGTTAATGAATAAAATCTGATTCTTCACCATAGATAATCATTAAACTATTACTCATTTTGTGAAGTGTACAATATTCAGAACTTGTAAAAGATATGGATATTATCATACTTATATAGAAAAGAAATTAGAAAACACTTTTTTTCCTTGAAGTAGTAATCACTAGTTTGTTGCATGCAAACAAAAGGTGCCAAATGGAACTGGATTTTTGCTGGGGGCCATGCAATTAGGGTTATATTGCATCTACAGAAATGGTGGAAGAAAAGTTTCAGAGAAGAGATTGGAAGAAGGGATGCAACATGAACCACTCATCTCTCAGCCAAATAACCAGTCACATCAGAGGGAACACTGGGCCACCTAGTTTTCATTATTTCACCTTCTTTTTCTCCATTATTGTTTCATATTTTCAAACTATCAAAACCTAAACTCAATTAGTTAATTCAAATAGAGAGTGTTTCAAATCCTTTTTATATAGAGAGTGTTTCAAATCTTTTTCAAATAGAGTGTTTTTGTTTCAAACATGTGAGATAAATGTTATGCTTTTTTAGTCTCTCCCAAGTATAAACCCTAATGTACATTATTTATGCCCTAATTGGAGTAATCTATGAATAAATACTAAATTCTCTATATATATTATGGAAGTTTTTTCAGCTTTTTTATTGTTATCTAGCATTTTTTAAAAATTAATATGAAAATTAATAATATCCTTATTTTTTTAACACTTTGTATTCCTTATATTGTGTTTCTTTATTTTTTTTCTCATTTTTTAAAATGAAAATACAGTATATTTATTTTGATATAATAATAAAAAGATAAATAATAATCTAAAAATATAACACTATGAGAAAATCAATAAATAATTATCAATTTTAGAGAAAAAAAAATAATTAGTCATTATATTAACTAAATTAGATACTAACAAATTATTGATATCTAAAGTAATTTTTATTATTAATAAAAAATTATAAAATAGTTTCTAAATTTATATATTAATTAACTACGTAGATTTTAACTACTAATATTTCAAGTTCTAAATTGATCTCTAAACAAACTAATAGACACTCATCTAGAATATAAAGTAGTTAATAACTAAAATCTTGATAGATAAAGTTAGATACCAATTTAAAGACTATTTTGTAATTTTTTATTAATAATAAACTAATTTAGGTACTTATATTTTTTAGTTTATAAAATAATATCTAATTTACTCGAATAATAATTAATTAATAATTGATCTCTAAAATTAGTTTTCATTTAATAATTTTTTTTATAGTATAAGTAGTGAAGTACCAAACATTAACATGCTATTTAGGTATTTATAATTTTTTAATTAATATTATATTTAGAGTTCTAATGGTATAAGATTTGGCTCTGGTTGATAAGCTGTGCTGAATGGGATAAGATAAGAGTGTGTACAGATTTGAACCACACAATGTCCTTTATTCACTTATCTTTTTTCCTAAGTTTGGTTTGTATTACATTCTTTTTCTTCCTTATATATAGTATGTGAGGATATATTTACTAATCAAATGAGAAAAGAAAAAAAGTTTAAAAATATATTCAAATTAAAATCAGAATTTAAAAAAGTTATATGACTTTGTTTACAAATTAGCTTAGTTTTAATTTACACAAACTATTAAAGTAAGACAAAAAAAAATCATTAAATAAAAATTAATTTTTGAAGAAAAATAATTAGTTATTATTTTAATTAAATTAGATATTATTTTACAGACTAAAAATTATTGATATTTAAAAAATTATTAATATCTAATAAATTATTGATATCTAAATTAATTTTTATTATTAATAAAAAATTACAAACTTGTTATGCATCAGAGTGGCGCAGCGGAAGCGTGGTGGGCCCATAACCCACAGGTCCCTGGATCGAAACCAGACTCTGATAGAAAATAAATAGTTTTTACTTATTTATTGTTGGAAACTAAATATCTAATTAAATATCAATTTAGATTCTAATAGTTTTTTAGTTTATAAAATAATATCTATAATTAATAATATTTAATTATTATTTTTATTTAAAACTATTTTATATTTAACGATTTTTTATTATTAAACTACCACTATATATAAGTAAGTTTAAAGTAAATCCATTTTAAACAATAAAAAAAAATTAAAGAAACGAATTTGATGACTAAGTTGTTATTGAGAACTTTATAAACAAATAAATGAAAACAGCAATAAAGTCGTCAGTTTTTAATTAAGCACCAAAAAAATAATAATTGTTTTTGTTTTTTCCTACTTTTATTTGAAATAGGATGATTTTAAGCACAAATGATAACAAAAACTATACTATTACCCCATCATTTTGCTTTTACCGATCTCGTATTCATGATTAAGGAAGAACATGAATCATGAATGTTTAGATTCGTGTATATAAGAGAGTATATGAAGATAGAAAAGCTAATGAGAGATTATTTTTTTTCTTACCGCAAAAAGTAAAGTAAAATCACATAGATGAACAAACTTTTACTTTATTTTTTCTTGGTTAGCATTCATTTTTGTGTGCACACCTTACATGACATGACATGTGAGGATCAAAGAAAGCATTCATGGAAACATTCAAATTTGGAACTTGTTCGGTTAGAGTTCGACTTTCCTCGATCGAGTACAATTTTCCTCTTCGTCTCTTTTAATCTTTTTCGTCTCCTTTTTTCTCTTTCCAATCGACCTTTTATTCTCTCCTTCATGCCTACCTTCCCACGTTCTTTTCCCACTTCGCCTTCTCTTCCAACCCCCTCCTATCATGCCTTCGTGCCCCCTTTTCTAGCAGGATTCGTGACATAATTTTGACTTAGTCAGTTCGACATGGCTTGTCAGCCTCACATTTTGATTGATCAAGCCGATGTGGATTGTCAGGTCAGCCATTTGACCAGTCAAGCCGATGTGGATGGCTAGGTTAACCTTTGGAATGGTCATGTCGACGTGGATGGTCAGGTAAACTTCTGATCCCTGATACCTAATCATCCACTAATATCGGCCCCTTTGACCCTCATGACTTATTTGGACAATACAAAACCAATATTAAAACTTGGAACTAGGTGAACATGATCAATTATCATTTGTAATATACACAACCAATAATCGATTATGTCTTTTTTCAATGGATAATCAATTCTGGATGAATTACAACATGAAAGATAATTTATTAACTGATATATTTTTTAAGCTATAAGTAATTATATAAGACATTTATTCAAATAAAGATTTATCTAATTTTTTTTATGTGAAATTCAAAATTATAAAAATGTAGAAAATAAAGCATAATAGTTTAACAACATATTTTCACTCAATAATCTATTATATACCTTGTCTATAATCGATTATTTTTGTGCACAAACGTTGGAAGAGTTTTTGGTTATGGGTTTGAGGCAATCACTTTCATTGAAGCAAAGTGTGAGAGAGCAACACCAACCAATGGAACCATCAAAACCCTAAACATGTCAATACTTTTGTTGGTCTACAAAATTATTATTAATTGTAACGTTTATCTAATATAATATGTAATGATATTTTTATTTAATATGTTAATGTAGTTTATATCAATACATTAAATTGATTTTTTAATTTAATAGATAATTAAATTTCATAATATTATTAATCATCATATAAGTTAAACATGATAAATATAATATATAATATTAAACATTATAATAATGGTTTTTTTGACCATGATTGGTTATTTTTTTTTTTTTTACCAAAATGGAGTCCATTTAAAAAAAATTACAAATCTAGGCAAGTCGTGCCTAATTGGGACAACTTCATATGCGGAAGTCGTCCCAATTAGGCACGACTTCTGCCATGTCATACTAAAGTCGTGCCAATTTGGTACGACTAGACCCTATCATACTGAAGTCGTGCCAACTTGACACGACTTCTGCCCTGTCATACTAAAGTCGTGCCAACTTGGCATAACTTCTATCATGTCATAATTTTTTTTTTTTTTTTATTTTATTGTTTATATATTGGGTAGTAAGTTATGTAATGTTAAAAATTAATTTATTCTCATCATTACGTGTTCTGTAAAATCATTACTTCTCAAACTATTTATTTTGCAAATTCACAACAATAATTCTCTATTTATTTTCCAAATATAATAATTTTTTATTTATCTATTTATTTCCAAATTCAATAACAATTTTCTTCATTTTTTAATTAATCAAGTTATTGTATTACATTACCGTCAAACATGATCCATACACGATTATCCAATTTTTTGTTCCTTAAAACTAACACTCTTAGAAAATTATGTATCAAATTAATTTTTAACATTACATAACTTACTATCCAGTATATATACAATAAAATTTTTAAAAAATGACGTGGCAGAAGTCGTGCCAAGTTGGCACGACTTCTGTATGACAAGGCAGAAGTCGTGTCAAGTTGACACGACTTCAATATGACGGGGCAGAAGTCATGCCAAGTTGGCACGACTTCAGTATGACAGGGCAGAAGTCGTGCCGAATTGGCACGACTTACTTAAATTTGTAATTTTTTTGAAACGGACCTCATTTTGGTAAAAACAAAAAAAAATAACCCTATTATGGTCAAAAAACTTCTTATAATAATAAAATAAGTTATTAATATTAATAATATAAATATATTAAAAAGATTAAAAAATATAAATAATAATGTTGATTAAAATTATTTTTTTAAATAATAAAAAATTTAATTATAATTAAATAAATTGATTAAATAATATAATAATAACATTTTTTAATTTTATTCTTTTAACAAATATTTAATAATAATATCAATAAAATAATAAAAATCAAATTATAATATAACAAAAATAAATATAGTTATTTATATAAACAATATATAATAATAATATTAATTATAAAAATAATATTATTATTTAAATTTAAATTTAATTATTCAAATATTTCTAAAGATAAGTTTAAATATGTAAACTTAGACTTTTAACTTTTTAAAAACAAATTAAAAATCTGCTCACACAACTATCACATCACTCACAAATTTCAATAAAATTTCTTCACAAATTCATTATAACTTTAAATCGAAACAACTCCTCTTTTTACAATTTCCTTTCAAATCATTCTAAATTTTTTCCCTTAAATTCTTACAAATTTTCTCTTCAATCTAAATACATCCTAAAACATAGTTTGACAATGTATTTTTCTAGGACAATTTCTCCCTCACCTCCTCGTCTCTCATCCTCAAATAAAAAAATGAAATGATGACTTTGTTTTTTTATCCTTTTTATTGATATTCATATTTTTTTTAATTATAGAATTTAGAAAATAAAATTGAATTTCAAATTTTAGAGTTTAATATGTATTTTCTACTGAACTCTAAAATTCAGAAAAAAAAATTGTTTTGTCAATTTTAAAGTGTAGAAAATATTTTTTTTATTCTGAATTCTAGAGTTAGAAAATTCTACAATTTAGATTATAAAATTGTATTCTGATTTTTAAAGTTAGTAAGATCTATGGATTTATAATCTGGAAATTAAAAATAAACTCTACACCTTTTTGACGAAGGATAATTCTAGAATAAAAATATTTATTAAGGTGCAAGTCGAAACTATGGAGGTGGAGGAAGAAATTTCTTGTAGTTCTGAAGTTCAGTAGATTTTGGGCCAAACAATATAGGCCTTAGGGCTACATTTTTCAGGTATTTCAGGGTTCACATTCCATTTAGGACTAACAATATCTAAATTAATTTAAATTAATTCATCCATTATTTTCTCTATCTATGAATTTTTCTCAATTTCTCGACCAGATAAATATTATACAAACATCATTGCCCTGATAAATTTGTGCATAAAACAAAATTAAATACAAATATTCCATTAAATAGATGGTTCTCCAAATATGTGTATTCATTATATTAATCTATTAGATAAAAAAAACAATCGATCCAATTTCATATTTAAAAAAAAAATCTCTAGTTTCTTATATAAGAAATCGTTTTGAGAAACTTAAAACTAAAATATTCAATTGCCCTCACTCATAATTCAAAATTGGTTCAGATTATATCGATAACTTAAGTCAACTGGTATAATATGTGTCCTACTCATTGCACATTTTAAGTCCCTATATTACATCGATTGACTCGAATAATCGATGTAATACGGAAATACATATAACATCGATGAAGCAATCAATGTTATATGTAATTGACATTTTACAACATTCACATCTATACTGGTAATAAGATCGAAATAAAATACTTCATAGAATCAATGTAAAATGTCTTTTTTACACTAATATTTATAGCAAAAAGATAGGCTAATTATAAACTCTCATTAACTTCTTCATACATTTTAGAAATTCATTGTTTAAGTTTTTCTTTTATAAAAGTAATTTTATTATACATTTTTGGAAGCCACTTTTCTAAAACTTTTTCGTTTATCCACATCTTTCTTATATACATTTTATAAGTGTTATTTACTCCAAATTTTATATTGAAAGAAATACCACAACCACTTATATAAACTATGGTTTTGGGATCATGTACCCTATTATTAATATATTTTTTCTGATTATTTTTTTTTTATAAATTAATTATATACCATTTATCCCTTTAATATATCATTGATCGGATTATGTTTCTTTAAATAACATTATAAATTTCATTAAAATATAAAATTTCTAAAAAAATAACCAAATAATTTTTGTAATAAATATTGGACATTGATAAAACTTTTGCAATAATAATATGGTTATAAAGTGAAAAACATTACTTATCTTAAAATAATATAAAACATGAGAAGCAACATTTGAGGTGAAAGGACTTGGAATGTAGGGCACCCTTTCAATCAACTGTGTTCTAGATTTGAGATGGCAACATCTGAATCAGAAAAAGCAAACCCAAAACAACCCTAACTTTTCCAACTTTTGCTATGGCCCCATCACATTCTACCTTCACTATTTCACCACAAATCTCAAATAGGGATTAAAAAAAATCACTAAATAAAAAATATTTTAAAATAATAATAATTAATAATTAATAACTATATTAACTACATTACATATTAATTTAGATATTAGTTTATAAATTTAAAAATTATTTTATATATTAATAATTTTTTAATCTCTAAAATATTATCTAATTTAGTCAATAATTAATTATTATTTTTATCTAAAATTAATTTCCATTTAATAATTTTTTAATAATAATAAATATAACAAACTACCATTTTAATAATTGTGTCTTACATTTTTCTAATTTCATTTTATTCAATCTAAGACGGGGTTGGAAGAGAAAGTGTAAAAAAATGTGTTTATTTATGTGTATTATTTTAATTTTTTTTAAATAAAAGTTTTTATGATAGGCATCACTATGCAACTTAAGATCTCAATTAAGCTGACACATCAAATAACAACAATCATTTGTCATCACATGAAAAACGTATTATTAAAAAAGAAAAAAAATACAAAAAATACGGAGACTAGACCAAAACCCATATGTTAACAAAAACAATACATAGTTAGACTATACATATTCATAAAGAATTCTAAGAACAGACAAGATGTAAGTCTATTATACAAATGAAAAAATTCTCAATGAAAAGATTATAAGCATATTATTTTAATTTAATGTTATCAATATTCATATAAAATATATGGTTTTTTATCCTATGCATTGTTTGTGTTACGTGCCTTAATAATATATGGTAGCATGTTTAAAATTAGTTTTAAAATAATAATTTGATATTTAAGTCTAACCTAAGTTTAATAGTTTTGTAAGGTAAAAATTATTTTAATTTATATATATATATATTATCTTATTACTTATTTATGTTTTCTTTTCAATATAAATAAGATTATCACAATGTTAGGTAACGAATACTTCTTGTCCATTAGACAACATTCTTTTATTAATTGCTTAGTTTTTTCTTATGTATGATAAGTATTATAACATATAAAAAAGGAGTTCTTTAGGTACATTACATGTGTGTTGGATAAAACACTTTGTAATTAGAATTTTGTAGTTTATATTTTAATAATTTTATAAAAAAATAATTTATAAAGTTTTTATACATTTTTATATTTTTTGACGAGCGTGATTAATGTAAAAAAAAAAATTATTAAAGACAAAATTAGAAAATTCTCTATTTATAAGAAAAAAAAATGATCATGTACCAAATTTATATTCCGCGACAAGAAAACAGTTGTGTAATGAGAAAAGAAAATGTCTAGCAAAGTCAATGAGTGTGATACTGTAAAATAATTAAATTAATTTATATCTTTGATTTAAATATGTGAAGATTTTTTCTAAGTTGTTTTTCACAACTTGTTGTAAATAAAATTAAATACTTTAAAGCTATATTGTAAAATTAAAAATATTTAAACATTCCATAACATCACATGCATATTGCTGTTAGCAAATAATAATGTTTTATATGCAATATCTTTTCCAATAAAAGTATATGTACATACCCTTGATATATATAAATTAAAAGTTGTTAATACATTTTCTTTAAAAATTAAATTTGAAATATATCACTTAATTTTTATTCATAGCATTTAAAAACGATGTTAATTTTAATGTACAAGTATGGCTTGGAATTCATATTATGTTACCCTAATAATTTATATTTATTTTATATCAACTATATATTATGCCACTATGCGTTTTTTTTTTGCTTTATTTTATCAATTTTGTGTAATAATATATTTTTATTAAATTTTTAAATAAAAATACATATTTTAATGAATTTAATTTTACTATAAGAATATGTCTAAAAAAATATTAAAATTACATCTGGACAATAATTCGAAACAATAGGTGACACAAAGAAGAATGTGTTGGCTAAGGTTCATCAACTATTAAACTAAGATTAAAAGCGTATAAGTTGTAAAGAAATAAACATATGCTTACGTAAATGTTAGAATAAGTTCATTCTCGATATCTTTGCTCAATAATGTGATAATATAGATATTGGAAACTAAAATTTGGGAGTAAAATTAGTTTATTTCTCATGATATTTATATTAATTTCTTTAAAAATTTAATACAATTTAATTTCTTATATTTTAAAAGAATAATGTATGTTCTTAGTCTTTTTAAAAATAAAAATACAATACATTTTGTTGTTATAAAAAAATTAAGTGTCATGGGTTTTAGGAGAGTAAAAGATTCTTCTAAGTTTTAGGAGAGTAAAAGATTCTTCTAACAAGTAATGAACTCTAAAGAAATATATTTCAAAAATTGTAGGAGAATGGTAGAAGGAAAGGAATAAGAAGATCTTTAAGAGCAGTATAATCGATTATATTGAAGTCTTTACAATGGTGCAATTGAAGATATGGTTATGGTAACATCGAAAGTATGTTTAACGTATTTTTCTTACGCGGATTGGTGTCTTGAACCGTTGGTTTGTATCAATATCTATTAAAAAACTTTAGGTGCGACATTTGCAAGGGTTTGTTGTAGGTGGAGTTGTTGTGTGTTTTGTAGACTTGTGTTTATTACAAAGTGGACTTTAAGCCTAATTCAACCCCATAAAATCGACTCATGAGGTTAAGGTTTGCACCCACTTATATACAATGAAATGTTCTCATCTCTAGTCGATGTGGGATCTCCAACACATCCCCTCACGCCGAGAGTGACAGCTCGTGGGATAACATATTATGGGTGGTCTGATAACGGCCCGATAGCGGGTGACATGATAGGTCCAACAAACACTCATTAGAATAGGCTCGAAATGGTTCTGATACCATATAAGAAAATTTGTATGTAAGAAGAAAGAAGACATCAGTAACGAGTCCGATAGAAACCTCGTACAAGGCTTTACCGCCGAGCAAATTCAACAATTGGCAAAGGCTATTTACTCGCTCAATAATAACGGTAAAAGTGACACGTTTGTTAGCGCTGCAGGTCTGCTTGCCCATAACTCGTCTATTAATTCTGCTTTTACAAAACCATGGATTTTGGATAGCAGAGCAACCAATCATTTTGCATCTCATTCACAATTTTTCACACACACTTCATCATAATTTATTCCAAATGTTAATCTGTCCACAGACTCAACTGTGTCCATCTCATCTACAGACACAATTAAATTCAATGATAATATCACTCTCAAAGATGTTCTTTGCGTTCCTTCTTTTAATTTAAATCTCATGTCCGTTAGTAAGATAATCAGTTCACTAAATTGTTGTGTCGTCTCCACATGGTTGCGTTTTGCAGGACTTGGCTACGGGGAGGATGATTGGCTCGGGTAAACAACACACAGACTTATACTACATGTCCCCTCTTCCAAACCAAGCCCACACATCTCAAATTTCGATTGACCCTGATTTATGGCACAAGCGCTTCGGACATCCTTCTCCGATGTGTCTACAACTTGCATCTTCCTTACTACCTATCCCTATCAGTAAAAATCTCATTCTCCATTTAATATATTGCATTGTGACATTTGGGGTCCTCATAAAACCCCAACATCTCTTATACTAGATGTACTTGGTTATTTCTTATGAATCACAAGTTTGAAACCCAACATCTCTTATAATCATTCATTACTTTTGCACAAAATCAATTTTAAACATCTATTAAAACCATCCGCGTTGACAACGAATTGTAATTTATTTCTATGCGTAATTTTTTTCTCAAAAAAGGTATTGAATGTCAACGCAACACTCAACAAAATGGAGTAGTAGAACGCAAACATAGACACATTTTAAACACAACACGAGCCCTCCTATTTCAGTCTCATTTACCATTAGAATTTTGGGAGAATGCGTTTTAACCGTCACATATATCATTAATCTCTTGCTAACACCTTTACTAAAAAAAATAAGTCACCTTTTGAGATGCTATATAATCGTCCACCTTTTGTTATGCAACTGTTGTTTCACCTAAGCAAAAATTTAATTTGCACGCTAGACAGTGCATCTTCATTGGTTATCCTCTCAATAAAAAAACATACAAATTATTTGATATAGATGCCGACACTTTTTTTACAAGTCGGGATGTCATTTTCCATGAAAGTGTTTTCTCATTCTGCCAACAGTCTCAGACACAATCCTCACCTCCATTACAAGTTATTTTGCTCACTATTGACATTATCTTACCCACTCGTATCCAACATTCACTTAATCAACCTTCTTCTCCTACTCATCACAATGCACTTGAACCTCCATCAAACCAACATTTTTCTCCTACTCGTCACAATGCACCTGAACCTTCATCAAACCAACCTTCTTCTCCTACTCGTCACAATGCACCTGAACCTTCATCAAACCAACCTTCTTCTCCTAATCGTCATAATACAGCTGAACCTCTAGTAGACCAACCTTCTTCTCCCATGCCAAGAAGTTTAGCATCCATTACCAAACCTTCTCCAACCGACACCTTCCTGTTCGACGATCCAGTCGCACATCAACCCCACCTTCCTGGCTTCAAGACTGCGTAATGGGATCCCAAGCCAATCATTCGACCACTGTCCAAGATCGGCCAAATGGAACCATGTATTCTATGCATCATTTTCTTTCTAATTCACGATTTTCTTCACATAGTGCATATCTTGCTAACATCACAGCCACCAAAGAACCTCACACTTTGAGGTGTCTCCTCACCATTGCAGCAACCAGAAATTGGTTTACTCACCAGCTAGATGTGCAAAATGTCTTCTTACATGACACATTGCATGAAATTATTTATATGGACTTGCCACCCGAGCATCATCGACAGGGGGAGAACATTGTATATCGACTTAACAAATCCCTTTATGGTCTCAAACAGGCATACCGGACATGGTTTTCAACATTTTTTCACGTGATTAAATCTATAGGATTTCAACAGTCTAAGACATACTACTCTCTATTCACAAGACAAAATAACTCATCATTTACTGCCATTTTGATTTATGTGGATGATATTCTTTTGACAGGAAATGATTTGGCAGAAATTTAGCGTGTTAAAGATTGTCTATTACAACAATTTCGCATTAAAGATCTTGAAGACTTAAAATATTTTCTAGGGATTGATTTTTTCTGTTCCAAAGCTGGTATTTACATGTCACAAAGAAAATATGCGCTTGATATTTTGCAGGATACAGGACTCAGACAGGTGCTCGTCCAGACAAATCCAATGGAGCAATACCTAAAACTCACACTAGACGATGGAGAGTTATTAAAGGATCCAATCAAATATAGGTGACTCGTTGGACGACTGATATACCTCATGATTACTCGCCTTGACATAGCATTTTCGGTTCGGACCCTAAGTCAATATATACAGGATCCACAAAAAGCTCATTCGGATGCTGCAATTCGAGTCCTAAAGTACATCAAAGGATTGCTATTGCCATCCGGAAACAATCTGACATTGATAGTTTATTGCGACTCAGAGTGGGGAGGCTGTCAAAAAACTCGGAGATCAGTATCTGGGTATTGCATTTTTCTTGGTTCTTTTATTATCTCATGGAAGTAAAAAAAAAAAAAGACAAACGTATCAAGATCATCAGCGGGAGCAGAATACTGCGCGATTGTCAATACTTGTTTGGAGATAGTTTGGTTGCGATATCTGCCACATTGTGCGAGAAAAATTACAAGTCGGATAATCAGTCATTCATATGCATATGTACCGACACAGTACCATCTCGCAGATATTTTTACGAAGGCACTAGGCAAGGAACAATCTTTGACACTGCGATACAAGTTGGGTTCATGATCTTCACCTACCAACTTGAGGGAAGTATTAAGAAAATAATAATTATCAAACTATACGCAATTATTGTATGCAATATTGTACGATATGTACGATATTGTACCCAATTATATGCAATTAATTAATAATGATAGAATCTCATGATGAGTGGATCTCTGCCTAATGAGATTGTAATTTGGAGGGAGAAAGTCTCCCTACACTAGTATATATGTGGGTACTATGATAGAGTAAGTTTTTGTAGATTATGCTATTTAGTTTTAGTTAGAAGGTGGTTTTTTTAGAGTTAGACTTAACTATGCCTTATTGTATAAGGGTTGGGTATCTCTGAAATATCTCTATTAATTTATTTATTTTTTGATAAAAAACTATGAAAAAAAATTATAATTTATTTGATTAATTCATACATCTTTTCAAACAACTCTTGCATGACATATACGAAGAAGCTAAGAATTATTTAATTGACACATTTACCTTTCTTACAAAATCTTTGTTTTTTTGAGATTATCCTTGCAAACTAACAACAAGTGTTTTAAAATTCCATTTGAAAGAAATGAAATATATTTGAGGAAAATATTTTTAATATTTTTTTTTAATCTTTAATCCATTTCTCTTGTCAATCCTTCTCTATATTCGTGATGTTATATATTAATCTTTTCTTCTTGATTTCTCCTCTTGTGTTATAGTTGCTCCATCTTCTTATAACATAAAAAAAACTTACTCAATTCAAAATTATAATCAATTATAATAAATTTATTATTTGTCATTTTATATTTCATGACCATAAATAAACAAATAATTATCATACACAAAAATATAATTTTAAAAAGGATTATATAAATATATATCCTTATAAACTAAAAATAATGATATATTATTTTTTTTCATTTATCTTATATATTTTTTAATAGAGGAATTGAAAAGGTAGAGTTGAGATGTATGAAGTTGTGAAAAATAAAAAGGATATGGATGTTGTAGGATAGGGGTGCATTGTTTATCTTGATGCTATTAACCATTTCTTGTTCCCTTCATTTATCACTTTATTGCATCAAACTCATAACCACAACATGTGATTATATGAATAAACTCCACACTTCACTCTCATGAACATGTTCTTGCATTTTTGTCTTTTGCTTTTGGATGCCTTTGCCAAATTAATGGTCACCAACAATTCAACCTTTGTTTTCTTTGGAATGGAAACTTTTGAACAATCACTCATTCTTATCAAAATAAAATAATTATCAAAATCAAAATAATTAGTTATTATTTAATTGAATTAGAGATCATTTTATAAACTAAAAAAACTATTGGTATCGAAAATAATTTCTATTATTAATAAAAATTTATAAAATAATTTTAAATTTGTATTTAACCATTAACTATTAAGATTTTAACTATCTATCTCTTTATATTCTAAATTAGTCTCTATTTGTCTTTTAGAGACTAATTTAAAATCTAAAATATTAGTCGCTAAAACTTAAGTAGCCAACTTATATACAAATTTAGAAACTATTTTATAAATTTTTATTAATAATATAAATCACTTTAAATATGAATATTTTTTAGTTTTTAAATTTATATATAATTTAGTTAATATAGTAACTATTTATTTCTATAAATTTATTACTAATTGATATTTTTTTAAATGAATGATATGACACATTTTTATACTTTAGGTTGAGTAGTCTAATGTATTTAGAGCATGTATTCCTTTAATGTTCTTATAAATTATTAGAGTTTTTAATTTTGGTATAAGGATTGAGATATTTTTAAAGTATTTATTTTATTTATTTTTGGTTGATAAAAAAAATGCACTATTCACTAGGTTGCTAATATAGATTTCTAAATAGTATGATTTCATATCACAAAGTTTATTCTCCAAATTATTTTATTATGATGTGTTACAAAATCATTATAAATAATCTATGATATAATTGATGACTTTTTACGGCAAGTGCACCGCGTTTGTCAAAAGTAATAATTGTCCCTAAGGACGGATATCGATCCCACAAAGAACAGTGAATTATTGAGTACAATAATCGCTAAATATAAAAACAGAACAATTAAAAGAGTTTTGAATTAATTGTGTTGGCACTGATCAATAAGAAAACAAACAAAGAATTAGTTGTTTCAATTGGAAAAATAAGGATTAGTTTCATCTCTCTCACTCTCAAGTATTTTGATTAGCATGTCAAATATAGATAATTATAGACACAATCAATTTCCAGGATCAAATCAAAACAAATAAATGACAATTCATCAAGGAATATCTTCTCATATTCTCACGGGTAAGTGTTTGTTTCTCTCTATTTTCACTGAATCATAACAAATCACAGTTGCTTTTCATTTCATCTTCAAATCACAAACATATTAGAAACATGAATCTTGAGGTCTTTTCCAGGGTTGTAATGAGGTTGGGCTTCCAAAAAATATTGGTTTTTCTTAGATAACAAAATGCACATATTAAAGAAGAAGAACATATCTACAATTCAATTATAGAGAATATATATGTTATCTAATTACCACTTTCTTTCGATGTCACCTTTTCCCTCATTTTCTTTTTGACTTTTCATGATTTTCATGAAATTTTTCTATCTTTCTTTTCTATTTATTTTTCTTCTTCTGTTCCTTTTTTTTTTCTTTTCAATAATAGGAAAAGATTCTTCCTATTTTCAACTTTTTGACTTTCACAATCAGAACCAACATTCCCTTTTCTATAAGTATTGCATTTATGTTCTCCTTCCTTAAACATGCTAAAGGGTAGGAAATTATATCAATAAAGGTTAAGGTGCAATATTAACAAAAAAATTCTTGGCCCAAAGGGGATAAAAAAAAATGGAATTCTAATATAAAGGTTGGCTTTTTGGCCCTGGCTCCTAATTAACACAAACAAATGCCTCAAACATCTTCATGCTCTTTTATAATGCAACAAAAATAAAAATTAAGCAACCACAACTGTCAATTCATCAGTAAAACTCTCAAACTGTTTAAGGTTCACACACTCACTTGGTTTAATTGGTCTAATTCCTTTTTGTCTTGTCATTATCTGTCCTAATCAATCATCCTGTTAAATTTATGTATCATACTTTTAACTACATTTGAATAAGGATTCAATCTAATTTTCTTTTCTAACCTGTGTCTAATTCATCTCACTATTTAATATTTAAACACAAGTTCTTTTTTCCACAATTCAAAATTAATATTCTAGTTCTTTTTTATTTGAGAAAAATAAACTAGAAAGCAAACAAATTAAAACTGGAAATTTATTCAAGAAAGAAAATTCAAAACCTAAAACTAACAAACTATAAAAAAAACAACAAATTTATTCAAAATACAAAATAAGCAATTAAAACAAACTAAAAAAAAGCAAATAAACAAAAAACAAAATAACCGAAAAATAAAATAAAATAAATAAAAACTAAACAGAAAATAAAATTTAAATAATTTAAAAGAAAAGAGAATTAGATAGATAAAACCATATTTTTGCTCAATCCTTTCTTCTTAAGAAGTCATCCAGCTTTTTGTTAAAATCTTTATCTATAATCTTGCTTCATTTGCTGGATCTGCCCCCTTGACTAATAGAACCTGTCCTCAGGTCAAAATACATAACCTGCAAAATGATTAGGAGGCATACAAGATTTTTTTTATTTTTATTTTTTTGAAAAATAAAATAAACAAAGATAACAACATAAAACTAAAATGTGGACTGGGTTGCCTCCCAGTAAGCGCTCGTTTAACGTCATCTAGCTTGACGCCTGTTTATTTCAAGATGGACAACTCTCTTTGTTGCATCATTCTGTACACATTCTTCTCCTGCATTAAAATTTTTATGACCATAAAAAAGATTTAAAGTTACCTCCTCATCTTGAGTTCTAACTTGAAGTTCTCCTTTGTCGACATCAACTATGATTCTAGCAGTCTTCATAAAGGGTCTTCCAAGTATCAAGGGAACCTCCTCATCTTCTTTCATGTCCATCACAACAAAATCCACAGGGAATGTGAATTTATCCACCTTGACGAGAACATCTTCAACCACACCATATGGATACTTGGTTACTTGATCAGCTAGCTTTAAAGTCATCTTGGTGGGTTTAATCTCCAAATCCCCTATTTTCTTCAGCATTGCCAAAGGAATTATATTTACGCTTGCTCCCAAATCCAATAAAGCATTGGCTACTAATAAAGCACCTATAGACACGGGAAGGTTAAAACTCCCTGGGTCCTTGAATTTTTTAGGCAAGCCTTTTTGAATAATGACATTGTATCCATCCTCCAGCTCTATATTTCTTTCTTCAATATAACTCCTATTCTTTCGAAATCTTTCAAATGTTGAATCTTGCTTCAAATTTCCTGCAAAATAATTTTTAGGGAGCAATTTATCAAAGAATTTTCTTTCCTTCTCTTTTTTTGAAGGAGAATGAGGATATGATAAATCTTTTTCAAGAACTCCTATCTCCTTATTTTCACTTTTCCTCTTTATTTTTTCCTCCTCACTTCTCTCTTTCTCATCTCTCTTCCCCTTTGTCTCATCTTTTTCTTCTTGTTCAGCAACTACATTATCGCAATGCTCTTTTGAATTGGTTTGGCTATTGACTGAAAACTGGCCATTTTGTTCCTCTGGAATTTGTGCAATTTGTTTGGTCAGTTGTCCCATCTGGATCTTTATGCTCCTAATCATGGCCATGCTATTGTCCTGCGCTTTCACAATATTGTCCTGCGCGCTCACAATCTTTGTCAGAGCGTCTTCAACTTTATTCATTCTTTCAAGCATGGATGGATCCTCAACTTCAGGTGAATTGTTCTGATAAAAACAGTGACCATTAGGATGAACATCTCCACAAAAATCACACCTGATTGACTGACTTTGGCTTTGAGATGAATGAACAACATATAATTGTTGGGGCAATTTAGCCATTTGTGCAGTTAGTTGCTCAATCTGCTGTGTCAGAATCTTATTTTTAGCCAAGAGTGCATCTTCTAACAACCCTTTATTATGAAGATCTTGTCCATCATGTTGGGCTTTATAATCAGTTGATGCCAATGCATCAATAATTATTGTCGCTTGTTCTACATCAAGGGCCATCATTGTGCCATCAGCTGCAACATCTAGGAGCATCTTTATGTCAGATCTGAGACCATTCAGGAATATGCTCAGTTGAGCAATATCTTCAAACCCATGATTTGGGCATTTTCTCAATATCATCTTAAATCTTTCCCATGTATCACAAAAGACTTCATTTGCTCCTTGTCTGAACATAGAGATTTCAGACTTTGCTTTGATGTAGCGAGAAATTGGAAAAAATCTTTGCAAAAAATTTTCCTCTACATCCTTCCAGCTAGTGAGGCTCTGATTTGGAAGTGATTTGAGCCATTCCTTAGCCTTTCCTGCCAATGAAAAAGAAAACAAGCGCATATAAACATTTTCAAGATCACCTGATTGAAAACCCATTGTTCCTACCAATTCATAAAACGTATCCAAATGTGAATATGGATCCTCATGTTCCATTGCTGTAAATTGAAAGGCACTGATGAGAGTGAGAAAATCGGGATTGATTTCCAAGGCCTTGGCAGTAGTAGGTATTGCAATACTAGAAAAATGTCTTGGTCCTTGGTACATGACATAATCTCCAAGTGTCCTCCTAGGAGGTGGTGCTTGTTGTTCTGTCATGTTGCTTTCTTCCTAAAGCATATTAGTAGAGAAAAAAAAAACAGAGTACTTTTTTTTCTTAAAAATAAATTAAATTAAATTAAATTAAAAAAAAATTGAAATATAAACAAAATAAGTAAAATAAAATAAAAATAACACAAAAAAAAATAAAACACTAAAACGACGTTAAGAGAAAAATAACAAATATATTCAAAAAAAAAAAATATAGATAAAATAAAAACTAGAAACAGAATAAAAGAAAACAATAAAAAACAAAAAATAACATACTTAAAAAAAAAAAAAATAAATACTAAAAATAAAATAAAATAAAGCTAAAAAAACCCTGAAAACTATAATCTAAACTAACTAATATTCTAACTAACTTGCTTACGTAGAAATAAAACTTAAGACTAATAATAAAATATAATTAAAACAAATAAATAACAGTTACGTAAATCTAAATCAAACTACCTAAAATAATCCTAAAAAAAACTAAAATAACATATAATAAAACAAAATCAAAATCAAAACAAAATCAAAACAAAATAAAATAAAAATAAACTAAATTACATAACGTAAAGAAAAGAATATAAAAACAATAACCTTTTAAAAAAAAACAGTAAATCTATACTAAAATCAAAATCAAATCTAATTTTAATAAAATAGCGTTTGTCAAAAGTAATAATTGTCTCTAAGGACGGATATCGATCCCACAAAGAACAGTGAATTATTGAGTACAATAATTGCTAAATATAAAAACAGAACAATTAAAAGAGTTTTAAATTAATTGTGTTGGCACTGATCAATAAGAAAACAAACAAAGAATTAGTTGTTTCAATTGGAAAAATAAGGATTAGTTTCATCTCTCTCACTCTCAAGTATTTTGATTAGCATGTCAATATTAAGTTCTTTGATTGAAATTGATGCCCGTATAAAAATCATTTATATCGATTCCTCGCATATAAAATCCTTAAGAATGTCCCCTAACTATCGATCCCTCGCATAATTATAAGAACAACTTAGAACGAAGCTCAGACGTTTAATAGCAATTAACATTTTTAGTCTATTCCTAGCACTCAAATATGTTAAGTATTGTTGTTTAGGTCCGAACCCTAAAAATACCTCCCGGTCAGATTTAAGATTCTCAATTTGTCACGGAAAATTAAAAGTAAAACAACAATACCAATAATCAATCAAGAACTGAATATTAATATATAAAATATCACCTCAATACATAAGAGTTTAAGTATATTACTCCCAATCCCAAAGGGTAGAATTAGCCACGCATACTTCTATCACCTTCCATTTTCCCAATTGGGTTACAATTCACTCTATGGTGTTTTCCTCTCAATCTGGCACCCTAAGGTTGAGCCTCTAGCCCTCTATTTATCCTAGTTTTCTAGGGTTAGGTTGTTTCCTATGTCGCGCTAATGGGCTAAATGATAAAACATAAAAAAGGCTCAATCTTTCTTTGTATCTTTTTCCATTCTGGGACCTTCTATCTTTATCTTTTTAGCTCAAATCATTCATCTTTAATCCAAATCTTCAATCTTCCTAATAAATCTGCAATTAACACCAAATTTGAGAATAAAATACTCTTATTCAAATAAAGATCATAAAAAATGTAAAAAGGTATAAATTCATAAATTAGGAATTATTTTATATGTAAATTAGCAATAAATCCTCATAAGTGCCTATATTTTAATATGAAATATTACTGAAATTAGACACTTATCAATAATCAATAGATATAACTTTGTTTCAGATTTCATGAAACAATACTCTCTTTTATGAATTCTGAAGTAAAATGAAAAATTTAAGAATATGTCGGTTTTAGTATTTCACAAATTTGCATCTCTAATTCTCATCATTTACAATTTCTAAATAAATTATTAAAATATCTTCACAATGAATTATTTAATTTTTTAAAATTTTAATAACATATGTTTAATTAAAAATTATTTTTATATTATTTTACTATTATTTTTAATAAAAAAATATTTTATATTCTTTTTAATAAAATGATTAATTACATAAGCAGTTATGATCAAATGATTTTCTTGAAAGACATTTTCCTGTTGAGAAAAGATTAAAATTTAAAGTAATAAATATTTTGGAATAAATTAAAATATTTCAGAAGCTTATAAAATGAATTAGAAGAATTATTATTTACAATCTAGGAGGAAATTGTTATGTACTAATAAGATAAAATAATTGTAAATTATCATTCAACTATAAATTATAAAATAATTGTGTACATATATGTCAAATTAACCTGTTTATTTTTTAGTCTAAATTTACAATATAAAAAAATTAGTAATACTAAACTGAATAAGTTTGATAGTTTTTAAATCAGCATTAAGTTAAGTCAAATTGATCCAATTATTAGGACATATATACCCATATTTTTATACCATTATTATAAAGTGGTGATAGCTTGATAATCTTATCCCATATTAGAATTAAAGAGATAAATATTTTCTATCAAAATAAAACAATTTTAAAACTATATACTAAATAAATAAGAATAGTAAACAATATTTTTTTTATTGTACAATTATTAAAAGATAATATTTTTCTTTGTTGGAGATGTCACATCGACTAGAAATAAGGACATTTCATAATGTATAAATGGGTGCAAACCTCACCTTGACGGTTTTATGGGATTGAATTAGGTTTAAAGTCCTAATAAAAAAATATTAACAAAATATAAGTCATTATTAATCGTGTTGGTCGGTCTGGACCGGCCGAATCAAAATCTCGATGATGTAAATCCTATTTATACAACTATATTTTACCTCTTAAACGATCTCTAACTATATTAAAAATAAGAAACATATTAAAAAATATAAAAATAAGAAACATATTAAAAAATATGGAAGTTTTTAATTTTTTCATACACTTTTTTTTATGTTTTATAAGTATTTAACATGGAGTAATTGTTTGTGGTGGGGGTCTGTCATGGGTTGTCTCATTTGCACTTTTTTTATACATTTTGAAGTCAGTCTTCCACGTGCTTCTGGGGACTCTCCATCACCTTCATTACATATCTCTCTTCTCTCTTCTCCTCAATTTTCAGTGCCATTTTCTTCTCTCTCACACTCCTTTCCTTTCTTCTCCCTGCAACTGTCACAACATTGCAATCAGCCATGGAAGAAGCAGCAAGGCACAACAACAATGAAGTTGCTGATGGAACAATGCAATGCATTCACCACCATCACAGCAACCCTGGGGCCATCTGTGCCTTCTGTCTCCAAGAAAAACTCGACAAGCTTCTCTCTTCCTCTTTCCCTTCTCCTCCTCCTCCTTCTTCTTCTTCTCCTTCTTCTCCTCCTTCCTTCACTCCACCCCCTCCTCCCTCTTCTTCTCTCCCTCTCTCACTCAAAACCAACCACCACACTCCTTTCCTCGTACCAAACAAAAACATCAACACCAAGAACAAGAAACCCTCCACCACCTCCAACTCCTCCTCTTCGGGTAACATAATTTTCAAGCGGAGCAAGTCCACGAGGAGCCACACCCAATTCATCCACCATCACCACGACTTCAGTCCCAGGAAAAAAAACGGTTTTTGGTCTTTTCTGTATCCTTCTTCCAAGGAAGCAAAGAGTGCAAATGGGAAGCAGAGGGAAAAGCAGAGGAAGAGTGATCACGTGATTATGGAAGAGGACACGTGTTTGAGTTCTTCCTCTTCCAAGGTTTGGAGATCTAGATCTGTTGGGTGTGGTAGCAGGAGCTTCTCTGCTGATTTCTTCGAGAGGATCTCTTCTGGCCTCAGCGACTGCACTCTCAGAAGAGTCGAGTCTCAACGCGAAGGAAAACCCAAGGTTGTAGCCTCTGCTTCTTCTTCTTCTTCTTTTGCTGGTGCTGGTGTTGGGAACCATTGCATGAAGGAAAGAGTAAGGTGTGGTGGAATCTTCGGTGGGACTTCGTCGTCGTCCTCTGCATCTTCTTCTTCTTGGGTTTCTTCCACTGTGGATGATGGCAGAGGAAGGAGTTGGGGGTGGGCCTTCGCTAGTCCCATTAGAGCTTTCACCACCAAAGCTTCTTCTTCTTCTTCGAAGAGAGACGCTTCTGATAAGAACGCCACGCCTAACTTATCATCCATTCCTTCTTTGCTCACTGTAAGAGGCTGAACTCAAACTATGAAGAAAAACAGAGAGAGTGTGTTTTGGAGGCTCTGTTTTTGTTTATGCACATTAGCATGCTTCGTTAATATAATATTGTAACACTTTCAAGTTCTAATTTTCTCTCACATTCTTTTTTTTTTTGTTTTGTTTATTGTAGTGTATTGTTGTTCATAGATTATGATTAGTTGAGTGATTCTTCTTTATGATCTATAGACTATGAAATACTCTCTTTATGCCACCATATTTAGTGCAACATATGCATCGATGAAGAGGGAAATTAATTGAAAAAAAGTTTAAAACTGTTATTTTGTCTCAACATTTATAGCGGTTAGTCAATTTCAATTTTCTTTTATTCTCAATATACTACTTTGTTAAAAATGATTCAATTTCTTTTTTTTTATTAGATTAATTCCACATGGACACATGTAAGATGATTTATAAGAGTTGTATGGTAACAAAGAAGTCATCTTTCTCCTTTGGAGTTGCAAAACCAATATAATTTCTCTCATAGTGGGTGAGTAGGAGTTTTGGGGTTAGACTACTGAAAAATAATTTTGGGGTTGTCCTTCCTACAAGTTTAGAGTTACGAAATTTTGTTATGTTAAATTTGAAAAAAAATTTGTATGTTTTTTTTTTTTTAAATATTAGTTAGATGTGTATATTTGATTCATTTTGTGTTATGACCCTCTTAAAAATCATAGTGAAATTGAAGAATTGGTCGTGTACAATTTTTTCAAATGTTACATTAAAGAAGTTAGTAATGAAAAAAAATGCAATTATGGTGTGACAAAGAAAAAATATATATAATCTAAAAAAAAGTGTAAAGATCTTAAAAAATGGGAACAGTGAGGTTGGTTATGAAAAAGATGCAATTATGGTGTGACAAAGAAACAATATATATAATTTAGAGAAAGGTGAAAAGATGTTAAAAAATGGAAACAATTATTGTTAGTCATAGTGTATTTTGTGGTTGTAGTTAACATAATTATAATGAGATTATAATGAGACATAGTGTATTTTGTGGTGCTAATGTTGTTCAAATTACCATGAGATTGTAAAAGCTAGATCTGATTGTGGTCACATCATGTTTGTATTAAGTATATCAAGTCATGTACCATTTTGTAATGTAATATTTAATGAGTATATATAATCTTTACTATAATTATAAGATTGTTGATATATTTGTATTAAAAAAATATTAAGAGGGGATCAATGAGAACACAAACTTATTATATAAAAGACTATCATAAAGAAGCATACTTAGGTATGTTTGAAGTTCATAACTTTGTATTTGAAAGATATATCCAAATTATCCTACAAATACACTCAAATAAAATAGAGTCATGATATATTGACACTATCATACATTGATACCGTCTGACACTAACACACATTTGACACTGCAGATGTGGCAATGACGTGACAAATTCAAAATAGGGTAGTAACGTGAATGAGCAGTGAGGCGCGAATTTTAAAATAGGGTAAAAAGAATATATTACATCGGTTCGTTGTAACAACCAGTGTAATATATTATTTTTTTTACTCAGAACATATTACATCGGTTAAACCATATAACCAGTGTAATATATGACCCATATTCAAAATCTTTTAGATTTTTTTTTTCATGAAAAGTGGGTGGCCATAAACGTCACATAAGTAACCACTTACAGACACATGAGTAACCACAGTTTTTTGTGTGTGTCAGTACATGTGGAGGAACTTGTGGCTGGGTAACCAGTTCTGGTAGGGTGGGTATCCTGTTTTGCCATAGGTGTAATATATGGCCCATATTACATCGGTTAACCGTCCAACTGGTGTAATATATAGCCCATATTAAAAAAAATTGATTTTTTTTATGAAGAGTGGGTGGTCATAACTGTCACAAAAGTAACCACTTACAAGCACACGGGTAATCAGTTTTGCATGTGCCAAAACATGTAGTTGGGTAACCAGTTTTGATAGGGTGGTTGTAATATATGGCCCATATTACATCAGTTAAGCCATCTAACCGATGTAATATATGACGCATATTACACCGATTAAGTCATCTAACCGGTGTAATATATGTGCTTCTTGTTGCTTCTTTCTCCCCCCCCCCCTTCGACGAGGTCGGTGCTTCTTTCTCTCTTTCGTTCGACCTTCCCGCTTTCACTTTCGCTTTCACACCCGCACTCAAACAATAAACTCTTACAAAACTGCCACATCACTTCCACAAAATTACAAAAAACTCCACTGTCACATCCTCACCCAATGTCACGTCTGCGGTGTCAAGTCCGTGTTAGTTGACAAAGGGGGTCAACAAAACATTTTTCAATAAATATAACTCTCAATAACGCAATTATACTTCAAAATATGTTCGGATAACAAATATATTTGAATATTAGAATTGTAGTTCAAATATGTGAAAAACACAACAAATTAAATACAATAATCACTATAAGAAAATAATTTAATAACAACTAATTTTAGAGAAAAATAATAATTAGTCACTATAGTGACTAAGTTAGATATTATTTTATAAATTAAAAAATTATTGGGATCTAGAGTTTCTAAATATATATCCAACATTAACTACTAATGTTTTAGCTACTAACTACTTCATATTCTAAATAATTTTTAATTTAAAATTAGAAACTAAGTACTGACTTGTCCCTAATTCAAAGACAAAAGAACATGAGAAATACACTAATAATGAAAAGAAGTTTCTTTTTTATTTTTCAAGACATGCGTTGGGAAAATTGCTATGAGGTGTTTGAAAGCCTCAACATTAACCTTATTAATCGGTCTTTTCTCCCTCTCTTATGCTTGTGAAAATGTGCTTGTTGTTGCCTTCCATGTCAGACTTTTCATTTTTTTCCTACAAATTTCTTCCTAAAGTTTGAATACAAACGATGAACACAAAATCATTGATCAACTCCAGGTAAAAGTTCTTGTATTGTTGGCAACAAATGCTTTGAAATTCAAAATATAACACGTAAGATGCGACATATAGGATATGAGATGAGTCTATACAACCTACACCAAATTTACTATTACATACCTTTTGTTGGTCAAATATAAATGTGTTTTGAGACACACACTGCAACACCTCCGAGATTATCTCCATTGCACTTAAAAGTTCACCTCCATAGTACCTTTTAAAAAACAATCCAAACTAATGATAGACCAACATGACAAAAATATGTCTTCAAACATACATAAAACCTCTTGAATATTGGCAAATCATCACTCTCTTCAACTTTGACTTCCATGTTCACACATAATTTGATCTCAACAACTCATGTGCATAAAACCAACCCACTACACGAAATAAGAACGACAAAACCACAACCACAATCGTTACTCTATTACTACAAATTTTATCTCCTAACCACAATCGTTACTCTATTACTACAAATTTTATCTCCTAATCTCGCAAATATTCAACCAACAAAAATTCTAATTTACTTCAATTTTCATAAAATAATTTATTTTTCACCTTAAAAAATAACTAAAAAAATCACATAATATTCATCTAAACTTAAAATATCACATACGATTATGTCTCACTCTAGAATTAATCAGAATAACCCGTTAACAAAATGGACTAAAGTGAGTCATTTAAAAAAAATATAAACTATACTGAGAATTAAAAAACCAACATATCACATTGACTAATTAGGCACATACTCAAATAAAAAATAATATTAAACCTTGAAAAAAATTAAAGTTTTCATTTTTATATTCGCTATCTATATCTTAATGTTCTTGTAATGCAATGCTATGATAAATACACGTAATTACAGTTTCTGTAAAATCACTGTTCACACCTATACAAATGTTTCACTGGTGCAGACGCAATGAAAAAGACTAATAGAGGATTTAATATAACTTTTTAAGTTGTTTTTTTTTATCGAAATTCTTATAAGATGGTAGTGTAATGCTTATAATTTAACAGAAAAAGTATTAAAAATAATATTGCTAAGAAAATCAGAAAAAAAAAACTATCAAAATTTGTTCTTAGTCAAAGTAAGATAATTGATAAGAAATTGTTTTATTTTAAAAGAATAAAAATCAACCTAAACTATTTCTTATTTTTTATTTTATATTATTATTAATAGCTTCTTTCTATAAATTATTAAAAGATAATGCTGTGCTTTATTGAAATATATCCTCAAATATTATGATATATTTTATTTGAATTTAATGGGATTTTAAATGTAATGAATTCGTAACATTATACTTAACTTTTTAGTTTTTAGTATCATAAATATAATAACATGTTTAATATTATTTAACTATTATTATTGTTATTATAGTTTAATAACATCATTGAATAATTAAATCTTAAACCAGTGTTTTCACTATTTTAATATTAAAAACATTTTTCAATGTTTTCGAACTATTAGAAACAAAGATATTTTCATTATATATTATAAATATATAATAAATAGATGCAAACTTCATCTTATAATTAGAAACATTTTTATTATATATTATATATAAATAAATGCAAACTTTATTTTATAAAATTAATACTTTTATACAGAATAAATTGTGGAAAATAGTAAAAGTGGTGGAAGTTTCTATATTTTTTTGTTGGGATTCTTGGTAGCTTCCATCTTGTAAATTGATGAGTAAACAATGATGTGTGATGGTGGCAAAGACATATAATTTGTGATAGTTTCTGTGGAATCACCATTCACATGCATTCACATGTTTGAGTGATTATGCAGAAGGGAGAAGATATATAGAACTACTCATGACCATGTTACTGGTGTTTTGTGTTAATTATAAGCAGATTTTTCCCTTTGGATGCGACTTGTGTGATTGTTATTCTCTTCATATTTTAGTTGATAATCAATTTTTGTTCATGTAAGTTTCCTCAATAGTCAAATGCATGAACATGGTTGCAGATGAAGTTCTAGTGGTCCCAAGATTGCATTAACCAACAAGATCTTGCATTCACTGTTTGTAACATTTATTATATAGGCTTTTGTGGCCAACTAGTTCCACTTCTTCACTTTTTTTTAACATTTTCTCTCCAGTTACACACAGCTGTATACAAATTCTAATACTTTATTGTGATCTCAATCAAAAGAGCTTAAGGAATTTCACAATTCTCTTAAAAGGAATCTGAGTGTGAACAATCTGATGTAAAACTGAATTGTTAATATATTATATTTCAATGTAAATTTTTTATAATAAATCTAGTTATGATTTAAATGTATTTATTTATCTGAAAACTCTGATTGTAGTTTAATTTACCTCTTAAAAATTAGATTTTATCTCATATATTAAAAAACCTCGTAAAACTAGCTTATAAGGTGAGGTTTGTAGGTTTGTACTTATATATTATGAAATTGAAATGTTCTAATTTTTAATCGATGTAGTATCTCCAATACACACCCTTTACGTCGAGGCTACCAACTCGTGAGACTATATATTATGGGTGATCCGATAACAGTTTAATAATGGGTGACCTGATAAGTCTAACAAACAATCGCTAGCATAAGTTCAAAATGACTATGATATCAAATTAAAAAAGTGACTTTAAGCATAACTCAACCTCGAAGCTTGTACCCACTTATATAATATGAAATTTCCTAATCTCTATTCGATGAGATATCCAACACACCCCTTACATCAAAGCTACCAACTTGTGCGTTAGACTATATATGAATGGTCTGATAACGAGTGACTTGATAACATTACAAGAAAATCATGAAATAGAAACCAATTTTAGAGACAAAAAATAGTTAGTTGCTACAGTGACTAAATTAGAGACCATTTTAGAGACTAAAAAAGTTTTTGGTTTCTAAATTGATATCTAATTAGCTACCAAGGTTTTAACTACCAATTAGATATCAGTTTAGATACCAATTAACAATAATAGAAACTAATTTAGAAACCAATTTTTTTTAGTTTCTAAAATTGTCTTTAATTTAGTCACTATAACAACTAATTATTTTTAGTTTTTAAAATTAGTTTATATTTGATGATTTTTTTTAGTGTAAGCCTAACAAATAATATGATCGAAATAACTCTAATATCATAGTGAATTTAATTTCATAGATTTAGAGAAATTAAAAAATTGTTTATTAACATAATTTAAGAAAAGTAAATATTTGGAGGAAGAAAAATGTGAAAATATTGATATTATTTATTATAATTCAGTTATGGGAAACACTGATGTTGATTGATACTAATATATAATGAATATCTAAGATAAGATAAAATATGATGGAGACAATTGTCTCGATGAAAAAAGTACATGTATAGAAGAAGACACACAAAAAGCTGCTTCAAACACACATTTTTTTGGTCCACCTATTTTATTTATAATATAAAGAGAAAATGGTGATTTATTTTATACATCTTCACAAATATTTATTTTATGTTTTTTACTTTTTCTTATCACATTATGTATTATATTCACACTTTTTTTTACATGTATTAAATAAATAGCATAATGTGACTTGGAACCATGTGCACGTTTCACAATCATTATAAATAATTAGTGTCCAAATGAATTGACATTGGGTTCAACTATATTCGATGAAAATAAGTTGAATTTAAAGTTTGATACGAATTTAATATAAGTTCTTTATATTTATTTAATATTTACTCTATTCGTGAATCACTTTATTAAACTAGTTAAACTTAACTTTAAATTATAATTTTTTTATTTATCTACTTCATACATATTATAGAGATGATGTGAAATTTAGTCTTTTTTATATAAATTTCATGTTAGCTATTGTTAACTTTCATGGTACGGGCAGGGATAATAAACAGGTTGGATATTATGGAGGGACTGACTTTTATTTTCGACACTTTTAAAAAAAATATTATGTTTTTTTAAATGAAAATTAATAGTGATTAATGTTTATATAAAATTTTATTTATATTTTTTTATACATTGATTTATTGAAGTATAATTGATATTTATTTTTTATGCAACAAAACTTCTTTCATTATATTTAAATTTATTATTTATTTTTGTCTAAAAAGTGATATAAATAATTATAACCAAGTAAATAGATAAAAAATAAATAAAAAAATTAAAAAGTGGTGGACCAACATGCCTTATAACGAAGTAGGTTACTATTTTCAGTCCGCACAACCTTGACAAACCAGTCCGTCCCACCTCACTTTTAGGCTTCGTTTGGATCCAGGGGTGCCACGTTGGCGACGACGGAAGTCACAACAGCACCCCGTTTGGATCCATGCATGCTAGCGGGTGAATGTGGAAGGAAAGACCAATTTGAGTGAAATGTTGATCTGCGCAAAGATGAAGAGAAAGTTGCACTGTAGAGTGGGAGTGCCAAGTCATCCCAAGCAAGTTACAACGTTGCCCTTGCTTTTGCTGGAATGAAGAGAAACAGTGCCCCTGCGCCCTCTGCATGCATGCCACATGAAGCCATGAGATTCCTGACTTGGCTCAGGAATCGTTTGACTCTCTGTGAATCTGTGAAAGGAGAGTGAATGCAGTGGGTGAGTGGGTGAGGTAGGTGGGCGTGAAGCTGGCTATATAAGAGCATGAATTCCTTCCTCCATTCACAGAAAACCAAAGATACGAGCCATAGAGAGTGCATTGTAGTGTGGTTGGAGAGATTCCTATAAGCCATCTTCGTTTCTGTTAGGATACCTTGTTCATCTCACGTTCTGGGGTTGTTGTTGTGATTCATCTGGGTTAATCTGGTTCATCTAGGTTCGTTCTGAGGTGAGAGCTTTTTCTCTGCAATGGTGCATAATCGATTATGCCTCAATTTGAACCAGTGAGATAATCGATTATGAGGCAGATAATCGATTTTTCAAAGAACATAATCGATTATCTGTAAAAATTTACAGGCATAATCGATTATGTGAAGTGTTGAAAAAGGGCCATAATCGATTATTGTGTGCCATAATCGATTATGCTTTATTTTTTCCTACGAAGATAATCGATTATGCCTGGATAATCAATTATCTTTTCTGTATAACTGAGAGCATAATCGATTATGTTCTATATTTTTCTGAATTCTATGTTTTTTAAATTTTTTTTATGTGATTTTCAGGCAGTGTTCTTTATCCAAAGTTATCCTTGTGCGGCTGTTGTTGCTTATCTTCAGGTTTTTAATTTTTTTTATGTAAAGTTAATTTTTTTAATCCTTGTGCTGTTGTTTTTGATAGGGTTTTCATTTTTGTAGATTAAGCATAATTTATTAATGTTATAATAAAAAACATTATAAAAATGTTGTATTAATTAAAAATAACAGTAAAGTTTAAAGTAGAAATATCATTTTGAGTTATTTTTTTTTTAATTTGTATTTCACATAAATTATTGGTGTTAGAATTAAATGTTAAAAAAAATGTTATAATAATTTAAAAAGTCAGAAAAAGTTTATTTTAGGATTGATAATAAATTATTACAAAGATAAATAAGTTTACAGAATCCAAATAAAAATTAATAATCTGTAATTAATATTATTTTAGATTGTACATAAATTATTACAAAGATAAAAATAAATGTATTTAAAATGAATATTTTTACAAGTGAAAATAGAAATTTTTAATTTGTAGGTTTTTTAAAAAGTAATTGATATTTTAGAAGTGCTATTTTTAATTGATATTTTAATTATAAATGTAGAAAGTAATTATTTATTTCAAAATGAATTGTTTATTAAACAGATTTAAAAAAATTTATTTTGACAGAATGGAATTAAAAATTTTAAAAATATTTTGATAGGGTTTTCATTTTTGTAGATTAAACATAATTTAGTAATGTTATAATAAAAAACATTATAAAAATGTTGTATTAATTAAAAATAACAGTAAAAGTTTAAAGTAGAAATATCATTTTGAGTTATTTTTTTTTAATTTGTATTTCACATAAATTATTGGTGTTAGAATTAAATGTTAAAAAAAATATTATAATAATTTAAAAAGTCAGAAAAAGTTTATTTTAGGATTGATAATAAATTATTACAAAGATAAATAAGTTTATGGAATCCAAATAAAAATTAATAATCTGTAATTAATATTATTTTAGGTTGTACATAAATTATTACAAAGATAAAAATAAATGTATTTAAAATGAATATTTTTACAAGTGGAAATAGAAATTTTTAATTTGTAGGTTTTTTAAAAAGTAATTGATATTTTAGAAGTGCTATTTTTAATTGATATTTTAATTATAAATGTAGAAAGTAATTATTTATTTCAAAATGAATTGTTTATTAAACAGATTTAAAAAAAATTATTTTGACAGAATGAAATTATAAATTTTAAAAATATTTTGATAGGTTTTCATTATAGATGACATCATCATCCCACAAACGTAACAGAACCCGTAAGGGTAAATCTCCAGCACAAGATGTTGACGTTCCTCCTCCTGATTCCAGAAGTTCTTGATTATTCAAGATACTTCAGTACAAATGGTGGTTTTTGAAAAAAAATTTCACGCAAGAGCAGTATTACCACCAAAAGTGATGAATACTCCATTTTTTGCTGGTCCAGGATTTGAATTCCAAAATCTTCTCAATTTGCAAGGTTTACAACCTTTCCTCGGAATTAATCTTATGAGGATTTGGTAAGGGTTTTTTATACAAATGCAAAATTCACACCTGCTGGTCACCTTGCCATTGAGATTTGCGGAAAAATGATACACATCAAAGAAGTGGATTGGATGACCATTGCTCATCTACAGTATGACGGTCTTAAGTTAACCCCGGGACGATCCCTGAGGAAGTGAATTTTGATCGAGCACTAGCACTATCCACCATGATTCGTGAAGATGTTCAAGGTGAAAATCTGAAAAATGTCGGTAGTCTGAAGATGAATGACCGACTGTTGCATTACACATGGGTGCATATCTTGTGCCCTCGAGGAAGCAATTATGCACCACTGCTGAATGAGATATTTTCATGATGTGGTTAATCAAGAATAATGTACGCATTAATTGGCCTCATTACATAATGCAACAGATCATCAAATGTCGGGATAACAAGATGCCTCTCCCATATGCAAATTTGATAACGAGGATCTTGCAGGTGTATGGCTTTGACTTGTCCAATGAACAAGCAATAATCTAGTCTGGAATCATTACTTTGGCAAAAAAAGTATGACAAAATTAAATATATTCCAGGTCAATTGCATATGGCAACTTGGTAGACCCCAACATGCAAACGAAGAAGATGATGAAGAGGATGAATTGCCACCACAAGATGTTGAAGGTGGTCAACCTGAGGAGGAAAACCCCACTCAAAGGGAATTGTTAAATCAAATTTTGTTCGGCATAGAAAAGATGAATACCCGAATGGACAGAATGGAGGTTACTCTGGCTGACATTCGACGTCATCAAGGTCATTGAGTGTGTTATTATTATGTTATTGTCATTGTTATTTTTATTTCTAAGTTTCATGTTGAACATTGATGAATTGTGTTTGTTATTTTTGACGTTGACATTGTTATTGTTAAGGTTTTTTGCTACTTATTTACATAATCATATTGTTTTTAATGCAATTTTTTTACCATCTTATTACTGGGAATGTCTTTTCTTTTTCTAATTAACATTATTATGTTCTTCATGTAATGACTTTATATTATATATTTTGACACCTACTTAATATTCATGTTATATTCTAAATTTCTATTTTCTTTTTAAAATATATTCATTTTGCTATTCATAATAATGGAAATTATTATTAAAATTAATTTTATATATATATATTTGTATATATATAACATAACATAATTTATAAAATCATTTATAATATTAAAATTATGTAAATAAATTAACTTAAATAAAAAATAATTCTTAATTAATAAAATGTTAAATAATATAATTATACTTTAATTTAAAATTATAATTAACTAAAATATGAAATAGGATTAATCATTATTTATTCTTTTTTTATATTCAAGGGTAAAATTGTAATCTCACAAATTTTACTATTCAAAATATATTAAAATACTCTCACAACTATCACATCATTCACAATTTCCAATAAACTTTCTTCACACATCCACCATAACATACCCCAATCCAAACAACTTCAACTTTCTTCACACTTCCACTCCCACTCACCCTCAACTTTCCACTCTCACTCACCCTCAACTTTCCACTCCCCCACACCCTCTAATCCAAACACAACCTTAGTGAGCCAGCAGGTCAAGTTAAAACAAATCGGGTTGATCCATTTTGTCATCCCTAAATAAAGTTAGTATATAACATTTTACTTTAATTTGTATGGATTCCATCATATCGCCTCCTTTTAAGATATTTTTACAATTTTTACTTTAATAATTTTTTTTATAAAACTCATTCTCATTAATATTTTATTTGATTATTGACAGAAAAATTGTTATTCTTATAATCAACATCTTATTCAAGATTTGAGTTTTATTTTTTATATAATATTTTAATGAAAAGGTGTTTATCTTATAAAATGTATAACTCCTATAAGAGAGATACTATTGTATGAGTACATGAGGATATATAAGGTTTGTTTGATGGTTTGATGTTAGTTGTAAAATAGTGTATTTAGTATTTATAATGAGTAGATGTAGTATGTGGGCCATTGGGCCCAGTACTTTTTTTCTCGATATATTATTTCGCTATCCTTTGAAATTGGGCTCAGCAATAGAAGGCGACTTTTCAAATTCTATTTTTGGTACTTTGTAGGTCCAAATGTTTTATTTATTAATTTTCACTAGTCTCTATATATGTAAAAACCAAACTAACATATGCTACAAATCACATAACATCTACTTTCTTCCTCAAACTATTTGATAAGGACAATGCAGTTAGAGTTTATAGTTAAAATTAAATGCAAAAATTGAATTCAATAAATGCATGAAAGATTAATAATCCAATTTGTAACGTCCTATATTTTTCCACATTAAAAAAAACTATAATCTATATAAAATATTAAAATGAATATATAAACATGATACGAATATGTCCACAACCCTTTCTTAAAAATATTACAAAACATATCTCTCTTCATAAAACTTTAATCTCTTCATAAAACTTTAATATCTACATAAAGTTAAAACAAATATTCATATTTCAACTAAAATAATTTCATTATCCAGCTTCTCACTGAGGAGGAGGAGCTCAATCACCGGTAACATCATCTGTTCTCGTGTAAATACACGATAATCACAAATAAAGAAATAACACAAAACAAATAACAGGGTAAGCTAGCTATATAAAGCAAAATTCTATAAAATTTCAATTTGAAATTACTAAACATAAATCATTAAGTTTCATACAATTTCTCAAATCATCAAGTGTCGTACAAATTCTCAAATCATCAAGTGTCTATTAAAATTCAATATTCATCTTTCACATGTCAGACTTCGACTGACTCATATAACATAGACACTTGACTCTACTTCCGGAAGACTCGTGTATTGAAATTAGAATCTTGAGACATGCACCTTGTCATACTACTAGTTGCGAATCCACACAACCATGTGCATAATTATCTCAATATCTCATAATCTCATCCACTCATATAACAGGGTAAAATCATATGACCTGAAAGACCAAATTATGTTTCAAACCCCAAACAAAGTCATATGAACCTCCATCGACTCTCACCAACTGAATAACTTCATCTAAGTGATTCCATTATATCAGTAGAGTCAGGATGTCTCATTATGGGTCTAACAGATCAATACACCCTAACAACAATCTCAACACGGTATTTCCTTTCCTGAAAATACTATGTCTTATCTTACTTTCACATCATTGCACACTTCATTTAACACATCAATATACCATTCAATCATAATATATAATTTAAACTTTCTAACAATCCAAATATATCCAAAAAATTATTTAACAATAGTAATCCAAAATAAACTATGCTAAAATAATAATAATAGCAATATCCATATATGTATACAAAATTTTGGATTGATCAAAAATATTTTAGGTTGATCTAAATTACACCAGAGAGCACCCAGTAAATTTGGATTGACCGAAAAGAGTTTAGTTTGATATAAATCACACTAGAGAGCACACAGGAAATTTGGATTGATCGAAAAGAGTTTAGTTTGATCTAAATCACACCAGAGAGCAAACAGGAAATTTGGATTGATCGAAAAGAGTTTAGTTTGATTTAAATCACACCAGAGAGCACCCAAAATAACAAAGTCCCTGCTATAGTTGAAATTACTCTAAATCAACATCAAACAACCCATACTTAACAACATTATAATTGTATAACAAAAGTTTGAGACTGGTGACCACGTCACCCCCACATGCAGATCTTCTAGCCTAGTGTTCTATTAGAAATTAATGTTAGCTTCCCTTACCTGAAATTTAGCATATACTCACTAAGAGCTCCAAATCCACCAAGAACTTAAAGGCAACTTAACCTGCACCACAAAGTCCTAATAAAAAATCTGACTATATCATTAGGACCCTAAGCTAACAGAGATTAACCCTGGAGCCTGGAGTTAAAAAGGTCACATGCAAAGCAAAGACAAAAACAAACGTAACAGGTTCAAAATTTGACTCAAAGATAAGAGCAAAAATGAACTTACTCTATCAGAGATTTTGATCGAGCAGTCTTGTAGTACTCACTGTCAGGAGTCTGAAGGTAGACTCTGATCGTCAAACTGATGAGCGAGGAAGCCAAAATCTTAGAGAGAATGGAGAGAAAAGGAAAAAGAACTTTATAGAGAAATGGTGGTTCTTTTTAAAATGAAACCTGAATAACATAATTTCTATTTATATGCTCTTTTAAATTTAATAATAAAATATTCCGGTGTCATTTTAATTTTACCACTTCTACTCTAAGACTATTTTTCTCAATCCTTACACAATTAATATTTTTTTTTTGCATTTTGGTTAATTACTAATTATAAACTATTATATAATTATAAATATATTAAACAAAAGTAATTTTTGGATATTTCCATATTTCATGCAGTTGGAAGATAGACACATCCTTATAAAAATTCACATTTGCACCTCATCTAGTTTTTTTTTTTGTTTTTTTTAATAAATGACACTTTTTTTTTATATTTTTAGTAATATGGTACTTATCTCGATTAAAATATAAATGAAACTTATTTTTATAATATATTATAAAAAAAATAACACTTTATTAAAACTCTAATAAAAAATTATGAGAACTAAAATTAAAGTTTTGAAATATAAAAAAAAATTATAAACAAAAATTAAATTATTTTGTTCTAATATTCTTTTAGATATTTTTTTAGATGATGATTATATATTAAATTATTTTAACTACACTTAAAGTGTCATAAGTGAGATTAGTTTTTGACCAATTAAGCTAAAGAAAAATAATTGCAAGACCCAATAAAGTGTGTTATCATTTATTGATCCTACAATATCACCTCCTTTATTTTCTTAATAATAGAATTGCAATCTTACTCCTTATATTATTTATATTTATATTTTAATTATTTATATTTATATTAAAATCACATATAAATATAATTTAATAAGTTAATAAATTTAATACTTTATTTATATTTTTTATGATATATAATATATAATATATAATAATTAAATCATTCTATTTGTTTTTTTTTAATATTTTAAATTTTAGAATTTTCTATTTGAGTTTTAAATTAGTATAATATTTTAAAACAAAATAACAAATTTGAATGTCACTATATTAAAAGATAAAATAAGTGGACATCGTTTATTGAAAATACATGAATGTTATTTTATTAAAAACATAAGAGAAATGAGTATATTAGATGAATGTAGCTGTTATTTAGCATGAACTAAGAGGAGATAACTAAAATTATTTATATATTAATTATGATAAATATTTATTATCATTATTGTTGTATCAAAGTGTTTATTGAAATTGTTGTATTGGGTATTACATTGATGGAGAGAATGATTAGTAGTTGGGTGAGATGTCATATTATGGTCCCATTCAACAATTTATGAATAATTACAAATAATTATTAGGTAGAGAATAACTTTTTTATACCAATCTTTCATTAGTGAACAATAGTAAGATATTTTATATATGTAATAAACAAAAAGTACTATTAAATTGATGATACTATTGAATTAATGATGAATAACTTGACTATAAATTATGAGGTTATATAAGATTGTAAATTCTATTGATACATTGAATTAGACCAAAATATCATATGCTAAAAGTCTATCAATATTCTCACATACATGTGAATATAGTTAATGATACTCTATAATTCATGTAACAAATTATTATGGTAATTTTAATAGATTAAATATAAAATAAATAATTCTTTTTTTGGTAAGTGTGAATCCTGATTACTTAATAAATGGTTGTTTAATTAAGTAATCTATACTCACACTATATATACATTTATATTTATATGATCATAATGAGGCTAGTGAGCATTTGAGTTTTTTTGGTATAAAATTTGTTAGTAGATTATTTTCACTGTTCTAAAATAACTGTAATTTTAACTTTTATTGTTTAAAATAAACTGATGTTTCCAGATTTTAAATAAAATAATATTTTCATTTTAAAATATATTATTTTAATATACAGACAATAAAAAGTAGATTTATCTAAAAAAATAAAAAGCTTAATTACCTTTTATCTTATTATGTATTTGTCAACTTTATTCAATTTAGTTTCTTTAGGCTCACTTAAAGATAAAATAATTTGAATTATCATCACGTGAATTTTTATAAGTTTCATAATTTGTAACACAGGTATTATAAATTATATTATACGCAAACTAAAATTGTTAATATTTATTTGGTAATGATTTTAATACTTACTAATTAAATAAAAATAAACTATACGGTTTTATTTTAAAAAACTAAAAGACAATACGGTTGAATATAAATGATTTAATAAACAATATTTTTATTATTATTAGAGAAAGACAATCACATTTTTATATTCACATATATATAATCTTGTAAGAATAATTAAAAAAAAATCGTATACATAGTTATTTTTAAATAAAGAAGGTTGTACAGTCTTTTATTAATTAATTAATTAAAATTAAAGTTATCTAATTAAGAAATGATATAAAGAAAAAAAGTGAATCAGAACTTGAAAGACGTGCCTGGTGAATTTACACGGAAAGAATAAACTGAGCGTGCGCTAAAATCTAACCAAAAAAGAACAAAACACAGAAAGAGAAACAGAAACGATAAGGTTTATAATTGTAAAAACCAAACAAAAACCAAATCTACTTTGTTTATTTGTGATGCATGAAAAAGACAGATAAAAAGCACACAACAAAACTAAAATCACTATGATTTGATTGAAACCAGGTTTCTGGTTTGTGTTGTGTCGTGTTTCTGTGTTTCCCTCTCTACGATGATTTCCCTTTGTGGTTCAAAAGCATCTTTCGGAGCTCCACCGGGTCAATCTCTTCCCTGTGATTAATGGGCCTGTAGTATCCCGTCACTGGGTCTGGGACCCAAGCCGATGAGGCCCCCGATGGGCCCGAACCATTCTTTGCCACACCCTTCTCTATTCCGCTCATACCCCCTCTCGCCGCCGACGTAAAAGAAGAAACATCAGACGCCACTGCGTACCCTCGCCTGCACCATCGCACATAACATAATAATAAATAATAAATAATAAATATCAATAATATTCTCATATTTTTAAATACAAAAAAAAAGATATTAACGAACGTGGTGGAAAAAAAATGTTTAACATGAGAAAAACATGGTGGTGGCATGCAAGAAAGAGGAAGGGAAGGAACCGGTTAAGGGCGAAGGCAAGGGCGCGTTTGGCTTGTGAGATAGATTGCGCCATTATCGGAATGGTTGGTTTGTTGCTGCTGCGAAAGGTGTCGCCGCCGCAGAACGCTTCCGCAGCAGCCACCGCCGATGAACTCTTTCTCTGTAAGGAGGCGCAACACACGTTAGGGTTTTGGTGGCACCTCTTTATATATATCCTCATTCATATTTCAAACACACTTAATATTTAATAATAATAGATACTGTATTCATTTTTAAATTGCTGATATATTAACATTAAAAACATTCACTTTATACCTTAATCAATTAATATTTTTTTTAATTTAAATTTATTATCTTATTATTATAAGTAATATCAAATATATGTTATTTACTGTTATAGTGTCAACAAAATTGGTCTGTACTCGTTTATTTATAACAAGCTTAATTTGCTTTTATTCCCGTAACTTTTTTTTAGTTTTTTATATAAATTTATTGTTTTATATATTAATGTATATATCATTTTTTATTTTAATAAATATAATTTTTTAAAATGTATGAAATAATACAATTAAGTTTTATTTATATTGAAAAGGTATAGGATTTAAAATGAAAAGGAAAGTAATGTTTTTCGAAGTTGACAAGTAATAATATTGAAAACGGAAGCGTAGAGATGTGATGCGTGTGTTTGAAAAGTAACGGAAAACTGCGGAAACAAAACACCGTGGCTGCAAAACCCCGTTTTTAGCGTTGGCTAATATAAAAATGTAATAGATGTATATTCGTATAGTGATAGAAATTAAGATATTTAATAAGAGAAACAAGAGCTTTAATCTCTATATTTTGTTAATTCAATATTCGATAAAACATTAGTATAATATTTGCACCAAAAAATAAATTAAAAAAAAAGCAAAATTCCTAGTACAGAAAGAAAGAAAATTTTTACTAAAAATATTAATAAATAGAAACTAATTTTAGAGAAAAAAATAATTAGTTACTATATATTAAATTATAACTAGTTTAGAGGCTAAATTTTTATAATAATTAACATATATTTAATTAATTAGATACTAATTTAGAAACTATTTATTAATAATAAAAATTATTTTATATACTAATAATTATTTAGTATTTAAAATAATATATAAGTTAGTAAGTAATAATTAATTATTTTTTATTTTTTAAATTATTTTTTATTTAATAATTTTCTGTAGTGAATACGTTTAATAAAAAAAAAAGTTGAAAATAAACATAATTGCACTGAAGGATGGTATCTATTTATCCAAATGCCAAATTTTGATATGGCAAAGGGAAAATTTGAAGTAGAAGAATATAAAAAGGAAAAGTAATTAAGAAGAGAGTAATGAGAGATGGCATGACTTTATTTAATTATAAGTAGTTAATTGTCATGCTAATAATTTGATAATTATTAAGTGGAGGGCACATAGTGAAATCCTGAAGGAATAATCTTAGCAATAGTTTGAGTGGCAACACGATTGATCCCAACAAAGTTTAGGGTTGAAATGAGAGTTCCTGAAGAAGGAAGGTTTGTGTTGCAGTTGCAGAGAGGAGTGGCAACCACCAAGTTGCAGCCATTGAGCAGTGATGAAAGATCCAACAACAATGGATCCATCATCATAGAAAAGTTTCCACCATCATTTGTTGTAGCTTTTGAAAACTCCTTTTCTCCACAAACTAGTTGCACTTCAGCATCTGAAATGTTGTGTTGTTTCTTTTCACTATCAGAGTTGGAACATTGTTCATTCTATCATGCATCAATATACTAAATATGTCTCATTCAAAAAGTAGGATACTTAAACTTCTTTTCATGCATTTTTATTATTAACCTAACTTTATATATATATATATATATATATATATATATATATATATATCCCTATCGTAAGGACACAACTGTCTCTCAATCAAAACTACAGAATAACAATCTCACTAATTAATTAGATTAGTCTAGAGTTAACGATAACAAAATATCATTAAAGATTTATAGAGTCTGACCACACCATTAATTAATTAAGAGTGAAGGTTTAATAGAAAGTTATAAATATAATAAAATTTTTATGATAAAAGATAATGACTTTTTTAGTTCCAAATCTATAAACAAATCAACTGACTTGAGTGTTGTAGTGTAAAAAAAGATATTCTGTATCTAATTGTAAGAATAATATATATTAATTATATTTTCATAGTAATGTAGTAATCGAGATTAGCTTTTAATGGTTGTTATTAATATTATGTCTTTTTATTTAACATTGTTTAATATATTATATTAAAATTTAAATGATATAATTTATTACTGATTTAATGTTAACTACATATATACTGTGAAACTTGTGTTTGTATTAATTCAAAAGATTGGTCCCAATTGAATTCACCTATTCATGTTTTTCCAAATATTTTCTTTTATTATATAAAAATGACGTTTTACAGTAAAATAAATTATTTTAAAATCAAACGACTATATATAATCAATTATAAATAATTTATACTAAAAAAATCATTTAATACTAACTAATTTTAAATAAAAAAATAATTTTAGTAATGTGTGATTAAGTTAGATACTATTTTATAAACTAACAAATTATTGATATATAAAATAATTTTTATCATTAATAAAAATTTATAAAATAGTTTTAAATTAGTATCCAATCTTAACTACCAAAATTTTAACTATTAATTATTTTAGATTATAACTTAATCCTTAACTTAAAATTATAAATAAATCTATAATCTAAAGTAATTAGTAGTTAAAATATTGATAATTAATGTTTGATACCAATTTGAAAACTGTTTTATAAACTTGTATTAATAATAAAAAATACTTTAATTAATTTATAAAATAATATTTAACTTTAGTTAGTAAGTAATTAATTATTTTTTTATCTCTAAATTAATATTATTAAATTATTTTCTCGTAGTCTTATTTTACCAACACAACACATAACTCAAATAAGTAAGAATTGAAAATGAATGGATTATTTGTGGGCTTACTTGGAAAAAGAGGGTTTGAAAGAGCTTTGAGAGGTAGATTATCCTTGGAAGTGCAAAACACAGTCCCTTGAATATTAGTAACAGAAGGAAGAAGAGCAGTGAGAAACCCTAGCTGAGCTTTGGTTTGTGGAATAGCCATTGCAGCAATGAGAAGAAAAGTGATAAAATGTTTGAAACTCATGATGATGATAATGTAATATCATAACATGTGTACATAAACAATTTATACTACAGTGAAGGTGATTCAACATTATTACCACTCACCAATTTGGAATTTTCGTATGCCTGACAAAACCTACATACCTATGCCTTTTACTATAAAACCAAAAATATTATTTTTCATTAACAATCAACTTTTTTTCTATACTTATACAAAAATATTCTTTTTCATTAACAATCAACTTTTTAACATTATGTGAAAAGAATAAAAAAAAAACCACTCACATAAAATTTGGTAGTCTATATGAGATCTCTAATACATCTTTCTCGTATGTGATACTATATATTTATGTAAATTCTTCCTGCACGTCCACATCTTTTATTTGCAGTTTCATACTTTTTTTATCTAACAATATTCTTCTGAATATTCTGGATAGTGTGATGTCTTCTTCTTCATTTTCAAGTGGTGTGGTGGTTACAATGAATGTTGGTGATTGAGGTAAGATTTATGGTGTTTATACCGATAGTAGTATTTTTTCGTTTATTTTTTTGGAAGTCACAAAACTCAGAAAAAAATGTTAAAATCAATCAACTTTTTATAAGGGTGGTATGATAGGGTCAACAAACTCTAATAGCGCTAGGATAAACTCTAAATGACTTTGCTACCATATTAGAAAGTGAACTTTAAACCTAATTCAATCTTATAAAACAAGATTATAAGATGAAGTTAGTCAACGTGTAATCTCCAACATATATTATTAAGAATTTAAAATGATATTAATAGTGAATATATACAACACTTCTTTTGACATTAGGGGTATTTAGAGGTATTTTAACTTCTACTAATGAAATTAAATAAAAAATATATATTGGTAAGAATGGAAATACATTCTAAATTTGAATATGGAGGCTTATAGATACACTTTCACTATGTAAATGTCAACTATATATTGATTCTATTTAAAGAGAATGATGTGATTATAAGAAAAAGATAGAATGTTGTGTGCATATTTGTGTGATAAAAGAAGTAAGTGGGTCTCTATGTGTGGTAATTTTAAAGAGGAATAGTGAGTAGCCACTACTTCTAAATTTTATATGTAATCATCATTCCCATTATCTCATATCACCCACCCTTTCTTTCTATCATTATTTTTTTAGTGGAGTATGAGTAGAATTACACTACTACTCTAATTTTCTACATTAATATGTATGTGTATTTCATGCACATTTTAGATTTTTATAACTTTATAAAAACATTACTAAACAAAATAATAGATGTTAATATCATTAATAATAATTTTTTCCTAAATTAAAGAAATATTATTGTCTAAATTGAGGAAAACTTGTGAAAAAAAAGGTTATCTTTGTTGATGTATGTGTTGAGATTTAAAACTAAATTTAAATTAATTGCGATTACAATATCTTTGAATTCAGTTTATCTAACAAACGAGATATTTTAATTTGATAAAGTATAAGGTTTTAACTCATACGATTAAAAAAAACTATTTGAAAACAATAAATTTTATAAAAAATATGAATTTAAATACTAAAAAATTTCTCCCAACTTTATCAATAATTAGTTTTTATAAAAAAATATCAATAATTTCGAGATTTTCATTAACAAAGTTAAAATATTAAGACATTAAAGCTAACACCACTTAGATTAATTAATGACCTTTTTATTCACTCTATGTATTTAATAACAAAAGATCACATATATATATATATATATATATATAATACATGAATGTAGTAATTATTTCATTCTCTTAATCATGAAAGTGGCACTAAAGTTATGATTTCACTTGCACCCTAAAAGAAAGATAGCACAAAAAAGAAAGTCATCGTTTCACACATAAACTTTGAAAGAAAGTAATTATCATATCATGCACACCAAAAACATTTTTATTTATTTATTTTTAATTTAGTATTCAACCAATAATATATAAACATGTGAGTTCGTATTGTTTTTGTGTAAAATAATTTGGTATTAAAGATCGAAAAATTAAAAAAAGTAAATCTACATGTTTAAAGATTATATTTAACTATTAAAATTTTAGCTATTAACTAATTAATTTAAAAATTATTTATTAATAATAAAAATACCTTTAAATATTAATAAATATTTTTAATTTATAATATAATATCTAATTTAATTAATATAATAAGTAATTATTTTTTTTTCTAAAATTAATCTTTAATATTTTGTATGTACTGTGATGATGGGATATGAAAGATCATAATGAAAGGATTTTTACGTTCAAAGGACTTTAAACATAAGTTTGTACTTTCTAAAAAAATTAAACCCAAAGTGATCAATTGAAAAAAACACATAAATTATGTTGAATTAAACTGTATTCCTAAACATATTGAATATCATCTTATAAAATGCACACAATATTTTTAGGTAGAGAAAAAAAACAATAAGGGATTTTTGTGTGTTTATTTTTTTAAAACATTTAATCAAATAAGTATTTTTTATTTTGTATGTGTTTATTTTGAAAAAAATCTATTTCTATTTATTTCAATAAGCAAATCTTATTTATTTTTAAACAATTAATTGTTTTAAAAAAATTATTCTAAAAATACTTAGTTATATATCAACAATCATGTAGTATTATAAAAGAAGTATAAGAAACCTTTTTGTAACTTTAACAACTAATTACAAGAACCTTGATATTTTACATTTGAACATATCTAACTAGAAAGCTAGCTAATAAGTTACTTATCAATCTTAATTTCTTATAAAAATCTTAGTAGGCTCTACAACCCTTTTTGTTGCAATCCTTTCACAAACCACTTTAGATAACTTATTTCTCATCATCTCCACAAACAAAATATTACTTTTTGTTGGTATTTTTATCTCCCAATTAGCTTTATAAAAACTAATTTGAATAGGTGAATATATTAGAATATGAAGATTTAATGATATATTTTTCATTTTATTCCACCTTTTACTAGCATTAATATCCTATTCATATCCTCCAATCTTATTTAAATCTTCATCCCTTTTATATTTATATTCTATTTTTTTTTCTGCAACTCTTTTTTCTACTCAAACATCTTCTTTCGTCTATATTTTCAAACACATGTCTCCTTCATATAATTTTCTATCTCTTGATTTCGTTGTTTAGACAATAAAAGTAGTATGAGATTACTATAGTGTTTTTAGATAATAAAAGTAGTATGAGATTACTATAGTGTTGTAATTGTGTAAGTAATATATAACACTATAAGAAAAATTATTTTTAAAAAAAGTTATATGTAATATTTATGACGATTTTAATTTCTATTAAATATTGATTCGTGGTTTGTTTTTTTCCTAAAAGATTTAGTGTCACTAACAGATTACCAACAATTCTGAAACTCGTGTTATTCTCAATGACTTTAAAATCTAGTTATTTTCGACAATTTTAAAATTCGTGATTTTCAACGGTTTTGAAACTCCCATTATTTTTAATGGTTTTGAAATTCTGCAACTTTCAATAGTTTCAAACTTCCACTAATTTCAGAGTTTTCAATAGTATGAGATGAATTAGATTATAATTTTCAATAATATGAGATGAATTAGATTGTAATGGTGAAAAAGTTCAAAATTTCATTTTATTCTCATCATATAACTTCATAATTGTATGATTTTCAAACCATCTAGACCAATTTATCTTCCCATATACTTTTTTAAATTCATCCACCACTTTGATAAATTTTTATTTGTCCTTTTTTGTGTGAACACTTCATCCCCCATATTTAGATTGAATAATTTACACCCTGATGAATTTTATTCATGATCCATTACCCATATCTATTTTTCAAGTAAAGTCTTGTTAAACATTATTCAATATTTTACCATTAACCCTTTATATTTCTTTATTATATTACTGGGTATGATTATTATAACTCAAGTAGAAGTAACCCATCACTTATTTCAACACTTATTTAACTAAATATACAATAAATATATTTTTAAATTGACCACATATTTATAAAATAAAAAAATCTTAAATTTTAACTAGCTTTTTAATTCTAATTAAATTGTTTGATTCGTGGAAAACAATTTTAAGAGATATTATAGTGATAATATAATAATTTTGTTGGGTGTATTTTGTTTTTGAAATATATAATTGATTTTTGAGTCAATATTAAATCTTCTTTAAATCTAAATCATATGTTTTTTTTTTTAAGAATGAATGTTTTGTGAATTTTGAGTTAATGTCAACTAAATAAAAAGACCAGAATATTATCTTACTCTAAAAAAACACACAGTAATAGAAAAAAAAGCAGGTAAATAATAACTCACTTGCATAATAATTAGAAGAAAATATTTTTTTAATATTCAACAATACTATACACATTACAAGAAAATTATTAAATATAAACTAATTTTAGAGACTAAAATAATTAGTTATTATTTGATTAAATTGGATATCATTTTATAAATAAAAAATTATTAATATCTAAAGTATCTATTATTAATAAAAAATTATAAAATAATTTTAAATTGATATCTAATCATTAGTTACCAGGTGTTAACTACTTACTACATTATATTTTAAATTAGTTTTTATTAATTTTTTAGAAATTAATTTAAAATATAAAATATTAGTGTTAAAACTTAAATAGCTAATTTATATATCAATTTAAAAATTATTTTATTTTTTTTATTAATAATAAAAATCAAAATTTTTTAGTCTTTGCATTATGATATAATTTAGCGAATATAGTGACTAATTATTTTAAATTTCTAAATTTAATTATTATTTAATAATTTTTTTTAGTGACATAAAATAAAAAATTATAGTTGATTGAAATTTATTTTTAAAAAACCTAAAATTGCAAGGATGTCCTCATTTCATAAGTTTCAGTTGTTCTAATTTCAATTAATTTCACTGTGAATGTTTTTATCTTAAAACCAATGTTATGTTCTACGAAATGAATCCTTAATTTTCTCGCAAGAAAATCTTAGTTCATTCCAAAAAAACATGAACGAAAACACTTCCACTGTAAAATAAAATAAACATTTTTGAAAACGAAGAAGTGTGATCAATTAACTAAACTAATGGGTGATGAATGAAATGCGAAGATGATAAGTTCACGACATGGAAAAAGCAAGTTTGGTTGTTTTGGTAAATCATGGAACAATTTTCATTATTCCTTTCATTCCCTCTCATCATCATCATCAACATTTCACAATTCATTCACAGCCACAGGTACCCATACACTCTGATTTTCCCATTTCACACTTTCAAGTTGAAGGGCACACACAAAATTGCATCTTTTTTCATTGCAGAACGCTTCATTCAATCGTTTTTGTTTTTTTTTTTTTCAGATCCCACAGTACTGCACCGAGTTCTCCGAAGCTGCAGAGATTCTATGGATTTAAAAACTGCCACTAAAACCCATTCAAGAGTTGTTGTGCTTGGCCTTGCCACTTACCCTTCTCTTGTGTCATCTCTCATATCAACCTATGCTCGTTGCCACCAACCGGACATTGCCCTTCACGTTTTCTCCAATGTTTTGGACCTCTTCAGCAGGAATCTGGTGATTGAGAGTTTGATGAAAGGGGGGCAATGTGATGTTGCCAAGAAGATGTTTGGAAAAATGCCTGTGAGAGATGTGGTCACTTGGAACTCCATGGTTGGAGGTTACGTCAAAAACTCGCGCTTCTTGGATGCATTGAACCTTTTCCGGAGGATGCTGAGTTGCAAGGTTGAGCCTGATGGGTTCACCTTTGCTTCTGTGGTCACTGCATGTGCACGCCTTGGGGCTCTTTGCAATGCCAAGTGGGTGCATGGTTTGATGGCTGAGGAGAGGGTTGAGCTGAATTATATATTGAGTGCTGCTTTGATTGACATGTATGCTAAGTGTGGTAGGATTGATGTTTCAAGACAGGTTTTTGAGGAGGTTGTGCGTGATCATGTGTCGATTTGGAATGCTATGATTAATGGGTTGGCAATTCACGGGCTTGTAATGGATGTGACTCTCCTTTTTTCAAGGATGGAGATAGAGGGTGTTTTGCCAGATTCTGTTACTTTTATTGGGATTCTGACTGCTTGTAGCCATTGTGGATTGGTTGAAGAAGGCCGCAAGTATTTTGATATGATGCAGAACCGTTTCATGATTCAGCCAGAGCTGGAGCATTATGGAGCCATGGTTGATCTATTGGGACGAGCAGGGCTAATGGAAGAGGCCTATGCTCTGATTAAGGCGATGCCTATGGAGCCTGATGTTGTTATATGGAGAGCACTTTTGAGTGCTTGTAGAATATACAGAAAGAAAGAACTTGGCGAAGTTGCGATTGCAAATGTCTCTCGCCTAGAGAGTGGAGACTTTGTGCTGTTGTCAAATATGTATTGCTCTTTAAAGAACTGGGATAGTGCTGAGAGGGTGAGACAGAGGATGAAAATGGGAGGGATTCAGAAAAACCGTGGTAAAAGTTGGATTGAATTGGGGGACAGCATTCACACATTCAATGCAGCTGATCATTCACATGCAGAAATCAAATCAATATACCGAGTGCTGGAAGGTTTGATCCAAAGAGCTAAGTTGGAGGGATTCACACCATTGACAGATCTGGTTTTGATGGACGTGTCCGAAGAGGAAAAGGAGGAAAATTTAACATTTCACAGTGAGAAGTTAGCCTTGGCCTATGGGGTCCTGAAAAGTAGCCCTGGAACCAAAATCAGGATTTCTAAAAACCTGCGTATCTGTCTTGACTGTCACAATTGGATTAAAACTGTATCAAAAATACTAAACAGAGAGATCATTGTGAGGGATCGAATTCGTTTTCACCAATTCGAAGGTGGTGTGTGTTCTTGCAGAGACTACTGGTAGAGAGTTAGTTCTTGGTTGCATGGTTGAGTGACTCTCTTATGCACATACTGATTTAGAAGAAAGTCTCTAAGATGTGTGAGAAGGGATGAACACCAAGTCCCTTATGCACCAAAGTAATAGCTTATCTCTCCACAAGATACAAACACTATAATAGTATCCACTTACATCTTTAGCATACCTGTTAACTTTGAACAAGATAAAGTAACAACCATTTTGAACATTGTTTTTGCCTCACAGTGGTTCTAAGTTGCTACTCAGTAAATATGATGGGCAAAGTGAGCCAGGATACCAAATGGAAGCTATTGTGGTAAACTGACTTTTAAGTCAGTAATAACTCAGTCAAATGCCTAGGGCAGGTGGCATAGCTCTTAATCATACTTGAAGTTCTTACTGGTGGTGTATAATATACACCACATTCTAAGTTCAATGATTATTGTTAGTTCTCCAGGATCATATACTAGGAGAGGACAATATTTTTTCTAGAGTTAATTTGTATTTAAAATGCTGTAATTTCAGAATCTGCAAGACCTGCACTCCTCCCTAGGTAATGGTTGCAATAAGGAGGTAGAAGTATCCATGAAAATAACATGAGAGAGAATGAATGAGATTTTCAGACGTCATGTTCTTGCAGGTAACATGAAATTCATTTCTTTAACATGCTGAATGGGTGGCATTACCAACCTCTCACTGTTAGTTTTACCACTTCTTGTTGTGACTCCTATCTTATTCAGCCCTCTTGATTTTGACTCATGTGAGTATTATCTTTTGGACAGTACCAATACGTTTAACAGTTGCAGGGTATGCTAGGTTTATACAAGAAAGAAAGGAATAGAAATTGAAATTATATTTTAGGTTGTTTAATAGAAGAAAAAAAAATAACAGAAAGGTAAAAAAATTCTTTCTTTTAATTTAGTTGTATACAAGTGAAAAGAAAAAAAAAAGTGTATAAAATGACATAAATATTCATATTAAGAATAAAAAAAATGATATTTTGTTCTTTGTATTAAAAAAAATCTTGAATTTTTATTTTCCTTGTAATGCATCCCAACCTTGTGAAATAAATGAAGTATTAAAAATATTGAAAACTATGAAACCATGCAACATGTGTTCGAAAGATAGTGTTGTTAGCATTTCTCTCAAATATTTTATTATGGTGAAGGATTTGCTGATTAAAAAAAATTCAAACTCATTTTTGGATGAGTACATCATAGATTATTGGCAAAGTTTGAAGTGTATAATGAAAGTTTAATTGTTTTTTGGTAATTGATTAGTGTGTTCTGATAATTTACAAAGACTAACATTTAAGGATTGTGTAGATCACATGTATAGTTATTATAAATTTAGGTAAAAAAAATTTGGATGGTGAGAAGGCATGTAGCTAGGTAACTTATTGACTTATGGTATATTGATTTTAGAAAGAAAAGGTACTATGTTGATTAGTCTCTCTCGTATTTAAATATTGAAAAATATTTTTTACACAAAAAAAATTAAAAAAATTAAATTTAGAGAAAAAAAAATATTATGCACTATATTAATTAAACTAGATATTAATTTAGAAACTAAAAGTTATTTATATTTAAAGTGATTTCTATTATTAATAAAAAATTATAAAATAATTTTTAAATTAATATATAAATTAGTCACCTAAGTTTTAACTACTAATATTTTATATTCTAAATTAGTAAGTAGTTAAAATTTTGATAATAAATGGTTAAATACCAATTTATAAATTATTTTATAAATTTTTATTAATAATATAAACTAGTTTAGATACGAATAATTTTTTTTTTAGTTTATAAAATGATTTTTAATTTATTTAATAGTAATTAATTATTTTAATATTTAAAATTAGTTTCTATTTAATGATTTTATTGTAGTGTTAATAAAAAGTTAGACGACAAAATATTTTTGTTGTTGCTTCCATCAATTCCACACAACTTTGTTTGGCTCAAAGGTAAAGGAAGTTAGGGAAAAGAAAAAAATAAGTGAAATTTGAATTGAAGAATAGATAAAAGGAATTTCCTTTTATTTTTACCTTGAGAAAGAAAAACCATTTAGGGAAAAAAAATGGAAAACTCCTTGCATGACATGATTTTACCGGACACAACGCCATTATTTAGGAAAGCACTAAAAGAATGGCATGCTAAGCTCTGTCCACATTTTCCTCTTCCACTGGACTCTCTCTTTTCATGCCAAACCATCTGTTATGATAACATCTCATAACTCCATATAATCACCACAAGCCAAAACAAATTAATTTCAAACTTCTAAGTTCTAAAAAGATGGAACCTCACAGTTTGTGTTGCTCATTGGAAATATTTGCACAACATATCAACACTATCACTGAGCTTATTATCTCACCTTGTCATTGTTTTGCAGTGCTTTTGGTTGCATGTCTAGCAACCCTCTATGCTGCATGCAGAAGAAAAGCACCAATATATTTGATGGACTTCAGCTGCTACTGTCCACCCAGTTCTTATAGGCTACCACTGGCCATGTTTGAAGAGAATCAACTTTATGATGGCATGGATCCAGAGGCTGTTGCTTTCCAATGCAAGATCATGGCCAAATCAGGATTCAGTGAGCTAACATCCATTTCTCCATCTCTTGCACAGATACCCAAAATCAAGGCTCTGTCCTTTGCCATTGAGGAGGCTGAGACAATCATGTGTTCAGTGATCAAAAACCTGTTTGAGAAAAACAAGATAAACCCTAAAACCATTGACATACTCATCACTAATAGTAGTGTCTTCTGCCCCACCCCATCTCTTAGTGCCATGGTGGTTAACAAGTTCAGAATGAGGAGCAACATCATGAGTTTCAACCTATCTGGTATGGGATGCAGTGCTGGAATTATTTCAATGAGTCTAGCTAAAGACTTGTTGAGAGTTCATAGGAACTCACTAGCTTTAATAGTAAGCACAGAGACTCTGAGTCTGAATTGGTACACAGGTAAAGTCCCTTCTATGCTGCTATCCAATTGTCTATTCAGAATGGGTGGGGCAGCTATATTGATGTCTAGTAGGGTCCAAGATAAGCACAAGGCAAAGTATAAACTACAGCATATTGTTAGAACAATCACTGCACAGGATGATGAATCCCATGGCTGTGTTTACCAACAAGGGGATCCAGAGGACAAAGAAGGCGTATCCATATCAAAGAGCATTGTCAATGTGTCTGGAGATGCACTGAAGAAAAATATAGCTTCACTAGGACCATTGGTTCTACCTCTGAGGGAGCAATTCTTGTATTTATTTTCTATTATTTGTCGCAAAATGTGGAGTACAAGAAGGATAAGCATCTATACTCCAAATTTCAACCTTGCTTTTGAGCATTTCTGTATACATTCAGGGGGAAGAGCCATCATTCAAGCAGTTGAAAGAAACTTAAGGCTAAGGAAACAGGACGTCGAGCCATCAACCATGACTCTCTACAGGTTTGGGAATATTTCATCATCTTCAATTTGGTATGAGCTTAGCTACATAGAAGCAAAAGGGAGGATGAAATGTGGGGATAGGGTGTGGCAAATTGCCTTTGGAAGTGGATTCAAGTGTAACAGTGCAGTGTGGAAATGTGTATGTGACATGAAGCCAAACACCGCCACTGCATGGAGGGATACAATTCACTTGTACCCTGTGGATATTATGAGAACAAACTGAAAATACAGATCGTTGTACACCAAATTAGTATAGTGCTCATAATGCTTCAACTTCCTCATGTGTAGAGTAGGTGACAAAGTTAAGTTGCAATACTTTCCCCTTGACTCTTTCTAGATTAAATTAAAGCATAAACCCTATATTTAAAAGTAATGCATATATTTCTCTAGATCAATGGTGACGGGTATAATGGGATTAATCAGACACGATATGGTCATCCCAAACTCGCAAAGTAAAAAGCTAGAGATTCGTACAAATCAAGCCCATATTTGGACATCATCAATGCCCAATTTGGTTAAGTTTTTCAGTAAATATGTATCAAAATAAATAATAAATTAAAAAAAATCAGAGTTCAAATCGATTTATATACTACTTTTAACTTCATCTAAAGCTCTCGTTTAACTTCTCCAAAACTAAAATACGAGACTCAATTCAATTCTACAAAGAGTCTATTCAACAAAATTGCAAAGCTATTAAGATACACATGGATCTATGTAGGAATGGTCATACAAGCAATCCAATGATACAAAATTGACAACAAAAGGCTGTTTATATAGAACTCAGAATCACCCCAACAAGTGCATTTACACCAGGACCTCCAATCTGTGTATTGGCAGAATGAATAGCCTGAGATGTGATACCAGGAGAATGTCTAGAATCGACGGATGTCTTTAGGAGGCCTGAAGTTAAGGGGGTGGGTTTCTGGGGTGGCACTCTCATCTTCTTTCCACATTTTTATCGTCTTGTCAGCTTCGCATGTTATAAGCCTTGAACCAGTCATATCATAGGTACAAGCATAAATACCAGCTTCACTGTCGAGTGATCCTGTCAGGGAAAGGAAAGAAATATAGTATTAGACTTGTCAATCTCGTGGGTATGATAGAACTACTTAGCATCAAACTAAACATCCAAGAGCAGCCATAGATGCATACCAGGCTGCACAATGGTTTGGGCTTGCTGGAAATTGTGACCACTCTTCCAATCCCAGAACCACATACTGCCATTGTCACCTTCAACCAGGAGAACAAAGGGCATAAAGATTAATGCAAGGGACACAGAATATCCATATCAAATTCTTCAGTATGATGCAATAAGTCAAGATTACGGAGCATTACTCCCTATATCATGACCATGAAAAATTGGGACAAGGATTAGTTGAATTTATTCTATTAAACTTATTTCCGAATACCTCCAGTAACCATCACACCCTCCTCATTGACAGCCATTGCATTGATGATAGTTTTCTGTTGAGAGCTGCAGATAAAGCAGATTAACGAGAAGACATCAATTATTTCAGCAATATATTTCCAACTAAATCTATCAAGAAGTATAATTGAACTTGAATATTTAGACAACTGATATAAACAAAATCTTCCTGCTTTTGCGTTTTGTCCCCCAACCTACCCAAGCATTCATTAATGATTTCTAATAACATAAATTTGGTAAAAATAAGTTTATGAACTCACAGCATATTGTGAAAAAATTCTCCCTTTGGAAGGCTGAACTTTTTAATATTGTCAGCTGAAGCAGATGCAAAAGATTGCCTGCAGCCAACAAAAAACAAAAGACAGTGAGAAGATAATACAATAACAAATTTAAATAGCCATACATATTTTATCATTCTTTAAGTAATAATCAACTGATATCAACCACATACTCTTTGGGATGTTGGGCCATTGCTCGAACAGATTTTTTATGGTTTGTGAGAGTTAACATTGTTTTTCCTGGATGAATGCATCACATGTCAGATTGAGCACATAATCACTACACAGATAAGCAAGAACTTGGAAAATAAATTCATAAATTACCATATCTTAGGTCCCACATCTTGATGGTAGTGTCGTGTGAACCCGTAACAACTTGGGGATCCTGTAAAAGAAATAAGAGCAGAATAAGGCCTCTGAAGAGCAAGTAAAACAAGATTAAAACATAGAAAAATGAAGACATCAATCTTAATGACAGTCTGCTTTCACATTTATCATATCAAGGAACCAAGGACTATACAAATCTGATAATCTGCATACCAGTCTTACAGATATTAGTATGTCGGAGTACAAAACTTGACAGCATGTATATAGAATATGCAACATTGTGGCACAACTAAATATAAAATAAATGATATAGAACACAGTAGAATCTGCATACCGTCGGCCGTGTAAACACAGAGCAAACAGTGTTATCATGACCTGAAAGAGCATGAATCTGCATTTTACTACGTATATCCCAAACCTGGAAATTTAGAATTAGCAAAGCATAAATATGATTTTTCTATTTCTCAATAACACCTTTGACAAATATTCTATAATGTAACTGTCAATAAAATCCATACCCGGCAGACAGAATCACGTCCTCCAGTTAGCAAAACATCAATAGTGGGATGAAGTGCCAAGCAATAAACACCACTCAAATGACCATGATAAGACCTAATAACCTAAAGACAAAATCATGTAATTTAGTATCCTGTTATTTGATGGAGTTCCAGCAATGGCTGAAATATTCAGCCCCAGAAAAACTAATACTGAAATGAAAATTTGACCTTATTCTGTTCAAGATCCCAGCATTTAACTTGTTTATCATCACCGGCAGAGAACATGTATGTATGCCTGTTGCTAACAGCAAGCCCTGTTAAAGAAGACATTGTTATTATTACCTTATCATAATTGCTGCCACCACGAATAAGACTTTTGTATCTTACCTCTAACTTGTTCAATGTGGCCTGTTAATGTGAGCTTTAACACTCCACTTGCCAAGTCCCATATCTGCCCAAAAGAACAACTTAGCAAAAAACCATCTAAAGTTTTGAAAAGTGCATAAGATTTTTTAGCTTCAATTGGTAGCAAGTTCAGGGTAACAACACACCAAATACTTTTTAATAAATGAATAATTAACACAAGACCTAACTGAAGGAAAAGAGCAACCTCATAAGGTCAAAGTAATTTTGTGAAGGCATTGAATATGCTCTAATAGCCAAAAAAGATATGCAGCAGATGTAAATTTGAAACTGGAAACATTTATAAAAAGGAGGGGCAGTTGAGATTTAAATATAAACAAAAGTAACCAACGTAATTAACGATTCAACATGACCCACTAAGTTCTCATTCTTACAATCACGCCTTCTCATAACAAGCTACTATAGCATGCATTTTGTGATCAAATACCTTGATAGTTCGATCTGCTGAACCAGTACAAAACCATGTGTTACTGGGATCAAGTGCAACAGATCTCACCCATCCCAAGTGACCGCTGATGACCTACACGAAACATATCAAGGTTCAAATCATTTCAACTCAAACTATATCAAAAGCATTACTATTTAAATTATGTAAGTCAGACCTAATTAGAGCGAAAGACTAACAGAATCAAGACAATAACATAGACACCAATTATTTTTAAAATTGAAATTTGCTAAGCTGAATGGAACCACAAATGCTTGAAAAATTGCATTCCTACAGCAAAAGAACTATATCCAGATACACCACAAAATGGCCTCCAACACTGCAAGAATTAAATAATTATTCTTCTTTAAGAGAAAAATGGGTTGTATGGCACAACCCAACCCAAGCAAACTGAGCTAGGATTATGTTTGTTGGTCTTTCATCTTCAGACTTCTCTATCATCACAAACCACAGTCAATAGAGTTGTTGACCTTCAAGTTTGTAAATAAAGAATACGCTTGAAATAATTGATATATCTCTTATTACAGGTGTTGAAGTAATCACAATCATAATAGGGTGGTAAGAAAAATAGACTTTGCAAATTCAACTAAATAACTATGAACTTTAAGAAATATCTTTTGTTTTAAATTCAACTAATTCTAGTGAGCAAATCTTCATAGATGTATTCTGTTTTCACTAAAAAAAATGAAATAAAAAACGCAAATAAAGTCCATGTTGAGGTTTGTACCCTGTAGTTCTTCCATGGTGCATGCCATATAGGACGTGGCCATTTACTTGGCATTCTTTCCATCAAAGCAGATGTTGATAAGTTCCTGTAAAGTAGAACTCATAGCAGTTTAGTCAAAATGTCCGTTCGAATGTCAATCCTAAAGACATACATAAAGTCCTACATTGGCAGGAAAAAACATAAACATATCGATAGCGAAAATACACAAGATAGTGGACAAAACGAACAAAATGAGCATAAGTCTCTTAGAAAAATATAACGTAACAATGACAGCTACAAGTAACAAATTAACTATCTTGGGATCTCTTTAAACTATAAAAAGCATCAAGAGAAAGCATGAACCTCTCAGAAGAACCAGAGGCAGAAATGACTGCTGTACTTTTGCTCTGCAAGCCAGTATCATTCCTGTAAAGGAAAGGAAGAACAAAAATATAAAAACCAAAAGTCTTCAATGACAACAATTCAAAAACTTAGCATGTTGTGTGAGACAATTCATGCTTCAATTTTATAAGTTATTGCTATCCTTTCTACATGGCACAAAATTACAATTTATGTGACTTCAAGAAATCATATTAAAATCTCTGAAGTAAGCAAAAATCAAAATGAAAGAAAAGACAAATGGAACAGTACATTTCTCAACATATGGAATCCCAATTATTTTTCTTTCGAAAATAAAAAGTCACTCATCAGCAAACTTCGTCATTTTTCCCAAAGTAAACAATTTCTTGTTATATTGAAAACTGAATAGGTTCTTCAAAGAATATTTTAGGATATTCATGATTCATTATTAAACTTTAGCAAGCAGAATATATGATTCAGATCTTTGCTGCTATATAGACTAATACGTCAGAAATAAATTCTCAAATAATTGAAGAACTATGAAGAAAAAATATGACAAGCATGAGCCAAACAGACTATTTATGAATAAAAAAATGCTCCTCAGGTCTAGATGCAAAAAAATTCATGAAAAAATGGAGGAAAGTATTCTTACGATGTTGTGGATGGCATAGCTGGACCAACAACCAAGGCATTTTGCGATCCTCCTTTCTGAAAATTTTTGGAATCTGTGGGACCTGTTAAATAATAAGAAACAGTATCAACATGTTGACCAGTAACAACAAGGTTCTCTTAAAATTATTGAGGAATAATTACATGGAAAAATGTTGAAAACACTAGAGATAAGACACAATTAAATTTTCAAGAGATGGGGATTATATTTTGGGGCAAGGCAGAGTTGGAAGAAACATAATATACAAGAAGACATACCAACCTCTTCCCAAATGTAAAAATTGTGTACATCATAAGTTCATATAACAAAGAGGGAGAGGGGGGTGTAAGAAAAACATCAGTTCAAGAGTCAAGAGTTATGTAAAGACACCCACAACAGGAGTTTGCATTCTTTAAATATATAGCTATACATTTTCTGTTTTCATAAACATTTTTTAACATTGATTACAACAAGGACATCAATTTCAAATCTGCAACCTTGTTCTTAACAAATCTTCTTATGGGGAAAGGATTTTTCCTAACTTCTGGGACTTGGGTGAGCATGTCTCTACATATTTCACCCTCAAAAGCCAAAATATATACTAAAGTACTAAAATACCAGAAAAAAAATATATATAGACAGCAATGTAAAAACTCTAACACACACAACACAGCACAGCAACATTACAATCACAGCAATGTAATACAGACATTGGCTATGCCAAACTATAACTTAATCACAAACAACATAAAATTGGCTGAGAAACTACAAAAACCCTAAAATCAATTCAAAAACTATCCTACAACTAAATAGCCAATCCACATATCCTTAGACAAGTAAGGCACCTGGAAGAGCAAGAACATTAGAAGGCCCTGCTTGTTGAGCGCGATCCTGTGCAGCAGAATTTCCTTGATGAGCAGGCTCATTGGCAGTGCTTTTGATTCCAGCATACTCCAAGCTAACCTAATTTTCATTCCAAACAACACAACAAAACAACTACCACAGTTCACAATCCAAACATTCAAAAGTCCAAAAACACTCACAATAACCCAATCCACATCCATCTTCGTACCCTAGGGTTTAAGGAGAAAACTCAACGAAATCAAACTCAACTCGCAATTAAAGATTCAGATTAAGTAACAAACTAACTAACTAACCTTATGGCTAATGCGAATTCTTTTGCTGCAATAAAAAATTGAAAGCATTAATCAGTGACGAGTGTGAGAGATTACGGAAAGAGCGAGAAGGCAAAGAAGCGAAACCTGTCAGCATCGGGAGGAGCAAGGTGAGCGTGAATGGGAGAGAAGAGATCGAGAGCGCGCTTCAGAGACTTGAAGCTTAGCTTCTTCAGGGACTGTGGCTCAACGGACTCCACCTCCATTTACGTCGTCGTTTCCGTCTAGGGTTTTACACAAAAACCACTCTCGGAGGAACGCTAGCTACCCACCACACCTCGTCTTTCTTAGTTCAACATAACACTCTTTTTCTCCTTAGATGCACCAATTCAGTTTTATTTCTTTATTATTTTTAAAAAATAATATATATATATATAAAATAATTTGGACATAAATTATTTTAAATATAATTACCTGTTTGTAAATTGTTTGAATCAACAAATTTAGACATAAAATGAATTCAAATATTATATGCATGAATTAAAAGATATTAAAATTAATACATGTAAGAATTAAAACAAAATGATAAGTACTGGAACCAAAATAGTTATGTTAAAAAAAATTAACTCACTGGTTAATGATACAAGCAGAAATTTCCATAATTACTTGAAAATTTGGAATTCAAAAAATAGTTCATGGAGACTTATGGAATAAATTACTGTGTTCTGAAAATAAAATTTTAAAATAGAATTAAAACTCAATTTTATTTAAAAATAAATAATTTCAGAATGCAAAAACTATGAAAAAAAAAATCTATAAATGCTGTCAGTAGAAATATTTTTATCCATATCTCCTATTTATTTAAGAACATTTTTATCATTTCAATATACATCAGATACACGTTCAAATTTGATCAATTAATTGCGCATAATTTTGTATATAAAAAATAAAATTCACTAATGATATACTTGTGAACTAAAAAAATTATAACTCAACTTTTATTTTTCTCATTTGAATTATTTTGTTTCTTCCTTTAACTGGCAAAAAATATAAATTAAATAAAATATATAATTTTATATGATTATTTATAGGCAAAATAGGTTTTTAATGCATTTAAATATAATTAAATTTGGTTTTAATCTTTTAAATCTATTAATTTTAACCCTCATAATATGTATTTAAATATGTAATGACATATTAATTTAAAATAATTATTGATATAACAAAGTTAGATACATTTGGTCATCATTAACTGATCAGTAGAGCCATATAAAATAAAAATGTTTTGAAAACTAAACCCAATAAAATAATTTCTGTGAGTGCTAAAATCTCACAGTTAGATTTTCCTACAAGTAATTTTTAGCAATTAAAAACTGTTTTCCTCATAATGTATTATAAAAGGAAAATCTTAAATATTATTTTTTTTTCTTAGTAAGGAACATAACATTAGTTATTATTTTATATTTTTTTAAAGAATAATATTTTATTCTTTTTAAAAATTAGTATTAGTGGTAAATTAAAAATTTAATATTTTACCATCAGGGTTTATTACACTTGTTTTAATCTTAAGTTTTGATATGTAATAACAAATTAATAGAATTAGTGTTAAGAAGTGAACTTTTAAGATTTACACCCAGAGCCTCTAACCTCTAGTCGATGTAGAATCTTTAACACTGTTTTTATGTTGAGACTACTAACTCATATGTAGAAATATATGTTATGGATGTTCCGATAACTATCTGATAAGAGGTGACACGATCTCCAACACTTAGAAATTATGTGTTTTGAAAGGAAAATTATGAAGTTCATGATTGAAAGGAATAATATCACCTTGGTATTTGATATACAACATTTCCTGTACACAGAAGACACTCAAAACTATTCACATTGGTTTTCAATCAAAATGTATATTTATATCTTTGCTATAGCCATCCTTGATGCAAAACTTGTACTTAAGCTAAGCCTTTGGCTGTTGCAATCTTCTTGGCATCACAAGGTGGTTTTGCAATGGCATCACAACATTACTGCATTTCAGATCCTTTGTTGTAATACTTGGCCAAAAGGTTGGAACTTGAAAGGATATGTTTGTACAAACAGCAAGTTGCTCATCCTACAGAGGGATCCAACCCTGTTGATCATATAATTGAGGAGTTTGGATGAGAACAATGTCACATGTAAACATTGTTTTGTTGAAATAAATAAATAGAAAGAGCTTTTACCTTGATTAGTCCCGTCTCAGTACCACACAAAATGATGTCATTGGCTGCAAGGATGCTTGTTATCTTGCTTCCTGCTGATATTCTCCCCAACTTTTTTGGTGTCCCTCTCAACCATATCTGGTTTGGGAAGTTAATTTCAGTTTAAGAAGCTATCTTGTTATCATTTGCTTAAGAGGGTAAAAATCAAGGTGAAAATTCAAATGGATCGGTTATGCTGGTTATTTTTTTGCATGTTTGTATAAAGTTCTGCTTAAGTACTTGCAGAAAAAGGAAATAAGAAAGCAAAACAAAATCAATTTATTATATGTTCAATTCCATCTAACCATATTAGAGTAAATGGTCCAACATATATACTTGTGAACCTATCAGTATTACTTGTGACCCTATCAGCATGCAGTTGAATCGTGAAGAATTAGAGAGTTTATATTTTGAATAGTGAATTGTATCACGAATAGTAAGATTAATAAACATTTAAAAAAATATAACATAACATTTAAAAGAAGGTATAACATAAAAATATAATTAATAATCACAACCATGTTTATAAAAGAGTGGTTCTATTACTAATCAGATTAGGTTAATATTATAATGGTTGGATTGGGCTGGATTATATGCCCAACTACTTTATTAAATGAAAGAAAAAATTAAAATTAGTGTTTTTATAAAACCAATTCAAGTGATCCGACCCGGTTCACACCTAAACCCAAAATAAGACCCAAGCTACGATATGGAACCATTTCGTGATTCATACTATCTGTGATACGATTCACACGATACAATTGTGATACGAGGTAAAAACGATTATTCTTACTATTTGTATCGCGCGGGCATCTGGAACAGTATCGTATAGTACGATTCGTATCGTGAATCGTATGATACTTACTACCAGTTCAGTTCTTTATGTATATCCAGTGTCTATAATTGATAATTTTTCATTAGATATACCTGAATGTGGTTTGGTGAAGAGCTGGAGATTAGGTACAAGAAGTCTTCTACCACCTCCATGGCCACCACATTATCTCCTTTGTCAGTAAGAATTGAAAGCTTTGGTTTCCTAGTTCTTTTCCATTCCTGTGTAATCCATCCATGTCAGGAGACATCAAGGTTTTTCTTGAGCTCAGGTTGTGATTCTCACCTTGAATGTAGTGCCTTCAACTTGTTTATTTGCACTATAGAGCCAGTCTCTATATGCTACAACTGCATTGATGGGCTTACTTTGCTTCCTCCAACTCCTTGTAGGGGGTTTGATCTCTAGTTCACGGTTGTGTGTTGTGGAATACTCCTGAAACAATACCATGTCATGCTTGCAGTTTATTTGGTTCTAGAATGTATGCCAAACAACAAAACACTAACCTGTATGCTTGAATCTGTGCATCCAATATACAACTTTCCTTGAGCCACTGTCATGCACTTCACATTCTTGCCTTTGAGAATATCTCTGGTCACTCTTGATTCATTAACTAGCTGCAAATGGTTAAAAAGATAAATGAATAGTTCCAACTTTCATTAGCTGGTTATAGAGAGGATCTGGTGGGGTATGTGCGTGTGATTTTGCTTTCTTCAGTGGAACATTTATCTGACAAATTATGGGAAGTTTTGAAGCATCACCTTTAGTCCCTGGCTTTCTGTAATGGCAAAAACTGTTTCACCATGTGCCCGCAAATGATGAATTGGTTCCTTCAATACTATAACTTCAACACATTCCAGCTTTCTCTGGATCATTTTCCACACCTATTTTATGTATGTTCTTATAAAATAATCAGTTCATTTTTGTTACTAGAGGTCTTGGTAGAGAAATAGAAAGTGGTGACCTTGTAAAGGGTGTGCAATCTTACCCTTATGGTTTTATCAGTGGATCCACTTATAAGGCAGTCAGATGGTTCATAAAGTGAAAAGCATGTCACTGACTTCTTGTGCTCCTTAATGTCCCACACAAGACTTGCTGAGTGCCCCCTAATATCCCAAACCTGTGACTCGATGAATGTATAACATGATTTAGCATGTAGTCTATAGATATAAAATATACACCACATGAATGATGAATCAGATAATGTGCTTTTTACCTTGATTGTTCCATCTGAATACCCACTGAACAGCAATCCCTTGAAGTAGATGAGGGAGCAAACTGCTAAACTGAAGCTGCAACCTGCCTCAAGGATTTGTGTGTGAACGCAAGAAATACGCTGCTCTTACCACCAACATGATTTGGGTGATGTCAAAAAATAAATCATTTAGTAGTGCTAACTATGCTAAATAAATAGGCAGCAAGGTTGTAAGAAATTCAAGAATAAGCTCCTAGATATTTAGTCCTCTTTTAGCCCTCACCATGTTTATTTTACCCCACATTACCAATTTTGTATCTTTTACTTAAATGCTACACCCTTAAACTATTCCTCTATTAGCTTCAAAAGTCCTTATATTTTCAGTTAAAATGGAGGTGATAATGAAAATCCCCCCACCATGTTGGCCTTAGACTGCTGACATACATACTTTTGGCATCAATCATGTTAATTATGGGAACTTTACAAAAATTCTGTACTTATAGAATATTCATGCAAGTGTTCAAACTTAGTACATGAATGAGTACTCACTGATATGTTTGGGAGCAAGAAATCGGCTACTCTATGTAATTCCTCAGCCATCCAAATAACATTTGAAAGGCGCCTTAGTGATTCCTTTACTCCTTCTGAGAAATGCATTAGTTTTTGTTTCCCTACATGTAAAACAGTGTCTGACTTAATTGAGAAAATGGATAATTCTTGATCAGGAAGTACTCTATCATTCATAAACATAAGAATGAGAAAGGCAAACATAGCAAAGCTTTCATGCTTATAATCAACAGGTACAAAATGTCTTTTTTTTTATAAAAACTTTCATGTTAGACATCACTATATAACTTGACATCTCAGTTAGGCTAACATCTCAAGTAACAACAATCATCTGTCATCACATGAAAAAAGTATTATTAAAAAAAAAGAACACAAAAAAAATATGGAGGGATTAGACCAAAACTCATATGTTAACAAAAACAATACATAGGTAGACTATACCTATTCATAAAGAATTCTAGGAACAGACTATATGAAAGCCTATTATACCAATGAAATGATTCTTTATGAATAAATCCTAAATTAGCTAACCTATCAGCACACACATTCCCTTTATGAAAAATATGAGTAACCATAAACCTAGTCTTCCCACAGTAACATGTACAAAATGTCTTTGTTTATAACTATTTTATGTTTATTTATAGGGTATGACATAAACCTTGTTGAGGACAATACCTTTTCCCGAGGCATAGTTAAACATGCACATACATGCTAGAAGTCTTTCCTCCAACTCCATCCCAGGGTGCAGAAACTGCTCAACTCCACTTAGTATAATCTCAGATGCAGAATAACTGATGCTGTCAGGACTTTTTGATATATGACATCCAAGCCAAGCAATTGCTACAAGGCAATCTCTAGAAACCCTCTTTATCTTGCTTCTAAGAACCCTATCTAAAGTATGGAAGACAGAATCCCCAAGACTTATGATACATTTGGCAATTTTACTGCACCACAAATCTGTGCTAGTATCCTGCATGTAATGAAATTTATGAATCTCCTTAAACATGTTACACAGCACGGTTCATGCTGTCATGCATATGCTTTGAACATGCACACACACAGCATTTTGGAAGCTTACCTGTAGACTCTGATCCAACCAGTTGAAGTTCTTTATCATATTCTGGTGATAGGGAGAGGTCAAACCTGTCTTTCTCAACAACCATGCAGTTGTATATGGTTCTCCTGTCCAAGAAAATGTACCAGCCAGATTTGATAGAATGGAAGCAGATAATATCTGCTCTGAGCTTTCTTCTGATGTCATTGCCCTGAGAAGGATCTGCACTGCTTCTTCTCTAAACACGGCTTTATCAGGAGAGTTCTGCATTATAGTTTTGTTTTGTTAGTAATTAAAGGCTTCAAGTTTCACATACTATCTTACCAGAGTCATTTGGTCAAATTTATATATCGGAGTCTAAGATTTTCATAAAAATAAAATTCTAAACATCAAGTAATTTCAATTAGAACTGAGATATTTTTCAGTGACTTTATACCAAATATATCATTGAGTGACTTCAAAGTTTACAAACTTCTAATTTTGAGATACACATGATATATTCTCCTTTTGACAAATATTTTTTTTGCTCAATATTAATTATGAACACACAGTAAATTAACTAAATGAAATGGAATGTTCATGTACTATGCAACAATATGGCTTAATTTTTTTTTTCCTCGTGGAAATTATTGAAATTCATGAACTGTAGACTTATATTTTTCTGAATTTTAACAATTACCAGTATGTCTAACTGAAGCAAAAAATTTGCTGCTAAAAGTTGGTGATCAGGTTGTAACTGATGTGCACAATGCATTAGTATCTGCATAATATTGATGCTTCTTTCTTGCTGCACACGTTGCAGCAGACTAATAGCTGATGATCTGAAAAATAAAATTGAAAATAGTAACAGAAAACTCTCTGAACTCTCTGAACAAGGATTACAACAAATATATGAACAAGCCATATCAGCAATTTGTTAAATACATATATGCTGCAAGTATTACTCAACTATATTCAAATAAACATGAATTGAAGATATGGTTGCATAGTTATATACCGTGGTATACAAAGGATTTCCTGAAAAAATTCTAGAGCAGTGCATTTGGCGCGGATGTTTTCCGACTGCAAAAGGTGGATAAAGGGAGCAAGTGGAGTGAATTGCGATACATACTTTCTGCACTGAGGATCATACTGCATGCATTTTATAAGAATGGTGGTTAAAGAGAAAAATTCTTCTAGATTATCATTCCTGGCAACTTCTAGAAATCCACTGAGAACATGAGGAGAACTGATGGTAGCCAAATGCATGTTATTTGTGGCATAGTCAAATGAAGTTACTAGCTCTTCAATGATCATCAAGGATGCAGCATGAGGTGTCAAAAGAAGTGACTCTGGCCTATTCTTGTAACTGTTTGAAGTGCATACAATCTCCACTAATATTGGCAGAAGTTCCAATGTTTTTATATCTATAGGTGAAGGATTTATTAAATAGATTAGAATTGCTGCCTCATGGACATTTTGTTTTAGAGCACTTGCCAAATCACACAACCTTAAACCTTTCTTCTTGACATCTTCTATGATTGACTTGTTCCTTGAAATTATTGTTGTCAGAATAGACACTGATGCTCTTATTTTTCTTTCCTCTTTGGAAGTAGAGATAGCTATTAGCAGCTCATCCAAAATCACATCCTTTAAGGAAGCATAAGTGGCGCCTGATGAACTAATCAAGCTCTCATAAATTGATGCAATGTCTACAGTATATTCTTCATCACATTTTCCTAATACCTCTGAATAATGTAGTTCTGTAACTCTCCTTTCAGTCAGTTCTGACAAGTCTTGCAGGGAATATCTTCTGGAGTTTGAACAAAGTTCATCAAACTTTCCTAGGCTATACAATCTTTGTATCTCAGAGTTTTCATGCCTTTTCTGGCTGGGCCTATGTTTGCAAGCAGGTGTAAATGTTACATGATCAAACAATTTTTTTGGCTGTGATGCATCCTCATTTAATTCATCCACTCCAAGACAATTTAAGGGAGTAAGTCCAGTTTTATCTCTGTATTTTGAGATAGATAAAGCAATATCTTCTATGGACCTGTTGAATCTGCTAGAATCAAGCTTAATTATGTTTCTCTTGTCCAACTGCTCTTGAATGGGATGTTGATGAGTTTGAGGCAAACCAGAGTGTTGTTGTAGCTTCCTGTGAAGGTCAGTTACACGAAATTCCATGAGACAACTATAAACTATAGTCACTACAAGAAAATCATTAAATAGAAACCAAAAATAATTCATTGTTATATTCACTAAATTAGATATTATGACTAAAAAAAAATTTTGTTTTTTAAATTAGTTTCTATTATTGATAAATAGTTTCTAAATTAGTATCTAATTAGCTACTAAAGTTTTTGCTACCAAATTTAGAATCTAAATAACTGGTAGTTAAAACCTTGGTAGCTAATTGATACCAATCTAAAAACTATTTATCAATAATAGAAACTAATTTAAAAACTAATAATTTTTTTAGTATCTAAAATAATATCTAATTTAGTCAGTATATCAACTCATTATTTTTAGTCTCTAAAATTTGTTTTTATTTAATGATATTCTAGTAGTGAGTGTAGAGCTACATTAGATTTGACATGAAGTTTGAGAAAAAAAAAAGACTATTAAGGAGCCAAACCAGTTGTGAATTTCTGGTGGTAGATCATCTGCTTTAGTTATTGTGGTTTGTATATAAATTTTTCTGTCATCCACATTTTCCTGAATATGAACATATGAGTTAACAATAAAAACTTATTTTTAGCTTATAAGGTCAAAATTTGACAAACAAACATATTTTAAGAGGTTACTACTTGTCAATAAGAAATCTTTTGAAAAGTTAGCACTAACCATGTCCTTTCTGGCTCTAAAATCCTTAAAGAATGCATCCACTGACACTGGTGTCTTAGAGTGTGTTTCTATCATCATATCTTTGAAACATTTGATACTTGAAATTGTTTGGTTCTCTTTGCTTTGATACTCAACTGACTTAAGTTGTTTAAGGGCCTTCTTATCACCTTCATATTCAGCAACATCCATGAATTGTTTTGACTCATGTTCCATTGCATGCATCACATCTTGAGAATCAAATGGATGAACCTTTTTATACTGCATTCTCATAACAAAGAATTTAGGGGAACAGGAAAGAAAAGTTGTTGATGCATCTATGATCTAACATTGTAAGTTTCCACTTGTATACAATAAAATATTGAAGTGTTTAATTGAAATGAATTTTGTCATTCCATTGCCAGTAAAAGAAATAAATAAGAACAAAGCTTACCATATTGCAACTTTTCAATCTTGATTCATTGTGAACTGAAGTGGAAGAAACACAGCTAGTGTTTGGTACATCCCTGTTCGTAATAGTAACTTAATTTTAGATGAAACAGTACCATTCCAAAAATCTAATGTCTGTACTTCAACAAACAGTATCTTATGTCAGTTTTGTATTTCTTTCCTTTGATATTCCTACTTCTCCTTTTATCTGTATTCTGTCTTTAATTATTAGAAAAACAATTATGGATCATGACTGAAATTATTCTATTGCATTCATTAAATGTGTGACATTTTAAACCTATTTAAGAAAAAAAGAGGTATAAACAATTGAACATAGTATCATTCTATTCCACCCCTTTTCATCCATTCAAACATAGCCTCAAAGTCTAGCTCTCAAGTCCTAGAACTTCACGTGGTTTACATTTTTCTGCATACTTTTTGCCTCTTTCAGTTGAAACGTGTTTGAGAAAGAAATGTACCGTGTTGGAGCTCTAGTTCATGTGATTGAGTTCACATGAGTCTCTTTACCAACATTAAATTGGCTGAAAGTCCCTGTCAAATATAAACTTGAATTTTGCTAAATGCCTAAATCTAATCACTTTTCTAAGCCACAACAAAAAACACTGCATTTTAAGGTTTTAGAGCCTAGTTTTTTCCTCAAACTATGGGACTTCAGAACACACCAGGTTCCACTTATTGAGCATTGTTTGAATGTGCATTAAGTTGAAGAGCAAGGTTTAATCTTACACAGAAGGTGGTGATTGTTTGCTGCAGTAACTGCGCCACCATGGAGTCTCTCCATAAAGCATGACCTGGTAATACACCAGACACTCCTTGTACCTCCTTGCCACCTCCCTAATTGCTCCATCCATTTCATCCTCAGAAGACACAGATTCCAAACTTCTACTGCTGCAGTTACCCTGCATCATGTGAATGCTAGATTGGGGGAAAAGACTTTCACAAAGTTCTGCCGCAAATTCTGTCCAAACAAGCCTTGGTGAGACCAACACTGCTTGGAGAAAATGCAGTGCAGCCTGCCACTCATCTCCCTGAAGCTTCCTAACCACTGAGAGGTAAAAGTAGGAGCAGCACACTAAGTAACGGTTTGGAATTGTGGCTGTGACCTCTTCCTCATCAAGCATTGCAGGCACCTGAAGCATTTGTTCTGAGTTCATCAGCCTGAAGGATCTATCTTCTGGCTGTTGAGCTTGAATTGCAGCCTCAATGCTGTCAATGCCCCAGTAAAGATTAGACAACACTGACTGCTCAGAGAATTCAAAGAATTCCTGCTTTTGAATCCTTAACTTGGAGGTGCATCTCAGTTTCAGACCATTCCTGGTCTTCTCATCTACCAAGGTGTCTTGAATGAACCTGTTGATAGAAACAAGCACCCATATGTATTTGAGGTCTAACATCTCATATACCCTTTTTGGAAACTTGTTCAGAAGTAAAGAATCACGTTTAGTTATGACTTTTAGCTTCTTAAAATCACATCTGAAACGTGAAACCAACTCTGATAATGGTATCAGTGAGGGATATGAAATTGAAGAGGAAGTGGGAGCCCTGTGATGATTGGAAATGCTGATATTGTTGAGTACTTTGGTGTTGAATATGAGAAGTTGTGTATGTGATTAGATTATAGGTAGAGGTTTAGCATCTGGTAGCAGTTTCCTCCCGTGACTGTTTTCAGCAAGATTCCAAGTTTCATTGGACCCTTTAATCTTCTATTGCTTTCAGACAAAAAAGAGACCGTTGTCTTTCCTTCAGTGGGAAAAGTTCCAAAATAATGAACATTATAGTGCTCCACTTCACGTGTACCTTATCACTATGGCTTTTCTTTCTCTCTACGTTTTTCAATTGCCGACTTCTCCTTCGTGCTATATTAAGAAATGATAAAAATATACTTTTAACTCAATCACATAAAATCGACTTATTAAATAAAATTTGCATTCACTTATATACTATAAAAATGCTTTAATCTCTGGCCGATATCGTACATGGTTTAGGACTTGTTCATAAGTGTAAGTGTATGCATGCTTAGCTTTGTTCAATCATTTATGTGCTGTGCATGTGCAGTAGCTAGACACACATCACAGGAAAGAGGTGAAATCTAGTACACGCTAAGAATCCTGTAGGGAAACTAGGTTGTCATGTCATCTTAGGTTGAATTATTTGCTCCACTAGTGGTTCATTTGATGATCACACACATGCACAAACTTTGTGCTAAAGGCCCTGAAAACTCAAATATTCAATTTACATTTACATGCACATTTTATTAACATGCATTTTCAAATTGCATTCTCAATGTCCTTGGCCTAGGAGGACACAAAATCGTGTATATTCTCTTGCAAAACTTTTATTATCTTCTTAGTTTTTGGCAAACTGATCAATCCTTTGAGATGGCACTGTTGTAAGATTGTGCTTGGATTTTTGTACCTTTACCTGTGGTCCTGTGAACATTGAATTGTTGGTAAAAATGACTGTAACATCCCAACGAATACAGTTACAAGCTTCATTGGGGTTTGAGTTAACAGCTTATTAAGCACTTATTTAGGGTAAACCTAACCAAACACACTTACTTTAATATAAGTACCTAATAATTATAAAGTATTAAGATGTGAATTTTAAACCACAACTCAACCTTATAAAGTTTGTTTGGATAATGATAGAAGAAGATGTAGTGGAAGTCATGAGTAAAGAATTAGCTCGTGATACCGTACCAAGAATTGAACTTTAAGTTTAACTCAACTTTATCAAGATGTTTATATGATAAGGTTTGTACCCACTTTATAAACTATGAAATATCATTATTTCTAGTTGACGTGGAACCTGCGACAGAGCAAGATATGTAGCACAGACACTGATACGGACACTAATACAACACGGACACGAAGATATGTACAATCTCTAAAATGTAAAACACGGGAACACATATCTATATATTATATAATTATGAATTATATAAAGTTTTTTTTACCATCGATAAAGCAATATATACAAGAATGAATTATATAAAGTGACAATAAAGCTTTATGTGCACAAATATGTTTCGGTTTTTTCTAGCAGAAAGATGTCTCTCATGGCTGGTTCAAAAATATTTGTTCCTTATTTTTATAATAATAATAATAATTTATATAACAAGTTTGAGTTTTTAGAAGATTAATATATCTTTCCTTTTTAAAATTGTGTTATAATTGTTAGAAATCCAACAAATATTTTTTTGAATTGAACACTTCACTAATACGTGTCTTACGGGTGTCGGTGTTCGATACGCATGTCCGACACATACACGCTATTTAAAAGGTGTATTTGAACCTCGTAGGCAAAAGGTCTTCACAACATGATATTTTTATTTTGAAAGTAAAACTAGGATAAATCAAATTTTTAATTAAAATTTGGTTAAGTGATATTTGAACATACCAACATGGCTCCAAACATGCAAAACAAAGTTGTTGTGAAAGTTTCCTAAAATAGTGTTTGTCCGAAATGTAGGAAGTGAAGATCATGTTACCCTTTAAACAAGAGTGGAAGTAAACATTGGTTTAGTCTGAAATTGAGAATAAGGTCCATTTAAAAGAAAGTTAGGAATAGGAGAATAGAGTGACGTAGATGCATCTGCAAACAAAAACATGAGTAGTTGTTATGTCAATTTAGAAGTTGGAAGTATTGTGGAGAAATGTGTCTCTAAGGTGGACTTACCATAAACTTGATTCTTTGACAACTGTCTCCTCGTGCCTCCACAGAGACTATGTTGACCTGTCAGGACAAGTTTCATCATTTCCTCTCTAATCATGCATTCTTAACTTCACAGTGTCATTCCTACTGCAACATTCTGCTTTCAAACCTTCTCAAAGGAAAAAATAATTTTTCTAGTTTTTCTTGTTTAGTTTTTTTTTAATTGTGTTTACAGATTTCACATCAGTTAGAGATTATGATATTTTATTTAATAAATTATTAAAACAAGTTATCAGTTAGAGATTATGATATTTTATTTAATAAATTATTAAAACAAGTTATGGATAATATGAGAATTTAGCCTAAATACACTTTGTTATATCATGAAATTAGAAGTTCAAATGGTCGGTTACCCAGACGGCCTAAAGTCCTTTCAGTAAAAAAGTGACAGTCACGTCACATCATAAATTAAGAGCATTAATTATTGATTAGGAATTATAAAGCGTGATTAAACATCCATTAGATCTGTCTTAATCATTATGACAGGATAAGGCCTAATAGAACAATATAAATAAAAGAGAACCCTCATATCGAAAAGGAATGTTATTTTGAATTTTAAACTAGACTACCAAAATTGAACTCAGACGTCGAAATATCTTTGCAGATACCCCACCTTCTTAGACACTAAAAAAAAAAGATCAAAACTGAAAAGAGGATAAAAACAATTAAAAAAACATTGGATCTCGATCTCGAATAAATTGTAAGAATATATGGTATTTAATTTAAAATACATGCAATAAAATTTTTAGTTTTAAGAAGTTATTAAAATATAATTGAATTTTAAAATATGATATTTCTATGGAAAAAATAGAGTTAAATTTGGAGATAAGATTTGTATTGGGAAGCGTGATCTGTAACGAAAAGGACGTGACAGTTGGGAAGTGATGAAAGGCATTTAAAGCAACTCTGTTTCACAATTAACCCCAAAACTTTATCTTATCTCCCTTTTTTAATCTATCACTCACTTCTAGTAAACAATTTTTAAAATATTACGTAAAATTGAAAATGAGACAATTTTTTATAGGTTAATATATTTATTTTTATGTAGTTTTATGTGAAATTAATTTTGATTTTGGTAACTAGTTTAAATTGTAGATTTCTTTTATACTTCTAGTAAGTAAAGTTAAAATAATTTATACTAACTTATTATTAATATTATAGTGCAATTCAGGTTGAAGTTATTTTTATTATATCGAATAACTTATTTTAATAATTTTATTTTACTATAAGTAATGAAGATAATTAAAATTTGGATAAAAAAATATATTTAATCATTTTTTATTAAGATAAGCAAACAAATATTTGAATAATCAAATTTAATCTTATCTGATTGTGATCATTATTTCTCTATCTTCCTAGTTATAATTTAATCTAGTTTATTTGTAAGTTAAAATTAATAAATTTATTACACAAATTGAAAATTATTTTTTTGAGAAACAAATATGAAATAAAAAACCTAACTTATGTTCCAATTAATTTTAACTTTAAAATCAATTTTATTTTTTGATAAATAAAAATAAAATAAAAACCTTACAGTTTAACTCATGCTTAAATTACTTTTAACTTTTAAAAGTCAATTTTATTTTTTAATAATAATTATAGATAATTTATCCAAACAAAGCTAAAATATATATGCTAGAAACTTGGATTTTTTTTTTTTTATAAAAATGGAGCATTTTTTCTCATTTATTATTAAAATTGGATCACTTTTAAATTGTGAAAGTCATGTCAACAACGTTGCACAATTTAATTCAAAGTGATTACATAAAAATTGTTAACTTTAAATGCAAACTCATTTTGATAATAGGGTAAAAAATTGTCCAAGATTCATAAAAATAGAAGAAATTTAGTGAATTATTGATAATTTCAAGTTTCACACACTAATAAAATTGGGTTATAATATAAGTCTTAAAAAATGTACTAGTCATTACTTTTTCCTCAAATGTATTTCTCTAAACTTGAAAAGATAAATTTGTGGCACAACATTTTTAGCATTTTTTAGATCTACTATTTTTCACTTAAAAAATCTAATGTTTTTTTCACTTTTTAAATTACATAGATATTTTAATTAAAAGTAACTTTTAAATTAAAAATATAGATACAAATGAACCGTTGTTTTAAATTTATTACAATTTTATGATTATATGCATTGAAAGTTCCCTACAGCTAAATCAAAGTCATAGATAGATCTATTTTTTAAGTTCGTTTTAGGTTGTTTTTAAAATATTGAAAAAACAAATAAAATATTTTGCAAGATTATATATTTTATTCTGATTCATTTTTAGATCGTTATATATATATATATATATATATATATTAAATACTAGATAATAATAATAGTAATTTTATGATGGTATAAAGCTTGATAGAAGAATAATAGTAATTGGTGCGAGAAAAGTTCTTATTAGAAAATTGAGTACATAGTTATATAAATAGATTATTTTTACATTAAAATTTTCAACAAGTAATTAAAAAATATTTTTTATGAATTAAAATTAGTTTATACATAAATTAAAAATAAATAAACTGTTAAAAAATTAATAAATGAACTTATGTATGAGTTAATTTCGTCTATCTTCTAAAAATATGTGTAGAAGTTAGTCCAAACAAAAAATGATAAAGTTAATCTTATTTTTTTTATTTATTTTTTCACAACTCTAAGAAAGTTGTGATGATAGAAATAGGAAAAAAAAGTAGAAAAGTGGCCATTATTGTAATAATAAAAATGTTAGTGATCTAATAATATCATGTTCATGATAGTAACAGTAATAATTGTAATGGTTATAATAATAATGATAATGAATGGAAATAATGATAACATTGATTATATTAACTATATATTTATATATATATATATTTCTTTTCTTTTCAAGTGTAGTTTAAGAATTGTTTTAGAAAAATTTATAAATGTAATAAATTTTGTTAAAAAATATTTATAAAATTTGCTATTTTAGTTTTTATTTATTTTTATATTATAATAAATGGGTGGGTGGGTGTATATATATATAAACTAATTAGTAAATAAATAAAAAGTACAAATATAAATATGAAATAATGGTTGGTAACTATTGTTTTTAAAAATGAAAGTTAAAAAATATCATATTTAAAAATGAATGAAAAAAGTAATAATAATGGTTACTATCACACTAGTGTTAAGCATGACAACTTGTAATAATAGTCATGATAATATATATTACAAAGATTAATCTAGCTTGTGACATGTTAGGAATGGGGTTTAATAAATAAATAAAATACTAAAGTTAAATAATTCAAACATAAATATAAATAACTTTTTTAACAAATCAAAACTAAAACTTAAATTTAATTATTTTCATTAATGAAGCAAATTTGAACCCGTGTGTTCTTCATAAATCAAACTTAAAATTAAAGTATTAAGTTTAAGTTGTAACGTGTATGATAATCATTCATGATTAAATAAATTATGATATACATTCACAAGCTTTGCTTTCTATTCCCATTGTTCATATGCTCTCATTATTGGTTCAATGATTGAGTAAATCCACAGATCAAAATATTAAAGATCTGAAAAATACAATTTGATGTTGAAAAGTTCCAACTGAAGACTTATTTTCTTAGAGTTGATTTTGATTTTATGTTCTTGTTCACTTCATCCACTACAATGATTTTAGGGTTTTTTTTAGCACTTAAAATGTGATATTTATAGGTTTTCTTCAATCCATGTAATTTCAACTAAGTGATATCTTAACAAATAATTTTCAACTTTACTTCAACCAAAGTAATTTTAAATCAAATTTAAGATGATTCAATTTTAAGTATTTTTAAGTTTACTTGAATAAAATAATTTTTCTATTGGGTCATGTTTTAGCCTAAACTTAATAAGAGCATAACAAACTCATATTTTGTTAAGATATTATTTTATTCAATCTTAACTAAGATATAATTTGATCAATCTTGATTAATACATCTTTTGTTTGTCTAAATTAATACTTACTAAAGTAATTAAAAATAAATTATATTTCAATTAGTTCTAATCAATACACCTCTTTGTTATTCTCATATAAGACTTTTGGTCAATATTAGTTAGATATGTCTTTTAGTTGATTTAAACTGTTTTATATTCCTATTTATCTTAGTGAAAATGAGTCAATATTGAAACATTTTCTTTAAGAAAAAAAGTCATGGGTCAATATTGTTAGTGATTAAGAAAAGTGCAAGATGATCGTCCCTATACTTAATTTTGAATTAGATATTACTCAAATAATACGATAATTTATGGTCAAAATTGAGACGGTTCAGATTATATCACAAAAATAAATTTATTTGTTATCCACAAAGAATATTAAATAAACTTAATTTTTATTTATTTTTCATAAAAAATTTTATTTTTTTATTCTTAATTTAAACCACTGTTATATTGATTTTTTTTTACAATTTTTATTGTGAGCAACTTTCATATAATATTGTGTATTCAAATATTTGTTACTTTGATTTATAATGTTAAAAATATTTAATTTAAACTGCATAAAAAATTAAAAAGTAACTTAACAAATACTAAAAATATTTCAATAATTAATAATGTCTGTAAGCTTAAAATAAGTAATAATAGGTAAAATGAAATTAAAGAAATAAGAAAATATATTAAAACGTACGAAATTATAATGAAGGAAAATTATATAAGGTATAAGTTAGAAGTTGGCTTAATGAGCTTCTAACTTATAAGCTCCTAAAATAAACTATTTCAATATAATTATCAAACATTTTTACGTTGTTAAAACTTTTATAAGCTAATAAAATAAAGTTATATTAAGAAGTTAGAAACAGTTATAATATAACCAAAAGTATTAATTACACATTTTAATTAGTATATTCTCTTAAATAACGATTAAAAAATCAGAGATAATAAGTTATTTTGGATTCAAGTAAAAAAAAAATTGTAGTTTCAATTAGTTTTACTTCAAAATTATAACACGTGAATAATTATTTTTAAAAAAACTAAATCTTGAAAAAATGAAAAATTGGAGGGACCCATATTTTTTTAATAAATGAAGTGAAAGTGTTGAAGCAACACTGAGTTTGAGGCAATTAATGTCACAAAGAGAGCATTTATTGAATCTTCCTCTTAGCCAAATTTCTTTTGTCCACCTAATTAATTCCCTCACATTCCTTTCTCTTTTAGTCCTTTTAAACCACATGCAAATGTAACACCACTTCATTCCATTCCACACACTCCTAAAATAACATCCAAATTTTAATAAATATTATATTTAACATTTTTTGTTATTTGAATTTTGGCTGTGTTTTACTAATCTGAATAGTCTCACATTATTTAAAAGTTAGATAAAATCAAGTGTAGTTTAAATATATCTTCTTCATTAAATTATAGTGTTCTATAATAACAAAAATCGTAACAGAATTTCAAGTCCTAAAGCGAACAATACTTTAGATGTTATCCTTGTAACACCCCGAAAATACATATAACTATTAAATACACGCTCTACATATTTCTATACGAACTTAGAGTTTTTCAAAATATTTCTATTACAAGATTATGACTTATAGAAATACCAATATTTACATATTCATAACTCAAAATAAAACTCTGAAACCTTTAAGGCTCTCATGCACCTGTATGGTCATCTGCTCGTGTACATAGTGTAGTCATCGCAGTTCAAACACAACATGAAAAACAAGGGTAAGCTAGTGAAAATAAAATTTTATAATATATGCAATTAAATTAAAAGAGAAAATCAAATTACATGGTCAATTTCTCAATTATTCAATCTTCTTCAAATTCCAACATAAAACAATCACAGAGATCTCACATGGATCTACACATCCAGATATTCAACAAACAACGTCTTACTGAAGACCCATATTAAGTAAGTCCTATCAGAAACTATCACCTGATCCAAAGATTACTAGCGAATCCAACATAAAGGATCAGGGTAAGTTCAATACAACCCAAGTCGTGCATCTCATATGTCACGGTGTGCATGAACTCCCCCATCAGCTTCTCACCACATGATATCTTAGTCTATGTGACTTAGATCATCAGTGAAGATCAGAGATCTCTGTTACCACATAGGCATCAATACTCAATACACAAATAAACATCAGCCCATACATTATCCCAAATGTATGAATTTAATTCCATACCATTTTCATCATACAATATCATGCAAAACGCAATCCAAAATATTCAGAATCCTATTTAACATAAAAAAAAACACTTAAATACTAAATCATCAAAATCTAATATTTCCACAAGTTTAAATAATATATAAACAAACAACACAATATATATATATAAACACATAACATCCTTACAAGAGAAATTGAATATTGGGACCACGTCCCCTCCGCATTCAGATCTTCTATCCTAGGGTGCTATTAAAAATTAAATTTAGCTTCTCTTACCTTATCCTCCCAGTCTGGATAATTTTCAAAATTTAAGGGCCTAATATAAGTTATCCAAATATAACAAAAATTCAGTATATAGTAGAATAAGTTGAGAGGATTAAACTTCTCAACTGACCCCATCAAAATTGATGAGTAAATCCTAAGAAAAAATAGAGAACAAAGGATCTTTAGAGCAAAAATGAACTTACTCTGTTTAAAAATCTGATCGAGTAGAAATGTTCCTTAACTCGCCAGCTACAACGTGATTCGATCAGATTCTAAAATAGATGAAGATTGGGAGAGAAAATTAAGAGAGAGGGAGAGAAGAGAATATGGAGAAAGAGAGAGAAAGAGAAAATGAAAGGCACTTGGGGTCATGACTCTGCTTTTATTTTCTTACGCTGTTACAATCCTCATCCCCTTAAACCTCAACTGAGAACTTGTTTTGGTATGCTGAGTATTTTCATATCACTTAGTCTTATAAAAAAATTCAACCTAGAGTGATAGCTATTCAATTCAAGAACATGAGAAACCATAAGACAAAATTTCACTTAAGGTGAAGATAAAAAAAACTTTATAAGAAATTATATACAAAAGATATTTTATATTGAATTATCATATATGAGAAAATAGGAAAAAAGAACAAGAAATGAAAAAAATAATATTAAAAGAAGAAATCAGAAATATGCAACAAAAAAGACATCTTAGATTTATTTCTACAAAATAAGACTTTAACATAATGATAAAAAAAAATAATGTACAAATTAAAAAAGAAAATAACAAGCAAAAACATAGACACTGAGAAACTAAGAAAAGGATTTGAGTGTATTGTATCTTATGCTATATAAGGTGATAAGTTTTATTATATATACAAGACAAAAAGAACAAAGCAAAAAATAAATACAGCAACAGAAAAAAAATCATACACAACAAGAGAACCACTCAATGATTCTCAGTTGAAAATTTTATTTTAAGTTTCTTAGGGTAATATTAAATAGTGGATAAAAAAGAAATTAAAGAAATAATACGTAGTATATCCATTTATATGAAAGATAATTACTTAAACAACTTCTAGTATTTTAAAGTAGATGTGAAAATAATTTATATATTGTTTTCTTATCTGTTGAAACGTTTTTTAAAGATAAAATCATGACAGAACATTGACCTCAAAAGTGGACAATATCTCGGATGCGGATGCTATCTCTTGAACTTGAGGTCAAAACGACATCGTTTGTAGGAATGAAAATGTGTCTCAAACCCTTCAGCTAGGGGAAAACCACTTCCCTTATACCTCAACTGGGGAACTTGTTCCGGTACTGTGAATATAGTCTCACATCGCTCAACGGTCAAGACTAAGAACAATTTATATACTCATTTCTTCTCCAACCCGCTGAGGTGCCTTTTAAGGACAAAACGGTCACGGAACACCAACTTCCGAAACGAACAATATCTCAAATACAATGATTAACCCTAGTGATACTATCTCCTCAAATTCGAGATCAAAATAAATATTAATCGGAAAAAATAAAGAAAAGTGATGTAGGGATATGTTTTAAGAGGGGCAAACAAAGGTGGGCGTCTGGATTTGAATACGGAAATGGAAAAAGTTGCAGAGAGAATGGTGGTTATCTAGTTAGTGTCGGTGGTGACCATGCTTTTCTCTAACTTTTTTACTCTTTACACGCTTTTTATCATGCTTTTCTTTGCTTTCTGTCCTTCCCTATACTATATTTCAACTTTTTATGTGGACCACTCCCTTGTTTATTTACAAAATGAAAGAGAGTACTATTTTAGATGGCATAAAACATAACTTTTTTAGGTTTTTAGCTCACAAAACAGTTTATAATACAGTGTTGACCATAAAATCTGTTCAAATAAAGTGAAAAAAGTTTACAGTATTTTATTAAAATAAGAAGTTTATAAAAGCCTCAACATGTTGTCTTAAAAGCTTAATTTTGATAAATTGTTTACATGTCAATTAGTTAGAGATTATCCCAAACTTAAAACAACCATTGCAAAAATTAAGAACTTTAACGTAAAATAATTGCAAAATGCTAAAAGTAATTACACTTCAATACGTTTTAATTGAATTCATTTCTCAAATACTCCCTAAACTAAAACTTATTAAATTATTTTCTTATACTCCCTAAATTAAAGCTCTTTTCAAGTTGAAGATGTGGAACCTAAACTAAAATTTATTAAATTATTTTCTTATACTCCCTAAATTAAAACTCTTTTCAAGTTGAAGATGTGGAAACTGGGGAGATGCATGTCATACCTACACCATATCATTTAAGACATACGATCAATATAAAATTTAAAATTCAACATTATTCTTAGCTTCATTTTTGTTTACAAATGCAAAATAAAATAAAATATGGAAGTGATTGTTATATACTCTAAATTTCGATATCCGAAAGGTCACTTTCGAACTTCATTTAAGCTTTCGAATGACCATATCCAGAAGTTAGTTATAAGTTATGGATTTCCATATCCATAATGGTGTTGAAGATCGTGTTAGATATAATTAGATATTATTAGATATTATGAGATATTATAGATATTGTTACATATTTCATATTTATGTAATAGGCTTAGTCCATATGTTTTTTTTCCTATATAAACATAACCCTATGTGTTCAATATACACAAGAGATTTACCTTATTCTTTCTTTTCCTTTAATATGGTATCTAGAGCATAGGGTTAGGGTTCAATTTTTATTGGTGAACCCACTGTTCACTGGAATTTTCTAGCCACCGCCTCATCGCCTCGCCGGAGACACTACCAGAATCGTTGTCAGAACCTCCATCTTTGTTGCTATCTCATTAATCGCATGCCATCTTCAGTTTTAGATGACAAAATTCCTCATTTTATTTTATTTCCACATGACCCTCTCCACTCTTTACCTCCCAAAGTTTTTGGGTCCACATGCTTTGTTCATAAATTATCTCCTAAGTCACACAAATGTGTCTTTTTAGGGTTCACTAGATCACAAAAAGGATATAAATGTTTCTCACCTTCTTTAAACTGTTATTTTATTTCAGTAGATGTCACCTTCAGTGAATCTTCCCTTTACTTTAAGTCTTGTCCTTCTCCTTCTATGTCTTCATCTAATCAAGTTAATATTCCTCTGGTTGTGCCTAGTGCACCTAACGATTCCCCACTGCCACCAACTCTTCAGGTGTATAGTCGTTGTCAAACGTCTCATCGTCCATCAGTTGACTTTATTCTGGTGCCAACACCTCATCCCCCTCCAGCTCCGACAGTTGAACCTCCGACAGTTGAACCTGATTTTCCTATTGCTATCCGTAAAGGTATACATTCTACCCATAATCCCTCTCCACATTATACTACTTTGAGTTATCATAAACTATCTCAACCTTTTTATACCTACCTTTCGTCTATTTCTTCTGTGTCCATTCCAAAATATGTAGTGATGCCTTAACTCATCCTGGTTGGCGTCAGACCATGCTTGATGAAATGAATGCGCTTCAGAATAATGGAACTTGGGAACTTGTTCCTTTACTATCTAGGAAATCTGTTGTTGGTTGCAGGTGGATTTTTACTATCAAGGTTGGTCCTAATGGTACTATTGATCCTCTCAAAGTTCGTCTTGTGGCTAAGGGTTATACCTAAATTTTTGGTTTAGACTATGGTGATATTATTTCTCTAGTGGCAAAGATGGCTTATGTTCGCTTATTCATAGTTATGGTTGCTCTTCAACAATGGTCTCTTTATCAATTGGATGTCAAAAATGTTTTTCTTAATGGGGATTTGCAGAAGAAATTTATATGGAGCAACCTCCCGGTTTTGTTGCTCAGGGGGAGTCTTTTGGATTGGTATGTCGTCTTCGCAAATCCTTATATGGCCTCAAGCAGTCTCCTAGGGCTTGGTTTGACAAATTTAGCAATGTTGTTCATCAGTTTGGTATGACTCGCAGTGGAGCAAATCATTCAATTTTTTATCGTCACTCGAGTGTTGGGTGTATCTATCTTGTAGTATATGTTGATGACATTGTTCTTACATGCAATGATCACCATGACATCTCACAAGTAAAACAACACCTTTGTCAACACTTTCAGACCAAAGATCTTGGAAAACTCAGATATTTCTTGGGGATTGAGGTAGCACAATCCAGTATTGGTATTGTTATGTCTCAAAGAAAATACGCATTGGATATTTTGGAGGAAATTTTGATGAATTCGAAATCTGTTGATACTCTCATGGATCCCAATGTCAAGCTTCTACCCAATAAGGGGGAGCCTCTTTCAGATCCTGAGAAGTATAGGAGATTAATTGGAAAATTGAACTATCTCATTGTTACTCGTCCTGATATTTCCTTTGCAGTCAGTATGATGAGTCAATTTCTTAATTCTCCATGTGAAAATCATTGGAATGCAGTCATTCGTATAGTGAAGTACATTAAAGGCTCTCCTGGAAAAGGTTTGTTATATGGTCATAATAACCATACTAAATTCGTTTGTTATTCAGATGTTGATTGGGCAGGATCTCCATCTGATAGAAGATCAACTTTCGGTTATTATGTCTCCATTGGTGATAACTTGATCTCTTGGAAGAGCAAAAAATAAAGTTTTGTGACAAGATCTAATGCAGAAGTAAAATATAGAGTTATGGCATCGACTACTTGTGAGCTTATTTGACTTAAACAGTTACTTAAAGAATTGCAATTTGGAGAGGTCTTCGAGAAAAGATTATATCGAGAGATATCAAGACTTAGTTTGTTAGTTCAAATAATCAATTAGCATATATTTTTACTAAATCCTTACGAGGACCTAGAATTGATTACATTTGTAACAAGCTGGGTACATATGATTTATATGCACCAGCTTGAGGAGGAGTGTTAGATATAATTAGATATTATGAGATATTATAAATATTGTTACATATTTCATATTTATGTAATAGACTTAGTCCATATGTTTCTTTTTCTATATAAACATAATCTTATGTGTTCAATATACACAAGAGATTTATCCTATTCTTTTTTTTCTTTAATAGATCGAAATCTAAAACTCATTTATGTTTGTTTGCGGATATTAGCATCCGATAAGTCATTTAAGTTGTCCAAATAAGCTTATGGATGATAAAATCTAAAAGTTACATATTAGTTACGAACTTGCTATTCAGAATTTTGTCATTTAACTTATGAATATCCAAAAGATAAAAAAATTTAAATCATTAAGAGCATTAACAGCAAATCAGACATTTTATATCAGTTGGAATTTGAATTGATATAAAATTTTAAATATAAAATTTTAAATCATTTAAGAGCATTAAGGCTCAGTTTGGAATTCACTAGGATTGAAAGACAATGATTTGTAAAAAGAATTTGCGTTTGTTTCAATTCAATATTGAAGAATTCAATATCGAAGAAAGAAAGGTGTTGATTTACGGGAGAAGAAGAAAATGGTTGCCCGCATATTTAAAAAAAATGAGTGAAATATAAACAGTAATAGTAATTGAAATAAAATTTAAAATAATAAAAGAAAATTACAAACAATAATAATAAAAATAAATATAAATTATAAATCTAATAATAATTAAAATAAATTTATTAAATAATAATATTAACAATAATTTTTTTTTATTTATAAAATATTTTTTTATATGTATCTATGATAAAAATATTTAATAATATTATTAATAAAAATAAATACTAATAATTAATAAAAAAAATTATTTATAATAAATAAAAATAAAAATACAAAATTTTAATTACTTCAAATTATTTTTTATTTTTAAAGATTAAGATAAATTTATAAATTTACATTACAATATTTTAAAAAATTAAAAATTACTCACACATCACATCACTCACTAACTTTAATCAACTTTCTCCACAAATTCATTCTCTATATACCTTAATCCAAACAACCTAACTTTCCTCACACTTTTCACCCAAATCACTTCAAATCCACTCCCTCCCTCAAATGCAAAAAAAACATCAACTTACATTTATCAGTCATTCACCCTGACATTGGTGCCCAAGCTTGGCCCAAGTAACAAAGAAAGAAATTTGTTTTAGCAATAAGCTCGATACTTTTTTTTCTAATTTATTATTCTTTCTCTGATTCTAGTCACACAACATTTTGACAGTCCCCTTGGCCACACAAAAGTACTTTTCTCTTACAATTTATTACATAAATAATCATTTCTACTAAATCAATTTTGCACATTTTTATGTTGCAGTTTTGTGCAGTTACAAAAACAAGCGTGTTGCTTAGTTTTCTATCCGGGGTCCATATCAGAGACAACGTAAAAGCAACTATTAGTTGCAGTGAAGATAGATCCAAGTACACTATTCATCTCTCAAATCAATAATTATGCAAAAGCAACAACAAGAGGGGCAAAAGAATCTTCCCACAATAGATCACAGAAGATGCAGTACAAGCCCACAATCCCTCCACCCAAAAAGAGAAATGCCACAAGCTTTCCACCTCCAAACAATATACCCATGTGCATGTGGCTTCTCAATAACTTCTACCATAGCTCAATGGGAAGGGTGTTATTACATAAACTATGCGCTGATGTACCCAGGAAAACAAGCATGGACACATTGGATTTTCCATCTTATATTGTCCTATATTCATCAGAGAAGTGAATTTCATTATTGTTTTCATCTGAAACATTAGAGAAATATTTGTCAAAAATTGTTCAATAAATCAAATGAAATCTCAAGTCACTATACTTGAGGTTTGGTCAGTTCATTAGAAGACCTGAACTATCTAACTGTTAATTAACCAATCTTCCCCTTGCCATATCTGGGTATAGCCTTTCCTCGGAACCAATGAATTACCATTAAAAAACACCAAAAGACCAGAATTTAAACAGGAGTTTCAAGTCAACTGTCAACCAACCATCAAGAAACAATAGGTAAAAACAAGTTTTTGACCGTACAAGAAAGTGACCGGAAAACAAAATCTACAATGTGTCAATACTGTGTTAATGTTAGATCATAAAATACCAATTAATGAGCCAGTACAGGCGAAAGAGTATGCTGCGTACAACTGTTTTGTAGCATGGAACTAGAAAAGGTAAACCTAAAAGTGTGTTTGAAGATTTGAATTCCAACTACGTTGGATAATTCAAATCCCTAAAGATGGGTGGGGTAAAATAAGGGAATAAAATCAAAAGGCATCCTATTTCTCACATCCCAATCACTTGAAAGTTTCATTTATTGAAAAGAGATCCAGAAAGGGGAACTGCACGAAATTGAAACTGTATGAGTAAGCAAGAGGCATTAAATTATTATTTTGCCAATATTTTACACTGGAATGGCGTTACCAGAGTCCAACATTTCATTACCAATCGCACAGAAAATGAATACTCTAATCAGACAGGAAAGGAAAATTCACAAACCTGGTCCAAATAAAATTCAATCAGATGACTACAAGACTTCCTTAATTGACGTAATAGTAATCCACCTTAATGAAGCAACATGGTGTTTTCCTTATCACATATATACCTACATCAATTATAGATAACCTCTTACCCTCAAGTAACTAAGAAAACTCGGATCATGAGCTTGTATTTAAATGTCGAACACTGATGATGATGCTTTTAAGACTTTGACTTGTGTAATTATTTGCTGACATGTTCTGCGCCATTAATAATCGCGTAAAGCATAATAGATAATTACATCCATATATCCCTCAAACAATACAAACACATGTTTAAGCATATTCATCAGAGACTTCTCACAGGAAGAAGTGTACAGCAAAAGACTGGAAGCTACTCAGTTAGGATACAGCCTATAATAACAGCCACTCCCACGGATATATTAGAAATCCTGAAAAATAAAATATGCACAAAAACTCAGCAAGTGATAGAATGCTTCCCTAAGCTATGAAAAAGTTACTGTTGCAGCCACTTATGCTGCAAGGAAAGGACAGAACAGAAAAGAACTGAGAAAAAGTACATCAAAAAGTGCTAAAGGAAATACAGCAATTTTGAATGATGTATCAAAGATTCTTCTTTAAATATGTAAAATGATATGAAGATTTTAATTCGTTCTCATTACTTTTGATGAGAGGGAGGGATGAGAATTTGCAACTGGCATGGCTTTTCAAGGAACTATTAAACAGTACAATTATAAAAAGAAGAGCATGACGGTGACAACACAACACAGCGATGGAGAAAAGTGAAATATAAAATGTTCAATTGGGAAGGGAAAAATAGGTATCCTACAACTTCCCGAAAAAGGAAAAAGAGTTGTGATTAACAGAATGCTTGATGTCAGAGATTGAGGGAGAAGGGAAGGAATGCAACTATGGAAGCAAATGTGGAAATGGCACAACCCCACTTTAGTTGGACCCAAAGATTTCAAAGCATCATGCCATGGATGGACCTGAACAGAGGGGCTTTACCTTCTTGTAGTAACCACTTTACTTTCTCATTCTGACTTTATGCGATCAAACTTAACGTAAATACCATCACTACTTATACTAACAAAAGAACCAAGTCGTTAAGAAACATTAATTATATTCATTTTTGTTAGTTTATCAAATAAATAATGTTTGAAATACTTTTAGTTTGCACACCATTAAAACTAATCAATCCTGAAAGAAGAGTCACAACCATTCCCCCTTTTAGTTTAATATCCACTAAAGCCCTTCCTTTTCTTTTCCTTATACTTCACACCAAATAAACATTACTAAATAGCAATATACAGAAGAGAAGAGTCGATGTGTGGGCGGGTGTCTGTGGCTCTAATGATCACTCAAAAAGCAGACACTCCATGTGTTACAGCATGGCTGGAAATCAGCCTAGGAACTTTTGTGGCTGAGATTTTCTGCTGAGACTTCTGAACTGAATTACTGCAATTAACCTTGATGACAATCACTTTAGAGTATATCTTGGAGACCAAGGACACGTGGATACAAGAGTTCAAGATTTTTTTGAAACTCGATGGCAGAATAGTTGAGATTAAACCATGAAGGATGGTTATGCTTTAACACCTGAATGAAATAAAGCGTGTTTGAGAGAAATAGACTGTAAAATTTACTAGATACAAACCACTGTCAACCTTATCTTATGCCTCTATCCTGGTCATGTGTGAACTTAGGCAAATAAGACTGATAAACATCAGAATCATAAGTGCTCTAAAGCACTAATAGTATGTTTGCACAGAAGTGTTTAGAGGGGAGATACCAAATAAGAGTTTAGTTGTTGATTTTATTATTTTAGTTCATGGTCCTAGTTATTTGCAAATATGAGGGGTTTTTTTTTTCTCTTTCCTTGACTGGTCTTTTAATCCTATGCATTTTGTATCAGAACTCTACAACGACATCTGATTTGTATATGGGTTCACTACCCCTTGTACCTCATTTATCAATATATCTTTCTCTTTGCCGATTAAAAAAAAATCTCACCTATTTTGCCTTTCATTTCCTCCCATCCAAGTTATGAAACAAGAGGAAATCTATCAACAGTAGCTTCTCTATCCCTTCCTTGCCCTTCTTTCCTGCTGATAACTGAAACCAAAGCAAAAACGTCTCAAATATCTTGCCAATTTGGGCACCAGAATTACAATCCCCCCTCCACCTCACTTTGGAGGAAGATCTGTAAAATGGACAGGCTGAATAGTGATCATAAGAATAAACAGAAGAAGAGGACCCTCCAACATACACAGGGCTCTTGGCCCTCTGATCAGCCATAAGTGAACAAGTATGGGGGATATACTTATAAGGATAAAGGGGAGCAAAAGTAAAGTTTTTTTTATCAGAAGGTAGTTCTTTTGCGTTGTTTTCTATGAATTTTCATTAAAAAATATCCTTTTCTGTTCCAAGTTGTTTAATCTAGAAAATTATGGATTTTGATTGATACCCAAGTTGAATTCTTGTATGACGGTTCACTTTTTGTTTCCTTTGGTGCCCGCTTTGTTAATAAAAAAAAATTAAGTTGGAGATAAATTTTTGAATTTGATTGATAAGCCAGGTTGAGCTCTTGCATAAACGGCTTGGAAATGTTCGCTGTTTGTTCTAAGTTGCTTTGGGTGCCCACTATCATTTATTTGGACAATTTTTTAGCTGAGTGATAATTTGATACCTGTGACAAATTCATGCATGCGCTGATTGAAAATGTTGTGTCTGTTGCTTCTGATTCACCCATCTTGCTTTTGAAGGACTGTTCGTCCTGTCATCTGTGGCTCCGAACTTGGTCTCTGAAATACTCATCAGTCATGAATACTCTTGGTCCTTGTGATCCAAGATTAACTGGGTTGAATATATGCAGGAGTTTCATCTTTTCTTCCCGTGTATGCAACTATGCATTGCTGCTGTGCTTAATTTCTGGAAGATATAGTCCTCCCCAAGGTTGTAAAACTGTGTACAGGGATTTCTTGTTGCTGTTTAGCATGCCCAAATATACCTTCTTTGTGTTCGTTACAGGACAATTTTTACTAGACCCTTTTAAAAAAAGGTGAAATAGCCTTTTTTAATTAATTTCTTAGGTCTTCTTTCCCTTCACTTCCTTATTCCTTTATATTTCTTCACCATTTCATTCCTCAAAATTTCATAGTGCTATACAGTTTCTAACAGAAAGCAAGCTGGAGGAGGAGGCATTACTCTTGTTAACTAATTTGTAAAACCAGCAAACTAAATCAGTACTATAGTTGCAGGCATAGATGAAAAACTCATTTGATAGATGCACCTTAACAAAATCTAGATTGTCAAACGAACCCCAGTAAGTAAAGCTTAATTTGAATGCCACTTCACTAGCATATAACCTAATTAGAGTTTTAAATAATCAGAGCAATAAAATAGCCGCCATATCAAAACTCAACAAAGTTCACCACACCCCAGAAATCAATGCCAAACAAAGGTAGGAACCTTAGACAGCAAACAATAAAGTTATTTCCTCTGATCTCATCCTTAGAAAACTTCTCTCACAGTTCCAAATCCAATTAATCATGCAACCAGTAACATGCCATGTGAATGAATTTATCCAAACCGCTTTTAAGTTTAAAACAATCATAATCCGATAAAAAAAGAGTGATAAATAAACACGTTTCAATCCATTAAAAAACTATCCTAATTCGATCAATTGCTCAACCGAAACAAAGTGAACAGACAAAAAATACCTTCATGCCTTGACTGCAAAGTTCTGCAGCTTATCACAGTGAGGAGTAGGCAGATTCCTATTCCAACTCCGTCTCTGCATCTCCACCTGACAGTATCTCCGAAGCATACTCCTGTAATCCTTTATCACACTTTCCTCAACCGCCACACGACCATCACTTCCCATCGGATAATTTGCATCAAACGCCTGCGATTTCACGAAGAACTGTACCCCGTGCAGCTCAGTCGTTTTTGGAATCTGGTAGTTGTAGTGCTTGTGCAAGGAATACTCAGGCTCAGAAAACGGCAAGTACGCGAGCAGAACAATAATCAAAAACGGCAAAAGCTGAATCAGAAGCATAACATTGTGATGCCTCCCTCCTGATCCAGCATTAACCTCAGGCCTATGGGGATTCCCCATGCCGCGGGGCCTGAAAACGCGGTTCCTCCCAAACACATCGGAGTGTCCGAAGAAAGCCCTAAATATCTCGTCGGGATCGAACTCGTCTTCGAAGAAATCGCGCGCCGTGGTTGACGTCGTCGTTCTTCTCCTCCTCCGCCGGAAAGTGTTCACCTCGCCTTGGTCGAAATCATCGACGGTTCCGGTCTGATCATACATCCTTCTAGAACCGTCGTCACTCAAACACTTGAAAGCCTTGGAGACCTTCTTGAACGCGTCTTCTGAGCCTGGCGCTTTGTTCTTATCGGGATGAACCTTCAGCGAGAGCTTCCGATACGCTTTCCGAATCTCTTCGACGGAGCAACTCTTCTCCAATCCAAGAATCGCGTAGTAGTCGCTCTTCCCTTTAATTTCCCTAATCAACTGAACGTTCTCCTCCGTGTAACTCGCTTGACTCCTCTCCCCGTTCAAACCTTCGCGCCGAGAAGAAGTACCGCTGGACGGCGCGCCATGAGCGGCAGCGGTGGAGGACTGAGAATCGAGGCGCTCGCACTTTTGCAGCAATGATTGAATCGGCAAATCGCCGTTGAGTCGCTGAGCGATTTTGATGAATTTGACGGCGCGGTCTTTGTTTCCCGACGCGATTGCTTCCTCAGCGATCCGAACGCAGCGCAATGCTTCGTCCTTGTTACCTTCCATGGCGGAAACAGCTACTTCCCTAACTAACTCGGAATTTGAGTGGAGCAGTGACACATGGTCAATGAAATTGGTTCAGCAAAACCTAAATAGAATAAATTATGGAAGAGGAGAATTAAACGTTGCTGTGATGTGAATTTTGTAGTGAGCAATAATAAACACGAATGCGAATGGGAAGTGAAGGGAGAAACTAGTTGTACCAAAACTTTTTTGTTCAAGAACTTTCCGTTTCGAACTGGTAAGTCATTTATATTGTCTCACTGGAAATGCATTTCCAATTTTATTTTTTTTAAATCCTTCTAACGTGTATTAATTATACGATTAAGTATTGTTAATTTTATCTTAAATGATTAAAATATAATAAGTGAAATTGTATTTAACTATTGTAAGTCAAACCGATCAACATTGACCAATAACAAAACTAATGAATGAATCAACATTAGTTAATTTATTTTTATTATGTCTAATAACGAGAAAAGATTCACAATAATTATATAAACAACACAGATTTAAAATAATCAAATATTCTATCATCTTGTACTAAATATTGAGTGTTGACTGCCAAAATTTTGACTTGGGTACAATAGTGTTTTTTGTAAATACTATCCGAGTCCGAAGTTCCCAGAGAGGAGGAAAGCAAAATTACAAGAGTTCATCTTAGAGAAAGGAGTGAGGTGCAGATCGACCAATCGAGTTCAATAATTTTTTGATTCCAACCCCATTCGAATATAATTAATAATATATGATTGAAGATATTGACAAGTCTGATTTCGTGTGATTAACATGTTACAAATTTGCTTACAATCATATACGATTAATTGAAATAATAAGGTTTCACCCTGAAGTGGAAGAACACCCACCAATGTGGCCCATCTACATGACCAGAAAAATTATTAAAGCTTAACCAGTCGCTCTGAATTTTAGTTTGGTTTTGTGGGTGTGGCGTTAAGGGCTACATGGCAAGTTATAGTAGCTTTGTTTGTCGGTTGGGCGTTCTATGATTGGTTTGCAGCAGTGTCTCATAATGATTTCATTTTTGTGGTCCTATCTGAAGGAATTTTTGTACATATTGTGGGTAAATCAACCATCGACTCAGTTAATTTTATGAATCGTGTTGTCGCTTGCATTGGAGAGGAAAGGGATTGGCATCTTAAAGAGCACATGGACAAAATTTTATCAGAACAGTTCTTATAAAGTTATCATCATATTTACATTAACATACACTCGTCAGAAAAGATCGGTCTTTCAGGATTTTGGGTGCGAAAATTCAGAATAAATGTTTGTTAGTTTTCTTCATCAGAATCGAAAGACTGTCTTTTCCTTACAGATTGTATGGCATCCATGCGGTTATCATCTTTGGAATTGAACATAACAGTACAAGACTTGACTTTAGGAACACTAAGAGAACGAAGAGGTGGTGTACCCGTCCCCTTGTTTATTTCTCTGAGCACAGAACGAGCTGTTGCAGCAGCTGCAGCATCTGCCATTGCTGAAGCGACTCTTGAATCACTTGGAAGCTCGTTACCTGACCCACTTTGTCCAACTGTTTGTCCTTGTGTCTTGGTGAGGTTCTTAGAAACATCAGGTGATTGATTTGAACCTGGTTTTGGCTTGGTTCCAACCGCAGCTTCAGCAACTGTTGCTTTAGCTTTTGCTGCTTCATATTTCTGAATATCATAAATGAGCTCTTTCTGCAGCTGCTTATCAGCAACCAATATGTCATCAATCTCATTCTTGTAGTCCTTTAGAATAATGCGGAGGCACTCCATGAGAGAACCTATGAGGGGACTATTCTTGGTTTCCAATAGACGTTTCAATTCTATGAAGATGGGGACTGTGTTTTGGATAAGGCCCTTCTTCACTGCCTGAGTTATAGCCTTTCCTCTAGCTGCAGATCCACTGTCTCCTTCTTCTTCTATATCTGCTGACTCAGATGATGCCCGAGTAGAAGGAATGCGTATCTCTTTACAGCCCAGAATTTGAAAAGAATCCTGATACCACAATTAATGTTTAGAATTAGAACACAAATTACACATGAAATAAGACAATAGTAAAGGCACTGATGTCTTCCTTCGTATTCCAATATATTTGCATTACCAAGAGCTTACACACACACATATGCAGAGCATTAATGAAAACCTGGTGACCATAGCTGCTACATTTAATACCTGTAGAACAGACTGTGCAGTTGCATCTTCTATATTGAGCATACCATCAGAAGCTGAAGCTAGAATTTCGGCACATAACTTGGCAAAGGTTGCTAGAAGATGCTCGGGAGCCATTTGTTTTAGTAAAGAGACATAAATATGCATCCTTTTGGACCTTGACTCTTCATCAGTACCCCTGTAAAAAGAACAATACAGACTTATATCAGTATATAATCTGAAATAAATAGTTGTCTTGCCAATTGCTGATTTCGGGTTCTATTACCTGATGGAAAAACTTTTACTTTCCTTTCGTGACCCATGGGACTCACGATGTCCATTATGGGCATGACAGTCGTTCAGTACAAAAACAGCCTCAACAAAACTATTATATGCTAAAAGTGGAGACTTGACTGTTGAAAGAAACATGACAGTTAAAGCCCAATGACAAACATATTCATCATTTTATATAACCATCAAGATAAAGCTTCTTACCTTTCAAAATATTTCCAAAGAGAAAATCCGCTAGCTGTCTTATCTTTTCTGATTCGTCAACAAGTGACAAAAGGAACCGAAGAAATAGCACTCCTCTCCATTTCACATAGTCCCTCTAGATAAAAAGAAAAAATATGTTTAGCAAATAAATAACACAATTATTCCCCTTTTCCTTTCAGAACAGATAAATGAAAACAAGCTGTAAAATAGATTCAGCTGACTCATAAAAAGTACCTGCAATAATCTGGATAGCAATATGAACGTTTGCCTTCTCACGAGTTCACAAGGATCTAAGAGACACCTTGTGATCTTTGTAATGTAACTGATAACTTCCATGAAGAAAAGTCAGAGAATAACAAAAATAATATTTACAGACGTTGAACATATATATTTTAAAAATATTGGACTTCTCCCCTGCACAAAACAAAAATTACTCCTTTGCGTATTATACAGTCTGCTACGTGTTTACCAATATGAAAAAGAATACAACATTATTTCATTACAATATTATACCCTTTCAAATTCGAAGTCACTTAAATGCAGTATAAACGAGGCTTACCAATCAACAAGTGCGGTGTACCGGACACAAAAATCTGCCATCATGACCACAATGTTGTTGCGAAGGGCTGCGGATTTGCTCTTTTCAAGCTCCTACACATGTATTTTGTAACAGAATATATATCGATAAGTGAGACAAAATATAATAGTCAATGAGGCATAACATAAACATCAATGCGACGGGATCAACCTGTACAAAGAGAGGAATATAATTCTTAGCTAGCTTCGCATCAGCGAGGCAAAGCTTGCCCATGGTTAGCCACCCTTGAATATAAAAAGAAGGAGCTTCGTGTTGAAAAGAAGTAGAAGGGCCGGGTAGGTTATTTAATTTAGGACCAGAACTCCCAGAAGTAATGATGGTATGCAGTAGAGGAACTACATTGCTCATATCAGCAGATGGGCAAACAATAACTAACGACCCAACTGTATAAATCGCTGTAACTGCTTTAGACAATGCCTTGGAGATTGCTACTGATTTCCTTCCTTTCCTGCTCCCACTTCGAGGAGGAGTGAAGAAGCTTCCTTCCGCATTTTTTTCTGAATTACCTGAAATGAATTTTTCTATTATTCTAGAAGCCCTGCAGAGAACTTGGTGGATCCATTTCAAGACTAATGATTCTCCCTCTTCGAGATTTGAAGCTTTCCGCTTGCATAATGTTTTTAGTGCTTTTAAGTGAGCGTCAACCTATCGAGCAAAAGTAACAATTCAATATGGTATACTTTTAACCATATGTATTATATAGCGTCAACCTCAACCATTATCATTCTGTTCTGCCTCCGCACCTCTATTTAACTTGTACATCTTTCTGTCCAGATTTATTAACTCCTTTACCAGCTAATTTTTTTAATGAAAATAGTAGTTCCATTTACTATTAATAAAAAATCTATTATACCAGCACTGTTTGAAATACAAATAAGATAGCTTGGCTAATTGCTTAAGAAACTAAGATAATCATGGAACTAATATTTCTTTATTAAATGATGATGCTGTATAAAGAGTGTTAAGTTTTTTTAATTGTGGGGGCACGAGTGTAAGTAGAACAGAGATAGGACATGAAAATTGAACTGAGAGAATGATATTTACACAGCTTAAGACCATGCAGAAGTGTTAGTTTCAAGGCAACCTTCAGTCCAGTCTAGTCCACAAGAAATCAGCGTCATAGGCAGAATTGATACCAAAATATTAGAAGTACTGAGAAATTACAATATATGATGCAAAGGATGATAATAAGATATAGAAGCATCCCAGGGAATTCCTTAAGAAATTTTAAATCTGGTGGATAAAAAATGTCTTGCTTAACAATGGTAGAATATCACACATTCACACCATCCAGATAGTCATTTTAAAATGATACAAGAAGCAAATTTTTAGAAGCCAGTATCGAATTCAATCACTAATACCATGTAATGATTACCTCTGTTGAATGCATGTTGAATGCTTGAACTCGTTTGAGCAAGTTATGAGCCAAATCAGCTGCAGGTTCAGGGGGCAGCTCCACAGAAACATTAGAAATTGTTTGTAAGAGGAAAACTCGGTCACTAGCCCAGGCAACAGTATTGCATTCGATGCTTTCTTCTTCAGATGCATTTTTTTGTACAATTGGGCTTTTGAACTCACCGCTCACTTCATGTTTATCAAGAAGCTGCCAATGATGATGAAGAAACTCCCAGTCTACTGCTTTTGAAAGGAATGTTGACACCTCTGACAAAAGAAACCAAGCACCTGGCGGGGCAGTCCACTTTTCTATAGGCATGGAGTGACTCAGCCAGATAGACTCCGATGCCCTGATTATATTTTGCAGTGCAATAACAATTTTCTGATTCATCTGTCTCTTTTTGCCAAGATTTGTGCAAATTTTCTTCACCCAAGGGCTCACCTCCCCATTGCAAACCTCTCTTAGGAGATACAGAATTCCGTCGGGAAAAAGCATCTCCATCTCACTGTCTATACCTTTTCCTTTCATCTTTCTATTAGAAGATGCAGTATATGAAGAAGTAGCAGATGCAGCTCTAGATATCCGGTCCAAAACAAGTTCTTGAAACATGTTCTCACATTCTTCTTGGATGCTTGATTCATTGTCAGTTATCAGACGGGGAACTGAATGTAGCCACTCAGTCATTACTGTTTCAGCGGAGAATGTTCTGAAAGCCTACATTTTATTAAATAAATGTCATAAATTAATTATCAGTTTTTACATATTAGCAAAAAGAAAACAAGAAAAACATTTTAGGGGACATGAGAGAGAGATACAGAACTTATCACATTTACTAAGATAGTAGAAATAAATTTTCAAACATACAATTCTCCAAAACATTTCAGGCAGAGTCTAATAAAAACACTGGGCAAGCTAAGCAACTATCCAATACATACTTAAGAGTTTGACATAAGTACTTCATTCAGAAAAAAAAATATAGTCTGAGTATTTATTCAGCCATGTGGAGCATACTTATCACACTAGACTGATATTACTTTACGCTCTCTCCATGGATTCCATAAATAGCATTGTTTCCCTAAAAACGAAACTCAATTTTATAGGCAACAATGTAACTCAATTTTATCTATTCAACCTAAAGGCAGAAATAGTTAATAGTGAATAAAAAATAAAAGCTGTCCAACAGATGGGCAAAGTGGGAGTTGAAAATCTCCTGCACTGTAGTCTTTATAATCAAATTCATTCAAGGAAAACTAGATGACAACAACACAGAAGCACCAAACAAATCCTACAGTCCTCGTGACAAAAGATTCTTCCATGACTACTAAGTAAAATAAAGTCTATGCCTCTCATCAATTCTAAAATTTCATGTCATCGTCACTAAGATAGGATAAACTCTCGTGTCTGTCTAACACATTATGCCAAAAAAAAAATAGCTTATGAAAACCAAATAAACTACCTCTGAGAGAGCTGCAATGGCGGCTTTCCGCATGCTGATAAGTGGATCCGAACAAGCCATGCCCATTGTCTTGAGCACCACTTCATCAATTGCACCTCCAAGAAGAGAAGTCAACTTAGTAACTAAAAGCAGTGCAGCTTTCCTCACAGCGGCCTTATCATCCATACACCTTCTCCTCAGCATATCATTCATTGTACCCTCAACATTCTCATCACCAACCTTTTCAAACCCCAAAAACTCCTTCAAAACCACACTAGTCCTTTCACCACGGGACAAAAAACCCACAAGCTGCGCCAGGCTCGACAAAGCCCGCGCCCGAATCGCGCCACTCACATCAGAACACCTCTTCACCAACGCCTCCAAGCACCAAATTCCCCACGCCTCACTCCCTTCACACTCCAAACCCAACGGGTCCTTCAACGAAGTCACCAAATTCAGTATAAGATCAACCCCCAAAAGCCGAAGATTCGCTTTCCCCTGAGTCATCTGCACCACATACTTCACAAACGCAATCTGATCCTCAACTTCCACCACCCTCACAACCTCCATGATGGAGTCCACAGCCAAGGCTCTAGGCTCGGCCTTCTCCGGCGCCTTCTTCACCAAATACCTTGGAAAATTAACCAGCGCCTTCTTAACCCCATCGCATCGGTCACCGAGACTCGTCACAAACCCCAGAGCAAAGCTCCGCGCCTGTGACTTCGCCGTGAGAACAAGCGGACAGAGCGATTTCAATACCTCCGCAGCAGTGTTGGAAGGTTCGCCATGCTCAGGCTTGAGAATTTCCCTCAGCACGCGAGAACACAGGTTGAGCAAGCTGCTATACTGCGCCGCGTTCCCGCACGCGTCGAGCGCGGTGACGGGGATTTCGGCTATGGTTTGGATAAGCGACCGGAGAGTCTCCGGAAAACGGTCAAGGTGGATAAAGTCCATTACCCGGACTAGCTTCTCCAGCACGCGGAGGAGCAACTTGGGATTGTGTTGCGAAATGGCGTCCGTCGAATCGTCGTCGTTTTGGGGATTTTTGGCACGGGCCCGGCCGGCACGCTTTCTCTTGCGGTTTTGCGAGGCTTCTTGGGCCGGGCCTGGGTTGGAGTGGGCTTTGCAGGAGCGGCGGAGGGCGCGGAGGAAGGAGAGGAAGGAGATGGGAGTGAAGAGGGTGAAAACGGGGGCGTTTGGGGCGAGGAGGAGCGAGAGGAAGACATCGGAAGCGAGGAGAGAGTGGTGGGAAGGGGAAGAATCCATTGCGGAAGCAATTGGAGCGATGAGAGCAGAGGGAGAGAGATTCTTCGATGGAAGCTCATCGTAGAGGCTCTCCGATAGAGAATTGTTGAGGAGAATTTGAAGATCCTTTAGGGTTTGTTCTGAAAGCGGTGGTTGTTCATGGTTTCCTCGGAAATCCTCTATCTCGGAGATTACACGCGCCATCGTTTCCTCCATTTCCATCTTCGTGCTGCGTCTTCCTCCACCGACTGCACGATCTGTTCAAATTCTATTCCCGCTCAAAAATATGTGTTTTCAATTTTGGGCCTGTTTCTCCATAGGCCCAACAATGACAGGCCCAACTCAAAAATGGAAATGATGTTTCTCCCTACATCCCAACAAACGACTTTCTGCACCCCATCATTCTCGAAAAAAATTATTTAACTTTTAAAAATGACTTCCAAATTAATCTTATCGAAACATATTTTATAAATTTTGGATTCACTATTTTGAAAATTAAAAAAAAATATATTATGGAAATAACATTTTGGAATGGTTTTTTTCTTTATGGATTTTCTATTCTGAAAACATACTTATCTTTTGCTTAGGGATCCCTTATTCTAGAATTATCCAAAAATTATCAAGGATAATTTTGGTATTACAAAGAAGGTACGGGTGTATGGAAAAAAATGTAGGGGTGCAGGAAGAAATATACCCAAATGGGAAAGATAAAGCGCATGAAGGGAAGGGGTTTTTGGTAATTGTGGAAGGTGGAAACCAGAAACCCTGGACTATATATAGCAGCTGCGTCCTCAGCTTCACTCCCTCTGCAGTCTCGCGTCGCTCCGCACCAGTTATCATCGCAAAGAACCCTTCATTCGTCGGAGCGATCCGAGAGAAATTCTGTGAACATGTTGGTTTACCAGGACCTCCTCACAGGTGAACTAAGCATGCTTTTAGTTTTGATTTTGCTTTTACGTTTAGATCTGTGGATTTGATTTTGATGGTAACGTATTGAACTTTTTTGGATCACTGGATCTGGATGATTTTTTCGGTTTGAATTGATTGATAGCACTGTGAAATCCGATTTTTTTATTTTTTTATTTTAATTGCCTTTAAAGTTTGTATATAAAATTCTGATTTGAAAGTTTGGGAAAAACCTGTTAGTCAGTGATTGTAATTTGAAGGTTTGTTTTTATATGTGATTCTTATTTTTTTTATTTTTAATTTAATATAAATTTTTCATACATTCTGTTTATTGTGTAGTAGTTGAATGCATGGATTGACCATGTTACCTATGTTCTGTAGGTGATGAGCTTCTCTCTGATTCCTTCCGCTACACTGAAATTGAGAATGGAATGTTGTGGGAAGTTGAGGGAAAGGTTAGTCGAATGTTGTGCTTTTATGCAGATTTATGTTGCGAATGCAATTTTTCTCATTTATTATGTTGGGGGTGCAGATTTATTATGCAGGTTTTTCATGATTCGTTTTATGTTGCGCGTGCAATTTTTTCGCATTTATTACGTGTTTTTCAGAAGCTAATAGTCTTCTTGCTTATATAATAAGCTAAAATATTCCAAGTTCAATACATCATGCCATTTTTTCACATATGTTATGTGCTTTTCAGAAGCAAATAATTTTATTGTTTTTATATGTCAAACATATTATTACATGTTTTTTATGCAATTTTCTTTCAAAGTCAAATACAATATTCCGAGGAAAAAACTTTTACCATTTTGGGTTCCGTGTTGCGGATGCTTCTCAAATTACTTATGTGTGATACCTTCATTTTCAGCAAACTTCCGAAAACTTTTTTGTTATTTATCATTTTGTTTGTATTCTTTTTTGTGATTCTTTGTTTTCTAATCTAAGTTAAATCTATATTCTTTTGGTATTTTTGATGTGCAGTGGGTTGTTCAAGGAGCAGTTGAAGTAAACACTGGAGCAAACCCTTCTGCTGAAGGTGGTGATGAGGAGGGTGTTGATGACCAGGCCGTCAAAGTTGTTGATATTGTTGACACCTTTAGACTCCAGGTTTGGCAAACCTTATACCTCTTGTATAATTTATATGACTGTCATTTGTTAGATGATGTTAATAATACAGGTTTGTTCATCTCTGTAGGAACAACCTACTTTTGACAAGAAAGCATTTGTTACCTACATGAAAAGATTTATCAAGAATTTGACTGCCAAACTTGAAGGAGAGCAACTGGAGTCATTTAAAAAACACATTGAGGGGGCAACCAAATACCTTCTCCCTAAGCTTAAAGATTCTCAATTGTAAGTATTACCTTCAGTGAAATGGAGTTCGGTTTGTTGTTTTTTATTAAATTCTTGTTGCTAGTGCTTAAGAAATTATTGTAAATGTTGCAGTTTTGTTGGGGAGAGCATGCATGATGATGGTTGCTTGGTCTTAGCCTACTACAAGGACGGTGCCACTGATCCTACATTTCTGTACTTTGCATATGCCTTGAAGGAGGTTAAGTGCTAAGTGGCTCGATATACAAGGCTTATTTACCATCAGTTTATCTTCTTTTTTTTTCAAGTTACTTGGAACTTTTGCCTTGGTAATTTTGATTTAATGACTAGACATTTGGTACTTCATTATATTTTCTATCAAATTTAATTATTATGGATTGTAGTTTCATTAATTTATGAATTTTGATGTTTGATTTTGAGTGGGAAGGACTGTTTTGGAAGTAATAAATTATCTCCAATTTATATCTTTATTTAAATTTGTAATTACGCATTGCATCATTTTTCAAAAGCTAACCAAATATAGTAGTTGTTACGATACATAAAAATTTTAAGGTATAAAAAATTATTCGTGTTTTGGTATTTAGTATTGGTGTGTTTTAAATGGGGGACAAAATGATCGAAAACAAAATTTGAAATTTGAATTAAAAATTAAAGTATTTTAACACTAATAATTTTTAGTTACGTAAAACTATTTATATTTATGTTTTTCTCTTGTTCTCCTCTTGATTAATGGCATTGATAGTGTATCAACGTTTTGTTGCCATAATAAGTAATTGGGCTTTGGATCCATTTTGAAAACGAGAAATACACTCTTGTAATCTTTTGTAACTAAGTCTACGACTTTACTTAAACTTGAGAGAAAATTTCACTTGCTCCTGTTTTCAAATGTACTAAATTATGGAAATCCATACTCTTTTCCACAATTCTTTACTAAACCAAGGACAGTAAATCACTTTCTAAACAGATTTTGTTTATAGCAGATCTCTCTAAAGCCATTTGTCGTTCCATCATGATTACCTTTCGGAATAAACATAAATTTATCTACTTGTCCTTCTCCCACTCAAACCATTCTCTTCTTCACTTGAATTCCCAACTCCACTATGACATTTCCCAAAATAACATAGGGGGTTGTCAATGGTGAGGGAATTATTAAACAACCTTGGGAATCTGACTTTTCACAGTTATCCACCCAAACATTTTCTCACAACTTGATTTTTTCACGAGACCCTACTACTCATTCCATATTAGAATCAAACCAATTGATATCCTGTTCATCCTTTATTTAAGTCACATCACCATCTAGATGCATGCCTTAAGGTTGTAGGATCAAATAGATTCCTCCATGAGCCATATTTAGAGACAAGAATATTTTTCCATAAATCATTCTCAAAAGACCCAAGTCTCCATTTCCATTTGTCAAGTAGGACTTTGTTGAAAGAATCTAATTGCTTGGGGTCTAACCCTCCCTCCACCTTAGGTTTGCATATACTATCCCATTTAATCCAAGCAATTTTCTTGTCCTCAGAATCCCAACCCCACAAAAAATTGCGTTGAAGCTTTGTAATCTTTTTGCAAATAGAGGATGAGACTTTGAAGAACGAAAGATAATACAAAGGAATAGTGTTCAACACCGAACGAATCAAGGAGACAGGAGCTGCAAAGGATAGATTTTTACCTTTTCAGGTTGATAGCCTTTTTTTCACCTTTGTAATCACCGGGTCCCAAAATTCAGCTTTCGAAGGGTTTCCCCCAATAGACAATCCAAGATAAACAAACGGTAAATTCATAATGCTGCAGCGGAGTACCTCATATAACATTTCTAACATATTTGTATCCACTCCAATGGCCTCGATTTTACTCTTAAAGAAATTAATTCTGAGCCCATATCAAATTTTAAAAAATCAAAGCATAGCTTTAACAACAGGAGTATTTTGGATACTCGGATCGCACATGATCAACGTGTCATCTACGAACTAAAGAAGATTCAACTCCTCTTTTTTTGCGCTGACTTTCAAACCAAAGAACAACCCCTTTCTAGCAGCTTGATTTACTAAACTTGAGAGACCTTGGGCAATAATAAGAAATAGAAACGGTGCAATTGGGTCCCCTTGTCTGAGACCTCTAGTCGATTTGATTTCCTTAGTTGAGCTTCCATTAACTAAGATAGAGATGGAAGAGGATTCCAAACACTCTTTGATCCAGTACACCCATTTATTGCAAAATTTCATCCTAGTCATCATGTAATACATGAAATTCTAAGTGACAAAGTCATATGCTTTTTTGAAGTCAATCTTTATAGTCACCCAACTCATTTTTTTTCCTCTTCAATTCATCCCCGACCTCATTAGCAACTAAAACACTATCTAACAAACCTCTTTGGGATGAAAAAGCTTATTGCGAGGAGTCAATCACATTCTTCGACACTTTCTTGATTCTGATAGGCAAAATCTTATAAATAACCTTGTAGATGCTTCTAACCAAAGAAATGGGTCTATACTCATCCATAGATTGAGGGTTGGAATATTTGGGAATGAGAGAGATGAAAGAAGCGTTACAACCTTTAGAGAAACAACCGTGGGCATGGAAATCTTGGATTGCCTTGACAAAATCCTTATTAATGAAATGCCAAAAGTGCTTGATGAAACTAAAACTTAACCCATCCGGTCCAGGGCTTTTGTCACTCCCACACTCCCATACATCTTCCTTGATTTCTAGTTCCTCGAAAGGTGCAATCAGCATGCAATTCTCATCTTCTGTTATCTTTTGAAACGAAACATTATCTAACCTTACCCCAAAATCGTCGATTAACATCTTGTTAGAGAAAAACTTTAGAACTTCATTTTTTACAAAGCTTGGTTCTTCCATCCATTTATCCTAGCAAACACCCCATGAATACCACTTTTCCTTCTTCTCCATCTTATCATAGCATGGAAGAATTTAGAATTAGAATCTCCATGCTTAAACCACTGAGACCTGGATTTTTGTTGGAGAAGGAATTCATTTCGCATATTGATTACTTGTAATTGACTCGAGATTTCCAAGCGAGCCTCAATCTCAAAGTCAACAAGAGAATTGTTGTCATCCTTCTGATCAAGAACTTGTAGTTTATTCAAGAACTCCTTTCTTACTATCTCAGTATAACCAAACACCTCTTTATTTCAATCTCTAAGGTCACCTTTAAGCATTTTGAACTTATCTCTTAGACCCAGAACTGGATTACCTTTCACCATGTACTTTTCCCACTTTTCTTTCACAAAACCATTGAACCTTTTGTCCTCTTGCCATATGTCTAAAAACCTAAAAGGTTTAGGCCTCAATCCACCACGTGAGATTTCAAAATTAAAACGCAATGGTTTGATACCTATCAGCCTATAACATATTGTTTACAACCTGGCTAAGTTTGTAACCATTCATTTGAAACTAAGAATTTGTCAATCTTGCTCTTTGCCTTGCCGTTTGGTCTGTACCAAGTGAACTTTCTCCCTACACAAGGAATATCTAACAGCTCCATCCCCTCAATGAAACTATTGAAACTGGATATCTTCCTATTATCACATCTTCCATAACAAACTCTCCTACGTTCTTCCTTCTAACTGATGGCATTAAAATCACCCATAATACACAATATTTACAGACGTTATTCCCTCTTAACTTAGATAACTCTTCACATAAACTGACACATTAACAATGACAACAAAGATATTTTTATCTGGTATTTTTCAAAAACAATGTGAAAGGAACAAGCTTGTTGTTTAAATAATAAATAAATAAAATGAGCTGGAAAAAGAAAATAATAAAGTGGAGAAAATTATGTGAAAAGAAGGTTTTGGGTTGTAATTTAGAAGGGGATGAGGTTGTTTATAACTATATCATTTCATCATTTTCAAGTGTAAAAAGATAACTAACAATAGTTATTTAAAAAAATAAAAATCAAACAAGCAGCTAATCTAATTTAGTAAATTAATATTTGATTAAGAAGATTATATTTGATTAGCATTATTATGAAAACATTTTACTATTTAGTTGCATAATATCATTTCCTATCAATGTTGAAATTAAATAGTTTTTCAGTCAGTAGTGATAAACGTTTATTTTATACTTTGAGATGGATTAAGATACAAAAACTAAATAAGTAAGCAAAAGAAGAAGAATTTTTTTATATAAATATAATAAATGTTGTGATGAAAAACTAAAAAGAAAATTAATGAACTATTTGATTGAAAGTGAAAGAGGGAAAATAAAGTGGATGCATTAAACGATTTTATTTGACAGCTTTTTTATTTTTTTATTTATCTTACTTCTTTTTATATATTTTTCTTCCATCAAACATGTTGGGTTTTCATTTATTTCCATCCACCATATTCCTTCATTTTACTAATCAAGACAGAAAACAAAGTAAGATGAAAAATAAAGGTGTATGTTAAATATTTTCCTTTTTCACTTTTTACCTATATTTAAAATCATTTTTTTCCATAAATAGTATAATTTTATTTAATATTTCTTGAAATGGTTAAATTTTTTAAAAAATTGGGTAAGTCGTATTTATCATGTACGATATGTCAATTTTTATAATAAACTAAAGTTGTACTTCACATGATTTTAATTATATTAAATTTCATTAAAATTGTATTTTACATTGTATTTTACATGTAAGACTTGTCTAATTTTAAATTATTATTTTTTTGTCCATTTTAAAAAATATCAAATAAAATTACATCATTAAAAACAAAAAATTCTTCAAAATCATAATTGCAAATTCATCTTTGGTAACATCTAAACATACACTACACACACAAAATAAAAAGGAGATATTTTTTTTATGTGGGGTTTGGTAGAGTTCTAGTTCAATCATTTGATGAGTAGCTTTTTGATAGATTCATAATATTCATTAACACAAAAAATGTTATGTTGGTGTTGGATGTACATTTAGAAATGAGAGGACAACTAATTTGGTCAAGAAATGAAAAAGTGATGGATCCACATTTAGTTTAAATTTGTGTTCATACTTAATCCTTACACACTCCTTTAATCTCTCTCCTCATGCTTTAAGCAAAAGCAAACACTTTTTGTTGAACAATAAGTGAATTGCAATCAATGTGTGACAACAAATTTGGCATAATTTAATAGGATTCTCCTCTCTTTTTTTTTTTCTTGAAACATGGAAAAAATGAAAGAAAAAGAAAAGTTTGGCTTGATCCTTTGAGATTCATATGGGTCATAAGTATGACCAAAAAAATACACTTTTTATTTTTGTTTTATCTTCAATTTGAATGAGAAAAAAAATAAAATAAAACCTAATTTTATGTAAAAGTTACTACACGTGCGTCATCCTAGAAAGCTTTCATGAGATTTTTAGATACTATTCTTCTAACCTTAAGATAAGATACATCTAACATATTTATATAAATCAATTATTATTAAGAAGAGAATTTTAAATCTAACTTAATCTTATAAAATCGGTTTATGAGGTGAGGTTTGCATTCACATATATATTATCTAATCCATGTAAGATCTCCAACATCTCTTACGCCGATACTACCAACTCGTGCGTGAAACTACATATTATTGGTAATCCGATAACGGTTTGATAGCAGGTTGCCTGATAAGTTCAACAAATACTCGTTATGATAAGTCCGAGAGGGTTCTCACATATTAAGAAGTGGATTTTAAGTTTAACTCAACCTTATAAAATCGTTTATAAGGTGAGATTTGCATCCACATATATACTATAAAATGTCTAAATCTCTAGTCAATATAAAATCTCCAACATCAATAAAAATAATTAATTTAGTTAAAGTTTTAAAATATATTTTTAATTTATTAAATTATTCTTTTAAAATTATGTGATAGATATTCGTTAATACAAAATTCAACTGCTTATAATATTTAGTAGAGTAAAGAAGGGAAATAAATTTAAAATTATATAAAAACTGTAAAACATCTTGTGAAAATAATAGCAATTTTTTTAAAAAGGTGAGAGGAAATTATATATAATTATAATAATTGTATTGATAATGATTCAGCAGGAACACCCACCAAAAAAAGGTATAAGATTAATTATATTTATTGTGAATGCACTGTTCTCATCATCAGTTGCGGTACACTATGAATGCTTTCATAATTATAGGTACTTTTTGAAATGCTTTAATGTTTTATTTTCTGGTAAAACTACATTTTGTTCAGCAATAAATTCATTTCAAAAACACTTTTGCCAAATTCAAAATTGCTATTGACAAGAATTACATTTATTATTTATTTTGATAATTTTGTTATTAAAAAATAAATTCATAGGGTGAAATAATGTTATTAGTGTTAGAAACTAGATTAGAATTATGTTCTCATAAGTTGTATTTTTAATTGTAAACATAGAAGAATTCGTCTTATAAGATTGAGTTACAGTTAAAATTCACTTTTAAATATGGTATCATAGTTATTTAAAGTCTATCCTAATTTATCTGGTTGATCAGGTCACCTGTTATGGGGTCGTTATCAGATAACCTATTATATAGTCTAACGCACGAGTTAATAATTTTGGTGTAAGGGAATGTGTTAGAGATTTCACATCAACTAAATATAAGAACATTTTATAATATATAAATAAATACAAACATCACCTTATAAGCCGAAATATAAGAACATTTTATAATATATAAATAAATACAAACATCACTTTATAAGCCGATTTTATAAGGTTCTCACCTTATAAATCGATTTATAAAGTTAAATTAGGCTTAAAATTTTCTTCTTAGTAAAAATTAAGGTAGCATTTTATACTATGATTATGTTAGTCATACTGTGTTAAAAAGAGGTTGTCGAGTTTATGAAAACCATGTCAGTCATATCACCCAAAAATATCTTATCAATGATCTCGATAAAAAAAGTTTCGATGATATATTATACGACTAATATCAAGGTTTAACCTATACATTTATCTTTTTGTGTTTATTATTATTTTTTCTCTCTTAACTTTCTAACTTTTAACCAGGGGAAAGTGTATTTTTGCCTAGGTAGAATTGATTAAATTGTGGGGTTTGGTATTTGTGGCAACACCTACTTCTACCAAATATTAATAAATGGTTGTACGTGATTTCATGTAAAAATGTTGGTCCTCACATTAGGATTTTGCAGCCCTTACCTTTTTGGCATACCCACATTTATTAAAACCCTAAAATTAATACCCAAATCTATAAACAAAAATATAAATATTACACTTATTATTATTTTTTACAAAAATGCTTGTGATAGATATATTTAAACACTCCATCAAACATACTATATAAGTATATTTTTATTCCTCTTGTGTAAATAAATAGCACTCTTACAATCAAGTTATTGTTGATCAATGTTTTTTATTTTTTTTTCAATTCTATATGAACCTTTGTTTTTGTATAAGGAGATTTTATCTCTTCATTTTGTAGAAATTTTCTTTTGTTAAAGTACTATTTGAAAAAAAAGGAAGAATATTAAATTGGATGGTAACCAACTAAATTGAAATAACATTTTTTTTACCTCCCTTAACATAAGATTACAATGAATAGTGCAAATAATTTACCAAGGTAAATTTTTTAAATATTATTTCAAATATTTTGCAAATTTGGAGTTTGTTTAAAGAAATTTTATATAATTGATTATCATGGTTTCCTTTTTTAAATTAACATTTTTAATTTTATTTTCCTATCAAATGTTTTTAACTGATGGTATTGATACAGATTATTCATTATAAAAATAATAAATAATTCAATTTTTTTGAAAAAATTAATAAATATACGGATCAACAGTCAATTTAGTATAATAAATATTAATATATTGTATTTTTAGGACAACAAAAAGAAAATTTAATATAAAAAATATTTTCTATTAATTTTATTTAAACTTATTAATGATTGAGATAATTGAATACCTTAATAATTTTTATTAATTATGACCTATATCTATTAAAGAGATCATTAGCGTTAATATGTAATTAACATCTAAGAAATATTTTAATTTAATAAACTGTTTGTTTTATTCTTTTATTTTCAACCTATATCTGATTAGTTAAAAATAAATAGATCTAATATTTAGATATTTTTTTATTTCTTTATATTAGTTGGGTTTTCAAAGTACACTAGACCCTTGGATCTACACATCAACCTCTACCCCCACAGTGCTATGTAGAATCCAGAAAATTAAAAATAAAAAAAGTTAAAAGCTAAAATAAATAAAAAACTTTTTTTATTGGAACTCAAACAATCCAAACTGAATAAAGTTATTCAATAACTAGTATGATTTGGGAATTTGTAATCCATATTATGTATTTATTATATTATTTGAAAATTTGTAAAATCAACTTCAACTTAATGTACATTCATAAAATTGAGAGTAAAACTAAACCCTAAACCCTAAACCCTAAAACTCAATGAAAATGGTAGGTTGGTGTTTCATTACGATTTTATTATTTAAAAAGTATTTTAAAAGATTAAAAAAGAAAAAATATATAAACTGTCATTCATTTCGACTCTTGAATGATGTAAAATTATATTAAATATATCGGAATATATTATATATGAGATGTAAGGTTTGATGTTAGATTAATTTGTATGTTTTTTAATTTTTTTGTTTATGCAAGGAATGAAATACACTTTATGTTAGATATAAAATGAAAAATAAATAAAAAATGATTAGTGAGAATACGATTGTTTATTTAGCTTTAAATTAGGTTGAGTTTATTCCTTTCATAAAAATCATGTGACACCCATACGTGCTTTCAAAGGACCTAACATCTTTGGAAGTATCCCAAAATAACCAAAGCATTAAAAAATTACAATAAAACATGTAATAATCAAGACAAAACACTTTTGCCCAACAGTTATAAAAACTCTATCCCAAATTCTTCCTTCATATTAATTATAAAAAATTATTATTATTTTTTTAAATAAACCTAATTGAAACATAATTTCACATTTTTAAATAACATTAGGTGTATCCTTACATCTTTATATTTCTCTTTCAATTACAACATTTTCATTTTTCTCTAACTGCAGTGTTTGAGAGAGCAGTTTCATCATCTGAGCATGTGTGAGAGGGTTGACGAGAATATTCGTTGTATTCAACATTTGAAGTTAAATTTTTTTAATTGTATACTTCATTCTTACACTTTGTTGATTTTTTTTTAGGTTTTGTGTCTTTCAAAAAATGGAAAAAAATAAATAAACGACAAAACCTATCACCAATAAAAAATTACAAAACTGATCTCAACCACCAATCTTCACCACAAGTCATCACAACACAACCACCACCATCACTTAAAATGAAAAAAAAAAAGTCAGCCTATATTTTATTTCACATACAATAAATATCAGAAGAGAAATTTAATAAGACTCTAATAATATATAAAGTTATGTTATAACACTCTAATGTATAATATTTAATATGTTGATGAACATTTAAATATTTAACCGTGTGATTAATTAACTAAAGTGAATATGAATATACCATCAAAATTCATACTCCTCAAAATGCATCAAAATATTATTTGATAAGGAAAAAAAATCTAAATGAACATCTTCTTTATTTTTAATAGAATTATTATCTCGATTATTTATGGTCAAGTGTTTTTTAAAACATTGTTATAATAGAAGACTCTTTGTATACATATCCCTTATTCTTAAAGTCTGCTTGTTACAAAGTAGAAAAAGACATCTCAACACACAAAAATTCTCACAAAATTTGTAGGATTCATTTTGGTCAATATAAGAATAAGAAACAAATGTTAGGCTTATACTCTAATATTTATTTAGATGAATAAACGAAAGAAATAAGAAAAAAAAAACATTTTGATTTGGAAATGAAATAGAAGATAAATTAATAAAAAGATATAATATAAAATTAATGTTTTCGTTGGAAATGAGTGTCATATCTTTGAGGTGGAAATAGTGGTGCATCATTGATTTGTTTGTTGAAGATCGATGAGAGATTCATCTTTATAAAATTCTCTAACATTCAAATGCAAGTTTTATGAAAATATCAAGTGTACTAGTATATTGAATGAAAAATTGAGTGAGTATTTATTGTAATATTATAATATATTTATAGGCTCATAGATTCATATAATAAATATTTAAATAAATAAAATATATATTTATATACACAATTAATATCTCAAATATTTCAATCCAATATTTCTTAGCGTTGCATGTGCATATATATATATATAAAGTATATTGAAAACTATTAAGTTATGATTATATTTTCAAGATGCTCAAATACAAATGGGTACATAAGTTCTTTAAGATCAAAATTTATAGATTGTGGATGAACCAATGTTTATGATGAATACATTTTTATTATATTGATCAAAACACTCTATAATGAGGTTAACTTTTTACAACCATCATTTTGAAGGTCGATGCTTCACAATTATTTATATATGAGTTTATTTGGCTATTAGGTGTTAAATATTTTTAATCATACTTTATAACAAATGTGACACCAAAGGGTGATTTCTAATGTGCACTTCTGAGAGATTTTTGTGTGATTTATAATGTGCACATGTGAGAGATTTTTGTTTTCTTTGAGATGTTGTAATGTTTGTGTGGTTGACATTTCACTTTTCGTGACATGTTATTTTGGAATGTAATGTTTGAAAACTTCATCATTTTACACGAAAATTGAAATTTTTAAACTTTTGTTTGTTTTATATTTAAACACCCCTCAATCTTTCACTCTTTTGTTTCTTTTCTTCAACTTTTAGGATTATGTGCAAACATTTCTAGAGTTATCCTCCATCATTAGTCGTCACTCTTCTCCATTAAGCACAATCCCATGGCCTTTTCCTATTTTTCTTCTTCTAAATCCTTCATTGATGATAATCATTTTGTAAGTAGAGGGTTATTGAGATTGCAAAAGAGTATTTATTTTTCTTTGAGTCCCACTAGCTCCTTTCCTCTAAAGCGGGATTATGTGGATGAAGTTTTTTCTCCTCCCCCTTCATTGTTAACACGGTGATTCCCACTGCACTACCAACTAGCATGGGCTCCGCGGGTTCTTCCAGGAGAAACAAATAAAATGTTCCTTGTAAGAATTGTTATAAGTTATTGAGCTAAGATTGATCAAGAAGATAATGAATGACACATTTCCTTTTATTATCGATCAAAATTTGGATACTCAAAAAAGTTGTAGTTTATCCTTTCGAGTTTACCTTTAGTGAGTTTGTCAACAAGTTTCTTTCTTGTTTCAGTGTATCTTGTGATACCTTCCTAAAATCATTACAACCAAAGCTTGTGATGTCACTGATAAAATTTATATGAAATCCACTACTAGTAACGATGATTGTCTTCATGCATGAGTTCTTCTTTAAAGAACTTGATGTTCTATCCTCCTTATCCCCTTTTGAATATAGAATGTTTATCATGAACATGATTCTTAGTCATCTTTTTCACAATAGTTGAATTATTTTAAAGGTCTTCCGAATATTATGTCATTTCCTTCAAATCACTTAGACAATAAATAAATTCATATATTTTAACAAATTGAAAGAGTTTGAAGTGGACTAGATATATTTGAACAGTACTCAAGGTAACATTTTTTTTACAAATTACATTCTGTCATCTAAAAATATCAAACATTAAGATTTTAAAATTGAAATGATTGTCTCAAAATCTTAAGAAAAATTTATTATTTTATACCTTCCTTAATATTAACAAAAATCTTATAAATTTAATTAACGAGAAAATATCATTTTAATTTCAAGAATAAGATATGTGTTGAGATTATAAAAAATCTTCCTCCATTCATAAACAAATGTATTCTTAACATATCTCTTGCTGAAAATTTTATTTCCTTCTTTCTCACTAAGACTCTCCAATCTTTTTTATGTTTTTATATATTGCTTCTGATAATTACGTAGAGCTAATTTTTCACTTTTATGCAACTACAAGGCTAGTCATTAACTAATTGAAATGAGTAACATTTGGATGTATCTATGCAATTTTCACACACGCAACAATTATGTGCTTAAAAAGCTATGCGACAAATTCTTAATAGAATTGTCAAAATTAATCTGGTTTAAACCAGATAGGAAAACACATAACTCAATTTTTTTACCCACCTGATTTGACACTTTTTCACCCATTTCTTAAATGATATTTGTGATGCAAATCATCCTCTACAAGAATTAAAGGGAAGAAATAAGATGAAGCGCCAAAGAAAGTGTTAAGATGTAAACTTTAAATCTAATTCAACCTTATAAATAAAGCTGACAAAGTGAGGTTTACACTCACTTATAAATAAAGAATATAAAATATTATAATCTCTAGTCGATGTGAGATATCCAATACACACCCTTCACGCCGAGACTACCAACTCGTGCATGAAAATATATGTTATAAATGGTTCAATACGGTCCAATAGCGGATAACACGATAGACCGAACAAATTTTCGTTAGGATAAATTTTAAATGACTCTGATACCATGTTAAGAAGTGAACTTTAAGTTTAACTCTATTTCATAAAATTGACTTATAAGATAAAGTTTACACTCACTTATAAAGAATATAAAATATCATAATCTCTAGTCAACGTAAAATCTCCAATACACACCATTCACGCTGAGACTACCAACTTGTGCATGAAAATATATGTTATAAATGGTTCAATACGGTCCAATAGCGGATAACACAATAGATCTAACAAATTATCGTTAGGATAAATTTTAAATGATTCTGATACCATGTTAAGAAATGAACTTTAAATCTAACTCTATTTTATAAAATCGACTTATAAGATAAAGTTTATAAATGAAATATCATAATATCTAATTGATGTGAGATCTCAAAACTAATGAAATATCATAATATCTAATTGATGTGAGATCTAGAACCGGAAGTTAAGTAGTAGGGAAAAAGAAAATGAAAAAGGGGTTGTAAAGTAAGATGGTTGAGGTGCGTTTGTTTGATTAATTATTTGCAATTATGCATGTAGGTGGTGAAATAAAAGGGTGGGAGAGGGAAGGGTATATCGGACATTTCAAAACCTTTCGGTAAAAGTAGGAGCGAGCGAGAGAGTTAGTTCAACGTAGCCGTTTTATAGATTTGAAAATTAGCGATTATGATTATTGAATTATGATATTTAACGTTTTATTAATCTCTAAAATTTTCATTCAGAGCCTTTCTCTCTCTTCTTCTCGCGCATTCTCCTTCTTCCGCCATAATCGCATTCGCCCAAGCAAGTGGAATCCAATTCCTCGCGCTCACTCCTTCCAACGACGCCGTTTCAGATCTGAATCGCCACCGTTTCGGAGATCCGCACTACCTGCATTCTCCGTTCAATTCTCGCACCGTTCATGTTCTTCCCGTGCGCCTCCTCGTTTTATCTATTTTCATTTTCGTTTTCATTTTTTTTCGTTGCTATTGTGGTTCTGATGTCGGCGATTCTTCGCTGTGCAGCTCGTGCGCTCAGATCTTGAAAATTGGCGCCTCAACGACGTTCGCAGCGCCACGCGAGTGGCCAGATGCCGCAGGGCAATGCCGCCGCCGCCGCTGCTCTGTTGGACAACGGCGGCGATGCTGGAGACGCCGTCATGGCGCGGTGGCTCCAGTCCGCCGGCTTGCAGCATCTCGCCTCTCCCCTGGCTTCTACCGCCATCGATCATCGCCTCCTCCCCAACCTTCTCATGCAGGTTTCGCATTACCGCTTCATCAGCCTCTTTGATTTTGCATTTTCTCAAAATTTCGTTTGATTTCTTCTGTTAATTGAGATGATTCCGTGTATAATACTCAGTGTTTGGTTTTCTTCTTTTGTTTTGAAGGTGTTAGCTGGCGTATCACGCTATTGCTGCTGATTTATTTGTTTATTTTATTTTTATCATTTTTTTCTTATTATTTTTTATTATGTGAATTTTTTTATTTGGTCTTTGCTTGATAAAGGGGAGTTTGGTTGACTATGCGTGTCGTAAGGTTTTTTCCTGTTTTGGATGAGTTTGAGTAAGTTGAAATTTTGTAGTACTTGTTTGTAGGTTATAATACCCTAGACGATTCTTTATCTGTCCTGCATATTGAGGGGTGATTATGGTACGGTCTTATTTTAGTTGGAGCATCCATTGAGGGCAGTACGGGTTGAATTTGCTAAATGTTGTTTGTTTTTCTTTGTGATGGTATGGTAGTTCATGAGGTGACAAAGCTGATTGTGATGTTGTTGTAGGGTTATGGAGCACAGTCTGCCGAGGAGAAGCAGAGGCTTTTGAAGTTAATGAGAAACCTCAATTTTAATGGGGAATCTGCTTCAGAGCCATATACACCCACCGCCCAATCTTTAGGTGGAGTGGCCGGGTCGGATGGGTTTTTTTCTCCTGAGTTCAGGGGGGATTTTGGAGCTGGGCTTTTGGATCTTCATGCAATGGATGATACCGAGCTTTTGTCTGAGGTATGGATATGATTTGATGTATTATATCATAATGGTCTGTTCATTCATGTAAGCCCAATACTAATTACTACAGTTCATTGAAAAAATATGTTCAACATGTAATTTTGGCACTTTGTCATATCTATGTATGGGATAAAGTTGATCATGCTACTTTCTAGTTTGTCATGAAAACTCTAGAACTGTTTATACCATCTTCTATAACAGTTTGTGTTGTTAATGAGGAAAATCCTAGAATCAGCAATTCAGACAGCAATGATGAATCTGAATGTCTGAACGAATTTAGAACTTTTGTTTCAGTTATTTTGTTTTAGTTGTGCATGTTTATTTTTGGGATCCCTTTACCTTGTCCTGCATTTATCTTAACTTTCTTTGAGTAGTAATGCATGGTAGTGTCTGGCCAGCGGGGTTATGTTTTCTGTTAGGGTGGCATTTGGTTTGAGGATATTCTTTTTTGTTTACAGTTTTGATTACAAGAATGCCACATCAAAATTTTGTTTATATAACAGTGTAAACAAACATATTTTTTTTTCTCAAACTAAATGAACTCTTAGTTTTAGGAGCTTTTAGCTTCTACTTCCAAATCCCAAGATCTAAGAATACATTACTCAAATATTAATGCAATAATTTTTAAGCTTAAAATATTATAGAATTACCTAAAAGCTTTAGCTTTAATTTTAAACCTCTGAATTTTAACTTCATCTTTAAAATAGCTTTCACCTGCTGTAAAAGTCATGTCGCACACTACCTAAGCATTTTTCTTTGGATGTGTTTGTTGTTTTAATTTTTTACCTTCTTGTCAGCATGTAGTTTCAGAACCGTTTGAGCCATCACCCTTCATGCCTGGAGATGCTAGAGTATTTGAAGATGATTTTAATCCAATTAACTGCAAGCTGGAAAGCGGGGAAGCAGATGCTGATGCATCAATTTCTTTACCAATGAATGAAAAAGAGTATAGCACAAGGGAAAATAATGTTGCTAAAATTAGAGTTGTGGTATGTCAAAATTTCATAGACACATGCATAACTTCATCTTCTACGCATTGATATTTTATTTTTCATGTGCTGCTTTGGGGACTTAACATGCATTGAGATTACATTTTTGAAGTTTGATTTCTGTCCTCCATTCCCTTAATATTTTCGCCACTGATTCTATCAAATTAATTACTTTAAACGCACTTGTTTATATTAAATCAGAGTATGCTCATGATCTACACTCTGGTAAAGAATGATAAATGCCATTTTTTCTCTTTTAATTTAAATTCTTTTGAATTAATTGGACATATCTTATCAATAATGTTAAATAGTGATCTTTTAATATAGTTTTCTCTTTTAAATATTATCCTACTTTGTTTATAATTTTAAACATTTCTCCCTTAAATAAATAACTTTAAATTTGTAAGTTTTTAAGTTTACTTGATTTAAAAATATTCAATCTATTCATTAGATATTTGATAGTTAAAAAGTTCTTTATATTATTTAGGATTTGTATTGAATAATTTTTTGATTGTTTTTAATGCATGTCTTTAGGTACGCAAAAGACCATTAAACAAGAAGGAACTAGCTAAGAAGGAGGATGATATTGTAACCGTATCTGACAATGCATATCTGACAGTCCATGAACCCAAACTAAAGGTTTGTTTAGATATTGGATTTAAGCCCTATATTCCACTAAACTATAGGTTGAATTTGATCTTTTTGTTTATGTTTTCCTTTTATTTACTGCTACGAGATCTGATTGTTCTATCATGATGAAAAAGGTTGATTTGACAGCTTATGTGGAGAAGCATGAGTTTTGTTTTGATGCTGTGCTTGATGAGCATGTTACCAATGATGAAGTAAGACTTTATCCGGTTCAAGATTAAATTTTGTTATTTAATAACTTATTTAGTTGTTTTGATACCATCTGATGATTTCTTTGTTATTGGTGGAATTTGAGGTTTATGTAAGTGAATGATTGTCTGTGTCTTGGTCTTGATTTGCTTGATTTATGGTGTTATTGCTTTATGATAACAGGTATACAGAACTACAGTTGAACCAATTATTCCTACAATTTTTGAGCGAACCAAAGCTACCTGTTTTGCTTATGGTCAAACAGGTAAGTAATTTTTGTATGCTATTGATATGATACTAGTACCAAACTATTAGTTACCAGTTTCACATTTCAAAGGTTTGAGCTTTTCATATCATCTATCTATGTGTTTTTTTTTTGGTTTAACTTTACTAGTTTTTGTTTATACTTTATAGTATTCCTTGCTGGTTATCAGTGTGAGAATCCAGTGAACAAGGGAGGAATGCAGTTCTTTGTCTATTTCTGGGAGGGGGAGGGTGTAATGTTGTTCCTAGCTGGCATGTGTGTTATTGGCCTCTAAATTCAACATCTAAAAAGTTATTATTGTTGAGATACTCGTTGAATTGTAGGCTCAAAACTCCTGTAATTCTCACTTGTCAGGCTGATTTGTGCGGTTATTAAAATACCCTAAATATAAATTCTAACATGATATTAGAAATTATCCTAAATTCTACACTCTAGATTCCTATCCCTCAGTGTAAAGGGGTGTTATTCTGGGTCATCCATATTTTTCTACTCTCCAAATGTCTAATCTTGGATATGAGGGAGTGTGTTGAGGTCCCACATCAGCTAGAGATATGATCAATGTAGTCCTTATAAAACTTGTAACACCAAATTCTAAGAATTCCAAAATGTAAAATGTTCATTTGTTGATGGGGAAACCATGGAGTTTTAGTTATAGAGGAAGGAAATTGATAGAAAGGTAGACTCTGGATAATGTTCTCTTAGGTATTGTGATTTGTTATAATCTGTTGATAAAATCTAAAGCACTAACCCATTTTATACTAATCATAACTAAATAAGGGGAAAAATCATGAAATATATGGAAATAAGGAAACTAAGCCTAAGAGATGTTGAGGAAATATGGAAACTATTCCTAAAGGATAATCTAAGCACTCCCAAAATATTAATGGGAACATATTAATGGCCCTGCTGTAGATAGAGATTATATTTTGCACCCGATGATAGATGTGATTATTGAAATTGAGTGTTTGAAATTTATCCTGAAAATACCTTTTGAATAAAGCTGTATTTGTTGTTTTCAGCATATAAGAATGTTCATTTCATGTTCCACTGATATGCTTGATCCTCAAGCAGCTACTGTACCTTCATTATTGTCATGCTTTAAATGATTTGCTTTCAGGAAGTGGCAAAACATACACAATGCAACCTTTACCACTCAGAGCTGCAGAAGACCTTGTTTGGCAGTTGCATCAGCCAGTTTACCGGAATCAGAGATTTAAATTGTGGCTCAGCTATTTTGAGATATATGGTGGAAAGCTTTATGATCTTCTTAGTGACAGAAAGTAGGTATTCAATCTTTTTATAAACGCCGGATATTTTATCTAAATGCTTGATGATAGTCTTGTCATGCTCTCTCTTGAAGCTATTTTGAATGCCTTTGGTATAAGTTCTTTTATAGGAGACAACATTTTTAATTTGTGTTGGGGATTCAACTGCTTTACTACATAACTGTTAATAGCAAGTATGAGTCTAACTTTATCTTATATAATGCATTCATTTTCTTTGTTGCTAGCCCGGATATGGATGCATTATCTTTCTGTTTCAGTTGTATATGTATTTACGAATGTCATCTTGCATAGTGCTTCTACCTGCATGTTTTATTTGCTCTTTGGTTTAGTGTTAGTGTATTGTTGAATGGCTGTATTTATTTATTACTATATTTGAATAGGAAACTTTGCATGAGGGAAGATGGACGACAGCAAGTTTGCATTGTAGGACTGCAAGAATTTGAAGTTTGTGATGTGGAAATTGTCAAAGAATTCATTGAAAGGGGAAATGCTGCAAGAAGTACAGGATCCACTGGTGCTAATGAGGAGTCTTCCAGGTCACATGCTATCTTACAGCTGGTTGTAAAGAAACACAGTGAAGTGAAAGAGAGTAAGCGAAACAATGATGGGAATGAGGCAAGAAGTGGGAAGGTTGTGGGGAAAATTTCTTTTATTGATCTTGCTGGAAGTGAACGAGGTGCTGACACTACTGATAATGATCGTCAGACACGGTACTTCTGCATTTAAAATAATTGCTTAATTTTAAACTCCTGAACAAATCAATTGCTTGATAAGACTACTCTTAGAATTTGGATTTAGAACCTAACTCAACTTGACAAAATTAACTGTTAAGGTGAGGTTTTGTCAAATCTGTAGGCTCTTTTTAAGTCATAGATCTATTTGATGTTGGATTAAACACCATCCTTAATACAACTAAGGCAGCCATCAAACATTTTTTCGGTTCTCCTCCTCATACCTAAGTCTACTAGCCTGGTGGGTGGCAAATGCCAGTTACCCAACAATGGATTTAGGATATATTCTGATATCATCTAAAAATTTAAATTTAGGGCTTAAATCAATCTTATAAAGTTGGTTTTTAAGGCAAGGACTGTTCAAGTCATGTATCTAGTTGACATTAGACTGAGTAGCACCCTTGAGTTGAGGCTGTATTTAAGTAATCCCCCAAATAGACTGCAATTAATGCAAGCTAGGGGTGAACACAATGAAGGTGTTATTCCAACAACTTTCTACAATAGTCTTTGCTTGAAATTTTTTAAAGTACTCATTACATATTTTGGGACTCAACTCTACCATCCCTTTTAAGAGTCTATGTTCACGGCAACTTCACTGACTCAACATCTGCTACACTACATCACTCACCTGTTACCATTTGGTATATTGCACCTTATACTGCCTACATATATAGCCCTTTTGGAGGCTCAATTTTAAATGGAAACACATTAGGGGAGCCTAGCCCAAAAGAGCAGTAGTTCATTAGGTGGAGGGGCTCAATACGTGAGACTCACAAGAACACCATTTGTATCACTTAACACGAGGAAAATCAATTCAAAGGACTGGTCCTTAAGTGGGAGGGTCTCATTATTTAAGTGCCACATAAAGCTCCCTATTATACTTAAATGTGGGATTGGTAAGGAAATTACACATGTATTCCTAGTCTCTGCTTAGAAATTTGAGTCATTGCTTTGCTGTGTTTCATACTTCAAACTGGTTTTAATATAGTAAACTATGTAGTCAAGTTGCACAAATTACTATATCTAGATGACAGGTCTGTGCTTTGCACAATTGAGGCTAAAATGCTTCAATTTTAAAACACTGATGCAGGGATCTACAGGTGGCCTCCTTCTTGGATAGATCTGTAAAATTATAGAAAATGCAGATTTACTTTACAAATATAAACCAAATCTACAAACGTCTTGGCTGCTGTTAACGAATTTCTAGCATGTTGTGCTGATGTAACTACTGAAAACAATATTTGGCAGCTTCCTTCCACTCTTTCTGATCAAGCAGTTTTTTACTATATTAACTGTCAATTTACTCTGCAATTTTTCATCTATCAATGCTATAGGATTGAAGGAGCGGAAATCAACAAGAGTCTTTTGGCTCTGAAGGAGTGCATCCGTGCCTTAGACAATGACCAGATCCATATTCCATTTCGAGGAAGTAAACTTACAGAAGTGCTTCGTGACTCCTTTGTGGGTAATTCAAAGACTGTAATGATCTCTTGTATATCTCCAGGTGCTGGATCTTGTGAACACACACTTAATACCTTGAGATATGCAGATCGGTATGTGTTTATTTTTGGGCTCTAACATATTGTTGCATAGCATGGTCCCTACTTTTTTTATGCACATTCATTTTTTATTATACTAACTGTTCTATCGTAATGTGAACAGAGTTAAAAGTCTGTCCAAAAGTGGGAATCCTAGAAAAGACCAGGTCCCAAATCCTGCACCACAAACTAATAAGGAGATTTCATCCACATCATCCATTCCTACTAGTGCTAGTGCAGAGGATTTTAACTATCAACGTCAAGAGAAAACAATGGACATAGGCAGGAAATTCATTGAAAGGGAGAATTCTTCGTACAGCTCTGCTGCTACCGCTGCTGACAAACAGCCATTAAGTTTTTCTTCAAATTATCTATCAAATGGGCGAGAGGAAAAGGGCTTGCCTTCTGCTTCATTGGACCGGGAGAGGTTTGAACCGAAGAACTCGTATGGTGACACTACCAGTCAAAAGATGAACTCTTACTCACAAATTGATACAGGTGAGAAGTTGCAAAAAGTGTCTCCACCACGCAGAAAAGGGTCTAAGGATGAAAAATCTGAAAGGCCTGCAAACTGGATGAAAAGGGATGCAAATGGTTCTGATACCTTCACTACAAACTCCAAGCAGCAGAGCACTGGGAACTATAACACTGTGTCTAAGGATGAAAAGTCTGATAGGCCTTCAAACTGGATGAAAAGGGATTCCAGCAGTTCTGATCTTTTCACTACAAGCTCCAAACAGCAGAGCACGGGGAATTATGCGCCTAAGGATGAAAAATCTGAAAGGCCAGCAAACTGGATGAAAAGGGATGCCAGCAACTCTGATATCTTCTCTACAAGCTTAAAGCAGCCGAGCACAGGGAACTATAACAATGTTACAACTGGATCCAGGCCTTATGAAGCAGAATCCTCTCCTAACGGGAATATCAATGCAGTACTCGAGGTTTGTCAAATATATGGAAATACTTGTTCTTTACCAATTTTTAGTTGAATAATGAACTTGTTTATGCTGGTTTTGTTCAATTCATATAATTGAACTCATCTTGTGGATAAAGCTTCTGTTGTTATATAAACTTGTTTATGGTGTCTGTTTAATTCTTTATTGCATTTATGCAGGAGGAAGAAGCACTAATTGCTGCTCATAGGAAGGAAATTGAGGATACAATGGAGATTGTTCGTGAAGTGAGTTATTACATGTTTTTTCTATGGGTTATTTTAAGTTGTGTGATATTCAATTTCTAATTGAATTTATCATTTCACTGTAGAAGTTAAGTTTTTGTGCTGCGATTTGTTATTCATATTTTCGTAAGACAAAGTAGAAACTAGTGCCTTGACATGTACTTGTATGCTTTTTCATTTTTTTTAACTTAAAAATCTACAGAATAGTAAAAGTAAAATTATTGTGCCTTGACATGAACTAAGTATGTTTTCCCTTTTTGTTTACTTGTAAAATTTATAAAATAGTAAAAAAAGGAAAATTAGTAAAAAATTTAAATTTGAGATGAGTTGTTGACAATGTATCATTTGATTCTGATGTTTTGGTTTGCAGGAAATGAAACTCCTGGCAGAAGTGGACCAACCGGGAAGCCTAATTGACAACTATGTAACCCAATTGAGTTTTGTGCTTTCTCGGAAAGCAGCGAGTCTGGTGGGTCTTCAAGCTCGTCTTGCAAGATTCCAACATCGGCTAAAAGAGCAGGAGATTCTAAGTAGAAAAAGAGTTCCGCGTCAGTAAGAGTCTTCTTCGATCTCTCTCTCTCTCTCTCTCTCTCTTATTTGTATTCTCGTGTTTGTTAGCAATATAGTTGAAAGGTTTTGTTTGATATAAGCAAATCTTTTGGTGAATATGTTCTAATTAAAATTTACTTACATGTATATGCCCTTTGTGTGAGTTTGGGCCACCTCATGCCATTGCAAATTTGGTGTAATCTATGTAGCTTATCTGCGCCATTGTTATAAAAAACACAAAAAGCTTGTCTGCCCCTAAATTTTTAGTTTGAGGGCAAAGGAAAATAAAAATAGAATTTGATGCTCACTGTAAACGGTAATGTGTTGAATGCATTCGGTACATTTGGTATATATAATGAAATCTAGCTTTACAACTGAAATATAGCTTTATCGACCTTTGCACTGATTTAAGAAGAACAGTTCGCATACAAGAGACACATCGAATTATATCAATTCTAAATCAAAGCATGTCCTTTATGTTACTTAGTCCAGAATTTGTTTAGTTATGTATCTATAAACATTCACCTTTCTTTAGTTGGGCTTGGGGCATTAAACTAGATAACCACAATTTTCTTTTACACTTCCATTGGACTGCTTCTTCCTGCACGGCCATCACTTCTTCAGCCACCTCCATAAATTTTCAAATTCTCAAAATTACTCCAGTTAAAAGATAAAATAGAAACAATGTTTTACCATCTGGAAGTCAAAAATTACAACTTCCAAAATTGATACTTTTTTACTTCTGAATTACTTAATGTGGAAGTGATAATTTTTGACATTTGGATTGTGTAATCTTGAAGTGGTAATTTTTTATTTTTAGATTACTTAATTTCTAGATTACTTAATTTGTAATCCAGTAGATTTCTTTTCGGACATAAGTTTTGGATGACCTAATCCAATATTATGAGTTGTTTAAATAAATTTTGGATTATTTAATTTGGAAGTGGTAATATTTTACAAACATTACTTCTATTTTTATTTTTTTACTGAAAGGAATCTTTGGAAGTTTCAAAATTTATGGAGGTGACTAAAGAAATGATGGAGGTCCAGGAAGAAGCAGTCCTTCCATGGGTGTGCTTAAAATTTTCATGGCAATTGCTTCCTGCACCATATCACTTTACCCGATTCCAAATTTTTTTTTCAAAATGTGTTCCAGATTTCTTTTTCCATAATGAAATTTTATATTACATATTTTTTTTATCCGGAATGAGTTTTTCATTTTTGTTTTCAAATTTTTTTTCCCAGAATGTATTTTTTTTAATTCCAGATTTTTTTTTCATTGTTTCCAGATTTTTATTTCCGAAACTCAATAATTACTTCTGGATTTATTTTTCCAGAATATATTATTTTCAATTTCGGATTTTTATTTTCAAAATTAAGGACATTTTTTAAAATTAAAAAATATGTTGGGTGCAGATTAAAAATATTGGGTGTAGGAAGCATTTGCCAATTTTCAGATTAATCTGGACACATGTTTTGAATCTGGACACGTCTCGATACATTTTCGTATTTGAAATTACATTATGCACTGCGTCTCAGATATTTTTTTTTTTTACTTTTAAATTATGTAATTTAAAAATTATTATGAATACTATAAACTCAATAATATTCTGGATTATCCAATTCAGAAACATACTACATATTTCAAATTGCAATATTTAGGTAAAATTGTAAAATTCAAAATATATTTTCAAATCATACCATTCAAAAAAACATTTTCCCTCCTAGTGGTTTAAGATAGTGAATTTTACTCTCGTTTTTACAATTAATTACATTATTTTGTTTTTTACAATTTTCCTTTCTTATTAGTGAGAGACGCTTGATTGCCGTATTGCATAATTCTATATGCTTGGAGAAAAACTGAGAGATAAACATATTAAAAGAACAAGAAGTTAATTTTTTTTCAAGGAAATTAATAAAGAAAAGGTAAAAGGTTTAATCAAACATTTTTGTATCTTGAGAAAGAACAGAAATCATGGTTATTTTACTTTTAATTAGGCACAATATAAAACATTATTAATCGATCGCATGGATAAACTCCCAAGGGTTGCTTCAGTTCAGTTAGTACGTAGTTCCGTTGAGTACTTGCCTATAATTTGTCTATAGTTTGTACAAATAAGACAATTAATCAGTTAAGAAATCGTTGTGAATAGTAATCTTTGCTATCATTACTTTCGAAATATATGCTTTACATAAAAGCAAAGCTGAAAAATGTAGTGGGAAATGGGCTTTGCACAATTTTACACCTGCTGCCTGCCCCATATCACTGCACCCAATTACAGAGAAAAAATCAAAAATACCCTTAAAAAAAAATTGGGTATATATAAAATTACATTTCAGATCCCTTTTCCAGAATAATCTCTTCCGGATAATTCTATCCAAAATGTATTATTTTAATTTCGGATTTTTTATCCAGAATGGGATTTTGATTTTTTTTTCCAGATTTTTATATCCGGAAGCACAAAAATCTCTTCCAGATTTATTTTTCCAAAATGCATTATTTTCATTTCTGGATTTTCATTTCCGAAATAAAGAGTATTTTTGGATTTTTTGAAATTATGTTGGGTGCAGGGAGCATTTGCCTTTTACACCGATAGAGATAGGCTACAATGCAAAACTGAAAAACTGTTTCTTCCTGCACTGCACCTGCACCTCCATATGTTCTTCTTCTGACACCTTATACAAAATATAAAAATACATTTTCTTTTTTTTCTTTCACTCCCATATTCTCAATTACATATAAAAATACATTTTTATCTTTTTTCTTTTCACTCCCATATTCTCGATTACATATTTAGATGTTAATCTCGAATTCAAAAATAACTTATGAATTATGTAATCCAAAATATATTTAAAAATAATAATATTTCAGATTGTATAATTTGAAAGTCTAGATTTGAGAGTAATTTCCGAACTGGCTTTCAGATAATATAATCCAAAAGCTAATTTAGACTTTCGAATTATGTAATCCAGAAACTAATCATGTATCTGAAAAAAAACTTTCAGATTACATAATCTGGAAGCTAATTACGAATTTGGAAAAAGACTTCGAGACGAATTTGGAAAAAGACTTCGAGATGTAATCCAAAATATTGCAGAAAAATTTATGGATTGGGGAGGAAGAAGTAAGACCATAATCTTTAAACTATGCCTCATCTTATAATGCAATCTGTATAGCAATATACAACCTACTGCGCTATATATACACTACACACCACTCTTATCCAAACAAACTCCATAACCAATACATCTATAATCATTTCTGTTTTCAAGCTAATAAATTCTTCAACTCTATAATGGTCAAGGATCATTCATCAAGTGATGCCTATTAATGTGACGACCTTTCAAATACATACCTTATATAAAAAATTTGGCGGCAATGTATTGGACTGTCGGCCCATTCATTCAGCTTTCAATCTCAAGATCTCCTTGGCTGTCCTACGCCGGAAGTAAGGCATGTTTTCCTACAAATGAAAAAGAGTATTTCAATTCTCAAACAAAATAAATATTTATTAAAAAGAGTTTAATTGCAGTTTAGTTTCGCAAGCTATATAGTACAAACACGAACACAAAAATACATATAATTTATAAAATATAAGATACGAAAACACAGATCTATATTATATAATTATAAATTATATAATATAAACTGATAATAAAAATTATTGTGTACATGTTTCAGTTTTTTTTAACATAAAATATGTTTCTCATGGCGGATTTAAAAAGATTTGTTCTTTATTTTTATAATCATGATAAAAATTTATACAATAAATTTGAGTTTTTAGAAAATTAATGTATTTTTTTTTATAAAATTGTGTTAGAACTGTACTAGAAAAATCCAACAAATATTTTTTGAATTTAACACTTCACGGATACGTGGTATAAGTGTCAGTGTTTGATACATATGTCCAATACGAACATGTCATTTAAGATACGTGTCCGAACCTCATTACTCACAAGTATTGCAACAAGTATTGCAGCTGTACAATTTTAGTTCTTCAAATTTCAATTATATCAGTTGGATCTTTCCATATATCACAAACAATCTTAGTTCCTTAGGTTCTAATGAATCAATTGGGTCTTTCAAATATCAAAATTCAGTTCCTACTTCAGTTGGAATTTTCTGAGAGCTAAAGTCACATAATATTGATACTCAGGGACCCAATTAACGCAATTAGAATAAGAAGGGCTAAACATACTTGCGATAACTAGGGAACCCAATTGACACAATGTAAATCTGAAGAAGTAAAATCGTATAATTATGATATCTGAAAGATAAAAATGTAATTAAGCTATAATATTTCGTGAAAGCACATAATAAGCATCATTGAAATTTTGGTGCAGGTCTGGTTTAAATACTTGAAGAAATCATTTTTTTGTTGACTTTAACTTTGAAAATAAAATAAAAAAACGATTCTTTATTGAAATTTAAGTTTGAAACAAACATGCTAAACAAAGTTCTGGGCACGGTACTTTGGTAACAGATTAGGATTTTGTCATGTCATGCACCATATGCGAATATCACCAATTTAAAATATTTCAGGCAATTAATTAAACATTTTGTCTTAAAAGCATTCTCGCACTAACACTAGAACACAAGTGAATGACTACTAGGTTATGGATTTGGAGAGATTTAAAGAAAAAAAATTCTGTTCCTAAATAAACACGAGAGTTTCTAGATATAGACGTGTAAGAAAAAGAAAAATATTTCAATTTGACAAAATATATAGAATGAAATGCTCCATGTCCTACCTGGTCAAAATACAGCTCCAGGCCCCTGCTATAAAAGTCCACATATTTGATCATAAACACCCCACAATCACACCTGTTTAGATACGAAAGAAAAAAATTGTTTAAAAAACATTCACCAAAAACCTCTACTAGTTTGAACCATTCATAGTTGCAACGGATACTGAAAACTTGGGGCGTGCAAAGAGGAAAAATAAGGTATAAAAATGGAAAACTGTTAATGTCAAAATGTTACATTGTCGTTATATTAAAATTAGAGTTCTTCCGCAGAAGTACATATAAAAAATATCTAAAAAATGCAGAAAACTGTCTAACTATGAACAAGTTTCTTCACTGTCGTAAATTAATCAATTACCCTAATAAAAGAACACTCTAGAGCATTTCCATACTATTGATCACTGACCAGTTAAATACAATATATTTTACTTAATAATTTTATTGGTCATTCAATAAAAAAACTTGTGTTGCTCTTAGTAATCTAACCAGTCCCTTTTTTTATGTACATTTATTATAGTATCTCCACAATAAATTTTAGTTTAACTTAAAATTGTACTGAAAATATATTCATTATACAAAGGAAGAAGTTCAAGTAAATAAAAAATAAATTTATATGCTTCAGGATACTTTGTTCACAAAATTCTATTAGGCTCTTTATCTGTGAAAGACGACATATTTGTGGGTTTTTTATTTTAAAAAATGAGTCAAGAGCTACAATTCACCGCATACATCTTCCATTCTGCAAAATTGGGGCAAAATACAATAAAACTAAACGATCCCATAGAGTGATTTGCAAGATCAGAATACAAACCCATTTTTCTGAACAGGAAGGTCTTTCACAAATTCTTTTTTCCAGGTATTTACACCAATATCTTTTCCGTTCTTGTCATTTACTTCATCCGCAAAATATTTAGCCTGAGAGACATCAATGAAAAATAATAAATGAACCTAGCAACAGCCAATTGTCAAATAAACGCATATCTTTCCTCAGTTCTTACAAAGTAAAGACATAAGTATTAAATTTCAAAACTTTGTCACTATAACTTAAACTAAAGACAGCACTTGCTACAATGGCTACCTCTGGTGTTTTAAGTGTAAGGCACCAAAGGCTAGACAAAAGCATGTACCTGACCAAAGCAGCGTGTTAAAAGATTTAAAAACCAACAAGATCAATTGACAATGCGGGTAAAACACAGTTTTCATGTCATATATAATTAAATTTGTTACTTAGAGTATATTGAATGTATATGCAGCATCCTTAGGAAATAGATTTATCTCTACAGTATATACCATTATAAATCAATTATCTAAATGTTTAAATTCATATGCCACAGACAAATTTCTAAAGTATAGAAATTTAAGCAATAATCACAGTTTAATTTCTATTTGAGTAGTTCAATTTCTAATTTACTAATTCTCTTATTTTATATTTATTTCCCAATTACATCTATTGATTTATTTTTTATTTCCCTCTAAGTTGATTTCATGCAAAGCCTTTACAACAGTTGGTGTCCTAGTTTGTAATTATAAATTTTTTATTTCTTATTTTCCTTGGTTATTTGCTTAAACCCACCAGGTATATTCAATCATTTTTGTAATCGTTAACAAATTTACTTCTTTACTTTCTTTTCTAATCCACTCTTTTTATGATTAATTACTGGACCAAGGTATTGAAGATGCATGTTTGATCTTTGATCTACATATGTTGTCAACAGCTGGCACATTAATTATAGTTTTGTTTTCCAGTTTGAAGGACATACTTTCCTACTTTCCAAAGCAAAAAAATTTAGAAGGAACTTAGATGGCGGATTGGCATTCAGTTAGAAGCAACTAAATAACAAACAAACACATTAAATAGACAAACAAGATTTTAAACCCATCAAACATACCATAAATTTGCTTGGAGTCAAGAAGTTGACAATGCAGGTAATTCGAGAAATCTACCCACAAACAATTGATGACCTATTGAGATATAGACAATTTTCCTTTAACTTAACCTTAGGTGACTTGTTGTCTATTTGAAATAAGATACAACAACAAAAAAATTCCAACTATTGAAAATTAAAATGGAAGGCAAAGTCCAAATCAAAGCAGGAATGAAATTTCAAATTTTTCATATCAGACATGGGGTCAATCATATCACTCTAGCTCCAAAAAATCCTCACATTGCAAAAAGCACACAGTAAAAGGACAAAAATAAAATACACAAAAACAAATGTTTGGGTTCTCATGAAAAAATATTAACGAATAAAATAAAAAATAGTTCCTTTCCTACTTTGGTTATAATTAACATAATAGATCTTGGAACGTGGAATTTCCGGTTAAATTACTTGAGAAAAAACTTTACCAGCTTTTCTAGCACAGAACTATCCTCTCCTTTCATTGAGTCAAGATACTGCAATTTCTTATCTTCATTATTGATAACTGCCAAGCACCAATGTATCTCTTGATGGATAGGTACAAATATCTGGTAATAACAATAAATCAGGTGAAAGTTCAGTACAAAAACCAATCTAATTTACTAGACGCAAAACAAAAAATTAGTTCCAACATAATTACTTTATCACATTCAAGTAAACTGTATCCCAATTTCCGTTGGCTTGTCCATCTTCTGACAGATTTGAAATCATAACCATTCGGACCACTTATTAACTGCGATAACATTCAAAATAATAGATATTATTATGTGGGCAATATGACTAAATTATAAACATAATAAAATGCATATCATATTGAGATACTCGTTTCTTTCCATCTGTGTTTTGATTCATTATAATATTAATGAGTGACTGCCAAACATAAAGAATGTTAATAATTTATTGGTCAACCGTAAGCAATGCTTCAAGAAGGAAGTGCCCCCCTCTCCATAGTAATGTTAGTGGTAATCAATATCAATCATCTGAAAGTGGAATTATTTTTCTACCTCAACACTAAATAATCATGTGAATGAAGAGTTATCTTATCCTACCTTTTTGTAGAAAAAGGTATTGAAAAAATGACATTTCAGAAATTTATGTGACTGTCTTTGTTCCCTCTCCTTCAGCAATGTTAAGTACAAATTTATCACCTGCACAATAAAGGTACATGATCTATCACTGAATTTCATGGTACCAAAATTTCAAATCATGATACAGTTAGATACTAAATTCTTCTCTAATTCAGCACCTCAACAAAGGGATAAACAAATAATATAGCAAACAAGTTTACCTCATCATTTAACCATCCAGTTGACCTAAGGCACCGAAACTTTTCTCCAGTAATCTCAATATTAGAATTTTCATGGGTAACCAAGATTGTCCACCTGAAAAAGCAATGAGCTTACATTACAGATTACACTCAACCTCCTAACATCCAAACCATAAATTCATACCGGTTGGCAGAGAAGGCACGTTCAACCTCGTCTTCTTCCTCACTACTAAGAGCAACAAATGGTTCTTGCAGCACTTCTGGTTCCTGTAAATCATAGCAATGCACAGGGTAAATTGACAGTAACATTTACCCTGCTTCTCCTTCCCCAACAAACCACACCAACTCAACTTACATGTTAGTACTAAAAATAAAAAATAACTCAATTGTCTATTTCCACTAATAAATACAACCAGTTGTCACACTTTACACCCTTCAATTTTCCAAAATTCACACTAAAAATGGAGAAAACAAAAAAAAATGTCAACCAGAAACAAAAATACAAACAAAAAAAGACATTCTTATTCCTACGAAATTATGATAAAAAAATAACGACTTCACAAACACACACCCACAAAAGAACAAACTACTACTAAGTAACAAAAATAACACCCAAACAACCAAACACATAAAGATGGTTGATTGCTAAATGCTAAACAAGAAATCATAATCACCTCATCCAATTCCTTCTTAGGCCTCAACAAATTAAAATGGTCCCTGCGCTTCTCATTCAGGTTAATCTCAAAATTCAGCCTCTGAAACGTGCCATTTCTCCTCCCAACATCCTCAAGCAACTTCTTATACGCATGAACATTTTCAACATCAAGCTGCGTCTCAGGACCCCACAACTTCCCTCCACTCGCCACCTTCAACTCCGCATTCCTCAGCCCCGAATCAAATGACAACGTCGACAGCGACTGCTGCTGAACCCCAAACCTGTCACCATCACCACGCGGCTCTTCCACACTCGAATCCGCGCAAGGCTCATCACTCTCCGCGTCCACTACAATCACCTCCTTCCACTTCTCCACCACGGTCCTATACTTCGCCAACGCCGAACGCTTCGCCTTCTCGAACTTCGCGATCAGAACGTTCCCCATGGCGTCGCTCCCGCGAGCGCCAACCCTAGCAGCGAGTGGAAATTTTGTCCGCCGGCAGGGCGCGTGAACCTCCCTCGGCAACGGCGCGTAAAGTTCCGGATACCGGGAGAGTCGCGCGACGACGGTGGCGGCGGACGGAACGGGTTTGGTGGATAATTTGGAGCGTTTACGGGAGGGATCCGAATTGGTGTAGTTGACGTTGATGCATTCTTGGGTGCGCTTGCGGTTAGTGGTCATCGCACCCATTGATTGATCCAATTGGAAACGCACAGTAATTGAAACATGTCCACCGCGTGAATTTGGGTTTCTTCTGTGGAAAATCTAAAACCCTACACAAATTTTCGCGGGGTTATGCAGTGACTGTGACTGACTGAGTGATGTAGTGCGGGTTTATTTGAAACTTTAACTAGTCCGTGTCCGTGTGTAAAGAATATTGATGTTTGATGTTTAATAGGGATGTTGTTGTATTTGTGTAAAGAATATTGATGTTTTATATTTAATATGGGTGTTGTTGTATTTTTTTTATAACGAATGCCGATGTTTAATATGTGTATTAAAGCTACATATAAGTATTAAGTTCATAAACAATAAATATATATATATATTAATTTTTTTTGAAATGGTTTTTAAAAATAAAATGTTGATAAACTCCAAACTCAAAAACAAAATATATATATATATATATGTATTTTGATTTTTTGAAATGTTTTTTAAAAATAAAAGGTTGATAAATTCCAAACTCAAAGTGATCGTATTTTAAATTATATTTATTCTATCTCAATGAATTTGAAATTAAAATATTATTATAAAATTTTATTTTCTTATTCAGTTTCTTAAAAAAATTATATGTAATAAACGGATAAATTACACATATTTTTTTTTCTTACTCAGTCATATAGCTTGATATTAGAAACTCCTAAAAATTGTATTATTATAAACTTTAATTTTCAATTTAGAAACTCAAATTGAATTTGTGTTGTTGTTTTCTCGACATGTTATTATTCACAATTGCACCACACATTCTGAAGACGATGACTTGCTTCTAAATTAGTGAAAATTGAACACTTTTCCATTTAATCTATCACTTCATTGTAAAAAATTATATTAACTAATTTATTTCATAAAATGAAAAGGTGGTTTAGTGCATATAATTATATTTTTTTCATGAATTGAAGTAAATATTTATAATGAAATTAAAAATCAATTAATATTTGATACCGTCAAATGGTAATTTAAAATAAGCTAATATAGACTTTGAGAAGGAATGTGTGTATGCCAATATATATTATGTAATTTATTCAATAAATTTAAAAATTAAATACTAAGTGTAATATTCCTGTGTTGTTCAAATTTATTTAAATATAAAAAATGTAACTTCAGCATACCAAAAATATATCAGAATATTATACTGTGATGAATTTATAGTTTTATTATAAAATATTATGGAAATAAATTTTATTAGAAAAATACTTTTACTTTTTTAAGATTAAAATATTAATTTTCAACTATTTTTATGGACTAAAATTAAAAAATAAACAAATATTATAATTTATTGAACATTTATTGTAATTTATATTTTTAACCTAACTTGCATGTCTTTCATTTTGCATAAAAATAAGAGTCCTAACTTTTATTATGTGGTGAGTCTTGTTGAATGAAACATATAATATAATCCTAATTGCATCTAAAGTTAGGAGTTATTTCTTCCTGCACCCCAACAAATTACTTCCTGCACCCATCAATTTTGGAAAAAAATATTTTATCCCTTTTGAAAATGAGTTCCAAAATACTTTTTTTTCTAGGATATTTCTAGAACATATTTTCAGGAACACATTTTATGAATTCCAGATTTATCTTTTTAAAAATTAAAAAAAAATATATTCCACAAAGAATATTTCAGAATGATTTTTTGCCTTCAAGATTTCCTTTTTGGAGAACACATTTTGCTTACAAAACCTCTATTCCAAAAATATCTTTTGCTTACAGAATCTTTATTCCGGAATCATCCAAAATTTTCAAGGATAATTTTGGTATTGCATAGAATGTAGGGGTGCATGAAGAAATACCCAAATTAGGGATGATAGATTTGTCTTCCATCTGGTCCACAAAATGCAAGTCAGGTTAACCCGTCCCGCATAGAATATAAGGATTGATTTTACTAACTTGTCCCGCATAAAGGTTAACGAGCAACTCTGCGGGACGGTCGCATAAGAATTTTTTATTTTAATCCAATAATTAAAAAAAAAATCTTATTGCATACTATCCTAGTCTAAGTATTCATCTAGTGAATGGATAAAACATAAAAATTCTCAAAAATTATTTGACTTTGAACCTAAGTACAACAATTATCCTTGTTAGAACCTAAGCCTATATTTGTGCAGATCTATTGGAGTACTCCTTTACCAATGCTCCAAAAAGTGAAGGCCTTTCTAGCAAACGTGATGGCTTGTCATATTCTTTTGAAAGCCCTGTCAAAAATTCAATCACCCAAATCATTGCTATAGCTATTGCTTAACTGGAGAAAAATTGTGTTGAAAGTGTAAAAACATTGGCAATGGTGGAAGCTACACATTATATGAAATTTGCAGTTGTAGTTAATTACCTGCATCAATGACTAAAACTTTGTCACAGTCCATGACTGTAGGTATTCTGTGAGCAATGCTGATAATTGTACGATCTGCAAAATCCTCACGGATGATTTTCTGTATCACAGCATCAGTTTGTGAATCAACAGATGCTGTTGCTTCATCCATGAACAGTATTTTGCTGCGTTTTAGCATGATCCTTCCCAAGCACAGAAGCTGTCTTTGCCCCACACTCCAATTGTCTCCACCATCAACCACTAACAAGTTAAATCAAGTACACTGTGTCAGCTCATACTTTCACCAAGAACAACATCATGAAGCAATAATAAATATCAGTGTCAGAATATTTTATGAGAGGAGTTGACACCTGAAGCCTCAAGTTTCTCAGACTTTGCAGCCACCACTTCTTTCAGTTGGCAACGTTCTAGGCTCTGCAGCAACACAGTTAAACAGCTAATTATTAGTTTTGAGAATCTCAAATTACAATGAACTGAAGTGCACTCATGTTTTCATGCATGTAACATGCATAGTTTTCTTTTTCTATACTTTTTCCCCTTTTGTAGTGCACACATACATTTTCAATTAGGAGTAGAAGTTAGAACTTCATGAGACACTTGTGGTGGCCAAGTTTTGATGTATATAAGGTTGATGTATACAGATTTTGATGATTTTCAGGGTTTTTTGGGGTTATGCATATACACAACGTGTCAAAGTATCATTTTCCTTCAACAAATCACAGGACTATGCACTCCAACAAACATAAATGCATGTTTCTTTCTGAATTATATACCTTCCAGATTTCTTCTTCTGAGTACAGTCCAAGGGGATCAATGTTGCTTCGTACTGTTCCTTGAAAGAGAACAGGATCTTGAGGGATAATTCCAAATCGAGACCTCAGATCATGAAGGCCCACAGTGCAAATGTTGATCCCATCAACAGTTATTTTCCCTGCTGAAGGCTCAATCAACCTAAATAACACCTGAATGAGGGTTGATTTCCCACTCCCTGTTCGACCAACAACACCAATCTTTTCTCCTCCTTCAATGGTGAGAGAGACTCCTTTCAGAACCAGAGGAGTATTTGGCCGATACCGAACCTGTTCATCACCATTTAACAGCAAAGGTTATATATGAAGCAGTTACTCAATGCAGGTTTCCAATATCAAAAATTCATCACCAGTTTCCACAACAAAATTGTATTATATGCCTACTTTTTTATGCACAAAAAATCATCAAAATTCCCTGCACTTCAAATGTTCCCTAGTATGAAAATACCATGTTACCATCTTCAACCTTCCATGCTAACTAGTGTCCTTAATTTTGAAACAAACAAGTTCATGTAAAGGAAAACAGGGGAGATAGTGTTCATACATAGGTCCTAAACTTGTTGAAGATTTCGTCATGTAATGTGAAGAAAGCTTTTTAAATAGTCCCATTGGAAATCCGATATCAACTAAAAATAATAACATTTTATAGTATACATTCTTATAAACGAGAGTCATTTAAAGTCTATCCTAACGAGAGTTTGTTGTTGACTTATTCAGGTTATCGGCTACTGGAACCCATAATATATAGTCTCACGCACATTTCATAGTACATAAGTGGATGCAAACCTATGTTGATTGTCACCCCCATTTTAATTTGTCTTGAGTACTAGCAAAACATACAATTTTTTATTTTTTTTTGAAAAAATTTAAGCCAAATATAAAGAGTATGTACTTAGATGTTTGTGACTAGTATGTACCTGCAAATTGTTTAACTCAATGTGGCCATGGCTGGGCCAATTCTTAGGAGGAGAGCTATCAGCCATTTTCCATGGCGCTTCTGAGGGAAGGTTGGTGAACTGCTTTATTCTCTCAACTGAAACCATTTTGTTCTCAACAGAGCAAGTCATTGTTATAGTAAATGCCAAAAGACTACTCAGAGCCAAACCATAGGACAAAGACAGACCAACATATTCTGCAACAAGTGGAATAATCCTTGGTCAGCAACATTTATCTAAATGTTATGTATGCATGCACCAGATCTCATAAATATATAATTCTGTATACAAAATAAATCCAATATTTGTTTAGTTCTTCTTTTATCTTCTCTAACAAAATTCATGACATAAGAATTGACCATAAAGTCACATGTTAACATTTGAATTGGTAGGAGGTGAGGGATCTGGTGTGGTGTACCTGGCCTAATGATAGCACTTGGGAGAAAGATCATAAAAACAGTGGCAATGCAAAGGAAAACCACTCCCATGTAGTCCAAGCGAAAACCAAGCCATTCATTAGCACCATTGTTGTGGAAATCCATTCTCAGACTAGCATTCACTTTGTCAATATTTTCTTGACAAAATGTGTTCTGTTTTCTGAAGCCACGAATGGTCATAACACCAGCAATGGTTTCTGAAAAGTGGTGAATAACAGGAGCTTTGGTGATGGAATCAAGGCGAGTCAATTCCCGAGAAGATGCAAGGTAATATTTCTGCAAACCAGAACAAGGAAGTGTCAAAAATGCACTGAATATTTTGTTTTTACTAGTAAAAATCACAAATATCAACAAAACTCCATCAAAATAAGAGTGAGTGGACATATCATACCCTATACCAGTTATTAAGATAGAACAGTGGGATCAAGAGGAAGACCGTTTCCCAAGCATTTTGGCATGTTACAAAGAGAATGCTGATCACTGAGAAGTATGCCACCATTACGAAGTTTACTAACATTGGAATTGATATGTCAATCCAAAGTATATCAGTAGATACCTACACATTTCACAACATAGTAAGTCCAAACATCAACATTTAAAGAATATGTTAATTGTGTAGCATAGACACAGAGACTGACACAGAGATACGTATATTCTCTAACAAGAGGATACAAATCTATATATTATATAATTATGAATATATAAATTGACAATAAAGATTTATGTGCACTAAGTATGTTTCAGTTTTTTTTGGAGCAAAAAAATGTTTTTAATGACTGATTCAAAAGAATTTGTTCCTTATTTTTATAATCATAATAAAATTTATACAATATTTTTGAGTTTTTAGAAAATTTATGTATTTTTTCTTTTTAAAATTGTGTTAAACTTGTGTTAAAATTGTCAAAAATCTAATAAATCTTTTTTAAATTAGACACTTCACTTGTACGGGTCATACGAGTGTCGGTGTCCGATACATGTGTTTGATACGGACGAGGAGCTAGTTTATGCAGTTTAGTAACGAAAATTAACTGAGGAATATGGTTAAAACTCACACGACTCAAAATTCTGCCAGAGGGAGTGGTGTCAAAGAATGACATTGGTGCATGCAAGATGCTTTGAAGCATTCCACTGAAGAAGCTCTGAGATGTCTTGAGACCCCAATAGGTAAATAAGAGTGATCTTGCCATCACAACAAAAGTTACACCAACTGCTATGCAAGCATAGACAGTGATGAATGTAGAAGGAGCAAAGTTACTGCCTTCTGCAGTTCCAATTGCTAGCCAGTAGTCACCAGCCAAGAAAGACAAAATCCATGTTAGAGACATTGCCAGCATCAGAACAATACCCCACCACCCAAATGCTTCAGTGAAGTAGTGTTCATACACTTTCAGGTTCACACGCCCAGTTTCTCTTTCCTCATCTTCAATGAGTTTTGCTGTGGTGTTAGCTGACTTAGCTTGATCTTGAGGTTGCTTTTCACCTTCCTTTTCCTTTTCTTTTGAGGGGATTCGAGCCAGTTTTGGAGACTGAATCGAATCATCACCACCTTTATCGCTAGACTCAGCAATCTCCATAGAGGATTCATGAGCAGCCACAAGTGCACCAAAATCCAGACCTGCATTCAGAAGTTCATCATACTTCCCACTTTGCACGATTCTCCCTTCTCTCATCACCTTCATGATGGTATCAGAAACAAGAAAATGTGCTCAGTTGAAAGAATTCGACTACTAGAGGTTAAAATAGGTGAGAGTGAACGACACCATTGACAGAAGAACACTTCAGAGTAAGAGAAAGAAAAGTGATATATTGACAACTTGCACCAATCTACAATCTCATTTCTCTGCTTAAAATTTCAATTTTGCATGAAATGATGAAAATAACCTTTCTTCATATTATCAATCACATATTGTATAATGTAGCAGGTTGCCAAAGTATTGTAAGAGAAAAGAATTGTGCGTTTACACTTACCATTATACAGTCAACATTATGCAAGAAGTCAACTTGGTGGGTTACAAGTAGAATGGTCTTGTTTTTAAGAGCCCCCATGATACATTCCTGCAACAAGGTGGAGAAATTAGAAACTTCGTTATTGCCATTGTATTGTAAAAGGCAATTTATTGATGATGGAAGCCAAAATGTGTTGATTGATTCATTGGTTATGCAAAATCTTCCATGGTCTCTGTGTATTTGTTACACATAGATGATTTGTTTTTCCTTTTATTCTGGCATGAAAAACATTACATCAGTAGAAACTAAAAACTATAAAACGTTTAAGGAAATGTAGTACACCAACCCCTATAAGGATATTAATATATATATTATATGATTATGAATTATATAAATTGACAATCAAGATTAATATAAACAAGTATAGCTGGATTTTTTCATTGTGGAGATGATTTCCATGACTCGTTCAAAAGTATCATACGCATGTTAGTATCCGAGTATTTCATGCGTGTTCGACACAGACACATCATTTTTAAGAGACGTGTCTGTGCACCATTTTTAAGAGACGTGTCTGTGTTTATAGTGAGCAAATTCTTGTAGTTATTTACTTACCTTGAAAATAAAGGAGCCAGTTTGTGCATCAACAGCACTGAATACATCATCAAGGAGATAGATGTCACAGTCTTGGTATACAGCTCTAGCAAGTTGTACACGTTGCTTCTGACCACCACTGAGGTTAATACCCCTTTCTCCAATCTCAGTTTGGTCTCCATATTCCATCATTTCAAGATCCTTTTCTAGGCAACACACTCTTATAGCTTCCTCGTACTTCTCTCTGTTCATTGGTAAACCAAACATTATGTTCTCTTGGATTGTTGCATTCTGAATCCATGATGTCTGTGCTACATAGGCTACTGACCCACAAACTCTGACCTAAAAGATTAAAGAACAAAAAAAAGTAATGACAACTGTGAAAACATTACAAGAAAAGTTTCGTATGCTGGAACATTCACAATTCAACAAACACATTTATCCCAACTAGGATGTTCCCATGCAATTTTTTACAAAAACATAAAAATTGTAAGACATTCTTTTACTAAAATCTTGTTAAACAGATATACAGGTTTCTACTTCTTGTTATCATTGTTATATTTATAATTTGAAATTTCTATCATATTTGTTGGTAAATAACATAATCTTATAATTATCATCTAAATTTATGATCTCAGTTTGATAAATATAAATATAGTGTGAGTAAAAATACAATTAAATGTATAATATTATATTTAAATACAATGAATAGTTTGATTTAATTTTTTTATATTCAATTCGAAGTGCAAACCAAATTGTTTAGCTAAAAAAAATAGATTTTAGTTTTTCTTGTGTCTAATCTCTTCTAACACCCTTAATTCCCATCATCACTAATCAAAAGTAGTGTATAAAGTTATGTCTATGGTGGTAAATTTTGAACTACTTGTGAAAGCCATGGATCCTACACAAAAAGCAATGTTTGTGTTGTTCAATTTAAGGGAATAGATTCTCTTATATATGAGTTTCTACATATCATACCCCTATGGTGTGAAAAACTGATGTGAAAAACTTATGAGAATTGATATATTGATAACCTGTAACAGTCTATAATATGTTTATTCGTCTAAATTTCAGTTTTTATATGAAATGAAAAAAAAATATTATTTTTTCTTAATCATGTTTATTTGTCTAAAATTTCAGTTTTTATATGAAGTGACAAAAATAGTCTTTCTTCTTACCATAAATTACAAATTGTATCTGGAGCAAGTTGTCATGTATCATTACTGAAAACTTATGTCTCTTTCTTTCTTGGTAGGCCTTAAATGTGACAAGAAAGGCACAAACTTTACAAACAAACACAAAGGCATCAATAAATAACCATACTAATAATCTTCAATGCAACAAACACAACATTTATGGAGAATAAGTACACATACCTTTCCTGATATCTTGATCATTTCCCCTAACAAAGAAGCCAGCAAAGAAGACTTGCCTGACCCAACTGTTCCCACAACAGCAGCATGGTCCCCTCTCTTAATTTCCAAGTCTTCAACTTTCAGAGCCACATTGGCATCTGCATCATCCCAGGAGAATTCCCCATTCTTGATCTCCACAGCAATGTCACCATCACATCCCTCCAATCTCTCCACTGCACCCTCATCCATTTCCTTGCTCATCATGAACTCATCCAACCTCCCAAGAGATATCATCGCTTGGGAAATCAAGATGAGAGCCTGAGGGAAGGTCCTCACAGGCTCTTGCAAAATCTTGATCACTGAAGTGATTGTGAACACAGTACCAGCATTCAAAGGAGCACCCTGAAGAATGGCAGCTCCAAATGTGAGAACACACACCAACAAAGGAGCAGTGGTCAGAACCCCCATGTTGATGGCAAAGTAGTACAAGAACTTTCCAATCCAACCATGTTCAGCTTCTCTAAACTGCTGAATCTTGTTGCCAAAGTACTCCTCCCAGGCTTGGAACTTGATCACACGCATGTTGTTAAGCAACTCATTGGTGGCCTTCATCCTCAAGTCACGGCTCTTCATGATCCTGAACTGAAAGCTGTTGCTCTTCTTGGTGCGAATGAGAGTGAAAATAAACACCAAGCTGGTTCCAAGCAGTGCTGCAAGTGCTGACAAGCCAATACTGTTGTAGATAAGAGCCAAAGCTGCAGCTACTTGCAGTGGCATCAACCATATGGGGTGAAACTGCATCATCAAATCTGAGAGCTGTTGTGCATCAACAGCCATGTGATTCACAATCTGCCCAGTGCCATGAGCCTGCCTTGAGGAACTTGAAAGCCTCAAACCCTTCTTGTACACTGAAGTGATGATGCTGGAACGCATCAACATGCCTAGTTTCTGAGAGTTGAAGTTGAACTGGTGCACAGAGAGGACCTCAACTGATTTTGAAAAGAACAGGATCAGAATCAGAATGAGTCCTTCAAGAGGGGTGCTGTCTTTCCTTGAGGTGAAGTCAACAAAGCTCTGAATAAGCATTGGACCAACGTACATAACCGCAAGTCTTATGACTGCAAGGAAGCCAGTGAAAGCTATGTGCCTCCAGAAGCATCTGAACAAGGTGACACCAACCGGGTGCTTGCAGTTATCCTCTTCCTTCGGCCAATTGCTCTGGAAAAGCTCTGACATTTTTTCTGCACGAAACTCCAGAGGAAGAGAAGGCACATCATTGAGCTTCAGGGGTGCTCGGTAGCCTTTGTTCAGCACAGGGTTCATCCAAAGCCAGAGTATTTTGGAAAAAACAGAGGAATGAGCATAAGGACTCGAGTTTCTGTCATTGGAAAGGCTCTGATATGTTGCAACATCATCAGAAACTCCAATCACCTGAATCCCCGTTACCCCCTTCGTTGCTACCACGAAAAGGAACGCAGAAAGTGGAAGATTAACCAAAGAAAACACATCATCCACTCTCAAACTAGGCTCCAACCTCGCTCCATCCACAGTTACAAAACGAACAATACCTGAAAACGGTAATGATACGTTCAAAACTCACCATTTTTTTATATAACTCACAATTTTTATATAACCACGTTTTCCTACCTGAAATGGCAAAAAAGCACGAAACCACCATGTTTCCAATCCAATACATTCTCAGCGAGAAAGGGTGCTCTGAAGCTTTGAACTTGTTCTCGTGAACCAATAGGATCACAACCACCATGTTGGCCACAGCTTGGAAGAGCCGAAAGAGCGCCTCTATGACTGTCCATGAAGAAAGACTCGTTTGAGTGAAGGCCAAGACGCCAAGAACAGTGTAAGCTGCGAGCAAAAGGGTGGTTACCAAGAAGGTTAGTTTGAACAAGAAGGTGACTTTATGCTCAAAGTGTTTCTCATGCAAAAGGGGTTTGGTGGTGGAAGAGGAAGAGCTATGTGGGGAAGAGAATCTAGAATATAGTTTAACAGCTGCAAAGGCTGAGAGAGTGAGCAAGAAGATTAAGTCAATAGCAGAGAGAATGAGTCGTTGAGGACATGGTGATAGAAGAAGGAACCTTAACCACTGAACTGTGAGAAACGCAGTAGGGGAAGATGAATCTATGTCCAAGGCGGAGCAGGAAGGGGAAGTGAGCCAAGAAGGTGGAAAGGAAGAAGACATGTTCAGATGAAGTGGTAACAAAGTTTGAAGGTGTGGTGACATTGATGTAGATATATGTGAAAGTGGTGCAAGTATGAGAAGTTTTCACTTCACATGATGATCATGAATGCTGATGAGGATGCTGAAGAGAGTGGCGGTGAGAAATATGGTGAGAAAAAGGAATGTGAATTGAAAAGGGAAAAGTGGGGTCTGATATGGAAAGTGGTGTGTGAAACGAGGAACCATTTGTGTAATGAAATTGCTTGGTGTGAATAAAATAAGGTTCCATGCGAAGCACGCATCTAGAACAAGAAGTAGCGTGGGGGTGTTAGAGGATGAGGTCAGGTCCACCACTTTACTGTGGATTGCAACTATATATAACTATATATATACATATAATGAAGGTTGAATACGTTTCTCAAATTCTTAAATGATGTGTTCATATGGATACTATTACTTTAGTTAGGTTTGAAAACTCTTGTAAGATGGTGTGTTGGTATTGGATACCAATATTTTGTCGGATACATATATTGCTTAAACGTAACAATTTTAACATCGTTCTAACATAATTGTAAGAAGAAGAAAAATATATTAATTTTTTAAAATTTAAATTTATTGTACAGATTATAAAATTAAAGAACAAATTATTTTGAACTAGTCATGAAAAACATTTTTCTACTTTAAAAAAATCTGAAACATACTTCTGTACATAAATTCGGATCCACGCTATTTTCAACTCCCCGAAACATTTCGTCGCTTACTACGCCCTTCCTCATCTCCACCATAAGTCTTTCTTCGTTTGAACCTTGCCGTTCACTTTAAAGCTATGTCATCCTAAAGTGTTGCTAGATGGAAGGATCTTATCAACGTTTATTGTCAATTTATATAATACATAATTATATAATATATAGATTTGTGTTCCTGTGTCCTAAATTATTTTAGAAATTATAAGTATCTGTATCTTCAGTGTCTCTGTGTTTGTGCTACATAGGTTCTAACACAATTTAAAAAAAATACAATAATTTTTCAAAATTTCAAATGTATTGTATAAATTTTTATTATAATTATATAAAAAGAATATTTTTTATTACAAAAATGCTAAAAAAACTCAATCATACTTATTCACACAAATCTTGATTGTCAATTTATATAATTTATAATATTTATAATATATAAATATTAAAAATTACACATGTCAAAGTGTATGAATATGTATGTGTTATATAGTATATAACTCATGTTGTTTTTTTTTATATAAAAACTTTCATGTTAGACATTATTATATAACTTGACATCTCAGTTCTTTTCATTTCTATTTTTTTTAAGTAGTTTAATCATAATTTAAGGTTTATAAAGTGTGTATATGTGCTATATAATATATAACTCATGCTTATCTTCCTTCAGATTTATTACCTTCCTCTTTAGTTTAATCATAATTTTTGCTTGTGTTCTTAGTATTCTTCTTCATTTACTCGTGTGAATGGATATGTTGGCAAAATATTTTCATGCTCATACCAAATTGTTTCTCAAGTGTTTCTTCTTTAGATTTAATTCTTTCAAAATTTATAAATTAAACAGAAATAATAAAAAAAAGAAAAAATCTATAAATTAAAGATAGAAAATACAAAAATAATGATATCCACATATATATGTATATATGTAAGTGTAAGCTATTAATGTAGTATTTAATTTTTTAAAATATATACGTTTTTATAACAGTATTAAACATGGTAGCCACTAAAATTTATTATGATTCTTAATATACAACATGGTTAAGAAGAAAATCGATCTTTTATAAAATATTTTATAACTTTTATTGAAGTATTAAATTTGGTTTTCTTTATTTGTCTCTTGAAATATTATGTGTGTGTTTTATTAATAAATAACTATAAAAAAAAACATTTTAAAAGTGACTAAATTTAATATATTAATAACATTGTTTTTACATATTGTTGAGTTTGTTAACATATTTACTAAATATTAATTTATCAGGTTTAATGAGATCTTATACATTATTTTCTCTGTTATTTCACATATATAGAAAAACATTGTGCATTCTAAATATTATTTTTCCAATTTTTTTCTGAAAAAAAGGGAATAATTTTTTTCCCTAATCTCGTGCTACACGCGCATTAATGGTCCATTCCAATAAATATTTCAAAACAAAAATATTTAGCAACAATACAATTAGAATAGAAGTTTCGTATTTTATTATATACTAAAAACAACACCATTTTTAAAAAAAAAATACTAAAACATCAATTAATTTGAAATAAAAAAGATTACATGTTTAATATAAATCATCAAGGAGGATATAAACTTTACAATAGGAAATTATCTAATAATTGTTTTCGGTTTATTATTTATTTAATCTTTCTAAGAATTTATAACTTATTTTTTTATTTAATACTTAATCGTTTTAATCTTTATAAATACTATTTTTCAGATTATTATATATGTTATTTTTAATGTCTATTAATCCGTATCATCTGAAATTGTTGGATGAAAATATTTAGAGTATGTATAAATTTTATTTTATTTTTTTGAAAAATATAGTTTTTCCCATGATTTTTTTCTTGTGACATAGCTGATAAAATATTTATACTTTATTATTAAGTTGAAATAATAAAAAATCGTCCCAAATTAAAATAAAAACTATCACCACATGCACTGTATTAAATATTTTTTGTAGCATAAAAAAATATTAATATATTTTTGCTATTTTCAGTGTTTTGTGTTGCTACGTAATGTCACGTGCCATGGACTTGGGTCCTGCTAGAGACTCTTTATCATAAACTTCATTCTTTTATTTAAGGTCACCTTTTCAAATATCTTTATTATAATAATCAAATTCTTATATAAACTAATACACTTCCATAACACTAGAGAATAAAATAATACAAAATCTAATAACCTTGTAAAATTAGTTTACAAATATTAGATTTGTACTTAATTATGAAATATTTATTTATTTAGTTAATGTAAAGTTTTCAACACATTTTTTTAGTTTAGATTTTTTATAAAATATGCATATATGTCATACGTGGTATATATGTAATTTAAAAAATAAATAAATCATAAATTTGAAAAATAACTTTATGATATTTGAAAAGTAATAATTTTTTAAATTTAAAATTTGAAAGGTAGTTACATTTCAAATTTTAATTTGAAAAGGTATTTTTAAAAAGTTTTGTTTTTATATTTAGGCACATTGATGGGATGTGATGTTGATTGTTTTTTTTTTATTAAGTGAAAGAAATTGGTCCTCCTTCAACTAAGTACGTGAGACATTTTTCTCTTCATCAGACAGTCTTGTAAAAGTGAGAAAATGGTAAAGAATGAAAAAATCAATTTTGTGATCATCTTTTATCAACACTTTCAACTCATGTTATATAGTTTAGATCCTTCAACTCCGGTTATATAGTGTATGAAACTATGTATTGTGAATGATCTGATAACGGCTCAATAACGGTGACATCATAAGTATAACAATCTCTTCCTATAATATACTTTATATGACTCTTATATCATATTGAAGAGTGGGTTTTAACTCAAACTGACATTATTATATCTACACTGCAAGAAAATCTTTAAATAGTAATCAAATTTATAGATAAAAAATAATTAGTCACTATATTAACTAAATTAAATACTAATTTAGAAAAAAATAATATTTATATCTAAAGTGGTTTCTGTTCTTAATAAAATTTTATAACACAGTTTCTAAATTTGCATCCAAATTAGCTACTTAAGTTTTAGAGACTAATATTTTAGATTTTAAATTAGTCTATAGAAAATTAATAGAAACTATTTAAAATATAAAGTAGTAAGTAGCTAAAACTTTGGTAGCTAATGGTTGAATACCAATTTATAAAAAAAGTAATCATAGAAACTACTTTAGATATCAATATTATTTTAGTTTATAAGATGGTCTCTAATTTAATCAAATAGTAACTAACTATTTTAGTATCTGAAATTAGTTTTTATTTAATTATTTTCTTGTAATGCTGATTAAGCTCTCCAAAATTTTCTAATCACTTTTTTTTAATTTAAATACTCAAATTTAACATTTTATCTAAAAGATAAGTTAATTATAATTTAAATGAACTAGTTACAGTTATACAAACTTGAAATATAATCAGCAAAACCTTTTTTTAAGAAGAAAAAAAAATCTCAAATAGTTTATCACTAATTATTAACATTTATAATAAACCTGAAAACACATTTCAAATAATACAACCACTAAAGCCAAAATCAAAACTCTTGAAAAGAAATGAATCTGCCAAACAACACTTTGTATTATTAATATTGAAATAAAGTATTTCACTTTTAAAAGTAGAATATGATTCCAAAATTTCTTTTGAAAAATGAAAATTAATGATGCTAATTAACCTTTCAATGGAAAGTTAATCTATTGCTACCGACAGAAAACACTTATCACCAATTACTTCCAAAGTTTTAGTAACAATTTGGTATATAACATTTAAAGAAAGTTTGATTGAAACAATTTAATTTTTTAAAATATTACTAAAGCACAATAATTAAAAATATATTTTAAAAAAAACTTAGATATCTATGACTAAGTCTTTATTTGAATTACCGAGTGGAAAGTAGAAATGAAAAGAAAATAAGAGAAATAGAGTAGAATATAAGATTATTTAAATTAAAGAAAAAAAAGTAAAAATTAAGAAAATAAAGACAAAGTAGATGAATAATTTGATCAATGTTATAGAATAATGTTTATATAAATTAGTATGTTTAAAAATTACTAAAGTGTCTTTATATTAAAATTACAATGTGATTAAATGTTAGAAAATATTTAAATACATATCTCCATTCAGATTAGATAATTTGTTTGAATACTTACTTATAAAATAATTATTAATTATCTCCATTTCACCATTATTAGAATAAACTTTTAAATGAATTTTTATTGATGTCATAAACCCTGAGTGAAATTATATATATATATATATATATATATATATATATATATATATATATTAGATAATTAATTAGCCCGTCTTACTCATAGAATCTATTAGATAAAAGTTTTGTAATATTTTATCTAATAATTTTTTTCCATAGATTTTGGTTTTCTAAAATTAGATGGTAACAATTTTGTTTGCAATTCCAAATAAAGGCTAAAACTTGCTCATAATGACAAAAAGGATAAGATGCATTATTTTGCATTTCTTCCCTCTTTTATCTTTGTTTTTTTTTTTATAAATATAATTATATTGTACACATCAACATCATAAACACACCATTCAACAAATCACTTAAGTGTGGGAAACCAAAAACAAAAAATGGCAATCATTCATTAAAGACTAAAGTTCACTACTTTTTTTTTAGAATTTTTTTTTTATCACAATCAACATTAGATAATTATTTTCGATCAATTTCAACCTACATTCGACTTTTAATATAAAATGATAAAAATATTTTCAAATAAAAGTGAAATACATTCTAATGGGAAAAAACGCACGCGGAAGCAATACACATAATCTCACAAATCAACTGCAGAAAATAAAAAACACATGATTTAAGGTGGTTCGATCGCCAATCTGCAACCTACGTCCACGCGTACCTAACTAAGTTTTCATTATGTTTGTTACAATTTTATTACAAACACAAATATATCTTAAATAGAGATTATAGAGAGAACACAATAATTAAGTCCATCACTAAAACATGATGTCTAGTCAGCCTAATCCAATTGTTCATGTCTTCACCCTCAACACGTTCGACTTTTTATATGAAATAATCAAAATATCCTTAAATGAAGAATATAAATTAAAAATACTTTCATAACGTTTATATTTAAACATATTTTTAATAATTTATATTTTTAAAATATTTTTTGAATTTCAGAAATTCTTTCATGAAATACGTTTTTTTTTGGATTTTTTTCCAAAATGTATTTTTTTATTCCAAAATTATTTTTTAGTATGAAATTTTGATTTTCAAATTCTATTTTGAAATATCATTTTCAGAGCACCACAATTTATTCCAAATTTTTGAATTTCATATTTTTATTTCCACAATAAAAAATAAATTTTGAAAAGAGATCATGTAGGAAGAATTTGCCTCAACATTAAAGTGCTCTCTTTTCTCTCTTTTGAAGAAGCCCACTTGATATTGTGTTTATAACAATATCTAATACAATAAAGTTTTCAATAACAACCAAAACCACTTGAAGTGAATTGTTGTGATTGCTAATGAATTACATTTTTAAAAGTAGAATATGATTCTTAACTTCTTCTCCAAAAAAGTTACTTTTGTTAACTTTTTAATGAATGTAGCTTATAATTTGCCTTCATCCTATGAGGAATCACTAGTGAAGATTATCAATGTTATCCAGTAAACACAAAATTTCAACTATTTATGTTACTAAAGTTATTATTTTAAATTTGAAATTATAATTAAAATCAATTTAAGAATTAGATTTTATTTTATAAAATTAAGAACAGTAAATGAATTTAACTGATACTAACATTCTTAATAAAAAAATTAGGTATAAACTAAGAAAGTTATAAATTATTAACTTTTTAAAAAAAATAGTTGTACAAATGATATAATATTTAAAAAAATATATTAATTTATAAAAAAAAAATGCTAAACATATAAATGATTACTCTAATATATCTCTATTATCGTTTTAGTGTGGTCTCTATAATAAACATTTAAAAAGCGAATATCTTATAAACATAATTCCTCTAACACTAATAGAAAAACTAATATTTAAATAAATTTAGACTAAATTTATTTTGTAAAATAAAAAAATTGAAACTTGTTTTCAATTATTCAATTAGTTTTCCTCTCCTTTTCACTCATCAATATAAGCAAAAACAAATTTATATTTATTTTATTCTTTTGTTTATTCAAAAAAATACATGTTTTTACTGTAAATTTACACACAAATTTAAATCTCAACTTCTAAAAATATCATACACCGAATTACATTGTTTCACTTTGAAACAAACCTTGCTATTTCGAAATGTTACCGTTACGCACGCAACACTCCAACGTCTCTTTCCATTTTTAAACCTAAGCACAAAAGCTGCGATTTTTATACAACGAATCAAATTTTCTTGGAACCCATCAAATCTTTCACTCACTCACTCTCAGTTTTCGATCATCTCTTTGCTCTGCACCGCTCACAATGGCTCTCAGACCCATCGGCAACGCTCTCCCAACAACAACCCCAGAGAGACCCAAAAAACAACCCAAGATCGCTGTTGCAACCCAAAAACAACAAGATCTTGATGCTGTTATCAATGACGAAAACCAAGTTCCCTTGCCTTCATCAGGGGATGCCACTGTTGACTATGTCTCTTCTGACAACCTTAAACCCTTGTCGGATCCAGAAGTTAGGATTCAGGTTTGTGTGTGTGTGTTCTTGTTTCTCTCGTTTGCGCGATTAGAGCTTTGAAATTCAGTCTCTTCGGGGCGTTCTATCTGAAAAGGAAAAATGTTTGGAAATGCAGAGTTTGATTGAAGATTTGGATTCGAAAAATTGGATCAAGGTTTGTGAGTCGCTTAACGATGCTAGGCGATTCGCGTTGTTCCATTCATCCCTTCTATTCCCCATCTTGTAAGTGATATTTGATGTTGTTTTTCTTTGTTTAAATTTATATTTTTTTTGTTAAAGTTTTGAGCTTTGGTTGTGGGGGCAATTGGGTTTCGAGGAATTTATGAGATGATGTTGTGGGCAGGGAAAATATTGTGTTGGTGGTGGCGAAGACAATGAGGAACCCTCGTAGTGCCCTTTGCAAAACCGCAATTATGGCTGCTGCTGATATTTTCAACGCCTCTGGTGACAAGTTGCTTGACCCCGAGACCTCTGATGCATTTGATGGCTTGGTACTTGGACTCAGATTTTTCTTATGTGATCTTTTTTCTAGGATAAATTCTTTAGGGTTCATTCGAAATGTATTTTTTTTTTTATCAAAATTGGTGGTTTTAGTTCCTAAATTTGTAAAATGTTGTGGATTTTGTTCTTAAATCTCTCACACAATGACTGAGATAAATTTTGATCAAAACTTGAGGTTGAGGGACCTGAAACATGTTTTAAACTCTCTTAACTAATGGGTTGGAATGTGTTGTTTGGTCCAACAGCTGCTGCAGCTGCTGCTAAAAGCTTCCCAAGATAAAAAGTTTGTGTGTGAAGAGGCTGATAGGGCACTTGGCTCAATGGTGAGTTCCATGACCCCTCTTCCTCTGCTTCAGAAACTAAGGGTATATGTGAGTCACAAAAACCCTAGGATCAGGGCCAAGGCTGCTGTTTCTCTCTCCAACTGTGTCTCAAAGATGGTGAGTGAACACTGCAAACACATGTCTTTCACTATTTCTTTTACATTGTTATGCAGTGTTTTAAGGTAGGATGTGAATTTGAGCAGGTTGTTGAAGAAATGGAGCAGTTTGGGATGGCTGAACTGATTGAAGTGGCAGCTGATTTAGTGAATGATAGACTTCCAGAGGCAAGAGATGCAGCCCGAAGTATTGCAACTGCCGTGTATGAGGCACTGACTAAGGACAAGGAACAGAAGATGGAGTTGTGGCAGAGCTTCTGCCAATCCAAGTTGCAACCAATTCATGCTCTTTCAATTTTGAAAATACTTAAGCCCTGAAAAGGAGTGTTTTTCTGTTATGGTTAAGAAGTTTAGCTGTTTTCAGCTCATGGTTCTTCATGAGTGTCAAATTTTATATTCATTCAGTCATATTGAAATAACATCTCATTCATTCAGTTTGCTCCATCTATAATGCTGTATAATCTCTCTCTCTATATATATAGTGGTTGCCACACTATCAATCGGTTTCCCCTTTCAGAAAGCAAATGCACAGCTTACAAATTAATGTATATATTAACTCTAACTATACTGCTATTCCAGTTAACCAAGGAAAAATATTTTTGCAAGAAGCAAAATCTAAAGAAACTAAAATTGATTTCTTCATAAATACAAGAATTTTTTATAAATGTGACTGCTTTTAGTTTATTAAGAAGTTAATTTCATATTTTTCTCAAATGGAAGTCTTTTTTTTGTTTTGAGAATGTTCAATTCCTGCAAGGCTGGTTTAGGGCTTTTGTTACTTTAATTTCCATGATACATTGTTGAACATTGTTTACTTGTAGCCTCTGGATTAACTAGGCCAAACCTGTGGCTTTTAGTTCTGTTTATATTTATTTCTTTGTTGATTTTGATTCTCGTAAATTTAAACATTTTTTTGTAATGGCTTTTACAAGTAATACGCAATGACAATTTAAAGAATGACATTTTATAACAAACTTTTAAAAATAAAATAAAATTATAACAGCTAAAAATAGTACAAAAATGACAATTAGAATTAAAATTTTATCTATTCAGCATTTTATTATTACTGTATCTTGTAGTTTAGTGATTTGTTTAATCATTTCTCTTTTGGTTTATTGTCCTACTTTACTAATCAGGTTCCTTTATTGATCATTTCGTTTTCTGGTTTTCATGTCTTGCTTAATTTAAATGAGTGCATACGTTGAATGAACCAAATTATTTAAGGATCTACCTGCTTTTATTAATTTGATTTCAAGGATAAAGAAGATGCTAGAAATGCATGAAAATGATGAAATAGGTGTCAATGAGGCTTATCAAAGTGTCGATTTAATCCTCAAATGTAAAGATACATAGATGCTTACAGATACCAAGGAACATTTAATGCTATGTATATGACACGGTTAACATTATGCATGATGAGAAAAAAAAATCAAAATTGACAAATGTTTTGCACTTTCAAGAACCATATGTTGTTGGATCACTCCATACAATATTTTTATGTTTATTGATCTTTATCCATGTAAAATATAAAAATACTTTTTTTATCTTTCTTATATGTCACCCATCTATATAAAATTCAAAGCAATTTTAAAAAATTATATATATTTTAAATTATATAGTCCGAATCAAATTTAAAAAATAACTTATAAATTATATAATCTAAAATATACTTTTAAAAAATAATATTTTAAAAGTTGAATTATATATCCACAAGCTACTCTCAAATTTAGGAAAAAAATTTAAATTATATAATCCAAAAACTCATCCCCCATTATGTAATCTAAAATATATTTTTAAAAAATAATATTTTAAAATTTGAATCACATATATCCACAAACTACTCTCAAATTTAGAAAAAAATTTAAAATTATAAAATCCAAAAACTAAATTTAAATTATATAATCCAAAAACTAATCACCCATAAAAGACTTTCAAATTAATTACATAATCTGGAAGCTAATATCATATTAAAAAAAAGCTTTCAGATGTAATAAAAAAACTAATCAAGCTTTCAGATCATGTAATAAAAAAATTAATCACGAATCACGCATCTAAAAAAAACTTACATATTTCATAATCTAAATTGACTTACATATTTCATAATCTAAAAATTAATTACGATCTTCTGGATTACGTAATCCAAAATATTTCAGGAAGACACTTTTGAAATACAAAAAATTAAGGAGATGAGAGAAGAGCATATGAAAGTGCAGGAAGCAGTCAAAACCATGTCATGCATCCTTATCAGTGAGTTGTCTATTTTAAGGTTGTTCCTACTCTACCTAAGGTATGTTTGATAAACTTCTACGTAGATATTTACAGAGGAAAAAAAGGAATAACATAAAATAAAAAATTTCACTTCCAATTAGCACAATCAAGAGCAACAAGTCTTCAACTTAAATAGTTAGCAAACAATAACGTTTTCCCCCCTTTCTACGTGGGTATGGGCCTGAAACTGTCCTTACAAAGGCAGATGCAATACCTTAAAAATAATTAGGCTCACAATTTTACCAGGCTTCAGAATGCAATGTAGTGCTGGATAAATTAAGATGCAATTGAATACAGGATTTTGCAGAGCATCACTCACAATAGATAGAGAAATACATCGATGAATTTACAAGGAAGGGGCATATCCAAATAAAGACGGACATATTCCCCTAACAAGTTGATTCATGTTAAAAACATAAAGCTCATGTTAGTATTCATCATCAACTTATGCATTCTGCATAAGGGAGTCAATTTGAGCACATGACTTGGGCGAAGGCTGCTGCATCATCTCCACATCATCCAAATCTTGAGATTGGATGTTCATATCCTGGCAAAGAAACCGGCCGTTACAGAAAACACTGGTGCAGTAAACAGGAAGAGATTGCATTGCATTTCTTCCATAGAGTTATACTCACAATAAGCATGCAGAAAGAAATTAAAAAATAGATATTGGATTATAAATTCAGTGCTGTACAAGTGGTTTAGGTTGCTGATCCTGGTTTAATGGATAAGCTTGCGGTTGAGACATTCTATAGTAGGGTTCTTTCAGATCAAGTTTACAGGATGATGTTTGAAGAATTCCTCCTTGTTCAGCACCAGGGCCCCATGTTTTAGCTATATGAAAATTGAAATTTGTTCATCCACAGCATGGTGCAAGATATAATATAGTGATAAATTAGAAAAGAAAAAACACAATTACTAACCTGACAATGTTAAATAGATTGTATAACTCTGAGCAGTGTGGGCAATCAAGTGCATCCTGCCAGTGATTTCTTGCCCTGCCACAACATATATTGGCTGTGAGAGAACACAGCGTAACTGATACCAGTGGGTTGTAGGTGAACCAGGGGCAGTGGTAAGCCACCTTCGAGCAGTACTGCGGATTTTGAGTAATTGAGTGACAAACGACAATGATGAATAGAAAAACAGACAATATTGAACAAGTGGAAGAGCATGATTACCTTCCATTGAACAGTACATCAAACCAACATGCCAACCCATGTAGCCTGGCACCCACAGTGGCTGTGAATTTGAGAGGAATGTCAATTTCATATAGTTCTTCTTCCTACAGAATGAAACATGATTTGAGCACATTCGGAAATTTCATTCTAAACATTAACGATATAACCCCAGAAAGAATACAACAGCGATCCTAACCAGCATTATACCCATTGTAAGAGACAATGCTACAATAACCGCAACAGATACGTTTCAAAGAATTCTTATTTATTCCAAAGGATTAACTGAAGGATACAAACTACCAGATCACAAACTTCTATTAACAGGTTTCAAGTCAGAAATATGCTGGTATAGGATATGTATTATAGCTGGAATACTAAGATGGAAACGATATCAGTTTGTTCCACGAAAAGTGGAATTTATCAGCAAATAGGACCTCGGGAAAGTAACCATCTAACCAAATAAAACTGCGTAGGTGCTCTCACCTTTATTTTGGTAAAGTCTATGACATGGAATATAGGAGCAGCTATTAACAACCTTGGATCAAAAGCATCCACCACAGGCTGCATAGAGCAGAGAAAAAAGTAAAGTGGGAGAATATATGATAAATTTATTCACCACAACATAAATTTTAATGACCATAGCAGTCCAATTTTACTCTTCTGACAAAAGGCAATCATAATGGCACACTCAGTAGAAATCCCTAGAGGCAAAAGGCTAATAATAGGAAATGTCAAGAAACATTTTAATTCTATTCTACCCATTTATGCTTTGTACATGGGATTCTGAAAGAATTCAGAAAACAACACAGATCATAGAAGAAAAGAAAGCTAATAGACTAGTAAAGGTCACGACACATTTTCATTTTACCCATTTTAGTTATGCCCATGGGATTTGAAAAAACCAAACAAATCAGAAAAAAGGCAAATCATGGTGATAAGAAGAAACTAAGCATTTTCCTAACAGATAAGATTAATCCTTCTTAATGGTTTCAACTGTAGTTTTTCTCAGTCTCCCTCTACCTCTGACAATAGGGCTACACTCCATCAAATATTTTCTCCTAAATTGGGCTCCTACCGGTCTTCACCATGGACATCTAAATCACTAAGGCTAGATTCTACCATTTCTCTACAATAGGTAAATCAACTATCATTAATTAATTTGTATTTTCCACAAGCCAATTTTGGATCATCTTTACCGAAACCAACAAAGTACTTATAATAAACAGTGATAGACAAGAACCCCTTATTAGTAAGGTGTATGTTAGAACAAATATGAGAGGAAAAGAGGACTAGACCTGAGATAGTAGAGGCAGAAACGGTAGCAACTAGTGTTATCAATTTGGCATTGACAGAAAATATTGCAAACTCCAAAAATCATTTATGAAAATATATCTATAAGTGATAACTAGTTACTGTTGAAGCATTATGGACAAAAAAAATACAATATATACATGTTGATAATTAAACAATGCAAAAAATATAATTGTAATGCAAAAATAATGAAAGACAACCATATAATTAAATAATGACAATAGTAAGTCTGGAAACTCTAACAATAAAACCAACTTCATCTTCACTCTCACTAACACATTAGCCACATTATCCATAGGATTTACAGAGGTGGCTGTTTTTCGTCTAAATAATTTGCAAAGCTGAAGGAACAGGCAGAGAACAAAGCAAGAGAGTTCTACATCATAACTAGAGGGAACATGGACTTCAAACATTTTATACATGTTCCTAATACATCCTACTCTTATTGGATCAGTTGGAAATCTTCATTTCATTTTTTGAAACCAAGCTGGAGGGATACCTGAGAAAAGTATCCTTGAAAGGCAGTCCCGTGTAAAGGCGTCAAATCAACACCATAATAGTTTTGTTGCTGCCAAAACAATGCCTGAACAGATAAAATAGAACAATATTGATCAATGAATTTAAGAAAAAAGGAATAATATATCTAAAAAATGCTTGATTTCAAACAAAAGTCTGAAATCAAGGATAATGGTAGATAATGGTACAAGTCTGAAACAAAATTTAAAAACCAACAGCTAATAAATTGGATTCTACAGAGCCAAAATAATTGTTCTTTTAGAAAGGAGGGTCTTTCAAGTATTGTAATCCGGTTAGATCAAATAACTGAAAGAAGTGCAAGGTGTAAAAGCTTAATGTGTCTCTATAAAACAAGAAACCATTGCACACCTTATTAGCAATTTCAACAAACAAATATTCATCACTGAAGGGAGCCATGTGAATCCTGCAGCGGTAATAATTCAAGGTTAGGAGCAGTTTTTTTGTGGGGGGATGCAAACATAAAAGCCCAACCATTTAGAACAAAATGTAATACTTTTAACACCAAAAGACACAAAAATACAGCAAATGAAGAAGAATCTGCATCATAAAAAGGAAAACATATTGGGCTAAGAATAACTGTCCTTAATGGAAAAATAATTATCCCAATAACTTGCCTAAATAAAATTATATTGTCACATGCTTAATAGTGTCACACACAAAAGGGGAAAAAGTAGAGAAAGTTTGCTTCATAGTACCTTCCTACACTAGGAAACATTTTCCCATTAGGGGTGAGAAACCTATCTCTTGCAATGACATAAGACTCCAGCATTCTTTCATTGACTAACAAGGTGCCTGCACAACAACAGAGAAACCTCCCTGAGTAATAAATTATGAACAAAATTGTTAAGAAACTGCTAATCGCCATATAACACTTGGCATTTCCAAATTCCTATCTCAACACCACAAGGCAGCAGCAGAAAAATCTATTGACAAAAATATAGCTTATGCATAGACTACATAGTAATCAATTGCGGATGAAAAGAGCGGCCACCTCCAAAATAACTGCAATTGCGTGATGGCTAGATGATGACCACTATTCCGGGTTTTTTTTTCTTTGTATACCTATTTTGAATATTTTGACGTATATGTATATAGATTTTTAAATATATAGTCTATACCATATAACTTGATATGTGTTTTTAATAATATTTTATATTTTTTACTTATTACATATATTACTAACTATTATATCATTTAGAAATTTGGTTATTACTGCTATCACTTAATTTCTATATTATATATTGTTTTATTTAGTCTTCATCACTATTATTAAATTTATTATATCACATATTATACTTTATTTAGTAAATTATATTATGTATTATGCTTTAAATACTTTTTATATTTTATACTACTATTCTATTTTTTATTATTACTACTCTTTAGTTAATTGTATTATATATTACGCTTTAAATATTCCTATACATATTTAACACTATTATATTTATTATTACCAATATTTGGTCAATTATATTATACATGTTATGCTTTACATAAAAAAAGAAAAAGAAAAAAGATGTTTGACACTGACTGAGGCCCCAAAACTCAGAAGAGACAAGATTGAAAAAAAAAAAAACTAAACAATATTGGTTAGAGCTGCCCCTATCTATGAAAGCAGACGAGAGAAAAAAAGATGTTTGACATGGACCATGCGGGTTATAGAGCCTTGTCAACCAAGGGTACAAATGGAGGAGTCTTTGCAAAGCCGGCAAATCAGCCCTTGCTATGTGACAAATGCCTTACGAGCAGCAAGAGGCCACTCTATGCCAGCACCCTCACTATTTGACTACTTCGAATGGATTATCAAGATCATTCTCTAATTGACAAAAGCAAGTAGAACAGAAGCTTACCCATGGGCTCAGAGATCAGAATATCTGCTCTCTCAGGCAGTTCAACATCCTCAACTTTGCCCTTAATAACCTATATTTGAAAATATCACTTGACATAGCCCTAAACGATCAGATAAGTAATGAACAATGACTACAAAAGGAAACCAAGGAAAAATCTTACTGTAATTCGTTGACCAAGTATTGGGTTCCCAGCTATAAGTTTCCGTGCATACTCAGCCATTTCAGATGCTTCCACAGCATAAACATGTTTTGCACCAGCCTAGAAACAAAAGACAGAATGATAATGAAACATACCATTTCATACAAAAGAAAATAAAATAGTTCCATTCTTATCGATATCCACCAACACATTTATAGATAAATTTCTGGGGTTAAGAATGGTTCCCTATGAAGCGAGAGAAATTACCCACTTCTTGAAAAAGTATTATTTGGACCCACGATATTCACCATAACTTAAGAAAATTAGTTATTGACCCGTTTTCACTTTTAGGGAAGGTGTAATTCTTTTTTATCTTTGAGCAGAAATCTAGGGATTTCAATTTTAAAGAAGCTTCTAAAGTCATGGTGAATATCTATTGGCATTCAGATTTGTTAATTACAAACTCATTTCCAATTCCAGAGTACTTCAGGGAGCAATTGATTGATTTTTCATTGCTGCAGGGGGTACTGATGATTAGATTATAATGACATTAAATATTTATGATTACTATTTAATTACTACGTTATAATGTCTAATATTATTTGCTCGAGGAAGCCAGCCTTTGTAATTCATATTACTTACAAACTAAGGTGAAAGCAATTTTTGTCTAAAAATTAAACCTATTAGGATTCAAATGATATATATTATAACTAATTGTTATATTTTATTCCTTTTCTATTTTGATGCAACTTTTTTTATTTCTTTGAGATACCAAATGTTATTTTGTTACTGCTCAAAGAATTTAATTAAAAAACAGAATAATGAAATACAAAATGGTTAATTTTTCTTGTCTTGTCCCACGTCAATATTCTAGAAGTTCATCAGCCTCCCTAGCCCCCAAAAGCAAATAGCAAAATGTTTACTCCACTAAACATAGTACATGCATATTACATATAAGATAGAGTGCCACATGACAAGTATAAAGAATCAAAGCATGAGAATTGCTGCTGTAAATCAGAGTGCCACATCAAAGTGCTAAAGTTACTGTTCCGACACTGAGAGTAAATTTTGAGGATTAATTGAGATGAAATTGAACTTACAGTGTTTATATACCAAAAAAATTAAAGTTCAAATATCAGTAAGGACAAAATTAAAGTTTTGAGAGACTATTTGCAAAAGAGGTAAAGTTTAGGGGAGTTCAAGTGTTTTATTTCCCCTTTGAAGTATAAAATGTTTGAGAAATTTTATTTCGTTTGTAAACGTTTCTTTGTTGGTTCAGCTAGTCACGTCCTGTGATATGTTTAATTTTAGTCCTCTGCTGCACCAGTCCTGGTCAATTTTGAGTAGTGATAAAGACTTCATATACTAAGTGTTGGAAGAAAGCATAGGCAGGAAGTCACAGAATTTTCAAGCAATCACGTTTGGCATATAGACTTAGCAGATTAGAGTGTTAAACTACCTGGGCAGCAAATAATGACAAAATTCCACTACCAGCACCAACATCAACTACTACACGGCCTGTGAAATCTGAGCGATTCTCAATAACCGCAGCATAATAGGTTCCTAAAGAAAAACAAGAACAATACAGTAAATAAATAGGTAAAAGTCAAAAAATAAAATAACTAAATAAAAAACCACTACAATATAATTAGGTGTAACCTGTCCTCACATAGTCCTGCAACATATTTTGTTGATGCAGAAGTTGTCCATAATAATGAAAATACATTTTTGCAGAAGATGACTCTATCTTCTCATCAAACTTGCTTTTAGAAGTTATTAGATTAGTTCCATTTGGTAAATTTCCTCCTGCATTAAAAAAATCAAATATATAATTAACCAATATAGTCATGAATGCAGTGAAAAGAATAATGAACCGTGTTGAAAATGAAAAATGTTTTAACCTACAGAAATTAATTAATACTACAAAAAACAAAGAAGATGCTAACTGTAAAGAAAAAACATAAAGGTTATAGAAAGAAAAAAAAAAAATCCTTCCCAGTTATAGTGAAATCCAATTCAAACATCAGAAGTATTACAATAAGAAACTATCTCTTTCATTAGTTATCCAACATCCAAAGTTTCCCTTCTACACATTAACTGTCAAGTAACATTTCAACACTGCAAACTACTATTACAAGTTCTTTAAACATCCATTTAACCATCTAACCATTCAGAAAATCTAAAATACATTGAATGACGAAATTCTTTTATCTAAATTAATACAATTGTCAACAGCAGAAACAATGCAGTTGTTTATGAATGTTATTTTGCTAACCAGAGATGACCAGAGGTAATCAAAATCAACAACAGAGTTTGTCAAATGGCATTCTACACAAGGTTTACTCAAATTTCCAAAACAGCACCTTGAACATTGAATTCCTTCTTCCATTGTTGGAATACACAATGGAAGGCCTCACTCTCTTCCTCATTTCTAAACTGTATAGCGACTCCACTGGAATACGATGTCTGATTCAAAAATAGCACAGTTAAAAGGCAAACATAACTATATGGCAGTACATCAACGAATTAAGCAATCGTGCCAACCTCAGCCAACACAAGCATAAGCATCACTATTCAAGGCAAATTAACAAAAAAGACAGAAAACAACACAGAATACAGCAGTACCATAATAACAACGCAAATCTTCTAAACACCAAAAAAAATTAACAAAACTCATAATGTGCGAGCCAAGTAAAAAACAACACCGGCTGAGATAGCAACAGGTCATTCCACATGTGTACCTGATTGTCAGCATCAGACCCTTCCACTATGCAAACCGATTCAATAGGACCGCACCTGAATAGCTGTAAACCACAAAAACGCAAAATGACATTTCAATATACGGCAACCAAAACAGAGGCATCACTAAGTGAACACACGAAAAAAACAAAGAATCTAGCGAGATTCCAAAAAAAAACAGAAACAAACCTGGATTTCTGTAAGATGAGCACCGAGAACAATACGGTTAGATTCGTTCCGAATTTGAAGACGGTCACCAGCGAACACAGCAACTCCCGGCAAAGCAGATGATGAAGAAGAAGAAGAAACCTCAGACACGGACGCTAACGCAAACTCCCGCTGCTTCGTCTTCTGCGGCACCAAAACCTCCATTTTCGTTTCTTCCTCCATCCTCAACCTCAACCTATCTCTATGATTTTATATATATGATGATACAATTATCGTACATATAGAATTAAATAAACAGGGTGTAGAAATATGAAATGAAACTACGTATACGTGATTTTGATTTGAGAAATGGAAGTGAACTAGGGTTTGGGGTTCGGAGAATTGAGAGCCGCCACACGCAGAGAGAGAAGGTGGTTGAAGAAACAAAGAGTTTCCACTTTGGGGTTTGGGGTTTTATAGTGTGTGAGTGTGAGTGTCAGTGTGTAGTGGCGTTATTGCGTTGTGTTGGAGAGGGTGAGTGCCTACTCTTCTGTCATAATCTACTTTACTTCAATGGGATCTATGTATGTATGTATGTATCATCTTATGTATGTATGCATTTGTCCAACACAAAACAATTTCGAAAACTACGGTTCACACTCACTTTATTTCTCTTACAGGTACCACATGACACGGTTACAATAAAAAAATATGTATTCTTATATTATAAATTAAAATATATAATTTATAGAATAAATTTCTCAATTTTTTAATTAGGCATTTTTACTAATATATATTTTTTCTCGTAATATGATGTATCTCATTATATTAAATAGTCTCTCATAGCTTTTATGATTAAAGTAAATTTATATACATATTTTTTTAAAAAATTTATTGAAGCGTTATGGAAGAATAAAATCGTGACAGAATCTTAACTTATATAGTCATTGATTATACTATATCAATAAATTTGAGATCGAAACATTAACGTCAACTAAGAGAATTTTGTTATTCTCAAACTTTAAAAAAAAAAATTCAAAGTCCAATAGTTCTACATTGTCCAGGATACAATATCAATAACATTTTATACACATTTTTCTTTTAACTTACCAAATTACCTTTTAAAAATAAAACAACCACAAAATCTAAATTCAACAATACCTCGTTAACAATATTATCTAATCTTGTTAACAATATTATCTAATCTTATTAACAATATTATTTAACCAATTTAAGCCTTAAACCATAACTCCAAAACCCTAAAATTAAGTGGAAACCTATTATAATTATAAGATGAAATCTACTAATATTTCCAAACGAGTATCAAATAATTTGGTTAAACTTATTTTTAACCAAATAAGCAAGTGTCATCGTTGAATTTAAAAATAGACCTTTTACGTGAGATAAGTATTTTTTACATCATCCGTATTTACTTTGATTTTTAAAATAACGTAATTTATTCCAAATATAAAAAAAAAAACTTTTTCTATATCCTCATATGTCAATTCCGTAATTTAAATTAATCCCTATAGTTAACTTTGATTCTAAAAGGAGAGTTTGTTCTACTGTAATTACTCAGACAAAGCTAAGGTTGAATTATAATAAATTGTCATACTTGTCAGCAAGTTATTTAAACAATTACTCTAAACTTTTATAATTGAAGAAGAAAAGTTATCACGATAAAACAATTTCTTACAGGCTATAACAATTTATTTATTTTTAAATTATGGGTAGAAGTTAATTATTTACTATCCATCTGACTCACGTAACTATTTCAGGTTATCATATCTAATTACTGGAAATTTCACAATAAAATATGAAATATGTTACTAAAATTGAGTTTGGGAGTCTAATTTAACGAGATGATGACAAATAATAATTCAACTAGAAAAATAAGTGGTGAATAATAATGTCTGAGAAGCAATTATATTATAAATAATGACAATAAAAATAAAATACTAAGGAAAACACAATTTTTAACATGAATTTTTTTTTCAATATGAGAAGTAAAAACCAAAGGCAAAAACCAGACAATCAAATTTCACTATGATTAAGGTTACAAGAGAGTCTTAAATAACAACACAATTATGCTTCAAATAGCAAAACAACATGAAATAGAGAACAAAAAATCAGATATTCACAAAAACCACAACTATTATACGTGGCCTACAAGTCACTCTTCTAGTGACTTTTGTTAAATTTAAACACCACGAGTTATGAACCTGATGACAAAATCTCAGCCCGATCCAACGGTGGACGAAGCAGAAACAATATTTGAAAAATTATCCATCCTCAAAAAATGTTGCTGCAGTGTGAGACAAAATTCTCACTTATTAATGATCCGAACGATTAGATTGAAGTATGACAAACTGTGGACGAAGTGTCGGTGGCGGTCGGAAGTTGCTGAACAAGACTTCCTTTCTTCACTCTTTTCTCATTTTCTTTTTCTCTTTTTACTGACTACTCTATGGGTTCAAGAATAAAAAATGTCTAAAAGTGATTAATATTAGGCTGGACTTTCACATAGAAAGTGAGTTCAACTCAACAAATGACTCTATATTTCTTATGAAACGAGCTTTCAATCTATCTTGGATAACTAAACAACATATCTTCATAGAAAAAATTTACGAGATTGTCTCTTTCATTTCGGAGTGACATCGTATCATTCGAACCTTTTATTTCATGCTTTTACTGGAATCTGGGAAAAACTACAATCGTAAATGAAAATATGTAAAAAATATACAATGAAAACATAAGGTTTTAGGGATTGGCATAGGTACATAGTCTAAACAAACATATATAAAAAATATGCTGTAGACTAGGTCTTGTAAATTAATATATAAAATATTTGAATATTATACTAGAGTCTGTAGACTTTGCTTAAAAAGACATGTTGGAAGTATTCTACGAGTAAGACAAACATCAAATAATTTGTTCGGTCCAATGCTATATATCGTGGAAAAAGTTCTTTCACATTTCTACATTTTCAAGTACAAATAATAAATGCTTAATCATGTATTTTGATATCAAATTTTAAGAGGATAATATTTTGTATAAAAGATCTAATTTTTTTTATAACAAAATGGGTTATCTGTGTAAGAATTTTGAAATAAAATAAAAAATTTATCTGAATAATTATATTATTTAAAATAAATAAATAAAATCAAATTCCATCCAATAAAATGTCAATTAATCATAGAAATAAAATAGAAAATAAATGAAATTATATTCATAACTTGAAAAGATATGAATATAAAAACATAAATAAGTTATGTTTGGTCATTTATAAAGAAGTATAAACACTAGTTTAAGGAAAATGTACATGAGATGGCATCATAGTTAACCATGTCTCCATTGTAAGAATATAAATAATACAAAGGCCAACTTCTTTCACTTGTAATGTCAAAATGCATTTTACAAATAAAAAATATATTTTGTAATTAATTCAATTTGGCTAAAATTAGTTGATATAAATGTATGTATGGATTTCACCAGTGTAATATAAAATATATTGTAAATGAAAAATGACTTAATTAAATTATTGTTTTTATAGTAAAAGATCAAAGTTAATTGAAATGTTGAATGTAATGTATCATCCGAGCTAAATTGTTTAAAAAAATAATAATAATACTTAAATAAAATTCTTTAAAGTTTGTAATGACTTATATTAGAAAGAACTTGTAAAACTTATCTTAGTGTTTAAAGGTATTTTATTACTTATTTTTATTATTTGTATTTAGAAAAATAATAAATGGGAGTGGTTTTACTTTTTTATTTTCTACATTTTGTTATTTATTTAAAATAAAACGTTGTGGCCTAGAAAGGTGCCGCAGCCCAAGGGTTTCACTCTTTTTCAATTACCTCGTTTTATTGCAAATTGTTGGTTATTTAACTCAAAAATAGAAGTATATATTTATACAATAATTACATAAAATTAATTTTATTCATAAAATATTTCTTAATATCTTTAATTATTTTTAAACTATTATAATCTTATATAAATGGGTAAATTATATTAAAGCAAATATACTCTTCTTTTCATCATTATATACCTTTTTATTCGTATATCTTACAATATTTCCTAACGTATCGAATATCTTAGATAATATAATGGGTAAAATATTTTGATGATGTTTTTCTTAAGAAGTTCGTGATATTCTAAACTAAAATTTAAAATATAGTATTGTTAAGGTTAATTTTTGAGATATTATTTGATTTGAATGTTGGTAAGTAAGATATTTTGATCTCAAGAAATTTGAAATGTTTTGATCTTAAATTCAAAATATATCAATGTTATGATTAATTATTAGGTATGGTTCGTTTTTAAAAATTAGTGGTCAGTCAAAGAAGGAAGAGTTATAAATTATTTTTAATCTCAATCTGGAGTGATATGAGACAATATTAACAATATAAAATAGAAAAATAATGATAAAAATAATATAATTATATTATACGTGAATTGTGTATAATTTGATAAAAAAAAAATATATATATATATTTAGAAGACCAAATTAAGAGAACTGGGAATGCATGTTCCTAAGGCGCAGGCCATTCTTAGCTGTAAACCAGCATAACACATGCGACGCGCTAAAACTACAATTAATGTGAATTATTAACATGTTTATGTTTCAAAAAATATAATAAAAATGATTTTCTCAGTAACGAAAATGTAATAAAAATATTTTATATATATTTTAAATTTACGAGGTGATGAAATTGAAGAACACTTGTCCTGCACCGACACAGTGTGCTTTTGTAGCATCTTAAATATTAATCACGCGTTTCTTCACACTCCTTTTACACTCTCTCTTCCTTCCGCCGCTTGCGAAGCGCATCTCATAAACTCGCTCGATTCCGCCGAGTTGACTCGGAGAGACAATGCTGGAGCGGTGCCTGGGGACGCGGCGCGTGCGGCAGATTCAGCGCGCGTGCCGGCACAGTACGGTCACTTTCCTCTGCCTATTCCTCACGGTGGTCGTCCTCCGCGGCACAATCGGCGCCGGAAAGTTCGGTACGCCGGAGCAGGACTTCGACGAGATCCGCTACCACATCTCCGCCGCCCGCGCCCGCCGCGTCCTCGAAGAGACCAAACCCGACGCCGGTTCCAACGCCGATTCCAACCCTAACAACTACGCCACGTTCGATCTCTCCAAGATCCTCGTGGACGAGCCTCCCAGCGAGGACGAAAAGCGTGACCCCAACGCGCCCTACACTCTGGGACCCAAAATCTCCGATTGGGATGAACAGCGCCGAGCCTGGCTCCGAGCCAACCCTGAGTACCCTAACTTCATCCGACCCAACAAGCCACGTGTACTCCTAGTCACCGGTTCGTCCCCCAAACCGTGTGAAAACCCTGTCGGTGATCACTACCTTGTGAAATCGATCAAGAACAAGATTGACTATTGCAGGGTTCATGGGATTGAGATTTTCTACAACATGGCTCTTCTGGACGCTGAGATGGCAGGGTTTTGGGCCAAGCTTCCCTTGATTCGGAAACTCTTGCTCTCGCACCCTGAAGTGGAGTTTCTCTGGTGGATGGACAGTGATGCAATGTTCACCGACATGGCTTTTGAGGTTCCATGGGAGAGGTACAAGGATTCCAACTTTGTTATGCATGGGTGGAATGAGATGGTGTATGATGAGAAAAATTGGATTGGGTTGAACACTGGGAGTTTTCTGTTGAGGAATTGTCAATGGTCTTTGGATATTCTTGATGCTTGGGCTCCCATGGGGCCTAAAGGGAAGATAAGGGATGAGGCTGGGAAAGTGCTCACTAGGGAGCTCAAGAATAGGCCTGTTTTTGAAGCTGACGATCAATCTGCCATGGTTTATTTGTTGGCCACTGGGAGGGAAACATGGGGTGACAAGGTTTACCTTGAGAATCATTATTACTTGCACGGGTATTGGGGGATTTTGGTGGACCGTTACGAGGAGATGATTGAGAATTATCACCCGGGGCTTGGGGATCATAGGTGGCCTTTGGTGACCCACTTTGTGGGGTGCAAGCCTTGTGGGAAGTTTGGTGATTACCCTGTGGAGAGGTGCTTGAAGCAGATGGATAGGGCTTATAATTTTGGGGATAACCAGATTTTGCAGATGTATGGCTTCACTCACAAGACCCTTGCAAGTCGCAGGGTGAAGAAAGTGAGGAATGACACTGGAAACCCTCTTGAGATCAAGGATGATCTTGGGTTGCTTCACCCTGCTTTCAAAGCTATCAAGCTTCCTTCTTCTTGATCATGGAGCTTGTAAATTGCATTTTGTCAGCGCGATTTGGGAAATTGCAGAAATCTATGATTGATGCTGCTGCAAACTGTGGTCCCCGTGACCACAAAAAACTGAGGTTCACGCCAAAGTTGGGGTTAGTCCAAACTTGGTGATGTTGGTTCATTTTCCTAATTCATACTTACTACTGCTACTTGATATTCATTCATCTGCTGCGACAGTACTCTCTGCTTTGTAGCTGCTGCCTATGATGATGATGATAGTATTGAAAATTGTAATCTTTAATTTAATTTGTTTTGCCTTTGAGTTATAGTGATTTATTTGAAAAGAAAGAAAAAATGCCCTTTTTTTCTGTGTCTTTTCTTCCTGTTGGTTCATTTTGTGGATAAATTGATTAATGGGGAATTGTCGGATTCAGAATAATTCCTTTTCTTCAGTTTTGGATGAATTTGTTGTCCTTTGGATGAATTTAGTTACAGTATTATACTTTGCAGAATTATGTGTGAACTGATTTGCTTTGGAGAAAGCTTTGAAAAGAGGCAAAACTACAGTTTCGTAGTTTAAACTGAAGAACAATTTATAATATCATCATCACTATATTGATCCATTTTTACTGTAATGTGAGGAACTATTCTGAGTTCAGTAATTAGTACACGATCCCACTCTTCTTTGCAATGACACATATATCTTACAAATTCAGATTAAGTTTTATTTAAACTAATTTAATTGTTATTATATGTATTGCTGAATAAATAAACTGTTTTTCATGATAAAATTGTTAGTTTTGGGAGAGGAGGGATTATATACCGTGACTAATATAATACGATGATTTAGTATATAATGTTAGATGTTTTTAATTGAAACTTTTTTTTTTCTTTTATGAATTACTTAATTGTTTTGATTTATAATTTTTTTTTCATTTTTTGATTTTGGGGTAAATACGAGAATCTATGTATATTCTTCCTGCAAACATCCATTCTTAATATAATGACTTATCATTTGCTATTTTTTTTCTTTTTATTTAATTTTAGTTTTGGAAAATAAATAAAAATTTATGTGATGAACAAAGCTCATTTTTCATATGAGAATTATTTTCTGCACCCCATTTTTGAAGCTGCACTCCACAATTGAGTGAAATAACCAAATTGTCCTGTCCATTCTTCTCTCATTATATTCCACCTTTGTCATCGATATCATCATCATAGTAGCTCACACATTATACTAACTTAGAAGAAGAAAAACAAAATTTGGAACAAGCTTGTGTTTTGAAAAACTTGTTCCAAAATATTTATTTTGGAAGGTATAATTTCAGAGAGTCTATTTTGAAAATCTTTTCTGAAAATTCTTTTTCATGATGTATTTCATGAATTCACTGTAAAGAAGGGTAAAATAGTTTTTTCAAAAGATATGGGGTGCACTGAGGGGGTGCAAAAAGAAATTTCCTTTTCATATAATGATCAATGACTTTTGCTTGGTGCACCCGATGTAGTTCAATCTGCATCCAAGGTCTTGTGTGAAATAATAAAAAAAACCTTTATTAGATTTTAAATAGACCTATGCTTTTATTTTATTAAATGATTAATAGCAAAAACAATTGATATTGTTTTATTTATATCATTGTTATAGTCCAAAAAAAGGCATTAAAACATACAATCAAGTAACTTTTAAGAAGTGACAAAAATGAAATATCAAACAAACCAATCTCTTGAGATCTCAATTGTTTTTGTGTGTGAATGAAAAGGGATAAGCTCAACAAAGGAATTTCTAGGAAAATAAGCACAAGAAGGAGAAAAGTTTTTGAGATCTCAAAACAATCATTAACTAATGCTTAATACCAAGGCACTTAATAGGGTAACACTAATTTGAAAATTACACATATTCTGTCCCTAAGAATTTAGAATCTAAGTGGGTATTAGTTTCCACAAAGCAATGAACAACTAGAAAAGCTTGATCAAATAAAGATTAGCTTGAAGCTAACAAGAGAAAGATACATAACCAAAGCCAAACAAGGTTTGGCTAGATCTTTGGCAAAAGGGTTCACCTTTCTAAACCTCAAATAACACATAAAGAGGGTCCCAAAGTTGATGAGGCTAGAAAGCAAAGCAAGCCAATAAAGAGACATGATGAGGACAAGAGGGTGCCACACAATGCTGAGAGACACATGAGCTATGTAAAGAGACATTGCATCTGTTTCCCCTTGGAAGCCACCATCAGCCCACACTAACCATGCTGCAAGACCCATGAAGAAAGATGACCCTAATGAGGCCAAATGAATGAACCATAGTGGTGCAAACCAAAAGGGCTTTGAGATGTTGTTGTACCTTCTTCCTGAACCAAAAAGTATGATTATGGCCAATGTTAGGGCGAATGGAACTGCTATGCCTATGGCTAGGGATCTTAGGGCTCTCCTAGCTTGTGATTTCTTTGTGTCATGCAATGTTTGAGAAGCCATGGCAAAATGGAGAAGAGTCATCACAATGGTAGGAAAGAGATTAAATTGGTAAACGAGTGTTTTGGAGCAAAGTTAGGAGAGTGTTTAAATTAAGAATGAGAACATTAATCACTAAAACAAATGGTTAATTATCCACTTACTATGTAAAGATATTTAAGGAAAAGAAAATTTTAGTAACTTCCTCTTATGAGTTTAATAATTGGAGTATTTGAGAACCCTAAGGGGTGTGAGGTGCAAACACAATAATAACACATTCCTTGCATCAAAATATTGTAAATAAAAGGTTAGGACTTTGTTAACTTCTTTTGATTTAAGACTAAGTTAATGGAAATCTTAATGTAATAGTTTTGTTTTTTTATTAATATTGTAAGAGATTCATAAGTTAGATAGAATAGTTCAATGTATAACAATATATAAGAGTAGATTACACTTGTATACTCATAAAGTTTCTCAGAGATTACAAAAAGACTATGTTAATTCTACACAAATATCTCATTTATTTTAAAACATTGTATTGTTAAAGTTAGACATGATTCCTAAAAGTTTTTAAAATATTTATGCTTATACCAAAGAAGTTTAATTTAATAGGAAAATATCTATAAAAAATGAAAAATTATAATTTGATAATTCAGGAAGTAATATACAATTCTTAATGTCACAGTTTAACTTAAGAAAAAAAATTTATAATTAAATAATATAAAAAATAATAGTATTAGGAGTTATAAGATGTATGTAGAAAAAAATTTGTCAATATATCATTGTTGATAAAAAAATATAAGTATAATTTAAGAAAATTTTAAATGATTGTGATTTATTATTTATAGAATCCTCTTTCATCTTAGTATAGTGAGAAATTTCAACTTAAATTTTAAAAAAATCTTTTAAATTTACAACCAAAATAATAATATAAACATGTCACAAATATAAATAAATGTATATACAATTATCACATGTTATTATGTTATTTATTTTGTATTTGACTAAAGCATATGTTTTTTTACTAGAAGTGGGGAACATGTAATTATATTTTTTTTTCTACATTACTTTTTCTTTTTCTCTGTCTCTCACATTCTAAAAATAAAGTGCACATTCCTCATTTTAAATTATAAATTGGAAGGCAAAAAAGTGAAAAAAAATGAGCAAAAACAGTGTGAATTTAAGGAGCTTTATCTGCTTTTCCTTTCCTTGAATCTCAAGGTTACTAACATTCCCTGCATACTCAAAAACAATAACACAGAGCTTTGAATCATCGCCATTTTCTGCAACCATCACTTCAACACGCTGAATCACCCCAACATGGTAAGCTTTAGTTTTTTTACATTTTCTTCCTTTTTTAACCACAATTTCACTGTTTAGAACAAGTGGGTGAATGGTACTTCCCACTTTCAGTTCAGAAATCGGAAACCCTAGGTATTCAATCATGCCCAAAATTAGAACTCTTTTTTCTTTTAACTCTTCCAGTGACCAATTGTTGAATTCCTGATTCTTGTGCCAGTTTTACCTCTTCATTGCGGATTTATGGGTTTTCAAATTGAAGCTGTTGTTGTTTTCTTTAATAGTTGGATGGTTTTAGTAGTTCTCCAGGGTTTGGCTTGTGGTGTATCTTAAATTTATGAAATCTTCTCTTATTTTGTTTAATTGATTAGCTTTTAGGATGGGACTCAACTGGGCAACTTAGTTTAGAAGGTAAAGTTAGTAATTTCATTCATTGATGCAAAACTTTACAGATTTAAAAGGGTCAGCTATTACTGTTGCTTTATTCTTACTTCATTTAGATAAATCAAATCGTTTGAAATGAGAAAAACATCTGGTTGAAGAAACTGTTTTGCATTTCAGATGAACTTAGTTTGATGTTTGGAAGCAGGCGGTAATATTGCTGTGTAATTTTGATTTATTCAGTTTTAATGTTGGAAGTTCATGTTGTGTTTGATTGTTGGTAACCCTCGTTGTATTGGTAACAGATGGTGTACATGATTGTAGACCCCCAAGAACAAGGATTGCTTTGTTAAGGCTTTAGATGTTAAACTGGCCAAGATGGTGGTTGTGATTTCTTGTGTGTTAAGGAGGATGTGGGTTCCTTTTGTAGTGCAGAGAATGCCCATGAATAATTTTAGTCTGAGGATTTGTGTTTCGTTGTGCTTGGGGTGGGGTTTCTGAGAGAAGGGCAGGAGTAACTAAGAAACTTGCCTAAGATGTCAATTATTCATTAAACAGTGCTTGGGACCTGGATGTTATAATGGTGATTATGAAGTTGATCACATCATTTAGCAGAAAGTTGAATATTATTGTGTTTAAACTTTGGTACGACTGTTCTTGTTAAACATGTACATATTAGCTAATCTATGCATTTTTTAGTATGAAGGCTGCTTTTGTTCTGTACCAAATAGTTGTGGCAAATGCACATTTAATAGAAATGGAATTCATTGTTCATCATTATTTTTTATGAAACTAACTCTCTTGAATGTGGAATATATAACCATTACTGGCAATCTGGCATTACCTCCTGTTTTATCTCGCCATTTTTTGCTTTTGGCAGAGTGGACATGATGCTGAAGACACTAAACAGAGCACTGCTGATATGACAGCTTTTGTGAGTAACTTACAACTTTTCTCTTTTCCACTGTGGATGGACAAATAAAAATGTGACAGCTATAGATTTCATGATTATGTGTAGAGTTAAATTCTCATAGGATATAATTTTAAGATGATCCTAGTATGTTTTGCTCATCATAGTGGAAAGTCGGCATTTATAATCACATAAGGATCATGCTCTGTGGTTATGCAGTATTCTTAATATGTGCTAAAGCTACTTTGTCTGACAAAAAATGAATAGTAGTTTCAAATGTTTCCTAATTGGATTGCTGCTCCTTGCAGGTACAAAATCTTCTTGAGCAGATGGTAAGTTGTTGGGTTTGATTGTGAAATTTTTCATTCCAAATAAATGAAACTATTCCACTGTTTTATCATATTGGTGCCTTAATTTGCAGCAAAGCAGGTTCCAGACGATGTCAAACTCCATCATTTCAAAGAATATCCTTTGGTCTACAATTTTACTAATAATTTCTTACTACCATGTCAAATAGAAGCCATAAATTACTTGGTTACTTGTTTTTCTTAATTCCAATGCACTTGATGAGATGGGCAATAGGATAGAGGAATTGGAGCAGAACATCAATGAACTCCGAGCAGAAATTGGAGTGGAGGGCTCACCCTCTCCTTCAGTCCCCGAGACAGAGAAATCCCCTTTGCGTGAGTTGAAGTCTGAAATAGAAAACCATTAAAAATGACAGCAAAATGGTTCAGCATAGATCAGTGTTAATGTTTTTTCATGGTACATTTCAAACTCCATGTGTTGATGAGCTGTGTATTATGCATTTTTTTTCCTTCTGTTCAAATATTTATGAACATCTTTCTAATTTTCGCATCCCTATAGAATGTACTGAATTTTATCTCTCTTTGTCAGCGCCGTTATTCATCTGTGATTGTATCAAGTATTTCACAGGAAAAAAAATTCCAGTGATCAAAACTTTATTAGATTGAAGTTTTCTGGTTTTGGGTCAGTTTGAACATTTAAATTTTAAAAAAATAAGTTTTGTTTGGTTTCAAATAATAAGTACTATGTATTCAAACATATACTTATATATCTATTTATGATATGAAGCTCGGACACTCTTAAATGACGTGTCCGTATCGGATACTGACATTCGTATGATATATATAAGTATGATATATATAAGTGAAATGCTTAATTCAAAAATATTTGTTGGATATTTTACAATTCTAACATGATTTAACACAATTTTAAAAAAAATATATTAATTTTTTAAAAATTTAAGTTTATTTTATAAATTTTTATTATGATTATAAAAATAAAGAATAAATTTTTTTAACCAGTCCAAAAATATATTTTTGCTTAAAAAAAATAGAAACATATTTAATCCATACAAATTTTTATTGTCAATTCATATGGTGTATAATTATATAATTTATACTATTCTGAAAGGAGTATAAAATATTTGTAAAATTCATTCCAACATCATAACAAATCTTATAGAATTTGTTAGTTTTAATTTTTTAGGATTAAAAAATATGTTTTTTCATAACAAGTAAATAAATAAGAACAATTACAGTGAATTTTAAATATTTTTTTTTATCTCATTAAAAAAAAATTGTTTATAATTTTCTATATTCTCTTTTTCATTTGGGAAAATTAATGAGATAAGCAAATCATAAATATTGTGAATGCGGACTAGTAAATTAGAACTAGTTAATTGTTTTCCTCAGTTTGCAAACTAAATTATATATTAGACGCATGAAATAAAATAAAAACTCAATAATTTTTCTGTTTAATGTTATATTTTCCCTTTCATAAAAAAAAATCCTCTATATAAAAGACACTAATGCAAGTTTATATAAAATAGTAAGGGTGGTCATGGAAAATCAAATCCAATCCAAATTGAATCCAAATCTAAATATTTGGATCATATTTTAAATCCAAATCCATATTTTTTTATAAAACTAATTTGGATTTTTATAAATCCAAATCCAAATATTTGGAATGGATTTAAAATCCAAATTCATATTTTTATAAAAAAAATTAAATTAGATTTTAAATTCAAATTCATATTTAAAAAAATTAACATAATATTAATATAGTTATATGTAAAAAAGTTTAATATTATAAAAACATTAAATAAATATAATAAAATTATAATTTAATAATACCAAAATTTAAAGGTAACATATACCATAAATTCTTAACATTCAAAGTATATCTACCTATAATACTTTAATTAATCTTGAATTTATTTTTTAAAAAAATAGAACCTTTAAATGTTCATTTAAATTTGATTAATTTTAACAAAAAATTTCAGTTGAATTACTTTCTTTAGTTGACATTAAATTTTGACTTTTTAAAATGGTTGTAATTGCCTTATATATATATATATATTAAACTTACATAAAAACATGTATTGTACTAAAAATAAATAAAAAAATTGCATTGTGATGTCGTGGAAAAAGAAAATAAATGACGTGCATTGCTTTGTGATAGAATCTGAGTAAGAAGTAATTTGTGCCGAGAGACGAACAGTAAATCAGAACATAATTAATTCAAACAAATAAAATTTGGATTAGGAATTTGGATTTTCCATTTTTTTAAATCTGTACAACTAAAATGGAAATCTAATATGGAATGTTATAAAATGTGGATTAAAATAAAAACCAGATTTTGGATAAATGAATTTTTAGTGGAGCAAAACAATGCAAAAAAATAGAGCAGTTTGGTTCAATCAGATTTTTTTTGCCCACCCTTATAAAATAGTATTGAAAATTACTTCATTTCTTTATGTCGGTTTATTGTTACGTTTAAATATGTATCTTCACACAACTTTTCAGTTATGATTTTTCATATATGCTTTAATTAGTTAGTATTCAGTTCTATTAGTAAGTGACAACATAAAATTCGATAATTGTAATACTGTAGATTTTTGATGGAGTAAATAAATATTATCACTCTTAAACACGATTATGTAAAACGATATAGGTAAAAAAATGTGAATTAGTACACATTTTATTTATATTTTCTAGTGCAAATAACCCATTTAATAATGTGCAAACGTGTCAATTTAGTTTTGAAAAAAGGAAAAATTAATTATATTTTGAGAATATGTAAAAAAATCACATAATTATCTTCTATAAATAATTTGATTAAGTTATTTTTCTATTTAAATATAATTTTTGGGATGAATTTAACCCTAAATTAGGGATTATTTTATTATCAAAACTATAATATTTTGAAATCAATTTGTATTTTTTAATCTTTTTGTTGAATTTGGGCTTTGAAGACATAATATTAGAAGCCCGGCCCAAGGAAACTAGGGTTTTTGGGATTTATAACAATCGTGTGGAACCCTATTCCTCCTCTACCGCACTCCTTCGTTCATCGTCTTCTCTGGTGGGCGCTTCTCTCTCACGTGTTCCTTTTTCTTTTCTAATTCTTCTGAAAATTCTATGGAGTGCTTATTGTTACTACCTTGTTGTTTTAATGTGATTCAGGTTTATAGATTTTGTGAAGGAATTTTGCAACACTCAACCAAAGATGCAGAACGAGGAAGGACAGATCACTGAGCTTTACATCCCTAGGAAGTGGTATGCACCTCGGTTCTACTATATTTTTCAATTAATTTTATATTTTTTTTGGAAATTTTCGTTTAGTGGTAATTTATGTGTTTGGTCGTTGTGTTTGGGAATTTGAATCGATTTTATGAATATGGTGCAGTTCTGCTACAAACAGATTGATCACCGCCAAAGATCATGCTTCGGTTCAGATTAACATTGGGCATGTGGATGAGAATGGTATCTACAATGGTCAATTCTCCACCTTTGCCCTTTGTGGCTATATCCGCGCTCAGGTAACCATTTTCACTGTTTCTGGACTTGATTTTTCTTTGTTTATTATCATTATTTTTATTTTTCTACTTGCAAATGTTTGTGTCAACTTTGACCTAGTTTTGTTTTTATTTATGCCATTAGTGATTTGTTTTCTTTGCAACCTTCTATTTGTGTTGGTTCGTTGTATTGATTGTGTGGTTAATGAATGTGTATTCTAATTTAGGGTTTTGTTAACGAAATTTTGGATTGTGTGGTTAATTGAAGTGTATTGTAAATTAGGGTTTTTGTTAACGAAATTTTAGGGTTTGATTTTATGCGGGGTTTCTTTTTATATTGAAAAAATGTGTACCTTGGAACTGTTTTATTCTTGAAAATAAATAAACAAATTTATTTCCTGCATAGATATAGATATATTTGGGTGATCAATTGTGAAAATTTTCAGAAAACAGTAGTCCGAGGATAAGAAAACTAATGTAGTTCTGTATGATTAACAACCAGTTTGGTGGTTGCTTTTGATTTCATGAATATGTTGATTATTGTATTTCTATTTTGTGTTCAGGTCCCAGTTTTTGTGTGGAAACTTCATGTTCCATTTATGATATTCTACATACTTGTGAGAATGCATTTCTTGCTTATGATTTGTTTTCATGCTCGTAATTTCCAGGGTGATGCTGACAGTGCCCTAGATCGCCTGTGGCAGAAGAAGAAAGCTGAAGTTAAGCAACAGTAGAATTTGTTACTTTTTCATGTGTTAATTTCTACCCTTACTAGTGATATTTGAGGATTATGATTGTCGTTTTGAGCAAATACTTCTGAATTTTTGTTGGTACTTGGTACCTCCTTCTAAGGTTGTTTTTCTTACAATGCTTTGATTAGTATTCGGTTGTCTTATATTTTAATATTAGGGTATATGTTACCTAGTTTTCTGAAGTTTACTTCACAACACAACAGAATGCTTCGCTGAATTTCTATTTAAAATTAGTGATGGTAAATTTTCGTAAATTTTTACTAAAGTGTATCAATTTTTTTTAAATCTTTTCATGATCTTTAGTTTCTTAATTATTGAAATACGTTAAAGTAATTGTCAGTTTATAATAATTTCATTAATAATATACCACTAGAAAGTGAATTTTTAAAGCTTCTAATGTTGAGAATGTTGTGGGTAGTTTGGGGTGAACCTTATTAATGATTGTAAAATACGTGTGAATACTATTTAAAATGTGTTATTGAAAATCACTGAGAGTGTATATTTCAGTTTTTTTTTAAAATAATAATTATTATTTATATAGGTAACTTATTTAAATATTCAAAATATATTCATTTGTCATGTTTTATAAATCAATCTATTATATCTTAAAATAAATTTAAACTAATTTTATTTGTTTGACCTATTTAAAAGTATTTTCTTTTAAATCAGGTTAAAATTGTGCTTGATTCAATATAGAATGAATTTGAACCAAATCTGTTTTACAATATAAGTCTGAGGGAAACAAATAAGTGATGTTCGAAATAAAGAAAAAATTAAAGATAATTGGGTCTTCGATTACCAAACATTTTTTTCAAATTACTAGAGCTTATCATCATAATTCTTATATCAAAAGAGTGCTTTATTATTTATATTATATTTCTTGCATAAATAAATTATGTCATCCAGTTTTTTCAAAAAAGTATCCTTGTTAAATTGTGATAGAAACTTGAGATTTATTATATATACACACATATATATGGTTGTGATAGAAACTTGAGATTTATTATATATATACACACACATATATACACAACCATATTATGAATTGATATATATATAACATATCAACAAAAAGTTAAATCTTATTTAGTGGCAGACCAAATATTTAGTTACCATTGTATGCATTATTATTAATGTAAATGTTTTTACAGCAACCATTCAATTATAAGAAAGATATAGGCTTTAACACATTCTAGTAAACACATTTATACTCAAGTACAATATAAATATATATCTTATTTTCTATTATTATTATTATTATATTAAAATTTTGAACATATTAAAATTATATATTCATTAGTTGTCTTTAATATATATATATATATATACATATATATATATATACATACATATATATATATATACATATATATATAATACATACATGTTTGTTTACGTTTTAATCGTTTAAATCTATTAATGGATATAATATTAAAGGCTTACAAGTTATACATATATCAATTTATCCAAGCTTGATAGTATAAAAATTAGAAATAGATTTTTTTTTTTTAACTCGCAAGACAAGATAATTAAATGATTTTGTATAATTAAAGGAAATACTTGTGTATTTACAATAAATCAAAATTCACTAATAGTTATTATAAAAAAACTAACAAATTGATCATATGTAGCAATTTATGATTAGATTATAAATCAATATCAATTCATAATATGGTTGTGAAGTATATTTAAAAAAAAAAAGGTTTTTGAAGTGTTTGGAGGAAAAGAAAGGAAGAGAAGAAACGTGAGCCATGAAAGAGTATTCCACACACCACACCTCTCCTCTTCCCTTCTCCTCTCTACCATCCGAATTTCCAACAACCTCCATTTCTTCTTTTCCTTTCAACACTCATTCTTCCTTCACCACTTTCTCTCTTCTCTCATCTCTTTCTTCGTCAACACTCTTCCTTTCCATACCTGCATTCGTAAGTGCCTTCCTTTTTCCCTCACCCCCTCTTTTTTTATTCATTTCACGTGTCTCCTGCTGATTTTTTTGTTCTCTGTGTCTTTCTCTCTTCTGGGTTTTGTTTATTTTGCAAAACAAATAAAATAGAGAATGCCCAATTGGAATTCTGCGGGAAAGTTTTGATCTTGATCTTTCCCCACGTTCAAAATAGGTGAGAGAATCACTGAACGTGAACTGATGCAAAAATGTGCCCTTTTTCTTTTAGTGTTGATTTTTGTTAAGTATTTTCATCACTGTCTGCCACTGTCAATGAAGCTTCACTGTGTGTGTGTGAGAGAGAGAGAGAGAGATTGGAAATAAACAAGCTTATTGTTTCAGTAATTTTGCCTGTTTTTGTGCTATGAGCAAAGGATAATGAATTGATGTTCTTTCTTCCTCTTTTCCTTGTTTCTGGGGGGCTTTACGAGAAGGGGTGGAATGGAGAAGTTCTTCTTTAATCATTAACGTCAAAAGAATTTGGTATTTTTTGTTGGAGCCAAATGGTAAAATTTAACAGTATTCAAATTGTCACAAATAATTTATGAGGTTGAATAAGTGTAGCCTTCAAGGAGTGGATATGGTGTGTTGGTTGAAGCTTATATTTTATTGAATTTCTTTTCCTTTTCCTGATGTTGTAAATTATTGTGGTGGCAACACAATTTAGTTACTGTTGTTGCTTTCCTTGTATTTGTGTGTTGGTACTGTTTACTTTTATGCCAGTGATGTAATATTGATTGTGTTGAGAATGGATTTCTTAAACCAGGAGATAAGCATGCGTAACCCTGAAGGTGAACTTAAAATAAGTTTTGGCTATCAATGCAATAGTGATAAAGGTATACCTTGCAATGAAATCAATAGAACAAGCAGTTTCTCTTGCTTTTCTGGTGCTGCCTTAAGTGCAAATGCTACACTTGCCAACACCAATATCTGCAATGGCGTTATAGGTGAAGAAATCCTTCCGAGTTTGGACTCTCCTAAATCGTTTCGGATGGTACCCTCTTCATCAAGTTTTCCAAAGTTGGACATGTTATCATCTTCTGTCCATAGTAGTTTTTCAAATCTAAGTTGCAGCCCTTCCACTCCAAGTAACATGCTTGACTATGACCCTTGTACATTAAAATCTATGAGTGCTCCTTCCAGAACTGAAGGTTTTCTTAGTGCCATGGATGTTCAAGTTGCTGGAGGAGCGGCTGGTGAAGATAGAGTTCAAGCAGTTTGTTCTGAGGAAAATGGGTGGCTCTTCTGTGCAATTTATGATGGATTCAATGGGAGAGATGCAGCTGACTTTTTGGCGGGTACCCTTTACGACACCATTGTATCTTATTTCAATATGTTACATTGTGATTTGGAACCAGATTCCATAAAAAAAGCTTCTGACAATATGGGTGTGGATGAATCCTTTCCATATACTTTGGATGATAGTCTTATTCTTCAGAAGCATCAATCTCCTTCAAAATTTAAAGGAAACAATTCTGGTCTTGACTGTTTTGCAAACATTACTTCACCTTCCAAGTCAGAAGCATCTTCTAAATCATTTTCACATGGCACAGTACTTGATGGTCTCCAGCATGTTCTTAGTCAGGTTGAGAATGATTTCTTATGCATGGTTGAGCAGGAAATGGAGGAACGTCCAGATTTAGTTTCTATTGGGTCTTGTGTTTTACTTGTGCTTCTTCATGGCAATGATTTATATACACTTAATCTTGGCGACAGAAGAGCAGTATTGGCGACGTGCTGCACAGGTAACTTAATAGATGGGAATGAGAGATTGAAGTCTATCCAGCTCACAGATAGTCATACTGTTGACAATGAAGCTGAAAGAGATCGAGTTCTTGCTGATCACCCTGATGATCCTAAAACCATAGTAGCAGGGAAAGTGAAAGGAAAACTTAAGGTTACTCGAGCTTTAGGAGTAGGGTACTTGAAAAAGGTTGGCATTCTTTGTTATATTTTAGCCAATAAGGTTCCAAAATATTTTGATTTGTGATTTTCTTTTCTAAAAGAATCTCCACTCATAGGTTATTATAGAATCTCCTATCTACAAATGATGAGTGGATGGAACTGTATTACATTTATTGAGTTTGCTAGTTTCTCGATTTGTGTGTCATCCTTGCGCAGGGGTCATGCTAATCTTCTCTGTATCGTTCAATTTTATGAACACCCATTATTGCAAAAGGACTTGATTTTCCTTTTTTTTCTTGGCTACAGAAAATTCTGAATGATGCATTAATGGGAATCCTTCGAGTTCCTGATCTCACAAGCCCGCCGTATATTTCAACTGATCCATCGTTGAATGTGCACAAAATCTCAGATTCTGACCAATTTGTGATAGTTGGGAGTGATGGTTTATTTGACTTCTTCAGTAATGATGAAGCAGTACAGCTTGTAGAGTCTTATATCTTGAGAAATCCTTTTGGTGATCCAGCAAAATTTCTTATTGAGCAATTAGTTGCGAGAGCAGCTGATTCTGCAGGTAATTTTCCAAGATCTCATGATAAATTTGATCTTCATTGCATGAATATGAATTCATGTTGTGCTACTTTTGGTTACTAAGTGATTCTCTTGCAGGCTTCAGCATGGAAGAGTTGATGAATGTTCCTGATGGGAAGGAGGAGGAAGTACCATGATGATGTGACAGTAATTGTGATCATCCTTGGCATGAATCAACGGACTTCAAAAGCATCAATTTGCACCTAAACACTGACCAAAGAAAAATCACATTTGAAGCTTTGATGTTCAAAGTGTACATTAGACCTTTAGAACTTAGAATCATTTGTTCCTTTGGTATTTCAAAATTTTGCCGTAGTTTTCCTATTTCTCTGGAAATTGAATGTTACAAATGGTTTCCTTGTATATAATATCAATGAAAAATAGCTTTTTTGTTTCGAAAAATGTAGATAAATGCTTTATATTTTGACTGAAGTTATAAACAAGCTATATTAGTATAGAAATCAAGAGATTTATATATAGAGTAAGATTGTTACATCATATACTTTTCTTCTGAGTTGGTCTGCTTTATATTTGAATTGAGATACATGATGAATGCTTGAAAATATGAAAAGAAGCAAAAGAATCTAAATTTAAGCATGCATAAAAATAAAAGTGCTTCACTCTTTTACAGTTATTCTTTTTGTACTTACAGATAGAAAGTGATGAAATATTTTGAATCTGGAGACTCTGAGCAATATGATATGGTGACATTAAAATGGAAAGAAACAGAAGACTTACTGTTGGTTGTAAAACTTAATAATTAATCTTTGATGAAAAATTGTAACATTCTTATCATGTTTCTCAGCTTCAAAATTCAATTTTTTTTATAGAAACTATTTTTAGTTCTGAAGTTAGTATTTCAAATTACTTTGTCTTGTTGATGTGTTCTTTTTACATTGAAGCATAACCTTTAAAAAGCAAAACAAATCTGGGGCTTGAGGCTTCTGTCAATGGACCAAGAAAAAAATACACACTTCTTTTAAAGAGAAAGTAATAGATATAAGAAATGATGTGATAAAAAGAAGATTAAAGTGATATGGAAGAGAAAAACATGCTTGTAATCAAAGAAATGTTTTTTTCCAAAATGTATATAAATCAAAGACAGACCCAACAGTGACACAAACATGCAAGAAGTTAGTGAACATAAGTAACATCCTTGAACTAAATGAAAAGAGGACACAGAAGATTGTTGTCAAACATCTCCTCATTATAGTGCTGTCATTAAATTATCCTAACAAAAACCTATTTGTGTGAAGAATATCTTGTACTAAAAATGAAAAAGTTGGAAGTTTAAAAAGTAGCTAGAGCTGCTAATAGCAATGCCCTTCTTACTGATATGTTAATTTAGGGCAGACCAAAAAGTGTTTTTAGTGAATTTCAACTTTTGCTCCACAAACTAAAGTTGGCCAACACCTACATGTCCCCAAAACTTGGCACAAATCATGCCTTAGCCACCAACAAGTGTCCCCATAGGTGTAGTAAATGGAACTTATCATGTTCAAATAATACACTATTTCAGTATCCAAAATTTGATTTAGTATATATACTGTGTATAATTGTATTCTTTTTTCACACATACACACATATATTCCAACATCAAACTGCATAACTTTTTGTGGTTCTGCAAGCTTTGATACCCCACATAACATTTTCATCTTTCCAAATTATTCAGTCCTAATTTCCAAGGAAGAATTTGGTAGCCTGCATATTCATTTCTGATTTTCATTAACTTGGTTTTTCATAATCTCTGCATAGATATATTTCTTTCAGTGTCAGGATTGAGTCTAACTAACATAAAGAATCAGTCTCTTACAATTTTGATGAGTTAAAGTTTAAATTTCTACTCAGAAATATATCCATATTTTGCATAAGACTGTGTCTCAAAACACTGTTGTCTTAAAACAAGCATGTGTTTGAGAACAACATATTTATATAATACATTTTTTGCAAAATAATTATACATAACAACTCACATTTTTACATAATCACTTTACAACTTTCAATACTATTATTTTAATATCTTTTTATATTATTCTTTTATATTATTTAATTATAAATTTATCATTTATTATATACAATTTTTGAAGTTTTCAAAGCATCATTTTTCTTTTCTCACTCACAAAGTATTCTTCATATTCCAAGTTGCAGAACTTGAACCAGTTTCCAAATCCTACCCACCTGACAACAGAGTCCCCCACCATTTCTTTTCAGTTTTTCTATTCTCTCTTGTGTATTCAAAATGCACAACCTCCTAAATCATCCACAGAAATGTCATCTTTCAATTTATTCCATTTATATAATCCATATGCTGCTTCTTTCTACTGCTCCAACTTTGTTGAAACAGCTTTTCTAAAGTACTGTGCTTTGTATAGGACAATTTTTTTTCCTGGGTTATCTTTGGCCTTATCCTTTTGCTGATGATCATAGACTTTGATAAGAGATCCCTATTCCTCCATAATGCACTCTAACTTTGAAGGGAATATGCACTTTTTGTTGTTACCATTAGAGAATGTTCTTCTCCTGAAATTGTATATGCATAACATATATGACTACAAAGGGGCCACATTAGGCCATGATTTGCAATTTGGTGCTTAAGCAAAGCTAAAACTAAACATTGGAAATGTCACCAAAACAGTTTTTTAAGTTTTGAAACTCTTTTCAACATAATTTTTAGACGTCTGTGTATTATTTTCTTTAAATAAAAATTTAAATATGTTTTTGGCCATCTGCTTTTATATGAAAAAGGTTTTGTTACTAAATCAAACTTTAGTCTACTGGATACTTATAATAAGAAAACTATTGGAATTGGTTATTATCTGTTTTTGTTATGCGGCAAACTGATTATGAACTAAAATGCTAAAATATTTCATGCTGACTCATCAATAACGTATATGTTACGATATTATAATTCGTCTATGCTTGAGATTTGAGATTTGTTTGTTATGTAATAAAAATCTCAATACAAACTTATTTTAATAATTTTCTTACTACAAAAATTCAGTAGGTCTAAAGTTTGAACTAAGAATAAAAAATTTAATTTCATATTATAGTATAAGAACGAAAAACATATTTAATTCTTAAATAAAATACGGTAATAGTAGGATTTTGTTTTTGCTAATAAAAAAAAAATTGTTTTACCTTTAGTTTTGAATGTGAATAACAATTTGTTATAGCAAATCTTATAAATGCACTAAAAAGTGTGAAAAAACATTCCAAGGGTAAAATTACATGTTCCATTCCTTATTTCATAAAATCTCATTTCTAAACTAATGGTAATGGATCAAATAAATAAAATGCATTAAAAAGAGTAATTCAAATCTGCAAACTGACATTGGAGGAAAAAAATTACAATCTTTTACTTCTTATTTTCATGCTTAAGAAAATGTGAACTTTGCAACTGCAATAGGATTTTCAAACTATCTAAGAAATAATAATAATAATAATAATAATAATAATAATAATAATAATAATAATAATAATAATAATAATAGTAATAATAATATCCATAGTGCCACAATGTCTTCACTTTCAAGTATCACATAACAGAACACCCATTAACATTTTCATCACTGAAGATCTCAAATGAAACCAACGGTGCTGATTGAAAGTGATGGCCATCTTGGTCTAGACCAGCACACGTGTAGGGTGAGGATGGAAAGTAGTAACAAGGATACAATCTGTTATAAGCTGCAACACCACTTTCTGGATAGAAAAGCGAATGCTGACGTGTAGGGTCCACATTCACTGGGCCCACAAAATCCTGAAACTGCAATCCAGTGTGTGCAGGTGCACCAGTAGCTGCTTCCACTGAACTCAAACCACTCTGGCAAAAAAAATTCTTCTTCTTCTTAGCAGCGCCGCCACCACCTTCGCTCCGACCACCCTTCGACGGCATCTGGTCACCGGAGGAGCACTTCTCCGGCGAGTTGTTGCTGCTGCTTTTGTTCTCACTGTTACACTTGGCAGAAGCATTTTCAGTTCCCTTGTGTTTTTCCACACTCTGTGGCTCTCTTGCTTCATCCTTCTTCTTCTTCTTCTTCAGCCCTTTGCCGGAGATTTTTCCTTCATTCTCCGGCCAAATCTCGGCTTGTTTCCCGGCTCTGACCAGCTTCTTGAGAAGGGTCTCCAAAGCAACATTTCCAGTGACTGTTACTTTGTTCTGCTGTGGGTCTATTGTTGCAGTGAAAACACCTACAAAATGGAACTTTACTTTAGAATTGAAAGTAATTTAATTCGTAATAAAGTTATCCTAGTTCGGTAATATACACTGTTTTGTCCCTTTCGTTAGAGAATGTGGGATCTGTGACATTTTCTTGTTTCCTGGTTCAGAATGTTATGTATGTGGGAGTGGGAGTAATAACAACAACAGTGTAATACTTCTGCATGGGAAAAGAAGAATGCTCTCTGCAGAATAGAAAACAAGTGTACGAAAAAGGAGTTGAAATAAATGAAATTTGAAGCTGGATTTGTGTTATGTTTTTCTACCATATATTTGTAGACTAGTACTACTTTCATAGTTTTTTGGTGTAAATTTACTTTTTGTTGAAAGAAGTGTGATATAGTACCATCAATGCTCTTCAGAACTTTCTTTACTTTCCTCCTGCAACCTTCACAGTGGATTGAAACTTTCAAGAACCATGTCTAGGAGAACAAAAGAGAGTTGAACAATTAGTTTCTGCAGAACAAAAAACTGAGATTACACATGCATTAGTTGTTGTGGTAGTAGTAGTAGTACCTGATAGTTGAAAGGTTGTGAAGCAAGTTGAGAAGGTTTTGTATCCATTGAGAGAGGGAAGTGGAAGAATTGAAGGATTGAAGGGATTGGAGAGTTGGAAGAAGAGAAAGAGAAAAAGAAAGAAGGGAAAATGCCAAGAATGTACTTGGAAGTGTGCACTCTCTTGGGGAGCAAAGTGTGCAGGCAAAGATGAATGGCTATCAAAGTATAATGTGACAGTGACAGAAGAGCACACTCTGCTACTGCATCATTCTACAACCTTCTTCCTTCTTTCATTTTTATTTCTCAATGTTAAAAGAAGAGTAGGATACAATGAAAAATAGTGATTCTTACTTTATTTTTATAGCTACTTACTTTATTTTTATAGCTACTCACTGTTTCTTTCTCTATGCTTGCATTATTTGTTTTAGGAAAATGATGTTTGGATAACTCTTTGATTTATATAATTTTTTAGTGATGGGTTTAGAAATAAATGTATGTAATAAAGAGTAAGTTTGTAATTAAATAATATAAAAAATATTAAATAATAAGATTAAGAGTTGTAATATAGTGGTATAAAAATGTGAATTGTGAATGTATCAATTACATTGTGTCTTACAAATATACTACTTCACTTTTGTTTCATTTTCAACATATTACTTTGTTTGTTTGTTTATAGGAAGCTATTTCTTATGCTTATAGATAACATTATTTTTTGCAACTTTCTTAACTTCATACATCAATTAACATTTCTATCATATATTTTCATGAAATATTACCATCTTTTTAGATTTTATAATTTTCACTTAATTTTTCTTAGCTATTGTCCCAAGTTGGATTTGTATTCAGGGTGTGTTTCGATTTGGTGAGATGGAAAGGAGAAGAAAAGAGAAGAATAAAAGTAGAAAAGATGGTTTGAATATACAAAACACTCATCTTTTATGTATATAAAATTCACCCTGTATTTGTTGGTGTCACTAAACCATTTTAATATTTCATAGTTTGAGATTTGGGGGAGAAAAAAAAGGAGCCATTCATTACTGTTTTTTTTTCTTCTGCAAATGGTGTAATTTCATTTTTAAAATAAAAAAATGTTTTAAAATTAGACTAATCATAATTATTAGATATAATTTCAATTTTTATATTATATTGAAGTTGTATATATATCAAATTTTACTAAATGATGATCCATATGCACGACTTGCTCAATTCTGCAGTAATTTTTTTTTTCACCATTTCAGAAAATAACAAATGGAATTAGTGGGAAAAAAAGCCTTCATTACTTCTGGTTTGAACAAAAACCAATTCATTTCATCCAATTTATTGCCAAGGAAAGTAATAGACTAGTTTGTTCTCAAGTAATCCATGAAGGAAGTTAGTGCAGCAAAATCTAGGTAGAAAATGTCCAATCTAAGCCACTGCAAGATAACCAAATTTAACATAACCACTTGAACATTGGTTACAGTGTTCTTTCATCTTCAGTGTCTACATGCCACATCAAAATCTTCCCACCAGGAAAATCAGCATGTCATGTATTTTCACCTGAGAATGGCATTGAAACCCAATTCTCAAGCAATGCATTTGCACATGATTCAGGTAAGACTTCACACACTACCTGATGTTATTGATTAGCCATATGAAAACAAAAACTCTATCTCTAAAGTTTTAAACAGATATATTTGTGGTAATAGAGTTCTGGTTAGGTAATCCAATTACAACAGAGTTTTACCATGCTGAGCATTGGAGGATGGACTAGGACTACACAAAAGCAATAGTTCACTTCCCATCCAAAACTGCACTTTTCCAGAGCATGAGGTAAGCTTGTTAAGACCTTATAATAGTAATATGGTAGGTAAACTCAATAAATATTCAAGAGTTCAGACTTTGCAGAGCATATTTTTTAAGCTGGTTTTTAAAAACATACTTTAAGAATAAAAAAGTATAAACATTACTACTGTTATGTATTAATGATAAATACTTTATATTGTAATAACTACAATTTTGAGACTACCCTTCTAAACAATGATGATTTAACCAAACTTTCCCTGGGAACTCAAGTAATTAAAATCAGTAGACTTCTATTGTTAAATTTATGACAAAATCTACCATGTCCTGAAAACCACTTATTTGATACTAGACTGCAAGTATCATCATGGAAAAAGATATTTTAAATGAAATGATTTGGCCACTAATTGATTTAGATTTATTAATTTAAAGATAGAAAAAACTATGAAACCCAAAAACAAAATTAAATAACTGAAACAAATACATCTTTCTTATATGTAGGCCAAAAGCTAAGGTGAATGGATTGGTTTTAATTTATGAAAAACTTCAATACATGTATTTTCCCATTTTATGAATATGAAAAAGTTTATTTAGTTTAATCTTCACTAGCCAACTCAGAAGCAAACGAAAGCATATCACAATTTGTACAAGTAAATATCGATTAGTCTCAGAAGGAGGGGTAAAAGGAAATTTACCATTGATTCAATTTCTGTATTACACCCAATAATAGTAATGAAACACATAAAATATCTACCAATAATAGAGTCATTCAGCTTCCAGGGTGTAGCACTGGGAGTAGCAAATACTCCAATTAAAGGCCATTTAATTTTCAGCTACTTTTGCTGCTATTATCTTCTCCTGCTACCACCTCTTGTTCTTCCTTGTCAATTTCTTCAATCTTTGTCTCCTGTGCCGGAGTATGCTTGACGTCTGAGGCATCCTGAAGCTGCAATCATTCATCAATGTTGGTGCATTTAATAACAGAAATACAACATAATCTGGGAAGAACTTGTCATGAAAACACCCATAAGCTGTAGAGTAAAAAAGATTCTCCCAAAACTTACCCCCAAGTTTCTTAAGCTAGCAGTAACATCCTCTTGTTGCTGCTGAAGGGTAGCCCTCAAATCTTGAAATTCCTAATTTTGATTTCATAAACAAATTTTCACGCAACAAAACTAATTTGGCAGAAAAAAATTAGAAAAGAAGCACACTTACTACTCGAAGTTGGTCCACTTCAACATTAAGTGTTTTCTTAAGTTCTGACAGCTCCTGCATGAACAAATGAAAACCCATCAGAAGTTGCAAAACAGCAAATTTACCACATGCATATAAAATTAGAGTGAAGCTGAAGTAACATTCAAAGCAGTTATATTATAATAAAAACAGAGTTCAACTACCTATCAATATAACCAGAAAAACAAGGAAAACACGAGTAAACTTGTTCTCCATTAAATCTTTAGCTATAACCACATAATGTGGACCCTGTCTGAACGATGCAAAATAATAATAAATACAAGCCATGGACCATGGAAAATCCTTTCATTTACGAAAGTAGTCAGAGCAAATATATGACGTGTATATGCACATCTACCAGCATAATAAAATATCACAGACTTCTTGTTGGTTGTTACTCTGAAGATTAAGTGTATACGCACATCCAATAAATGGACTTTTGACCAACTTGCTATACTTGGAGAAGAAACAAATATAGTTTAGGTCCTACATAGCATATACATTTATTACACATTATTAACTTAGTCCAATAGAAAAAAAAAAAATCAATGAAATCAATACACAAAGTTCTTATGGCCTGTCAACTAAAACCAAGAAATAGTGGTGAAAGAAACTACTATGAAATATAAGGACCAAATTGAAAATTACTTATAAGGATTGAATATAATATCTTTAGTCTTCATACATGTTCTTGGAATTTGGGCTTAGGAACTAATCCAACCTCGTAAAATCAAAGTGCAAGGTTGTCCAAGTCTTGTAAAGACTATATTAGCCCTGTCTCTAGTGGATATTGAGTCCCAACCGCCCTTCCCCTCAAACCCAGGATTGGACATTTAGAGCATTTAAAAATATAGGTGACTCAATACAATCCCTTCACACCTAGGACTAGAGGTATACATCTAGAATGTAAACAAATACAAGTGATCCAATAAATCTAAGATTGACTTTGTTATAATCTTAAAATTTGGACTTGGTCATTCTCATTTGCAATTTGATGTCTTCATTTTATAAATCTTAAGAATCTAATAGACAGTTATAACACTCGTAGACAAGGACGGACTTGAAAATACAAAATAATTGTGCAGATAAAGACTGAGCTGAAGACCTTTTCATAAGACCCAATTGTAAACAAGGATCACATTTACATATATGGAACAAAATATATTTTAACCAAAGAAGAAACTATCCAGTACATTTAAACATGAGCATCAATAAATCAGAAAAATACAATATGAAGGCAAAATTTCCTTGTGTGAATATATTTTACGTCTCTAGTCTGCGTAAGGTGCTCTGTAACCTTGAACTGGATAATAAGAGATCTTAGAGTTCTAAACATTGACAAAAATAAAAAATAAGAACTTGTTCAATGTTAAGATAAGGATAATGAAGGCCAAGGCTTTAAATTACAGACCAAAAGCTTTCCTTTCAGATGCACAATAGATTTGGCTGAATAAATGCCTAATCAAGTTAACTACATTATTAAAAGCACACGTTATGTTATTGTTAGGCGAGTATGGAAACAAAACCAAATTGGTACATATAATTGTGCCATTTCCCAGGTCAGCACGGGGTTAAACATACCCAGAATACGCATATAACCACACATCAACAATGAGTTCATAGATACAAAGGCAAACACACTCACCAAATAATTGTCCTTAAAATCACAAAATTCATAATGCAAAAATAAGTTTTTCACTATCATCGACTATTTTATGAGCATCCTAAATGCCACTTTATTTTATCAGAATATAAGTCCTGGCAAACAGAACAAATAAAGAAAAAACAAGTTGCTAGATTTTAAATGAACAGCATGAGAGAAAGGTGGGAGTGGCAAAAATGTGATTGTTAAGATGAATGTGTAACCACACAGAAAGGAAAAGATACAAATGATACATACAAAAAAAAAAGAAAATCAGTAGGGTTATGATATCAATGATTGAGAAGGGGATGACGGAAGATTAGATGTGATAATTTGGACACGTAAAAAAAGACTACAAGAGACACACAGTTGAAAAGAGTAGGTTTTGGCACCACTAAATACAGTAGATTGCATGAATTCTAATCCTGTTAAAGAAAAGAATAGGGAAACCAAGAAGGACTTCGGAGGAATTTGTCAAGGGAGACCTCCTGATAAATATATTCTTGAAGCTTTGGTTTTTAACTGAGTTATGTAGTCATCCTCATCTAGTGAAATACAACTTAGTCGCAAAATGCCATCTTCAAAAATTCCCGAAATCATGGTTTAAAGTGTGGCTTGCAACCGCAATTGTGGCTGCAGTTTAAAACTATGCCTGAATTCCAGACAGGCAAAATAAGTATGTTTAGAAAGAGAAAAATAAGACAGGCAAAATAAGTATGTTTAGAAAGAGAAAAATAATTCAAGAAGGTTACATAACATTTAAAAAAAGAAAGAAAAAAAAAGGTAAAACATTAAGTTTGAGATAATCTACCATCTCTTAAGCCATAGATTTTCCATGCCAAAATACTCAATCATTCAAACTAAACAAAAATACATCCAAACACACAAAGAGCTCAGAGAAAACTTGTGACATGAAGCACAAAAATCTTTTTGAGACTACACTCTAAAGCAAAATGCAGTGCTTAACAGACATGGATCAAAATCATCATCATCACTTACATCACGATAAACCTTGACTTGTGTATCCAACTTAGACCTCCAACTTTGCAAATCCTACAAATATATCAAAAGAAAACAAATTCAGCAGCAGCAAACCAGCAGGTAGAATAGTGAACTACAATAGCTAACAAACAATGCACCAATAAGAAATGAAAAAAAAAAATGCCCCACCTGTTTCAAGCTCTGAATTCTTCCCAGAAGCTCCGATCTCGATTCATTAAGTTCCTGGAACAATACAGAAAAAATTTAGACAAGGTTGTGGGAGTTTCATTTTACGTATAAAAAGAAACTGTAAAAAAAAATAAAAAATACCGCGATTTTAGAGGTAACGGGAGTGATGTTCTCCTTCTTCTGAAAACGAAAAGAAAATTAGTAGGGATTTTAAGAATTGAAATTAAAGGTGGATTGTGAAATGATGAAAGAGAAGAAGAAAACAGACGGTGGAGAGAGGAAGAGAGGAATCTGAGTTGGCCATTGAGGATGGGATCGGAGATTTGGGAGAAGAGGATTTGTTGTTGTTCTAGGGTTTGTGAAGGGAGCGTGGTTTGGTGAGTGTTGTTGTTGGGGCAGAAGAGAAGAGAAGAGAACAATACTCTAGTAACAACAACGTTAAAGTCACCAACAGACAACAAACGACCACAATTTTTTGAAAAAACGAGGATAAAGAGATTCAATTGGGCGGGATTTCAAAATATACCAGCAAGTTGCAATTCTCCTTATTTATAGCTCCAACTTTTTTTTATTTTCGCTATTTTATTTCATTTTAAATATCTTTTTTGAAACACATATTTTAGTTTCCAAAATGATAAATTTAAAATTCATAAAATTTGTTCTGAAAAATATGTTTCGTAAGTATTTCAAAAAAAATAATCTGAAAATCATTTTTAAAATGAGTAAAATGGATGAGATGCAAGAAGCCATTTGTTGGAGTGCTGGGAAAAACACTCCTTTATTTTTTTATATAGTAGAGATTAGTTTTTTAACCCAGCACACTTTTTTTTTTACGTGTTTTGTTTCATTGTCATCTTTATTATTTAGTTCTATCGTTTTTATAATTTACTAAAACTATAAACTGATTTTTATACTTTTTTTTTTCTTTTGGTAACTATTATAATAAGTAATTTATTTTTAATGATATTTATTATTTTCTTTCATCTCTTTTTGTTAGGTTTTGGTACGGATAACAGTAACTAATTAAAGATAAAATAATTTTTATTTTTAAATCATTTTTATAGAGTGTGGGAGGCAAGTGTACTACTAGATAGTTGAGAAGGTCAATATGGCTGAATGGTCGAGAAGACTGAATAACTCTCTTAAATCAAACACAGCTCGTAAATTCACAATTAACCGTGATTAAGTCAAATTAGCTATAAATCGTGTTTAAGACACAATTGAATCTTCTTTTTGACCCACGAGCGGGTCCATGACAGTTGAGGCTCATCCAAAATATATAAATACCAAAGGAAGTCAAGTGATAGAGGTGATTTTTGTTCTCATATTATACTCAAACTAATTTGATCGTCAGAGTGCCTTTGCAAGTTTTTCCCACTCACTCGACAAAAAAGAATAACTAATCGGAAACCACCACACCTGAAGACCGTGAAAACTGAAAGCAGAAGATAGAAAAAGTCACTATAAAAAGAACCTGACATTGTAAAAACAAGTTTAAGCTATTTTATTTTTAAATATGTTTCAGCTAGGTTGAGAGAAATTTATTTACATAATCAATTTAAAGAAGAATTTATAAAAAAAATTGAAAATTCAGGGATCAGTTTAATGAAGAAATATTTAATAATATATTGTTTAATTTAAAAAAAAAAATCAATTTAAGATATCTGCTATTTTATTTTAATTCAACTTATAAAATTATTAATAATAATAAATATTACAAAAATTAATTGAAGTATGATAATATGTTTTATTTTGATTTTTATATATATTTTAAATATTAAAAGTATATATTTGTTATGATGATTTTCTTAATATCGATTGAATCATGATTGAACTATTAAATGCTGAACCAGTGTTTAATTAGAATAAGTTTATTCTATATTTCTTACCTATGTTAAGGAACAACTTTGACTCTGGTCTTATTCTAAAATATTTCAAAGTAGATAAAAAAATAACACTCGACATGTAAAAGTAATGGTCTTCTAAATAATATGCTTCTTCCTTCCTAACTTTATGTTCACAATGCTAGTTATAGTTTTTTTTAAGACAACAATTTTTATTGTTTAAAAAGTTACAATAAAAATTATTTTAAAATATAAATTTTACCAAAGAGAGACTTAAACAAGAAAACAAATAAATGAAGTGATGCGTGATATCAAAAGTGTGATACAATATCTGTCTTGAAAACAACTTTTACTTTAATTAAAAGGAAAGTTAAGTAAAATAATATTAAAGTAATATATATATATATATATATATATATTTTTAAGCATGCTTTGAAGTAATAATTAGGGAAGTTTGTGGGCATCATAAAGGTACTGTTACCCAAAAAAATCAAGCAAAAAGGTAATCTAACATAATCATAATCATAACATTTTAATAATCATAATTTCTACTTGCTTTAATTAAATTCATTTATTTAACCCTGAAATACAACTATTAAACTCAATTAACATTAAATTAAAACTACCCAAAAAAAAATATCATGTTCTCTTAGGTGTTAGAATTAAGAAAAATTAATTCTAATATTTTTTTGGAATTTTATATAATGTAATTTCACAATATAATTATTAAATTAGGTAAAATTTTAAAAACTTATCAAAATAAATAAATCGTGTCAAGATAATACTACATAATTTGAAATTTAATTATATTAAAATTTTATATCAAAATTCAAAATATATTAAATTGTATAATAATTTTTTAAAATTTTATCTGTTATTAATCAATAAGTAAAATTTCATATTTCTTTTCTTAAAATTGCATAATTGAAAAAACAAAAACTTTGCTTTCAGAAAAGAAAAAGAAAACCTTATTATTAAACTTGGGATTCCTTAATTTATGAAGAGAAAAGTGAAATTCTTTTTTTGATGGAAAAATTAAAAAAAAAACAGAGAGAGAGAATTGTGGAAACGTGGCCTTGAAATTGCTAACGGTAGATGCAGAGTGTGGAAGAAACAGAGGAAGCTCTGTTATGTGCTTCTCTGAGTTCCCAGTGGACTCAGTTGTGGAGCAATGAGTCAGGAATCGTTTATATATAGCTTCGTGGCTCGTGGGACGATGGTCTTAGCTGAGTACACGGAGTTCACCGGAAACTTCCCTGCCATTGCAGCTCAGTGTCTTCACAAGCTTCCCTCTTCCAACAACAAGTTCACTTACAACTGTGACCACCACACCTTCAATTTCCTGCTTGAGGATGGTTATGGTAATGCCCACACTGACTTCATCATCCTATGTTTCTATCAAATGGTATGTTTTGTGTGAACCAAAGATGAAAATGGAATTTGAATTGCTAGTTTTTAGGTGCTGGATCTAGTCTTGAAATGAATGTCGCTATAAGGAGGCTCAGGGAGCATGAAGTTTTCTTTTTTTGGGTTTTATTTGTCTTTTGAATTAGTTTTCCTAGTGGGTTTTGTTTGTTTTTTTATGGGTTCTTCCCAAATTTTGTGAATTTTTCCTTTGATTGCTGAAATTGAATCAACCAATGAACAGTGAGAAGCAGAATTTGGGTTAAGTTCAATTTAAGGTTTGTTAACATGCTTCAATTGTTTGATTTTTCATTTTGGTGAGTAGTGACACTCATCTGAAAGAAATAATTGTACATTCATAATATACATGCACACCTGATTTCAATGTCATCTTTGATGGAATATTCGATCATTTTGGCTACCCTTTAGAGGTAGTGATGCAACAGAAAGTCTTCAGAGAAAGCCTAATCTTGTGAATGTACAGTTGTGTGTGGTGTTCCTTGAGTTGGGCCTTTGCAAGTTTCAATTCCAACAATGCCTAATTTTGTTTGTATAGATAAGCAATAATGCAACCTCTAGATGATGCATGTGAGTGTGTTTGTTTGAAATCTGGTGGTTTGTGCAATTTCTGAGATGAAAAACTGTGTTGTAGTGCAGTGAGTACTTTAAAGATTTACATTTGGGCTTTCTGTAAATTGCAGCATACTGTGTTGTTGCTAAAGAATCTGTTGGCAAGCAAATATCTATTGCTTTCCTTGAACGGGTCAAAGCAGACTTTAGAAAAAGATATGGTGGTGGAAAAGCAGATACAGCTGTTGCTAAGAGTCTGAACAAGGAGTTTGGGTACACTAACTTCTGTTCTAAATATTTGATGATGTTTCGGATATCTTAATGCTTAGGTAGGCAATTTGTATAGAAATGAAAGTTATATAATATGGATGCACATTTGCAGACCAGTTATGAAAGGGCACATGAAGTATATCATCGATCACGCTGAAGAGATTGAAAAGCTAATAAAAGTGAAGGCTCAAGTTTCAGAAGTTAAGAGTATTATGTTAGAAAACATAGACAAGGTACTGTATTGTTCATTAGTAAGATTTTTTCCCCATTAGTATTTAGTCTATGTTCCTCTCTCTTGAATTAAAGTATGGAAGTAGGGGTAGAGGGATTGATTATGTGAGGATTGCTATTTTTGCAGACTGCTTTATTGCAACTTTTGAGTAGTGTCCAGAAAAGTTCATTATTCCGTGTATCCTAATACTTCTCTAGAAAAATTCAAGAATTGAAAATGTGAAAAAACTTGGACAAACAGTATGCTTCAATACTTGCTTGCTCACTCTTCTTCCTGCCAGTGTTGTTGGTAATGACTTATAATGACACTTGAATGTGTATTCCCTGTTAATCTATAATTATTTGCTCTTAATCAGTCATTTACCCACTGTTTAAGGAAAATTAGTTTCATTCCACTGTTCAAAATCTGACTAAATTATAACCTATATTAGTTTTTTTTTATATTGTAATCATTAAAAAATTTCCTTGCATTGCTTTGTTTGTATGTTACCATAGCTTACACAGTTGCATTATTTTGAAGTTGTATTTTAGCTAGATAGACGATGTGTTAATTGCAAGTTTAGACAAGATAGTATTATCCTTTGACATTTTTTTTTCATCATGTGTTTTCAGGCCATTGATAGAGGAGAAAATCTAACTATTCTTGCAGATAAGACAGAGACATTGCGTTCACAGGTGAGTAAAGTTGACTAAAATTAGATAATTTTTCTTCTTTTTTAACTCATGCTTTCAAGGCTGAGGAATTTCTATTTTTCAGGCTCAGGATTTCAGAAAGCAAGGAGCACAAGTCCATCGGAAGATGTGGTATCAGAACATGAAAATTAAATTAGTTGTTCTGGGAATTTTGTTGTTTTTGGTCTTGGTTATCTGGCTTTCTATTTGTGGTGGATTTGACTGTACAAATTAGCAGTGGTTGATAGCTATGAGGCTCGGACACTTCTCTTAAATGGTCGTATCCATGTCATATCAATGTCAGTGTCAGTGTCTGTGCTACATAGGTTGATAGTAAGGGATAAATATGTGCTTGGAAATTCTTGAATAGATGGATAGGGGAATGTATGTGTAGTTATGTACCATGTAATAGATTACATGATCTACAGACAATACAGTTGTAATATTTTTCCTCTACAGATACAAAAAAGTGTTATCAACTTAATTTGATCTTTCCTCAGTCATTGGCAGAAATTAGGAATGGTTACATACTACTACTAATCATGTGCATTGTTTTATTAGGTTCAATCATGCATTTTAGGAGAAGTTATTTTTATGCAAGGTCTGATGATAGATAATCCATGGCATTTTAGGAGCAGTTATTGTTATGTAGTTATTAAAATTTGTTAAGAAAATCCATGTTGAAAAGAAGTGATTGGAAAAGTGCAGTTGAAAGTTATTTGGATAGAGTTATTCTCTGTAGAAGTTGTTGCAACATTGGGACAATTTTTGCTGAAGTTTTGTATTCAATAAGTGTGCCTAAATGTGAAATTTTAGTGTTCTATCATTGACAAAGATATTTATAGAAAGCATTTGTGGGAAGTGAAGGAGGTTAGGGTGATCATACAGTAACACTATGTTGGAAGTAATGGATTCACCAGTTGCCATGTGAACCAACACCTAAGCTTTCACCTTCTGCAGGCAATTTCTTCCGGCACCCCATGCTTTCTTCCTGCACCACCATAAAAGATGTGAAATGACAACTTTACTCTTCACTTCATTTTTTTATTGACAACCATTTTTCCATTTTTCTGAATTCTAAAATTCCAAAATTTAAAATTCGAAATAAATTTTGTATTCCAAATTTTAAAATTCGAAAAGTATTTTTTGGATTCTGAAATTATTTTTTCAAAAAACTGAGATTTTGATTTTCGAATTTTGTTTTTGAATTTATTTCCAGAACATAATAATGTATTCTGGATTTGCTTGTCAAGAATGCATTTTTTTTTAATTTCAGATTTTCATTTCCAAAATAGATGACTTTTTTGGAAATTTAAAAGTGTCCGTTGAAAAAAGTTGGGTGTAGGAAGAATTTGCCCTTATGTGTATGTTTCAGAAAAGTTTCATAAACATTGGGGCTCAAAAACTTGGGACTGTTTCTTGCTGAACCTCCATACCTTATTCTCTCACCTTCATAAATTTTTGAATTTTAAAAACTGCCCCTCTATAATATTCTGGGTTACGTAAGCCGGAAGTCATTTTTTAAATTTGTAATTAGCTTCTGGATTATATAATCTGGAAACCTTTTTTTATATGCATGATTACTTTCCAGATTACATAATCTAGAAGTCTTATTTAGACTCCGGATTTTTTTTAAATGAGTTTCTAGATTACATAATCCAGAAACTAATCTATGGAGGTGACACAAGAAGGATAAAAATATATTTTCATGTTGTGTATTTTCATAAACATTGGGACTCAAAAACTTGGTCAAAAGCTTAATGGGCTCATGTACTATTTTAGGCCCAAAACTTGAGAAAATGCTAAAATTTATTTAAAATAATGGTTTCATGTGTTTTTAACACTTAATAAGTCCTTTGAAATATCAACTTTTTGCTATAAAGTGATTTAGGTAGTTAATTAAAAATTTGGGGGGGAAATTTTGGTCGATAAATAGCTTAATCTAGCATGGCTTTAGAAAGAAAGCTTTAAAACAAATTATAAAATATTGATTTTTAGGATTTAATATTTTATAAATAAAATAAATTATTTCAGGTTTGAAAAATTAAAATGGATTTTTTGGATATCATTTAGTGACTTTTGTACTCATAAGAAATCTAGTTGTAATTATAAAAAGGGGTCAAACTAGACTTTTCTAGCTTAAAGAATATTTTCCAATTTTTTTCTCAAAAAACATATTTATAGTTTTTTTATATAAAAAAACAGGTCCTAACTGCAATTCTATTTAATTAACCAAATGTTCGAGAAATTTAGTAAATTCACATCAAATTATCCTTAAAATTAGAAAAAAATGTGTTAAAATATGGTTCCATAAGCTAAAATTATTTTTTTAATTAAGAAGCTTGGAATTTATTATGATTTTTTAAGTTTAAAGGCCTTAACGAAGGAATTAGAGAATTTTAGTGAATTCACAATTTCTTTATCTCTAAGTAAAATCCAGAAATTGAGAGAAGAATTTAATATATGTAAAACTTAATTAAAAATAGCAAAAAAATTCAAATGAAATGTAGTATAAACATTTAAAATGGGAGAAATTTTTTTGTTGCTAAGTAAAGATAGCCTGGAAATTAATACACATTCAAGTATGTTAGATGATTTAATAAAAGAAATACACAGTTTTGATCACTGAAACTTAAAAAAAAATCTATTTTAGTCCATCAATTAGAGAAAAAGTAAAATTTTATCTCTGAAATTTACTACCTAAAAAGTAAAAGTGCATTCTTTTAAAGGTTAAAGGGTAGTGTGTTTTTTTACATTTACTTTACAACCAATAAAATATTATTTTAATAATCTTTTATATTATTTAATTATAATTTTTTTTAAACTACTTGTTCTAATCATAATTCAGTTTACATAACATTACTATATCAATTACCGAATAGGATATTGTTTGTTTTGGAGTTTCGTTACGGTTTTATCCTTAAAAAATGTCTTGACAAGATGAAGAAAGAATGAGTATATAAATTGTATTGTTTGTTTTGTAGTTTCGTCACGGTTTTGTCCTTAAAAAATGTTTCAACAAGATGAAGAAATAATGAGTATATAAATTGTCCTAACTCGACTCTTAAGCGATGTGAGACTATATTGACAGGCGAGTCGAAGAAAGAATGAGTATATAAATTGCCCTAATCTTTGACTCCTGAACGATGTAAGACTATATTGACAATACCGAAAGAATGAGTATATAAACTGCCCTAATCTTTGACTCCTGAACGATGTAAGACTATATTAGCAATACCGAAACACTATCTTTTACTTAATTGAAAGCATAATTAAGTTTTTGAAAGCACAAAGAAGATGCACAAGTTGATGAGAAGACAAAAGGGTATAGTGAGTTGGTTGAGTCAAAAAGGCAAATTGAATAAGGAGACAGAAGGAACTAATCTTCCTCCATTCTTAATGGATAGGACACAAGTGCAGAAGTGAGCTTCTTCTTCTTCTTGATATCAAGATCCTTTTGAGCATGAAAAGTGACCACTCATTCAAAAAAGCAGCTAGCCCATGCAAGAAGAGAATGGGCTTGACATGATTGATGAGACCCAATGAAGAATTTGATGGGCCTTTTCTTTTTGTGGTCTTCAATTACCATATCTCCTATGGAATCCTTCATTTCAATGTTCACCTTTTTTATTCAATTGGTTGATGGAGGCATGGGAGCATTGGAGATCCTTGTGATCCAATTCCAACAACCTATCATCATCTTCCTTTGCCCAATCAATGGTAGATGCTGCAATATTATTTTATATACTTCCAAAGGAACTTTCCTTCCAAGGCACTTTCCGGTATGGGACCTTTCAAATACATACAAACCAAATATTCTTTATTTGCATTCACAGAATGTAGTAGAAATTGTATCACTCACATTTCAGATCATTTGATACTATGTTCATCACAAATTCCTCCATCCATTATAAATAAAGATAGAAGGAGATCACAACTTTAAATCACATCTACTGATAGGTCTATCTTCACGACGAATATATAATAACATAGAACTTTTGTTCCGATACGTTAATATAGTCTTATTCGCGTAGGACTCGAGGTTAAAGACAGTTTAAATACACATTATTTTCTTTCTTAATTTACCAAGACATCTTTTGAGAATAAAATCAAGCCATCTGTTAGAATCGGAAACTCTTTCTCTTAATTCTTCACTGGGACTATTGTTCCGATAGACACCAGTTTACTCCTTTAATCCTTGAACTCATATATTTCAGTAAAATTATTTGTATTTGTATTTTTATTTTTAACAATTGTAATATGAAATAGTTTACTGTTAGATTATCAAGATCAATACTCTATAACTTATAATACTATGTGTCAGTAAAAATTTGAAGTCTTAACTATTAAGTATAAGAGAAAAAGTTAGGTTTTGCATCAATCTAAAGTTGAAAATATATTGTTTTTCATGTTTAATTTATGTTTTGAAAAGTCACATTTCTAATTTATATATGCTTCCTAAAAATATTATTTAGGAACAACGTCCCCCACAAAATAGTTCTTAGAAAATTTGGGAATTTAACCCTTTTGATTTTAACAAATATTTTGTTGTTATAAAAATAGTATATTACTTTTATTAAATATTTTAATTCAACGCAAAAGTATGGTTACTATTTTTAACAATATTTACATCAAGCTAAGAAAATCATAATTTTTTGAATTCATAATTTATAGAAATCATGATTCACTTGCATGAAAAAAAAATTGTAGAATCTAAACATCATTTTAAAGTAAATAAAAATTGTCATTAAGTTTATTTTTTATTATTATTAATCTTAACCATGTGTTTGATAAAATCGAATATAAATAATGCGAATAAACATAAAATCTATAATATTTTATTTTTTTACTTTAAAACTAGAGTATTATTTTAATATAAAAACATATACTAAATATTTTTTTTATTAGCTGAAATGATCTTAAAAGTTGATGCTTATACTTTTAAAAAGAAGAAATAGTAGAACTATAAATGAAGCATAGCATGCCCTAAACTTGAATTGAAAAGTAATGCATTCACGTGTTGGAGCGTTGTGCATGTCGAAAGAAGGTTTAATGCTATTCTCATCCCTCTTTATCTTCTTTTTTTCTTATGGTTCTCAATTCTACACTTTAAATTCTAAATTCTTGCACTATTTTCTTTCTTTTCAAGTTTATACATAAAGAACAATATAATTTTAGTACATTTATTATAGTTTTTAAATATATTTATCTATTATATTTTAATTTTCCAAAAAAAACATGTAAACATACATTTTAACATATATATCACTATAAGAAAATCATAAAATAAAAATCAATTTTAAAAACAAAAAATAATTAGTTGTTATAGTGACTAAATTAAAGACACTAAATTTTTTTTTGATTTCTAAATTAGTTTCTATTATTGATAAATAGTTTCTAAATAATTGGTAGCTAATTAGATACCAATTTAGAAACTATTTATCAATAAACTAATTTAGAAACCAATAATTTTTTTAGTCTCTAAAATAATCTCTAATTTAGTCACTATAACAACTAATTATTTTTTGTCTATAAAATTAGTTTATATTTAATTATTTTCTTGTAGAGTATTCACACATAAATAATTATACATGGATATTATTATATATCCAATTATATAGTTACAAATTTGTTTTGAAAATTAATAACTTTATAAATATATTTGTGTATATTTATAACTTAAATATGTGTACAATTTTAATTATAGATAATAAAATATATTTTTAAATATATTTTGCTATTTTTAATGAATGTTTTGAACTTGGAATATAAAATGCAACTCTTGCTTAATTGCATGAATATTAAAAAAAAAACATATTTTCAGGTAAAGAATCAAATGTGTTGATATTTTAGTTAATTTTAATCTTAATTTTGGTGGACCTCATTATATTCAAGAGGATTTTTTTATGAAATTTTTTTTATTTTGAAATATAGATTTTTTTGTAATTGTTACATGGATTTAACCTAGTTTTATCGGGTATGTCTTATTTTTAATAAAGGTAACATGTTACACAAAAGATGTCAACTTAATAGAGATATTAATACTAATGATTATATAAAAATATTTTATTTGATAAAAAAAAACTATACCAAAAGTTTATATGCATAATTTTTCTTTCATGAAACTTAAAAATAATATATTATTTTTAATTTGAATTTAGTTTAAATTATACAACAAGAAAAATATATCCACATTATTTTGTTATCAACTTTTTTATATTGATTTTTTTTTTAAATTATGCAAGACACATTTTTACTCTAAAAAAATCAACAAATTGATAAAAATGAACAAAATTGATAATAACATATGTTAAAAAAGTGAATAATTAAGAAAATGATAATAGTTTAAATATAGATTTTAAAATTAATAATAAATTCCAAGTTTGCTTAAGTTTTAGAACTAAATATACAATAAGGTTATGGTTTAGTTGAACTTTGTTAATGTTCAAAACCCTAATTCTTATGATATTTTAAAAATGAAAACTTTACAATATGAGATATATGTCAATGCTTACCCAAAACTATTCCTCATGTCATATTAAAAAGGGGAAAATAATTCTCATTTTTATATATATTTTTTGCTGAAAAAGGAAAAAGAAAAGAGAAACAGTTATCCATTAAGAGGAAAAGTCAACTTGACATGCATAAAACCTCCCCACCCACACGTGCAACTTTTCATTCTCCCATACTTCCATATCATGACAAAAAAATAAAATAAAACAAATAAAAAATATTGCAAAACAATTTTCAAGTGGATAATGGTTTATTCAGGTTCTATACCCATGTTTTTCACATCATATTTAATAGTTTTATAATTTGTCAAAATTATAAAAAATAAATTTATCTATCAACAATAAATGTCGGCCACTAATAAAAAAAAAAAGCTACTTGTAGTCTCTCCATATGTACAGTGACGGATTATAATATATATATATATATATATATATATATTATACTATTTACATAAATTAATATAAAAAACAAAGAAATTTTTCATTATCATAAGTTTATTGATGCAATTACTTTCACTTAATAATAAAATATTGTTTATACACATAAAGTAATATGTTAATTATTTTTTATATAACTAATTTAGACACAATGAATTTGTTTTTGATATTCTACCATGAAAGAAACTAAATAAGAATAAAGTACGAAAAAAACTATCTTATTAAGAAATCAAATATTTATTGAATTTCTTAAAGAAGAAGATAAAGAAAATAAAATATTAGAAGTACATAAAGTTATTTATAAAAACAAATTTCAATGTGAATATTCAACACATTAAGTTTTATAGAATGATTATAGAGATTTACACTAGGACACATAAATCTATTTATTGGGCTTCGTCATTCTTCTATCAGTCCATAACTCAATACAACAAACTCATATACAAAATACATACTTTAATGTTCACATTCTTTAGGCATACGGGCCAAAAATCCAAAACAACAATACATGTAGATATAAATAAGAAAATCAAGAATTCAACTTTGCAAGATACACAAAGAGTGAGATAGTGAAGGAGGGTAGCATGCCAAGTTCACATGTCTCTAACTTCGAAGTAGTTCTTGTTCTTGACGACTATGTCATACATGTGCATGGATCTGAACCTGTTGAAATCCTTTGGGAGGGAGATTAGGTGAACGGTGGAGCGTTTGTGGAACTGAAGTAAATCAGGATCATCATAGTAACGTTCCCACCCTAGTGTACTCAATTTGTGCTCCAACACTGTGTAGGAAGTGATGATTTCATTGCTTGCAGAGTGAATCAACACCTTGCGCTCAGAGTTAGGATTCTCCACTAGCCTCACCACACCTTTATTGAAAACCCAAACCCCAGACATTCTTGGATTGAAATGAGAATTAGTTGAAGAAGAACAAACAAAGTGTTTTTTTAGTGTTTCAGAAGTAGTATGCAATGTAAAATGAGGAGGGGAGTATGGGGTATTGATATATATAGTAAGGGAATGGAGTAATGGGTAAGATGAGATTTTTCTTTTATTTTTATATAACATAATGTGCAAATATGCAATATTCTATGGGTGATAAAGACAATATAGAGTATAAGGATGTTTGGATATGAGTACAACTAAGGTGGGACCTACAAGAAAGAGTATCATAACTATAAACTTTGTAAGTTTGAAATAGAGTTCAATTCACCACCCTTGGTCTTAATTGCATTGGGAGAATCTTGATTCCCTTAACCATTTGCTATGTCCAAAGTTTTGTTACCCCCATTTAAAGAATCTTTGTTTTATAAGAAGAGAATATTATATTTAGTGTGAGTATTATTTATACATAGTTGAGAGCATATTTTCACATGAAATATATAAAATTAAGCTCATTATTAATTTAATGGGGCCAAAAATAATCTACCATCCAAAGTATCACAAATTTGTATCATTAAATGTTGGTGAAGAAAAATTTATGTATGATAGAATGTGGAAATTGTCATTTGGGGTGAATATGACTGTGGAATAAATTTATTTAAGAAAGAAATGAGGATACTCATGCACGGTAGACTCAAGTGAACAATATGCCCTTTTGAAAAAGTTTTTTATGGTTTGTGGGGGGAGGATATCCAGAACATGGTGGGAGTGGGGACCAAAGATGAAAGAAATTGATATCTACTAATTCTAATCGTTAAGTGTGAAAAATAAGCATTGTATGAAATTCATGTGTGTGTTGGAGATTTTCCATGCATTTGTTTTTGTTGTCTAATTTTTATTTTTTGTATAAAAGATTTTTGTTTACCTAATTATAGTGTTGACTGTTCAATCGCCATCCTTCAAATAATATCATATAACTTATGGAATAAATAAATAAACAAATAAAATGAAAGAAAAACGTGAGATACAATCATGTAAGAAAAATATTATATATTTATGGGTTTGTGTGAGAAAAAAATACATAATTGATGGGATAAGAGATCAATGGATAATAACAAGGAAAAAATACATAATTAAATCTATCAAAATCCTAATTCTAATTTAACCATGGCCAACTCATGCACTATAAAATGTATTGCATTGTAGTAGATTATTTGTGAATTACAAAGGATGAAGCCAATAAATTTGTTTGGAAGATGGGAAAATATACATGATTACAAGTTGAGAGTGAATAAAGGTGGAGCTAGATTCCAACCTAAGAGGCATCAAAGTTGTAAGACTTTAGGACACATATTCTCTTGAACCCAACATCTTGGTCGTGATTATGCATCAATTAGCCATCTCCTCCTCATGCCACACGGTCCTGTGACTACGATTCCTAATAATAGTGACTAAAATCTTATTAATTTTCCATATATTATGACAAAGGTTTCTCTTGTAGTCAATTAACTTAAATTCCTTTGGGTGTCAATAGGGCCATGTGAGAGTTTTCAATTTCTAATGTTTTTGTCAATGTAGTGTAATTCTCTAAATTCTCAATGAATGCACCTCATAGTTACCAAATAATGCAATTAACATGACTTGTTTTATTATTTTTTAACATTTGAAACACAAATATGAGATTTCAAACAACAAGGTAAACATTTTATATATTTTTCACATTTCAATTAATGATGCTTGAAGTATGTATTTAATAGTAAAACTTGTCAACATAAATAAAATAAACTTAGAAATGTCATAAATTTGTTTTTTTTTCTCTAAGTTTGTAAGATTCTTCCCATTTCCAAATGCCTCCTTAATGATCTAATAAACTCTTATCTAGAAAGTAAAATCATATCTTGTTTTACTATTTCAATTTGAACATAAATAAAATCAATTGCAACTAATGACATAGATAATAAGGTGGCACCAAAACTTGTTAATTTCAAGCACTTAAAAAAATTTCCTTTTTAAGCTTTTTTGACAAGCTAATGTCAACATTTGACATTATTACTTTTGAGATTTTCATCTATTTTTTTGGTGCAATAAAGTTATTGGGAGAACATATGCTTAGCCCGAAAACAACAATCTTTGTATACATGTTGCTTCTTTTTTCCCATGTAACATTGAGAATCACAAAAGGTTGGCTTCACAATCGATGAAAAACATCCCCCACAACACATGTTTGTAACAAGCCCATGTGATTGCCCCATAGAAAAGTCAAAATCATGGTCATATATCTAACAAAAACATGATACTTGCATGTATCACATCCTTCACATATATCCTTCCATATTAGCCTATCATTTTAAAAGAATGGTTTTACTAAGTAAAGATAGTTATTGACTAGGGCTTTAATTCATATAATAGGTTTTTCTTAGGAATTTCAGAGTAAATCTAAGTTACACATTGAGTAGAAATAAAAAAAGTTGAGTAACATGTAAAAAAAAAGACTCACAAACACATTACTTTAAGTTTTTGGGTTGAAGATTATGTCAATAACTTATATGAGTTGATGAACTTTCAATACATGACAATTTTTATATTGTACTTATCTTATCTGAGTTGGTGACTAAGAAAAACTATATATATATATATATATATATACTTTGATATCATTGTATTAAGAATTTACATTATGGATAATAATTCTGGATAATATAATAGTATTTGATGTCACAAAATTTTAATTTATCATATGGTCTTTGAATCCTTTTCTTTGTATTAAAGATATAGTTTTTAGTTTATTATTTTTGTCGTATGAGTTTATATTCCCTTTTACTTTGATGTTGATATAAGAAATCCATACAACAATTGTCTCGGGGTGAATTTTGCGAAAAGATTAAGTGAGAGGGTCCATAAGGATCAACTTAATTGAAGAAATTAGCCAACATAGTAAACCTGCACATCAAAAGAGTTGAACACATGACCAAACGAGCTCAAAGACAAATATAACTATACATATCATATTTGGTTGCCCGACTTATACCAGGGTTATGATATGACTATTGTATTTTGCGAACAATAAGTTTCATATGTATTGTGGTGATGTATAGGAAGGTTGTAGGACTACGAGAAATGGAGACTGATTTAGTTTGGTCAATCTTGTCTAAACTGTGTAAATCTTTCAATTTATATGAGTTAAAGTACGCTTCTTATATATTATTATTTTTTGTTGATAAAATAATATACAATTTTCTATTTGGTTTTCACATGATTTTTTTTTTCTTTTCCTAAATATTAGTATTTTACATTTAATTATCACATTTTAATGATGTTTTATTACCGAAGATGGTAAGATGTTAGAGTAACTATGTTTATGTGTTTTATATTTTGGATATCCATATTCTATCTTATAACTTAGATAAGTTATTACTCATAAAATTAATTAGGCAACAAACAATAAATAATAACACTTAACAAACTCATTTGTCTTTAATGTCATGGCTGTAGTAATATGATATATGATAACATGCATGTAATCAATAAGAAAATATTTTAATTATTTAGAAGTTTATCTCTAATAATATAACTTATTTTATATGATAAATCATATATTGATCCCACCTATTCTAGAAAGACTCTTGAACTTGTTCTCAACATTAATATTTACTTATTCTTTACACTTTTATTTATTTAGTAACTGAAGTGTCATTGAAACCTCTATTTGGTGTTATGTTCATTCTTTATTTTTGTCTACATTTGACATAATTTAATTTATATGATGTAGTGGTACAACTAATAAAGTGGTTATAATAATAATAATAATAATAATAATATAATAATAATAATAATAATATAATAATAATAATAATATAATAATAATAATAATAAATACAATGCATTATTCTATCATATTCTTTTGTAATTTTATTTTTCTCTCCAGATAAATAAGAAAGATAAAAATTACAATAAATAACAAAATATGATAGTTATCAAGTTTTCTCTTGCTAGCTAATATATGTGTTACCAAACCCCAACCTTTGGCAAATGAATTTATTCTACGGTCTAGTATCACTATAAGAAAATCATTAAATAAAAACTAATTTTATATATTAAAATAATTAGTTATTAATTGACTAAATTGGAAATCATCTTATAAATTAAAAAAATTATAAAATAGTTTTTAAATTTGTATCTAAACATTAACTACCAAGGTTTAGCTACTAATATTTTAGATTATAAATTAATCCTTAGAGACTAACACTACAAGAAAATCATTGAATAAAAACCAATTTTAGAGACAAAAAATAATTAGTTGTTATAATGACTAAATTAGAGACTACTTTAGAGACTAAAAAAATTTGATTTATAAATTAGTTTCTATTATTGTAAAATAGTTTCTAAATTATAATTTATATTTTAAAATATTGGTAGCTAAAATCGTAGTAACTAATTTATAAACTATTTTTTATTAATAATAGAAATCACTTTAAATATTAATAATTTTTTAGTTCCTAAAACAATATCTAATTTAGTTAATTAATAACTCACAAAAATACTTGATTACTTTTATTTAGTTTTTTAATGATGATAATAAGATTAAAGCTAACCACAGATTGATTTGTTTGTTAATCTATGTTGTTAATTAGGTTTGAGATTAACTTTGATTAAAATAAAAAGATGGAATAAAGGGTTCTTTACAAATATTTATTTATTTTGAGAATAAAGTACTAAACATAAGGAATGTAGGATCAATTCTCTCATATTGTGCAATAAAGAAACTCATCATAATTAATTAATATCTAATTAACGTACCAGATTAAAACTCATACGATGTATTTTATAATGATTTTTCAATTTTTTATGTAAACAATGGTATAAAAAAATATTTTGATTTATGCGCATTATTTTAAAGAGTACAATAAATCTCTTTTTATTACTTATACTACATGAAAATATTTATACCAACAAAAAATATATTGAACAAGATTTTTATAAAACAATTTAATACTAGCTAGAATTTAATAATAATCATATATGATAAATTTGGGAGTTCATAAAATTATCTTAAGATTTGTTGATTTAATTGTAATTATATCATTTTAGCACTATTGTTTTCACATGTTGTCACGAAGCTTCTAATTTTTGCATATAATACATTTTTTCATACTTTTTAAACAAAATTATGATAACTTTTAACTTATAAACTAGGAAAACCAAAGTGTTTCCTACTCATGTGTCACAAAGTTAATTATTTAAAATATTAATACAATATTATATAATATATATATATATATATATATAGTATAACATGTTAATTAGCAAAACTTCCTTTATATACTTAAAAAAAAAAGTGTGCTTTTACAAAATTAAATGATTATATTGACAATATTTTTCTTTAATAAATAACTTTAAGAAAAGAAAAAAAAATTGAATTCATAATAAACCAAAAATATTTAATAAAAAATTTCATCGACTATCTTAATTCACTAATAGCCACCTCCTTAATTAATAATATAATTATATATAAAATAATTTCAAATTTTAAAATTCTGAAAGGAATTTAGAGAAAGTGAAACTTTTTAATGAAGTATAAATTAAATATTTGTAACCTGTATAGAAAATTTTGTCCTTTTATTCATTTAAAATTTATCTGTGAATAAAACTTCAAGTTTTACATTAGCTAATGAAATAACACCATTTTGTAAAATGTTATTGTAAAATGATGTCACTAATTTCAACACATTTATCAGCTCAATAAAATACATAAAAATTGAAACACGTGATATTAAGAGGTGGAAGAAAATAATTGAATGATAAAATTAATAAAATAATGATAATTAAGTGACAAAATGATTATAATTAACTTTTTTAACTGATTAAGAATATTTTTTTTATACTATTACTGACCATATATATATATATATATTAATTTAATAAAATAATTAAAATTAAAATTAAAATTAAAATTTCTTTATTTCATGCAATGAATGTAGCTGTAAGATTTTGTGTTAGAATGAATGCTTCTTTGTAATGGATGGATGACATGAGAGACAATAGTTGGTGCAGATTCCTATGAATAAAAAAGGATCAACCTACCATTAATGCCTACTTTTTTTAATTTTAAATTCTAACTAAATATTAAAAATCATAATAAATTGTATTAGAAGACACATAAAAATACTACATAAATATTTTTTTATTAAAAGTTATTTTTTATATTCTAAAGACGTTTATTGACATTCTTTTTCACCAAATAAAATATAAGCACTATCTCTTTGTACAACCTTCTTCGAATCCAATTTTGTGTACAAAACAAAACGCTCATGGATTTTAAATTGTAATTGACAAACGTGTAAGATATTAAATATATTTTAATATAATTGCAAATGGAAGTTTTATATAATAATACAAGACATGTATATAAAAAAAATAATATTGTGTGATTATTTTTTACTTGTATAGACAAAGTGGGTCTAGATAGTACTTTGAATTCGTTGTATAATTGTTGACGTATCGGTCGTTTGGTTTGTTTCTTGTTCTTCACTTTAAGTCTCATTCTTTAATTTGTTGGTGCTCGGTCGGGGTTAACCTGCAAAAGGTTCAAAATTGACCTACAAAAGGTACTTTAACGATCAAGTAAATACTTAGTATAGGAAGTGTATATTAAGAAATGATTAAAAGCATCCCTTAAACTTTTGTCTATGATTTATTTATACTGTTTAGTCATAAGTCGTATGTTGTAATGGGCAGAATTAATCATATATGAGTGATAACTTGTTTTTAGGAAGGTTCTCTGATTTTTCGAAACGTTACCTGAATTTGGTACAATGTGTCCCGAATTCTCATGAAATTCTTACAACTCTCTTAACTGCTATTTACTTTCATGGCTTTGAATTTATCTTCAACCGGTCCATCGGTCACCGATGTCGAGTGATATAGCTCGTCCGATACCAATGCATTTGTAATTAAATAATTTTATAGTTTAATAAATAAAAATAATTTCCTTAATTAATAAGACTTATCACATAACTTTTTTTAATCCATTCTGACAAAATTATATATTTTCATAAAATTATATTATTTTAATATGATAAAAATCAGATACAATGGTGTCAGAATACTTAACTTTCCGCTTTGTAAATAACAAAGAAAATAACCAAAAGGACCTGCTGGATTGCAAATTTTTCTATATTCTTTGAATGACTTAAAATTTCATTTATAACAAAGAAATACATATTTAAAAATAAAATATTATACAAAAATCTTATAATTAATCATAAAAGTGTAATATATATTCAACATTAATTTTATTCTCTAGAAAATTTAGTAGGTATCAATAATATGCAGCGAAAATATTCAAAGTGGATAATGGTTTATTGAGCATGTGTTTCACATCATGTTTAATAGTTTAATAATTTGTCAAAATTCTAAAAGAAATAAATTATGTGTCAACGATAAATGTTGGCCACTAAAAATAATAAAAATAAGCAACTTGTAGTTTCTCCATACACAGTGAGGGAGTATAATGTGTCTATGTTGTAAGATTTATATAAATTAGAATATGGAGTTTAATGTATATGTTTTATAAGATTTATATAAATTATAATAGAAAACAAAGACAATATTCACTACTATAAGTTTTATTGTAGCAATAATTTTTACCTAATAATAAAATGTTATTTATAACTTAAAATAATGTATTAATTCATCACTTTTTTATATAACTAATTTAGATATATATGAATTTGTTTTTGATATTCAATAAGAAATTAAATAAAAACAAAGTAAAAAAAACTTGATAAATAAATCTTTCCATCAAGAAATCAAACGTTTATCGAGTTCCATAAAGACGAAGACAGAAAATCAAATAAAGAAAATATTATAAGTATATAACGTGATTTTGATAAATGAACTCACGAAGTAAAATTTAATGTAAATATTCAACACCCAAGTAAGAAAACTGGACTTTGATTACAATGTTTACATAGATTTACATCAAGACATACACATACACTCATCGGACTTCAGCATTCTCCTTCTCCTATCATATCATAATTCAATATGACAAATTCATATACTAATTACACAAATTAATGTCCTCATTCTTTAGACATAGGTCATAAATCCAAAACCAAACAATCATGTAGATATAAATAAGAAAAATAAGAAATTCAACTTTGCAAGATACACAAAGAGTGAGACACGTGAAGGAGGATAGTATGCCAAGTTCACATGTCTCTAACTTCAAAGTAGTTCTTGTTCTTGACGACTATGTCATACATGTGCATGGATTTGAACCTGTTGAAATCCCTCGGGAGTGAGATTAGGTGAACAGTGGAGCGTTTGTGGAACTGAAGTAAATCAGGGTCATCATAGTAACGTTCCCAACCCAATGAACTTAGCTTGTGCTCCAACACTGTGTAAGAAGTGATAATTTCATTGCTTGTAGAGTGAACCAACACCTTGCGCTCAGAGTTGGGGCTCTCCACTAGCCTCACCACACCTTTATTGAAAACCCAAACCCCAGACATTCTTGGATATAAACAAGAACTAGTTGAATAAGAACAAACAATGTGTTTTTCTAAGTGCTTGAGAAGTAGTGTACAAGGTGAGATGAGGAGGGGATATGAGGTATTGATATATATAGTAGTGAAATGAAGTAATGGGTAAGATGGGATTTTGTTTTTTTTTTCATTTTTGTTTTTATTTTTATGTATGTGCAATAAAAATTCTATGGTGGTTTAAAGACAATATATAAAGTATAGGGATATTTGGATGTGAGTACAGCTAAGGTGGAACCTAAAAGGAAGAGTATCATAACTATAAATTTGTTAAGTTTAAAAGAAAGGGGTGTTTGAGAGTTCATTTTGTCACCCTTTATTTTAAATGGATAGGGGGAATCTTAATTTTCTTAACCATTTGGTGAGTTCAAATTTTTTTTAGCCCCACTAAAAAGAATATTTATTTTATAAGAAGAGAAAATTATTCTATAAATAAGATTGGAGTTAATAATATAAGAACTTGGTGTGAGTAATATTTATACAAAGATGTTGAGAGCATATTTTCACATAAAATATTAGTAAATTAAGCTCATTATTAATTTAATGTAGCCAAAAATAATCTACTATCCAAAGCATCACAAATTTGTATCATTAAGTGTTGGTGAAGAAAAGTTTATGTGTGATAGAATGAGGAAAAATGTCATTTGGAGTTGAATGTGGCTATGGAATAATTTTCTTTAGGAAAGAAGTGAGGATGCTCATGCACAGTGGACTCAAATGAACAATATGCTCTTTTGAAAAAGTTTTTCTATGGTTTGTGGGGAGGATATTAAGAACATAGTGGGAGTGGGGACCAAAGATAAAAGAAAGCATGGTAGGAAATCCATGTGTGTGGGAGATTTTCCATGCATTTGTTTTTGTTGCCTAATTTTTGGTTTTTGTATACAAAGTTTTTTGTTTGCCTAACTATAGTGTTAATTGATCCTTCAAATCATATATAATTCTAGAAATAAAGAAATATATATATATATATAAAAAAAGAAAAATGTGAAATAAAGTGATGTAAGAAAAAAATTATAAAATTATGGGAATTTGAGTGGAAAAATACATAATTTATGGGACAAGATGTCAATGGATAATAACAAGGAATAATAAAAAAAATCCCCAACAAACAAGCTAAATCTTTGAGTGAAATGGTTTTGAAAATGACTATATTCTAACTATATCCAGAATATATTTGGAAATTGTTGGTCTATTGAACTTCATTTTATGGAACACAAGTTATAATATTACCACAAGAATGAGAGAGGATATATAATAACAACATAAATTTGAACATTTTTGCTAGCTTCATTCATTAGTTGGTGTCTCATTAAATCTATCAAAATCATGGTTTTAATTTAACCATGACAAACTCATGCATTATTTTATGTATTGCATGCATTACATCATGTGTGAATTATAATTATAAATTATGTATATATCTTTTATTAATTATTTTGTAACTCAAAGATGAAGTCAACAAAATTTCTTGGAAGAGAAAATGTGCATGAGCACAAGTTGAGAGTGAATAAAGGTGGATTCCAACCAAACCAAAAGTTAAACTATCAAAATTGTAGGACTTTAGGACATACAATTTCTTGAACCCAACATCTTGGTCGTGACTATGCATTAGTTAGCCATCTCCTCCTCGTGCCCCCATGGTCCTATGACTATGATGCCTAACAATAGTGTCCAAAGTCTTATTAATTTGTCATACATTACGACAGAGAGTTTGATAAGGGCTTCTTCTTTAGTCAATTTAGCTTAAATTCCATTGGGTGTCAATAGGACCACGTGAGAGTTTTCAATTTCTAATGTTTTGTCAATTAGTTGATAACATAACTTCATATAATTCAACTCTCCTATAAACGCAATGCATTGTAATCCTCTAAATTCTCAATGAATGCATCTCACATCATAGTCACCAAATAATGCAATTAACATTGCTTGTTTTATTCATTTTGAAACACAAAAATTCGAGATTTCAAACAACAAGTTAAACATGTTATACATTTTTCATATTTCAATGAATGATACTTGAAGTATATATTTAATATTAATATTTGTCTACATAAATAAAAATAAACTTGAAATTGTCATAAATCTCAATTTTTTATAATAAATTTGTAAGACTCTTCCTTTTTCAAATGCTTCATTAATCCTCTAAAATACTTCTACGTAGAAAGTAAAATTACATCTTATTTTATTATTCTGAGCATCTCAGCTTGAATGCAAATAAAACTAGATGAAACTAATAAAATGAAGAATGAGGTGGCATCAAAACTTGTTAATTTCAATCACTCTAAAAAAATTCTCTTTTTGAGCTTTCTTAACAAGCTGATGTCAACATCTGTCATTATTACTTTTGAGATTTTCCCATATTTGTTTGATGCAATAAAGTTGTTGAAAGAATATTTGTTTAGCCTAAAAACAACAACCTTTGTATACATGTTGATTCTTTTATCCAATGTAACATGTTGGCTCCACAACATGTGGAAAACATCCCCCACAACACATGTTTACAACAAGCCCATGTGATTGTCCCATGGAAAAGCCAAAATTCTAGTCTCATATCTAACAAAAACAATATACATGCTCGTATCACATCCTTCACATATATTCTTCCATATTAACCTCTCATTTTAAATAAATGGTTTTACTCAGTGAAGATAGTTCATGGTCAGGGATATATGTCATATAAAAGGTTGCTTTAGGGAATCCAAAAGTAAATCCAGGTTACACATTGAGTAATAATGAAAAAAAAGAGTAGTATATAAAAAAAACTCACAAACTCATTACCTCATAGTAAACAAAATATTTTAAAAATAAAATACTATAAAAAGTCTTATAATTAATCAATAAATGTAGAAATATATTTTATAGTTACATGTATCTATTTAATAGAAAAACAACTATATGAATTGCTTGCCTATATACATATTTTTTTAAAACAAAATTTGGGAGATCATCTCATCTACATCTAAAATATGACAAGATAAAGATGAGTAAGAAGCTTTTAATTTATAAGAATATTATTTTGAACTTAGACCTCTCAATTTGATAATTCTTAAAATTAACACTAAACTAAGTAAATTCAGGTTGATTATTCTCTCTCTAATGATCAAATTCAAAATAGCCACACACATATTAATCAATCAAGTTTTATACATATTCAACATTAATTTTATAATCTAGAAGATTTAGTAGGTATCAATAGTATGGAGCAAAAATTAAAACTGGACCGTTTCCTTAGAATTTGGGCCATGTTACATAGGCCGAAATAAATTACTATTTGAAACCCCTAAATTGCTATTAAAATGTCCACTTGTGTAATTCACTCTAGATACAAGTTTTCTTAAGCTTTGTTTTAATAGTAATAAAACTGTTTATAATTTAAATTACCTCATTTAATTAAAATTAATTAACTGCAATTAAACCATTCATTTCAATAATAAGACAATTAAATATAATATAGATTCCTTTTTTAACTGAAATTAAATTCAGTAAGATAGAAGTTGTCTATGTTCTATAATATAACAATATATAAAGTAAAAAATAACTCTTAAGAATATGTTTTTTTTTTAATTATTTCTTTTTAAGTTTTGTTAAAATAAAAATCGAAATAATTTTTTTTTTTTGCAAAAATAGTTATTTTAAAACATAATTATAAGGAATATACTTTTTGTAACTACCTTTAGTCTTTTATTTTTATTTCACAATCTTATCCTTTAATAAAAGGTGATATGTTTTTTTTAAATATATTTATTGAAAATTTTAATTAAATATTTTTATCTCTTAATAAAATAGAAAAAAAAATCTCTTATTTAGTAAATTACTTATCTGCACAAATTTCTTCTAAATATAACTAAATAACTTTTCTACCTAAAATAACTAAACATGGATTTGTTTAATTATTAAATCATTCTATTACTTTTTTTTTACAATTTTAATTAAAAATTGTGGACACATATACAATTTAACTTTTTTTAGAGAAACCGCATAGTTACCGACTTTTAAATTTATTATGTTATTTTTAATTACCATCAAACACTACTTTTTTTTCTTTTATATTTCTCTTCTCTTGTAAAATTAATACATGAGATTATATAACAGGAAAATACTACAAATATATCAAATTAAATTTAATAAATGATTTTTTATAATAAAAATGTAGTTATATAAGCGCAATAATATTTGATTATGCTAGTTATAACTGTAATAATAATTTTTATTTTTTTATCAACAATAAACAATAAATATATGTGAATCACTTTAGGGATGACCTAACTCTTATACAAAACACACGACATTTAACTTTTTCTACATCACACACCCCGCCAACACCTAAATAGTATTTAAAAAAAACTAGAAAGAACCCCCTAGAACCCTCGCTCTTATATTCAAACAAAACATCATCTTCATACAGACCAAAGTAGGGATGGCAAAGCGGGGCGGATCGGCCCGCGGTCCGCTGGTAAAAAACGCGGGATGGACTGACCTTTTCAACCTGTTAACCCGCATTAGCCTGCGCAGGCCAGCAGCGGGGCGAGCTGGCCCGCTAACCCGTAAGAAAGAAAAATTGGCACTTAGCAGCAGCATGGCAACGTAATTAGATTTTCACAAAATTTCAAAAAAAGAAACACAACACAATCGCGTCAATATTGTTTATGTTTAATGTTTTTGAATTAATGTTTATGTTTAATGTTTTGGAATTAGGTATTTTTAATGTTTTGGAAGTGGAAGAATAGTGATATTTGATATTTATCTTAATGTTTAATGTTTTGATGTTTGACTATGTTTGAAAAGGAAAAAAAAATAGGTTTGATAGTAACAAATATATAGGTTTAATTTAACAATTTTTTAAGAACAAAATATAAAAAAAATATTTAATTAAAAAAAATGTGGCCGGCCCGCAAACCCGTGAACCAGCTCTTATGCGGGGCTGGTTGGCCCGCCCCGCATTTTTGCGAGCCAAGCGTGGGACGGACCAATGCGGGGCGGGCTGACCTGCTTTGCCACCCCTAAACCAAAGGATCAACACACCTACAATAATTATTATTATGAAAGAAATTACCCTTACTAATCAAAATTACCATGATACAATTATGACAAAGAGAATTTGTATCATAATTTATTTATTTACTATTAGAAAAAAAAAGTATACACTAAAATTCAAATTATTTATTTCTCTTGAAATTAAAAACCCTTTTTGATGGCTTATAAATATAATATTTTTTTAAAACTTGGAATAAGTAAAAGAATGGGTGAGAGTTTGTGCGATTGAAAAGAAAAAGAATTATTGGATGGAGAATATTTGGTTATATTTTATGATGAACTTTGAATAAACAAAGATTTAATGCTATTCAGAATAAAGTCCCTAACCTAAAAGAATCACGAATCTCTTCATATTAAAGCATTTTCAGAGAATTTTTTCGTAATAAATAAATCTTTTATTTTTTTATAAAAATTTTATTTTAAATATCACTATACAACTTGACATCTCATTTATGTTGTCACCTCAAATAACAATAATTATTTATCATCACACGAAAAAAATATGATTTAAAAAAAAATCGAATAAAAATACGAAAGACTAGACTAAAATTCATATGTTAACAACTACTAAATAAAAACCTCTATAAATAAATCATAAATTAGTGAACTTATATAATAAAATAATTGCTCTTTCATATTCTCAAAAAATATAAAAATATAATTGTGTTGTAGATTTTTTTAAAAGGTAAAAATTCAACATATTTTATATACGTAATAAGATACTTAAAAAGTTCATAGACTTCTTATCATGTTGACTAAATATACATATTATACATTTTTAAGAAAATTAATATGTAATATGTGTATTATGTATATATGTTAAATAATGTAACATTAATAAATTATTTTAAAAAATATATTTCACAATAATTTTTTTAAATAAGATATAAATTTATCTTTTATAATTTTATACGGTTGAATTTTTTACTGAGAAATTTTTGAAATTATTTTAATTTTACTTAATTATAATTTACAAATTTCAAGAAATAACCGATTATTATTATTTTTTAATTATATCTTTATTATTTACCAAATATTTTCTCTCTCACTCTCTCTATATATATTGTAATATAGAAATAAAGAAGGATAAAATGTAAAGTGTTATAAACATTTTGCTAAAATAAAAGAAATTGATTGATTTATCTATGAAATTTAAATACATTATAGTAATTTTAATATCTTAATGTCAATAAAACTATCCGTTAGATTTAAAACATTGTTTTAGTTAAGTTGAAATTTAAATTAGTATAAATTAATAGTGCCTTTATCAAATGGACGAATCGAAATATTAACAAAAAGCGCATTTGGTGTAGTGGTATCATAGTACCCTCCCACGGTACTGACCGGGGTTCGATTCCCCGAATGCGCAATCTCTTTTTATAATATATTATTAAAATAAATACAAATTAAAATATTTAAAATCATAAATAAATACAAATTCTAAATTATTTAATATATTATTAAAATAAATAAATTTTCTAAATTTTTTAAAATCCTAAATAAATACAATTACTAAATTATTTAATGTCCTATTTAAATAAAAGTCTGAAATAAATAAAATTTTGAAACTATTCTAAATCTTAAATAAAATACACATCTTAATTATTTAATGTGCTATTTAAAAAAAATATGAAATAAATAAAATTTCTAAATTTCAAAATCCTAAATAAATACAATTCTTAAATTATTTAATTTTCTGTTTAAATTAAACTCTGAATTAAATAAAATTATTAAATTATTCAAAATCCTAAATTATTTAATTCTCTATTTGAATAAAAGTTTAAAGTAAATAAAATTCTTAAATTTTTAAATAAATACAAATCCTAAATTATTCAATGTCCTACTTAAATAAAAAATCATCAATAAATAAAATTCCTAAAATATTCAAAATCAGGATTAAATAAAATTTCTAAACTATTTAAAATTATAAATAAATACAAATATATATTTTTTCTATTTAAAAAATCTAAAATAAATAAAAGTTCTAAATTATTTGATGTTCACTGAAAAAATATAGAAAATCGATTATGTACCTTTACAAAGACACCACAACATCGTTTATGTGAGTGGAAAAAAAATCAACATCGATTATGGATACCAGAACACCAATGTTCACCGAGAAAAAATTATGGATAATCGATTATCTACTTCTTCAAAGACACCACAATATCGATTATGTGAGTGAAAAAAACCAACATTGATTGATAGCCAATACATTGATAACTAATTAGATACCAATTTAAAAACTAATTTATAAATTTTATTAATAATAAAAACTACTTTAAATACCAATATTTTTTTAATCTTTAAAATAGTATATAATTTAATCAATATAGTAACTAATTATTTTTAGTATCTGAAATTGATTTCTATTTACTAATTTTCATGATATTTTTTAACACCAAATTGTCTTTTGAACACAAAAGAAATATCTTTTATGATAATTAATATTTCATTCTATTTTTTTATTTGCAAATATTTTTATGTGTTTCTTTTAACTCAATTAATTTTGTATGACTGATATTTTTTTCCTTCATTGAAGTTTATGTGTAATAAATCAATATTGTTAGAAGCTATCTATTTGTTACTTTCTTTTTGTTGTTTCTTTGTCATATTAGGCGAAACACAAGGGAACTTGTGTTGAGTTTTTTTAATTTCAATTAGTGTCTTCAAATAGTGTGCAATGGTTAAAAAATATTGGTTTAATAATAAGAAAATTTGTTCATAAGGATAAAAAAAAAACTAATTTTGTATTGTTAGCAATTTATACAAGAGAGTAAAAGCCTCAACAAAATTACTTCTTTAAAAATATATACTTATAAAAATTGTTTTGAGAAGTAAGTAAAAAGAGTAATTTGATGTTTGGCTAAAAATAACTTTAAAGAATATTTGTCATGAGATTTCATCATAGTAAAATTTCCAATATCTAAACATAATCTTAGTGATTCATTAAGTTTAAAGAGTCAATACAAAAACAACCTATCTTTCTTTGTTATTGGTGAAAACATCTTTATCTTTTAAAGAAAAAAAAAGTATTTTAAGTTGATTTTTAAAAAAATATAACTCAACCTCATTTCTTGTGTATTTTCCACATAGTTAGGAGATAAAAATAAAATAAAAAATTGAAACTAACTTTTTTATAAGTTAAAAATAATTTATGTACAAAATATTTTTAATAAAAAGAAACAAATATCATAAACATGCACTTCAAAGTGTTCTTCACATTTATAACTTTGTTTAACAAATGTATAACTTTAAGTTTGATTAAGACTGTTTAAAAGCTTACAAGTACATACTTCTCTAATAGAGCCCAGGAGATAAAATTAAAATAAAAATAAAAATTAATTTTTTATAAGTTGTTCCTATTAGGGAGGTGAGACTTAGAGAACTATTGAAATCTACGTCTTCCTCCTTTGATTAGGCAGGTTGCTAAGGCCTTATTAGGATCCTTCTTGCCTCCGTGCTTTTCCTTCGACTCTTAGTTTCAGGGGAATGTCAAATGGAGGAGGCACCTGCAGAAGACACTTCGACACTAAAGTCAATAAAGCGGGTGATCGACACTGAGGTAGATGCACAGTAATAAATGATGTACCTTTCTCCTTGAAAATCTTGTTATTTATATTATTTTAATGGACTTACCTTATTGGATCTGATTAGTGAAATGGATCACACTTATAACTGTATTACCTAATCCTTAATGAGAGATCAACTTCACTGAACGTTAATGGATATGTGTGTTGGTTGGCCGGATCGTTCATGGTAGTTTCCCTCATGTATGGTCAGATTTCCCTTATCTCGGTCAATTTTTCTTGATCTCGATTAAGATAGTTAAAATTAATTTATATCCAAAATAATTTTAATAAAAAAAATATCATAGTCATACACATAAAAGTGCTTTTACATTTATAACTTTGTCTTTTAACAATTGTATACCTTTAAGATTGATTAAGACTATTACTAAGCTTACAACAACATCTTTATCTAATAGAGTTGGTTCAAATTCTAGAAGATGAAATTAAGTCGATTGATTAAAAAAAATTAAATATTTTTTCTTCATCTCACATTTAATTTTTTTTTTTTTATATTTAAAGTATTGTTTATTTTGAAATTTAAAATTTATCATAATATTATTCTTAAAAAATATTCCAAAAAGTTAAAAAAGAAAAATATATTTAAATTACATTAACTCTTAAGTCATATAAAATATTAAACTTGTGAAACTAGTTTTATTAAAAAAAAATCTTTCATTATCATAATTTTCAACCAAATTATTAGTAAATGAAACTATTGAACATGTCAAAGTAGTTTTATTGAAAAAAATCATCTTTCATTTTCACAATTTCCAATGAAACTATTAGTACACAATACCAATAGTAAAATCTTATTCCACTAACTGAGATCACCAACATGAATCACAAACGATGACATTCCATAACATTAGAATCAAAACTTGAAATAGTAAAATCTTATTCCACTAAGTGAGATCAGCAACATGAATCACAAATGATTCCATAACATTAAAATCAAAACTTGAAATAGGAGTTTATAATCTTACTCTTTTAGCTGAAACCTTTTTTGGACTTATGTCCGTGTCTAAACTACTTTCATCAGCTTTTTCTTATCTCAGTGGCTGTTATGCAATGTCTCATGTCTTTTCTTGCATAATCACACACCCTCATTTACTCTTTACAAATGTCTGATCACAAATAATCTCTGATCATTTTCTCTGTTCAACTCATTTGGCTTCTATCTTGTATACTATGTTCTGACATGGACAGAGCAAAACAAGAGGTGGAAATTGGAACACCATATGACCATGAACCTTGATTTATCACCATTATTATCGGATCATGCAATTCTCAAGGAGACCAAGTTTTGGGGTTCGATGAACCTGACTTTGGCAAGATATTGTCAATGTTCACCAAGAACAGATACACTACATCACAGATTGACTCAGATTTCATGTTTTTTTCCAATTAAAAAAAATTACTGTCAATGTTCTGATACAAACAATTCAATATCCATGATTATCAATTTGTAACAGTAACATGCACCATCTATTGTTTTTCCTCAAAGTTAACTATATCATCTTTCTGAAGCATAGCTTTGATGTGAATACAAGGTACTGTATTGGGTATTGTTTACCTAACTTGGGATCAGCATAACACTAAAGTGGGATAATCATTCTGTCGCTCTCAAATTTTATTCAAGATAATAAGGGATCAATTCACTTGCTCCATTATTCTATCTCATATATTCCACATGCATACCATAAAAAAGATAAGAAATTCAGAACACAGCTAATGTTATGCTAATTCAATATCATTGGTTGCCAATGTTATGCTTGCAGAACTATGCAACAGGTGAAACATTGTTTTTCAGTACTTTTTCTCAAGATTACTTTCTGTCATGTAGTTTATTATCCAAGTTTCGTACAAGAACACAACAAAACAAGATAATAAAAGATTAAGGAAGTTTCGTTTGTCAAATCTACAACTTCTCTTCCCTAGAATCACATGTTAACATGCCTTTTCTCTGTAATCACTTCAATTCAACATAAGAAAATTTCAGTCAGAAACCAGAAAATAACTTTCTTTTTTGATGATTTGTGAATAGAATGAAATTGAATAGTAGGGAAATCACAAGCTGTACGTATGTTATATCATACCAGAAAAATACAAAGTCAGGTAACGAGGTATATGCAACAAATTAAGATCAACAACATCATTAAACATCGTTACTCAACCTTAAAGAAAACCAACAGTGAAATCCAGAAACCATGAAAACACAACTAACTAAACAAAAGATTCAAAAATCAAATCCACCAGCATCATCAAATCCAGCATCGTAACCGGCATCATAATCCGCAGCATCAGACACCATATCTCCGATCAACATACCCCCCAAGGCCCCACCAAGCAACCCAGCCCCCAACCCCATTCCAAACTTGTTCTTCTTCGGTTTCTGGGCTTGTTGCACATATCCACCTTGTTGTGGGTATCCTTGTGGGTATCCATAACCATTCTGTTGCGGGTATCCACCATATCCATTTTGTGGTGGATATCCACCGTAGCTCTGTTGTTGCGGTGGATACCCATATCCCGGTTGTTGGGGCGGATATCCACCGTAAGCCGGTTGTTGGGGCGGGTATCCATATTGCGCAGCCGGATTCGGCGGCGGAGGATGTGACGTTCCGTAAGGAATTGCACTCGATCCGGCGGATGTCTGCGGTGGGTAAGCCATCACCGGCTCCGCTCCTGTTTTCGATGCGGCGGCGGCCACGCTGCCGGCGGGGACCGAATTAGAAACTTTTTCGGCGAATTTGTAAGAGAAATTCAACGATCCCTTGGATTTTCCAGAAGATTTCAAGACCTTGTAGCTGACGTTTCGGGAGCCGTTGTCGTCGCCGGGGTTGTCGACGAGCTCCCTGAGAGGAACATGGACGGTGCCGATGAGGGTGTCGCCGAGGGTGCGGTCGGAGAAGAGCTTGATCTCGAGGGTCAAACGGTTCTCCTTGGCCAAAGCCTCGTTGACGGAGAATTTCACCGGAAAGTTCCACTTGGGGTTGCTGCCGCTGTCTTTGTCCACCTGGGTGGTTGCACTCTGAAGATGAAAAGGGTCACCGGTGAGCGAAACGACGGCGTAAACGTCCATCTTGGAAAAAAGATTAACATTCTTTATGTCTTTTGCTGATACGATGTTGAGTTCCAAGGTTCTGTATTCCATTGTTTTCACAGAAAAAACAGAAAACAGAAAACTGAAAACAGAAAGAAGAAGAAGAAGAAGAAGAGTTTCTGAATTGGTGAAAAACCTTGAATGCTTGCAATGTTCTTCACAACTGAAACAACGACGAAAATATATATATAACTTTGAAGAAAGACATTTAGGAACCTTCCAGGTATTATTATTTAATGTATTATTTATTTTTTTTCACGCGTTTTCCTATTTTTGCTTTCCGTTAATATTATTATTTTTATTATTATTATTATTCCATGGCGGTTCAGTGTATTTTTTATTCTTGCTTAATGCATAAGATATTTTTCTAAATATGAGAAATTTAAAAATAGAAAAAACGACAACTATGGCCTTTTATGTCGCATTTTGTAGCGATTCTTGTTTTATTTAGTATTATTTTTGGGTAATGATTTGGTGCACACCCTAATGTCTAATCGAAACAGTTTCGCCAGCGTGAAAAATAATTAATGCATAACTTAATTATTCCTAAAAAAAGGGATATTAAATTATATTTTTCATTAATGAGTATTTTTTTTTGTCAAATCAAATTAAATAATCTAATGTAATCTTTCATGAAATAAAAAGTTTTAATGTAACTTTTTTATAAATATCTTTTTACCTTCCCCATAAGTCTGGAACGTGCATGAAGAGTTAACGTGTCGTGCGCATCGCATATCCATATACGCGGGCCGGGCCGGGCCGCGGCTTTGACACGGAGTCCATGTTGGGCCCGGAAACCGTTTGCAAACCGAGTTTTTTAACCTAAGAGAAGAAGAAAAAAGAAAATAAGAATTTAATTGATCCTAAATTAATAGTTTTTTTATTAAAATTTACAGATAAATAATTTTTTAAAATATGTGTGGACACGAAATTATTTTTTTATTTGATAATAAAGGGCTTATATTTATAGATTTATTTTATACATAAAAAATTAATTAATAAGTCAATTTCATTCATATGAAAAAGTATATCGATTGTAGTATTTATTCTTTTAAGATCTTCATTTCTAATTTATTATATTTTATTTTATTTTCTCTTGATATATATGAATAGTTATATCCAATAGTTATAGATATATTTGCTTTTAAGTTATTGGGATTCTTGTCAGGCTTCCATTTGCTTCCATTTGACAAGAACTTGCACTCAAGCATATTTTGTGAATATCCAATTTGCCTTTTCCACTTTATTTTTCATTTTATTTTATTTTTTAATAATATTAATTAAATTTTATTTATTATATCCAATCAGCCGAAACCCAACACAATTTCTCTTCTTTCTTTCTTTATTTTCCAGCTTGTTACTTATTCCATTATGTTTTTCTTTATATTATTGTTTTGTTTATTTATAGTAAGATATGGATATCTGAATGAAACCTAATCTAAGAAAATACTTGCATGAGACTAGAATAAAATGAGAATCATGATTTAGCTTCTCGTAATAGTGAATATATATTCATTTATATACAATTTGATTATATAATTATATAAAAATATTAAGAAGTGGACTTTAAACCTAATTCAACTCTATAAAATCGGTTTATGGGATGAAGTTTGCACTTACTTATATACTATGAAAAACTCTAATTTCTAGTAGATGAAAATCTCAAAAAAAAAAAACACAATAAAATTTGCTGAAGAAGTTTATCTGTACATGTAATTAACCTAATTAGTTCATTTTTTAATTAAATCTAATTAATAATTAATTATCTTTTATTTTTGTTGAGGTAATAAAAGTCTACACATTGTTGATTTCTATTAACACAGTAAAAGCATACACATTCATGACTGAATGTCTATTTTTATTCTCCTTTTACTCTGTTTTAGATTGTATTTATCACATAAAAAAATATTAAGTTTAATGTAATTTGACTTTTCTTATCATTTTGCATTTTTTTTTCATTTTTAATGTAACTTCTTTTTCTTAAACTACAAGAGAAAGTGTCCGCAAGCCCTCAACTTCAAACATACTGTTTTACCCATTGGGTTTGAGAAAAGTTTTGTTGACTATGTGAAGTAACATACATTTAACACTATTTATATTAATATAATAATATTTTTAAATTAAAAATAATAATAAAATATTAATTTTTATATATAAAAAGAGGTGACCCAGTCACACCTTCGAGCATGGCCAGCTCTCTCATAGTGTAACGAACGATTACTAGTGATTCCGGCTTCAGGCGAGTTGCAGCCTACAATCCAAATTGATCCAAATATGCAAATAAAGAAAGAAACAGCCCTACAATCCAAATTGATCCAAATATGCAAATAAAGAAAGAAACCATGGATACTTATGTTAATGAAAAGATGAAAAGAACAAGAAAGAAGCCATGGGATAATTATGTTAATGAAAAGAACATTAAAAGTTTATGGGAATCTTCAAATTGAGTCTGCAAAGAAGTTGGTTAATCAATATTTGAGTATGTTAAGGACACACCTATTTTCTCACATTTGGTAGAATGCATGTTTCATGATATATATAGCACAAGCTACTCAAAGCAGCATCTCAGTAATAAAAAACAAAAACTTCTTTCATATTCAGATTTTCTTTCTAAGAAGGATCTTAAACAAAGGTTCTAAAACAAGTGAGGTGATCATAATGGAAAACACATTCCTCCTACAAGTACATAAGGCTGTCTTGTGGCCTAGAGACACCAATCCATTCCCTAATTAGTAAATCTTTAGACTCACAACAAATGCCACCATATATTCATCAACATATGTCAATACTTAATCTCCAAAGCTGGCAGCCAGAAAACATATATAACTTTTATTTTTGGTTATATGTTCATTAATAACCTAAGAAGGAATCTCAAAGCTAGAAAATTTATTCCACATCACCAGATCTGCGATAAGGCATGTATCTGTGGTCCTTTGCAGCATTCCTTCTCCTCCTCTTCTCAACAAATGCTTCAAGTTTTCCAAATGACTAAAAATTATGAATAGATAGATTTAGTAGAAAAGTTTCTAGTTTTCCATATGACTAAAAATGATGAATAGATAGATTTAGTAGAAAAGTTTCAAGTTCTTCAGATACTAAAATTGATGAATAGATAGATTTAGTAGAAAAGTTTCAAGTTTTCCAGATGACAAATGTTTATGTATTTCAGCTGCAAACAATGGAAAAGGGTGTCAGCATCTATAGGGATGCTTCATTGATCCATTTCATATGTATTTATTTGTGTGTGAATGGAAAAGAAAGCATGGCAGGAACCATTACATTTCTTGAGATAAAAAGGACGTTTTCCCTGCTTTGCTGCTTCTCTCTCTTTCTTTTTGTGCTTAGCCAATATTTCTGTATCAATATTCTTCATTGAATCAGACTTCATTTGTTTATCCTGAATAAACATGTAATTGACATGATGAGAAAATCAGTAAACATTATAGTTTTGGAAGTAGAAAACAAACTAGTAAAGAGTGAAGTACTAACAATCCATGATATACGTTCTTCGATTTCACCTATGCGCTTCAGATCTTTATCTTTTTTCAGTTCCTTCTTCAGAGCCTGTTCTACCAAGATGATGAAGTCAGAGTTCAGAGTTAGCCCTACAGAAAAGTTTTTCAATTTCCAAGTATTATATATTACAAGACAAGTTTCAAGATGAACATTAGTTTTCAACTCTAGTGAACAACTAGCAAACATATTCACCACTTCTGAAGGAACAACTATATTTACAGCAACGAGCACATATGACTTACATTTTCTATTCAAATAAAACAATTTTAAAATTGTATTTGTACCGGTCGGCACCATACAAAAATATGTTTGTACTCAAATAAAATAATTTTAAAATTGTATTTGTACTGGTCGGCACCGTACGATTGAAGGGTCTTCATTGAATAACTTAATTAAATAAAGAACGTGGTTACACGTGAAACGAGCAGTTACAACTCCCGTTGAACAAGTCAAGCACGTTCTCTGGAGCACTCCCTGGATTTCAGAAAACCACCAAGCATGACCCAAAGACCACTAAGCGTGTCTCTAGCCGTCAGTTGCTTGACCCACATGGCCAAAGCCCAAGTCAACCTACTAAAAGGACTTCTGAAAGGGGAGAAAGGTACGTTTTTCATATTATTAAAGAATTCTCCCTGGACATTCTGGCTGACTTGAGCATCGGAGCACAATCGCAGGTACCCCACCGGCCGACCGAGGTATGCGCAGAGGGAAGGAGACTTGAAGAATAAGGTAACCAAGAGTGAAGTAAGCATCATATATCGACGTGAATCAACATTACTCAGTCCCCGATATACGTAACCACTGATGCTGTCATGTCATAAAAACATTTCTGTTCAATTTTTCTAACACATGTAATAAGCACTTACGTGATGGAATGCATTGCAGTAACTCAGTTAACCCATCTCATATCCTAAATCTACAAACATGACAACCAAAGTCTTAATAATGTGTGTCCATGCTTTCAGGAATACACAATTTCAGCTCAGAGCTTCTCTTTATCTTCATATTTTACTACTTGTAATAATGACTTACATGGCAACATGCACTGCAGTAACATAAATTTAAAAATATATAAACAGAACATTTAACTCTTTACAAGGAACAAATAAATCTACCTTGGATGGAGCTTGTATAACCTCTCTAAAAGAAGAAACTGCCCTCTTGCTACTGGACAAAAGAATCAGAAAATTAAAAAAAAAAAAACTCTGTTAAACTGCTAAAAACACAGCACCTATTCTTGTTAATCCTCTTTAACTTTCTGTCTTCTTTGGGTTTCTGAAAAAAAACATGTGCCCCATTGGAGCGTGCTTTCTTCAGCTCCTCAAAAGTTACATCATTCTCTATCTCCTCCGTTGGTATGAAGCTAGAATCAATTGGGTTAGACTGAGTAGACATCATGTTTTAGTGAGTGAACTTAATCTTTGTGTCCTTTTATTCTCTATTTATCTCTATTTAAAGAGATTATTGTACTTGTAATTGGTGTGCAACAGAATATAATATAAACCTAATAGTTGCCCGTGTGGATGTAGGTTGCAGTTGACTACCAAACCAAGTTAAATCTTATATTGTTTATTTTTTTGCAGTTGATTCGTGATTGTGTGTATTGCTCTTCCGCGTGCATTTTTTTCATCCTCCTCCTCCAATACTCATGAAAATCAATCACACTCACTAGGATCTTCGTTTTGAAGATACAAAATTATAACTTCATGAACCTTTCAAAGTTACCCACATCTTCTGAGGAACTGTGGGGGAATAGAGTCGTCTCTCTCCTGTTCCTCGTACTGCGTTTCCATGGATTCTGGGACTCTGGTTCTTTGCTTCTTCGTTTTCACAAGTAAATCAAATTGGTCATATCCCCAAGAGAAAAGGTATCAAATTGATCATGATCGTTGAAGAAGTACTGAGTCATGTGTTTAGGAGCAATGACACAACACGATTAAACTTTTTTTTTTTATATATATTAAAATCTACCTCCTAACTCTTTATATCTGACTTTCTTATTCATCTAATTTAATAATAATGGTGTTTGATTACTTAGAAGTTCTTGATTTGCATGATACAATATGAATATACGATCGGTTTTATACACAATCTCGTACGTTATACATACCATACTTTATACTAAAAGTGTGTTTTATGTGACTCAGACACTTATCTTAAATGGTGTATCTGTGTCGGACATTCGTATGACAATTGTATGACACTCGTATGACACTTATCAATGAAGTGTTCAATTCAAAAAGTATTTGTTATATTTTTGAAAATTCTAGCACGGTTCTAACACAATTTTAAAAGGTATAAATACAATAGTTGTCTAAAAACTCAAATTTATTGTATAAATTTTTATTATGATTATAAAAATAAGAAACAAATTCTTTTGAACCCATCATAAAAAATATCTTCATGCTCCCAAAAGAATCTCAAATATATTTTTGCACATAAATATTTATTTTCAATTTATATAATTCAAAATTATATAATATATAGATTTGTGTCCTCGTATCTTACATTTTATAGATTACACGTATTTACCGTGTTTGTATTCGTATATGTGATACGTAATGTTTTAGGAAAAGTGAATGTTGTTTTAAAAAATACATGAAATATTAATAAAAATAATTATTATTCCAAACAATAATTGGTAATATAATACCTAGTTTATAATGTATAACAATAATATGTGTAACGAAACTTAATTGTACTGTTTTAAAATTTAACCTGATTTTATTGTTAACAGATGTACCAATACAATAGAATACAAAATATAAATATTTTTTTACTTTTAACTTTTTCAGTTGCATATTATTGAACATTTGTAAAATAAGAGTTATTTATAAACAATATTTATAGAATCGATAAAAAAAATCACGAATCCGTAAAATAAAAATTTCATATAAATATTCAATAAGACATTATCCTAATAAATTATTGTAAAAAATTTAATTCAAAATTCTAACTCATTCTTATTATATATTTGACTTGTTTTATCAAATGTTCTCCTAGCTATATCAAATATGAAGTGATTAATAGTATTTCGAATGCAAGATCAAATTCCATATAGTCAACAAATTTATGAATATTTTTGTTGTTTTTGTTTTTCATTCAAATCTCTTTTGTTTTTGGCAAACTATTTCTTTACCATATTAATTATAACATACACTAAATCTATTATTGTAAATGACAAAAATATTTCTTAAAAATAATTAAATTAACCTTAGATAAAACGAGGTTGTGGATAAAAATTATTTTCAAAACTTTTTTCTGGAAATATTTCAAATTTAAATTTCTGAAACACATTTTTAAATTATGGAAATTATTATTCAAAATGCATTTTTAATTTTGTGTTTTGATTTTTTTATCCGAAATATAATTTTTTAGTTTTGAATTATATTTATTATTTTAGATTTTCAAATTCATAATAAGAGTAATTTTAGAAAATGATGCAAGGTTAAAAATGGTTAAAAGTGATATGGTGAAGGAAGAAATTGCCTGTTTGTTTTCTCTTAATTGGCCCAATAGTACAGTTATATATAATAATAATAATAATAATAATAATAATAAATACTCTGTGGTAGAACTTTCCTTCTCTATTATGATGATATATTTTTTTATAAAAATTACATAAAATTAGGTTTTTTCATTTTATAATTGCAAATATGTGAACAAATCATTTTGGAGAGTTTTCATCTCAAATTTTAATATTTTTGGGAAATAGGTACTTTAAAACACAGATCTCAAAATTAGTTTTGTGACAAAAAAGTTTGTGCGTCAAATATCATTTTCAGAAAATATATTTCCACAAAACTTATACTTGAGTCCAGTTTTTTCTTTTAAATTTAGTGAAAATAAAACTTAAAAACAAAAATTCCTTTGCTTTTTAAATGTCCCGAAAATAATAATAAAAGATCAAGATAGTTAATAATAATTTTAGAATATTAATTTTATATATCACCCAAACAATATCAAGGAATTTTAAGTTTTATACTGAATTCTTTGATTAAAGTCACATATCTTTACCACTAAACAATTTCATAAATTGAGAAAAATTTTAAACTCCAAAAAGTACATTTATAAAGTTAGATAATAATTTATTATGTGTGTATATAGTATTTGGAATAAAATTTGACTGGTAATGTAGTCAAATATTTTCATTCTCAATATTAAAATTCAAAATATCATTTAAGAGTTCCAAATTCAGTTAAACATAACTCGAAATGATTAAGAGAATAACCACAATTCATTAAAGAGAACCAATAAATATATGTTTTTTAATATAATCATATTTAATTATTCAAAAATAGTAAATTAATTAATTAATTAATTAAAGTGTCTTTTCGCTTTTCTCATTTATCTTTTCGCTTGGCACAAACATTTTATTTTAATTTATGTAAAATTACTTTATTTATTTTCTTTTACCTTATCATGTTTCCAATAATCTTAATACTGTATTAATAACTCTTAAGTTGTCTATTTTCTCACATTTGTCATTTTTTTTCAATTTGAAGTTCAAATCAAAACATTTTAAATAATATTTAAAATTTAAACAAAACAACATAAAAATAAATAAACATATATATAAAAATATTAGATTTAAAATTAATATACATATTAACATGTAAAATAATAGAAAAACATAACAATTAAATTGAATATCAATCTATGTAGCACATCCACGGTAGCACAAACACTGATACAATCACGAAGATATGTATAATTTTTAAAATGTAAGACACAAAAACAACATATTTATATATTATATAATTATGAATTATATAAATTGACAAGCAGAAGTATGTTTCAGTTTTTTTTGTTAGCAGAAAGATTTTTTCATGGCTAGTTCAAAAAGATTTGTTCTTTATTTTTATAATCATACTAAAAATTCATACAATAAGTTTGAGTTTTTAGGTGTTGGAATCGTGTTAGAATTATCATAAATTCAACAAATATTTTTTGAATTAGATACTTCATTGATACATGTCTTACAAGTGTCTTTCGAATGTCAATCCAATACGTGAATCCGATACAAATACGTCATTTAAGATAAGTGTCCAATAGATTTCAATAAAATAAAATAAAGTAAGATGATAAAAATAAGGGCAAAGTTAAGATATTAAAATTTAAAAAAAAGGAACTTATTAAAACATACAAGGACACGTGAATCACGTGCCACATAATCCAAGTTGCAGAAGAAACTCAGTAGGTCAAAACTCATCCAAAATTTTGGATTTAAATGTTAAGCACAAAAGAAAATATAGTAGAAAAAAAAAACTCACTAAATAACAATTCATAACTTTGTAAGTGGAACATTTGTGTTTAATTAATGTGAAAAGATAACGTTTCAATTAGTGTAATAGGTTTCTATATACTATTTTTTATAATTTTTTATTAACAGGTATAGGTTATGAATTTTTGTTTAGTTTCCATATTTATTTGTATTTCTAATTTTTTTTAATAATACTTTTTCTTAGATAATTAAAGTGTTTGTTTAACAGAAATGTTAAGTTTCATATCACACCTAGTACAGTAGTAGAGCTTTTATATATATATATATATATATATATATAAACATTTATAATCATATCTTTTAATTATAATAATTAAAAAAACACAATTATAAAACGTAAACAATTAATTATTGATTAAAATTAAGATAAAACATGTTAAAAGATTACAAAAACCACATTATAAGTATTCTTAACTCTTATTTTAGGAAAAAAATATTCTAACTGTTGTAGCTACAAATGGAAAAAAGAATCTGAACTAAACTAAATTAATATCATGATCCCTGAAAACACTGTGTCTGGTCCAAAAACGACATGAAAAAAAAAACCTCAATGGTTTATTTTTCTTCCTCTTTTTATTATTAATAATATTCTTAGTTGTCGTGTTTGTGTCGGAGACTCTGCTAAATTCCTGCAACGCCTCAGATAGAGGCGGAGAAGTCGGCGGCATAAAAAATCTTGGCACTCAAAAAAGGCGGCAACCAACGAATTTCCCTTCTCTTTCCTGTCTCCGATGTCCGCTCCCTTCTCCATTGCCTCCTTCCCCTTCATCTCTCGCCGGCAAGCTCCTTCTCTCTCTCTATTCTCCTTGCTCTTTCTAAAATTCAAGGGAAATTCTGACGTTTTCTGTTCATTTATGGTTTATTCATCTGTGGATTTTGGTTTGTGATGGTGCAGGTTGTAGTTGGGATTGGAGGGTTTTGTTGCAATGGAGGGGGAACCCAGCCAGCTCAAACGGGCTGCCATTGATGCCTCCGCTGGAGCTCTTTCCGGTGCTGTATCCAGGACCGTCACCTCGCCTCTTGATGTTATTAAGATTAGGTTTCAGGTTAGACTCTCTTCCTATGATCCTGAAACACGTCTTTTAAATGTTGTGTCCAAATACACGTATAGTACACCTACACGTGTTTAATTTAAAAATAATTTATTGAATTTTTAAAAATTCTAACACAATTTTGAATAAATTTTATTATAATTCAAATTTAAATTTATTGTATGAAATTTTATTATGATTATAAAAATTATGAACAAATTCTTTTGAATGAGTAAGAAACATATTTTTGCTACGAATAATTATTTTGAAATATATCTGTACACAAATTTTTTTTATTGTCAATTTATATAATTCATAATTATATAATATATATATATATATCTATTTATATTTTAAAAATTAGACATATCTAGGTGTTCGTGTCATATCGGTATCTTTTATTGTATCTGTTCAACATAGTTTTCTTCTCATTCATGTTCCATTTTTTTTGTTTGTAAAAGATTGCATTTTCTTAAAATATAAGCAAATTTTTAACTATTTTTACTGAACTTTTTCCTGAAAGTCTCTAACTTTAATTCATTTCATATATTTAATTGCACGTTTTACAATATTAATGACAAGAATATTTAAAAAAAATTGGATTGTTAGTAAGTTTTGGTGTAATTATCTCTTTAATTGAAGTCAGTTATTTTTCAGGAGGGAGGTAGTATTTGGTTATAACTAGCATTTATGGTTTCATTGACTTGTGTTTCTTTCACCCAATTGTGTATTTTCTGTGTGATTTTCATTTGCCGGGTACTTGTCCTGCTTTGGAAACTGTTTTAAGTCAAACTCTTTTTGGTTTTAAAATGGACAAATGCTAATCAGTGAACTTATCTGTTAAGGATTACTTTTTAAGAGATTTTTCTACAATCAATTTTCTTGATTTTCATAAAATATTTATTATAAGATTTTTTATTGTACCATCACAATAAAAATGCGATTACATTGAAGCATAAATACATAAACTAATTACAGGTTTAGTAAAAGGTAAGAGTGTATAAATAACAAAAGAGCAACTGATATTGTCTCAAACTTTAAAAATGACAATTAAACAGGAACGATGATCTTTAAAAAGATGAGACACATGATGGAGTATGAAATAGAAAGTTTTCATCAACTTACTAAGGAAGGTTGGTTTGTTTGACATGATGGTTTTTTTTTTACAGTTCAACTTTAATTTGTGATTCGTAGGAGTGTGGCTGTCTGGTACATTCTTGAATGCGATGTTGGATCTCAAAATTTTCATATTTATGGTTTGAAATTTGTTTTAGTGCTTTGTTTGCCAGACATGGGAGATTCTGAACATCAAGCTGATTCTATTTTACATTTCTGGTTGGAATTTTGAAAATAGTTTTACTTTTTCTTCTTTCTTTTCAGTGTACTATTTAGATGAAAAGATCTATTTTCTATAAAAAAGGAAAAATTGCATTCCCTCATGGTGATTGAAAGCCGAAAGGTTTTCAGTTTACTGAGTTAATGTATCTGGTATGACTCAGTTGTTGGCATCATTTTATTTAAAATTTATGTGGCCTCAAAGGAATGATTGCACAATAAGATTTGTTTGCACTTTGTTAATGTTTTAATATGAGACTTAGGGAAGTTGGGTTCATCATCATGGCTATTCATTGTAGCCTTTCCCTTATCAAGGTGAGCAATGAGCTCAAATAAGCTGTTATTCACATTCATTGTCAGGTTCAACTAGAACCCACATCTTCATGGAATTCACTACGCAAGGATTTTACTACTACTTCAAAATATACCGGCATGGTTCAAGCAAGCAAAGATATTTTCAGAGAAGAAGGCATGCGGGTAGGACAACCCAGCTTCTATTACTTTTGTTTAATTTTCCTCCTACTTCACTTCTCTCTGTTAGTAATCTGCATCTGATTCCTATTTACCTTAAGAGTGTTCCAATAAGCTGTTGGTGAGATCAGTATATTTGATAATGCTTGAATTCTTGATGTCTTTTATGGGGAAACTTTCTGTATTACCCTTTCTCAAGTCTGTCATGTTACAGGGTTTTTGGCGGGGGAATGTGCCAGCTTTGCTCATGGTTATGCCATATACAAGTATACAATTTACTGTTCTACACATGTTGAAGTCTTATGCCTCTGGTTCTTCCAAAACAGGTATGTCTTCTTAGTGTCTGCTTGTACAAATGGATTTGCAACTTATTCCTAGGTGTCTGTGTACCGAGCATTTTTGTTGATGTTGTTAAAATTTTGAATATCTAGTTTAAGGTATATTCATTGTTTATGTAGCAGGTCAAAGCCATGTCAATCTGCAATCTAGAGTTATTAATTACTTGGGCATTTCCTGTTGTAGGTCTATTATGTTCATTGCTTTGCTTTCTGTTGCTGCAGAGAATCACATGAGTTTGAGCCCTTATCTATCCTATATGAGTGGGGCAATAGCTGGGAGTGCTGCTACTCTAGGCTCATATCCCTTTGATCTTCTCCGAACCATATTAGCTTCCCAGGGTGAACCAAAGGTATAAACATTTTAAAACGTCAAATGTTACAAGATGGTCTTGAAGTAAATTACTGTAATGTATACTAGTTGGGAACTGTGAAGGTCAATGAGGAAAATTGCTGGCATGCTTTTTAAAGACCTTCCCTCGTCCATTTACTTCTGCTTCTTTCTCAGTCCATTCTACTTGAAACTTTTATTTTTATGTGTTTTCTGTTAATTCCAGCTAGAAATGTAAAGATATAACACCATTCCTTATGTATTCACTTGATAATTTAAGGTTTTGGAATAGTTGGTCAATGGTATTATATTAGAATCTCTATGATCTGATCCTTGCTACCACCATTCTTCCAATAAAAAGATTGAATTTCAACTCTAAGACATGTGTGAGCTTGGCATGTCCTTGCTTCAAACCTAGAAGGACTCTTGTTTAAGGGGAAATATGGGAGATGTAATATAATTCATTTGTGTATCCTTACCTAACAACTGAATCATTTTTATTAGTTGCTTCTGTGATCATTCATTTTGCCAATTGTGGTGAGGAGTGTCCATCTTTGCTTCTTGATCAATTAATGGTATTTCGTATCAGAAGCTTTAGAATGGAAAAAGAAAAACTTCCACTTCTGGCCTTTCACTATATAACTCTACCTTTGAGTGCATAGTTTGAGGCTGTTGTGGTCCTTGATGCCTCATGGCATCAATTTTGGGACAATGTCTTGCTAATATTTTCCCATTGTTCAGGTTTATCCAAACATGAGAACAGCATTTGTCGATATTGTCCAGACTCGTGGCTTCCCAGGCTTGTATGCTGGATTGTCACCAACCCTAGTTGAGATCATACCATATGCAGCTCTACAATTTGGCACCTATGACACATTTAAACGTTGGACCATGGTAATATTTCAGTTCTTCTATGTAACATTTCATTTATTTGTATTTGACATAGTTATGACATGCACGTATTGAATGTTGGTTTGGTTATTATGTTCGCCCTAGCTATTTGCACCGAGAAGGAAGCTATGCAGCAGTTTGTATTAATTTTAAATTTTAGTCCGAGCAAAATGTTGTCTATGCTCACACTCAGTCTTAGCTCTGCATCTCTACTAGACCAAATATAATTGCTAGTGGCCAGTGACAGAAGGAGAGATATATATTTTTTCCAATAAATATTATCATAACTCGGATTTTTTACCAATCTGGTAAAATTATTTTATCACTTAATTGTTAATTTGGATAAAGTTTTAAAAAATTATCAAAATAGATAAAACGTGACACAACTTTAGTGTATTTGAACTCCAATCTTGTATTTGAACTGGAATTGTGTTAAAGTGACACGAATTCAATATAATCAAATCTTAACTATGTTGTGTCACTTTGCCATGAGTTACACATTTTGATAACTTTTTAAAATTTTACCCATTTTGGTAATTAAGATATAAAATTACAATAGATTAATAAAAGTCTCTCATAACTCCCTGTCAAATGTCAGTAATAGTTTTTACCTTAACGTACATTAAAGTATGTTACTTCACAAAATAATCATATTAAGATTTCTTCACACAGCTGATAAATGCTTTACTCTTACTTCATAGTGAGAAATTATTTTATACTTGAATTTTAATATGCATATATTATGTGGGTTAAATGTAGGCATGGAATCATCGTCAATATTCAAATCCTACTGCAGAAAACATTTCCAGCTTTCAGCTTTTCCTGTGTGGAGTGGGTGCAGGAACATCTGCCAAGCTCGCCACTCATCCACTTGATGTGGTCAAGAAAAGATTTCAGGTAGATGTTAGAATGTTAAACCCCTTATTTCTCCATTAAAAATAAGCAAAATATGAATCTTCTTCATTGGTTCGATGCAGATTGAAGGTCTGCAAAGGCATCCAAGATATGGAGCTCGGGTTGAACACCATGCATACAACAATATGTTTGATGCCATAAAGCGAATATTACAAAAGGAGGGTTGGGCTGGTCTATATAAAGGGATAGTCCCATCAACTGTCAAAGCTGCACCAGCTAATGCTGTAACATTTGTAGCCTATGAATTGACATCAGATTGGCTGGAATCTCTTTTGACTTGATTTTTTTACTAAGGGGATTTTTTTTTTTAATTTTCTTTATCTCATTCTTTTTTAATCCATTTAATCCTCACCTGGATAGGAAGAGGTATATTCTAATTTAAGATAGTGGATACGATTCTTGTTCACTTTTAAGATGAAGATTCAGACAAGTAAAAAGTAAGATTTAGCAGGGTGACATCAATTTTCCTTCAGCTGTTAGTGGAGTTATTCTTGTTAAGGTGGTTTTACTTCCAAATTTATCCAAAATGGTTCAAAATCTGTCCTTGTTTGGACTTCATCTTGCACAATTTGAGGGTTTTAGAATTTATATGCACTGGTTTTGCAACCAATCCAAATTAATTTTGCTCAGGAACTAGGATCTAGGTGATTAAATTCGAGGCTTATGATGTCAAGACACCAATGTCTGCAAGGAACAAGTCTAATAGTAAGCAAATCTAAATAACAGAGTTTACAAATCTTGCAAGAACAAAACTGAATTTGCTCATGTTTTATAAATTGTCGTGAAACAAGGAAAAACAACAAACAATAGCTCAGCTGTGGGGTTTCAAAACCCTTATTGCAACTCACGCCATCCAGGGTTAATTTCTGTCGGAAGTACAAATTCAATTGTTGATATCACGATGTCATTGAAATCTAAGTATAGGGGCTGCACAAGCACCTGCTAATACAGTCCATTACAAGTCAATGAAGATCTGATGTTATGGCCCTTCTTGGCATTGTCCTTTCTTTCGAACTACATTCTTCAATAGCCAAGACTTTTGTCCACGCTTGAAATCCATTTAGAACAGCCATTTTAAGACAAAAACAAGTAAGCAATGTCAGTAAAGTTATCTATCTTGGTGCTTCGTTCTTGTCTTTACTGCTATCTTCTGGAGGTTGTGATAAGAATTGCAAGATCCTCTCAATCTGAACAACACTGACTTGAAATTTTTCAGCAATCTGGTGAGCATTCATACGTCCATTGTAATCATCAGCCTTGCCTTCATGCAAAAGGATGATATGGCGCAACTGAGCTACATTCAAAGTGCCAGAAGGAACCTGCCTTTCCTCATAGCGCCCAGAATCTGGTTTTGTGTTTCGCAATTTGGGCATTGGCCTGTTGTACTTCTCAACCACGAAGGCCTGTAACAATATTTTCTATCTGTAAGGTGAGTTTGTCTCGGTAAATATGTACTAAAAGGTCAAAAAGTAAAGCTTTGACCATTGAAACTGCATTGTAAGATTATCTTTGAGAAATAACTCTTTTAAATGTCTCGTAAAAAGATGCTCAAAAAAGTTATTACTTATCTAAAATAAGCTCATCCAAACACACATTCGAAAAGTTAATCAAATTTGCCAAGTTCCCGTGGCACTGTGCTAATACCATGAGTAACAAACGACAGAAACCATATTCAGCATTGATTGATAATGAAAAAGGTATCCATGACAGTATTTTAAGCAAATATGGCTTATGTAGCATAAACACTAATACAGACACTCGTACCACGCAGATATATGTATAATTTCTAAAATGTAGAACATGAGAACAGGGGAACACGTTCAAAAGAATTTGTTCCTTATTTTTATACTCATAATAAAATTTTATACAATAAATTTGAGTTTTTAGAAAATTGATGTATTTCTCCTTATTAAAATTGTGTTAGAACTGTGCTAAAATTGTCATAAATCCAACATTTTTTTTGAATTGGACACTTCATTGATATGTGTCCTACAAGTGTATTACGAGTGTCGGTATCCGATCCATGTGTCCAACACGGGACATCATTCAAGAGGCATGTCAGAGCCTCATAGAATATGACATACAAAATACAGTCAAAGGTAGGGTTATTTTAGCAGATTTCCTTTTATTTGACAGCTGATAAACACGCCAATATAGAAAAACAGGGTTTCCTTGATGTTCAAGGCCAATAATACCATTTTTCTACTTCGGATACAGTGATAAACTTCAATAGTACTCAGCATCGACATTAGAAGAGTTTTATAGGAAAAGGGTGAAGAATAAAACAATTTTAAATGTTGGAGTTATACATTAATACATACACCATAATGACATTTCTGCGTCAACTTCAATTCTACACAACGAGTTAAAACAATTTTCCATAAACTCACCTCACCCATCTCAGGTTTCCCCCCAGGCTTTGATTTAATTCTACCAACCATTTGACCAAGCATAGCATCAAATTTAGGATCTCTTTCTTCCAGGATGTTGTCCGTATTAACTCTAGAACGATCATCTTAAGCCAAGATCAAATAACAGTGAAATCAAAATTATAGAACTTCACAAGAACATCAAAATCATAAGCAATATCTATGTATGCAACATTTCAAAAAGACACAAATTAACATGAACCAAAGCCTGATAGATAAGTACTAGAATCAAAGTAAAATAAAGTCACATTTTGTAATTAAAACTGAAAACAGAAAACACTTTCTGAAACCAAGCGACCCCTTAGATTTTCATTACCAGCTGAACTAAGCTTGCACACCCATAACCCAGCCCATGTGGATGCAACAAATTTCCAAAAGCAACACTTCAAACTGAAAAGCAACATTCACAAACCCCCACATGATTCTAGCCCTTGTTCTAGAACAACACACCACAGTATAATACAGTCTCGGAATAACCCTCATTAGCTACCTTAAATTCCAAGGCACCCTCTAACTTTTTCGAACGAAATCATGTTAAAGGAACAAAATTTTCGCCACCCTTTAGCCCTAATTCCCCAGCCGAAAACTTTGAACCTACGGGAAGAGAGAGACAGAGTTACCGGCGTGAAGTACGTCTTGTTCGGCAGATTTCGAGATCTGCGCAGTCTTGTCGGGGGCAACCGTGGGCGGCGGTCGGCGATCAACGGCGGTCTTTGGCTTGGAGAAAGACGACGTGTCAGCCTCGGATGCTGCCCGGATTCTTCCAGATGCTCGACGAAATGCCTGACCCATCGTTGCGTTGTGACGCCAAACGCGGCCTTGTGATGTATTAAGCCTAATATTGAAGATGTTTTCGTGGCTTGTTTTGGTGCAAGTGTTTCACCAACACTCTTTATAACCATTTTATATATATTATTATTATGTAAGGTTTATTACAAGTTATAGATTTATGAATAAAGTTTTTCAACTAAGAAGCACAAGATTTTGTCTTATAATTTAGTGAGATTTATAAATTTGTATACTTCCTTATTAAGTTATGTGAAGTATTAAAATTTACCTTCAAATTATTTTTAATTGGAACAACTAAAAGTTTTATATTTATTATTTGGTCTCCCCTACATTAAGTGTTTTGTATTAATATTTAAAATAAATGATGGATTTTCGACTTTAAAAATATGCATTGTTGTAGATTTAGTTTTTAAAAGTAAGATAATTTAAAAAATTATTCCTAAAAGGGAAAAGTATGTCAAATTCAACATGTTAAATGAAGAGTGCTGGTCCAATCCAATTCTATCCAAATTTTAACTGGATATTAAACTTATATTGGCTTAAGGAACATTTTAATTCGATTTAACAAAATAAAAAATAGTTATAAATATAAAAATGTAAAATATAGATATTTTATAAAATTCAAGTCAAAATGCAATTAACTTTCAAATTTTATATATAGTTTCTACTACATGGGTATGTTTTAATAAAACAATATTTTTATTTTTTTAAATTATAATTATTATATTTAAAAGCAAGTTTGCTTAATTTAGTCTAATTTCATTTGCATCATGGGATGAACTAATTAGACTAAAATTCAGCTAATTTGAATCGTGGCTAAATCAATTATACTAAAATTATTCATTTTTTTAGTCACTAATTTTTCAATTTGACTTAGTTTATTTTATGGGTTATTTGGGCTCACACATCAAACTATACCTACTTTTTCAGCATTATTGGTTATTAATGTGGTTGGACTAAATTGGTAGCAATATTTTTTTTTATTACTTGAAGTGAAGTTAAGAACCTTCTTGTTTAACCTTTATATTCTCTATAACTTTGTCTTTTCCTTTTTTTCACACTAATGGAAGATACACTTCCTAGTTTATAACTTTACAACAAACTTGTTCCCAATAATATTTACAAGCATCAACTTAAACAACAAGTCTCTAAATCAACTATATAACAAAAATTGTATATAACAAAATTTATTATCAATAAGTATACTTTTTTTTCTTAAAGTAGTAATAAAAAAATAGTTAAAGTACACAAAATGTCATACGATGACAATGGGTTTGGACCTTGCATTAAGAATGATAATATTAAATGTCTTTCTCTTATTGTTCACAAGTGTGTCGTAATAGTATTAGGTGTTAACTTAGATTTGTGTCAATACATATTTTTAGTGACAATCACATTATAAATTTCTAGTAAAATAAAATAAAATTTGTTTATGGACTAAATAAATACCTTAAAGAGAATTGATATTAAATGTTAATTAACCAGACTCATTTTTCTCCTTCATGCTTGAGGATATATGATCGTTGTTGTCCTCCACACTATATTCTTTAGCTTTTTCCCTAGGAACTTCTTCCTAAAATTTGAATGCAAAAACTTTTATCAATTTTAGGTAAAAGTGAAAGTTCTTCCATTATTAGTAATAAACCTTGTCAAATGTTAGTGTTACTACCAAGTTACTCACATGTTACATTATATTAAATTCATTAAAAAAAGTTGGTCATATATAAATGTGTTGTATGTAACACATTGTTTATTATTGTGATATCTCAAAATAGTATAATTAGTCCTCCTATTAACTACAACATAAGTTAGGAGAGACATTTGATCACTGAGATCTCTTCCCATTAAGACTATTTTTTTTGTTTTGTCCTTTCGGAAAACATTCAATGATGGGTATTAGTAGTTTATCACTTTTCTCAAATTTACTTTGATTATTGATCTAGGATATTATCTTAATAGTTTTGTGCATAGTCACAATTTATTATACATTGCTTTTAAAATGAACCCTCAACATGCCTTTTTACAATTTTTATTTCCTTACGAGTCTTGAACTTTGTAATGCTCGTGTACATTTTTTTATCACTTTATTTCAATTTTGTCCATAATAGGCATTCTTTTTTATAATTTACTTGTCCCCATTCCATCTGACTACAACTCTCTTGTTATCCTTTTTGAAAATTTTCAAATTTCTACTTGAGTGCACAAGATATGTTGTTGTGGCATCCTTAAATTGTTCATTGTCTACAAAAGTGTTCCTACTTCACACTTGTAATATGCCATGTTTTTTTTTAACATTTTAAAGGTATTAAATTTGATATAAATATTATCATTTTGTATCTTGTTATCCAAATCTTAGAATTATACTTAATGTTTGACAACCTTCTATTGTGACATTTATCTTATTGTTTGGGATGCCTCATTACTCGAAGAGTGCATATCCCCACAACAATTTGATTTATAATTGTCTACGAATGCTTTAGAGATCCTTTTTTTCTATTTCTTTTGTAACTATTTTTCACAACTTTCAATTGTCTATCAAGTAACTCATAAACGTAGACATCACCTTGAGACAATTATTCACCTAGTTCATTACTTTCAACACATGTAACAAAGGTTTTTCACCCTTAACACCTCCTTCGTAGTTCAAATTTTTAAAAATCTTCTTCGTTGAGATTTTTGGTAAAGCCTTTTCCAATTCCATCATCCTTCAAAGACTTTTGTTCAACTTCATGAACAAAATCCACACAATTTCAATAGCTAAACCCCAACACTCCCATGAACATCATTATATAAATCCTAAATCATAAATCTTAAATCCTACACCCAAACCTTTTTACCAATTTCTTCAACAATATTTTTTTTTCAATTAAAAAAATTATGTTACTCTATAAATTAATCAAAAAAACTATCACATCTAAATAATTGAAGATTCTTTCTTTATTTTTTTTTATTGTTCTCGCCGGTTGACTCTCCCGTTGGTTGACTAAGTTGAATGCCTTCTCTTGGATCTGCCACAGTTGAGTATTGACTTGTGTCTCTCTGTTGAACTGAAACGTGACTCTGTTGTGACAGAAGACGCCTTACCTGTTGATTGCACTCTAACGCTCAAGTCAATAAGGGCTCACAAAAAGTAACAATTCTCAGTTTAATGTGCAAAAACAACGTACCTTCATCTGGGGTCTTAGGCCCCTTTTATAACCACACATGCAACAACTCTCACCTGAGAGAAGCAAATCTTAACTGAAAATCAACACATTAATCTTTTATCTCTAACAAAAAAATCACCTGCCACGAGCACCAATGATCTTCAGGTGCTAAACCGCAGGCCAACATTCTGTTTTAACTGCACATCCCTATCTTTTAGGGTATACAACAACTATCAACAGACATTAATACGTAATTAACATGCAACAAATAACAAACATGCACACGTAACAAGTAACAAACACGCACATATCATAACTACTTGCGCACACCTATCTATAAGCATGTACAATTGACCCCTCTCAAATGGCAGCCCCATTATATTTTACAGACTCATTAACTAAACTGGGTCAAACTCATAATCCTTACCCAGGGTCCAATAATCGAGCTGACCTCAGTCCAAACCGATAATCGAGCTACTACTAGCCCAAAACTAAGGGCCAAACTCCTGCCCAATACAATTATAAATTAATAAATTATATAAATAATTCTTGAAATATTGAATACTCATTGATATAATTTTTAAATTTGTAGAATTCACTATTGAGAAACAAATACTTTTTTTTCACAAATAAATTAAGTTTTTTAAGGGCTAATTTTAAAATGTGTCACTTTTAGTCTTCCATACAAGATATGACTCCGAGAGAGAAAAAACATTACATTTTAAAATTAAAGGAATAAAAACAAAAAACAATTAAAAACCTAAAACTAAACTTTGCATATTGTGATTTCTAATACCTACAAATAGCTTACAAAACATCGTTATTTAGGTCCATTTAGCGGAGAAAACAATGCATTTGTGTTTGCTTGGTTGGTAGAAACACCAAGAAGAAAAGAAAAGAGAAAAACATGAAAACATTTATATGAACTTGACCCATTGGTAAAAGGGGTGCATGAAATATTTGAAATTGGTGAGATGTACTTCTTCCACCAAAAGATAAAAAAGAAATTCACTAGATTTGCTTAATTTTTTTATTAATGAAACTTATGTTAGAGAGAGAGAGTGTGTCATCACATAAAAAAACATAATCAAATAAACTATTAAATATAAGAATATTTACTTAATTAGTTTCACTTGAAATACTCTTATAACACACATATAATCATAATTATATTTGATTTTTTTTATAAAAAAATTACATTTGAATTTTTATTTAATGAATACAATTATATTTTTCATTAATATATTTGTTTTCTTTAAAATTTCAATAATATTTTTTTTTCAAATTTTTTTCCACTCTTTCTTGTAATAAACCATTTTAAATATGACTATGAGACTCACACACGTCTCTTAAATGATGTGTCCGTGTTGGACACACATATCGCACACTTTTTATTGATAAGACACGTATTGGTCAAATATTCAATTCAAAATATATTTATTAGATTTCTAATAACAATTTTAAAACAAATTTAAAAATAAAAATTACATTAATTTCTAAAAAATCAAATTTATTATATAATTTTTTATTATAATTATAAAAATAAAAAATAAATCATCCTTCTATTACAATAAAAATTAAAACATATTTATATATATAAATTTTTATTATTAATTTGTAATTATACAATAGATATATTCGTATCGTATATCGTATGCGTATAAGTGTCTATCCCCGTGCTGCTTCACAGCGATGCTGAATGACAGATTCTCCCGTCGAAATCGAATCACAGATTCTTCGTTAAGCACAACACTCAGACATGTTTCATTCGCAACGCTTCAAACCCCTTCTTCTCTATCTCAACTCACTCACAATAACACCTCTTCAAACCCCAAAACCCAATAACCTTTTTCCCTCGATACTCTTTCTGAAACACACCTCAAATGCTTCACAGCAACCCTCTTTCACGGTTTCCTACCTCGTAAACGGCTGCGGGTTCTCCCCAGAAACCGCTCTCAAGGCCTCCAAATTCATTCAATTCGAAACCCCCGAAAAGCCCGACTCAGTCATCGCCTTTTTCAGAGACAACGGATTCAGCAGCACCCAGATAAACAGCATCGTTAGAAGAGCACCCAATGTGCTCACTTGCGACCCCCACAAAAGGGTTCTTCCAAAGTTCGAGTTTTTACTCTCCAAAGGGGCCTCGCGCTCTGACATTGTGGAACTGGTAAGTAGGAGCCCCAGAATCCTTTATTCGAGCCTCGAGAATAACATTGTCCCTTCCTATGAACTGATGAGGAAGTTTCTTCAAACTGACGAGAAAACCATGGACTGCATACGCTCTTGTGGGCATTTCTTTGGTACTGATCGTGTGGTGCACAATGTGAAACTTTTAGTTGATTATGGAGTCACTGATCCTGTATTAGCCTTTTTGTTACGCAGGAGAGTTTCTATAATCTTGTGTTCTGCCTTGAAGAGGACTTTGGATGAGGTTAAGGAAATGGGGTTTGACCCTTCCAAGTTGAGCTTTGCCATCGCGCTGCTGGCCAAAAAGACTATTCCGAAATTGCGATGGGAGAGGAAAGTTGAAGCCTTTAAGAGATGGGGTTGGTCTGAAGAACTGGTTCTTAGTGTGTTCAAGAGGCAGCCCCTCGTAATGTTGGTGTCCCAAGAGAAGATTGATAGGATTATGAGATTTTGGGTCAAGCAATCAGGTTGGGACTATTTGGCTCTTACCAAGAAGCCAGAGATTTTTGGATTTAGTTTGGAGAGAAGGATCATTCCAAGGGCACTTGTTGTGCAGTATTTACTCAGGAAAGGTTTGAGGAGAAAGAGTGCCAGCTTGATTACGCCATTTTCTGTTTCTGAAAAGGAGTTTATTGAAAAGTATGTCATGCGTTTTAAGGAGGAGACAAGTGAACTATTAAAGCTGTACCAAATGAGTGTTCAAGGACTAAAAGAGGATGATAAAATGGTTAACTCATGAGTACTAATTTCTCTGATTCGAGAAGTTTGTATTTCTTCATTCCATATTACTTGGGTTAGTCATGTTTAAATTCAATTGATTTAACTGAATTGTATCATTCTGATGGGTTGGAATGGAACCTATGTTGACTGTTGGTTTCTGCAATTCCCACTTCATTTGTGATTTATATCAGCTACTTTATGTAATATAAATGTGACTGTAGTAGCATGAGAAATTTAGCTCAAATTCTTCAATATCCAATGCTCATCTGTAACCTAGCTTACACATGCATTTTTTTGTCGTTGCCTTTGGAATAAAAATGTATGTATCATCCTTGTATTGAGTATGCACTGGCAAGGATCTCTTAGTTATTTTATACTTGTAAAATTTTAGGTTTGGCTTCTGGATTGAAATATTTTAACAATATGGTAATTGATGTTATAGGTTATGCAAGATATCTTATCAATTATCAAAACTCCTTTAACTTTTATGTAATTTAATGGTTAGTTTCTTGTTAGTGGAAAATGATGTCAAATTGTTGCTGAGACGTTTAGCTGGATAATACATCAAATGTCAACTTCTGGATACACCGTTGTAGTATATATTGTCACTTGATAGTTAAGTGTGTCTGAGATGATACTAACTAACTAAGGATCACTAGCTTACTTCCTGCTTCAGTTTTGAATTTCCATCATCAGGTTTGATCTGGAAAAAACTTGTCTGGCTTACTTTACTGTGTTTCTTCCTCTGAAAATGGTGCTTGCAATGCTTTTGACCTTTGGGGGACAAGCTTCAGTATCATTCAATTTATGGAAAAAAGAGTTATGTCCTTATTGGCGGCACGGTGGTCAACTAGTCATGTCAATCTTATAGGACAGATGTGAGACAAATTCTTTGCTTGGAGAAAGATGAGGAAAATATATGAATATTAAATGATAGAATCATCTAGATGCAAGAACTTGTTACTGTTTAACTTTATGTGATTGAGTTTTTTTTTCTTCTTTTTCTTCATGGACCGTAGTAGTTTAGTTTAACTATAATATTTGCTTTTAGCTGTAGGTAAATGTAAACTGTTTGTCTTCAGGTTGAAAAAGTATTGCTAATTCGGGTTTAATTGTAGCTTAATTTTCTATCTTATGTGGTTTTCCTTTTAATATTTGATAATGCTTTCTTTTGTTTACTGTAGAAGTGCAGTCTTAGGGCAAGCCTTGGAGAAATGATAAAATTCTGCATCATGAGTTGGTGTTCAATTGTTGAAGTAGTAAAAACTGCCCCTCTGCTCATACATTTGACTCTCTGAACTCCCGCAATGTTGAGAGCCTTATGTACTGGGCCATTATTTACAATAGAGGTGAAATCATATGAGTGATAGGGTAGGGACTAGGGATTGCTAGTGTGAAATTGAACCCTCTATGCATTGTACTCTTGTCTTGGAGATTGAGAGATGAGAGTGGGAGTGATAGGATTGTGATTCTAATGTGGATGCATCAAAGGGTGTAGAAAGGGAAGGGATCACATTGTGAACCAACAACAAAAACATGAAAATCTTATTCTAAGAAAGAATAAAAGTGAACTTGGATTTACTTAGCTGAGGTGTGGCAGGTTTTTAGCATTTAAGACAAATGATTCCCATGATGCAAGGGGTTGGGAGGAATCTTGTTTGTTTTGCTTGAAAAGGTGGATTTGGAGAGGATATTCTCTGTGGTTTTAGGCTCTGATACAGGAGAATAGTACTTTTCTGCTGTCCCTCAAAGCTCTCTTTAATTCCATAAAATCTGTAGCAACCAGAATTCTATTCTTGGTTCTCATTAGAGACCAATTTCAGTTAGCTACGAGCTTTGTTGAAAATTTAGTGCATATAACTATGCTTTTACTAGTGCATGCACTAGTTATGTAGTTCCTTTTTGCTGCTTCTGTTTTGGAACTACTTTCACAAATCAAGTTTTGGTTCTTAATGTGTTGTTCAAAAAGACCTTCAAATTGCATGAAAAAGGTTGTAACCTGGATGTAAAATCTCTAATTGATAATATAAAAAAAAATGTATTTATTTTTAAATTTCATATAAAAATTGAAAATTTTAGGTAAAGAAACATAATTGTATATTGGAACTACTTGTATTTAATTTAATTTTCCACTTTGTATTTTTTAATTAATTATATTGTTTTTTAAAATTATCAATAAAATATTTTCATCTATGTAAAGAATATTACACAAAATCAATTTCATTAGTTTTGGTGGGATTACTAAGTTTTTAAAATCTTAGTAATATAAAAGTTTTTAAAATCAATTTCATTAAATTTTTGTTTATTTAAAATCTCTATAAAACTCGATTACATAATTTGATGTGTTTATTTTTATAATACATATTAGAAATTATATTTAAATTTCTTCATTGATGTACAATATAAAAAATAGGTAAAAAAACTACTTTAAAATAAATAAAAAAATGGAATTCAGTGTCACTTAAACTATATGAAAACCTTAAATTCAAATAAACAAATTTTAAATGTGTATTTTCTCTACACACGTTTAGTTAAATTGTTAAAAATACTTTTGCATGCCACATTTAGTATTTTTTTTTACTAAAATAAATAAATATTATTATTTCAATTTAGTAACTTAATTATTCTTTTATTCTCTTAACTTGATCACTGGTTACTTATCTTTTATTTAGACAAGGTGATAGATGAAAAAAAAAAATAGAATAGCAAGTAAAATTATTTAAAATAATTAAAAAAAATGAAATGATTTTATTTATTAATTGTAACTTTATTTATTGTTTTTAATATAATTTATTATTATAATAGAAGAAGAAAAAAACTACAATCACTTATGTTCATGAACTGCTACAATACTATGTGTTTTCACACTTTGAAGACCCCAAATTCCTCCTTCAACACCACCATTCTTTCAGATGTTTGCCTCCAAAAGCTTCAAATCCCTTCTTCTTCTCCATTCCAAGAGACTCACAACCCCCAAACCCTATTTTCCTTTTCCCTCCACACTCTCTCTCAAACACTTCTCCCTCACTTCACAACAACACTCACTCACCGTTTCCTACCTCATAAACACCTTTGGCTTCTCACCACAAACCGCTCTCAAGGTTTCCGAGAGTGTTAGCTTCGATACCCCTCAAAAGCCAGACTCAGTCATCGCTTTCTTTACCAAAAATGGATTCACCGATGCCCATATCAACACCATTGTCAAAAGGGTACCCAGCATACTCGTTTGCAACCCCGACAAGAGGCTCTCGCCAAAGTTCCAATTTTTACTCTCGAAGGGTGCTTCAGCTTCTGATATAGTTCGTCTTGTTCATAGGTGCCCCAGAATCCTCGGATCCAGCCTCAAGAACAACGTGATCCCCTCCTTCGAATTGGTGAGAAGGTTCCTCCAATCCGACCAGAAAACCATTGATTGTGTTTTCGGTAACAGACCTTTCCTTCAGTACAACGTTGGAGTGCAGAATGTGAACATGTTGCTTGATGCTGGAGTTCTTGATTCCAGCATCGGCTATTTGTTTGGAAGGAGGCCTTCTATACTCTTGTCTACTAACTTGAGGGAGGCAATTGATGAGGTTAAGGAAATGGGGTTCGACCCTTCTAAGATAACTTTCGCGATTGCTTTGCATGCCAAAAGGGTTGTGTCGAAATCGCGGTGGGACGCGAAAGTTGATGCCTTTAAGATGTGGGGTTGGTCGGAGGAAATGGTTCTTGATTCGTTCAGGAAGCATCCTCTCTTAATGTTGGCTTCCAAGGATAAAATTAATGAGGTTATCAGATTTTGGGTTGTTGAATTGGGTTGGGACCCTTTGGCACTTGCCAAAATGCCGAAGATTTTTGGGTTCAGTTTGGAGAGAAGGATTGTTCCGAGGGGTTTGGTTCTGAAGCATTTGATCGTCAAGGGTTTGAGAGAGAAGAGTGCCAAGTTGTCTACCCCGTTTGATGTTTCTGAAGAGTTGTTTCTTAAAAATTATGTGATGCGGTTTAAGGAGGAAGTGTGTGAACTGTTAAAGCTTTATCAGGAAAAGATAAGTTTCCAAGAACACAGGGAGGGTTGTGTAGAATCTGCCAGTTAGCAATTGGATTACCTCAGAGAGCAAATTTTTAACCATGTTGTGTGTTTTCATCCCATTCAAGTACTTTTGTTAATCTTGTCTAAGTAGCAACTGATTTGACTTAGTTGTTCCATTTTAATGGGTCGAAACTGTTGTTTTTTTTCGTATATTCTTGAATTCACATTACAGTAGTGAGGTAGTCAATTGCTATGCTTTATAAATGACTGAAAAACAAGGACAGATTCTTTACATCCAATGCTCATTAGTCGCATTGCTCACACTTGCATGATGCTGTTGTTCCCTTGATAAGAAATATATATTTTGTATTTTGATGGTGAATATATCTTCGTTGATATTTGTGTGGTTTGAGAGTTCAGCTGTCTGTTCCAAACTCTTGTCTAAGCAGGTTTGTATTCATTGTAGGGTTCGTTTGTATTCGTTGTAGGGTTCTTAGAGAAGTTGTTTGGTATTTTTTTTTTAAAGGTAAACACCCTTATGTGTTACCTTTTCTATTTAATTTATTGTTTGCCGATTAAAGACAAAATCTTCTTTATATGTAACCTAGTTAACATATGCATGCTTTTCTTGTTCGTTTCGCAAGAATGTGAATTCACTACCCCAGTGTTCTAAATTTGCATTCTGGAGGGTCCTTTAGCTCATTTCTAGTCAATTGCAATTTTTAGGTTTGCTTGTTACTTGAAATATTGTGTTTTTTGTCTAGGGCTTAGGGAGATAGACAAAGATATAAATCAGAGGTCCTTAACCGTTGTGATATTTAAAAAGTGTGAAGGTCCATGTTTCATTTGTTCATTTCTGCTGGAATGTCAATTGAAGACAAAGTTTGAGTGATTGAACATGTGTTTCTGTAATGTTTAGCTGGGAATATGTTGATTTCTTCTGGTTACTGCATTGTAGGTTCGGTAGAACTCTTTACTTTTGTAGTTTGATGAACAAGATTAGTGAATATTGAAGTGTTGGATGAGGCTTGGACACGTTTCTTAAATGGTATGTTTGTGTCGGACACCGATACTTGTAGAACATGTATCGGTAAAATGTCAAATTCAAAAATTATTTGTTCAATTTTTGACAATTCTAGCACAGTTCTAATAGTATTTTAAAATGAAAAAATACATTAATTTTCTAAAAACTTAAACTCATTGTATAAAATTTTATTATGATTATAAAAAGAAGAAACACATCATTTTAAATCAGTCATGAGAAATATCTTTCTGAAAAGAAAAAAAACTGAAACATACTTATTTACATAAATTTTTATTATTTATATAATTCATGTTTATATAATATATAAATCCGTGTTTTCAAATTTTACATTCTAGAGAGTATATGTATCTTCGTGTTCGTATCAATGTCTGTGTTTATGCCATGATACATCAAACTATGTGTTTATGCCATGATACATCAAACTATAAGAATTTACTTTCTAACTTTACATGGTTTATATGTTGAGTTGAGTTATAACTTAAGTTCTTATAGTCTGTTGCTTCAGTTTTGGATTTAATTTCACATATCAAGTTTTGGTAAAGAAACAGCCCCTCTGCTCATACATTTGACTCTCCAAACTCACACAATGTTGAGAGCCTTATGCACTGGGCCATTACTTACAATAAAAGTGCAATCATATGCTTAGACTAGTACATGCACTAGTTATGTAGTTCCTTTGCTGCTTCTGTTTTGGAACTATTTTCACAAATCATGTTTTGGTTCTTATGTGTTGTTCGAAAAGACCTTCAAATTCCATGAAAGCTCACTTGAGCTTGTAACCTGGATGTAAAATCTGTACAGTGATTGATGCTTGAACAAGTTTAGTGAAGATGAATTTTAGTGAGATTATTAGTAAGCTGGGGGAATCTGAATGCTTGCAGTGCCATAACATAAGGGGAATTATGCAGAACTTCCATCAGAATATCTTTTCATGGCACTACTAATTGTTAAGTACTTTCATCAATTCAACTATTAACAGTTTGAAATACTTGTATTTTAATTTATTTTTTTTAATAATATTGTTTTTTAAAATTATCAATTAATTATTTTCATGTACATTTCATTCAATACTTGTTAGTAAAAAAGATCAGCTTCACATGGTTGTTATCAATACTTTTCATGTAACCAATAGTGATTAATTGAATAAAACAGATTTTTGATTGGTTGATGTTTGAAGTGTTAGATTTATGTTTTGAATATGAAGAAGGAATGGTATTCAAATTAGTTTGAGTTTGCATGTGTTATTAATTCACGTGTGATTTGGTTCGAAGTAAATTAAATATGTATTATAAATATGTTTTCATGAGTTTTTTTTTCATAAATATTTATGAAAGAAAATAATAAGAATAAAAGAATTAAATGAGATTTATTATAGTATATGTACAAATATTTTTTTTAGAGAAATTATATAAATCTTTTATAATTTAATCTATAGGCGCCTTATTTTTAATTTATTGGGAAATTAGTTTTTTCTTAAAGCTATTTATGAAGAAGTTTAACCAAAATCTTTCTTATGTTTACTTCTACATTAGTTACAATGAGATTTCTATGCATTAAAAGACACAAAAATAGTAAAGAATTAATTCCAAACACGAGCACAAATTAAACTCTTCTACTCCTATAAGAATAAAAGAAAAAAATAACTAAAGTTCATGTTTATGGTTAAGCTTGAATAGATAAAAAAAAACTAAACATATATTTAGTAATTGTAATGTGTGGAAAGTAAAAAAATCAATCAAATTAAAATTTAATAACAACCACTATAAATAGATGATATGTTTAACAGGTTAGTAAAGTTGTTTTTATCTGATAATCACTAATTCTGACTTTATTATCCGAGCACTTTGTATGTTGACCTAAATTGAGTAACTGAGAGCAAGCTCAAGCTCATATAATAAAGAGTCCAAACTAGCTGATCTAGTAACTGAAAACTCAAGTCATCAATAAGAGATCGAGAAACTGAGAGGGAGAGGAAAATAAATTAATTGTTTCTAAGGTCCTCTAAGAACAAGTACAATCGGAGAAAAATTTAATTAGTTCACTATAATTTAATATTATTTTAAAAATATTTTTCATACTTAAACTTTAGTATCGTATTTAATAACTATAATTAAACATAAGTTAGGAAGTGAAAAAGAAAAATAAAATACACGTAATTAACACTTTTAATCAGTGCAAAATTAGGGCTTCTTCTTCCTGCACTCTCACAACTTTCTAAATTCTGAAACTGGCCTTGATCTTTTATTTGAAAAAGGGCATCGTGGTTACCGAAAATAGGGATCTGGGAGTGTGCTACGGATTCATCAATTCGGAACTGAATCATTTTCTTTTTCCGGATGAGGGGGTGTTTCGAAAGCAATTTTTGCATAAATTATTGATTTTCAAATTATTGAATCCAGAAACCTAATTTTGTTACGAATTGGTGGATCCAGAATGTTTTTTTTAATAATTATGGATTTCTAAATCCGGAATACATATTTCTGTTACGGATTGGTGGATCTGGAATGTTTTTTTTTGAATGATGAATTTTTTAATGTGAAATGCATATTTTGAATTACTGATTGGTGGATCCGAAATTTTTCCAGAAGTGTCAATCTGAAATTTTTCTGGATTCCATAATCCATAATGCAAAAAAATAAATACAGTTCAAGTGCATTTTAGGATTTTTAAAAAATAATAGGGACAGTTTAATCTTTGCATAACATTATGGGGGTGCAGGAAGAAAAATGTAGAGGTGCAGGAAAAAACTATCTAAAATTAGTTGTAGTTATTTTTATTTAGAATTGGGTACTTTACTTGGATCCCTTAAGCTAGTGGGTATTTCTTCCTGTACCCACATTTTTCTTTCTGCACCATACATTTTTTTTTAAAATACCAGCCTAATTTAATTTTAGTTGACTCTGGAATAGAGTTCCATAAACAAAAGTTATTTATGGAATAGAGGTTCTGTAACCGAATTGAAATATGAAATTTGGATGACAAAAAATTATTTTGAAATATTTTTTTCGAAACATATTTTTTTAATTTATAGAATGGTAAATCTGGAATTTATAAAATGTTGTGTTTCGAAAAGTATGTTCCATAGACTAATTTAAAAATCATTTTTAAAAGAAGTTAAATAGTGTTTTCAAAAAAAATGATGGGATTGAGGATTTGTTTGGGTGCAGAAGAAACACCTAAGTTATTTGTAAAGAAAAATGTATTTTTATATTCTAATTCGTTTGTGCGATTATTATTATTATTATTATTATTTTTCTTTTCTAGGTCTTTACAAAGGTTTTACGTTGTCTCTCTCAGTGTTTTTGAAATCAGAAATTGAATGGAACCCTATCAGAAAAATAGGAGGGAGCTCAGTACCAAGCTAAGGTAACATCATTGTTCTTCAATCCTTTGCTCTTTCAAATTTCAGGAATTTTCTTCAATTTGAAAATCTTAGTCTTTTTCACCTCATCACCATGTTCAATAAACTCCTCTGCTTGAAATGTGTCACTTCCACAGCAACATCATGTTACCCTTTTATCCAAAACTACCCATTGCCCTTTTCTCTGCGTTTCTTCACAACCACTTCAAAATCACGCTCATTTGCGGTATCCTATCTCACTGACAACTTTGGGTTCTCCCCTGATTCTGCTTCCAAAATCTCTAACTCCTACAATATTTGTTTCCAGACCCCAGAAAAGCCCGAGTCAGTGATCATGTTCTTCAGAAATCGCGGTTTCTCTAATTCCCAAATTAATCAAATGGTTAGAAAGGTACCATGGTTGCTTTCCTGTGACCCCTGCAAAAGGGTATTGCCAAAGTTTGATTTTTTACTCTCAAAGGGTGTTTCTAGCTCTGAAATTGTTGACCAAGTGAGTAAGAACCCTGGAATACTGGGTCCAAGCTTGAAGAATCATATAGTTCCAACCTATGAATTGATATATAAATTCTTGCAATCTGATGCAAAGACTGTTGGTTGTATCTTTGGTAATTCATTTTTCTCATACGGGGATCGTCTAGCACGCAACATCAGATTGCTGCAAGAGAATGGAGTGAGAGAATCAAACATTGCAAGATTGCTTGGGAACCGTAGTAAAGAGGTGTTTATCTCAAATGATATGGTTAAGTTGGTGAAGGAAGTAAAGGATTTGGGGTTTGATCCTTCAAAAACAACTTTTGCTGTAGCAATGATGGCCTTGAAAAGAACGAGTCCTTCCATGTGGAAGGAGAAAGTTGATACCTTCAAGAAATGGGGTTGGTCTGATGAAGCCTTTTCTGAAGCATTTAGGAGGCACCCTCACTGCATGTTGACCTCCATTGAAAAAATAAATGTTGTTATGAACCTTTGGGTCAATCAGTTGGGTTGGGATGCTTTGGACCTTGTTCGAGGTCCAAAGATTTTCGGGTTGAGTATGGAGAAGACACTTGTTCCAAGGGCTCGTGTTGTTCAGCATTTACTTGCTAAGGGCTTGAGGAACAACAGTACCAGCTTTCTTACCCCGTTTTGGGTTTCTGAAAAGGTGTTTCTTGAGAAGTTTGTGACATGTTTTAAGGAGGAATCACGTCAACTATTAAAGCTGTACCAGGAAAAAGTCAGTGTTCGAGGAAAAGAGGAGGTTGGTGCAGCATGGTGCAGTTCTCAAATGGTTAACTCATGAGTACAGATTTCTCTGGTTCAAGCTTGCTGTCTAAATTCAATTATCTGGTGCGTTATAAATGATTGAAGCACGAGAAGTTTAGCACAAATTCTTTAGAATAATAACATCCAATGTTTTGCCTAACCTAGTAGTATGCAATAGCATGTTTTGTTGTTGCCTTTGTGATGAAGATGCATTTCTCATCCGTGTATTTCAACTTTTGTGAAATTTAGAAAATATCTGGGTCCATGTTTCATTTTTCCTTGCTACTAGGATGTCAAGTTGGAGGCAAAGTGTTAGCAATTTAACAATGTATCTCAGATATTTAGCTAGGGAATATGTTGAATGACAGCTTCTGGATAGCATTGTAGGATATATAATATTTTAGCTCTGTGTTTTTTTTATATATATGAAAGATTCATGTGAAATATCACTATACAACATGATAACTCAGTTAGTCTGACACTTCAAATACCAACAATCATCTGCCAAAAAATAGCAAAAGAAAAGGTTAAAGTGGAGATGCATGGGATCGAACTTTTAGCTTTGTAGTTTGTATGGTTACTTGAGATGAGAAGTGTTTCTGAGAGGATGCTATGGATTAGTAGCATACTTCCTTCTTCAGTTTTGCAGTTCCTTCACCGGGTTTGATGAAGAAAAAACTTAGCTGGTTTTGCATGTTTCTCTCTCTGATAATTTAATGGTGCTTTGCAAGAATCTTCAATGTGATTCAGTTTATCTGAAAAAAAGTTATCTCCTTATTTGCAGCATAGTGGTCAACTGGTTTTGACCATGAGGTTTTCATTCTTAAGCTCCTAATTGTTAATTTTTTGCTTTTATTCTTCTGATAAAACATTTTTTTGTTCTGTATAAATCAAAAGTATTGTCACTCCAAGTTTTATTATAAAAAGCATGGAAATAGTTTGTTTAAACTATGCCTATTATTAAAGAAATACATTTAAAACACTTGAGGGATAAACTGATAATGAGATATATGATTGAAACTAGTTAGTTGTTGATAAGTTTATGTCACTAAAGTTAGGCCTAATATGGAAGTTGATTGTCTCAAAACTATCTAATTTTTTAGATGGAGATACGATGGCACAAATTCTTTAACTTTAATATATTTTTCATCCTTTTTTATCAGCAATAGGATTGAATAACAGGAATCATTTAAGGGGTGGTTCAACCCTTATACGTACCTATATAATAGGAACCAATTTCTCTGGTCTCCTAAACCCTCAAATTAAGATAGTCAAAAATAATTTATGAAAAAATATATTTTTCATTTGTCTCATAAAAAGTAAGATTATTTTTAAAAAGATGCTTGACTATAACTATAAATAGTTTTAAGTAATTCCGAATTTCTTTTTCTATATTAATATGTTCTTGGAATTTTTATCATTTATTTTTTTATAAAACCTTTTGTTTAGTTCATTATACGTTTGGTCAAGTTAATTTTATATTCACAACTTTTCTTCACGTCTTTTTTGTTTGGAACCAATATTTTTTTAATCTATTATCCTTTATTGATTGGTTCACTGACTAACTCTACTTGAACAAAATAACTTGCAATGAAAGTAATTTGTCTAAATCTATAAAATAAGTTAGCAATTCCTATTATATTTGAAACTAATATTTTAATAAAAAATAAATAAATTCTATTTTATTTTATTTTCATCGTTTGGAAATTATAAATTTCATGTCTAAATTGCCTTTTCTATAATTAAATTTCTAAAATTTTCAGGAACATTTGCCGAGGATCTTAAATATTTCAAAGAATTTTTCTTATTGTGTTGTTATTATCAATATTTACTTCTGTTATATTTTCGTTACTTAATTTTCTTATCATCCTGTTATTTACATGTAAGTATTATTTACATTATTTATAGGGGATTGATTTATCATTAATTGTTATCATTATCAATTAATTGTTTTTTATTATTGTTGTCTCCTATAATCACTATATATATTGATTTCTTTCAAGTAATGTAACACACAACAAAACAACAACATACACTTTCTTCCTCTCTCCTTTCACATACTTTATATTTCTTCTCTAAGGTGTAAGTGTTTAACCCATATAGAGAGAATTTATTTTGGGGATATTTATCTATTTCCTGAGATGAATTGATTGTACTCCCAATACCATTATAGTGGAAGTCTTGACTCTCTCGCCGATTTTTTTTTACCTCTATTTAAAGGGATTTTCCACCTAAAAATTATGGTATCATTTTCATTTTTCTTGTTACTTTAATTTGTCATAATCTTTGGTTGAAATTATCACGCTTCAACACACGATATCCCTACAAATATGTATCAGAGCTTTTTGATAATTCAACTAGGATTTGTTGTTCAATAATGTCAAGTTTCGATATTGAGAAATTTGATGGTAAAATCAGTTTTGCTATCTGGCAAGTCCAAATGTTAGTTGTTCTCACCCATAATGTTTTAAAGAAAATTCTGGCATGTAAAATGACGAGGTCAACCACTATGACGGAGGAGCAGTGGGATGAGATGGATGAAAAGGCATTGTCTGCAATCCAGTTATGCTTGTCCCGTGAGGTGTTGCGTGAGGTCATCAACGAGAAAACTGCAACAGACATATGGAGTAAATTGGAGTCTCTATACATGACCAAAAGTCTTACAAACAAACTCCGGTTAAAGGAGCGACTCTTTACACTTTGAAGGTACTCCCATTCAATCTCACCTTGATGAATTTAATTTCATCATAATTGATTTGGAAAATTTGAATGTTAAAATTGATGATGAGGATAAAGTCGTTCTACTTATTGTTTCTCTACCACCCTCGTATCGACAATTCAAAGAAATTATGTTATACGGTAATTATCTTACCTTAAGCTTTAATGATGTCAAGACTAATTTACTAGCCAAAGAAAAATTTGATACTGAAATTCATTCCGGAAGTTCTGGTGAAGGATTAGTAGTTAGAGGGAGAAACCAAGAGAAATGTAGGAATAATAAATATAAATCTAGGTCAAAATCTAGAGGCAGGAAAAAATAAGCAAGATAGAGAAGATAAGGGAAATGGTAAACAACCAGAAAAATCTGTCGAAGCCAGTATTGTTGAAACTGAATCTGATGGGGATTGTTTTGTAGCTTCCAACACTGAACAAGGGTCTAAAAATGAATGGATTCTTGGTTCTAGTTGTACTTTTCACATGTCTCACAATAGAGATTGGTTTACCACATATGAACCAGTTTATGATGGTCTTATTTTGATGGGAAACGATGCTCAATGCAAAGTTTTTGGTGAAGGAACAATCAAAATCAAGACACATGATGAAATTGTTAGAACTTTAATAGGTGTCAGATATGTCCCTGAGTTGAAACGGAATCTCATTTCCTTAAACACCCTTGAATCTCATGGGCGTAGATACTCAGCTGAAGGTGGAGTTTTAAAAGTGTCTAAAGGAGCTCTTGTGTTACTAAAGGCAATTCGATGTGATAGTTTGTATGTGCTGCAGGGTTCAACAATTACAAGTTTTGCAGTTGTTGCTTCACCCAACAAAGATAACACCAAGTTGTGGCATATGAGATTAGACCACATGAGTGAGAAAGGAATTCTAATCCTCAAGAAGAAGGGTCACCTTGGTAACCAATGTACTGGAAAGGTTGATTTATGCGAACATTGCATTTTTGGTAAATAGAAGAAGGTTAGTTTTTCTAAAGCCATACACAGAACCAAATGTACTTTGGATTATATTCATTTGGATCTTTGGGGTCCGTCAAAAGTTCCCTCCATAGGTAAATGTCGTTATATAATGACAATTATTGATGATTTCTCACGAAAACTTTGGGTTTATTTTCTCAAACATAAGAATGAAGCATTTTTCACTTTTAAAGAGTGGAAACTATTGATTGAGAATCAAACTGGCAAGAAGATAAAGAGGCTAAGGACAGACAATGACCTTGAGTTTTGTTCGAATGAATTCAATGATTTCTGCAAGAAGGAAGGCATTTCCAGACACCTCACCATCCCAAGGACTCCACAACAGAACGGGGTTGCAGAAAGGATGAATAGAACTATCATGGAGAGAGTTTGTTGCATGCTCTCCCATTTTGGTTTGAGAAAATCTTTTTGGACTGAAGCGGTTTCAACGACATGTTATCTGATAAATCGCCCTCCTAACAAATCAATTGATTGCAACATTCCAGAAGAAGTTTGGTCAGGTAACCCTGTTGATTATTCTAATATTGAAATATTTGGTTGCCCTGCTTATTCTCATGTAAACAAGGGAAAATTAGAACCTCGTGCTAAGAAGTTTATTGCACAAGAGATGGGTGAAGAAGGTGAACCCAATAATTACTCTGAAGCTATCTTTAGTGACGACTCAACAAAGTGGATTGCTGCTATGCAAGAAGAAGTTAAGAGTCTTCTAAAAAACGAAACATGGGAATTGGTGAAGTTACCATAAGGAAAACGAGTCATAGTTGCAAGTGGATCTTTAAGAGAAAAGAAGGGATCCCTGATGTTGAGAGTACAAGGAACAAAAAAAGATTTGTTGTAAGAGGTTTTGATCAAGAGGAAGGTATTGACTTTAATGAAATATTTTCTCTTGTTGTTCGTCATACTTCAATACGTGTATTACTTGCTTTAGTTGCCTTGTATGATTTGGAGCTGGAACAATTAGACGTGAAAACTGTTTTTCTTCATGGTAATCTTGAGGAAGAGATTTACATCCAGCAGACTGAGGGATTCGTTGTTCCTATAAAGGAGGACCATGTATGTCATATGAAGAAATCTCTCTACGGCTTGAAGCAATCACCAAGACAATGGTATAAGAGGTTTGATTCTTTCATGGTTGGACATGGCTGCTCCAGAAGTAGCTATGATAATTGTGTCTATTTTTAAAAGACATTCGATGGGTCATTTATATACTTGTTGTTATATGTTGATGACATGTTGATTGCCGCAAGAGTTAACAAGTTAAAGGCTCAACTTAGTAGTGAATTTCATATGAAGAACTTAGGTCATGCCAAGAAAATTTTAGGAATGGAGATCAACAGAGATCGTCAAGCTAGAAAACTTTTTCTATCACAAAAGAAGTATGTTCTTAAGATGTTTGAAAAATTTGGAATGCAAGATTGCAAAGTTGTTAATACTCCACTTGTCGCCCACTTCAAGTTGTCATCAGATCAGTGTCCAAAATCAGATGAGGACAAAAGGCGCAAGTTATATGTCCCGTATTCAAATGCAATTGGAAGTCTCATGTATGTTATGGTATGTATTAGACCTGATTTAGCTTATGTTGTTAGCATTATTAGCAGGTTCATGCATAATCCAGGCAAGGCACACTAGAAAGCCGTTAAATGGATACTTTGTTATCTGAAAGGTTCTCCAGCTCTTGGTTTGGTATTTGACCAACATAAAGCCGATCCCAAAGGAGCAGTTGGCTATGTTGGTGCTGACTATGGTGGTGATTTAGATCGGAGAAGGTCACTTTTAGCCTACATTTTTACCCTATGTGATGCAAACCAAGCCCACAAGGAGATGACCAAGGATGATAAAGTACACAAAGAGAAGTCATCTCAAAGTAGAGACCTCACCAGAGGGAGAATTGGACAAAGACCAAAGCATCTAAAGTTCTTCCTACTGGTCTTTTTAATGATTACAAATATGTTATAAATAATTGGGCTCACTTTGGGGGTCCAAATAGCAAATATAAGCTAGAATAAGGTACCTTTAGCATAATAAGGGGTGTGGGTAGCATTTTAACTTGTTCTTAGCCCATTTGAAGGCATTTTGACCTAGTTTCTAGAAGGACAAGCCTAGGATGCGGGATTGACTTAGTCAAACCCTAAGTCTACTCATTTTTTCCCTTTTCCTATCCTACCCCTTTAGCTTGTTCTCCAAGGCTTCTTCACCTATAAATAGGAAGCCTACATAGTGTATTTTACAAGTTGAATGAAATAGAGAAAAGTTACTCTACACATTTTTGTGTGTGAATGATTAGTGAGGTTTGTCCTCTTAGTCTTATCTTGTGAGTTATTGAGAACTCTCAAGTGGCGGCATCCTTCACTTATCTTGGAGTCATTTCACCATCCAAGTGGCGTGCAACCATTCTCAAATTCCATTTCTCATAAGTTTCCTTTTCCTTCCATTATCATTTCATTCTATTCATAAACATGTTCTTATTTTGCTTCCTTATGTCTATTCGATTGTTACATGTTACTCTTGTTTTCCTTATGTAATTCCACACCATATCTTGTCATCATCTTCACCATATAATTGTATTTTTCCTTTTGCTTTTGTGAAATGAATCTTCACATCTACTTAACCACTTGGTTAAGTTAATGTCCAGTGAGGATTTTTCTTAGGTTTTCACTTTTTAATTGTCTTAAAATCTCAATCATAAATCTAAAGTGTCATCTATATGAACAATCCTAAAATCAACTCACATCACTATGTGGTTCTGCTATCAGCTGATATTCTTCACTTCAAGCCATTGCGACTTTGTCCACCACTGAAGCAGAATATATCACTGCTACAAAAGGTATGAAAGAGGCTATATGGCTTCGAGGCTTGGTAAGTGAACTTGGCCTTCAACAAGATGTTCTTGTTATATTTTGTGATAGTCAAAGTGATGTCCACTTAACCAGGAACAACAAGTATCACTCAAGGACCAAGCACATTGAAATTAAACACCATTTTATCCGAGACATTGTTGATACGGGAGATATAATTGTTGAAAAAATTCATACGGCTGAAAATCATGCAGACATGTTGACCAATCCACTTCCACCGGCTAAGTTCGATCATTGCCTGAATTGAGCTGGTATTATCCATACTTCATCAAGGCTTTATGGCGAGAGAGTGTGTTCCAGTCAAAGGCAAGTCAAGGTGGAGATTTGTGGGATATGACTCACCTTTGTCGTTTTCTTGGCATAATTGAAGGAGCATATCCAAAGAAATCAAAGGGAGGTTACTTACTGTTTACAATAAATTGTTATCAAGGGAGGTTACTTACCATTCTCAATTAATTGTTTTTTATTATTGTTGTCTCATAGAACCACTATATATAGTGGTTTCCTTCAAGCAATGTAAGACACAAAACAAAAACATACACTTGCTTCCTCTCTCCTTTCATATACTCTCTATTTCTTCTATTGGGTGTAAGTGTTTAACCCATATAGAGAGAATTTGTTTTGAGGCTATTTATCTATTAGCCTGAGAGGAATTCATTGTACTCCCAGTACCATTATATTGAAAGTTTTGGCTCTCTCGTCGGTGGTTTTTTTACCTCTATTTAAAGGAGTTTTTCACCTAAAAATTCAGGTATCATTCTCATTTTTCTTGTTACTTTAATTTGTCATAATCTTTGGTTGAAATTATCACGCTTCCACACACGATATCCTTACATTTTTAAGAACTGCAGAGTAGATATAAAAAAGTTATTATGTATGGCACAACTTTATGCTTGGGTTTGAATGAAGCATATGGTCCCTATGGTGGCTTTCTCGTACTCTGACTGATACAAAATCCAAAGGTATGCTTAAAAACACTATGAAATCAATCTATATTTTGAATTGTGAGTGTTGCAGGTGAGGTGATGGGTAGGGAATGTCCTGTGGGTGAATTTGTAGTTTGAACTTTCTTATATATATATGTGCAATGCTAATGTGTGTCCAAAATCTTGTGAGCTTTTTCTGGCAGTGTCGAACCTGTGTTGGGTGGTGAATTGTGATACAGCCCTAGAGAACATGAAGGGTTGCAATCTTTGTTATATGGATTGTCCTGAGTGCTCCAATAAAGCTAATGGATCATATCTTAACTGGTTTTTGTGTGGAAGTTGTATAAGGGTGATTGTCTTAAGTTTGTTTGTGAAAAAAAATTGATTAGGATGGTAACTCAATTATTTGTTGTAAGTATCTTTTATTAGAGGGTTGTTTGAGTTATTTTTTGTAATTGATAACTCACTACCATAATGTTGTTTGCAAAGATTAGTATTCCTTACATACTCTCTTTATTTTTACTCATTCTTGATAAAAAAAAATAGAAATTCTATTAAACATATACAAACCAACTAATATATAGAGCATAGATATCTATATAATTTTGTTTATAATTATTATAGAGTTGACTTTCTTTTTTATTAGATTAGGAGGTATATTACTTCTTTTTTTACATGGTTAAAACATCCCTTAAATCTCTGTTTTATTTAATTTTATTCATCCATACAAAATATCATTTACAAGTTGTTAGAAAGTTTATTAGATAAATATATACCATTAAAATTATAATATATAAATAAATACAAATTCTGTTTTACAATTTAGCTAAATATAAATTTAGTTAATAATACGTTAGGGACATTAGAAGGAAAAGTAGCAACAACCTCGGACTCGTGGATTACACATGCAGCTCCCAAATTCCAGGTTGAAAGCAGCAACGTGCGACGGAAAGTTATTTAAATTGTAAAATCTCTTACGCTGTCGTATAGAATGACGTAAACTCCATCAAAACATATAAAACAAGTAATAAACACTAAAAATAAACATTTTTCAATTTTTTTCTTTTCAGAAGTTGAGTTAGATTGAATCAACTTTTTAGACAAAGCCTCACACTAAAAACTCCTAATCATTTATGAAACCACGTTAGTATGAGCTTATTGGTGACTCTGTTGGGTGGAATTGTTCCTTTATAATTCTTTATCTTTCTTTCTTATTCACTCTTTCAAACCCCTTCTTCTCCATCAGTAACAGTACTTGCAACCCAATCAAATCAAAGATTCTTGCTTTCAACTTTCTTTACCATTTATTTAGCTTCCAATGTAAATCATTATTCAATTGCTTTCAGACCAAAAGCATCACACCCCACTAACTTACTCATAGAGTTACCATCTCCTCATTTTTGTTTTATATGTGGGTTTAGGGATGATTTTTTTGGATTAAATATGTTTTTCTTCCATCCTTTGTAATATGAAATTGGTTTTTATTCTTGATTAAGTTTTAGATCATTTGTATGTTTGTAATAGCATGAGAATGATTGGAATAGTCTTTCTGTTGAATTTGTTTAATTTAAGGTTTCACTTCATCAATCTATTAGAAATAGTTACATAGATAATATTAGAAAGTTATTGAATAGAAACCAATTTTAGAGATTACAGATAATTAGTCGTTATATTGACTAAATTAGATACTATTTTTTAGATTAAAAAATTATTGGTTTATAAACTGATAAATACTTTCTAAATTGGTATCTAATTAGCTACCAAAGTTTTAACAACTAATTATTTAGATTCTAAATTTTGTAGCAAAAACCTTGGTAGCTAATTAGATACCAATTTAGAAACTCTTTATCAATAATATAAACTAATTAAGAAACTAATAATTTTTTTAGTTTCTAAACTAGTATTTAATTTAGTCACTATAACAACTAATTATTTATATTCTAAATTTGGTAGCAAAAACCTTGGTAGCTAATTAGATACCAATTTAGAAACTCTTTATCAATAATATAAACTAATTAAGAAACTAATAATTTTTTTAGTTTCTAAACTAGTATTTAATTTAGTCACTATAACAACTAATTATTTTTCTCTCTCAAATTGGTTTCTATTTGATGATTTCCTTGTAGTGAGATATAAATTTACAATCAAAACAATAATGAATTTTGAAAAAAACGAATAATCATTGAAAAAAGTTAATAATCATTTGACACATAAAACAATCTATTTCAATGAGAAGTAGATAAATGTCGTATATAAGGGTTGAGACACCCCTAAAATGTCTCTTTTAATTTATTTAATCTTTTTTTTGTTGATAAAAAAACCAATTTTATTATTTTCATGCTGGAAGTACTTGAATGATCTAAAGTTTTGACCAGATATCGAAAACAAATTTAGTGTTATAGTACAGAAATACAAAACATATTTAACTCATGATTTTTTTAACCATGCTATAAGTTACTATTCAAGTTTTTTTTCATGATTAACTTTTGTTAGAAAATTTGATTAGTTAGTTTTATTGAAATCGTTCTTTTTAATCTACAAAATTTGAATTTAAATCATAGTTTAAAGAGACTGAGTTAAAATCATTCAAACCAAACCAAAATTCATTTTTATATACTAGTATTAATATATAATCCGATCCCTAGATTAAATTATTGTTTGGATAATACAATTACTTTATTTTAAACACTATAAAATTATAAGTATAAGGATATTTTTTTCTATTTTTTCAATTATTCAGTTAAAAAAAAATATGACTCAAATTAAACCTCTTATAAAACAAAAAAGACATATAACAAAAAAAAAAACCAACTACTATGTGAAAATTAGCTAAAAAATAACTTAAATTTCAAAGACTTAAACATAAAAACTTATCATTGAAGTGAATTTTATCCAACAATTGGATAAGAACATCTCTCTTTCGTTCCTAAAAACATCACATTTTCACATGATACATGTCACAATAAACAATTAACAACACACAGCACACAACTTTAACTTTCATGTGTCACAGCAAGTGAGTGTGCCTAACACATGTTTGCGTATTTGTCTATATATACAGAGGGATTCGATTCTGAGTGGCATATTATAGTCAAAAGAGTTTCTGGGGTGTTGAGAAAAAAATGGAAGATAGCTATGGAGGCAGTTCCTCCAAGGACAAGAACTGCAGCATCAAGGAACAAGACCGGTTGCTGCCAATAGCCAATGTTGGTCGGCTCATGAAGCAGATTTTGCCACAGAATGCAAAAATCTCCAAGGAAGCAAAAGAGACAATGCAAGAATGTGTGTCGGAGTTCATAAGCTTTGTGACAAGTGAAGCTTCGGAGAAGTGCAGAAAGGAGAGGAGAAAGACAGTGAATGGTGATGACATTTGCTGGGCATTGTCTACACTAGGATTTGATGACTATGCTGCACCAATGAGAAGGTACTTGCATAGATATAGAGAGGTTGAGGTAGACCAAAATAATAAGGCTATTCATCATGAAAGAGGGATCAATAGTTCTCAAGACAAGGATGAACTGTAACAAATTAAGGCCAGTTTGAGGTTTTTCTGATATGAAATATATGTAATAATTTTGTCTGTCTTATAACTGGTTTTGGTTGAGCCAAGAACATAGACTTTTTTTTTTCTTGTCTTGGTCTTAGTGGTTGGTTTCTTGCAAGTTGAGAAATTTCAGTTTTTGAAATTAACTTCTGTCTGCAAATCAAATAACAAAATTCAACATTCTGCACTCCCATCCCATTTATTGTTGTAATGAATTGATGATAATTTCATCCATTATGTTTGGTCTAATCTTAAGTATGAGAGATAACATCGTTAGGTTAATCACTAGATATTATTCGTTTTGGAGATGATGTTCTAACACGGTTTTGTTCTTAAAAGATGTCTCGGTTAGTTGGAGGAAGAAGGAGTATATAAACTGTCATTGATCTCGACTTATGAGACTATATTAACGGTACCATAACACCCTTGATTCAAGAATAGGAATATTCATCTTTCAAGCAATAAGTTTGATCTGAGATTCATATGACTAACTTTTTCATTTTTGTCTGATTATTAATTTCCATGAATTTTCCCACATTTATAAGTTCTGTATGTATAATCATGTTGGTGTTTATTTTATCTTTGTAAATATTCTGGTTGATTATGTTGTGCTAATCTTAGAAGTCAGCATTGTCGTCGCCAAACACTAGCAAAAAGTTACTTTCTAGGGTTTGTGCTGATAAAAAAAACTTTTTAGGGTTTCTTCACACAGCAGTGAATATATTAATCAGTATATTCACACACTGGGTGTTTAATCTACTTTTTTTCAGCATTAGACTAATGTTAGGGTTTCATTAACTCATATTTTTTTTATTGGGACCACAAATTCTACCCCACTTAATTGTTATTCTATTTATTGTGTGGTATATGTTAACATAACTGAAAACCACCATGTCTTCCATGTCCTCATAAACAAAGAAGAACATGGTGTTTAATTGGACCAACAAAAAAAGAAATAAAATTTTTGTTTCGTACTTGTTGTTTTGTTCTTTGTATTCAAATGTTGCATTGAACCTACACTGTGACAGGAAATCAAGGACGAAAATCCAGGAAGCATGAACCAACCAAAATGATTTTGTAGGTTGAAAAAGTAATGGGAAGCTATGAAGAGCATATGCATATATAAATATTATTCTTAAATGAAGGATCCAATTAAATGGTGGAAGCATGAATTTACAGTGTATATGGCAAGAACCAAGGTACTCTTTGCCATGGCCAATCATAACTCACCAAGTGTTCATCACACAATTGGCTGTTTTAGAAAGTATGCAACATATTTAGCATCTTGCTGGTTGGACTAACATGTGCCAATGTGACTAGGTTAAGTGTGCCAATGTAATTAGGTTAAAAAGTAAAAGTTAATAATAGTTAATGTGAGCTTTCAAGATAAGACACCCTATATATTTCATATTAATGACTCTAAACAAACTTAGACCATGGCACTATTTTAATCCATAGTTGTAAGATAATAAGTAATATATTATTCTTACTTATTTATATAAAAAAGAATTTCAACTCTTAGCATTAAGACATTAATATTATTGTAGGGGGTAAGAAAGATCCTTATTTCCTCCTGACGGTATTAAATTAAGTAACTTTTGTTGTATTGGATTTGGTCTCGGATAATGAGAATAAAGTACACGTGAAAGGTATTCCGATATTTAAGTTAGAATTTGGTATAAAATAGGTGAAAGTAATAAATAATGTTCAATTATGCGTATTTTTGTTTTGAGTGTAGTGCATATTTATAAGGTATTAATGGGTTATCAGATAAAAAATGATGGAGATATGGCAAAATTGGTAGATGTTAAGGACTTAATTGGATTGAGTTTTGGTATGGAAAGTTACCAAATGATTATTTTCAAATTCAGAGAAACCCTGGAATTCACAATGGACAATCTATATTAGAGTAGGTCACAAAATTAATCTCGATGTTAAAGTAAAATTTCATACATTTGATGAGGCTAATTGTACCGTACGGAAGATTAGTTTGTTGATTCCCTAGAAATCAGACTTAACCATATCATCTATGGAATATCCAGTCTTGCAACCGAGTACATATTCGACCACATCACCTAATGGGACACTCGGCTCTTGGTATCCATGGTACAACGAAAAAAAAACTTCTTACATAATTTAATATATATGGCTATCAAACTCCTTATATCTATCTTACTATTTGCTTTCTGATATATAACAACAAAAATTCATTGCCATAATTAACTTTATTTAGTGATGTAGTGCATTTTATGTAGAAGCTTATAAAAAGTGGGAATGAAAGTAAACTAAATTTTGTTCTGGTTAATTTTAGGTAAAAAGGTTGAACTATTTATATATCCTCAATTTATTTATTTTTTTCAATGGTAAAAAATAAAATAAAATATATAAAGTAATTTTCATAAAAATGATACTGACTCTAAAATCAGTTAGAAGCAAATATTTGTTATCGTTTAATAATTAGTCACTATTTTCAGTCATTTTTAATAGTCTTTTATACAATTCAACTAATAATATTCCTAATTTAAATCCACTAACCATATTATAATAACTATATGTGTATATATATATGTAATACGTTTATTAAATTTTACATGCAAAGTCATTGAGTGGTATTTGAGTAATTCATAATGTAAAATCGTAAATAAACTTAAGCTTTCTAAAACTTCTCCTAATATTGAGAAGTCACGGGTAAATAATAAGCATTATATATTGCATTCAAAGCCCCCATTCATATATAAACATTTATATATGTGGATATAATGCACTTAAATTCACTATGATTATTGTATATAAATTGTTATGGAATCTGTAAAATATTTATCATTTATAGAACAATCATAATAAGTAATTTTTTATGACAAATATTTCTAGAAGTTTGATTAATAAATGTTGAAGAAAATTTGTTCATTTTGTAGTTGGGTGAATAACTAACCAACCTATAACACTAATTTTCGGTATGATCATTGATTTCATAGTGATCACACATGGATATACCTTTCTTGTTCTTAAAATTGGAATCATTATTGACTATGAAAGCATGAGAATATTCAGTTTTGGTTGAACCACCAATCTTCTTTAAATTCTCTTACACAATGTTTGGTTCTGGGGTGACACTGTAACGAAGACGGATGAGAGGGTGTCACCTCCTTTTTTTTTTCAGTGGGCAGTTGAGGGTGTACGGGGAGAGAGAAAGTGGAGGGTTTAGCTGGTCTTCTCAACAATGAAGAGAAAAGAAAGTATGCTAAACAGAAAGTCACGCCAGATACCATAAAATACCATGCTACCCTTGCTTCACTTTTTTTAAACTAAATTTTTAGGTGCTTTTTTGTGTTTTTTTTTGTTTGTTTTTGTTCTAATTTAATATTCTGTTTTTATTTATTTTTAGAAATATTTAAAAAAATTCTTATAAATCAGAATTAATAAAATACATTATTTGAAATTATAGGCTATTATTTTAGTAATTTTATTTATATTATATTATTCAGAAATCAATTATATATTATAGTAATGTAGATTTTGATTTATTAATAAAAATATAAAATTTATTTTAAAATATAAAAAATAGAATTCAATTATATATTATAATAATTTAGATTTTGATTTATTAATGAGAATACAAAATCTATTTAAAATATTTAAATTCTAAAAATATAAATAATAGAATTCAATTGATATATTATAGTAATTCAGATTTAATTTTATTAATGAGAATTTGAATATTTAAATTTTATAAATAGATATGGTAATATAATTATCTATTAATGTATTTATTATTATTTTTGTTTATTAATGAGTATATCCATTTTAATATTGATAATTTAGAATAATTATATTTTTTTATATTACACTATTGAATTGAGATACGGATTTAAATTAAAAATATTTATGTAATTACTTTTTAAGAATCTTTTATTAATGAAAATCCATTTTAATGATTTAAATTTAAAAATTATAAATATTTGTTGTGATGAACATTTATTTTTTTTATACTAGGTCATTTTTTTTAAACATGGTTAAAATTGCTATTTAATATTAAGGTTTTCATGCTAATGATTATTTAATATTCCTTTCATATATCATAATATTGTTAATTTTTAATCATACACAAAAATTTTCTTACCCAAATTTTAAATACTCAATTACTTTTTAAAATATATTAACTTTTCCGTAATAATAATAATAATAAAAATCATCATTAATATTAATATTCTTAAATGAATAAAATTATATACTTTATATATATATATAACATAATATAATACAAATTATTTTAATTAACTAAAATGTGTTTTAAATTAATTAATATTTCATTTTTCTCTTTTTTTTATATGGTAAATTTGTAATCTTACAATTTACACCATTAAAAATAATTTAAAATACTCTTACAACCATCACATCACTCACTTATTTCAATAAATTTTTCTCACATATCACTATAACATATTTCAATCCAATTACACACTCAACTTTCTTCTCAAATCCTCATATTTCAACTTTTCACTCCCAATTCAAACAAAACATTATTGAATAACCGAAGAAAATGCATTGGTGATATAGGAAAAATGATCTATTGAAAGAATTTGACCTCTAATAAAAAATGTGTTTCATTAAGATCTATGAGAAAATGCATAACATACTCCATTTGATCATAGTGACACTATAATTGGAGCCTTTGCAAGTACATGTATGAGCAGACTTTAGTTCAATAAGATAAGACTTACATAGATCCTTGTTAAAAAAATATAAGATATTGTTTCCGTTGAAAAATCAATGGTATATTGCATTATTCAAAGCGCTTATGGAGATCACTCTAGATTTGTTTGTCTAGATTTGTTTGACTGAAGAACAATGTGACACACTTACTTGAACCATGAAGCAACAATATTGTCATTGCGAAAAAATAAAGTGTAGTGAATCCAATAGGTTTTGGAACCATCTAAAAACCATATTTGTTCTTGCCAACAAGTGCCATTTTGATCGTCTTATTCCAAGAACTATAATTGCTTCATATAAATGATGAAAAACAAGTACTAAACCAAAATTATCATAAGAGTGAAAATGTGAAAATAGAGACTACTAGATTCATCCATGATATCCATAAAAGAAAAATAAAAAAATTATAAAAAAAAATGTGAAAAAAATCACAAGTGATGCCATTTTTTTAAAAGAATACATAGTACTTAAGGAATTCAACTAAAGAAATATTTCATATCAACCCTCCTTATTTTATTTTCATTCACAATACCTAACAATCATTAGGAACTAATCCAAGTCATATCATCATCTCAAAATAATATTGAAAAAAAAAAACATAGAATATCACTAAGAAAAAAAAACATAGAAGAATCACTAACAAGGGGTGTAGGAAAATATTCAGGAGTCAATTTTTTTTCATCTTTTGATGAAGTTGTAAATAAAAGAGAAAATTACCTCTTTCTCCAAATATTTGCATGAAAAATACTATAAAAAAAGGGTGAAAATTGCTTCGTGCAATGGTGATTTCAACTTTAATTATGTATGGACTATAGTATATTTTTTATTCAACTAGTTTTTCTTATGTTGTCATTTGGTTTTTTATTCACTGAATTAAAAACTAACCCATTTTTTAGTACAGTAAATTGCTATTAGTATAAGATGTTTAATCATTTTGTTCATTTATCGAGTTTAAAAAAAAAACTATTTTAAAAGTCTTGTCTCCATGCAATTGCTTTTTATCTTTAGAATGCGTTTATTTAATTAAGATTAATTTGATAATTATGTGGAGACTCTTTCTTCCTTCCTCCATCTCACTATGTTTTTCTCCCTATCTCCATAAATTTTGATATTTTTAAAAATGTTTTTTTCTAATATTCTGGATTATATAATTTAGAAGTTTTTTAAAAATTTGTAATTAGTTTTTGGATAAAGTGTTTTTTCATAAACATTAGTAGTTTCTGGATTACATAATCCGGAAGTCTTTTTTCAAATGCGTATTCGGATTACGTAATCCATAAACAACTCTCAAATCCAAGCTTTTGAATTATATAATATGAAATACCATTTTTTAAAAATATATTATGAATTACATAATTTGTAAGTTATTTCTGAATTCAAGAGTAATTTTTGAATTATGTAAAAAAGGATAAAAAGTTATTTTCATGTTTTGTATGGGGTGGCAGAAGAACTTATAGAGGTGCAGAAAGAAATAATCTTATGTGGATCATTTACTCTTAACAAGGTGGGCTTGGTCCAATGACCCAGATACGGCAATTTTCTCTTCCACCTCAATTGTTTCTTCCAGCATCTCAAACAAAATTTAGTTCCAAAATTACCCTTGAGTAAAAGGTGTAAAATTTGTTTTTATTTATTTTTGAATTGTATGGGAAGAAATTGATTCAGTACTAGACCAACAAAAAAAAAGTGTTTCCATTTTATCCATAAAATAAATTTAGTTATTAATTAATTCTATCTTTTCTATAAAAATATTTAAATTTAATCATTTTTGTGTTCAAATACTTGTGTTGTGAGACAGTTTTATATAAAATATCACAAATTTAAATTCTGTTAAAATTTTAGACTGAGTTTTTCATACTTTTAAATCATTTTGAACTGATAAAAGTTGAAGTTAAAATTTACTAATAAGTCAATTTTACTTTTAATTAATTTTAAAATATTTAAAACAATTAATAAAATATTTATTTACCCAGAAATAAATTATAGATGTTTTTCTATGGCTTTTAGATGTTGAACAAAAAAGGTTGAAACCCAAGGGTGAGAATTGGATAAATTTTTAATCCAAGTGTGCAAAAATATAATATATAAGAATTATTATAAGAATTGAAATAGAATATATAGTATATTGTTTGATGTAATACCACTAACTAATATTTTAAAAAGTACAATAGTTAATATATAAAGATATGTAAATCACATAAAAAAATAATTGTCATTTTCTAAGATAAGAATCATATGAAAAAACTAATTACTTAAATTTATAATAACTTAATAAATTATTATTTTTTAAGACGATACTGAATTAAAGTTATTATTTTTTACTTTTTTTAATTTGAATAAATTTATTATAATTTAAATAAAAAATGGTTAAATAAAAATTAAGTTTAAATATACAATTAGTTACTAACTAATTTAATTTAAATATTATTTTATAAACTAAAAAATATAATATCTAAAACCTACTAACTACTTTATATTTGAAAGTAATTTTTATTATTTTTTAAAATATTAATTTTAAGATTTAAAATATTAACGGTTAAATTTTGTTAACTAATTTAAACATTAATTTAAAATTTATTTTGTAAATTTCTATTAATTATAAAAATTATTTTAAAACAAATTATTTTTTTAATTTATAAAATAATATCTAACTTATTTAATATAATGATTAGTTATTTATTTATTGTTTCTAAATCTAATTACTATTTAATAATTTTCTGAATAATTAATTATTAATATATTTAAGTTATCGTTTATGTTAAAAATGCTGTATATTATTTAAAAATTTAAATTAATGAATATTTATATACGCCTCTTACTTTCTTATTCCATTAATAAATTTTTTATATAAATTTTTGATGGAATTACTGACTTCAAAAATGTATAATATCTTAAATCTTAAATATAAAGACTGATCCTAATAATAATAACAATATTATGTTAATAAAATAAAATAAAATATGTATGAATAAAATCAATGGAAACATGGATAAAATTTATTCTATTAGTTATTAACAAAGATAAAAAAATTATAAAGTACAAAATATATGTAAAAAATATTTAATTTTAAAGATTAATAAAATAAAATATTAAATAATCAACTGTTATTATTTTCTACAACGAGTAGAAAATACACACGTAATCTTTCAAAAATAAAATATAGAAATCTGATTAGATAAAAAATAGTGGTAATAAGTAATATATTGTGTGGTTGAAAGATGTTCATGCTTTTGAAGTTGTTGGGTTAGTTACTTTTATTATATGAATACTTTATTAAATAATAGTATTAATAACGTTATAAAAATTAAAAAAATATTTTTTTTAGATATTTTAATGTAACAAAATGATATTGTTAAAATTAAGATTTAACAGAAAAGAATAATCAAAATTTTGGTTCTTCATTCTTTTCTGTTCTCTCTTTTACCCCTTCGTTGCTCTCTTTACCATCACAACAAAACCAGCGTGCAAATCCTCTTCTGCTTCTTCAGGAATTCCTCTTCTTTTTCTTTCATCCACCGTTCTTAGGGTTTCGCTTCGCGCTCACGGTTTCTACGGTAACACTTCTTCTCTTTTCTTCCCTCAATCTCACATCCTTGATCTTCTTCTGCTCCTTTCTCACCGGCGCTGCCACATCGTTTATTCGCTTCATTATCTGCGGATTTCGGAATTCGGATGTTTATTATGGATTGTGGTCTTTTCTGAAATAAGATTGGGGAAATCTGTGGATGATTTTGAAATTTACTTTGTTTTGGAACAGTTTAGGTTTAAGTTGGGGGAGGAATTGCGTCTTGTTGTTTGCTGTGATTTTCTTCTGGGAGAGTTGAAGTTGTTTGGTTGGAATTTGGAATGGTTATTTGCTGTTTTTGGTTGAGTTCGGGGACTGTTTTTGTCAGGAGGGTTTATGAACATTTTTTGGTTGCAGATTTTGGCGTCTGAGCTTGGAATTTAGTTTGCCGGCATGTCCATGAGTGAGCGCAAGACCATTGACCTGGACCAAGGATGGGATTTTATGCAGAAGGGCATTATGAAGCTCAAGAATATTCTAGAAGGGCTGCCTGAGCCTCAGTTCAGCTCGGAGGACTATATGATGCTATACACGTATCTATCTCTGAGATGCTTTGTTTGTTTTCATGTTCGGTCCTGTGTGCGAGTTTGGGAACGGTCTTTGGAAAATAATATAATTGATTTTGTTTTTTAAATTAAATCTGTGTTAGGATTCTTTTCATTAAGAGTTTTTTTTTTACCTTAAAGAAGATAATTCAAAAACTGCATTCAGTGTTTTATGTGTCTAAGTAAATTCATCTTGCATTGAGTTGATTGGAAATTTCCTTTTAGAAATTAGTTATCTTGATATTGTTTTGCAGGACCATATACAATATGTGCACTCAGAAGCCACCTCATGACTATTCCCAACAGCTCTATGACAAGTACAGGGAGTCTTTTGAAGAGTACATCGTATCTACGGTAAGTGATGCAATTATATGAATATGATATGGTTCTCTCTGTATGTATGGTTGTATTTGAATTTTTTTGGGGTTCATTATTTAGTGATTGCTGCTTTGGTATTTCTAGGGCATAGTTGGTTAAACGACCAGTATCATGCCTATTTTTGTTGACCTTTTCTTATTTGGGGACCAGGGGAGTGTTGTAAAGGAGGGTAAAGCTCAACAACAAACCCATCCTACTGGGCAAAGAAACCCCTATAGATTCTTTTAAAGAAGCCTATTACAAATATATATAGGTTCATTTGACAAATGGAAGTCTCAAGGTTTTGCACAGGTTTAGTGGGCACACTGTAATTTGTTTTGATTCTGGTTTATGCAAAAGTCCTGGTGGCATGTCTTCTTTTCCTTTTTGGAAAATATGTCCTCAATGGTATGGTAGTTTTAATTTTAAGATATCCTAAACAAGTAAAAAGAAGTTCAACATAATCTATGTTATCTAAAATAATGTTTTGGAACATTCAATCCCCAACGTGACCAAATAACATAACAGTAGCTTTTACTTTTGACTGAGTACAAATGAAGAGTGGATGTTTTGAGAGTGAAGCATGCTTTGCAGAGCAAGCACAAAACCAAGTACATAACGCGACAATCAAGGGATAAGAGGTATCTTCTAAAAAAGAATTAGTGATTGGTAGCTGCTGTGGTGCACCGCCTCCTGTCAGATCCATTATCAAATAATTATATTAGATTATAGGAGATGAGCAAGAGCATCATGATTCTAGAACTTGAAGAAGATAGTACATAAATCTGAAAGATAAAAGCAATTTTTCCTCTTATTTCTTAATAAGGTTACTTGGTTAAGAAAACTTCCTTAGTATTAGGTTAAGTTTGGATTTTTGAGAGAATGAGATAAAATGAAATGGAAAGGGGATATTCACCCGTGTTTGGATCATCAATATAAGACGAAAATCAAATGTAAGGGATTTTAACTTCAAAATTTCAACATCCATTTGTAAGCATCTCAGTTATTTATTGGGGAGCCAACAAATGACAAATTCTCAAAATAATAACTATTTTTATTCATTACTTCCAATTTGGAATGCAATGAAAGGTGTTGAAAATCTCATATCGACTAGAGATAGAGCCAATTTATACTATGTATGTGGGGGCAATCATTACCTTACAAACTGGTTTTGTGAGGATGAGTTAGACTTAAACTCATAAACTACGCTAGGATAAACTGATAGCAATTAGGAAGTGAATTTCAAGTCAGTTTTGGAAGATTAAGTTAGGCATAAATTCACTTACTAAGATGGTATTAGAATCATTAAGAGCCTATACTAGAGAAGTTCATTGGGACTGTATCTGTTATTGGGCTATTGTTAGACCACTCACAAATATATAATTTTAGGCATAAACCCACTTAATAAGAAAATGTATAAATTTGGCAAAGGTTTCCCCACATTCCCTTTCCATGCATAACTTTTTAGACTTCCAATCCAACTAAGGAAAAAATAGTGTGTAGTCCCTTTCATTCTGACACTACCGATAGGCTAACTTTGGGTTCTTGGTTATACATATAGATTCATTTCATATCTTAATTTCTTCAGTCAGAGGATAGGCCTTTTATTAGAAACTGATTGGACCTAATTCACTCCTAAAGCTAACTTGAAAGAGGATTGCTCATGAGGAATGTTTTTCTCAAATTCTTGGTCAATACTAGACATCTGAACTTGCCCCCTTCAGAGTCATAAGAATGGATAAAGCATGAAGTTTGCATGGCTGGACATATATGGGTGGCTCAACATTAACACTGGATACTGATATTATATTAGAAACAGACTGGGCCCAACTAACCCTCGAAAGCTAGTTCAATGGAGGAGGATTGCCCAATTCCTACGAGGAATATTCTTGTCATATTTCTTGCTAATGTGGAACATCTTAACAAATTTTCATGAAGTTTTGGAGTGTTTTGATGTATTGCTTCTATCTCAGTTCTGTCATAATTTGTGTGAGAATGAGGAAATTCTGTGTTCATTATTTTATAGAATGTCCGTCCTATCAGGTTGTTTGTTGTTTTCTCAATGTAATAAATAAGTAGTTACCTTCATTAACCCTTGAGAAAGTGTAAAGCTATCTTTTTCAGGAAATCCAAGTGTTAGTTGAAACTATCTACTAAATGGAGAAAATTTAGAGATGTGCATGCATTTCATACAATTTCATTCATTGATTTTTTCAACTAGTGGTTGGTTATGATTCCCTGACTTTAAAAAGCCAACTTCCAAACAGTTTGATTGATCCGTTGGCTTATAAAAATACCCATTTTTTTAAAAACCCTAAAAGCAATTGCTGGTTGACACTTGACACTTTCAAAATCACCAATTTTGATAGCTGACATGTTTCATGATGAAAATGGTTTCTTTTGTGGATGGGGAGGAGTAGTCATGTGACATTTAATTTCTTGTACACTTTAGCTGCAAAACTTTTGAAAGTTTGTTTTCAATTATTTTTACAGTTTTATCTGCTACCTTTACTAATTTTTTTCCCAACTTTTCATAATTAATATCACATTTTGGTCCAGGTATTACCTTCTTTGAGAGAGAAGCATGATGAATTTATGTTAAGAGAACTTGTGAAACGGTGGGCAAACCATAAAATTATGGTTAGGTGGCTTTCTCGTTTCTTTCACTATTTGGACCGGTATTTTATTGCTCGGAGGTCACTTCCGCCGCTTCATGAAGTGGGGTTGACATGCTTCCGTGATTTGGTAATTTTACAATATACCTTGAATGGTGTAGAATGTATAGCTGAACAATCTTGTAGAAGATAAATTTATGGGTTTTATGATTTCCAGGTTTACAAGGAACTAAACGGGAAAGTCAGAGATGCAGTGATTTCCCTTGTATGTTTTTCCTTCTATTATTCTTGTACACAAATTTCAATTTTGAAAATGTAGAGTAATTAACCTAACCTATTTGTCCATAGATTGATCAAGAGCGGGAAGGAGAGCAGATTGATCGAGCTCTGTTGAAAAATGTATTAGATATATTCGTTGAAATTGGAATGGGGCAAATGGATCATTATGAGATTGATTTTGAAGCTGCTATGCTCAAAGACACTTCTGCTTATTATTCTCGGAAGGCTTCAAACTGGATCCTTGAAGATTCTTGTCCTGATTATATGCTGAAGGTATTATTTCTCTGTGGTGATTACATTAACTGATTTATTCATTTAGACATTTACAATATTGTATTTGTTTGGTTCTGTTACAGGCCGAGGAATGCTTAAAACGGGAGAAAGATAGGGTTGCCCATTATTTGCATTCTAGTAGTGAACCAAAGTTATTAGAGGTATGGTTTACTATTATTTCTGCTACTTGGTTTTCTACTGTGTTGAATGGAGTAATGTCTGGCAACTGGAAGAAAACAAAGTTCAATTAATTATTGTAATGATTTTATGTGCTTCCAAATTTTAGTTTCTGAACTTCTATGTCCTTTTTCTCTTTTAGAAAGTTCAACATGAACTGTTATCTGTATATGCAAACCAACTCCTTGAAAAAGAGCATTCTGGATGTCATGCGTTACTTAGAGATGACAAGGTTACTCTAAACTTAACTTATTCATGATGCTTACTATTTTTTTAAAAAAATTATCTTAAATTTATCATAATCTCATGTTTCTTTCTAATCGTTAGGTTGAAGATTTGTCAAGGATGTTCAGGCTCTTTTCTAAAATTCCCCGAGGCTTGGATCCTGTTTCCAGTATATTTAAGCAGGTTGTGGCATCAAACCTGTATATACTATTTTCTTCCCTTCTTAATGCCAGTTAAAATTGGGCTGTTCTTTTTCTCCTTTTGGTCTTGATGGTTTGTTTACACTGTATTTTTCTCCTTCAACAACATAGCATGTCACGGCTGAAGGCATGGCATTAGTGAAGTTGGCTGAAGATGCAGTGAGTACCAAAAAGGTATTTTTTTCATTATTTGTTTTGGTACTTTTTTTTTTAATATCTGGTTCATTCTCTCCTGCAATAATTGAGGAAAGAGTGATATGCTTGATTTTTCTACTCCCAAGTCTCAGTATATGTTTTAATAATTATTACTCAACGGTGGACTGTTTGTAAATACTTAAGAAGAAGTGATAATACTCAATGGTGTAGATTATCTTCCTGTTCAGGTATCATGTCATGAAATTGGCTTTCCTGTAATATTTATGAAACATTGTTTCAGATGGAGAATGTATAAGGGATTTCTTTCAGGTTATTGTGAATATTTCATTTACATCTAAAGAAGTGAAAACACATGTTTAGGAATACTTTTTACATAAACAGCTGGAGTAGAGCCATTATATGTATGAGTTAGTTTTATTGCTGGAGGATGTGTCATGTGTAACATATCTAGAAGTACAGATTAATGTTTAAAACCTGGAGATATGTTTGAAAATATTTTCCATGACGACAGCTGGAGTCACACGGATATGATTTATTGACCTATCTTAAGTCTTAACACTGTGTATGTGAATTTGTTTTATTGCTGGAGTTGCCATGTGTGTTGGAGAAGCATCTGGGTTTTTTTGTTTATACACATAAATCAGTATAGCTCAAAAGTTGTTGAGAAAGCCCTTTTACTGCTATTTACTAAGAGAAATCCTAAAAAAATTCATAATAGTAATAAATTAATAATTATATGAAATATTAAATTGTATTTTGTGTTTTTATTTAGAGACAATTTTATCAGTTTTCTACAATCTTTGAACGAGACAGAAATGTTCAAGTTTACAATTTTAGTGAATTGTTACAATTGATTGGGAAAAGTAGAAGAAAGGAAAGGCACAAAATTGGTCTTCCTCATCATGAGAAAACCCGATATTTTACCTCATTGAATTCCTGAAGTTATCTGATATTTCTATCGTTCATTTTATGTTTATGGTAGGTTGTACGTAATTTGAAGTTGCTTTTCAGATAAACTGTTGTTTCTGTATCCTATGAGCATGTGTTTGAAGCTATTTAAGTTTGCTGCTGACCATTCTGTTACCCTTTAAATTAAATTTTCTACAGGCGGAGAAAAAGGATATTGTTGGTTTACAAGAGCAGGTAATTTCCGAATTTTCTAATTGTATAGTTTTACTGTAATTTATTCATTTTTTGGAAACTGAAATTGATCTCTTTCTTCAGGTTTTTGTTCGGAAGGTGATTGAGCTGCATGACAAGTACCTGGCATATGTGAATGATTGTTTCCAAAATCATACTCTTTTCCACAAGGTTATGATCATTTAATGACTTCAAAATTCTTATATTGAATCTATATTTTATCTATAAGAAGTTTTCATCCTATAGGCTCTTAAGGAGGCTTTTGAGATCTTTTGCAACAAGGGTGTTGCTGGAAGCTCAAGTGCGGAACTGCTTGCCACATTTTGTGACAATATTCTTAAGAAAGGAGGAAGCGAAAAATTGAGTGATGAAGCAATTGAAGAAACTCTTGAAAAGGTCTGCAATACATCAGTCTAGGTGTTCCAAATATTTTTATAAACATGATGCCTTCTTTCTGAAATTTAATTTTTTTTATTTTCATTTGCAGGTAGTCAAGTTGCTTGCCTATATCAGCGACAAAGATTTGTTTGCTGAATTTTATAGGTAAAACAACTTTGAAAAGGAAAATTATAATTATTTGGAAATGTTTCTCAAGTTGTTTGCTATCGCTTCTGAATTGATTTAAGAACTAAACTTGATGTTCACCACAAGCTTTACTATTTTTTTTTTCTTGCATGTAGCAGAAAAGTGGAAGGTTATTTATGTGGAAAACTTAAAAAGCTGGATAAAATATTTTAAAATGGAAACTAATAGAGACAGTAGTCGAGTATAAGGAAAATGAATGGAAAGTGGATTTCAGCTATTTGAAAATGTAATTTTTCATTCTCTATGTACCTTTAAAACGTATGCCTTTATATTAGCTTTTCTTTCTAACATTTCAACACAACAAGGTTTATTTTGTTGTTGTTTGTGACAAGTGATTATAGAATACATCTGCTTGATTCTATAAACTAATAGTATGGTTGCCAGACAATATCCTTTTTGGTTTTGGCCTTTCATACTGTATAGTTCTTTTGTATTTTATGATATACATCAGACTTCCATGCATCTTTGCGACATGATTGATGATACAGTAGTAGTTCATCATTGATGTGCTGTTTTCTGTGGCTAACATGGGTGACTACATTATAGGAAGAAACTAGCTCGAAGGCTCCTGTTTGACAAGAGTGCCAATGATGACCATGAGAGAAGCATTTTAACAAAGCTAAAGCAACAATGTGGTGGTCAATTTACGTCGAAGATGGAAGGAATGGTTAGTCTTTTCAAGTCTTTGTAAATGGAGCTGGCATACTATATTCAACTAGGTAGAATCACTAAAGAAAACTTATTTGCTTGTGGCTTCTACCAGGTTACAGATTTGACACTTGCAAAGGAGAACCAAACAAGCTTTGAGGAGTATTTAAGCAATAATCCTAATGCCGACCCTGGAATAGACTTGACAGTTACAGTTCTGACTACTGGCTTCTGGCCTAGTTACAAATCTTTTGACCTCAATCTTCCAGCAGAAATGGTATTTTGGTTTTGTTGATAGGAACTGCTCAGAATTATTTGCCAATTGTTGGGTACAATTTAACTAGATTAGTTCATTTTTGTTCACAAGTAACACCTCTTTTATATTTTAGGTTAGATGCGTTGAAGTTTTCAAGGAATTTTATCAAACAAAAACTAAGCACAGAAAACTTACATGGATTTATTCCTTGGGAACCTGCAACATAAATGGGAAGTTTGATCCAAAAACTGTGGAGCTGATTGTAACAACTTACCAGGTTATATTTTTTGGCACCCGTCTTATGTGTTCAAGTGCATCTGTCATTGCTTTATTTTTGTATGTCTACAGATATTTGTATGGATTTCTTTCTGCTTACCAAGTGTTGTCTTGTGATTTTCAACAGGCTTCAGCATTGCTTCTATTTAATTCCTCGGACAGATTGAGTTATTCAGAGATAATGACTCAGTTAAATTTATCTGATGATGATGTTATTAGACTGCTCCACTCCTTGTCATGTGCCAAATACAAGATTCTTAACAAGGAACCAAACACAAAAACAATATCTTCTACAGATTATTTTGAATTTAATTCGAAATTTACGGACAAAATGAGGAGGATCAAGGTACAGTTTTCTTAATATCTTGTCTATTTGCTTAGTTATCTTGATTTGTTTATTTTATTTACAGACTTGAGTGAGACTGATATTGACACGTAATTCATCATGCAGATTCCTCTTCCTCCCGTTGATGAGAAGAAAAAAGTAATTGAGGATGTTGACAAAGACAGAAGATATGCTATTGATGCCTCAATCGTGCGTATCATGAAGAGTCGGAAAGTTTTAAATTACCAACAGTTAGTAATGGAGTGTGTTGAGCAGTTAGGTCGCATGTTTAAGGTTCGTATCACCCCTTTACTAACACAATTCGCTCTGCTTATACATGTTTCTCAAAATTCTCAATAGTTAATATGCAATAATTAATTTGCATTTGCACAGCCTGATGTGAAGGCAATTAAGAAGCGGATTGAAGATTTGATTTCTCGAGACTACTTGGAAAGAGACAAAGATAACGCAAATCTGTTCAGGTATTTGGCGTAATTTGGTCTTTGACGAATTTGCGAATGAAGATGTGGTTACTGCAGTTGCTACAAACAGCAAAGCAAGAGGATCATATTTGAACATGCAAATCATGAGTTTCTCCATAATTTCCTTGGAAAGAGGAGCTGCGAGTGCTTGTACATTTTGGCTCCATATCCAGGTATGGATTACTACTGTAGATGTGTGCCCATGTTGGAGAAGTTGTAATGAAGTCCATAAGTAGGGCCAGCTCAGTTTCACTGGCACCTTCACTTCCTTTTTCTTTCTATTGCTGCAGTTCCATATTATATGACTTAGTTCATCCTGTGTTAATTATTTCTCCCAACCCCCATAAAGGAAATAGAAATCGTGTAACTCTAGTTTCAGTTAAATTGTAGTTTGATTGTCATCTTCCAAAACCATCAAGCTGAATGTGATTACCCTCCTATGTTTTCTTATTGCATACCTCAAATTACAGTTCCCTTTTGTTATGTGGCAGTGGAAAGTTGTTTTGAGTGAAAAATGAAAAGGTTTTGGAGTGTTGTTAGCTTCATCAAATTAGTACATAAAATACGAAAACCTACTAGGCTTAGACCCTTCTAAAGGGTGTTTCTAAAGGGTGTGTCCGTGTCATACATACGTATTACAGAGGTTTATAAGACATGTATTTGTTAATTTTAAAAAATATTTTTTGAATTATTACAGAGGTTTATAAGACATGTATTTGTTAATTAATTTTAAAAAATATTTGTTGAATTTACATTAATTTTTTAAAAATTCTATTGTATAAATTTTTAACAACAAACACTTTCGTATCATGTCATTAAAAAAAATCAATTTTGTTTCGATTCATAATCCATTCTTGCACAACTAAAGGTTGAAAGATCTTTTTAATTTAATTATTAATTTAGTTTTGTATCTTTATATTTTAAAACCGTAAAAAATTATATTGGGTTTGTATATTAACTCGTATAAAGTTATCTGAGTTTGATTCATGATTTTAAATAGAGATGATGACGTTTATCATTTTCACGCTCTCATTCATTTTCGAAATGAAAATCTTCTTTCTTTGTATTTACTTTCTCATCCTCGTTCTAAAAAAAACTTTATCACCTTTATATTTAATAGTTTATATTTAATAGATATGAAAATTTGTGTCTTATCCTCATCTCTATAAAAACGGATATTAGAGGATTTGTATTTATTGTTTCAAGTATTAATTACTTTTTATGAAAAATAAATATCATAATACAAAAAAGTGATATTATCAATGTTTAATATTAAAATATACATTTTTTTCTTCACTATAAAAAATAAATTATAATTACATAAATATCAAATAATAATTGAATAAAGATAAAATAATTATAGAAAAAAGTAAAACTTAAAAATAAGTTAAGAAATTAATGATCAAAATATGTTAATATAAATTTTGATATTACCAAATAGAATAAAAGTGTTTTATTAATTTAAAAAATATATAAAAAGATGGATACAAAACAAATATATAGATAGTCATCTCTTCATTCCTATACTTAATTTAAAAAATTTAGATATTATTCATATCTAAAAGTATATTAAGTCAATAAAAAAATTTCCCATCAAAATCGAAATAGATTGAGACTATATTCTAAAAATATTCATTTTTAAAGAATTCTTTTACCATTCATAACCATCATCTTGAACTCGAATAGGATTGTCTCTATAAAACATACAAGTTACTTGTATAATTTCAACAGCTATGATTTTTTTACTCAATTTTGCATTGTCGTTTTTTTCAACAGTGAATAATGCTTTTTATGGTTTCAAAGTATAGGAATACAAAAACTAAATTGATAATTAATTAAATATTTTCAAAAAAATAACAAAATGTAGACCATTGATCAATCCAATGGGTCGAAGTTTGGATTAATGGTAGAATAATTGGATAAAAATTGAATCATATAAACTAATGTAATAAATATAAGAATATAGATAGTATTTGTGTAGTATATTTGCAATATATAGTACTATAATAAATTACGAATTAATTATGTAGAAAATATTCTATGGAAATAAAGTTTCAATCATTTTTGCGTCAAAAGAACAATGTTAAAACGTCCTTTATAAAAAAGTTTTTCTTAAAGAGTTTTCTATATAGTTTTTTCTATGTCTTGTAACAGTCTTCACTTCTATATTACTGAAAGTTACCTAAAATCTAAACTGTGCCTAATTTTGTATTCATCTTTAAAATGTTGAGATATTTAGTTGTTTAGTTTTGAACTTGTGTGTTCAACATCATTTGAATTCTTGTCTCCTTACTTTGTTTGATTTAGTATTTTCTTTGAAAAAAAAAACAATAACGTTTTTCACTTGAAAATATTATTTTTAAAATATTACCCTTTGTATGTCTTATTGAATTTTAATTAACATATCATTTGTTTAAGTGAACTCTAAAAATTTTAGATAACAAAACATTCATTTTCAAAGAGTTTTAAAAAACAATTATACTGGTACTGATAAAGGTTTCAGCATCCGACTAAAACCGACCGACATAACCAAAATCATTAAGCCTAATAGAAGATTAACAAAACCAAACTACGATTAAACATTAGATAATACATTTTTAATTATGATTCAAAACCCTCTGTCCTAATAACAAATGGTTTATGATAATCATATAAATAGTCACACATTTCGAGAAAAAAGTACATCCTCATCACGCATTAATTGCACCGAACATCTCACTTGAGCGTTGGAATACCTTTTGCAAGTACTATCCGAGCTTGAAATTTACAAGGAGGAGAAAAATGAAAAAAGAGTCGTGAAACTATTATGAAAAAAGAATGAGTAAAAGTAGATTGACCAACCAACTGGAAGAAAAGGTGATTGTTCTCTTAATCTTAATTTTTTTTTCTTTTTTCATTTTCTTGTATTTTATATTAAACAAATCATAGGAAACACAAAGAGGTGGGTAAGAGATCGTAAAGGAACCACTTAGTTTTTCTCGTGGCAGTGAATATGCCTAGAAAGTGGTTCAAATTTTCTATGGATATTTTTGTATGACTAAATTCAAGTGGTATTTTGAAAATATAGACAACTTGTGAAATGATATTTGGTACCAAATAGTGAATGAAGCAAAATAAACGGTTGCACTTCAACCATTTCACAATGAAAAGAAACTCCTTACTTTTCATCATCAATGTGAGTATTTAAATACAAACGACACCAATATTCTTACTTCAAATTTATTGATTTGAGGTATTGTTGATTTTGTAGTTTTTGAGTTTCATCATGATTTTGTTCTTAAATAATGTTTCGATAGATTAAAAGATGAAAGTATATTTAAATAGATATTAATATCGATTTTTAAATTTTAAATCCTAAACCCTAAACTATATTAACTATATCGAAACAATCCAAACAATTATGATATGCACCTTTTCTCCCAACACTTTGAAATTTGCAATGCTAGAAATTGAGTGAAGCATTGTTGGGTTATGTGAGGGACAAAAATCCTGAAATTTGGAGAATGGGTTTGCACTATTCTTTTCTCCTACCTCGTACTTCGGGTAATACCTTAGTCAATTTTTCATCATTTCCTAATTAATTTAACGGCCAAAACCTAACATTAACATTTGCTGTTTATTTCCACGTTTTGCAAAATTGCATCATTTGATGTGCACACATGTTATAAAGTATATTTTAAGAATAAAATGACGATGAAAACGTGGAATTCTATAAACGCGTTATGTAAGAGATTATCTGAACTTGGTTAGAAACACACATAATCATAATTCTCTTGGGGATTGTGTGTAAAAATGGTTGAAGTTGTATTGTACTTTTGTTCATCCTTTTAGTTCCACTTAGTTAGGCAGCATATTCATGTTGCACCTTTGTTAGGGCATTATTTTATACCTCAAGAATATGTTTGGAAATTGTTTTAAAATAAAAAATTATAATTAGTTTTTTTTATAAATTAAAAGTAATTCATGTGTAGGTTATAGATCTCACATTGACTAGAGATAATGATATTTTACAATATCTAAGTGAATGCAAATCTCATCTTATAAGTCAGTTTTATAAGATTGGGTTAAGTTTAAAGTTCATTTTCTAATATGGTATCAGAGCTTTTTATAACATATTGTAACCAGAATTTGTTATTGGCCTTATTAGGTCGTTATCGGACAATTATGAGACAATCCATAATATATAGTCTTTGAATTTGTTGTTGGCCTTATCATGTCACTCGCTATCAGATCGTTATCAGACCATCTATAATATATAGTTTATGAGTTTGTTGTTGGCCTTGTCAGGTCACTCACTATCGGGCCGTTATCGGATCATCCATAATATATAGTCTCTGAGTTTGTTGTTGGTCTAGTCAGGTCACTCACTATTAGGTTTTTATCGGACCATCAGTAATATATAGTATCTTATTGTTGGTCTTATCAGATCACTTGCTATCGGATCGGATCGTTATCGAATCACCCGTATATATTGTCATTTGCACGAGTTAGTAGATCTCGACACGGAATTTATAAATATATTTTAATAAGTTTTTAAGAATATGTTATGGAGAAGTTATTCTGAAATTAGTTGCCTAATTAGTGAGTGTGAGCAGAGCATCCCACCCAACTCCACCTTTATTTTTTGACTGTCTTCCCACCAATTAAAGTACATAGCTACATCCTTTTTCTCTGTATGCCTCCTTTCTATTATCAGAATCAGACAAAATAAACAACATTTTCTTCACATTCTTTCTTTCTTTCTTTCTTGGCTACCACTATTCACAATGGGGCAAAATAAAATATCTCTGGAAGATTATGCTTTCTTTCAATTTATTTGGTTCATTTGGTGATAGAATCTAAAAAGTTGGTGGGTAAGAAGTGTGAGAAAGAAATAGTAAGAAAATTCAAAAAAATTAAGTATTTAATTAGAAAATAAGTATTTTAAAGTATTATATGTACATAATCATAAACGAGTTATTTATGGTTAATTATGAGTATTATTTTTTTTCATTTCTAATAATGCATAATTAAAAATAATAAATAAAGTTATATTGTTTCACTTTTTAGTTGTTTATACACTCTCTTTTAATTAAACTAAATTAATCATTGGGAATGTTTGACAGAGGAAAAAAAAGAAAGAAACCAAGTAGATAACAAAAAAATTAATAATGAAAAATAAAGCTGAGAAGAAATAGAAGAAAGATAATGAAAGTTAACTTTTTTTAAGATTATTTTTATTAAAAAGGTATTTATTTGTTTCTATCAAAAGTAGTAATTGATTATACACAAAGAAGATAATTGATTATGATTAATAACATGTTCAAACAAGTCTTCTCTTTAGTGTGAAGTTTTTTTAGGTAAATTTCACAAAAAGTTTCATATTTAAACTCTTTCAAATATTCATCTCTCACTCTCTTTCTTTAATAGTAAATAAGATTTAAATTGGTATAGTTAATAACACTACTACAAGAAAATTATCAAATTACAATTAAATTTAGAAATTAAAATAATTAATTATTATTAAACTAAATTAGAAACTAAAAAAATTATTGGTATCTAAAGAATTTTTATTATTAATAAAAATTTATAGAGTTGTTTTTAAATTGATATCTAGTCATTAGCTACTAATATTTTAGATTATAAATTAGTTTCTAAAAAAATAATTGAGATCAATTTAAAATTTTAAAATATTAGCAATTAAAACCTATTAGCTAATTTAAATACCAAGTTAAAAATCATGATATAAATTTTTATTAATAATTGAAACCACCTTAGATATAAATAATTTTTTAATGTTTAGAATAATATATAATTTAGTTAATATGGTGACTAATTATTTTTATCTCTATAAGAATGGTTTGTTATTTTCCCTTGTTTAAATGACATTATTGAAACTTTCTGAGTTATGAGAGAAGGAATTGAAAAATAAAACACATTGAAGAATGAATGCATGAATAGTTTAGAATAACTTTATTAATTAAACTGTTGATTAATGGTTAAGTTAAAGCACCCAAATGTCATTTCAGGTGAGAGAATCAGTATGAGCCATCACAACTTGTGGGATCCCTTTGCTCTGCTCACACAGAAAAAGTCTCACCCCTTATGAACAGTAAGACAGCCAATGATTTTATCCCCTTCTGTTTGATTCTTTCATAAAATATTTGTGTGCAAGTGCTCCACATGATTGCTTGCTTCTTTTCCGTATGAGAAAATGCTAGAGAGAGCAATGGTACTGTCTTTATTCTTGGTTTTTTTATGTGCTTTGGACCATTGATGTCCACATACTAGAGTTGGGCAATAAAGCTTTATAAAATAAGATGTCACTATAATTTTCCATTGAAAGCATAGCATATGCATATTTAGAATAAGAAACACTGAGTCTTGTGTATGTGACCCACATTCACACTCTCCTACATCACCCCAACTAATTCCTTTGCCTATTTTTCAACAGAAATAGAATTGAGAGATTTGACCATGATGCACTTTTATGTGGAACACAATTATATACACACACATAGTCAGTCTAATTATAGTACTCCTAGCTAGTTGGGGACCATCCTAGTTTGTGTTTTTGGTTTGGATCTTGGCAAAGTCCAGTGTCTTTTTCCCTTGTAACTTGTTGGTTACATAGTGTTTACTGTACTCTCCATGATTGTATGTTCTATACTTGCATGGGTGGTTTTCATCCACAAATTCTGGCATTGGACCAAGCTCCACATCATAGCTAGGAGCAAAAAATGTCACAATTGAGAGTCTATCTTTCTCCTCATGAGCCACTGCTCTATGCTCCACACTCCTGTATTTTCCATTTGTAAGAACCTGCATGATGCAAATAAGGATCAAATCCAGGAGAGAAAGAGTTCAAAACATCAAAAAAGGAAAGAAAAGTCAGTGAAACTACCAACTGTGTAGCTGAAAGTTTTGTAGACAGAGTAAAAAAGGAAAGAGAAAAAGTGAAGTAGTGGACTTACTTCTATTGTGTCTCCAATGTTAATGACAAGAGCATTTGGAATTGGCTGAATAGGAACCCATGTATTGTCTTTGAGTATCTGAAGTCCCACTGGGCCTCCCTTTGCTTGCTGCAGCACAGTGAGGGCACTTCCATCTGAATGGGGACTCAGACCCAAAACCAGGTCAGGTCTGGAGCATGGAGGGTAGTAGTTCATCCTTATAGCTTGCACTGATACACCAAACATCTTCTCAAACACATCCCCTTTCAAATCCAGGCCTAGAGCTATATACTTTAACAGATTATAGCACAGTTTCCTTATTTTTCCTGAGTACTCCTCCACCGTTTCACTGCATGAGTGTTTGAGTTTTTTAACTAACATAAAAAAATAGGGCTAAATGAATAAAAATGACAAAACTTAAACCCAGTTGTTAAAAGTGTTTTTCTTGTTGTTCAATCATTACACAAAATTATATTGTGAGATAAAAATCTACTTTTGATTCAAGAGCAGCATCAATGTACGTTACCTGAATCTTTCTGGTCTTTTTGGCCATAGATTTGGGTTCCTAACATATTCAGGTTCAAGTCCAAGAGCAAACATGTTGCACCAGTCCAACTTCTGGTCCTCTGAGAAAACAAAAGCTTGTCCATACCCTTGAACAGTACCAGGAGCCATAGGGTATTTCTGTTTCTCTTCCAAAGGTAGCATGAAAAACTCCCTGCTCAGGTTCTCTATTCTCTCTACCAGATTGAGATCAATCTCATGATTAATTACCTAATGACCAGTATCAACATTAGCTTCCATGAAGGAATATGTGACAAAAATATGTGTAAGTTTGGTTAGTTAATGAAAGTCTAAATAGTTATCAAACAGTAGTAGTGTTTCTAAGAACCAAATGGTATTCACCTGAAAAAATCCCCACTCTTCACAAGCAGTTGCAAGATTGAAAATTTCACTAAGAACTTCCTCTTTGTTTCCATTGGTAAACTTAGAGAAATCAATGACAGGCATGTGAGTATTTGATGGGGGGAGAGGTGTAGTAGAAAGTGTTGGTCTTTCTGTCATGTCTCGTACAAATCTTTGAGGAATTGTCCTTGGCTTAGTTTTTCTTAGCTCTTGGACATCATCAATGTGCCCAACTTTGACAGGAGAAATAGGAACAGGAGGCATGGAAACAGAATCTACACCTTCAGTTTTCACTACACACTGCTTACTCTATATCTCAACCCTCTCAGCCATGTTCTATTTATAGTGGAATTTAGACCTTTATGACGTTACATATTAAAATATTGTGCCTAAGTAATACACCAGTTCATAATTATGCATAATTGGCACATGAATCATGCTGTTAAGTGAAACCTCCCACTTTTTTTTTCTTCTTAACCTTTTAGAAGAAGGTTGGATGAAGCCTAGTGAGAATTAACTATGTTCACTGTTGATTGTGAAGCACCCTAAATAGCATTAGTTTCACAAAAAGAGAAAGAGTTTTAAAGGGAAAATATTGTATCAACTATGCAAAATTATCATTTAATCACAAACTACCATATACAATAAGTTAGTGTGTTTTTTCCTTTAAGAAGGTTAATTATCTTAAAAATTATATCAACAATAATTTATGAATAGATGATAATGTAAATGATATCTCTTTCTAATTCATTCTCAATCATATTCTCGGTGAATCTGCCTTCAATTATCACCTACTAATTGAGTTAAGAAAAATGTTACTTTGACAATTGTATATCGAAAGATACCAATTTACAACTTTGATTTAATCAATACAATTTAAAAATTGTTTTATTTCAATAAAAAGTTATTTTTTTAGTTATAATTTGATCGGTGCAAAGTTGTCAACATATCAACACTCATATAACCGTTAAAGAGTCATCTGAATTAACATTTTTTTTTTCATTTAAAAAAAAATAAACTCTTACTCTTGCATCAATTCAACTATTTTACTTTAATAGCTTTGATTAAATTCTCTTTGCTATCACTCATTCCTTGTGATCTGTAAATACTAATGTTGGTGACATAATGAAGCCTCCATTTGGAGCAGTTTGGAGGCAAGAAAACAAGGAAGTTGAGACTGATTTGCAAGTTGGAGCAGTGAGATTTCTAGTGCTACCAAAAATATACCATGCTTCCAATGCCATTATTGATGACTGATTGGCTTTCAAATCATTATTATGGACATTTGGTGCATTTCTGTGACTCCATCAGTTGTGACACCAATATAATTATTGGCCAATGAATGCAGTTTAAGAGGCACAAACCTCTTTGTTAATGCCTTTTTCTCTGTCAAAAAGAGGAAGAAATATCTATGCAAGTGCACATGCCACATGGTAAGTGGTGTAACATACTCCTAGTCCTTTTACTCTATGCTAGTGCTGTAATTTAACAAGTTTAAAATTTCTATTCTGTTTCCATGCCATTGGTTTCTAAAATAATTAATCAGTCACTAATAATTAAGCAATCAAACCAATGACATGAAATTATAGCATCAGTGTTGCATCTCTTTCCCATGCTTAATCAACTGATATGCATGATATCATCAACCACATCACAAAAGGACATGAAAAAATACACTACTAATCATGGTTTATTAAGAGGAAAGGAAATTACACTGATACCCCAAAATGTTCTTTTAGATATATTACATAACATTTTCTGCAAGCATTCTCTGTACATTGTATTGGGTCACTTGATTGTGTGAAAAATATTATTATATAACACATCTCTATATTAAGAAAGCCATAACCAACATCTAAATGAAGTAGAGAATTATATTCAACTAGGAAAAGAAATAAAAACTACTGGTGTTAAGGTAATTTACTTTAAACCAGAAAGATTAAACAGTGTTAAGGTAATATGAATGGAATATTACCCTACAAGTTAAAGAAGATTTGTTTGAGTGTAAGAGTAGATGTACCCATAGTAGGACCATTCTGAATTGTCCCCCCAAAGAAAATGCCCCCATTTTGCAGACCAAATCTAGTGTAATATGTCATGGTGCCTTTTGTCCACCCTTCCATGTTTAATCTTCCTTACTTTTTCTTCCCCCACATGTCTTCTAGTTGAGGTAGTCACTATTTACAAATGAGTACCAAGAAACGTATAAGAACATCTTCACTATAGAAATTTTAATTACAATTTGTCTGATAGTTATGTTAACAAAATAATTGATGTCACATGATTTCTTTCTTTCTGCAACTATTTATGCAACTATAAGGTTCAAACACACATCTTAAATAGTATGTCTGTGTCGAATATACATAGTAAACACCGATACTTATACAACACTTCACTTATATGTCTATGTCGTAACAGTATTCGTGTGAGTGTGATTACTGTATAAAATTGCAATTGTTCCCTTGATAAGAATTGATGACACCTATACTTGCTTAACTGGGGGAATTTTAGTTGCAGACGTTTTCTTATGATGCCAATAATACAAAGAAAAACAAACAAAAGCTTGTAAGTGGACGCAGCCACTAAAGGATATATGCATACTACAGCATGCTACAGTATGTGTCTACTGAAATGGAAATATCCCCACAAAAAAGCAAGAACGTATTGGAATCATTGAAAAATTACACACAACAAAGAATCAATGGTGTTCTTACTTTTCCTCTATCTTAACCAGTTTTCTACAATATGGTACAAGTTCACCACAAACACACTAATGGAGGTTTGGTTGCTTTCTTTTTCAAGAGTAAAGTTACTAAAGTTCAAGGTTTAGGTTCAACAAAAGAAAACAATTATTATTAGTTCTTATAAAGTAAACAATCATATTTAGACAGTAAAGTTTAATACATTGTTATTTCAGATTTAAAATAAGTATCCTTATAAGATGAAATTAGTTTATGAATACACTAATTTGTAAAAATAATTTTACATCTTAAAAATTTAATTTACTTTTCACATTAAATAGTTTTATCATATAAGCTTTTATAAAAAAAAATATCTCCAACAGTGTTATCATTTTTATTAAATATTCCAAAAATATTGTCAATAATTCAGCTTTATAAAATTAACTCATAAAAAATTAATTCAAGTGCAATCTATAAAATGTTCTTAGTTTCAGTGAATTTTTAAGAATTATTTAAAAAAAAATTAGAGTGAATTTTCAAAAATTATTTAAAAAGTCCAGTATTTAAGTTGTATGCTTCTATGAAATATTAGTTTATTCTATTAGCACTTCACTTCTTACCTTTAATTTTGAAAATTAATTAAAACTATTTATATTGTTTATATTAAATCATTAAGCAAACTTGTTCATTTTGTCAAACAAACTAATTGTTTAGTAATGAATTTAGTGTCATCAAACTAACTGGAAAATTGTTTTTAGCAAAAATATAATTGCCAAAATTCTAGAAGATTTATTTTCACTTAAAAAATTAACTATAATATCAAAAACAATTTTTTAGAGTTCTCTACAATTTTTTATATTTATGTGTAAATTACCAAAATGTTAATGACTATTATGATAAATTTGAGTTCTATTTTTAATTTAATTTAAAAAAAAATGTTAAATTTTTTGTCCCTGCCATTTTCATTCTTAAAAAGTTTCAAATTGTTTCATCATGACATGGACAAAACACATGAATGGCCATGATGATGTTGTACATTGTCAACAAAATTTAAAATAAATTGGTCCTATATGTATAAAAATAATTCACAAGTTATGGCTTGAAATTATTTTTATCATAATGCATTTTTTAATGAAAAAATGTGTAAGAAAATTGTGAAAAAAAAACATTAGTTTTTCAAATAATAATAACTTAATATAATCAAAACTAATACAAGTAATGAAAATAAGTAACACACGAGAAAATAACTTTTTCCTTTTTATGTGTATATGTTGATCTTTATGATTCTATGTCTAATTATGATTAGTGAATAAAAATTTCATTTTGCTTCTTGTCATGTCACTATGAGTCTTATGATTTGATAACTGCTTGTGTTGTCAAATGTCAGGGTTTGTTTGGGGAGTTTTGAATTTTTATCATATGAAAAATCACATCATCAAAATCAAATCATCATAAATCTTTACACAGAGTTTTAAAAGTTAAAAAAATAAAAAATTATTATTATAATAATTAAAATAGAGGCTATTTTAAAAATTTAAAAAAAAAATTAGTTTATATTATTATTAAATAAATTCTAAATTTATATTTAATTAATTATTAATATTTTAACTACCAATTATTTAGATTATAAATTTAATAGTAAAAATATTGGTAGTTAATTAAATATTAATTTAAAAATCATTTAACAATAATAAAAAAATTATTTAAAAATTATTATTTTTTAATTTTTAAAATGATATCTAATTTAGTCATTATATCAACTAATTTTTTTTTTAACATAATTTCTATTTTATAATTTTTTTAATAATTATCCATTTTAAAAATTAATAAAATTTTAATTTTAAAAAACATCTCGATAAATTAAAAAAAAAAAATATATATATATATAAATTATAATTTAAACTCTATATTTCATATTATAATAATTATTATTACAATAAAATAAAACAACAAACAGAAAAAAAAATAATTATAATTTACTTATCCCCCACGTTACAAATTTTGGAAAATGGAAAGATTTTATTTGTGAAGTGAATAGATGTTTGAGGTGACAACTCTTACACACTTGATTCTAAGAATTTGTACATCAAAAGTAAATACTAAAAAAATAGTAATTGGGTTGTTCATTGGACATGGTGGGATATGAGTTTAACTTCATATTTATTCCTTCTGAATTTTTAATTTATTTGAGTCCAATTCAACTCAGTTAAAACATATAAAAAGTTTACTTAATTGTGATTGTTGATAAAGCATGCAACTTTCAACACTATTGGGTAGAATTAAAGGAACATAGAACTAAGAAAATTAAAAATCATTTTAACATAAGTTTCATATTTAATATTCTTATTCTTATTATTAATATATACATGATTGTTATTAAATATGCCTTATCATTATAAATATGGTCAAATTAAGAAAACTCTAAAATATAATACAAATTTGTCTTCTTAGTAGTAAGTAAATGTAATTCTTAAAATCTAAATATGTTATGATAAACTTTATTAAGAAATTTAAGTTGTGATACCAGAATCACTAAAAAAATTATTATACAACAATCAAAATTAAAAATAAAAAATAATTACTCATTATATTAATTAAATTAAATATTATTTTAAAAATTAAAAAATTATTTATATTTATAAAACAATTTTTATTATTAATAAATATTTCTAAATTATATCTAAATTAGCTGAGTTTTAGTTACTAATATTTTATATTTTAAATTAGTCTCAACTAGCCTTTTAATACTAATTTAAAATCTAAAATATTAATAGATAAAATTATTATAGTTAATGAATTAAATATCAATATAAAAATTATTTTATAATTTTTTATTAATAATAAAAATTACTTTAAATATCAATATTTTTAAGATCTTAAATTTAATTTAATAATAACTAATTAAAATTGTTAATTTTTTTAATGAATTATTCACCCATGAGAGATTAATTAGCTAAATTAAAAATAAATAAATGATTCTTAACCTCAGAAGTGGTTGTGGAATCTGTAAAGTTAAAACTTGAGTATTGAGACAATAAATAAAGCCTTTAGAATAGAATTGAGAAAAGACCTGAAGAAGATAATATTCAGTATCATTTTTTCAGAAATAAAATAGTGAAGTAAATGAAGTGAGAGATTCTTCATCAATTCTTTTACATAAAACTCATCTTTGAATTTTGTTTCTCTTTTACTCCATTTTTAAGGAATGTGAGCTTTTTGTTTGGTTTTATCCTAAAGAAATAAAATGATTTTGAAATGAATAGGTTTAGGTTGGAATCACTTAGCTTATTTTTAGCATTTTTAATTTGTAGGCACTACAAAGATTCTTTTGCAGGAAGAGTATTGTTCATAGGCCATTCTAGACTATGGAAGCTTTAGCTTCAACAAATGCTGATTCCTTATCTTATTATCTCTTCACAAAAACTCGATATTAAGACCCTCTTTGGATCAGGGAGGGGATCTGTGAGGATTAGGGAGGATGTGTGAGGATATGTGAGGTTGTTTGGATTGAGGGATGATAAAGAGGATTTGTAAGGACGGTTTATTGTAAGTTTACAAATTTGTCTTTATTATTAAAAAAGATTTGAATAATGAATTATGATTCTTTTTGTGTGTAGGTTTGAATTAATTAAATTTTTTAATATATAACATTCATAATTACTTATATTTTATAATAAAAAATTAAAAAATATAATAGAAAATATTTTTGTGTTAAATTGAAATAAAATTATTAAATATATTAAAATTTATGAAAATAATATTTATTATTATATTCATTTATTATTTTATATAACTATATATATTTTGTTAATATTATTATTTTTTTATTTTCATTATTTATAATTGTATGTTGTTATTAATAGTCTAATTAAATATTTTTGAAATTATAAATAAATTTATGTAATATTTAATTTTGATATTGTAATAAAATGCATGTATAAGGGTATTTTAGTAAAATACAACCATCTACATAAATCCAAATCTCTTCATTTTGTGAAGAATGGAAAAAATCAGTCACCCTCTCCCCCATCCACTCCCCCACCCTCGAAACCCTTGAAACAAACACAAAAAAACATCTCCTCCCTCCTCCGCCATGGAAACAAACACACACTAAAGGAAATGTCTTGTTTACACCAAATTCCACAAGTTTATATGATATTCTCAAGTTAATGTTTCTCCATTTACAATTAAGATGGTAAAATAATCAATAAAATCAACTTTCCATTACTTAAAAAATCATTGAATAAAAATTAATTTTAAATACAAAAAATAATTAATTTTATATTAACTAAATTATATATTATTTTATAAACTATAAAATTTATTGGTACCTAAATTAGTTTTTATTACTGATAAATAGTTTTTGGAGATCCCACATCGATTAGAGATGAGGACAATCTATTGTATATAAGTGAGTGCAAACCTCAATCTCATGAGCCGGTTTTATGGGGTTGAGTTAGACTTAAAGTCCACTTTGTAACAATAATTTCTAAATTAATATTTGAATAATTCACAGAGTTTTAGCTATCAATTATTTAGATTTTAAAGTCAGTTGGTAAAATCTTGGTAACTAATTATATATCAACTTATAAATTATTTTTTATCCAAACTTTGTTTTTATTTAATATATTTTTTAGTCTTAATTCACATCATGTTGAATAAAAAAATCTTTATTTATTTCCTAAAAAAATTGAAAAAAAGTTATCCACCTTTCTCTAGATATTAAAATTCTTCTTATTTATGAATTAAAAAATTCTATGGATGAACTTATTCATCTAAAAAATTGATAATACTTTGTTTAAAATTAAGTTAAAGATGATAGTATAAATGGTAAAAAATATCCAGATGATTAATCTAAAGATCTTTTTAGTCAAGTCTAATAAAAAATATCTTAACAAAATCTAATTCTATTAAGATTGAAGTGAAGATATATTTAGATTAAGGTTGTGAAAATTTTCTCTACATGAAGACTTTAAATTATATTGAGAATTATGCATTTGAGATCAAATAGATAAATACTTGATTATTAATCAAGAGCAAGTTAATAATATTAATTATGATAATCTGAAAGAACAACAGCAAGAGTATGAAACAACCAAAAACATGCATTAGGATATTAATTATCTATGAAAGCACAACATTAACACTCTTAAAGATAAACAACTATGTAGAAAAAATCATAGTATTGAGGAATATTGATATGTTACTTTCTTCTACAACAAACAAAGCAGAAAGGAATATTGAGGAAAACTTAGATCAAAGCCATAAAATTTTCTTTCTTCTATTACACATGAGCTAACCAATTAACAAAAGAATAGACAACATTACTGGTATGAAATGTTCTTATCTTTAGTTTATGTGGGATCTTCAACATACATTTATCACGTTGACATCCTCCAACTCATGCATGTAACTATATACTTATGGATGGTCTGATAGCAGTCCGATAAATGACTTGATAAGTCAACAAACTCTCTCTATAATAGGTTTTAAGTAGTTCTGATGTCATATTAAGAAGTAGATTTTAAACCTAATTCAACCTTATAAAACTGATTTATAAGATAAGATTTACGACCACTTATATACTGTGAAATGTCCTTATTTATATTCTATGTGAAATCTCAAAAAAAATAAAAATAAATCTCTTTGTAAATTCAAAATTAGTTTGTACATTTTTAAAAGCTTTCTAATAATAGCTTCTTCTAATCAAATTTTTATTTATGCATAAACAAGGTTTATTTTATTATTTTCTTCTCTTAAAATTACTTATAGGACAAAATTATCTAAGATGCTTATGATTACTTGAGATATGTTTATAAAATCATTCACAAAGTTAGACATAAATCCAACAAATATTCTCACATTTAGTTTCTTGAAAGTGAAAAATGGATGTAGAAACATGGAACCAAACACACTTATTACAAGACGTACAAAAAGTTTTTGCCTAATGGAACTTATTTTCAATCTCAAATTATCTTATTTACTAAACCAATATTCAAAAACAAAGTTACATGCTACACCTATTAAGGGTCTCTTTGAACAAATTTATCTGTGAACACATACAAAAGAGAAAAATTAAAAAAAAAATCTATCTATGCACAAATTAATAATAAAAAATTTAAAAACCTAGAAGTAAAATATTTCTATAAATAAATTTATTAACTAATTTTAATTTATAGAAAAACTCATTATTTTTATTTATAAAATACTTATAAAGAATTATCATAACTTTACAAACATTACAACAACAAAAACTACACTGAATAAAACACACAATACACAATAGTAGTTAACCACTATCATTCATTAGCCTTGGTATGCCAGAGAAGAGTTAATATATGAAAAAAGACCATTGAATGTCATGATGCAAGATAGATCACAAAAGCTTGAATAGAGAGGAATTTTCAACATGTAATAGAATAGGAAAAAGTTTTTTTAACACCATTAACAATGCAAAACATATATTTGACAAAAACTTATATTAATATAATAATATTTTGAATTAAAAAATCAAATAAAAATAAATAAAATATTAATTTATTGAAATGTGAAAAATATATTTTCACTGTTGACACTGTCAACAAATGAATTTCAGATTAAACCATCATGAGTTGTCATTTTGACAGAAGAGATTTGACTTCTCAAGTAGTTGTTAAAATGAAAAATTTCAGTATCTCCAGTGATACTGTGTAGGGTACTTCTCCACTAACATGAAACAAAACTACATGAAATAAATTCTCACAGTAGTCAAAGTAGGAAAATCTTTCTGATGTAACTTGACAATGTCACTACTACCGGCTAATATTTCTCACAAGATGATGGCATGCACAGATTCAAATGACATCACAAATTGCTACAACTAACCAATGCTATATATATAAACAGTTAACCAGATCACAAATACTAACAGAAATGGAGCATAAAGCAAAGCATTGGAAATAGAAGTTAAAGCATTGCTTGTTAACACAAGGAAAGTTTCTGCATGGATTTGTATTCATTCAAAAATTTGATATGAAACATAAAAGGAGAGATTGTCATTAAGAATGGACCTATATAACTATATAAGTATTCAAAGCCATCAAAAATGGTTGCCTAACATAGCAGACTCTATATTCTTGTTCCTGGGGCTCCAGTTATGTTGTGGAGCAAAGAATGTAGCACTGAACTAACATAATATGATATTCATCTGGCATCTCTTGACAGCCAGGAATCCCTTCCCTCTTTCTAACCCATAAAATTTAAGGGTGTGTGTTATACCCTATCCACATTAAGAAAAACCTCAAATGAAAATTCTGTTACAAAATTTTCCAATCAATCACATTTTGTACAAATGTACACAAGGGTAACAGATCGCCTTCAACCTGCTGCCTTGGCAGGTTTCTAAGTGCTAGTCTTGGTAGGTATCTTTTAGCCTCTTCCTTCACAATGCCATCTCAGTAGAGAAGTAAAACCAAAAAGAAAAAATTAATTATTTACAGGATCAAGTTAATCTCTAGCACCACCAAGACCAGAGCGACTTATGGCTTTTGTTGCTGTCCAAACAAGACGTACAAGCTCATCCACATCCTGGAAGCTGAAATCAACAACACTCCGAATAGAAGCTATACACTCCTTATTCCTTGCTTCTTCCATGATGGCATTAGCAGCCGCAAAAGTGCTCTGACATTTGCTAGAAGCCTCCATTGCAAAATGTATGTCCTTAGTCTGCAAAAATCACCAAAACTTAAGACATAATTTTCCATAAAAAAAATGTACTCAATAACTACTCAAGCAAGAGGAAGAGCCCTGGCGGAGCAGTTAACATCACGCCTTGGTGGCTTATTGGTCATGGCTGTGAACCCAGAAACAATGTGTACAATAACCCTTCCCCATATCTTTGCATAGAGAGGAACCTTCTGGCACCCGAGTTCTTTAGTTTTTAGTATTTTTAATAATTACACAAGCTAACTGCTTAGATTGTTGAAATTTTGCCACCACCTGTCCACCAAAATCTAAAACAGGCATTGCATTATAAGTTTCCAATAGTAAAGTAACAGTTGCCCGTATGACAACACAACATACTTATTACATAACAGAACGACTCCAATTATGCAATGGAAAAGTGTCTATGGATTGAAATCTGAGCTACTCTAGCATGGCAAAAACAGCAGACATCCATCCTGATTTTCTGTCAAACAGAACCACATTTCCAACTACTATTTCTTACCAACAAACTGTTAGATCCCCCAACAACAATCCTTGGTAATTCATCATTAACATACCGAGATAAATTTCCAAGTAGAATATAAGGTTTGTCAACAATTAAAACTTACAAAATCAAGAAGCCTGATTAAATTTGGACGAGTTCGAGCAGATATGACTTGGTTGATAGCAATATGACTATTGGTACCCCTAGGCAAAGTAGCCCTATCTGCTGCTGCCTGATTGTTAAGGTTATCAACATCGGATGCAGAAGATGAAGGAGATTCACCTAAACAATAGAGTAAAAAAGCAGTGCTACATCATTGACTGGGATCCCTTAATACATTCATGCATTCATCAAACAAGGCTGTCAGGCTATCTGGACTGGGTCCATGAATGGTTTTTATGTGTAACACATTTCATCATAGAGAAAAATAACACCAGATTTTGACTTTTTAGTTCTGGATAAAATTTGTTTGTCTTTAAGAATATAAAACAACTACTACATCCCTAGTTAGCTTTCAGCTTTTCATCATGTGTAGATGTATCATTCTCTAATTTTGTTTATTTTCCGGTGGAAGAAGTATGCAAGTATAATATTGCGAAATCAACTTACAACAATACCTGACAAGCCTGAAGACTTAAACAGTTGTATGAAAACTATGTTCCAATACCTTGAGAAGCCATGTGAAGAGTTGATTGTAACTCTTGTCGATCTCTGTTAGTACTGGAATTCTTACAGTAGACCACTCTCATGTATGCCACCTCCATGCATTTATATGCCAAAGCAGCAGCAGCCATTTCTTGGCGAGCTTCATATTCATGGGCACAGCATCTGAAAACATTTAAGGCATTGTATGATTAAAGGTCAATTGCATAGCATAAGAGAAAGACACTAGTGAAACAAACTTCTAAATGTTATATAATGGATCTTAACTTTTTATTATAATGACATTGATTAACTTCTATAAAAGCATTACAAATTACAATTAAAATGTTGTTACAAGCAACTTCAATTATTAAAAAAAGGTCTGTATTATATGTCAGGCCCGCTAATGAGTTATCTGAAAGCCAAAGCTAGGCTTATTTATGAACCAGCCAAAATTTTCAGCTCATTAAGCTGTTAATGAACCAAGGAAGTCAGGAGCCCCACGGGCTGACACTCACTTCAGCCTTATTTATAGCCAACCAAGTTGCATGTTATCAAATCACTTTCCCTCAAAAAGTACTTCCGATCAATAACTGAATTAAGACCAAAACCTAAGATCTCATAAAACAATAACAACTTTCCTTAGAGCTTCAGAATTTTCACTTACTTGAAAAGTTTGGCAGCAGTAGCAAAAATTTGCATTTGACTAATTTCCCCAAGTTTGCTACTCTCATTGTGACAATTTTCTAAAATGGATGCTCCATGCAGAAACTTCAACCCAGCTTGAAAGTATGTCTCATTGCTTTCAAAGTCAAACCCAGAGTTCTATAGAATAACAGTATTTATACAATCAGTTAGAAAAGGAGAGATGCTAGATCAAACCAAATACATTTAAGTAAAATCTTGAAATAATCAACTAACCTTATAATTATCTGCTCTATCTTTTAGTTTTGTGGCTTCTTCCAGGGTGTCAACAGTAGTTTGGTTAAAATTTTCTCTCATAGGACTTGACACAGTGGGTTGCTGATCAGGCACGGAATTTCCAGAACCACAATTAACTCCAGCATTATTACTAATATCAGCAAAACTTCTCATTGACTTGACCAAATCACCATTGTCAGAAACATTGACAGGATGCTCATTAGCCATGCCTCCCTTTTGATACTGAGGTACAGTTCTAGAACCCATACTCAATGCTTCCCTTTTTACTTCACCAGTTGCAGATGAGAGAACTTTCGATTTCCCAACTCTTGATTCTGTGATTACATGATTAGCTTTGTTTTCTTGCTCAAAATCATTAGTCGAGTTTTGCTGGGAGATAGTCTTTCTCTCATTGCTACATTGAACATCCATCTTTGGAACTGATTTCTCAAAGTCTCTTGGTTTTATCTCAGTTTGCTTTCCAGTTTCTTTTGGGCCATGTCTTAAAGCACTTTTCTGACTACTACTGTCAATTTCTCTTTTAGGCTTGGGTAAAGTATATTTAACAACATTTTTTGTCTCAGCATCAGATGCATGGTTACTGGGATCAACTGCTGAATCATACCTCCCTCCTTTTTTTGAATAACCAACAGCCTCTGAAACTGACATCTTCATGTTATCAGTACAAACATGAGAACCAAAATTTCTGCCTTTCTCCTTGCTGTTCAATGATGTAATCTTACCAGATTTCTGCCAAGAAAGTTCACTTTCCTGGTTTTCCTTCTTTACTTTCTCCTCGTTATGTACACCATTAGCACAATAGCCAGGTTGTTCAACATGAATACCACCTTCAAGCAAATGATTATTCTTTAGTTCAGAAGGTTTTTTAGCTTGGAGCCTGGATGTGTCTTTAGCATCCTCAACCTGGTACTCTACAGAAGATAATTTGTGGGATGTAGGATGTAAATCATGCAGAATTCTACCCTCCTTCAATTTTACTGACAGCTTTCTCTCCCTGCTATCCCCATTTCTCTTGGAACCTACCGTAGAGTGGCCACCTTTTGTAACATTGTCTTTCACTGAAGCGTCTCCTGCTGCAAAATTATTCTTATCCAAGTTTAAGGCCCTCAAAGGTGACGATGTAACAGATTCAACAGGTGAACTTCTTCCATCTTCAAGCTTGGTTTTAGCTTTATGAGAACCTGAGACTTTAGAAGAGCTTGAAGTTGCTGCCAATGAATGTGGTCTAGAGTCCAAATCCTTGCGCAATTGATCAATACCATCTGAAGCATGAAGAGATGCAACATTTTTCCTATGCTTCCTTAGTTGGTTGCCTTTATCACCAAGACTGACTTCTGTGCCAACAGCCATATGGGCCCCATTGCCTGCCACACAGACTTGCCTTATCCCACCCTTGCTTAATTTATTGTCACCTTCAGTTACGGACATCAAAATTCTGTATTTCTTTTCCTTGCTAAATTCTATTGCATTACCCTCTTCACCATACTGCTTTTCATCATCAAGCCGATCCTTCAATTTCCTTTTCTTCATTAAACCCGATGAGACCACCTGAACTCCCTCTTTCTTAACAGTGACTGGTAATCTATCAGATACATCCTCAGATAAACAATATTCATCATACTTCCTCATATCCTTCCCACCAGCTTTTGTTGACAAGCCATTTCTTGAATATAGAGACGCCTTCTCAAGGTCCATGTCATGATTTGATTGCATATTAGCAGAGAAAACATTTTCAGTTTTTGATTTCTTGGGAGTTCCCAATTTATATTGGTCAGCATTCACCTTACGTTTCAACTTATCATGCTTTCTATCACCTGCTCAAGTGTGAAAATAACATTGAAATTATTAATTAAGAATACCTGTAATTTCTTATTAACAAAAATAAATAACAACATATCAACTCTGAAATGAATGAGGTACCTCCATTTTCTTGCTTTTCAGTCTCTTTAGGCACATGTTTCTCTGCTATCATGTTGTCAGGCCTGGTAAGATGTTTAGAAGAGCTCATCATCTTCTTCACTGGGTTTAAATCAGCAGGACGCTGATTCAAGCCGTTCAAGCTTCTATTTTTTCCAGATACTTGAACATTGGCCTTCACTGAATTTGAGAACCGATGCATGTCATTATTAATTCCTGGCATTGTCTTCTCCTTAATAACAAGTTTCTTCCTTCCTCGGTCAGACATATCAGAACTAGACATATTTTGATTTAGGCCATATTGTAAAGAATTTGGAGACCTAACTCCAATTGCAGTTTTACTGCCATGGCTTTGCATGTTATTTTGAACCTGGGAAATTGGCATTTGATATAAGGCATAAAGTGCTTTTGTTGTCTCATCCTCACTGAACTTACAAGAATTCATCCCAGGCCTAACAACAAATTTAGAGAATAATGATAAGGCAAATAACACAGAGCACACAACAAGATGCACACAGAGAAATTAAAAGAAAAAAAAAATAGTCCATATATAAATACCCATACTAAGCGTATATTCAGCGTAGTATGGTTATACATAACCGAAATGAGCAATCAACTTACAGCCAATCTAGCATGCTACACAGCCATTTCTCTGGAAGGTGGTCAGGCTTCGTACCAGTAGGTAGAAGCCTCCATGTCTGGCAACTGTCACAACATACCCAATCTTCTGCAATAAGTTGAGGTGCAGCTACTGCAGATGAAATCATCTCAGGTGCAAGGTTGTTTCCAGCTATAGGAATAGAAGCCGAAGTATCATTAATGCATGGTCCAGCTAGCACCTGGTTTATCACTTTATGACCACTCATTCTCTCATTTACTTTAATCCCAAATGCACTCTGTTTTCCGTTACTAATTTTTGCATTTTTCATTCTACCATTACCAGCAAGACTGTCAACTTTCCGTTCTGATCTTTTTTCTTTCATTGAATCCCTGTTACCACTGAACTTTTTGTCCAGTGAGCTTGACTTTATTTTACTACTACAAGTATTGTCATAGCCAGCACTCCCTTTCTCAATTGCCATTGCATTATCAGTACCACCAAAGCTTTTTTTTCTTGCAACTGCCCCTGCTTTTTCAGGACTCTGGTCACCTTTTGACTTCTTCTTCCGCTCAGACACAGCCTTTATTTTCTGATGAGTCTCAGACTTATGATCTGCCTTACATTTCAATGCCTCACGTTCAACCTTATTGAACCTAATGAAAGTATTACTCGTGTTATTATTCATAGGATCTGTAGAATTATCCTTGCGGGAACTTTCCAGTTTATGTTCTAGAGCATTTTTCAGAAAACCATTTCCTACATTTTGCATTGCAGTCTTCCCAAAATCTTGACCAGATATTGATTCTAATGACTCTTCCTTCAATGCTTCTTCAGAAACCATTCTGCCTAGCACCCCATTCCCATTAACCTCCTTGGAGGCTTCAGAAGCTTTAGCAGTGACTTCAGCAGTTTCACCAGCATCACAAATTGAGCTCGACGGAGGTGTCCATTTCAATTCATTAGGCAGGAAATCTTTACAATCAGGTGTTCTATTTCCTAATTTTTTCTTTTTATGCAATGTAATATCCTTCTCAGAAAAGGTACCATTTGGATGCTTCAATTCCAACTGTTTTTCACTTTGTTTCACTATTCTCACAGTGTTCTTCTTCAAATGTCCAGTCCCCACAAAAGAATCTGATTCGTCAGTGGACATAGAACAAGGATCTTGATGACCATTAAGAGAGGACGAAACCTTGGTGTCTCCAATAGCTTTATTATCATTTTTAATCAGGTTGAGCACACTTTTGTGTAGAGGAGATATCAGAACACCCCCAGGGATAGGAAAATAACTCATAACCTATGTCATTAAATAAGAAGTTAATACTTCAATATTTCTAATGATATTAAACAGTATAGGAATAGAAAAGGTCCTCTACCTGAATAATGCCAGTTGGAGAATTTTCCGCACTCTCTTGAGATACAGGTTGCGTGCCTTCACTTTCCGCAGGGCTGTTATCCATTGAGGATGAGGGAGAGTCATCAAGTCCAAGGCCACTATAGATTTCTGCATTCTTTTGTGACAAGATATTAGATTTCATTTTGATTCGAAACTTCAGTGTCCTTTGATCAGTTGAATTCGCTGTATTTTTTGTAGTATCATCTTTCAAAGTGCACCTCTCAGGTATATCACTGGAAGAATTTCCATGTTCTTTCTTCACTGAATCATTTACTAAAGCTTCTCTTAAATCACGAAATGGATGTGAACTATGAGAAGCATTTTCAGGCCTTGAAGGATGAGGCACATTTGTAGGTGCTTTTTGGTTATGAAACACAGCCTGTATAAAAACATAACGGACTGCACTCAATCAATCTGCATTATTTCTATGTTGGGATAAGTTGGTAGCATATATTGCCTTCCTATTAAATAGTAAAATAAACAAATAAAAACATTGATATATCCCTATACCTCCATGTGAGGATTGTTATTAAGCTTTGGTGAGCGATGGTTTCTTTGTGGAGTTCTTGGATGAGACCATAGACAAGGAGAGCGCTCTTGGGTGGGTAAAAAGGAACCATAGCCACCAAATTTTGCACCTGAAAAATATTATTCACATCAGAAAACATCACTTCATCCATGCAAAGATAGCTCTTTCATTTCTCAATACATGCTTCGACCTTTATTATTCCACAATTTCCACTTACCCAAATTCTCAGCAGATACACCACCTTCAAATTCCTTTTGAAGATGGCCAAGAACATGCTGAATCTTCTCATCCTTCAGGAAACAACTTATCAGTCCTAATATTTTTTAGATAAATTTACTAGAGGAATTTAAGAGCAAATGTCATTAATCAACAATAATCACCAGGAAGATGAAGCGAAAAATAGAAGGCACCACAACGATCAACAAACAATTAGGAATGATTTTTTCTTAATTGTAGGCAACACTAACATTGTATGAGGACAAAATATAATGCACATTAACATAGCATCAATACCACTTTCCACAAGAAAGAATAATGGCATAGCAAACCAATCCATTTCCTAGTACTTGATGATGGGTGTGGTGTTACTTGCTAAAATAGTAAACTAAGTTTTTCACGCACAATTTGGCGGAATTTTCATCTACATTAGCAAAACAAAATCAATAAGATATACTCTTATTGGCATTTATCAAGGATAGAGTTTCACTATGCTTATCAGCACATAAAAAAACTCAAGGCGGTCTATAATGTTTCTAAATCACTTCATTAATGCTAAATTTCTTCCCCATTAACAAACAATGTAGGTATAACTATGGAGCCCCACAGCCAACAGTTGTGTTCAGCTTTTATCATACTGATTTTGTACCTTCAGACAGCGGGTTTAATTAGAAATGTTATGACTCTTTCATTTCCTATTTCCCCCGAGCAACCAAATACATTAATACATTTGCAAATATAATTTCAAGTTTTGGTGATCATCCAAACCATCCATAAACCCAAGCAAATTAAAATGGAAATTTCAAAAAAAAAATATTGAATAATTCCTTACAATGTATGAGAAAGAATCAGGGTCAATGTTGTCTTCATCATCATCATCCTTGTAATAGAAAGCCTCTCCTTCCTCAAGCTCAGTATCCTCCTTCATCTCAACCACCCACCACAACTTTCTAGCCCTAGGCCTAACCCCATAACCCAAAAGACAATCTTTTCACATTGGAACCTTCCCTGAAGTCCAGCATCACTTCAATCAAACCCCAAAACAAGAGTGGCAAGAAAAACAAAAAACCCAAATGTTAAAAAAAATTAAAATTAAAAACCGACCCCACAGAGCAAACGCGAAGCCCTCAAAAACCCATAAGGGAAAAGCGATTATTTGCACAGTGATCATGCCATGTGACAACCCTTCATTGATGAAGATGCATATAAACCAGAATAAAAACCATTACTTGCATCAAAAAAATTGAATTTTTGGCTTCCACCCACAATCTGATCAAAAAGCAGAGACGGTGGAGATCAACGAAACCGATCAGTGGCTAGTGGAATGAAGTTTTGACGGCGAGTTCAAAACGGATTCCAAATCTTTCACTTCGCTCTCCCAATAATTTGATGTGTGCACACAATAGAGAGGAACAAAAAAGGTTGGGCTTTGGTATCTCAATGAATTTTAATTATTTGCCTCAATCTAATTTCATCACATATTTTTTTTAAAAATATATATTAATTAATGATTTAGGATTTTCTCAATACTTGTGAAGGTAATTAACCGTTAAATATTATATAATAATATAATAATAGTAATAAATAAGGAATATAGTAAAATATCAAGATTAATAATTATGATAACTTTCTTTCTTAATTATTTTCTATTTCATAATTTGAGAGAGTAAAACTTTCTTAATTATATATTTTTAACGCCATTTTAATTTACAAATGTGTTTAACTAAATATATTTTTAATTCCAGCATAGAAAAATCATAGAAAGGAAAATACTACCAAAAATTATTGAGTTATCCAAAATACTTCAACTAGAAAAAGCATTTAATTTTAGCCAAAATACTAAAAAAACTTAGGTGGTATAATATTTACTAGTACTAGTTTTAATATACGTGTGCAAAAAATATATTCACCACTTAGTTAATGTTTTTGTATTAAATAGTACTTCTAAAGTTTTTAAAATTATATTATATTTTTTAGTTGGCCTTTTAGTATTAAATCAATTATATATTAAGTGTTTTTTTTATTCTTAATTATTTTAAAATATTTTGATGTTTTAAAAGAATGTTAAAAGTTAACTAAAATTTGAAGAATATGAAATTAATTTTGTTATATGTACTATAGTATACATTAATGCTCTATTCCAATTATAATGATAATTAGTGTATTAGTAGAAATATAACGTAAAGAGTTGTCGGTTATAAGTAGATTTAATAACTTTGAGAAAAAAAATAAGAAACATTAGTTTGTGATACTTAAAATTTGTTAAGAAAAAACATAACAATTAATTATAACTTCTAAAGAAAATCATCTCATTCTAAAGAAATAGATAATTTTGGATGTTCTAGAAGTTTTTTTAAGTTGGATCATCAATGTATAAGTTACAGCCAAAAATAAAACTACACAAACATTTTTCGGAAAAAAAAAAAGTGTGCTCACATTTCGTACAAGATAAAGTATATTACTATTTGTTATGAATAAAAAAATAAATCATAATGTGTACAAGTTGGAATGCATGTTTTATATAGGAAAACTTAAATATTTTAAATTTTTTTTTAAAAGTTGTTTAATCTAATAAGATTGTTATTTACTTTGTTTTTTAATGAGATGTTTCTAAATTTTGCGGAGACTAATTCAATTTCCAAATTCTAAGAATAATTGGTACAGGAGAAGGTGGTAAAGTCTTTTAGTAGAAAGGAAATTCAGGATAAAGTTATTATTATACAAATGGTCCAATCGAGCATGAAACTTCGTCGACCTTGTAAAAAATCTACAAATAGATATGACTTGCATATCAACATTAGTCACAACTCTCTTTGTGGTATATTAATGTAATTGTTTCTTTGTATGTGAGAATATGAATATTGTTCGTATTTAGGGTCCAACATCCTACATCACTCGTTAAACTCTTTGATCGGACATGTCCACTATGTAGTATAATCCTTGGTGTTTTTTTGGTGATTTTGGTGTTGTATTTTGCTCAAGTGAGATTAAAATAGGGGTTTCTCTTAATAGATTGTAATGATTTGATTTCCATGATTGAGTAAACTCTAATGAATTTATTTATATTTGGACCTCTAATAAGTCTTTTATTTTCAGGCATGATAGACTTGACAACCAACAAGTTAGAGGAAGCTTGAAAAAGTTTTGTGTAACTTTCACGGTTGATCATTAGACCAACTTCAAATTTCAAGTTCTTCCCAAAAATTACTCTAATCACCATATATTTATTAGTTTCTTTTTATTACCAATAGGCATCCCTCCTTCAAGTTCTTTTAAGATATGGTTGGAGAATCCTAAGTGTAAATTTGTGATTCAAAAGTATTGGACAATTGTTGTGATTGGTTGTGCTTTGTTAGTTTTATAAAAAAAAAAAGTTGCAAAGATTGAAATCAACTCTTGAAAATCAAAATACGAGTGTATTGGTAATGTTCACACTATTGTGGTTGTGAAATAAAAGGTTTTAGATGGAATACAAGTCCAAATTGTTGCAACAAACATAGAACAACAAAATTTGCTTTCGAGTGAGGGAAAATAATCTATTAAGAATCTTAATACTGCTTAAACACTCAAGCTTTGTTTTGGAAGGAGAAAGTTAGAATGAACTACATTGTAGATGGTGATAGAAATACTATATTCTTTCATGTTATTGTTAAGAAATGTAACAATGTTAATTTAGTACAAAGGCCAATTGAAGGAGATTATGTTTTGGAAGATCCCAAGTGGATTGAAGATTCCATTTTTTAAACATAATTATTATTTTGCAAATGTTACAAGATAATTGACACATATTCTATTCATACTTTAGTTTTCTAATAATGATAATTCTCGTATATTGTTCTTTTAGTGAAGAGGTTAAAAAATATATTTTTTATCCCCAACGATAATAATACTCATGAGCCTGACAGTTTTGATAGGTGTTATCATATTTATTGGGATGTTATTGGTTCTAATGTTTGTATTATCGTCAAACAATTCTTTATCCAAATTTGGATTCTTCCCATGATGAATTCTAATATTATTTTCCTTATTCATAATATTTTTATAGTAGAATTCACCAAATACTTTATATTATTATTGTTTTATTGTTGTTAATTTATATATATATATATATATTTATATTTATTGTGTTTGAGGTTATCAGATCAAACAATTCTATCTCATAATAAAATACTATTTATTAACATTTATTGAAATGCATAACAACAACGCCTAATAAAAGTAAGACAAATATTGTGCAGATAGATTTACTATAATTATAAATGGTGTATAACTTAATGTTTATCTAAATATAATATTATCGAACTACAGTATTTATATACAAACAATTTTTCATTAAACATTTCCAAAAGTGCAATGAGTGACGAAATCTAATATTTAAAATGTTAAACCTAAAATTATGCATTCAAAATTCATTCATCCTCATATTTAGTTTTTAAGACATTACATTATTACATAATTAATAAAATATTAGTTCAACATTAGAAAAAATTCATAATAAACAATAAAAAATTACGATACTATTAATATTTAAATATTTATTAGTTATATAATTTAGTTGCGAATAAATTAGTAAAAAATAGGATCGTAATTTCCCAATGTCACCAAATAAATTAATGAAAGTTTGCAAAAAATAGTCTTCTAAATCACCAATGTATCAATGTTATGTTGTTATATTTTTCGAGAAGAGTTATCATCTCCATATGAGATCACTAATTAATTTCCATTAATTGTACATTTATAATCTATTAATTTGGTGCATACGGTGGTTTTTTTTTATAAATAATGTCTAAACCAATATTTAACATATAAAACTAAATAAATAGTATACAAACAAATTAATAAAAATGATTCTTAACAAGTGAATATATTGAATTGACTTTAATCAAAATTAATTATAAAAAGCACTTTTTAAATTTTGTTTCCTTTGGATTTTGAAGTAACAAATTATGACTTTATGGTATAGATTCAAATAAAAGGAATAGATTAATTCAGTAATATCAAAATAAAAGATAACGCTAACTATTTTCATAATCAATTAAGAAAAAATAAATAAATCCTACCACAGTAACATATAAATAAATACAAATTATTAAAGTAGTCATTTCACAAGTATTTTCTTACTTTTTTTAATATTTGTTAACCACAAATTTACCACGTGTTTATGTTGATTCTAAATATCTTGTTCACAAATCATAACATGTTTTATTTACAAATGATGTGTAGGTTCATCCACAAATCTTTTATATTTGAGCAAGATATCACATGAGTGTGATTTTTTAATTAAAATGAGGGTTTCATTTTGAATTCTCAATTTTTTCTATTGTTTTATACAAAATGTCAAAAATAGACTAAGATAAAATTGTATCATAAAAGTACAACATAAAGAGTTATATGTATAGTTAGTTTTTGAGATAATTTTAATCATTTTAATATGGATAATGCTAAATTGATATTCACATTTACTTAAAACTTGCATAAGGGTGCATTGGGGAATTCAATTATGTTTGACTTAGCACAAATACACTTAGCTTTCACATTAGGTTTTGCTACATTGTTTGTAAAACTCAATTTTTATATGTCTAACACACGTGTATTGCATCTTAGCATGATCATGATTAGACCGACACAAATGTGTTGACATCACTTTAAGACATGATACATTTTTTTTTGGAAGTAACAATACAACCATGTTAATTTATGATCATCATTATGTAACCATAACGAGTATGTTGTTGGTCATGCTGAGTTGAAAATAAATTTGTTGGTTGTCTTGATTGGATGACTATTATTTCTTATTTATTTGATATTTTCTTTTCTTTTTTGAGAAAAAAAAATAATAATAAATTTTTTCATTTTTTTTTTGTAAAATAATTTAAACTTTATTTATTTTTATTTTCTAATAGTTTGTTTGAACTGGGGTGTGAGTGAAAAAGAAAAAAACAATAGAAAATAAGATTTTTTTAGATTGAGGTAAAATAATTGGAAAATTTGTAGTAAATATGTCTTTGAATTATTTCTAACAATAATGTGTTATATAATAAATTACCAATACGTCATTGATTGTTTTTTTTTTTTTTTGAGAATGAGTATAAAATAAATTTAAATTATAGGTAATTTTTGAAGTAATTTGTTTATGTAATTTTTTCAAAGATAACTTTATTTAATTAATATATTTATATAAATTCAAGTTTAATTTACGAACATCATTAATATAAATTTAACATATTTCACTTTTATTCAGTAACTCTTTTCATAATTTAAAAACAGAATCCATCAATATATATTTTATTTAATAGTATATAGTTTTTGTAGTCATACTAATATTATTAGTACAGATTATTTATCATTAAAAATAATAATTAACCATATGGGAAACCTTTAATGCATAGAGGGATTATAAATATTGTCATTAATTTTTCTTTCTTGAATATTTAATGCAGTAGTAGTATTTTTAAAAATTTGAATTAAAAATGGGTGATTAGGTTGATGAATTTTGTAAGAATTGAATTAAGTATTTTACAATTCAATGTATGTTTTTTATAATACTATAAAAATGATATATAAAAGGTAACCATAAATAACTAAAAATTCTTTAAAGTTGAACTATAAACTAGAATATAGTGATTTAATTTTTTTTATTCCTTTCTTCGACAAACTTCACATGTTCCTTGAATTAAATAACCACTCATATGAATCATAATCAATTATAGTTTAAATAGGTGAAGAAAATAATAGTTTTTCATAATACATTGAATATTTTGTTATTATTAATATTAAACAATAAAAAGTAATGATTATTTACGAAAACAATATCAAAATTGTTGGGTATGACATATTAAAAAAAGTAAAAAAATAAGAAATTATTTTTATCAAACACTTGTCAAAGGTATAGAAATAAAAAGACAAGTGTTTGATGAAATAAATAAATAATAAAGAGTTTCATGAAATCAAAATCTAATATCAGAACCGCACGTGCACTTTCTATGTGACACGTTTCACAGTTTAACTGCCACTTTTATTATTCTATTATTCCAATTTCAGAAATTCACTCACATAATTTTTCCCACCTTCATAAGAATAATAATTATATTTTTTAATTTAAATTTCCATTTTATTTTTTTGTTATTTTTTGTTTTCCCCTTCAGGGATAAATCTCTCGGTTTTCTCAACTAGTTTCTTCTAATGTTTCAATAGGGTTTCGAATTATTCTGTGTTTTCCCTTTGAGAGTCTCTCTGCTTTGGTTTTCTCACATTTTTTTTTCCAAATTCGTGGCTCTCCCAGGTTGAATTTGATAGGTTTTTTCAATTTAGGGTTAGGGTTTTGTGAATGGTTTGTTGCGTGCAAATTTAATTGGGAGTGTTTTTATTTCCATACCCGCTTCAGTTTCTTCGTTGGTTCTGTTGCAGAGAGAAATGGGCACTTTCCCCTTTTGATTTTCCCGTTGTATCAAGTATCAAAATCTGAGCTTTTTCTTTTGTTCTCCCGCTGGTTTTTTGATTTGGGGTGGATTTTTTTATTCTTTCTATTTTGGGCACCCTAGTACATTGAATTGGCGCGGCATTCTCTTGAATTTGCAACGTGAGAGCTGGAGAAGCTGCGATGAAGTGGGTATTCTCAAAGTAGCATTCAGTTCGAGGTCGAATATTCAGTCCGAGCATGGATTCTTCAAGGGATGCGGGTGTTGTAGCAGGGACAGTGCTAATTCCCATGCGTTTTGTGTGGCCATATGGAGGAAGGAGTGTGTTTCTCTGCGGTTCTTTCACACGGTGCATATTTTGTTGATTGTTGCATGGACATCTTAATTTTTTGCTTAGAATGTTCTGGTTTAATCTTGCTTATCTCTCCTTTTGTTGTAAATTTTATCTAAAAGGTGGTCTGAGCTTCTACCGATGTCGCCAGTGGAAGGTTGTCCAACAGTGTTTCAAGTTATTTATAATTTGCCACCCGGTTACCATCAGGTCAGTTCATGGTTGTGTTACTAGCTTAATGGTGCGTGTGTTGCGTTTGATGTTTTGTGGATTTGATAATTTGTTTTTGCAATTAATTAAAGAGATGTCTTGGTAGCAAAGCATTGCTTTCGCTTGTGAGGGTATATCACTGACTGTACTCTACATTACTCCCATGTAACCAAATTATAAAATTCATGGAAGTGTAATAGGACATGGCGCTTGAGGTTTTTTGCAAAGGTTTAGAATGCTAGTTCCTGTTTCATGATACTTATTTAATTTTTTTTGAATGCTATCTGGTGTTGTCAATATTCTTATCCGAGTTTGAGGTGTGATGTGAGGCTCAAACTTGGGATTTCAAGTAGCTGATTATGATAAGCACTGGTGGATTTGAAAGATGTTATTTTGAGGAAAATGTTTGACCATAATTCATGGTGGTTTGATACTTATTATTATGAAATTATTTGAATACAGTACAAGTTTTTTGTTGATGGAGAATGGCGGCATGATGAACATCAAGCTTACGTACCAGGAGAGTATGGGATGGTCAACACTGCCTTCTTGCCAACTGATTCCAACTACATGCCTGTTTTGAATCCAGATGCACCTGGAAATAGCATGGATGTGGATAATGAGGCTTTTCGCCGAGTGGTGAGAGTTAGTCATACCCTGACATTTGTGTTTGTTTTTATTGACTGGACTGCTTTATGTATTGTGGCTATGTTGTACTTGGAAATGGAATTTCAAAACACAGATCAATCAATACTCAATTCTATGAACTGACTGGATTCTAGAGAATGTTTTGTAACTCATTTTGAAGTCAAGGTCTTTATCCAGCAATATTGATCTATGTAGGCCTATCGAGTCTTCTATCTGGAATGAAATTATATAAAATCATCCTGATTCCTTATTTGTTATAACTCAACCCTGGTAACATACAATATCTTGTTGTCCATGTTGTTCTGTTGTCTCTTATAATTCGATTTCTGCTCATGTTTGAAATTGTATCTATGGAAGAGGAAGAAATATAGGCATAACATTAATTATACATAAATAGAAGAAATTCTGTTTTCTCTAAGTTAAATATTATATGCCTATGGCTATGCGAACTGCTATAGTTACAATAAATAAATAAATACAGAATTTTTATTCTGTTTTTCACCAGTATCTTATTTATTCGCACAAGACATGTAATGGTTCAGAGTTCAGACTTTAAGTATATTATGTTGTTCACTTAAAAAACAGGTCCGGGTGACTGATGGTACCTTCAGTGAGGGGCTGCCAAGAATATCAGATGCAGATGTACAAATATCCCGTCAGCGTATTTCTGCATTTCTGTCTTCCCACACTGCTTATGAATTACTTCCCGAGTCAGGCAAGGTTTGGAAGTTTTTACCGTGACCCTTTATTTTGGATGTTATGAATTGACGACATTGCAAACCTCAAACTTGAATTATAAAATTACTAATTTAGTGACTCCTGGCCACAGGTTGTTGCTTTGGATGTTGATCTACCAGTAAAGCAGGCATTTCATATACTGCATGAGCAGGTAACTCTTTTTCCGTTTCAGATGAATTGAAGGTTTCCAGGGTCCCTTTAGCCTATATTGAGTATTTTTGCTAAACAAGTGTGCATTTAAGTACCTTTATACTGATAAATAGCTGAGAATGAACTCATGCATTTTGAATTATTCTATGGAATTTGACCAGTTATTTAGAATCTTTGCTTTGACAATGATTTTAAGTCTTTTCCTTATTCCTTCTTATGCATTAGTTTTATTAGGTTTAGTGTGAATTGCTGTAGAGATTTACATATGCATTTTTCTGATCTGGATAACTTACAGGGAATTTTCATGGCTCCTCTTTGGGACTTGTGCAAGGGGCAATTTGTTGGTGTTCTTAGTGCTTTGGATTTTATTTTAATTTTAAGAGAGGTATTTCTTTTATATTTTATTTTAATTTAATTAATTTAGAGGTATCATATGTTTAGGATCATTATTTTTTTGTATTGTCAAGTTTTTAAATGCTGCAATGCAATGCTTTGTGTGGTGATGTATTGTGATGCTGTGAAGCCAGAGTCTGAACTCCACTGATAGAATTACTGTATAGAGTTTTTTTTTTCTTATGTAGCTGCGAAAAGTGGTGACCTGAAACAGGGATGCTTATTAAGCTATCATATGGACCACTTTTTATTTTTATTTTTATCTTCTCTTAATTATAAAATGTGAAGCTGGGCCAAAGACATTTTCAGAGAAGCTCCAATAAGTAAAAGGAGTTCTTTTTATTGAAGAAAAAGCTATAAACAGAGCTTTTGCAGAAGCTAATTTGAGGAGCTTCTTCTTTATGGAGAAGAAAGGACAAACAAAGTCCAATGCTGCCTAAGTCTCCTAATTTGAGAGTGCTTTTAAATTTTTTCATGAGAGTCAACTTACTCCTTTTTGCTACATGTGACCATTTTCCCCCAACCTGGGAGGAGCTATTCTACTGGGTTCTTTATATCAGATCATGAAGACCTGGTTTTATCATGGGAAGAAAGAGTTACCTAGAGCATTTTTTTATTTTTTTTTGCGTTTTCTTGTCAGAGATGTCTAATGAACCTGATAAAAAATTTATATTTTTTATGTTAAACGTGGAAGGAAAAGGTCTGATCCATGGGTATTGAATTTTTTCCAAACACGCTCTTAATGATTCAATGTAATCATTCTCATTTTCCAGCATTATTAGTAAGAAGAAAAATTTGTTTGATAACTTATTACTCTTCATGTTGATGACCAGTGGAATATATAGCTTTGGTTCTTTTGCTACTATTGTGTATCACTTATTATTCTTAAATTTTTGCACAGATACCCTAAAGTTTGTTTGTGTGTGCATGTTTGCATAGCTTGTTGAAACTTTTAATTTCCTATTTTCAGCTGGGGAATCGTGGGTCCAATCTGACAGAGGAAGAGCTTGAAACACATTCCATATCAGCTTGGAAAGAAGGAAAGTCTTATCTAAATAGGCAGAACAATGGAAATGGAACTGTGTTTTCCACACGTTTTATCCATGTATGTTTTTTATGGTTTTTGTATGCATAACTCTCATCTTTTATTGCATATTATGTTTGTAAAATCTATAACAATTAATAATGAGGATTAATTTCTATAACTGTTTTTTTGTGTACATATTTTTTTTTACCATTTTTATCTTTTGTATGGTCTTACCATCTTTTACTCTTATCTTCATTAACTAACCTTTTTGTTTCTATAATTTGCAAGAAACTACCCACAATGATTGTTTTTATTTTGTTTTTTATTTTGATAATTATTATAATAATTAAAAATTCTTAATTGTATTCTTTGTCTTTTATTAAAAATGTGGACACACATGTGCGATAATGTTTGTGTTTCCACTGGTATATATAAAGATCATGGTGTATAATGAGCAGCTTGAGTTACTTACTGCTGTGTTTTTCTTTTTGTTGTTAATTCTATCTCAGTAAAAGGCTGATGAAGTTAAATGTAGTTAGTGTTTACAATAAGCCTAATTTAATTAAAGTGAATTGATAACATAGTTGATGAATGATGGTTATGGCACCACCATAATGGAATAGTGGGGCGCATTTTATGCTCACCTCACCACCATTTGCCTCCTTCTTTGTGCTGCTTTCTATTATTTTTTTTTATGTGGTTGTCATTGCACTGGCAACATAGTGCTATATAGCGATCATTGCAGAAATGGACTGTTTTTACAAAACATTTTTTGAAGAGTTTCAAATAGGACTTTTAGAATCTTTCTTCACTCTTTGCTCTCTCCTGGGCATATTGCAACTCATTACCTTCTACCACCTTCTGATGATTATGGACTCGGTGACTCAAACCCTGGTCATCCGAACTTCCCTAAATCCTGTCTGAGTTAAATATTTTATTTTCTTTTTTTAGTTTTTGTCAACATATTTTCTTTTGTCCTTTTTTCTGTTTTTATAATAGTATTTCTTACAGTCCAAACTTCACTGTATTGTTTATAAACTTATTAGGGCCTAAAATATTGAAGTGTTATCATTACTACGACTATTTACTGTCCTTCTAGTTTTCATTTGCTGTTATTTCAGGTTGATAAGAAATTGGCCCTTGTCTACTTAGATTTGATCTTTCCTTATAAAAAAAAGAGACAATAAATACTGTTGCTCCTTCATTATTCTTATTTATCTTTTGTTCATTTTTAGTTTTGATTCATTAGATTAAATTCAGTCTGTTTTTGAGTAGGTAGTGTCCTTGACAGTCAAGGCATGGATGGAACATAAGACAAGGATTTTGAATTTAAACCTTTCTTGGCCTAGACTTGTATGTGTTTCCAATCATGAAACAATGGAGCGGTTTTAGTAATTATCATTGTATGCTTTAATTTAAGGCACTTGTCTATTGCATTGCACCACTGTAGTTCTATTAGTTTAATATGTTTGACATTCTTATGTATTATTCTATTATGGTGCAGTCAGGTCCATATGACAATCTGAAAGATATTGCTGTGAAAATCCTCCAAAAGGAGGTTTCAACTGTTCCTATTATCCATTATTCTTCTGAACAGGCTTCATTTCTGCAGTTACTACATCTTGCTTCACTTTCAGGAATACTTAAATGTAAGTTTTGTTGAATGATTTCTTTAATAATGTAGTTAGTTATGATCCTTACCAAATTGATTTTTCAGGCCTTTGTAGGTATTTTAGGCACTGCTCTAGTTCCTTGCCTGTACTTCAATTTCCAATCTCTGCAATACCTGTGGGCACGTGGGTACCCAAAATCGGGGAATCAAATCGGCAGCCTCTAGCAATGTTGAGACCAACCGCTTCTCTTGCTTCAGCCCTAAATTTATTAGTTCAAGGTGTGAACTTTTTGTCTGACCTTGAACATAGTGTATCAAAAAGAAAAGCAACAGAGGGAAAGAATGAAGATATTGGTATCCTATTATGCTTTTGAGGTATTAGGCTGATGATAGAGAGAGCATTGTCTCCCACTATGAGACAAATTTTAACGTATGACTAATCATCAAAAGAAAACATAAATTTTATGGGGTGATATCATTTTTTTTATGCAAGCATTAAAATGTAAAAGAAACACATTCTTTGAGAAAAAGCTCAATTTTAGTTACATTAATTCTCGCCCTTTGCTTTTGCAGCCCAAGTAAGCTCAATACCTATAGTTGATGATAATGACTCATTACTGGATATATATTGTCGGAGGTCTGTTGTGTTTTATATCCTTATTATTGTTACACTTCATGATGCCTTGTTTGATGTACTATGTCTAAGTCTATGGTTCAAACATTACTTCTCCTAGCATTTTGATCATTGCGTGGTTTGTATATTCTAACTTCCACCCCATCCTTCTTTATTAGCAGTGACATAACAGCTTTGGCGAAGAACAGAGCATATACACATATTAATCTTGATGAAATGACTGTTCATCAGGCAAGTTCGTTTTCAATTTGCATACCTATAAACTGCTGACAATGTATGTTTTGGAAATTAAAAAATAACATGTTCTGATTTCATCTTTTCCTCATTAATTTAGTTAGGATGTGTATTTAGCCTACTGGCCCAGGGACGTGGATGATGATGATCTTAAGAATTTGTAGATTTATTTAGCACCCTTTCTCTAATCATTTTTCTTTAAAAAAATCTGTTTAGTTGACATCATATAGCTCAAGGTTAAGAAGAAGGCTTTGAGTTAGAGGTTTGGTCTTGTTGAAATATTTAATTTCCTTTATTCTTAAGCTAATGTAACCTCATATCATGAGTAAACACGCATGTTTATTTTTCTTGACTATTTGCTGTTGAGTAGATCCAGTGGATCTCAATAAACTCGATGAATAAATAGATTCTTAAGTAATATCTAGTATGATATGGAATTTTATTATTTCTTTCCTTCAAACATCAAGGTCAAGAAGGCTTTGATATAGGTGTCTGGTTTTGATGAAATATACAATTTCCTTTATTCTTAAAATAATGTAGCCTCATATCTTGAATAACATTTGATTATATGTTTATTTTTCTTGACTATTTGCTGTTGAGTAGATACAATGGATGACATCAATAAACATTGATCACTGAATAGATTCTTAAGTAATATTAAGGAAGCTGTGTAATTTGATATATATTTTTTTTCAAATATTAATGTTGATGCCAAGTTTAGGCTTTCTACTTTTTCATGTCAAAAGTCAATGTGCATTATACACGGGAACAAATTCACTTATGCTGAGGGCAAGTCTTGCAAATTACTTTACTTAATAACTTATTCTATAATATAAATTTCATAAATCCAACCATTGAATTTAGACAAATTGAAATTCTTGTATGTATATAATCTTATAATCAACACTTGCTTATATTTTAGAAGTATATTAAGTTAAAATAAAGTTGATTGATGAAGTATCCAATACCTTTTAAATTATATCTTCTAAATTATATGAAAATTTGTAGAAGTTATCTATTTAACATGAATTCTCTATCCAGCAGTTGGATGAAATAAATTCAATATATATGAATAGTAAATTTGATGGACTAAGTTAGACAAGCAACACTTTTGGAATAAGTAAATTCCTCCTCCTAGCATCCCTGTATGATCTATTTTGTGAAATGATCTAATTTCCACAGAAGGCAGTCTATTTGTTAGTAGTGCTGTTATTTATCTGTATTAATTTCCTGATGGCTATTCCTATTATTTAGATATTTTTAATTTCCACATTTTTAAGATTACGGTTGGAATTTTGTTGCTTTGATTGGTTGCATTTTATAGCTTATTGTTGTAACTTAGTTGCACTACTGCACAAGGGCCAATATTTGTCAGATTTTGTCTTGGATGTTAATTGAGATTTCTTTTTTCCATTTTAAAAAAATAAAATTATTTCAATGTTAGCATCCCTGTCTGCTCATTTTCTAAGCTAAGGTTGCATACTTTATATATTGATATGAAGTCATTTTAGTGTTTTTCTTCTTGTGACATTATCTTTTGCGTGGTTTTTTGTCCAGGCTTTGCAGTTGGGCCAGGACGCATATAGTCCCTATGAGCTTAGAAGTCAAAGATGTCAGATGTGTTTGCGTTCTGATTCTCTGCATAAAGTGATGGAACGCTTGGCAAATCCAGGTGTTCTTGTTTTCCCTTTCTGATAAGCATGGCTTTCAGTATCATTTTCTACACAATTATGTGATTGGTTTACTATTAATTCAAAGGTTACCTTTGGAATTTTCTTTTGGTAATTTCGGGTTTGCTTTCAGTTGCTATCAACCTTCATTTGTATATTCTAAGCTTGGTAAAATCTAATATCTTATTTTGTAGACATGTAACCCCAAATTTCATTAACATGGAGGACAAAACTAATAATTATATAGATTATTACTTAGCATTTAACATATTCTACCAAGCTTAGAAGGTTGTAACATTTAACATATTCTGATGGTAGTGGACTGACAAAAACTGAAGGGAAATTGACTAGAAAACTCTTATTTAAAATAGTTAGTTGCTTAATATTAGAAAGTGGAAGTAAGTTGGGGCCTAGTCATAAAGCTGTAACAAGACCTTTCTGATATTTTTTCATGGCATAAGCTTTCTGAGATTTTATTAATAGGGTTAGGTACCAAATGGATGAAATGAAAACGTAAAAAATGAAGTGTTGTACTGTATCCATTTTATTGCCTAAATTTCGTAGTATATGCTATTTCTCAGGATTTTGTTGATGGAATTGCATACCAGATGTCAATATAAACGATTGTGTCCAAGTTACAACAATGTGCAACATTCATTTTGTTTGTTTTTGTTTAAGTTGATATAGAAGTTAAGTTTTAATTTACCCAGATACACATTGATTTCATTTTGGAGTCAGGTGTGAGGCGGCTAGTGATTGTGGAAGCTGGAAGCAAGCGTGTAGAAGGCATTGTTTCATTGAGAGACATATTCAAGTTCTTCCTTGGTGGTTAGTTTGATTGGTGAATGGAGAAGTGAAAGGGTATTTGTTGTGTAGTGCTTATGCCATACAATTAGCCGCCATGACTTGTCCAGCCATTGAAAGTGCTTTCTACACTGTGATTTGATCACATTTCATTGTAATACAATTGGATTGGCCTCTTTCTTTATTGCCTCTTTTTAAGATTTTAGGCTGAGAAAGAGGCCTGTAAATTCACAGTATACTTGATTGCCCCAAATTTATTCATCTCTCCCCATTCCTATTATCTTCAAATGTATTGTGCTCCTGACAATAGATACCAGCAAGGTGGGGGAGCACAACATCTGTAATCATTCCATGCTGTGAAGATATCAAGTTTGAAGAAAGAAAAAAATGAGGTTGAAGATTGAGATACTGTTGTTTTATATTTGTTGATTAATAATCCTTACTTTGGGTTTGTTTGTTTACCTTACTTAAGAATAACTTTAGCCTAAGTAGCTTATCAATAAGGGACCTTTGCATATGAAGTTGTATCATTAGAGAACCTATAAGCAACAATTGTTTGTACTAGTTTATCTAATAGTAGGACATATGTTTAAGCAACTCTCTTCTGTTGCATCAGGTGCTGCTAAATGTAATGATGTTCTAAGGGCATTAGATTGCCCAAAATTTCTTCTTTATTATACAAGTCATTTTTAAAAAAATATATGAAGCATTAGTTATAATTTTTTTAACCACATTCATATTCCAGTGATCATATTCATTAGTAAATAAGTTTTGATACATGTATGGATAAGATGACTTAAAAAGTAAGGAAGTTTCATTTATGAAAGTGCAAACATATTTAATTGATACATTTAAGACATTAATACAAATAGATATTAATTTAGAAATTTTTTAATAATAAAATTAGTTATAAAAAAGTTAATCTTTCAAATAATATTTAATTTAGTTTATATAATAACTAATTATTTTTTATTTTTAAAATAATATCTAATTTAGTTAATATAATTAATATATTTTGAACAAGATTATAATATATTAGTAAAAAATACGGATGCACTGCATCTATTTTTTATGATAATAATAAATAAAAAAGTAAATATTATAATAATTAAAAAAATAAAAATATTTTATTAATTTTTATAATATTATATTTAAAAAGAAATATTACTTATTGCAGGTAACGTTTATAAATAATAAAGTTAATAATAAATACACTAAAAGTAATTAGAAAATAACTGGTAAAAATATGAGGGAATATGCATTCACATTTTTTACTACATTAAAATGTATAATTTTGTTATCATTATAAATAATTAATTGAAAATAAAAAAACAATACATTTTAATATATATATATATATTAATTTTGTAAAAATAGTATTAAAAGATTATCTAGCTGTTATGTTTTAAAAGGGGAATTATTTAGTTATTTTAAAATAAAAAAATTCAATTATTTATTTATTAGATAAATAAATAAATTCTTTATTAAATATTTTTCAGATAACATATTTTTTTTTACCAAATAATATATTTTCTTTATATAATGATCTAGATACTTAATAAAATAAATATATTATTACATTATAAATATTGTTATAAAAATAATTATAACAAGAAATACTTTTTATAATTTTATTTTAAGTAGTTTTTATTTATTCTGTAGGTAATTTTTTTATTATAACTATTTATTTTAGTTTGAAAAAACAGCTAATAAAAAAATAAAATGACCAGAATTTGTATAAATTAGAAAGAAGAACATCTATCAATAAAATTCTCTTTATTAATAGTTAATAATTATACTCGTATATTATAGATGTTTTTTAAATTCTCTAAATTTTAAATAAAATATTATCTAACTCAACTTCCTTTCCAAATAATAAAACTTTTTGTTATTTTTGTGTACAGAAGATTAGATTGATTTCAAACTACAAAGAAGAAAGAATAACTAGGATTTGAACAGAGAATCTGAAACAGCAGATTTTCCTCAAAATCCAAATGGTGAAAGACATTGAAACTCTGACAGAAGATGAAAGAAGGGCACTTCGTGGCAGCAAATTCGCCCCTCTTCCTAGTAGTTCCAGTTCTAAACCTAGGTTTGTTTGTTCTTCTTTTTAGGGTTTTTGCTCCCTTTTCAATTTTACACTTCATTGTCAACCCCATGATCAAATTTTTTATTTTGAATCCACAGTTTCAATTCTCTTCCCTTCAATTTTAGTGGGTCTGACGTGAATTTTCGATTGGTGGATTTTTGTGACAGGTTGGCTCATCCCGGTGGACCCTTGGCGACAAATAAAGCAGCGGCATTGGCGAAGTTTCTTGAGAGAAAGTTGAAGGACCCGAATGGATTGGCATCTATTAATCCTGATCTCCTTGAACTGGCCGTAAATAATGCCAAACAAACTGTCCATGCAAGTAACACTTCTAACTCTATCTCTCCTCTCTTGTAAGGCCTTTGTCTTGAATTTAATACTCTTACTGTTTTTATACAATCATTTACTCATAGAATGTGATGTAGGATAAGTTTGCAGAGTTTTGCAATAATCCCTTTCAAACTCATATATGATGTTTTTTTTTATTAGTTGATAATGTAGATTTGTTTTTAGGTCAGAACTTTTTTGAAGTTGTACTCCTTTTTGTGTATTAGATTAGTTGTCTATGTTTCATTGATTAATTATTAATATATTATTTGGTATTTATACTTGTTGATACTTTGCTGTTTTGACCTTATAAGTAAAGATTGTAAGTTTTAGACTGTGCACACAAACATATTTGATGTGTTTTGGACTCTACCGGTTGTCTTTAACTCTGATAACTTTGACAGTTGTAGCACTGCTGCAAAAATTTTCTGGCGGCTTAAAATTGTCTAAAATTTTCTATCGATGTAAAATTGTCAGAAAATTTTCAATCGTGGAGGAAGAATATGACAGTTTTACGCAGTAAAAACGAATTTTGTAGGGGTCTTAACAGCGACACCAACACCATAAGCCACTATAGCATGTGCATTACAAGGACCAAGACCAAACAAATTAAATTTACTTGTTTAGAGACTAAAGTTTGCAATTTTTACATATGGGACCAAAACAACAAAGTGTGGATTATGGACTGAATTAATGATACAAATTATTTTATTTGTTTGGCTATTAAGTTGTTGTATGAGAAATTCAAATTTCATCAGACTGAGTGTGGTTTTGCTGTGACTATTGTGGGGATTCTGGGCTTGGCTTGGCATCACCCGGGCAATCATGATTAATGTTTATACTATATCCTGTTCTGTGATATTTATTTTTTCATATCAAGTACACAGAGGCAGATTAGAGCTACAATACAACTCACATTCTATTTTATTTCCCCCTTTTGCAATGTTAGGCATAATCTTTTCTGTTTGGATTTTGGTTTCTAGTTTCTTTATCCGATGTCTTTAATTTAATTTATGTTATATTCATTAAGTATAATCTTTTATGATTCCCTGCAACATTAGGTGGTACTTCCAATTTACAAAGAACTATTCGGCATGTGGACTCCTTTGGTGACTCTGATCCTAAGGTTCTTGCTTCATTAGTGTTAATGGTTTCTGAACAGTTGTTGAGTTGAGATATCAGCCTTTTTCACTTTCTCAGTTTGTCATTGATGTTGACAGGATTCTAGCGAAGAAGAACTGAACAAACTATCTGAGGTAAAGGAATCCAAGAAGAAGAAAAAGAAGAAAGAAAAAAAGAAAAACAAAAAGCGAAAGGTCTCTACTTGTTAATGTGATTGGTTATTTACCTTGAGACTTTTACCATTCACATAATTAGGTTTGTTTTGCTGCAGAATGTTGAGGACCTTGGATGTGCAGTGATGAAAAAGCCTAAACAGAAGTTTAAATTCTGATCTTACTTGTACTAGCAGATTTTTGAAATAGAGGATTGGTGCCAAAATATTTTAGTCATGGTTTTCTTTCCTCGCCCGAATTTGTTAGCTAGAAGTAAATACGGAGCAGTGGATGCAATGTTGTGCCAGAGCTTTTGATTCTATCGATATTCCCAGCAAGATACAATATAGACTACAAACTTTTTTTTTACCTGATTCTTTCAAGGTGTGCTCCTGGAAGGAATTTGGTTGGAAACAACTCTAATATCCAAAGGCTATGGATGGTGAAAATGCACATAGGGTGGTGTTATTTAGATCTTCCATGTGATACTCTAATTCAGCAGAGGGATATGCACTTCCTTTTAGCCATCCTCTCTTTCAATATTTTTGTATCTTTTTTCGTCTTTATTTTATCTCTTGTTCGTTTTGTTGTTAGTCATCATCTCTTTTTTCTATTTAATTTAGTTTTGCAAAAAGAATTAACTCTAGTTTTTATTTTAGTTGATCCCACTTTATTTTTTGCTGTTTGCACACATACACACATTAGTTCTGTTATATATGCCTCAGATACAAGGAGGGTTGTTTATTATGGGATGTGGAAGAAGCATTTTTTTACTATAAATATGCAAACAGAATCTGGTTCAATGATGTAAATGGTTGAAGTAATTCTACAGTCAGGGACTTCTCTGATAGTTCTGAGAGTATATGGGAAGGCTTCTATTGCAGAGAATTATGTGCTTTATAGTAACTTGCAATTAGGATTTTTATTAGCAGATATGAACATCATGATTGCTACTTGATTGTAGTTGAGCACACTTTTTGTTATGATAGAAATATCAGTCAATTACATCATTAAAAAATCATCTTACATGTTGATAAATTGAGATGCGTCATCACTGTTTAACCTATTGTGTTGGCAATAGGTTGTGTAGAAACCCTTTTTCACCAAGTTGACAAAAACGCTTTTAAGCTCAATTCAACTTCTCTTCTATATCTAATATGTTATTTTAAATTCCATAACCCAAATGACCATTCACTTATTTACTACCTACTTGAGCATGAATTTTTCTGATAAAACATAAATTTTCATCCTCATCTCATCCAGTAGGCAATGCACATTGCCTTAAGAATCACACATAGTGGAGAGAAATATTCAATGTGGAATAAGTCTAGACATTATCAATTATGTAACTTATCCAATATGATCAATTATGCAAGCCATATAATCAATTACCAAAACCATTCAATCGACTATCGAAATGCTCCAAGCAATGGTGAAATGACAGAAGCCAGTGGGTGGAGTCATTCTGATACATATAAGCACTTTAATGGAGTTTGTGCCCTTTTTCTTAGGTTTTTCATTAAAGCCTGCATCTTAAGAAAATGATAAAGATTCACCTGTTGGTAAAAGAAACTGTCTCAATAATTTTCAAACAAAAAAATCTGTTTGAATATCTTGAAGTTGTCTCTATAATCACTGTATCCGACAACATTGTAAGCATGTCGAACAGTTCAAGTTTATTGAGCATCCCGCTTGATCAAAGCTAAGATAATGCCTTGTGTACTGCACAAGTGAATCACAAAGTCGATGGCTTTTCAATTCTTTTACATTGATCTCTTCGGCAAAAGAATCACAATTTCCTCCTTTTGTTGGTGTTTTTCTTTTCCTCAAAGTTAGCATTGTGATGAACAGTTATCTCCTCAGCAGCATTTCTGTCCTGTTCTTCCAGTGCTTTTTTGACAAAAACGTTTAGTTTCCATACTGTGTAGTCGGTCTGCATAAAGTAGTCAAATTGGTTAATAGCACCAAAGCACTTTCTATACAAAACAACTTAGGATAGTTAGGACAGAATCAACCAAAAATGAATGAGAACAAACTTTATTAGCTATAGAGTAACATTGTAAACCTGATTATCAAGGTCAAGGTTCACTTCTAGATCATTAGGTTTGAAGGTTGGGTCATTCTCACAAATTATCTGCAATGCCTTGTTGAGATTGTCAAAATTCAGTCTGTTGAAAGACTTCACAAGTTCCAGTCTCTCACGAATCGATATTTTCCTGCAGTATTGCCAACAAAATAACAATGCAAAATACACATAATCAACACAATGCCACAACATGGACAAACAAATAACATAGTGAACTCAAAGTCACGTATTTTGAGGATCAAATTATGAAAAAACAAATATTTATGGACCATATATATCTGCATTAATCCTTGTGAACAGTGACTTTCTAAATAAAACTAACCAATTCATGCAAGGGTAAAAGGGTTAAATTACAATCCAATGTTGAATTGTTGTTCATGAGTGGCTCATACTTCAATGTCACATCATCAGTATAGAACAATTCGTTGAAAAGTAACTTTAAAGCAGAAAGTATCCAAGGGTTAAATGAAATGATTGTGTATTCCATAACAACGAAAATCTATTGCACCTTCATGAATATGCACACCCCTCTAAACAATGCATACAAAAATGACTTAATAACTTCAAAAGCAATTAAAAGTTCCTAAAGATACTCTACTCAAATCTGGAAGATTATCAGAACTTGATCACTTCATTTCAATGAAGAATGTCAACTAGATTAGTTAATTTAAAACTGAAAAACTAATTCAAAATCATTTATTTCCCAAGCATTGAACCACGAAGAACACCAAAATGACACTCTTAATACAAACAACGACAAAAGCCTTACCAGACTAGCTGAGATCGACTATATGCAGCACACAATTACATTTGGCTCTGAATACTAAATCTTCAGAGATATCTCTCATCATATTTGACAATGTTGTTCTGTTTGGTTGGGTTGGGTGGGAAAAGCAAAGTTTTTCCATGCTTCAAAGAATCATTTCTGGTCAAATCTAGGAATGGCACTAGGAAAGGAACACAAGAACAGCTGGAGACTTATTTTACTTTGCATATTATTATCTATATGGATACACAGGAACCATATTTCTTTCAGGCTTCTCAACTAAATCAAAAAGAGGGGGCGGGAATCGGTCAAAGTTAGAAGTTGGTTGTGGAGAAAAGGAAAACAAGAAAAAGCATCAATGTCTAATTAAGAATGGTGGTCAAATCCTGTGTTATGTCTATCTTCTTATTGTAAAACTAGGACTGAATCTTGATTTAAAAGGTCCATTGGACTCCCATCTTTTAATAAATTTGTCTTTATGTAGAAAAGACCAAATCATCAAAGATATTATTTGTCATGATATTCCTTTTAATGAACAGCATGAGTAGGTGGAGAAGTTAGTGATACCTTTCCACCAAATGTACTTGTAACTAGGTGCTGGTATACCTTTATAAATTCAAGTACCATTTTGTATTTAATATCCTTCATAGTCTCAAGATTTTAAAAACACTTTAACTTCATTGTCAAAAAGACAGGACAGTAAACACAGATGACTAATAACACTCATTTATTGCAATTTGACCTTCATCCCCAATGTAATATTAACTATTAAGGGACGACTATTTCACGAACCTGCACTTTTCAATAACCATTTCTTTGAGATTCTTTAACTGCACCTCAACCTCGCATAGCTGAAACAACATGTAAGCAAACTCATTAATCATCTGATAAGTAATGCACTAAATTTACACACAACTTAACAAGGAAATAGTATATCAACCGAAAGGCTTATATCCTTTGCCATATTGGCATAAGTAGCTTCTTGAACAAGCTGCTTTTCCAACTGGGCATTTGCTTCTTCCTTTAATTGTTCACTTTCCTGATATAATCACATGAACAGGTATGAATATTTGGTAAAATGTTCATAGAATGACTAAAAATCACTACGATTTTGACTATTTCGTATCTGCAGCCTACAGAATTATATATAAGAAAGTTCCATTCATCCAAAGAAAAAAAAATATTTGGGGAAAAGAGATTACCGCCTGAGCAACTTTAGGCAACAGTTGCAGCCATTTCTTCTCAAATTTTTCCAGCAATGACTTTGCCATAATGTGGATATCATGTTTTTCGTTGTTGTATTTCATTGCATTCTTAAAAATCAACCTGACATCAGAATATATCTCACGCACATTCTTATAACCAGAACCATCCTTTGCATTCATTTTCTTTTCTATCGTACTGAAATCCATAGGCTTTGCAATAATCTAAGAGAAGAAAATTAAACAAAATATTTCAATAAAGCATTAAACAAAGAACCCTGTTAAGACAGTATTTTAGCATGAAGTTGGCAACCAGTAACAGTGATAAAGCAATTATTTGAACACGTTGACTTTTCTGTTAGCCAATTTTGCAAGGATTCTAGTTGCAATATGAAATTCTTGGTAATATTAGTTCTTCCACAGATGGTAGAAACACAATTTGACACAAAAGTATTCATTTTGAGAAGTGACAACGACACTAGATACTTCAATAAGGACTACAAAAAATTCTTTCAGAATAAAGGTATTTGTTAGCAACCTAAGGTTAAATTATAGTATATAAATGAGTGCAAATTTCACCTTACTAAGTTGGTTTTGTACAGTTGAGTTAGATAGACTTAAATTTTACTTTCTTAAGATGATATCAAAGTTTATCTTAACAAAGTTTGTTAGGACACGTGTCACCCATTATCAGGTTTCGCTACAGTCCCACATTTGAGATGTTCAAATTCTTAGTATAGGAAGTGTGTTGGAGATCATATCGACTAAAGATATGACTAAATTATAATATATACATGTTTGATAGGAATGTTACAAAGTGGATGTTGTCCTAACAACAACCTATCTCAAAAATAAAATTCCAATTTCTGTTAAATTGTCCCAACTTTGGACACTTCTTTGTAAAAATAAAAAAAATCATCGTGTTGATTGCATTTTGATTTACCTTTAAAATTGTTTAATTGAATTGTTCTTTTGCATACATCTTCTACCTCTTTCTAAATTAGACCCAAAAGATGCATCAACATTGGTTATTCACCAACTAAAAAAAGGTTATATATGTTTTAATCCCGTCACAAAAAAACTTCATGTTAGCATGAATATTACCTTCTTGGGGTAGTTAATTTGTTTCCCTGTATAACTAGTAATTATACTATTTTCTGTATGATTACTCTGTTATCGTTTTTGTTTAACGTACTTTTGGGTAGTTCATTATTGTCATATTTTCTTTCCTCTTTAAGATTTAATTTCCTTATTTCATCTAATGTAATTCTCTCCTCTGTAAAAAGGAGGAAACCCAGGATTAATCATCAACAATATTTCATATTTTCAACTCATAAATAATATATCTATAGCTTTTCTTGCCTAGATATTTACAGTTTAAATCATGAAAAAAGCTTTATAAAGAAAAGAAAAATTAAATACCTCATGATAGTCATGCAACTCAAGACCTTCAACATCTACAGGATTCAAGAAGGGCCAGGCCCATTTATGCTCAGCTATCTGAGAAGAAAAACAAATGTATCACTATTGATTTTCTGCAGGAAACTTGGTAGATCAAAACAAGCTAACACTTTTTCGCAATATATTTTTTCTGGTGCAAATTGCACCAAATAGTGTATGACTATATTTACCTAGTCTTAGAACTTGGAAATCTAAGAGAAATACAGTGACAATGAAGCAAAGAAGAAAAGAAATTCAATAAACAAGCAAACTTTATAACCAAAAGTTACATCTGTGAAAGACAAATTGCATAACATTCTAGAGTTGAAATGCAAAAATATTAAAACTGATGAACAAAACCTAAAATATATATCTGTACATTAATGACATGAAGAGAAGAAACCAAAGTAAAACTATATACTAGAAAAGCAAGGTTAACTTAAGTAGAAATTTGGTTGAATAGTCAGGGTGCAAGGAAGGCAAATGGATGGTATATGCAACAAAGAAAATGAGTAAAATACTGAGGCAAGAACACTTTTTTTTTTATCAGCAACTGAGTCAAGAACACTAAACCTTAAACCCTAACTTTAAACTAGACAAGAACACTGTCACATGAAGCCTCATAGAGTCACATAGGCAAGCTGACAAAAATGTTTGTGGATGTATGCTCAGAACATAGTGGTAAAGGGATTATATGGAATTTCAATGCAGGTCCCATTTGGATAACAAGCACAACCAATTCATGGCAAAACAATTAATGATGTCTGTCATTGAAAGCTGAGCAAATGGTTTTGATTGATCAATGGTTCAAGTTCAATTCATGTAGGTCCAGCAGAAAGAATATTTACTCAAGTGGGGTGCGACCAATTTTTCATGTAGGTCCCTGATTGAAATCTCAAATAACAAAAATAGTTGCAAGGTATTTGCACTTGCCTGATGAAAAATTGTGGAAAACTGCTGCATAACCTCTTGCATTGCGTTTGAAGAATTAGGTTCCTTACTTGATGCACCTTGCTGTGACCTTCTACTGCCAATAACAAGCTTCTCCCTGCCTTTGTCTTTCACATTATTAACTTGAGCTTTTGAGGAACGGTAGAACTTTTCAACCTCAGCAACTTGTTCTTCAAGCTGTAGACATGACACATTTTTTTTCAACTCATTGCCAATTTCAAAATAAATAGTTCAAAGAAAACCAGCAGTAAAATAACTTGAATACTTATTCAATAACTTCTTATTACATGAAGAATTGCATTATAAATATGATTCTCAATCTTGTTGGAATAAGCTAAAAGGAACTTATATTAATAAGTCATAGAAATTCATTGAAATACACCAACAGTTTATGAAAATCATAAATATTTTCCTAAGTTCACATAGATTCTCGGTAAACTCTAAATATCCTCCCATAATCTGAAACAAGAACCATGACACATACAGCAGTTTCATAAAAAAACATTAGCATTAGAAAAAAGGTTTCCAAGAACTTGCACTAATACCAGTATTTGCTAGGTTGGTATTCCACGAATTTGGGTATAAAACATGATTGCTGAAGTGCCAAAACTATTTCCGTGTGATGACAGATAATTGTTATTACTTGAAATATCAGTATAACTGAGATGTCAAGTTACATATTAATGTTGAAACATGAAACCTTTATAAAAAAAAAAGAGTGTCAAAACTATTTAGCTTTCAAAGCAAATTTTCTGAATTGAAATCAAATTTGTAGGTCCCAAAACAAAATCTCATCCAACAAAACTTTCAAATGTAACTCTTGTGCAAGACAAAGCAAACAGACAACCTACTACTATTTTTTTGTAACTTAAAAGTAATTTGCACCTCCAATTGAACCAAAATAAATAAATTAGCTTTGAATTCAGACTTAACTCCCTCAAGTGAATGAATTGCAAAAAAAAAAATGGCTATTGACAAGTGACATAGAAAAAAAGTACCAATTATTCTAGCATCAATTAACTTCATATTGTAACCCTAGAAATAATAGTTAGGTAAAAAAAGTTACATCATACATTGATCGAATTGTGGATTAAATGTTTCAGTGGGTTCATGCAAGGAGTCTTATTTAGTCCAACATGATAAAGAATCTCAGTAGCAATACTGTATGGTAGTGGGAAAATATTGATTTGTCTCACACGTGACTAGTACGACAAGACATGTTAGATCTATACCAGAATAACAAATGTTTCATGTGTGACAAGAAACAGAGGTAAAAGAAAACAATGAATTAACATAAGAAGTCAAGAAATTGGAAAGCGAAATGCAACATCAACCACACTTGCAAGTGATATTCCAAAATTAATGGGGTCCAATTGAAAAACAAAGAAATGGTTATGAATTACGAAATGAGAAATCACCTTTTGAACTTTGTTGAAATTTTCAGAGACAGAATGCCTAAATCGGTTCAAATCCTCCTTAATTGTGTCAGGATTTGGATCCATTTCCTCAGAATTGTTTTTGGTGTGGTGCCACTTTTCAATCTGAGATTATATAGGTATGAATGAATCCCTAAACTTTTTTCCACGTGTGAATAACGTCACAATTTCTAACACCCAAACATCGATCTGATCTCGTTTGCTGGTTCATTCCATGTTTTTGATTCAATAAATAATACGCATTAATTGTGATGTTTTGAACCATCTGATTAAATTCATGGATCGAACACAGAACAAAGATTGGAATGAATCCTTAAATGAATCATGTGTTGAAGTTCTCAAACACAAACTCACAATTAATAGCGTTACAACGTTATCAAACCTTTGCAACAATTCCCTATGAATGAAACTGCCATCACACTCTCTGCATGTTTCAATCTTTTTTCTACTTTCAAACCTACTACTCTCTCTATTTCTCTTTTTCTTATAAAGATTGGAATGAGATTTTTTTTTTAAAATAATTACTTAGTAGTCCCGTATCGGAGTTGAGTCTCTAATGACACTTTATATATTTTTTCCTCTTTTAACTCACAAAACGTTTTTAACAACAAAATAGTCTCACATCGATATTTAAAACGGACAATATCTCTTGAATGTGGTGATTAACCTAATAATGTTATCTTTTAGATTTAAAATTGAAATAATTACAATTTTATTTAATATTAAATATTTAAATTGATATAAATTCCTTTATTGTTAATCATAAATCAATTAGAAGAGAAAATATTACTCCATGATCATTCATGCATTGTCAACAAATAAAAGAAGTGAATGAACAAATTTTTTTTTATAAATGAACAACGAGAAAGATTAACATAAATGTAGGTAAAGGATACCTAAACTTTTTTACACATAAATGAGAAAATTATAATGTTGTCACTCAAACAATGAAAAGGAAAAGTTCGTAATTTTTTCAAAATAGTTAAGAGTGTGATTTAAAAACTAGACTAGAGATGAGAATATAAGATGGCTTGCATTTTCTTCATCTTGGTTAAAAAAATAGTAATTTAAAACATTTGAGTGTAGGTCAATGTACCTCTTAGTCAAATTATTTTTTGTGGTTAATAATAATTCAAAGTAAAAAAAAAATACATTAGATGGTAATACTCCAAAATGTATTGAAGAAGGTATTGTCATTCACTTCTTATTATTGATGTATCAATACATATGCATATTTTACTAAGTTTTGTACTTGTACCATTTCCATATCTAATGTCTATTACACATTTCTTTGGTTGTTTTATGGTGGAGATATTATGCCTAAATGTTGTAGAAGTTGTCTTTCCCAATTAAATCATTCTTTCGTTCCAATCCCTAGTTTTGTACCCAAAGTTTCATATATGTCATAATATTTAAATTTTCTCCTCAATTTGTATACAATATACAAAGGTTGAATCCTAAGGAATGATTCTGATATACAATAAAGTTTTCTTACTGATAGCTATCGTTTTGCTGTCAAATTAATATGATTCTAGTGTAGACTTGTCTAACACTAGAGAGATGATAGTATAATTGTGGACAAATGTCTCGAAGTCATCTCTCAACGAATCCAATAGTAAAATCAGTTGATCAGGGTTTAAAATCTATCTGCAAACAATAAAAGTTAGCAATAACAATAAAGATGAAAAGGGAGTTTGAGATAGTTGTGTAGAAAATATAAAAGATATTAAAATAGCAAATAAAAAGCGGTTGATCCCAAGTTCTTCCACCATTTAATTCTTCATAGGTTCTCTAAAGATTAATCTTTTCTCAATCCTCCAACAGAGCTAAACCAGATTGAATATGCACCAATCTGATTCAACTGAAACTCACCAGTAAAGCATGCGTCTATTGTTTTAATCCATAACCACTTTGTTCCATGCGTATACTCCATGGGAATGCTTACCTCCTCTCTCTTGAATCATGCGCCCAAGAAATTAATTAGAAAAAGCGCGAACTAACTAAGAAACCAAAGTTTAAGATAAGGAAGACTTTCAATCATGCGTTCAAGTACAACCTCTCACAAAAACCAGTTTTCCAGGAGATTAGACTATAAAAACAATTGCTATATAGAATTGAAAAATGAAACTTTTATTGAATGAAACCTCAGAACTCAATGGGGAATTACAAAAGAATCAATCAAAAAGGTTTAGCCTTCCATGCGAAAGGCAAAACAAAAGAATTACAAAGAAGAAAATAAACTAAGAAAACCCTATGAAGCTCTCCTTTTTCTCCTTGATGCTTGTGTCCTTTTATAGGCTTTTCTGATCCAAGGATCTTGGGAAAATATTGCAGTTTAGATTTTGTAAACAGTTTCCACTTTCCATAATTCTTTTTATTTTGCAGAAGATTTGCTTCCAATTCTGTTTCTGAAATCTTGTAGCTTTTATTTTCTCTTTCTTCTCCTCAAAATTTGTTTTCTATTTTGGTTCAAGAAGCAACTTGGACTTTTGCATATTTGGCCCATTCACAAAGGTAGATTCTTCCTCCAGATAATTTACTCTAAAAACACAAAATTAACAATAATAATAGTTAAGGCCCAAATAAACCCAATTATAAGAATATTAATTAAAACAATGGATTTATTTATTATTATAGTCCAATAATCTATGATTAAGGCTATTGTGTGTGAATAAATATATGCTCATCACTTACAATGATGTTTACTTCACTAGATGAAGAATATTACATATTTCACACTCACTCATATAACATTAAGATACAAATTATATAGGCTAGCAAAAATTTAATTTAGATAATGATTGTAGTGTTGTTGTTTTGTTTATGTGTCTACATCTTATATTTATATATGCTAAAATTTTGACTTTTGTAAAACAATCTTCTTATTGATTTCTTCTTTGTAGTTATGATAATATAATCCTTTAAACTCGATATATCATGTTATTGGATTTTGCTTGGACGAACATGCTTGATTCTTCTTATAGAAGGTTGTGTTTGTTGGAAATATTAGTATAATCTAATCTCATTATTATTGTTACTTTTAAAGATAAATGTTGCTTTATTGAGTGAGTGCTTTGAATGTTACTTTTATGAGTTAATGAGTCAAAGTTACTTTAGTTATCTTGTTTTAATCCTATTTATTACTATTGTCGCAAATGGTTTCACGAGAGGACGATGAAAAAAAACTTTGAAAAATAAAAGAGTTGTTACCATAATTTATTATGGAAAACTAAGAAAAAACCAAAAAGAAAGATCTACAAAACAAGATTTAGGATCCAAGAGTCAATACGCAGGGAAGGTGTTAACATCTTACCATGTTCGTTCTTAGATTATACATTTAATTAAATGTGCAAAAAAATGTAGTTTTTTTAAAATGTTTATTTTTTTTGAAAAAAAAAACAAAAATACATGTAAAAATAAAGAAAATATTTATGAAATGTTTTATTTTGGGTATGACAATGATTTACTTTACTCCTACATATTTTCAATCATAATGAAAAATCAAGAATTACATAATTCTAAGAGTGAAAATGACATTTTTGAAAGAACTGAGTTTTTGTCGGTGTGAGTTAGGATTTTGAAAAAGTGAACCCAACAAGGATTAATTTTGCTCTTACATATTTTCATTCATAATAATTATTAAGGTCAAAGCTATTTATTTATATTGATATATTTTAATTTATTTATTTATTTATATTTTTTGAGATTTTATGTCTTTTATTATTCACGCTGATTGGAGTATAAGATAATACTAACGACTATGTTTAATACCCTTTAAAAATTATACAATAAATGAAAACAGTGTAATCTAATCATTGATATGGTTGACTGTTTGCATGAATTTTATTTGAAAAAAACATATTTTTTAATTTTTCAAAAAAATAGTGTAAGGTACTCAAACAATTGTATTAAATATCAAATAACACATCGTCATACAAATATTTAATTTTTTTTTGAACTGAGGTGCTAAAATTATATATATATTTTATTTTACTTTTGGAAAAAGAAACTGTTGTTGACTTTATATGTAAAAAACAGGTGGCAAATAGTAGAAATACTGGGCTAAACGTGTGAGCCCAGATTTAAGAAAACTTGTGGTTGAAATATAAAAAAAAGATATAATAAAACATTGGGGAAATACATGGACCCAAATTTAAGAAATTGATGAGTGTATATATAAAAAAAGCTAGTGGCAAATAAATTTTTTGGGCTCAGACTTTTGGTTTAAGAAAAACTTATGGTGTGAAGGAATAAAATGAAGGATCCCGCTGTCTTTTAGGCTTTGTTTGGATTAGGGAGTGGAAATGATGGAGCGAATTTGAGATGATTTGAAGAGAAAGTGTAAAGAAAGTTAGAATATTTGGATTAAAGTAAATAGAGGAGAAAATGTAGGGAAAGTTTGTAAAAGTTTGTGAGTGATGTGATGGATGTGATTGAAATTATATTTTTTTTAATTGATAAAAATGTAACTTTACACATTTGTCCTTATATTTAAAAGTTGATAAAAAAATTAATTTGATTGATTATTTGTGAAGTTTTTATAAATTTTTTTACTTGATTTTAGAAAAATTTAAAAATTTAAAAATTTTGTATACTTATAATTATTTTATAAATTTAAACTGATATTTATAAAGCTTTTTACTTTATTTTTAGAAAAAAAATATTATACATAAAAATATCAGAAAAAATTTAAATATTAATAAGTTTTTTTTTAACTACCAAAAAACTCATTCAAACTTTCATTAATGCTATTAATATACTCATGTGATTAAGGAAAACCTTTGAAAAATTAAAAGGCAGCAACATTCTATTAACATAAATAAAATAAATTACAAAAATTTTTTCTCCAAATTTCATTCTCATAATATTACACTGCATGACACGGGCATGCTGCTGTGACAAAAAGGTAGTAGGTGAGGTATGAGTAATATGGTAAAATCAAAGAGTTTTTCACCTAATCTTCTCAATCCAGCAGAGAAGCCTATTTCACATTCTTCGCTTTTCTTCGTTCTCTATTACCCACAAATTCCCAAATACAAACAAGCTATTTCTTTCCTTTTCAATCCGGGTGAACAATAATCACCCGGATACAAACACAGCTTAAGATGCAAATCCCATCTTCATCCATGATTCATGATTCATATGCTGCCCTAATTCCAATTGTATATTAAACATTTCATTTCCATCATCTAATTAATTCAACAACTCAAAATTACTAACATTCTTAAAGAAAAAAATTTATTATTCCTTTTATTGCAAAAGTTAGAGATAATATTTTATCATATGTGTCATGAAATGTTCAAGTCATTCAAAAAATTTCCTTCTTAAATAGTGAAGAAGAAATGTGTGATTTTTTGGAACTTGTGACATTATTATGAAGTAATACCTGCCTATATTCTTCAATCCAATAGTTGAAAGAGAAAAATAAAAATTAATTGGTTAACATACCTCTTAATAAAAAAAGAAAAATAAGAAATAAAATAATTGAAAGTATCTTTATAGGTTATTCTTTACATAATTCTACTTGCTTATTAATTCCGAAGTGATTGAAATTTCGAACAATACTAGCATGAATCTAAGATGTTTTTGCTTTGAAAAAAATTCCTTTAAAATAAATTGACCAAAATTATTTGTTACATTTAGTTCTGTCTTGGTTTCTAGTGATAATGTTACTTGTGATGCATTTAGTTTTGTTTTGCCTTTTGGTGATAGTGCTAATAAATTTTTTCTAATGAATTTATGAATTTAGGATGAGTAAAAGAAAAAGAAAGGCTAAAGTTTTTGGTGCTTATTTATGTTACAAAAAAATTAATGAAAAAAAAGACATCAAAGAGAGTGAGACAGAAATTTATTAGAAACTTTATTATTTCCTATATTATTTCTCATTTCTATCTTGACTTTGACATATTAGAGAGAAAAATTGGAAATCTGCTTATAAAAAAAAAAGTAATAACAAAGTTGTTGACTAAAGCACAATAACTTATTTGAATAAATGGTGTGTCACATTCCTACGAAGAAGAGGTATGTGCATTATTGTGTTTAATTTTTTAAATATTTTTTAATAAACCCAATAATTATTGTACGGTTGTGAGTATGAATATGGATGACAAAGCGGGTCGGGCCATGCGGGTCGGGCCGCGGTCCGCTGGTAAAACACGTGGGGTGGGTTGACCTTTTCAACCTGCTAATCCGCATTAGCCTACGGTCCGCACGGGCCAGCAGCGGGGCGGGACGGGCTGACCCGCTAACTCGCAAGAAAAAAAATTGTCATTGTTTTAATGTGTGCAGATGACGGAGAATATTATAATTATGAAAAAATGGATGAAAGTTCTTCTAAGGCGGGATCCAATGTTATTGAAATGGAAGAATGTCAATAATGTTTATGTTTAATGTGATTAAATTAATGTTTATATTTATGTTTAATGTGATTAAATTAATGTTTATATTTATGTTTAATGTTTTGGAATTAGGTATTTTTAATGTTTTGAAAGTGGAAGAATAATGATATTTGATATTTATCTTAATGTTTAATGTTTTGATGTTTGACTATGTTTGAAAAGAAAGAAAAAAATAATTTTGGTTTGATTGTAACAAATAATTTTTAATGTTTAATGGAAGAATGTCAATAATGTTTATGTTTAATGTGATTAAATTAATGTTTATATTTATGTTTAATGTTTTGGAATTAGGTATTTTTAATGTTTTGAAAGTGGAAGAATAATGATATTTGATATTTATCTTAATGTTTAATGTTTTGATGTTTGACTATGTTTGAAAAGAAAGAAAAAAATAATTTTGGTTTGATTGTAACAAATATATAAGTTTAATTTGACAATTTTTAAAAAACAAAATGTAAAAAAAAAAGAAAAAGTAAAAAGAACGCGAACTGACCCGCAAACCTGCATACCAGCTCTTATGCGGGGCGGGTCGGGAATTCTAGCCTGCAATAACTTTGTGGAGCAGGCCAACCCGACCTGCATTTTTACGAGCAAAGCGCGGGGCGGGCTGACCTGTTTTGCCACCCCTAAGTACGAAGTCACCTTTAAGAGTTTACGTGACAAAGGAATAAAATCTAAATGAGGTGAAAGATTCTTGTAAATCTTATATTATTAACTTGAAAGAAAAGTGTTAAGATAAAATAAAATATTTCTAAAAGAAAACAATATAGAGGAACTAATTTTAATTTTTATGTTTTAAATTTCATGTGTGTGGTGAGTTTGTTAAGATTATTAGAGGTAGAAGCTATATATTCTCTAGTATTTATATTGCAATGTATGAAACAAAATCACCTTAGTTCTTTTATTTTTTATTTTTTCTGTTTATTGATATGAAAAAAGGAATGTTATTAATATATATAAATAAATGCTGATAAAAAATTGTATAATATTTTATACAATATTATAGAGAACAAATATTTAATTATAATGTAGTGAATAAAACTATTCATCATAATATAATATTATATCGTTATATTGAATGCATGTACAAAAGAAATTCTATAATAAAAAAAAACTGATCCAAATCAAACTGAAAAAATTGGTTTGGTTTGATTTTTTTTTATTTTTATATTTAAACCAAATCGAACTGAATCAAAAGCACATAATTTTATATTTGGTTCAGTTATATTTTAAAAAAAAAATCAAACCTCATTGTTATGCCCCTAAAAAAATATTATAAATTTTGATATGACGTTTTTTTTTATTTCGACAATTTCATAATTCATAAAATAAAAATTTGCAACAATTTTTTTACCATAAAATATTGTTTTTTTATTATAAGCGGAATATTTGAAATCTCTTTTCACTTCTCACTAATATAAAAAATTGAAATGTTTTCTTGCTATTATACCTATATCTAATATTCAATATCAAAGAATTTATTGCATAACGATGAATTTTAGATATAGGATTATATATATGTTTGACCCCGTTTTTCAACTAAACTTAATTTTTCACTTTTTATAATATATAATATATTTCTTCAAATTATTTATTACATAATTTAAATAAAACTTAGAATTTGATTTGAAAACAATTGAAAGCATTTCTAAATGGAAAATGAATCGTTGACAATCAATTTTTTTTGTAGACAACTAGTTAACTACTCCTTTTTAATAATAAAATATTATTCTCAAATTATAATAATATATATAAATATAAATTAATTAAATAATATATGACATAATAAAAATGTAAAAATGTAGTCACTCTTTTTAAAGTAGAAGCCGGTAGGGCTTGATCGTTATTTTAAAAAAAAAACAAAAACAAAAGTATGGAGAATAAATTTACTTGAATTTTAGAAAATATTTTCAGAAAAACATGTTCATAATTGAAAATAAAATAATATTTGTATTGGTCGGACCGGACGACCGGGTAACTAACCACCCGAGACAAATATCATTTACAACATAGTAAATAAGCATTTACAAATACTGTTGAATGAGTCAAATGCACACTCCGAAATATCAAGGAAACATCAATATAACGATAGAAACTGATAAACTCGAAAGATACACTCTCATGATATCATGGAACCATTAAGCATGTAAGTTGTTAACTAACTATCCAGCCCAGCTCATGAGTCAACATTATAAATAGAACTCTTTATGAGAAAATGATGTACGTTTTTTATATTATTGGAGAACACACCTAAATCATAGCACTGACTTATCGCACACCCCAACCAACGAAGCATCTACAATTAGAAAAGAAAGCTTGAAGAAACTCAAGAACAACCGACACATCGACAATTGTCTACCCAACCTCCAATATTACCTGAACCCTCTACTCCCCACAGGTACAATATTAAAATAATGGTACAATATTAAAATAATTTTTTAATCAAATTTTAGTTTAAATTCGGTAAGAAAAATAAAAATATATGTTTTCTCGAAGTAAACATATCCCTTTTTTTCATGTTTTCAAATCTTAAAGCAGTGTCACAGCATACATTCTATTCTGGGTAGAGAAATAACTGTTTGACAATGATATTTATCCATCTTTTAATAAACACTTATTTAACATATTCTTCTTTACATATCTTGAGATTTAATTTTTTATATATCCACATTACAATTTTTAATATCATTATTTTAATGTTTTTTACATTATTTATTTTTAAATTTACTTTTTATTACACATATTTATTTTTAAACTCATTTATATTAAGAATTGTATACATCTCCTGTCAGCATCATTTTGGTCTCATCTCATCTATAAACTTGTTCTCTTTAAACTCTTTATCTCTTAAAATATGCATTAATATTTTTTGTGTATCAAATATTATCCATATATATATATATGTGTGTGTGTGTAACTTATAGATACAGATATTACAGAAAGAAAAAAAACCTGCAGAGAGCCAAATTCATCCTTTAGGGGTAAAGTTGCTGACAAGAATCTACCAACCATGATAATAAGGAAGCATGAGCATGAGCAGTGAATGAACACAGCAAAAGAATAAATGTAAACTCAGCCAAACAGAACTTTCCATCATAGAGGAACTGATAACTGTTAAATGAAAGAACAGATAGCTGTAAGAATGGTTCAATAAACCAAATTAATCTCACAGTTACTTGAGTGAAAAATGAAAATAAAAAATTACAAAACAATTTCACCATAAAACATTCACATATATTAATCACCAAATCTGCAACAACAATATCAAACTAAGCAGCACAAAACCGATTTTACACAGGAATAAAAGAATAAGGAAATGATATGTGACAATTTTGAGTATATGCAAACTAAGAGTACACGTATATCTGCTGCATCATCTTCAAGAAGCAGCTACATCAAGGTTTTGGTGGTTCTCCTTTCTCAGCTTCAGCAGGTTTCTCTTCCTCTTTTGCAGCAGGCTCAGATGGTTCACCAGGTTTCTCTTCCTCTTTTGCAGCAGCCTCAGATGGCTCTTCTTCCACCTTTTTCTCCTCTTCAACCACTATCTCTCTCTCTTGGACAGTACCACTACTTGTTTCTTCTGCTTTAGTTTCTGCAGTTCCATCTTTCTCTGCTTTCTCTTCTGTAACAACGAAAGTTGACACCTTCTCAAAAACAAAGAAAATCGAGCTCGAAGCCAAGGCTGGTCCGAACTTAGAAGATACTTCAGATGCTGCCTTTGATCCAGGGAAATCTGAAATTTTATCAGGGCATCTCAGTTAAGAACAGTCGAATCATTAATAGGGATCATAGTTGCAACTTGAGGTAATAGCCAATAAATAAAACTTATAAAATGACCATAATCACTTTACCAATTTTAACAAGCTCTTCTAGGAACTTGTCAACTTCTGTGGAGTGCTTCTTTAGCCCAACTTCTTTGCGTTCTTTAACCAAACTCTACAAGATGATAAAAAGTTTTAACCCATCAATCATGGTTTGGCTCTTCTCCTTTTATTTCTTTTATTATATATATATATATATATATATATATATATATATATATATATATACACATGTGTATGTGTGTGTGTTCTCAGTTCTCACCTTGATTTCAGTTGATGAACTGTCATATATTTCAACTACTTTAGTTTGAAGTTCAGTCTTCTTTTCTTCAAAGGCTTTGCTGTATTCCTCCTACAAACCAAACACCAAATTAACCACACATAACATAGCTAGGTTGTTTCAAATCCAACACATGTATAAAAAGAAGTTGAATTGAAACAAAAAAAGTATGATGAAACCTTAGAGTCATCAAAGGACTTGGTGGCCTCAGCAGCTGCAGCTTTCTTAGAGCTGTTCTTCTCAAAAACCTTTTTGATCTTGGGAAGAACCTTGGACTTCCAATAACCCATCTTGTGTTTTCCAAATGTTCTCTCTCTCTCTAGTCCTTAACCTTAACTAATCAAAGTATAGGTATGAGAGCAAGTGTTGCAGCCACTTGTCCTTCCAAATCAACACACATATATAAATTAAAAGTATGTATTAGTGTGAAGGCAGTGACTGAGCAATCCAGCACACACATCATGCATACTTCCAAGTTACAACGAAACAAAGGAACCTTAAAATTGGAAGGTAATTACATGCATGACCTATTGGCCATTCATGCCAGCAAAAGTGTGCTGCTCAAATGACTTGTGTCGGTCCATGCAGCAAATATGAGACGTTAACGTCAAAGATGAAGGAAGGGCAAAGAGGTAAAGACAGGATATATTTTACAAGAGTTAGGTGTTACAGATAGGATTAACAAGGGTGATGGAGAAGGTGGCGATGGTAATTAAGTGGGGTGGGAGAGGGGTATAAAAGGGAAGGAAGGTTTTGTAGGGGAAGTGACAGTTGGCAGTAAACTTATTCCATAGGTGGCAGATATGAGAAGGGGGTCCCTTCCATTTTGTAATTATGTTATCTATCATTTTATTCATTTTATGGATTTTAATACCTCTCATGTTGATCTGTAACTCATAATCATCTGCGTTGGGTATTGTTGAGGACAAAAATGCGTTTCTGTTTAATTGCCTTCTCAAGTGAAACTTGGCACATGGCTTAGCTGGTATGCTGCTGCTGCTGCAACTCTACAATCACACTCTCAATCACTTCCCTTTTCTTATGTTCAAACGCTTTTCCGTTTACAATATATACAAATTGATGCTAATAACGTTCTTTGACTGGCTAACCAATTATAATTTATAAATCTCTGCCTTGTGTGTGGATAAACTCAAATTCTGAACTTATTTTCAACCAAATCTGGAGTTGAAGGCCCCTATCACTTGTAGGGTCTACAAACCCTCCATCTATATATACCCTATCTTCTTCTATTGGAAAAGAGAAACATCAATAAAATACTCTTTCATATATATACTTGTAATTTGATAAGTTTGGTTTCAGTAAAAATTTCTATAGGTGAATTTATTCTTTGAAAATAATTTTGGTGTTAAGGGGTACTTTTAGTTTGAAGTTGTATTAAGACATTGTCAACAATATACATAATGAGTGGTTTGAAACAATCATAGTAGTATGATTGTATTATAAAATGTATTTAATAATTGTACAGCTTTCGTAATCTGAGACCTTATTTTTATAATTGATACAAGGCTTCTAAAATAGATATGAGATAAATGATTAGGTAAGGCATGATGATATAAGTGGTTGGCAACAAGTATGTATATCATGAAATTAGTTATACTAAATAATTTATTTATTTTAGGTTAAAAATGGTTTTTAAACTAATTAAAACGTTTTAATCAGTTGAGAATATAAATACGCTAAGTGAAAATTAAATTCTATAGTTATTAACTTTCTATTAATCATGTATATGCTTCAAAAGTTTACAACGTTTAACATAAATTTTGATTTCCTTTTGGTGTATTTTCATGTCTACTGCCTTAAATTAAGACTCTGACATTAAAAATTATATTAATTAACAAGTAGTGAATGAAATGTGTAATTTGGGAAGATAGTTGAATATAAAATAAAAAGATGATGAGAAGGAGCAATAGAATGATAAATACATACAATTTCTAGATACAAATATATTATAAAGGCCTATCATCATCTACCAAGTCATCAGATAACGAACAAATTTGCAGCAGAAGACAAATAGAAGTATTTGTGAAAAGTGTGATTTGTAATTGACTCAGTCAACGACATAATTGGGAGCCACCGCTAAAATTCGGTTATTTCTAGGTGCGCCTCCTCCTTCAGCAGCCGCTTCTTGCCCATCATCTACCACTATTAAATGACCTTCTCTGCGAATTAAACTCTGCACCACCAAGTGCATTTTTAAAATGCTCATCAATAATATTTTAATTCTTCAAAATATGTAAGACTAAAATAAAATCCTATCAACATATTCTTTTCCACCGGATTAAAAAAAATGAAAATTGTTAAAAAACAATGATCGTGGTTATACTTTCAATAAATTTCGTTCATAATTTCACAATTTTTAACAAATTTTAATAAGAAAAGTCTGCTAAAAAGCTCTGGACAAAAAGATACCTCTATAATAGCTTTAATTTTAGAAATTTCAGCTGTCACTTCCTCCATCGAACTGTAGTTATTTCTCTCGTTTTGTTGGTCTACGTACCATTGAATCAGATCTTTTTGTCTCATTCCAGCCAAACCATTTCCTGTAAAGTTCATAGAAATTTCCGTTTTAAAATAATAATTAACATTTGACACATCTAGTATTGCTAACAAAAAAATTAATAAAAATATCTTTATGTACACCAGACAACATGATAAAGTATACATTTAACCAAAAGCTAATTTGATTGAACATAAATAACTTTTCTGGTGTTTCAGATGGTTTAAGACGTAACGAGTGATGGTTTAAGTGACCACCTTGCACAGCAGCCTCTTCATGCTGCCTAAGACGCATGATAAGGGCGCCGGTTACTCTTTGAAAATATTCATCACTTATAACGAGTTTTTTCGCTTGGGGTTTAGACCCATCTGCTGGATTTCCTGCAAGATAATTAAACCGATGCATAATTAAGCTTGCTGCTTCATCGATGGATAATTTCAAGGTAAAAGGGGATTGAGACACCTCCTTACCATCTTTTCCATCAGCTTGTTTCATCCCCTGTGAGTTAGATCCATCTGCTGGATTTCCTGCAGAATAATTAACCAATGCATAACTAAGCTTAATCAAGTAATGATTGTCAAGGGAAAATGGGTGAGCAGCAGCTTACCATCATTAGCATCTCTATTGTCATTTGCATCACCACCTCCACCATTAGCATCTCCACCTCCGCCATTAGCATCTCCGTTATTATCATTTCCATCACCACCAACTGCCCCGGCATTCTGATTTTCTTCTTGAAACTCAGACAGATCGATCTCACTGGACTCCACACTGCAGGAAAACAGTAAAATGCAATTATCACCAAAAGCTAGGTTCCAAATAAAAACTGCAAAAGGTAAGCGTGAAATAAAAACCTTACCTTATAATGGAAGTTTTCAGCAGTTTTACTGCTAGACGAACATGGCGAGGTTGTACCTGATACCAAAGCTTCTTTAGACCAAAAAGAAAATATGAAATCAATGAATATTGATAATAAGCCACTGAAACTAACCTGATTTTCCAAATGACACCGCGCGATGGCCTCTGACAACCTGATTAATGCTTCCAACTGCCTAACTGTCATACGATAAGCAACCCTACTCCCTGGATTTGTATCACCTCTACGAAGCGCAACATAAGAGTCTACCAGTAGTTTTCTGGAATCTGACGTGAGCTGCATTAATAAGGCTAACTAATAAGATAGGTGCACAAGGCAAAAGTTATCCTCATTAATAGAAGCACTCCATCTAAAGGAGACGTTAACCTTTGGTTTAAGAGTTTTTGCATATGCTATATAACGCTTCAGTTCTGCTGTACTGAATGCTGGAGCAAGAGCAGCTTCCCGCTTTTGATGAACTCTCACAATATGATGGGCAATGTGATAATCTGTCTGATCATCTGGATCATCGATCATAACGTATACGAGATCAAACCTCGAAAGTATAGCCGGTGGAAGAGCCACATTGTACTGAAAAAAGAAAAGGGAAAAAAGAAAACAGTTAGGCCAAGTTGTATTTAACGGCACGATGACCCATAACTGGGTACTGGAACATCTTACCTTAAGTGGTTTAGATTTATCATAGCGTCCCCCAGCAGGATTGGCAGCGGCAAGAATGGACGTCCGAGCATTAAGCGTTGCTTGTATTCCTGCTTTTGTGATACTAATAGTCTGCTGTTCCATGGCTTCGTGAATGGCAACCTGCAATCCAATCAAATGAGACACCAGCCACTCCACGACCACGGCATGTAATGCAAGTAAAAAAGAATATGCCTTACCTGATCTCTGATGTCCATCTTGTCAAATTCATCAATGCAGCAGATGCCATTGTCAGCAAGCATCAAAGCACCAGCCTGAAACAAGAATTTATCGATGTAAAAATCAAGTAGACAGGTAAATATCGTGCAAATCAGATAATGATGATTATGCAACACCCAAGCATGTCGAAACCCTCCCTTCTGTTCTGTCCCACTCGATTTCATACAGTACCTTCTAGTCACGTTTCACAAATAGTTCTATGCTATATACTGAGTTGTAAAACTGAAAAATTATAGTTTCATAAACAGTTTCTAAGCTACTCTATATATTAGTTGTCATTTTTTGAATGCAAAATTCTCATTGCAACATCATGCAAACAATTTCGAATTACTAGAACTCACAATCCATGATGGATAAGAATTTATTAATGAGACAAGAGGACCAAAATACATGCTCTGACTTAGTTCTTTGAGTTTATGTAACATTTTATCATTTCTTGATTACCTTTTTCCAGGGAGTAATTCAGTCTAAAGAAGTTTCTATTACTGCTAATATGCTTTAACAAGTAATGTAAACGAATAGACACTCTTGCTTAATGTAACTCAAAGTAGGAAATGCATTGCATATTTTAAAATTAAATTTCACGAAATCATAGAAAAACATGTCAGTTAAACACATACAACAACAAAAGGTTAACAAATTTTTAGGAACTTAGAAATAATCTAGATGCCCCAATTGATAGTGCAACTAAATTTTACACTTCCAATAATTACAAAAGGGGAAGATTTTTTACCTCAATACAAAACTCCCCAGTTTCTGGTTCCTTCGCAACAGTTGCCGTCAAGCCAGCAGCAGATGAGGATTTCCCAGATGTATACACAGATCTTGGCACTATGCCTGAAGTATACCTACAACGATAAACTAGCATTCATAACCATTCACTTTGCACAAACCAGTATAAAGTAACCAACAAAAAGAAAAAAAAAAAAGAGGATTACTTAAGAAATTGAGATTTTGCACAGCTGGGATCTCCGACAACGCAAACATTTATGTCTCCTCTGAGGTTGATGCCTTCATGAGTAAATTTGTGAACACCACCCAGGAGCATAAGAAGGATAGCTCTCTTTATATCTGGATGACCAAAAACAGTTGGAGCAACGCTTTCAACTAGTTTGGTGAAAAAATCGGGAGTATTTCTCATTCTTTGAATTTCATCCAGTTCTTGTGTCTGTCAAATCACCCAGGCAAATAAATATAGCGTTAATTATGCTTTTTCAAATAAACATAGGCAGAATAGCAATCAACCTAAAATTCTTAAATTGAATAAAGCAAATGACAACAGCAGTGATATCCAGTTAATGATTAAAGCAAAGTTACCGCTCTTAGATCAACATGAATTATTTACAGCTCTTAGATATACATGAATTAATACCCAACAAGTTTCATAATAGAAGTAACACCGGTCACAAAAGCTTACAATATAGAATCTGAACCAAAAGATTACATTATTAAAGGATATAGATGTAGTGCATCAAGAAACTTACAGTAAACAGTTGGTCATCGTCATCGGCATCCTTCTTTCTATTCCTGATGTCTATTTCTCTTCTTCCATCACAAATCTGAATGAAGTCATTCAAAAACAACATCCGTTACAAAATCAATCAGATCACATGAACATATGACATGAACATTCGCTAATAACCAACCTGAACAGAGTTAGCAATAAACGCTAGACGATAGGAGAGGTCTCTGACTCCCAGGGCCTTAAGGCCACTGACACCTTCATTTCCAGCGGTTGAGCCCTTGCGTTGAGAAGCATCCCGACGACACTCTGATCTTTCTCCAGGAGATGCCAATGCCATTATGTCAGGTATAACAACTACAGTACCTGTGAAGATCACCCTACAGATAGCCAGAATGTTATCGATTATTGTTATTCAAATTCAGGCAATCGAAAGAGCCACTATAATTTGACTAGTTCAAGGAAATTTAAGGCAAGAGAAATCTCACGTGTCACCAGCCCTGGCCTGTTCCACGATCTCATGACGAAGAATAACATCCAATGACCTAGGAAGAGAGCCAGCAGGAATCTCTTTGGATGTCTCCTGCATTCTGACCCTCTGCCAATCAGCAAATTTGCTCTCATGGCGAAGCAGTACCCACCTTGCTCGATTGCTACAGGTGGCATTTGTACAGATTGTTGGCTGCAGTGTGGCATAACATCAGAATGGAAATAGTAAAATAGAAACCAATACACCCAGCAAATGACAAATAACCTAATAAAATCCATACATGAGCATTACATGATATTGATCAAACACGACAAGAATCAAAATTAAAACATAATATTGTTTTAACCACCTCGGTATACTTGAATTGCTGTTCAACATTCTTTATAACACTACCGCATTCCAAGCACTTGAAAGTCCCTTGGAGAAGTTCAGGTCGAACCTCACTTGTCCTCGTCACCACTCCTGTAACGGATACAAGTCTCCCAATTTCCGATGTACCCAATTCCCTTAGCCTGCAAAAGGGCAAGTTTAGCAGTGAACAAAATGCACAATATTAATTCCATATGAGCTCACTCAAACTCTGGCAATTGAAACACCAAAGCCTTCAATATGTCAAAATTCGACACAACCAACAAATTAAAAAACAATTAACAGTAAAAAGTAAAAAGTAGAGCAAAAATGTACATACCGCTTAATAACGGCAATATTATAGAAAGCAACGTTGATGTCCTTGTTAGGGCCATCGTCGGATACAATTGATGGCTTGAGTTCCATAACAAACCTCTTGCAAGCATTCCTCAAATAAGGTTCATATCTACAAAAACCAAATCTTAGTGCGGCGAAATATTAAAAAAAACTCTTGTGGCTTCTAACCTCAGCGTTCGAAATCATAAAAAAAATTCAAAGTTTCAAGACAGAAATAAAAACCTCAAATACTCATCAGAGATAGTCTGCTGGAGGAGGTCGCTGAATCTGACGACATGGGAGAAATCGATGAACATAGTGTTGGATTCGCTGACTCTCATCACTTCAATCTCCGGTTCGTATTGAAGCTCGTTCCGTTGGCTAGATTTAAAACTGTCGATTCCGCCCATACAAAGAGGAGACTTAGTAATTTTCAATTCGAAATGAAAAGAAAGAATTAGAAGACGAAAGCGAAGAAGAAGGGAACCTTTTGAGAAAATCCAAAAAAGCGTTCTCGACAGTAACGGCTTTCTCGTCCACCACGAACCCACCGAACGCTTCCATTGTCGATTGTTCTGCTTTCTCTGCTTCTTACTCGGAACTTCGAACCCTAAACACTTCTGCTTTTGGAATCTCAGTTCTCTTGTACCGTTACTTACTAATGGCTCTGTGCTGTGGCGGGAAATAAATGACGGAGAACAACGCCTTCCCGCCAAAACGTCACCTTAATGGGCCTCTTTGGGCTTATCTATTACGGCCCATTTTCGGTTTTCGTTGTTTCTTTATGCACTTCTATAGTTTTTTTATGGAAGTCCATACTTCTTAAAATATATAAAAAAAACATTTATTTTATTGATATTTTTATTTTAGAATTAGTGATCTAGAAAAATTTAAGATTCTATAATTTAAAATGAGCTTCTTTAAAAATCTACATTCCAAATTATAGATTTTAAAAATTATTTCTAGATTATAGAATTCAGTAAGTCTTTTTAGATTATTTCTAGATTTGAAAAATTTTGTAATCCAAAATGTACCTTTGTAAAGAAGAAAAAGATTTAGATTGGATAATCCGAAAGGTATTTTCAGATCTAGATATAGATTCCAGATTATACAATCTGGAAGGTGTAAATAGAAAAAAAAAATCATTTCCAGATTAAAAACTTCAGAATGTATTTTTTAAGGATAAAATGGTCTTTTGCCAGATCTATTGGGTGTCAGTAAAAATTATGGAGGTGCAGAATGAATAAACAGCCTTCAGTTTCTGTGTACATAAGCCCATATCTTCATGATCGGGCTCGGCTATACAAATTGAACTGTTTCTTTCTGCACCTCCATATCTTCTTCTGGCACCTCCATACACAATATGAAAATACATTTTTATCCTTTTTTGTCACCCCCATAAACTAGTTTCCGGATTATATAATCCAGAACACATTTGAAAAAAGACTTTCGGATTACATAATCCAGAAGCTAAATAAGACTTCTGGATTATGTAATCCGGAAAGTAATAATACATCTGAAAAAAGGCTTCTGGATTACATTATCCGGAAGCTAATTATAAATTTAAAAAATGACTTTCAGATTACATAATCCGAAATATTATAGAGGGACATTTTTGGAAATTCAAAAATATATGGAGGTGAGAGAAGAAGGTATGGAGGTGCAGGAAGAAACAGTCTGCAAATTGTGTAGAAATAAGACATCACATTTCATAAGAAAAAAACATTTTTTCTTTCCATGTATTTAATGTTATTATATATATTTTGATTAAAAATAATAATTAGTATATATAAATATTTTTTGTATAGATACCAATCTAGATTTATCTAATATATAAATAGATAAAAAAATATTTATTTAATAATGTATCTTAATCATTACTAATAATAAGTTAATACTAAAAATTTCCACTTATCTCAGTTGATTTCAATGACAAAAAATGTGAACCATTAAAATTTGTAATGGTATAACATTTTCCACGTTTTGAGAACATTTTGAACGGTGTAATTTTTATTTTTTTAAAAAAATACATTTTAGATTTTTTAATCCATAAGTTTTTTCAAATTAGTAAGATTAGTGTATGAATTATATAATTCATAATTATTTTAAAAAAAATTAGATTACATAATTCATAATTTTTTTTTTCAAATTCAAAATTAACGTTGAACTATGTAATTTAAATTTATTTTTTAAAATACACATTCTACATTATATAATCTATAAACTAATCTCAGATTTGAAAAAAACTTTCAGAGTGGAGAACATTTCAAACTTTGGACATAGACATGTTTTTGGAATTACAAAATTTATGGGTGCTGCACGAATTAGGGGGTGCAGGAAGAAGTAGCCCAAATTGTTAGAAATAAGACATCACATTTCATAAAAAATAGCATTTTTTCTTTCCATCGTAATTAAGGTTATTATATATGAATTAAAAAATTACTTAGTAGATGTAAATATTTTTTGATAGATACCAATCTAGATTTATCTAATATATAAATAGATAAAAAAAATCTTTACTTAATAATACGTGTCTTAATCATTACTGATAATAAGTTAATACTAAAAATTTCTACTTATCTCAGTTGATTTCAATGACAATAAATGTGAACCGTTAAAATTTATAATGCTATAATATTTTTCACACAACTTATTTTTTATCAGTGTATTTAATTTGAACTAGATGAAGTAGTTTTTTTTCATGCATTTACTAACTCGTAAACATGAGATAATAATTAATCTAAAATAGTGAAAATTAATTGAGTGAGTCCATTATTTTTGCTACATGGATTGAACATAGTTTTTAGGAACCAAATATTGCTTGTGATCTTATGAGATGGAGTATTTACATTCACCCAAGAGATTTTTTTTTTTATTAAAATCTCAAATGTCAATGTTCTTGGTTGGGTAAAGGAACTGTGATCGAAAAATATGTAATGAATATTAGATTCTGAATCAGGCCTAAAGATCACATAACCTATAAAATAATGACACCAATATGAAAGAAATAATAGAAACATCAATTTTCATAATTTATATCTTCAATTTATAATATTGTCTTATAAAGCCATTAAATCTTCACTAGTTTTTAGTTTATAAATTGTTTTATTTCCTAAATTATGCATAAAAACTATATATATAACTAAAAGTTGAAGATTTGTAGTAAAAAAAAATTGTACATTTTATTTAATTCTGAAATTAATAAGCATGATTGATTAAGAAAAACTAAAACCTAAATCACACTATCCAAATAAAGGGTAGCATTAAAATATAAAATAAGTAAGATTTTATCCCATTGCAATTAAGTCAATTAAGTTTCGGGTTTATTTATTAACATTAGTGCATTTAATCATTAAATCATTTCTATTAAGACTAAATTTGATGTTTAGATTTAGTAGATAAAATAAAACATGATTATATATATATATGATTGAAAGAAATTGATTAAGTATAATGAATCTGTCAATTATTGACATAAATTAATATAAATTTTATAAGTTTGGTAAAATAAATAACTTAATTATTAATTTATTTAATTATTTATATTTTTAAAAATAAATAAAAAATGTGATTTAATCAAGCAACATTTTTTAGTTTTTGACTAAACATGTACTTTTGATGATAGAATAATGAGGTTTTGTTGGAAGTCTAAATAAATTTTAATTGTGACGAATGAATAGGAAGCGTGATTATCCAAAATGTTGTTTTAAATTACATATTTGCACCAAACTGTGATACAGTAAGATTTGATGATTAAACTATACACATTTCAAATATTTACCTCTTGATATCCACAAACAAACAGTGTTTGGATAATTAGTAATGAATTAAACCCTAAACAAGACTAAGCATAGTAGAAGCTTACTTTTAAACAGAAATAATATAATTATTAATTAAGTTTTTTTATGAGTTAAATATTTTTTTTTTAATTTTACGTTTTACTTTTATGTTTTATGTTTGGTCTAAATTTTAGATTTTTTAAATCAATTTTCAACTTCGACTATAATGTTAAGATATTTTATGTCGATTCATCATTGATATGTTATGTTTGGTCTAAATTTTAGATTTTTCAAATGAATTTTCAACCTATTATAATGTTAAAATATTTTATGTTGATTCATCGTTGATATAAATATTATAATATAGTCTAGATTGAAAATTTGTTTGTCATGTAAGAAGAATGATTAAAGACTCGTTTCAATAGTTTTTTTTATTTTAAATACCTAAAAATCACTACAAGAAAATCATGAAATAGAAACTAGTTTTATAGATAAAAAATAATTAGTTTTTATAGTGACTAAACTAGAAACCATTTTAGAAACTACAAAAAAATTTAGTTTCTAAATTAATTTATATTATTGTTAAATGGTTTATAAATTGGTATCTAATTAACAACCAAGATTTTTGCTACCAAATTTGGAATCTAAATATTTGGTAGTTAAAATCTTGGTTGCTAATTAGATAACAATTTAGAAACCAAACATTTTGTTAGTATCTAAAATGATTTTTAATTTAATCACTATAACAACTAATTATTTGTTATCTCTAAAATTAGTTTATATTTCATGATTTTTTTTAGTGAACCTAATATTTTTATATGATAAAAATCAATTTCATGTTATTATAAAAAAACCATTTTTAACTATTTCTTTTTTATCAGATCATATTAATTTAAGATAATGTTTTATGCTAAATGTGAACACAAAAGTAAGAAACAAAGTTAGGGAATAATGCATAAAAGAGGAATCTATAGAGAAAGAAAGAGTGTCATATTTGTGTACAGTGAGAGAAGTGTCTTGCAAAGGTTGGAAGTTGGAATGCATCTAAAAGAAACAAAATTTGCTCTCATATATAGCTGCACAGATTATACCCGTGAACAATTTGAAAATATCATAGACATCTTTAATCTCACATAAAATCACAAATTAAGTTTTAAATCTTCTTTAGAAAACTATCTCCTTATATCTAACACTTCCTCAAATAAGCTTCTCTTCCATAAATATGTGTCAAAAAATAGCAATTCCTTCAATAAGTTTAACTTTGTCTATATCAACTTAAATGCCATGCTGCAATTCTTAAAAAAAAAACAAGTTTTTTTAATCATTTTAAATAATTGCTAGTGGTCATAAAATTATTCTCTAGTTCAAGATCTTCTTGTAATTCTAAAATTATTCTCTAGTTTAAGAACTTATTGTAATTCTAGTACGTGCCAAATATATTTATAGATTATTTGATAATATTTATAAATCTTCTTGTAATTCTAAAATTATTCTCTAGTTTAAGAACTTATTGTAATTCTAGTACGTGTCAAATATATTTATAGATTATTTAATAATATATATTTATAGATTATTCGATAATATTTATAAATGATTTAATAATGATTCGAGAGTGAATTTATATAAATTATTCGATAATATTTATAAATGATTAGATGATTTAATAATGATTCGAAAGTAAATGAGTTGATAAACTTACTTATATAAACCTATGACCTCAAAAACCTAATAAATACTCGTTAGTATTAAATTTTAAATAACATACTATAATAAAAAGGAGACTTTAATGGTAACTAAACCTTCAAGAGATTTTTAATAATTTTCAATTCTTTCCTCTACTTTTATTTTTTTTTCTAATAATGATGATAACATTGTCATTTTTCTATAAAAAATTTATTAAATAGAAACTAATTTTATAGATAAAAATTAATTAAGATTAAACAAATTTTTAGTTTTTAAATTACTTTATATTATTGATAAATAATTTATTAATATCTAATTAGAAACATGGTTTTAACTATCAACTTGATATAAAGTACACCGATTATTTAATACAAAACTTGATATTAAGTTTCTATTTAATGATTATTGTTATAGTTTCTATTTAGTGCTTAGGTAATGCGAAGATTAATTAATATTCCTAGAAATTTCAGAGACCATAAGTGGCATGAGTAAAACTCCAGTTATTTAGAACAAAGAGAAGTAAAACTCCAGTTATTTAGAACAAAGAGAAAATTGAACAAATCCTTCACAACATTCATGAATGCAAGAACACTTTTGCTAATATATTAGAAACACTCATTGACTGAAGAGTAAAATTACACATGCAACAACGTTCTGAATAGACGAAACTGAGAATACTTATACACTGATACTTAAAAAACACTGGTGGAAGATGACATGACAAAATAAACTACATCACACAAAACAAAACAAAAGCAAATACATTTTTTTTAGCAAAACATAAAAGCAAACACATAGTTCAGTAAGCCACAACGTTGATGATGTCGGTGGATGAGTCACTGCTGTTCTTGTTTCCGGTGAGAGCTTTGTGGTGCTCCTTTCTGTTGACTTTGTGGACGCCATAGACATAAGAGAGGAACCCCCAAATGCAGAGAATGGTGGACACAGCTTTGAAACCACCAAATGCATCTTTGTAAACCAGAACTCCTCCTAACACATTCATGGACAACAATGCTGTCATGCAAATCCCCCCTGTCAGTGAAGATGTCAAGAACACCATTCCTGCAGTTCCCATGAAACAGAGCTGCCAAGTCACCACATTTGCCACCACTGTCACCCAATAAACCATGCATCCCTTGTCAAACACCATTGTACTCTCGGAGATCATTTTGGCAAATCCACCCCCACTTGCCATGCCAATTGTGGCCATTGTTGTTGCTGAAAACTCCATCACAAGCTGCATTTCCATCACCATTTCGTAGCAGTTCACCCTCTTGTAGATCTTCTCCATCAGAGGCAAGTAGAATGCAAACAACAGCCCTGCGGCTATGGTGCAGAAGAATCCAAAGAAGTAGTTCCTCTGCGTGAGCCCCTCTGGCCTCTCGTTGCTGGAGTCCAAGGCTAGGAGGATGGAGCTCAGGGTGAGAAGGATCACACAGTTAACGTTTGAAAAGGTCATTTTTTGGTTCACAATGATGACAGAGAAGAGAAGGTTGAACACAAGTTGGGAAGACAGCAAAAGGGCAGAGGTTGAAATGGGAAGATACGAATTTCCCCATGAGAAGAAAAGGTTGTTGAATCCCAACATGATACCAACTGAAACTGAGAGAATTAACATTGTTGGAGTGAAATCAGTGAAGGGCACCCTCTTGGTGAATTTAAAGAGATAAGGGACACAAATTGGGATCATCAAGAGAGGAAAGCCAGCGGTTTGAACCCAAGTTGAAACCCAAATGCTTGAACCTTTGTGGATGAAGTAATACTTAGAGAGCAAGCTAGCAGAAAGAGAACCCACAAAGAGCATGGCATAGTTAATCACCAAAAGGGGTAGGTACCTCTTGTTAGTGGTAGACTTTTGGTCTGCATGCAGCTGCATTTTTGTGTTGGTGTTGTTTTCCATAGGAGGAGCTGAATTTGCATGCAAATGTGGTAGCTCTTCTCCACCTTGACGATGATGAGTGAATTGAATTTCAGTTGTGTGGTTTTTGACAGAAGGGGTCATGATGAGAGGAGAGAAGATGACGGTGAAGATGTGTTGGGAAGAGTGATGATGTAACCTCTTTGGAAGAAAGTGATCAAGTTTTGAAACCGATCAATTGATGTTATTCAACTTTTTTCCTTGCATGTCACCTTCACGGAGATCCATCTGTCACCTCTGTTTGTATGTACTTGTGTGTGTAGTGTTGCTTATTTTTATGACTTTCGATTATTAAAATAGTCACTTATTTACAACAACTTATACAATCAATTTAACTATTATTTAATAACTTATTAAAATTTCGTTAATTAAATCCAATATTATTATCAGATTACTATAAAAAAAACTTATTAATTAATTTTTATATATAACAAATAAGTTGTTAAAACATTATTTCTTTTATTAAAAACATATGAACTCTAAAATGAATTCCATTCACACCAACTTTTTATTCTGATTCGATATACCCTCCATGTTTCTCTATCACACTTTTTATATCATGTTGGCATTTTCTATAAGTTATTTTATTTTAATGAATTAAAATTTAACTTTTATATATTATAAAATATATAGTAAGGTGTGTAGATTTTCTTTTATTTTTCAGTTTATTTAATTTGTTTACATTATTAGTTACCAGTGTGTTTTATGTGTTCGAGAGATATTAAGACTGATTCTGGGGAAATGTTTTTATTTCTACGTATTTTACTACATACAATTTTGTAGTTTTTTTTTATTATGTATAATTGCATAATCAAATATGCAGTATAGATTAATTAAAAAGTTAAGATATTTTGAATTTAAAAAAGGTAAAATAAAAAAATTATACACAAAGAAGCAAGTACAAAAAAAAATCATTTATTAACTGTTATGAATAAAAAATAGACATCGAAACAAACTCAACATTTCAATTGAATGTGTATCTTACATTTTTCAAGTGAAAGAATAGAAAAACATGTTTTAAATGTACAAAATTTAGAAAAGGTAATTTGTTAGATATTTATTCATATCGTTGTGGGATGAAGTTTTATCTCGATTATCCATGTAATAAATATCTACATTAAATATTAATTTTTGTCAGATAAAATGGTAATTCCAATAAAAATAACACTGAAAAAGAAGCAACTATTTATATTATAAGTCTTGTTGAATGAGTAATTATAGCCACTCGAAAGTGTATGCTTTTTTAAATAATATTTTTGTGTGTAAAACTAAAAATAGTTACTTTAAGCTTCTTAGAATATATATTTACAGAAAATAATGTAGAATTAAAATCAATACTTTTTAATTATAGATTTCTCTCTCACATAGTAAATATAAAAAACTATTAAAAAATAACATTATTAAAAAAAATATAAATAAATAATAAATAAATATAAATCAATTCAGAGATAATACAACTCTTATACAATAGTTAAGAAGAGAGATAAAGTAAAAATAATACAACTCTTATACAATAGTTAAGAAGAGAGATAAAATAAAAGTAATACAACATTTATACAATAGTTAAGAAGAGAGATAAAATAATATGATAAAAATAGAATAAAAATAATATCTGACACTCTCAATTATTTCAAATTCCCAACAAAAACTACGAGCTATTACTTACCAAAACCAGCCCACAGATACACACAGAAAATTTGTTTGTTTGATAAAAAGCATTTTTATAAAAATTTGAAAAGTTGTCAGTTTGAACCTCTAAAATTCTTGCAGTTCTTAGCATTCTGGGTGACTTATAGCATTGCATGCAAAGTGTGGGAAATGACAAACTCATAACTTTGATATTTACAAAAGTGGGACGAGGCACAGCAATTTAAGCCTATGGTTTGAAGCATCTTCAGATTTATATCAGTTGAAAACATGTGACCCTCAACTTTCTGGTGAACCAATGCATGCATTCTCCTTCATCGATATTATCACCCTTTTGCTCTCAAACAACAAAGAGAAAAACAAAACCTTAACCAAAATATGTATAAAACAAAATCAATGGAATCCTATATTTTTTTTAACCTTTTTAACCTGAAATTATTCATAAAATAATTTAACCTTTTTTATGAAATACAATATAATATAATAAAATGAACCACCAAAGAAAATATAAACAAATTTATAAAGTTTTTGAATGAGAGAAAATGAAAAGAAAATCACTAAACAATTTCATAACAATTATCTACTTTAATAAACCACTTCAAGTTTTCAAAAGATTGTGAAAATAAAAAATAAAAAAAGTGAAACAATGGAAATAATTTAAAGTTAAAACATTGGATTCTCTGAAATATTAATGATATGCTCAATTATTTTCTTAATTATTAACAGTGTTGGTTACGTATTTTTTTTAATATTTTTCAATTTGATTGTCATTTATATATTTTAATATAACGCTTATAATTTTATGCTATATTATGTTAAATAAATGTTCACACTCAATGGTAACAAATTGTTCAACCATTTCTTATGCATTACAAGTTAGCAAAAATGTGAAATATTAGACATGTTTATAAAAAAAATATAATAATAATAAATTATTTAAAAGCATAGTAAAAAAAAAAGATACAATAACATTTTAATAAAAATGTTCTATTCATTAACTTATTTATTGTTTTTAATGTATGATTCTCTCAGAAAACTTTTGTAGCAATTAATGTGGACAAAAAATCTAATGTCTTTTTTCGCATTTCGTTTGCAGATTAAAATTGAAGTTTCATGTTGATTATTTATCAAATAAATGTTTTCATTAAGTATTAAGTTATTCCAAATAAAATTTTACTTTTAATAAAAGAAATACTAAAAACACTTAAAGGAATATGTATCGTCCTTAATTATAAAGAAATTCATCATTCGTATATACACATTTAAATAAATAAAAATTAACAATAAAAAATATTTATATAACATGATTATCTTATACATTAAATTTTTTAAATTAAAAAATTTAAATAATTGGTAGTTAAAATTTTTTATAGCTAATTAGATACCAATTTAAAAAATATTTATTAAAAAATTATTTCATATACTAATATTTTTTTTAGTTTCTAAAATATATTTAATTAATATAATAATAATTATTTTTATCTATATTTAATTATTTTTTAATTATCACTACAAGAAATTCATTAAATAATAACCAAATTTAAAGACAAAAATAGTTAGTTAATATATTAATTAAATTATATATTATTTTAGAAATTAAAAACTTATTATATCTAAATTAATTTCTATTATTAATAAAAATTTATGAAATGATTTATAAATTGATATATAAATTAGCTATCAAGGTTTTTTAGCTATTATTATTTTAGATTCTTAGTCTTAATTAACTTTTTAAAGACTAATTTAAAATTTAAAATATTAATAACTTTAATAGCTAATAGTTAGATACTAATTTAAAAACTATTTTATATAAATTTTTATTAATAATAGAAACTACTTTTGATACTAATAACTTTTTTAGTCTATGAAATTATCTCTAATTTAATTCAACAGTAACTAATTATTTTAATCTCTAAAATTAGTTCCAATTTGATGATTATTTTTGTAATTGATATAATATTTATAATTTTTACATTATTTTTTTTAAGCATTTGAATCTCGGAAGTTTTCGAATCTTTATCATGTTATTCAATAATAGTAATTTGAATATCCTTAACTTATATGATTCACTAAAGAGAGCACATTCTGAAATTACGAAATTTAAAAACCTACATTAACAGAATATTCACTAAATAAATGTGCTATACTCATTAGAAAAAAAAAATATCAAAATACTTAATAGAATGATTTTAGGTGTACAAAATTAATTTCTTATACAAGAGATTACTTTCATTGAAAAAAAGGTAAATACCTAAACGAATTTAAAATGACTAAGCAAATTACATAAAAATATTCAATATTTTTTTCTACATAATTTTGACTAAACGAAATCAAATTGACTAAACAAAGGGAATACATTCTAAATCTGAACTTGAAAAAAACCAACTATATTTTTTATAGAAAGTGTTAGAAAATACTCTAAAGATTACACAATACACTTAAATAAATACTTGTTTTAGAAGTTTTCTTTCATAAATAATTAGTCACTCAATGCATAAATTATGCCATTGTTAAAAATAATTATTCCCCTATATAAATTAAAATAATTATTTAAATAAAAGTACTTTTAGAAGTTATTATTCAACAAAAGTGTTTCTATGGTATTTTCTTTAATAAAAGTGTTTTTGAAAAGACTTCTTAACTTTTTCGTGACCTTCAATCTATTCATTATATTTTGATTTTTTTAAATTTTAATATATTTTAAATTTTATTATTAATTAATGTATTATTAAATCAACTTTAATTAATATGAGAAGTGGTGGGACTTGTGTGTTCAATCAATTAGTTCAAGATTTGAATCTTGATCTTTTAAGGAGTAAATAAATCAATTAGTTCAAAATATTTATATATTCTAAAATATTTTTTTATAAAAGCTTTCATGTTAAATATCACTATCCAACTTGATATCTCAGCTAGGCTGATACCAAAAGTAACAACAATCAGTCATCACATGAAAAAAAGAAAAAAAGATATGGAGGACTAGACCAAAACCCATATATTAACAAAAATGATACATAGGTAAACTATACCTATTCATAAATAATTTCTAAGAACAAAAGGGATGGAAAGCTATTATACTAATGAAATGATTCTCTATGAATAAATCCTAAATTAGTCAACTTATCAACACACATATTCTCTTCACGAAAAATATGAGTAACCCTAAACCTGATTTTCACATAGTAATTAAGACAACTATTTCATTGATTATGAAACACAAATCAAGGCAGAATCACATTCAAGCCAGACATTAGTAAACCTCATCTTTTAAGCTTCTTGCATAGCATGTATAACTCCATAAAACTCAGCAACCTTAGCAGTCTGAACTCCAAGAAACACAAAGAAAGCACCAATAAACTCCCTCATACTCCCACGAAAAATACCTCCACAAGTAGCAAGATCAGGATACCCCTGACAACCCCATCAGTGTTAATTTTAACCCAGTCTGATGAAAAAACTCTCATCTAACAGGAAGAGCACAAAGAACTTTACCACTACGAGTATTAATACCAAAAAACTTAATCACGTTGAAATTAACATATCATTCTTCATTGAAGCTTTAGAAAAAATTTCCACTAGTTAAGTTAAATCTTTAATTACTAAAATAGTCCTAGAAACCTCAATCTTATCATGAAATCTAGCATAATTTCACATACGCCATATCATTCAAATAGAAAAAGTTATCACAACAAGCTTAATCAATTTAACCAAAGGACTATCATCACTCTTACTAAAAAAAATAAAAAAAAATCCTTATTAGAGAAATGAGAAGTAAGAAAAGTCTATCGAATCCAACTCCAAATATGAAAAACATTAGAACATTCAAAAAATAAATGTTGAATAGATTCTTCATGCTTTTCACAAAGCGCACACATAGAACATATATGCAAACCTTTATTATGAATATGTTGATCTGTAGGAAGTCGCCTTTGAAAATCTTTCCAGAGTACTAGAGTTTTGGAATGCGGAATAGATGAAGACCAAATGAATTTGCCCCAACCATAGGGAACTCCTGGTTCAAAGAAAAAAAGTCCTAGCCAGTTTAAGAGTGAAACAAGCATACTCATCTAGAATCCAATTAAGAATATCATGTTCCTCCCTAACCATGATATGATTAAAAAATGAGACATGTGTTGTAAAGATAAGGGAATATTTCAATCACAACATGTCCAAAACTGAGAGACTGTATCCGAAATGTTAACACCATTAGATAACATTGCAATATTTGCTAAAGAGGTAGTAGAACACCATTTATCATTCCAGAAATTAATAAAAGAACATGTACCAACAATCTAAGAAGTATAATCAAGTATAATAAAATAAAACTGCTTAATTCCAGACCAAAGAGATGAGAATCTATAAACCATTCTAAACTCATATTTTGATTTAAGAACCCATATATTCTAAAATATTTATTTATTATAAATATTTAAAACAACATAATGTAAGTATCCCTTTGAATCATCTTATTTTTTCTCTCTCACACAAATTATTACCATCATGTTTCACAAGAAATTTGACTCTATATGTGGAAGAAATCTTTAGTCCAATATACATATGTTTCTCCATTTATAGCTTGAGGGCACCACCCTTTTGTTGACCTTTTATGCATGTGATAAATCATCCGCAGTTTAAATTCACATTGTGTTAGTCATAATTTAAGAAAGAAGTTGTATAGTAAAGTTTAGAAGTTTAAGAAAAACAAGAAAACCACTCCATACTATAGTGGTATGAAAGAAAGAGATAAGTCATATTGTTAAAGACCATGTCTTAAATAGTTTGGAGGAATGTTAATGATAATTTTGTATGATAATATGTAGGATCAATTATTAAATTTATACTATGTGTTTAAATATTTGTTAATGTTTAAAATGTATGTAAAAAAAATGAACGTTCTATATATAAATAGACAATCTACAATTGGTTACTGTGTCTACTTTGGTTCCCACATCATTTCATGATCATCCCACAAACAAAAGGTTATTTCTCGAAGTAGCATGGAGACTGAATATCGTGGGATCGCTGCAGTTCTCACTGATATCATTTGGCTTTAATCTTTACTCTCAAAGCTTCACATCTCCACTTCTATTCCCAAAATTCTAATAATCTTGGAGCTTTTTTCCCTATACAAATCCCTTTATACACTTCAAAACCAAACATTTTGAGTTGGACCTCCATTTCGTAGAGTGACCACGTTCAACATCAACATGCATGTCTCACTCACATTCCAGCACAGTTCCAACTTGCTGATATTTTAACTAAACCCACTTCTAAGTCCAATTTTACTATGTTCATAGATCAACTTATGGTTTTGGATAATCCAAACCTAAGTTTAAGGAAGTATGTTAATCATACTTTTCACAACATAATCAAAACACATAAATAATTGTTTATTTAAAGGAGGAGTTGTTGATCATACTGAAGTATTTTTCCTGGCATAGGTTAAAGTTTGATCTTGGATCGATTCAAAGATATCATCAGTGAGTTTATCGTTCTCTAAATGATGTCTTAAACCCTTCGCATGTATATATTCGATTTAATGTTGTTTTATTGTTTTTCTTGGGAAAGACAGTAAGAGATTTTTTATGGATTTTAGATGTGAATGTGGAAAGTATCTTTTTTTAATTATCTGTATGAGGGTTGGATCACCCTTTGAGTGAGCCGATTTAATTTAATTTAATTTAATTGCTTATTGCTTATTGCTTATTGCTGATAAAAAACAAAATCTAAAAATACCAAAAGTAAAAGTAAATTTACATTTTTAAAAATAAAAAGATTTTATCCTTTGTAAAAACATAATAATCAATAAAGGTCATATTCCAAATAGAATTAGAGAATATAAAAAATTAATATTTTAATAAGAATATAAAGGAATTGGAAGACAAAACAAGACCTAAAAATACTAAAAATAATTCTTATAATCTAACTCATAGGCAAGTTAGCCATACATTATTTGAGTACAATGATAGAAAAGTGGAAACATACTAATGTTAGTATATAAGTTAGTAAATTTAGATTGATTATATCCTCTATTTTTGTTTTTACAAGTTTTCTTTTTCTGCACATACATGTTTTTATAAAAAAAATTAAAATCTTAACTTTTTTAATATTTTACTATCTTAATTTTGTTACAAGATTTTATCATAATTTATGTTTTGTTATTATATTATGCAATGAATAAATATGTATTTTTTTACTTAAGCTTTTATAAAGTTCAAACTATGGTAAAAGTGTAAATATAATTTTTTAAAAATATAAAACTATTAATTTTTTTTGGCAGTTGTTATGAAAATTTTGAGATAAAAAAAATATATCCAAAAAACATTAATAATTATTTTACAATGAATTTATAGTCATCTCTGTGATAAAAATACACAGTGACAAATAATAGACATCCATGACTAAGATTATATTATTTTATGACTCTTTTTTATAACAATTTCAGGGTAGTTTCTATCTCAAAAAACATAAGTGAAAGTTCATCCCATTTAATTAATGTTTATTGAACCAATTGAGTTATCTATCTTAATAATCTTATTTAATTAAAATTTGCAATGATTTTGTGTTTGGATAAACGCATTTTAATTTATAGTGGGAAATGCCCATTCTTTAAAAAAATTCTTAAATTTGAATTTACTTTTTAATTGTGCAAGACTTTACCTTTAAATTTATTAAATTTTAAAAAATAATAAACAATTACATATTTATTCTTAAATTTGAATATGAATGTTTTTTAGTCTATAAAAGTTTAGAATTCAACTTAAATAATTGTTCAGCAGTAAGTTTACCTTCTTTTACAGCAAAGTATATATAATTCAAAATAATATAGATTAATAAATTGATTTGTTTTAATTAACTTTATGCATTGTTTTATATATATATATATATATATTGAAAATTATCTGTACACTTTATTGATCACAAATCAATATTTTTTTTTTTTATAATTTGAATTTTATACTTTTACATGGAGTTTATATTCTAAAAATTTATGTTTTATATGGTTTTCCTTAATTTTTATTATATTCTATTTTGTGGTATTCTTTGTATATTCCTGCAAGTTAATATAAATTTTATTACTCTTATTTATTATTCTATAATTAAATTGTTTTATAAGGTTTAAAAACTTAGAGAAAAAACTGTTTGAGCCAATAAAGACATTTCAGTTTAATCTTGTTAAACGTCAAGTAGATTAATCACATTATTTAATAATTAACAGTTTCAAATTTCAAATATTAATATTTATTACCATTCCATTAATAATTAATAATCACTGAGTGAAAACGCTTTAGGTTCTAGAACATGTATTTGGTGACTCACTTCAAAAAAATCTCCCTAAACTTTTTATCTTTTGGTCAACAATTTCCAGTTTCAACAGATTTCATGTGATACCAAAGATGTTACAGCAATATATATTTTTAATAAATTTAGCGTTTAATGATAACTGTACTAATTATATTAACTTATTATTTATACGGTTATCTAATTAAAGATTATAAATTATTAGTCGTTAAATAATTATTTAAAAACTTATGCCCTAGAAATATAAGTTTTTTTGTGGAGAATTCCTAGCAAAATATCTTTAACCTTTGCATTTCTTCATTAAGTTACAAACTTAATCTTAATTAACTTAACTGTAATTTTTTTTTAACATACCAAAACATCTTATAAACCATGTGCATGTGTTAGGGTCTGAAGGTATAAACATATGTTCCAAAGATAAAACTGAGAAAACATCATTGAATTTAACCTTAGTACATAACCAACATCTCAGAATACTCAAAATACAAATAAAGGAGAATCCATGCTACAAACTCAAACTCAAACATAAACACAAACACAAGCAAACTTAAACTTACAAACACAAATGAAAGCACAACCAACATCCTCGTTTTCTGCAACAAATTAAAGACTCAACGAAACTAAATTACCACCTTCATTCTTATCCCAGTTACATATCAGAGTTTCTTCTAGGGATCAACTCGGTGGAAGATGCACTGCTGCTGTTCTTCCTTCCAACATTCTTCCTCTTCATTCTGATGTACATGCCAAACACATAAGAGCAGAAACCCCAAATGCACAAAACGGTTGAAACGGCCTTGAAACCTCCAAAGGGATCTTTATAAACCGCCACCCCACCCAACACGTTTATGGACAACAACGCCGTGGAACAAATCCCACCGGTAAGAGAAGATGTCAGAAAAACCATTCCTGCAGTTCCCATAAAGCAACACTGCCACGTCACCACAGTAGACACAATGGTTACCCAATAAACGGTGGTGCCCTTATCGAAACCTCCCTCGGCCTCTCTCTTCATGTCAGAAAACCCTTTGTCGCACGCCATGCCCACAGTGGCCAATACAGTTGCTGCAATCTCCATTATGAGCTGCATCTCCATCACCATCTGGTAGCAGTTCACGCTCTGGTAGATCTTCTCCATCACTGGCAAATACAAAGAAAACAACAAACCTGCACCGATGGTGGAAGAGAACCCTATGAAGTACTCCCTGTCTGTGAGACCCTGTGGCTTCTCGTGGCTAGAATCCAAGGCTAGAATGATGGAGCTAATGGTGATGAGGATCACACAATTTAGGTTTGAAAAGGTTATTTTTTGTTTGACAATGATGGAGGAGAGAATGAGAGTGAAAACTAACTGGGAGGACAAGAGAAGTGCTGAGGTTGAAACTGGAAGGTATGCAACTCCCCATGATATCAAAAGGTTGTTAAACCCTAACATAAGGCCAACCAAAACTGAAAACCAAAACAGCTTTTGACCAAAACCAGTGAAAGGTTTTCTCTTTGTGTAGTTAAGGAGGACAGGGAGAAAAATGGGAAAGAGTAGGAGGGGAAAACCTGCACTCTGAACCCAAGTAGACACCCATTTGCTAGAGCCTTTGTGAATAAAGTAGTATTTTGAAAGCAAACTTGCTGAGAGTGACCCAACAAAAAGTAGAACGTAGTTAAGAACTAGAAGAGGCAAGTACCTCTTGTTGGTGGTGGATTTTTGATCCTCAGCATTGTTCTCTTCTTTGTGGTTGTTCTCCATGAATGAGTTGAGATTTGGAAGAGTTTCCTCCACAAAAACTATCTCACTCTCAGCATCAACATCGTTTGTGCCGTTCTGGTTAGGGCTTGCCAGAAACTGGCGATGCAATGCTGCTGCTGTGGATGGCGATGTGGTTGCCATGGATGCTGCTAGATTGAGAAGAGAAAGATTTTTTTTTGTTTCTTTGATCAACAAAGATAGAGAATTGGTTTGGAATAGGTAGAACCAGCTCTTCTCTTATATAGAGTAATGAACAGCTTTTATTGTGTATATTCATTTATGGTTAATTAATAAACTAGCATTTATGAATTTATGAATTAAACATTTCACTGCATAAAGACAGAAAATATGACAGCTAATAACATGCGTTAAAGTTTATTCTATAAAGTTATACTTGATGGATTGATACGTTTGAGTTATGCTATTACTATGTATTAAGTTTTTAAATAATTTTAAAAAATATTATATTAAATGTTTAGGGGTTTAGGGTTCTAAAAAGTATCAATTGATTCTTCAAATTGTAAATTTTTTGCAAACTTGATCTATTTTCATAATTTTAAGGTGTGGTTTTATTAAATTTGATTTTTTTTATGTCCAAAGAGCTCATGGAAATATTGTAACTAAATTTAAGAAGATTAACATAATTAAATTATCTCTTCTTTCCAACTATCTTATCTTTAATATGTATTTATTATATTATAATAAAAGCAATTTAATATGTCAATAGAATTAATGTTATGCATAAACTTGTATCACACATTAAACTAATAACAATGATATTTATTAGCATTCCCAGATAGGCATCATCAAATGTGGTATATTCATATTTTGATTTTCATCTAATAAAAGTTTACAAATTTATAACACTTCTACATGTGAAATATTTTAATTTGTGTTAATAAATAATAAATCATAGTTTGAATTTTTTTTGAAAAATCTGAAAAGGAATGGAATGGTATGTTAAGAAAAATATAGTTTGCAACAATTTATATACCTGCATTATTTGTACATATTTGTGCATGTATTTTTATGGGCAAAAATTTATACTTTTTAATAATAGTTTTGTTATAATTTTGAAAATTTGGCCTTGTATAAATTTTTGAAAAAATGCATGTGGTAAGATACATGAGAATGAACAAAAAAATGAGAGTGATTATTACACAATTCCAAAACAGTGTTCTGATGTGGCAGTAAAATTGGTATGAAAAAGCTGAACCAGTAATTGAATTACAATTAGCGAGGAAGCTATTGGTGTTTGGATCATGCATGCGAGGTGTTCGGTCAATGTTGAAAGCAATCACTCCAAATTCTTATCTGTCTCTTCAACTTTAACGTGGGTGCGCAAAAAAATTTATTTCTTCACGTGAGTTTCATTACAATTAGGTTTAATTTTCTTGATAAGTCCAAAAACAAAATTAAAAGTTTTATGCAATTATTTAATAAAAAATATTTATCTATATCTTAGTTGGCAATAAAACTACTTTGTTTTTAATGTAAAGCCTGCTCTTCAATTATAGGTTGTGAGATTTTGCAGATAAATATTTAATTACGTGTCGTTTTCATTAAAAACTTGATTTTTTTTACTTACACTATATGTAATTTTAACAAAATTTTACATTTATCAAATCATACCCATATATATGTTAATTTAATTATTCAGAAGAAAAGGAAGTCATATGATGGATTTTAATGATTTTGGGATTGATTTTGAATGTTACTGTTATTAAAATTTATGTAATGCTTATATGATAAAAAATCAACTCAGTTATAAATCTTTACAGTAAAATATGAATGGTAAACGAATGAATAACTAAGTACACAAATTTATATTTAATGTTTGAATAGCATTGGGTGAAATTTGGAGAGATAAGAATAATTGTTTATTTAAAGTTGGTGTGATTGATTATTCTGAAGTTTTTTTCCTAACATAACTTAAAGTTTGGTTCTGGATTGTTTCAAAAATATATCTTTTGTTATCTGACTGGTGTCTAGAACCTATTCGATTGAATGTTCTTTCTTCAAATGGTAGTGTAGGGGAATGTTTTTGTTTATTCTTACTCTATATGAGGGTTGGACCATCCCTTAAGTGAGCCGATTTAATTTAGTTGTTTCTTTATGATAAAATAAAAAAAATTGATTGAGCATATAAATTATATAAATTAAAATATTATGTAATAAAATATTGAGAGATAGTTTATAACATATATGAAACACATGTAATAAACCTGGATATATGTCTAGTCTGATATTTCCTTTGGAAACAATAATAATCTATATGATTTTTTTTAGAGGTTAAGTTTCAAGTTCTAGGGTTGGTATGTTTTCAATAAAGTGATCTTTTATAAGAGTTATTCCTTCGGTTGGGTTGTTGGTTGTTCTTGCTCTTTTTGCCCTTGTTGTGGTTGCAAAGAGATTGTATTGGGTTTGGGTTTGGGTTTGAGTTTGTACGGATTATATTTGAATTTGTACGAGTTAGTTTTGAATTTGTACGAGTTAGTATAAAAAAAAAAGTTTCAAGTTCTAGGGTTTAATATTAAGATTTTGGAGAAGGTTCTAGAGTATAATATGAATGTATGTGTTATGTTGAAAATGTTTAATTTTGTTCTTGAATGATTATTACTTTAATTCAAATATATTGTGATTTATACCTGCATGAAATGATATACTTGTGTATGATGTGTGAATTGGAGGTCAAAAGTTTGTTATGGTTTATTAATTATGGTTGTTCATGAGTATTAAGAAAAAGTGTATGTTATAACATCAATTATGTAGCTTCACAAATGGTATAAGTTACATTGAATAAAACATCTAATTTTTTTTTATCAGCAAAAAAAGAATAAATAATGGAGATATTTCAGGGATACATTAACCCTTATACAAAAACCTCAAACCACTCACAGAACCTCAAGAATAGCATCATACTCTTAACTAACCTGAATTTTTAATAACAAACTTCATGCACACTAGTGTTTCGAGACACCAATCAGAATCAGAATAAGAAAAACATGCTAGTCTAACCTCTGCAGTTACCATGACCAAACTTTCAGCTGAACCATCAGGAAGATTTTACCATGATCTATAGTACCGTTCCTAAAAAATCTTTTCGTTCCATTGTTTCCAAAATTCTCCAACGACAGTTATCCATACACAAAACCATATGTTATTGATGACTTCACTTTCCTTGGTCAACCTAAACTGGGTGAAGTGCTTGGTCAATCAGAATAAAACATCTAGTGGTAAGAAGTTCAATGAGGTTTGTTGTTTCATTAGATTCACATGTTTTGGAGTCTAAATAAAAACACATGTTGAAGTTTGTGTGAGAATATACTTTGATTCATGTAGTCGAGATTGTGTACCTTAGGAGCTAAAATGAGTCAGGTGTTAAATTTCTAGTGGTGAATGCTTAATATGGATATTCCAAAAGATGTCAATAGACATTACTTGATGAATATACTAAGTATGTGGATCCATGAGTGATCTGTAAGTATGCATGCATGTGTATGATGAATAAAAACATGAATTGTGTGTGTGATTATCTGTTCCAACATTATTAGAATAAACTTAGACGGTATGGATTTTATTTAGTTCATTTTTTTTAGCTTATCTTTGCATTATTTCCTATGTGATGATTAGTTAGGAATGAATAGGTATAAATACCTTTTTGGTCCCAACATTTAGGTTAATATTTAATTTACTATAATGGTTTTTAAAAAAAATCATTTTCTCCACGTCAGAGTCTCGTCATCATCCTCAACCCTAAACCCTCTTTTTTTCCCTCTCTCTCAACCCTAATCATCTTCCTTTGCAAATGCAACCTTTCTCCGGCCTCACATTACCCTAGGGCTTTCGTTAATCACTTTAATAAAAGGTTGTTGTTCGGTGCAGTGGAAGCACACAAGGTTGCTTTTTCACTGGAGTTTCTCAACTATTCAAAAGATTTCAATTCTCTTTGTCGTGATCTACATGTTTTAATTTTCCTTCCATGTTAGAATTAAGTCTTTTGTAAAGATTAGATTAGAGGTAATATGGTCAGCTTTAGGTAATATGTGAGGATTAGGGTTGTGTTTGAGAATGGGCAGGTAGATCTAGTGGAGGTTTTTACTGTGGTACAAAGGAAGACTTGGTCTTGGGTCACAGTAAAAGAAAAATTGGTTGTTTTCTCCAACTCAAACTGGTGTTTGGAACCTCATTGTTGTGTCAGGTATTTGAAAGATTGATTGTTTGGTTTTATTAACTAATGTTTTTGCCCAGACTTGGAAGTGGTGGCATGTTTTGTGCAGGTTTCATCGGGTCCTCCCACCTGGTAAGGTTGGATTGAGGTTTGGAAGGTATAATGTGTTTGTGCAGGTTTTTTTTTTGTCTTTCCTACTTGGCAGGGTAGGGTTGATTATTTTGATCTTAGATTGCAGTAAAGGAAGTGTTTTTTATGTACACTTCTCGATCTGGTGGTGGAATCTTTATGGTGTTTGAACTTTGGGAGATTGATATGTTGCGTTTTTGGTACTGATATGTCCAGTTTTGGGAAGGTGTTGTGTGCTTTTTATAGGATATATCTGGTTTATGTATCCTCATCATAGGATCGGTTTGTTGATGTTGGCGTACTTCAGCCTGCTGCAAAGTTATTGTTTAGTTGTTGGATGTATGTCCTATATTGAGGGTGTGATCTCTTTGGTGGGTATATGTTGGGTTTCTATATCTTGAACTGGTTTTTTATTTTGGTTTGTAGTGTAATGTTTGTTGGATCCTTAGTTGGTAGGGTGCTAGGAAACTTGTTTTGGGTGTTTTGTATAAGGGTTGTGACACTCCTGAAGTGTCTCATTTTATTTTATTTATTCTGATAAAAAAAAGGTAATATGTGAGGATACAAGCTATGAGGTAATAGCTTTGGTACCTAGGTAGGCTTCAAGTAAGTTGTTTTTGTGTCTTTCTTCACATCTAATAACATTTCTTGTATAAGGTTAAAACATCCTTTCAACTCTCTTATTTATTTATTTATAAAAATATACATCAAGACATCTATAAAATTTTATTTGGATTAATCATAAAATAAATACAATCAATCATAAAATAAATACAATATACAGTGGAATGGAAAGATACATTTTGGGAACATGACCTATTGAAGATTAATAATATCTAACACATTTTAAGTACTTTAAGTTTCTAAACTCAACTCCATGAATTTATTGCACAAGAGTGTACATCAATTTTATGTTCTATGACTTAAACCTTAATTGAAGTAAGAATATATTTTTTTGGTAATAGGTTATGTGATTAATACTTCAAATAAACAACATATCATCATATTATTTCAAACATGTAATTTCAAACTATTGGAATCAACATTCATAATCTTTTATATATATATATATATATATATATATATAATACCATACAAAATTCAACACTGTGCACGATCATATCTACTAAATTTAGAATCATTACATGTAAACATGAGTACATAGGAATTTGTACAAGAATTCACTATAAATTTTGTTGAGTGAAATTTATTTATTTTTTAAATAAGTCATTTTTTTCTCATTCTAATTAGTTCAAAAGTTACTAACTACAGAGACAATTTCTCTAGTCTCCCAAACCAGCAGATAGAACATACAGATCTACCACAAAAAATCCGTACAGCCCGTACAATTTCAAAAACCAACCCGTACAAAATCAAAATTAACCTGTACAAAATCAAACCTAACCCGTACAAACCCAAATAGACTCAAGACCAAACCCAATACAATCTTTTTGCACCCACAACAAGGGACAAAAAGAACGACAGAAGCTTAGAACAACAAATAGCCCAACCGAAGGAGTAACTCTTATAAAAGCTCACTTTATTGAAAACATACAAGCTTTAGGATCAATGCACCACTCAGAGTAAGTAAAACTAGCAGAAACAGTTTTAGAAGTTACCCAAGACCAAGCCTTTAATTGTGCCAAAGTGAACGCTTCCGAAGGATCGATCACCCCTCCTTGAAATATATGTTTATTCCTGTGCTTCCATAATTCACTAACTATAGCAATCCAAACACAATTCCATACTACATTAACCAATTAATTTGCTTTCAAAGTTGTATATCTATACATGCTACCAAATAATTAATAAAAAAAGTTATAATTCTATCTATTATAGAACAACATCCTCAAGTAACCTGTCCATTTCAATATACTTTAAAAATAATTATTATTTTTATATAAAATTTACTTGTAATCAAAGTAACAAACTAACCTAGCAGAAAACTTTCACTCCTAGTCACTTGAAAATCTAATATAAAACAATGTAAGAATTTAAACAGTAAAGGGATTAGGTTGAAAGAGACTGAGATAAAAAATAAAAATAAAAGGTAAAAAAAAAAAAACGAGAGGAGGGAAAAGAATGGGCTTTGGACCAGTGTACAACTTCTCACAACTATAATCTCTAAATTTTTTTAACTTTTACATTTAAAATAATTTGTATTAAATTAAATAATTTAATTATAATTGTTCAAAATATTTTTAATTCTAGAATGATCTATTTAATATAATATTTTAATGTTACAAAATGTATTTTAATTAAATGTAAACAAATTCTCATAATTGTCATTAATTATTTGTATTGTATTTATTATTATTTGAAAACAATTTTCAAAGTTTTGTACTTTTTTATTGTAATGTGTTATATAACTAAATATGAACTTACTAGTTATTTTATAAAATACATTAATTTTTTTAACACGAAGAAAATTAATATTTTAGTCAGATTTTCAACTGGTTCTGTAAAATAAAAATAAATTAAAAATATTTTATTATTTAAAGATAAAGTCTTATGTGATTAAAAAATTTAATGATCACTTAACTCTTTTATTATATATATTGTATATGTAAATTGAACCGAGTAGTTCTTACTCTTAAATTTAAAGTTATCTTCTCGATTCCTAGATTATTAATTTATTTTGACTTCATAGTCTATCAGATATTGATAAAGACAATCTTCGTGATGTTGACCATAAATGGTTTAAGATGAGCGTGATAAGACTAAAATCAAATATGGATTACTTGTTAATTAATGATAAGTTAACGAAAAAAAGACTTAGAACCTATTATTATAAATAGTATAAAGAGATGGCCCAATAAAACTAAAAAAATTCATTATCTAATAATATAAATAAGTGATGAAGTGAACAAGTAGGTGAATTTCATTTATGACATATTTAATACTGAAACTAACTTAGATCATCAAGTAGTCATGATGAATAGAAGTTGAAGACTTGAAGGAGAATTAATTGTTGTCATCTTCAAATAAGTCCCATAAAAATAAAAACACAAACAATAAAACTATAAAATAACTAAATTTTTCAATTAATTTTCAATTACTTTTACCAAACACATAAGTTAATACTAATAGTTAATTTATCATTATTTTACAACCTTTCTTTGACAAAAAAATTATTTTTTATTTTTATTATTTTAATAGTGAATTGAGTTCGTGTTGAAATTAATATGGTAGAGGGATAATTTGCCAGTCATTTGTACCTTTTGCTTTCATAGTACAAAATATTTGTGAGCTCTGACTTTGGGTGTAAGATTTTGTTCTCTTTTTAATGAATATGTGGATAATTTTTTTTGTATTGAAGAAATATGCATGATAGTGGAGTTTGACATAGGGAAAATACTAAAGTTAGTGTCTTAGAATGAAATTAGAGAGAATCTAAATAAAAAAGTAACTCTTTAATTTGAGCATGTTTACGGAGGAGAAAATAAAATAAACTATATATAAACTAAAAATAAAAATTTAGAAAATTATACACTTGAGTATCTATAAGATAGTTTATATATAAACTAATTTTAACTTACAACATCATAAATAGCATTTGTTTACAATATTTGCTTATAAACAAAATTATTATTTTAATGAATCTCACGTATATAGGTATATAGGTGGATTAAAATTAAAGAGAGTGAAATTTATATTAAAATAATATTTTTATTCATATTGAAATACTTATTTCTCACAATATAGGTTGTGAGATTTTGCAGTTCAGATAATCTAATAATCTTATATTTGAATTTTAAAATATACAAATATATAAAAATAAATATTTAATTACTTCTACCGTATGTGTTGTTTTTTTTTTCTTAAAACACTATTTATTTATTTACTTTCCAGAATATGTGATTCTAACAAAATTTTATATTTATAAAATCATATCCATATATATGTTAATTTATATTCAGTAAAGGAAGTGATATGATGAATTTTAGTGATATTGAGATTGATTTTTAATGTTACTGTTATTAAAAAATTTATGTAGTGTTTATATACACAATTTTTACCTTTAATCTCTCCTCTTAAAAATATTATAAGCTGAATTAAACCAAAACTCAAGAGATTCATCACTTTGTCAAGTCTATTTATCATTAAAAGTCGAAATCGGCCTCGAACCTTGCACTACCTCCAGAAGTTGACACACCTGAAGCCTCTCCCACTCAAAGAGACCCCTTCTCCAAAAAAAAATTCATCTTCAAACATTGTTACTCAAAACCCCACAAAGACTCAACGAAATATCTTTATCAACGCTAAGAAAGTAAAATCTCGAAAATTTACTCTTCAAAGTAACATTATCCACCCATTTGTCTGTCTTCTTAGAAAGAAATATCATTCCCGCTACCAACTTCCCACTTAAAGCAGTCTTCAAAACTCCTACCCCATTCTTCCAACTTCCAAATCTCCTTCAAGTCCCTCCACCAGAGATATTCACAACTATTCATCCTAGGTTGTTTCAGAAATATCCAACCTCCATACTTAGACTCTACAATCTCATTCCATAAACCACCCTTGGACGAACCTATGCCAAATCCATTTTTCAACAAGGTTGTGTTAAAGACCTTAATATCAATAATGTCAAGATCTCCAACATCACGAGACTCAAACTCCCAACCCCAAAGAAAGTCCCTCTAATTTTTTTCGATCTTCTTTAATACAACTGAAGGAATTCTGAATAAGAATAAGAAATTAAACCCTTGATTATTTTAACTACCAATTATTTAGTTTCTAAATTTGGTAGCAAAAATCTTGATTGCTAATTAGATACCGATTTAAAAACTTTAACAATAATAGAAATTAATTTAGAAACCATTTTTCTTTTAGTTTTTAAAATGGTTTCTAATTTAGTTAGTATTGCAACTAATTATTTTAGTCTATAAAAATTAGTTTCTATTTCATGATTTTCTTATAATGATAAGTTACATACACCAAATTGGAACTCAGACTCATAGGTCCCTAGCAAGATTGGCACATGAATATGGTCCACTCGTGTATCTGCAGCTTGGAGAGCTAGGGTGCATGGTGGTACCTTCACCAGAAATGGCCAAAGAAGTGATGAAAACACATGATGTCATCTTTGCAAATAGGCTTCGTGTGCTTGTTGTTGATGCTATCACTTATGGCTCTAAGGGCATGACCTTCAGCTCTTATTGGAGGCATATGAGAAATATTTGCACCATGGAACTGCTAGCACCAAAGCATGTTGACTCCTTCAGATCAATCAAGCAGCAAGAGTTGTCAAATTTTGTCAAGAAGATATCTTTGAGTGAAGGGTCACCTATTAATCTCACTGAGAAGATTAGTTTTTTGTCATATGGACTTATATCTCAGATTCTTTTTGGTACAAAATCCCAAGACCAAGAGGCTTACGTGGAACATATGAAGGGTGTTGTTGAGACAATTGCAGGGTTCTCTGTGGCTGATCTGTATCCTTCTATTGGAATTCTTCAAGTTATTATTGGGATTAGGATCCATCAGGTACTTCAGAACATTGTCAAGGATCACAGAGACAAAACTTTGGACACACTGGCTTTTGGTGAAGAAGATAGGGAAGATCTAGTTGATGTTCTCTTAAGGCTTTAGAAAAATGGTGATCTCGAACACCCCTATCAGACAACTCTGCAAAATAAATACAAAATGGCCATGAACACCCCCTATCAAAGCAACCTTTTGGTATGTTTCAGTTATCTCTGCAAAATTGTCTATATAAAACTAATACTTTGTATGTATGATGTTTTTTGCTCGTTTGGTTGATGATTGATAGAGTCCAAGTAGATCGATAATACAAGTTTATGGATATGACAGAAACACATTTTTTATTATTGATTGAAATTTATTAAAAATAAATACTTATCAGATAAAATTTAATGAAAATCACTGAAATATCAGTAAAAGCATGTTGTTAGCCGTTTTTAAGTTATTTACATTAACTGATAGATTTGACTGTGATGAACTTTTTGGTGATTATTGAACTTGTTAGAAGTGTAACACACCCTGATATTTCTTTCAGGACATATTCAGTGCTGCAAGCACACTTCATCCACAATCTTGGAGGGTTAATTGATGTGTTTTTATATCTTGTTGTGGTATGTTAATGTGGCTGATGTGTTCTAATGTTTGTTGGATTCCCAGTTTATTGGATGACAAGAAGCTTATGTTAAGATATTAGTATAAGAATTAAGATACTTTTGAAATACCTCATTTTATTTTATTTATTCTTTAGTGATAAATAAAACTTCATCAATAATTATGGATAATGTCAGAATTAGTGAAGAACCCTGGGGTGATGTTGAAAGTGCAAACTGAGGTAAGAAAGAACTTTGATGGAAAAGGATATGTGGATGAAACAAGTATTCATGAGCTGAAATACTTGAGATCGGTTATCAAAGAAACATTGCGTGTGCATCCACCTGCTCCATTGCTGCTTCCAAAGGAATGCAGTGAGAAATGGGAGATTAATGGGTATGAGATACCAGCCAAAAGCAAAGTGATTGTTAATGCATGAGCATTTGAGAAGGATCATAATCACTGGATTGAAGCAGAGAAATTTGATCCTGAAAGGTTCCATGATAGCTCAATTGATTACAAAGGTGGTAAGTTTCAGTTTATCCCATTTGGCATCAGTCTTGGCATTGTGAATGTTTAATTCTCACTTGCAAATTTGCTTTTCCATTTTGATTGGAAGTTGCCTTAAGGGAATAGAACTCAAGAAAACATGATTTGGTGTGGATTCCTATCACTCACTACTCACCTCTTTGAACACTCTAATGCATATTTTATCAAGTGCTTATATGTTGAAACTATGCACCATATTATAATTAGAAAAAAAAAAGCAACTTTTTTGTTAAAATAGAATATTTTTGAAGATTATATTGCATATTTCATCTAGCGTTGTTGAAAATCATGTTTTAGATTACAACCGAAAAAAAAACAATTTTTTTACTAAAATTAAGTAATTTTAAAATTATATTAACCAAATCGTAATTATAAATTAGAGTAATTCAATTTGTAGTTAAATTAATATTTTCTTACTTCATCATGTTGAACTTATTTATTTATATGTTACATGTAGTAGTAGTGTTGTAAAACCATATAATAACTTCTTCCTACTTGAAATTGAGTTGATTACATATCTTAATCACATCACATCAAACAAACATATTTTAACCTTTTCTTCTTCTGCATTAGAGCATATTAATTATACATTCAAATTGTTTATTACAACCTTACACATACGAATTTATAAACATGTATAATGACAAATCTTAATAATGTACATGTAAATTCTACTAAAAAAATATATCTTCTATATTAACATTTGGTTTCCATTTTGTCATTTTTATTATATGAATGATAACTTCGTATCAATATGCATGCATTACATGTGTTGCGAAACTGTATAAAATGGTTTTTAATATTTTTACACACAAAATAATGCTAATAAAATATTTAAAAATACTTCATGAGAATGAAATTTTCATTTGAAAATTATGTTTAAAACTAGTTATAAATAAAATAATATATTTGAGGTTTAAAATTGTGCTACAAAATAATATTTTGTAAAACGGTTAAAAAATTATAAATAAACACATAATAAATATATTCAAATTTAATTTGATAAACATATTTAGACTAAAAAAACATGTACCCTCATAATTAAAAACATATATAAATGTTTTCAAAATTCCTATTCATTGCAAAAATATACCTTCACAATAATGTAATGTTTGAGGTTTTAAGTTTTTCAGAAAAATGTGAAAGTTGTATATATATCGAGGGAGAAAATATTCAAATTAAATGTTTTTTATATATTTGATAGAAGTATCATAATAGATATAATTAAGAAATTATTTTGTTTCATCTCATGAAAAAACTATGAGACTATAGAATTATACAAGATATAATTAGAATTTGAGTTCTCAAGTATATGACTTTTTTATTGCTATTTTAGATTTTAAAGTATGATTCATCTTATTTTTATATTTTTCAAAGGTAGCATTCGTAGTTGACTACCATGCAATGGCAATAACATGGTTGCACACGTTAAGGTAGTGTCATTCTTGGTAGGCAACCGATTCTTAAAAAGGCTTCTTCTTCCTGCACCCCTACATTTATCTTCCTGCACCCCCACAATTTTCTAAATTCCGAAATTAGGACACCATAGTTACCGAAAATAGGAATCTGGGAGTGTGCTACGGATTCAGCAATCCAAAACTGAATAATTTTTTTTTTCGGATGAGGGGGTATTCCAGAAGCAATTTTTGTATAAATTATTGATTTCCGGATTTCCAGATTGCTGAATCCATAAGTCTAATTTTATTATGGATTTTTAGATCCAGAATTCTTTTTTTTTTTAAATTACAGATTTTTTGAATCCGGAATGCATATTTCTGTTACGGATTGGTGGATCCATAATGCTTTTTTTGAATGATGCATATTTTAAATTACGGATTGGTGGATCCGAAATTTTACTGGGAATGCCAATCCAAAATTTTTCTGGATTCCGTAATCCATAATGCAAAAAATAAATACAGTTCAAGTGCATTTTATGATCTTTAAAGAATAATAGGGACAATTTAATCTTTGCATATAATTGTGGGGGTGCAGGAAGAAAAATGTAGGGGTGTAGCTTAAAAATTGCATCTGAAATATCCGTGCCACAATGTCCCTGCAAACTGTTTCTTCCTGCACCTCCATACCTTCTTCTCTCACCTCCATATATTTTTAAATTTCCAAAAATACCCCTCTATAATATTTTGGGTTACATAATTCGAAAATTATTTTTCAAATTTATAATTAACTTTCAAATTATGTAATCCGGAAGCCTTTTTTCAGATGCATTATTACTTTTCGAATTACATAATCTAAAAGTCAAATTACATAATCCGAAAGTCTTATTTAGCTTCCAGATAATGTAATCCAGAAGTCTTTTTTCAAATGTATTTCGGATTACATAATTCAGAAACTAGTTTATGGGATTATTACTTTTCAAATTACATAATCTAAAAGTCAAATTACATAATCCGAAAGTCTTATTTAGCTTTCAGATTATGTAATCCAGAAGTCTTTTTTCAAATGTATTTCGAATTACATAATTCAGAAACTAGTTTATGGGGTAACAAAAAGGATAAAAATGTATTTTCGTATTGTGTATGGAGGTGGCAAAAGAAGATATGGAGGTGCAGGAAGAAACCGTCGTCCTGCATTTGCACAAATAAAGTGGACCGTTTGGGACTTTGTGATCCCCAAGACCTACACACGAATACCTTTTAGTAAGTAGGCAACATAGGGACTAACCGAGCATGGTCACCCAAGGCACAAGGTGGGAGTGAGAAGGATGCATGAATGCACACGACATGGAGCCAACCAACAAAAGCATCCTCGTTACAACTCACTCACCCTCACATTCGCTAAACACCACACCACAAAATGGTCCACCCTTCACTCGCCATTGACTAAACCTTTTTGGTTGATTTCTTTATAGTTTTTCATTGAGTTATGAGATTTTGATCAATAAAAGTTTCATTTTTCAATTCTTTATAGGAGTTGTTTTTATCTTCTTATCTCTTGAATAACTGAATTTTGTGAAAGGTTGTACTATAACGTATGATTGAGAGTTTTCCTTATCTTAAAGTTTAGTTTTTTAGTTAGTTCATATTTATCTAATTAATTTCTTGGACAGATGATTTAAGAGAAAGAAGATAAGTATTTTCATTGAATATACGCATACTTTACTAGTGAGCTTCAGTTGAATCAAATTGACACATGTTCAATCTGGTTTAGTTGCGTTTGAGGATTGAGAAAGTAATAATCTTTAGAGAACCTGTAATAAATTCATTGGTGGAAGAACTTAGGAGTCAATTTGCCTTCTTTACTAATCTAAATCATCATTTATATTTTTCTGTTTAGCGATCACAACCCCTTTTGCTTCAGTGTTATTGCTAGTTTTCATTGTTTGCAAATAGGTTTTGAATTATGTTCACGAAATCATTATTGGATTCGTTGAAAAATGACTTGTAATCATATGACCACTTCTATACTATCCTCTCTCTAGCGTTAGAGAAATTTGACAGAAAAACGACAACTATTAACCTCCACATAGAATCCTAGATGGAAACACTTCTTTTAAGCTACACAAATATCGTTTAGTAAGCAACAAGGTGGGAAAGAAAAGATGCATGTCTAACCGTTCAATGCACAAGGCATGGAACCAACCAACAAAAACATCTCGTTACAACTCACTCACCCTCAAGTTCGCAAGAAACTGCGTGAATTTGCGATCCCCTAAGACCTCCACATAGAATCCTAGACGAAAACATTTCTTCTCAGCGACACATATATCGTTCAATAGGTAGGCAACATAGGGACTAACGAGCATGGAGCCAACAAACAAAAACATCCTCACTGCAACTCACTCACCCTTAAGACACCACACCACGACATGGTCCACCCCTCACTCACCATTGGCAAGTAAGCAAATGGAAACACCGTTCACATCATTAGATTGGAAATGAACAATCTACATGCATAGCCCAACTTCTCGTGATCACGAAGCCAAAGTTTCAACCTGTCTCATCCTAGCATCCTTGTGGCTAGTACCCCAACACCATCCAATTAGATCAAATGATGTTGCCTAGTGTCCTTCAGTTTCGAGAGGCAACAAAATTGGACCCTACTTTTTACTGATTTCATGAAGATGGTATTGAAGAAGACATGCCAATGAAGTCAGGCCTTCCCTCAAGTGATCACCAAAGATAAAACTCTTCTTCATTCGTGCGGTTACTCCCAACACCATCTATGTGGATCAAATGATATCGCCTAATGTCCTTAAAATTTGAGAGGCAACAAAATTTGACCTTATTTAACACCAAATCTGCGAAGATGGTGTTGAAGAAGCCACGCCAATGAAGTGAAGCCTCTCCACAGATGGTCACAACCTTTCTCATAGGTACGATTACTCCCGCAAAACCATATATGCAGATCAAATGATGTCGTCTAGTACCCTTCAGATTCGAGAGACAATAAAATTGAGTCCTATTTGACACCAATTTCACAAAGGGGTGTTGAAGGAGAAACAACACAAATGAAGCCAGGTCATACCCCTGATGGTCACAAAAATCACCCATGACGAAAAACAGTGTCACCTAAGGTCCTTAGAAAATCAAGAGACAACAAAATTAACCCCAATTTGGCACCATTCATCCATTACAAATGTTAAAATAAGCCACACGATGAATCCCACAAAGTTTCTAAATTGAATATGGCAAGTTCCAACTTTGGGTCACAAGTCGAACGATTTTCTAAACAACGATTTTTTGAATGTTTTTTCTCAATCCATCACATAATAATATCAAGAAGATGCCCACCATATTTCATTAAGATTGGCCAAGATTTTGAATTTCGTGATTTTTTTTTCAAAACTGTCAAATTTCCAAAATTCAAAAAACTTCAAGATGGCTTGATTTTCCCAAACCTTCCCAACATCATTTTGAGTCTCATTTGTGGTTGATTCCCACCAAGAAGGTTAACAAACCATGAAGTTAAAATTTCATGACTTTTGATACCAAAATCTCACTAGTCACCAAAACCTCAATACATGACTAAGTACAAATCAAACCAAGATAGATGACTTGGTTTTGCCCCTAAAACTTGCCAACGTCATTTTGGGTCCACTTGTGCTTGATTCCAACCAAGAGGACCAAAAAACCATGAGGTCAAAATTTCACGACTCTTGGCACCAAACATTTGACAAACACTAACACATATTTCAAAAAACTCATACCTACCCTGGTCAAACAACAATTAAGGGAAGAGATAGCTAGACTAAAACAAGCACATAACACAATGATATTTTTTCAAACTTTACATACTCTGAATAATAAAAGTTGGAACCTCAGAAGAAATTAGGCAATCATGAGCTGCCGTCTCAATTAACACTGGATGTACTTGTATATCTTATAACTTCAATGATCATAAATAGTGAATGGAAATGGAATAAAACCTAAAGCATCACATTAAGTCTTCACTGCAACAGATAATCAAATCATCAGGGTCATTCCAAATATTCCAAATTCTGTTGTTTCTCATTCCCATATTGGAGATAGAACTAAATAGAGCTTTCATATACTCTCATTCTCATATTAGAGAGAAAACTGAACAGTGCTCTCATATTGGAGATAGAACTAAATACACCTTCATGTTGGAGATCATTATCATATTGTAAGATAGAAGAGATCATATCAGATCAAGGATGTGGTTGGGACATATTCAGAATGTAACCCAAAACTACTAAAAACAATAAAATGCAAGATTATTTCGCAGCAAACAAAACAATACAAAATCAAATTGTCCAATGCTCTTGATAATTTAGTAAATGAAGTAATAACTAAAAAAATGACCTTTCAAATTTGCTACACCTAAACAAATCCAAAACTAATCCGGTACTATACTAAAGATCAATAATGATCTATTTTCAATACTTTCAATTGCACCATGTAAAAGGATCAAATTCCACAAATGAAGACATAAGAAATATAAGGTTCACATATCCCTGGCTAGTGTTTCCACATCCTACCTCACATATCAGTCTAAATATGTTCAATGTACAAAGTTTCAAATAAAAGGGAGACATCTTCACCAAGCACTGTATTATTGTCAACCTTTAGTGTTCTGAAAAGGAATCAACATAATCACAAATCAAATAGCTAGATTTGATGGATTTCAATAATCAAACAAGAACTATATTCAAATCTATGTTTTTTAATCCTCAACCAGAATCCTGCTTAAACTCTTATGCCTGTTACAATTAGGCATGAAATCCCACCCTGCACGATTATCCAAAGAATAATAACTAGAAAGAAAATAATGAATGCAAAAGATTAAGAAAACCTTAAGTTTCACATGAACAACATGTTTCCCAAACATATAACTAACACACATCCATGATCTCCCTGTAAAGGACGAGCGGAAGCCAGGAGAATTAAATCGAGAAAACTAATCTCTATCTTAAGAGATTACATGCAGTGCAGGAAAATTACAAGAAACAATTCCAAGTACTGATGGAGAGAAACAGGTTGACAATTCAACCTTTATGTCAAGAAAAATTACATGATAAGAACAAATTAACAAGCTTCTGAGATTGAACAAGATCAGGAAGGGATTAAAATTGAGATTAAAATTGAGAAATATAGCAATCAATAAGATGATCAGACCAGTAAAGAGTATAAGATCATATCCGGAATTCACAAAGACAGCCACTGCTTCAACAACCAACCACATAGTAAAAGACAAATCCTCCCCCAAATTCAAGTGCCTCTAGTACTCTTATAAACCCAAAACGCATCCCAAGCCTATGAGAAACACAAATGTGTAGGAAAAGTAAGAAAGTTGTTTGATAGCAATGAACACAAACAAATGCAAGTCGAAGGGAATGGAACTCAGTCCTCGAATGAATAACCACGACACTTACAAATAACACATCCAAGAATGCAGTGAAACTAAATAACCTAGCTGAGAAGTAAGAAGAAAGAAGCAAAGGTTGTTTTGACAAAAAAGAAAATGGAAGGAAACGAAACTCTTTGCTATTAAATGACTTCATTTCTGAAAGAAATGTCTCAGGGGACTAGAAAGAGAAAATAAAATGGCTGACATAGACGTTTATAGTGTCTGTCATAAAGAGGTAATCCCCAGTCCACAAGTTTATCCATGAATAGTAGCAGCAAAGAAAATAATAAAAGCAACGAATAAAACCTATGTTTTATGTGTGAAACAAAAAACATGAACTCCAAAGCCCATTGAACAAGGCTGCTGCAGAGATTGGAGATATAAATCCTTACTACCTCCCTAGGCTTCCACCAGATGGCAGATGAAGAGGATATCCCGTTTGAAAAAAATATCTGCAAAGCATCAAAGCAATTAAGACCATAATAAATTAATTCAGGGAAGTGAAACCATAATAATTATAATTAGTCCCTTAGAGAAAAAAACAAGAGACATTTGCAGTATCTTCATGTTCTCTTGTGTATACAGTCTCACACTCTTGATATCAGTCAATATATCATACTTGCATCCCGTCCCGTTTACATTGTCTTGTCTGGTACCTATCATATTTTCTTTTCATACTATTTGCAACTATACAAACTAGTAAAGTTAAAGTCTTAGAAAGCAACAGACAAAATTTCATGTGTCCATATTAATAACAGGGTCACTAAACAAGTTAGCTAGAAATTAGTACAATACTAAAAATATGCCAAAATGAAGATTAAATGCCATTCACCTTCAATTTTGAGAACTGATCAGCCAACAACAGATCCTATGAACCAAGTCAATCAATCTAAAGAAAGATAAACAAAATATAGAGTATCAAAAAGATTGAAATTTTGTAATTTAACTTTTAAGTTTAGGACATCCATGTAAGTATGTTTGAAACAAACCACAGTTATATCAAGCTTAGCATGATTAATTATGAAATCCATATGCCACATAGGCATTTTTTACCACTCCTTTTTACTTCTCAGTGTACTTCCTATTTTTTTCTTAATTTATTTTTGGTGCCTAACAATAAAACATTATGAGCAAAAGAGTGGAATTATTATAACTAAATCTTGTCAAATATTAAAAGTTATCTAATAATTCCTGAAAGTTGAGTAAAATTCAATTAAATCTGACTCTACAAACTAGAGTAAAATAAATAAATTCAAAATGCATGTAAAACAGATATTGTACTTGCCAACTAAAGTTTAAATGCCTCTTAAAAAGAATCATGCTTCTAGACTAGCTTCAAAATATTTCATAAATTAAAAAAGATTAAGAACCTTAGAAGGAACTTTAGAGTATGAATATCCAGTGACTTGATATAAAAAAGACAAAGGCCAAACTTTCAGTAAAACTCTTTATAGTAAAAGTATTTTCTACGTTTTTTTCTGAAGCTTCATTTAGAATTCCTTTATTACTTTTGATTGAATTATCTTCCCCTTGAATTATCTTTTATTTCTTGATATAGCTTATATTGTGCTTCTCATATGTCCAATCATAATCTTCTCAATAGGAGATAATTCAACTTTCTCCGAAATATATTTGTTCTTAATTTTATCTTTTCTCATGTCTAACCATCTCATCTCTGCTACACTTACTTATCACTGCTTAATATTAACTAGCATAGAGCATTGACCATCTTATACATGTATTGTAGAGTGTTTGACAGACATTTGATTTCACGAATTGTGCTATAAACATTTTTAGCCAACAGATATTGCTGATCTAGACATGCAAAATGACTATTGATTAAGATTCAATCTGTTACATTAATTCGTTAACTCAATCACTATGATTCTGCCATGAGGAGATAATTCAACTTTCTCCGAAATATATTTGTTCTTAATTTTATCTTTTCTCATGTCTAACCATCTCATCTCTGCTACACTTACTTATCACTGCTTAATATTAACTAGCATAGTGCATTTTATACATGTATTGTAGAGTGTTTGACAGACATTTGATTTCACGAATTGTGCTATAAACATTTTTAGCCAACAGATATTGCTGATCTAGACATGCAAAATGACTATTGATTAAGATTCAATCTGTTACATTAATTCGTTAACTCAATCACTATGATTCTGCCATGAGCAAAGCAAGTTGTTCGCTTTAATTTTCAGAAATAAAATAACAATTCCAACAAGAATGGTGAATGGAAAGGTTTGGAAAACAATAAAAGAGCCAAAGACCTATATTAGAGTATTATCCGAGAAGGGATCAATATTGAGTAGCGAACTTTTCAAACCAATAAGCCAACCATCAAATTAAAGAGTAAAGGCCAACCGCACTTGTCCCATGCTCATCCCACAAAATGCCTCTTATGAACCATAAACCATCAAAATATAACAAAGATTATAATCAAACCATTAAAGAAATAATTAGCTTCACAAATAAAAGAAATTCCACAACTCAATCCTTGGAGATCAAGTAGCGAAAATAACACAAACATCAAACACTATTCAATCCAACAATAGAGGCGAAACTCATCAAGAAATTAGGATATCCTGGGTTGCAGCAGTTGTAAACTCTTTAGGATTTAGGGTCAGAAACTCGAATTGCTGAACTGTGGGCACAAACCTTCTCATCCATGCGGCTATTCCCGCTACACCATCTATGTAGATCAAATAATTTCGTCTAGTGTACTCCAAATTCAGGAGGGAACAAAATCGGATCCTATTTGGCACTGATTCCGCGAAGCTGGTGTTGAAGAAGAAGCCACACAAATGAAGCCAGCCCATACCCCAAGTGGACACAAAAACCACCGTGACAAAAAACAGTGTCGCTTTAATTTTCAGAAATAAAATAACAATTCCAAAGAGAATGATGAATTGAAAAGTTTGGAAAACTAATAAAAGAGCAAAGACCTATATTAGAGGATTATCCGAGAAGACATCAAATTTGAGTAGTGAACTTTTCAAACCAATAAGCCATCCATCAAATCAAAGAGTAAAGGCCAACCGCAGTTGTCCCATGCTCATCCCACAAAATGCATCTAATGAACCATAAACTATCAAAATACAACAAAGATTATAATCAAACCATCAAAGAAATGTTTAGCTTCACAGATAATAGAATTTCCACAACTCAATCCTTGGAGATCGATCAAGTAGAGAAAATAATTCAAACATCGAACACCATTCAAACCAACAATAGAGCGAAACTCATCAAGAAATTAGAATATACTGAGTTGCAGCAGTTTTAAACTCTTTAGGATTTAGGGTCAGAAACTCGAATTCCTGAACTGTGGCAACAAACCTTCTCATTCATGCAGCTACTCCCGCAACACCATCTACGCAGATCAAATAATGTCGTCTAGTGTCCTTCAAATTCGAGAGGCAACAAAATTGGATCCTATTTGGCGCTGATTCCGCGAAGATGGTGTTGAAGATGAAACAACACAAATGAAGCCAGGCCATGCCCCTGGTGGTCTAAAAAATCCCCCACGACGAAAAACAGTGTCACTTTAATTTTCAGAAATAAAATAACAATTCCAACAAGAATGGGGAATGGAAAGGTTTGGAAAACAATAAAAGAGCCAAAGACCTATATTAGAGTATTATTCGAGAAGGCCTCAAAATTGAGTAGTGAACTTTTCAAACCAATAAGCCAACAACCAAATCAATGAGTAAAGGCCAACCGCACTTGTCCCATGCTCATCCCACAAAATGCCTCTTATGAACCATAAACCATCAAAATACAACAGAGATTATATTCAAACCATCAATGAAATATTTAGCTTCACAAATAACAGAATTTCCACAACTCAATCCTTGGAGATCAAGTAGAGAAAATAAAACAAACATCAAACAGCATTCAATCCAACAATAGAGGCGAAATTCATCAAGAAATTAAGATATCCTGAGTTGCAGCAGTTTTAAACTCTATAGGATTTAGGATCAGAAACTCAAATTGCTGAACTGTGGGCACAACCTTTCTCATCCGTGCGGCTACTCCCGCAACACCATCCACGCGGATCAAATAATTTCGTCTATGGTCCTTCAAATTCGAGAGGCAACAAAATTGGATCCTATTTGGCACTGATTCAACAAGATGGTGTTGAAGATGAAGCCACACAAATGAAGCCAGACCATACCCCTGGTGGTCTAAAAAATCACCCATGACGAAAAACAGTGTCACTTTAATTTTCAGAAATAAAATAACAATTCCAACAAGAATGATGAATTGAAAAGTTTGGAAAACTAATAAAAGAGACAAAGACCTATATTAGAGGATTATCCGAGAAGGCATCAAAACTGAGTAGTGAACTTTTCAAACCAAGAAGAAAACCATCAAATCAAAGAGTTAAAGCCAACCACACTTGTCCCATTCTCATCCCACAAAATGCCTCTTATGAACCATAAACCATCAAAATACAACAAAGATTATAATCAAACCATCAAAGAAATGTTTAGCTTCACAGATAATAGAATTTCCACAACTCAATCCTTGAAGAACAAGTAGAGAAAATAATTCAACATCGAACACCATTCAATCCAACAATAGAGGCGAAACTCATCAAGAAATTAGAATATCCTGAGTTGCAGCAGTTTTAAACTCTAGGATTTAGGTTCAGAAACTCGAATTGCTGAACTGTGGCAACAAACCTTCTCATCCGTGCGGCTACTCCCGCTACACCATCTATGCAGATCAAATAATGTCGTCTAGTGTCCTTCAAATTCGAGAGGCAACAATATTGGTTCCTATTTGGCACTGATTCCGCGAAGATGGTGTTGAAGATGAAACAACACAAATGAAGCCAGGCCATACCCGTGGTGGTCTAAAAAATCACCCATGACGAAAAACAGTGTCACTTTAATTTACAGAAATAAAATAACAATTCCAACAAGAATGAGGAATGGAAAGGTTTGGAAAACAATAAAAGAGCCAAAGACCTATATTAGAGTATTATTCGAGAAGGCCTCAAAATTGAGTAGTGAACTTTTGAAACCAATAAGCCAACCGTCAAATCAAAGAGTAAAGGCCAACCGTACTTGTCCCATGCTCATCCCACAAAATGCCTCTTATGAACCATAAACCATCAAAATACAACAAAGATTATATTCAAACCATCAATGAAATATTTAGCTTCACAAATAACAGAATTTCCACAACTCAATCCTTGGAGATCAAGTAGAGAAAATAATACAAACATCAAACACCATTCAATCCAACAATAGAGGCGAAACTCATCAAGAAATTAGGATATCCTGAGTTGCAGCAGTTTTAAACTCTATAGGATTTAGGGTCAGAAACTCGAATTGCTGAACTGTGGGCGCAACCCTTCTCATCCGTGCGGCTACTCCCACAACACCATCTACGCGGATCAAATAATTTCATCTAGTGTCCTTCAAATTCGAGAGGCAACAAAATTGGATTCTATTTGGCACTGATTCCGCAAAGATGGTGTTGAAGATGAAGCCACACAAATGAAGCCAGACCATACCCCTGGTGGTCCAAAAAATCACCCATGACGAAAAACAGTGTTACTTTAATTTTCAGAAATAAAATAACAATTTTAACAAGAATGGTGAATGGAAAGGTTTGGAAAACAATAAAAGAGCCAAAGACCTATATTAGAGTATTATCCGAGAAGGCATCAAAATTGAGTAGTGAACTTTTCCAACCAATAAGCCAACCATCAAATCAAAGAGTAAAGGCCAGTCGCACTTGTCCCATGCTCATCCCACAAAATGCCTCTTGTGAACCATAAACCATCAAAATACAACAAAGATTATAATCAAACCATCAAACAATTATTTAGCTTCACAGATAACAGAATTTCCACAACTCAATCCTTGGAGATCAAGTAGAGAAAATAATACAAACATCAAACACCATTCAATCCAACAATAGAGGCGAAACTCATCAAGAAATTAGGATATCCTGAGTTGCAGCAGTTTTAAACTCTTTAGGATTTAGGGTCAGAAACTCAAATTGCTGAACTGTGGCCACAGCCCTTCTCATCCGCGGCTACTCCCGCAACACCATCTACGCGGATCAAATAATTTCGTCTAGTGTCCTTCAAATTCGAGAGGCAACAAAATTGGATCCTATTTGGCACTGATTCCGCGAAGATGGTGTTGAAGATGAAGCCACACAAATGAAGCCAGCCCATACCCCTAGTGGTCACAAAAATCATCGTGACAAAAAACAGTGTCGCTTTAATTTTCAGAAATAAAATAACAATTCCAACAAGAATGATGAATTGAAAGGTTTGGAAAACTAATAAAAGAGCCAAAGACCTATATTAGAGGATTATCCGAGAAGGCATCAAAATTGAGTAGTGAACTTTTCAAACCAAGAAGCAAACCATCAAATCAAAGAGTAAAAGCCAACCACACTTGTCCCATGCTCATCCCACAAAATGCCTCTTATGAACCATAAACCATCAAAATACAACCAAGATTATATAATCAAACCATCAAAGAAATATTTAGTTTCACAGATAACAGAATTTCCACAACTCAATCCTTGGAGATCAAGTAGAGAAAATAATTCAAACATCGAACACCATTCAATCCAACAATAGAGACGAAAATCATCAAGAAATTAGGATATCCTGACTTTTCCCAAACCCTACCCTCTCAAAACAACAATCAAGAATCAGGGGAAATGATAACTACACTAAAGAATTCAGGTTACCAAAACCTAGCCACGAGAATCCAATAAAAAACAGAAAATCCAAACAAGTTTAGCCAGTCACGAATAAATGCACAACAAAATTCAAAAGCTTCATTGGATAAAGAGCTAGAGTTTAGGGTTACATTTTACCTCGCACAGTCGTTGCTTTAGTTGCTCAAAAAGACGAAGTATACAAACAATAACACAAATTCAAAACGAAGAATGATATATCATGAAAAATAATGCAAACACCATTGCAGAGAAACAAATGACTACGGAATCCTTATGTTTGGTGATCAAATCCGAAAAAATCAAATAGAGGAAATTCTAAACAGAATAACAGAATTTCCACAATTTAATCCTCAACCAATCTTTTTATTTTGACAGACTGCATTCAAATAGCTAAGGCTTCAAATAATCACCAACCTTGTCCTCACACGGCTAGGGTTTCGTCTTGGCTGCGTTCTTGGTGTGATCGTGTTTTTAGGTGGCGTTGTGGAGTAGCACAAGTGGTTCTTCATCTTCAGATTCAGCGTTGGGGTGCAAGGCAGTGACGCGGCTCCTACGTTCTTGTTGGAGTGCGCGTCGCGGGCACAATCGAGTAGCGCCTCTTGGCGCAGTGTTCAAAATGTTTCTAAATCTAGAATGATCTCTTTAATATAATAGTTTAATGTTACGAAACCTATTTTAATTAAATGTAAAAAAGTTCTCATAATTATTTGTATTATATTTATTATTTGAAAAAAAAAAAATCAAAGCTCTGTACCTATTTTTTTATTGTAATAATGTAAAAAAGTTCTCATAATTATTTGTATTATATTTATTATTTATTATTATTTAAAAAAAAATCAAAATTATGTACCTATTTCTTTTATTGTAAAGAGCGGGAACACAAGCACTCACGTGCCTGTGTATCCATATTTTTTATTTTTATATAATTATGTTTAATAGTAAAATTAAATAAATAATATTATTATTTACACATTATTAGTAAAAGTGAAAACAAAATACAAAATAATTCAGAGCAAACATCATTCACCTTTTTCACCCTCTCTTTCAACATTACTATTAATTTTATTACTTCCATTCTCATTGCTAACATGAATCAATATTTTAGAATGAAGTTCCATTTAACCAAAAGTTTGGTCTTCTCATCTTCTTCATTATTTCCAATGGGCAAATGCACACTCATCACCATGTGATTGTAAAATAATAATCCCAAAATATATAGGAACACACAATTCTCCAAAGGAGACTCAAGGCAAAACCCCTTTAATGGAAAAAAACAATCCCCAAAGAATCATTATTGTTGTTGCTTTGTTGAGTTTCTTTACACCACAGACTCCTAAAAGTATCTACCTTTTTCGACCGTGTAACTCTTGCACCCTGTGAAGGCAAAATGGGAGCACTTCAATTCTGAAAACACAAGCGTCCTCATCTGGAGTAAAGTGTCACCATTCATTGGTTTATGATTTTTCCACATTCCCATTAGTCTTTGACCTTGGTCTTTGTAACATGGATAGGAAAAGTTGAATGTGGGGAGATAAGAGAGTGAAACACCAATGATTAATTTGAGAGAGTTATAAATGTTCACGAAACAAAAAATGGAGAATCTTGTTAATGGAATGGTTTTGGTAATTATTATAAGAAACACAAAACAATAATTATATACATACTTACAAAGAGTCAACTATGTAGAAGCCATTGAAAAACACTACTTACTGGTTGATTTGATTTCGTGGTTCTTGAAACAAAATTACGACTAATATTTTGAATAAGAAAATAGAAAACGAAAAAGATATTTGATGGGTTTATAAAGTCTTCAGTTTAGATTTAAATTTAAAATTTTGAAAATTTAAAAAATTTTAAAATTCAAAATTTCGAAATTTGAAAATTTTGAAATATGAATATTTCGAAATTTTAAAATTTAAAGATTTTTTGGGTTTAAAAAATTTAAATTTTTTGAAAATTCAAGAATTTTTAAATTTTAAATTTTAAATTTTTTGAAGTGTTTTAATTTAGGGTTTGAAATTTTGAAAAATTGAAATTTTTTGAAATTTAAAAATTTCGCAAATTTAAAATTCACCATTTTGGTTTATGAGAATTTATGAAAATCACAAAATAGGTCATATTGTTTAGCACAAAAACCTTGAGAAAGAATGAGATTTGGGTTGTCCATAGTGGTTGGTAGGGCAATGGTGCATCCCACAATAGCTTGCAAATCCCAGGCCATAACGCATGAAAGTTCTTCAAACTGCAAATCGCATATAATAAAATTAAAAGAGATTAAGGAAGAAAAGAGATACAAAGAATAGAGAGAAAAGGTAATGAGACCAAAAGATTAATTTGAGAGAGTTATAAATGTTCACAAAACAAAAAATGGAGAATCTTGTTAATGGAATGGTTTTGGTAATTATTATAAGAAACACAAAACAATAATTATATACATACTTACGAATTTGCAAGAGTCAACTGTGTAGAAGCCATTGAAAAACACTATTGATTTGATTTCGTGGTCTTGAAACAAAATTACAACTAATATTTTGAATAAGAAAATAGAAAACAAAAAAAATATTTGATGGGTTTATAAAGCCTTCGGTTTAGATTTAAATTTAAAATTTTAAAAATTTTAAAAATTTTAAAATTCAAAATTTCGAAATTTGAAAATTCTGAAATATGAAAATTTTGAAATTTTAAAATTTAAAGATTTTTTTGGGTTTAAAAAATTTTAAATTTTTGAAAATTTAAAAATTTTTAAAATTTAAATTTTAAATTTTTTGAAGTGTTTTAATTTAGAGTTTGAAATTTTGAAAAATTGAAATTTTTTGAAATTTAAAAATTTCGCAAATTTAAAAATTTTGAAAATTTAAAATTTAAAATTTTGAAAAGTTTCAAATTTAAAAAGTTTGAAAAATTTTGAAACCTGAAGGATTTTACACAGTGGCAGCAGTTTCTAAATGGAATCCTTGTAATTGGAAACCAACTACCATTATGAATCCACTCTGCCACAATTCTACACCTGTGGCCCATCGAACAACTCTCTCCTTGCCTATGTCTGCAGTGAGTCAATCAAAATCGCCGACTTCGTTACTAACCGTCATCCGTTCCACACTCGATGTTGAGTCGGAATCCATTACCGCCATGGCACTGAACCTGACAATTGCAGCGGTACGTTCTTTCCCTTTCAATGTTTTATGTATTAGCACAATAAGAATAATATTATTATCAATAAATAAAACATAAAAAATAAAAGTAAATTCATACCATGCAATTTCATCTTCTATTTTATAATTGAAAGATTACTGGTTGGGTTCCTGGTCGTGGAACGTAAGAAAGACTTCTCATATTTTGAATATGAATTTGAATATGAAGATGAAAAGATAGTTTGATGAGAGAAAATAATGAGAGAAAAATATATGTTTAGTTTTGATTTTTAAAAATAATGTCATCTCTTCTGTTATATATTTCTGTTATACATTTAAAACTGTTAAAAAAATGAAATAATATATTTTTAAATTTTCAAAATAGTGAAATAAAATATAAATCTAAGAATAAAATTGAAATAATATTATATGACAGTTAGAAGGGGAATCCCCTTTATATGACAGTTAAAAGATAGATAGATATATTATATATATATAATATATATATTATATATAATATTTATATATATAGGTATAGATATGTTACATAACAAAATATGGACGTACTAGTTATTTTATAAAATACACGAATTTTTTATTTTAGTCAGATTTTCAACTGGTTCTGCAAAATAAAAATAAATTAAAAAATATTTTATTATTTAAAGATGAGGTGTTATTGATTAAAAGAAATAGTAACCAATAAACTCCTTTATTATATTCTAGTGGGAACAGAGGCATTGCCTGTGTATCCACATTTTTTATTTTTGTTTCTTTAGTATTTTTTTATTTTTCAAAAACAATTTCTCTTAATAAAATTAAAATGAGAAGTTAAAGAGTAGTGTGTATCCATATTTTTTATTTCTCTTTTTTTAGTATCTTTTTATTCTTCAAAAACAATTTCTCTTAATAACATTAAAATGAGAAGCTAAAGAGTAGGTTAATAAAATAGTAGAGCGGTCATTAAAAGTTACATATGACAAAGAGAATGAATGAATTTATTTATTTACATGAGAAGTATGGTAGAAAGTGGGGAGTAGGTACGTATACACGAGAGAGAAAGTGGAAAGTAGGATACATGGGTTATGTGTAGTGGAGAATCATAAAATCCATTTCTTAAATCAATTTTAAAATTCTACAATTTTAATAAAAGAGAATATCAGTTTAAATAAAAAAAGTAACGTAACAAATATCCACTCTCCCACTAAAGTGATCCACAAAATATTACAAATATATTTAATTTTTTATTTAATAGAGAAGAAGATACTAATCATTCTCTCCACTCTCCAGTTAAATAATAACAAATAAAATAAATTTTAAAATTATTTTATTAATTTTTTAAATTATAAAATGTCCAAATAACCAAAATAAATTAATACAATAAATTATTAAGTAAGGATAAAATGGAAAAAAAATTAAGAGCAGTTAAAAGGAGAATAAGAAATGACACAATGACCATAATACAATAATAAAATTAAATATTAATATAATGATAAAATAGGAAAAAAATTAAGAACAGTTAAGAGGGGAATTTCCTTTATATATAGGTATATATTCTATATACAAATATTATAATTAAATATTACTTATAGGATATTGATAAAAAGATGGGTTTTTTTTATGTTTACTATAAATGGTTTAAGATTAGCATAATAACACTAAAATAAAATATGGATTACTTGTTAATTAATAATAAGTTAACAAATAAAATATTGAGTTTGTTAATATAAATATTATAATAAATGACCTAATAAGACTAACAAAGTCCATTATCTAATAATATAAATAAGTGATGAAGTGAAAAGATAGGTGAATTTTATTTATGATACAATTAATACTGAAACTAACTTAGATCATTAAGCAGTCGTAAAATCATGATAAATAAAGGAGAATTAATTATTGTCATCTCGAAATAAGTCTCATAAAAGTTAGTCGAAAGGTAAACAAGCTTTCAAACAATATATTATCAATTTTTACCAAGTTAGAAGTCAAAAGAAAGTTAAAAGGTAAACAATCTATCAAATAATATTTTATCGATCTTTGCCAAGTTAGAAGCCGAAAGAAAGACCGAAAGGTTGACAAGATTTCAATCAACATTTTATTGATTTTCAACAAGTTATACACTAAAAGGTTGGGCGAAAGAAAAATCGAAAGGTTGATAAACTTTCAACCAATATTTTATTGTGTTTTCAACAAATTATAGGTCGAAAGGTTGGCCGAAAGGTTGATAAGCTTTTAACCAATATTTTATTGATTTTCAACAAGTTATTATGAAAACCTACAAGGCCGAAAGGTTGAAAGTTTCAAGCACATTTTAAAGTTGGTTAGAGTTTGAGTTATTTTATCATAAGTTGAGAACTTTCATAAGTTTGAAAATAATAAAGATAGCATAAAAAAACAACTTTTAACACTTAACACTTTGAAATTTCAACATTTTGGAAGATAACCTAGCAATCTCATCCTTCAATGATTCTTTTGCACTTTCATGTTCAACCGACAACTCTTTGATTTGAGCGGTTAGTGATAAATTAGCCTCAAGAGTGGATTCAAGACTCTTGCTGAATTCAACCAACTCATCTTCATTTTTCTGAATTCAGAAGAAGAAATACCTTTCATAATTTATTCTCTAATCATCTTAGCAATGAGAAACGAGTGGGTCGCAAGCTCAATAGTCGAATTTATCAAAGAAGAAACATTGGTTGTTCTAAACGTTTCACGAGAAGGACCATCAAGATTGTCGTGCACAAATTTTGAAAAAACGAGATGAAGCGTCGAAAATGGTTTCGGGGAGGGGTTGAGAGGAGCTTATAGATGCATGACGATGGCGCCTGGGAGAAGAATGTGACCACCTACCACTATTCTCTTGTTTCCTTTTCTTAACACGTTCATTAGTAACGTTTTCGACATCAAGAGTCTGAACCAAAACTTCAACCCGAGAAATGGGTTGAATGGCTTCAACCTCTCTTTCAGACCGAACTTCCATTTCATATTGAACTTCTCTTTCATGTTGAGGAGTGAAACGACGAGATTTGCCAAACAACTTCGAAAAGTAAGTTCGAACTTTCAAATTAGTAGCATACATTAAACCTGAAAGTCAATACACAAAGTTAAAATTCTCTTGTTAAAAAAAAAATTGAAAAAGATACATACCGATAGCATTAGGAGAATAAATCGAAATTGTAAAAAGAAAACTTTGAAGGATTAAAGAATAGCGATACCGAAAAAAATATTCTTGAACATTGGGATTAACCCAATCATAGCCGAGACGAAGACTCCAATTTTCTTCTGCCTTCTCGACTTTTTCTTCAAATTCAAAGATCTACATCTTCTTCACTTGAACTCATATCACTACTAGCTTTATTCTTCACAACAAAAATGGTGGTAGATGAAGCAACCGAATGAATATCCTTATTCATCTCAATCACTTTCTTGATAGCCCCGTTACTCGCGCCCGAAAACTCATTAGAAATGGAAATAGAGCTTGAAGAAGACATAATACCTTTTAAGAATATTCACCTAAATTCTCTCAGTCAAACACTCGTTTAGATCTCTCGGATGCAAGAATACAAAAGTAATAAAAGCAATAGGGTATACCATTTCCAAGCAAGTATTTATAGTATTCTTAAAACTCTTATACACGAAACGTCATAATATCGTGATCGTCAAATTGAAACACATCCAAACTATTAGGGGTTGATGAGTTTTCACGTCAAACGACACAGTAAAAGCAACACACGTGAAACGATGCAATTTCTTCTTACGCAAGCACATTTAATAGGCAGAATCTCATTAATGCGAAAATCAAATATATTCCCAAGAAATCTCTACTCTGATTTTCAAATTCCTCATGCCTAGGGGGGCTAGTGTACTGTCTACGACCGAGAGGTTGACTGATAAGAAAACCGAAAGGTGAAAATTAAATAAATAAATAAATATTTATTGTGGCAAAACTCATCTAAAGGGTCCAAAACATAAAGAGTGTGTTTAAAGAAGATCGGGTGCAAAGCGTAAAAACCCAATTGGGTTTTAAGCCCAATAAGAAAGTGTTATAAATAGGTGATCAACTCAAGATGTAAGTAGAGTGAATTTATCTGATAATTAAGTAGTACCCATTTTGATTTTAGCATCAGATCACCTTTTAAGTACACACATCATCCGTGAGAGAAGATCGAGACCAAGAACCGAGAGATCCAGTTGACCTAACCCAGAGAAGTGAGAGTCTACAAGTCATATCCAGGTCCAAGCTGAAAGCCCAAATCGAAAACTTGCATCGAGAAAGAAAACCAAGAAGTCAACAACTTTATAAGAAATAAGATTGTTTCTAAACCCTTGCAAGAACAAATTATTTTTTCTTTTCATCGAGTTTATTTAATTTATATCTTTTACTATCTTTATAATAAAATAAAGTATCACTTTAAATTTACTGAAATTGTCAAGTTTACTATTATCGTACACCAAGAATTCTATCATTTAAGAATTGAAATCAATAATAAATAATAGTTTATAAATAATCTCTTATTTCAATCTATCATTAGTTTTCTTGGTATCAAAACCAAGTCATTAAACATTAAAATGAATAATAGCTTAAATGTTTTATTTTAACAATACCAAAGAATTTGAAATTGAAATAAAAAAATATTATAGAATATTTATTTTAAAAAATTATATGGAAATTAGTCACATAAAAATTTAAAAGTAAAATATTTGTTTACTAAAAAGATATTTGTTATTACATAAGTTTCAACTTATTCTACATTATTTTTCAATAACAAAAAGAAATTTAAAACATATCGTACAATAAAAAAAAGTCAGTAAAAAATAATAAAAAACTAATACTTAAATAGATAAGAAATTATAGATATAAATAAGTTAATTAAAAATAATAATAATATAGCATTTTTTTTAAAATTACGAATACAATGAAGTCAATAAATAAAAAAAATTATATGGACAAATAGCAGTTGTAGTTCGTGGATGTCATGACCTTGATTGCACTGGTCAATCATGGACAGGAAAACTCTATTCAAAAGATGAAGAAATCTCAACCTTTTAACATCATTCATCATAAAAAATTAAAAAATATTTTAAAAATTAAGTTATATTAATAAAACTAATTTTAATTTGACATATACTGATTTAATATATAAATGAATATATATATATATATATATTAATAAAATAATTTATAATATTTCTACTATTATTTCATTGGAAAATTATTAAATAAAAATTAATTATAGAGAATAAAAATATGTTATATTAATTAAATTAAATAATATTTTAGAGAAAAAAATTATTAATTTTTAAATTAATTTTTATTATTAACAAATTGTTTCTAAATTGTTATGTAATTAATTACTAAAATTTTAATTACCAATTATTTAGATTCTATAAATTTGATAATAAATTTTTTGATAATTAATTAGATATCAATTTATAAATATTTACCTATAATAAAAATTAATTTAAAAATCAATAATTTTTTAATTTACATAATATCTAATTTAATAAATATAATAATTAATTATATTTATTTCTAAAATTGATTTTTATTTAATAATTTTTTTTAGTGTTTTTATAATATAATTATTATTTTATGAAAAGGAGTTTGTTAATATGTGCTAAACGAACCAAATAAAACAACTTAGTTGAATTTAGGTTACAATTTCTTTTACTTAATATAATCACTTTTATGTATTTTTCAGGTTCATTCGATTTAACAGTTATATTTATCATAATTAATCATTTAAAAAAGTATTATATCCAATTATTTATATTTGTTTTTTCCCTATGAGATTATGAAATATCTCACCCTATAACCACAATATCTATAGATATCTTTCACTTTTTCTAGATTAACCTAAATCTTTCTCTTTCAACTAGCTACACTTTTTTTTTTTACAAAATCTTCCATAATGGTGATTTTTTTTAACAATTTATTAAATGAATATTAATTAATTGTTTCTTATTTTAATAGTTTTTTTAGGATGGTAAAATGGATTGGCCAACAGATGAAATTAATTGTTTCAACTACCTTGACTTATGCTTCTCTTTAAAAAATTAAGAGTCTTATAAATGTATTATGCTTTGACATGTCACTTTTTTTTCAATTAATGCCACCACGTATAAAATTTAATTTGAAATATAACCTATTCATAAGTGACTTTGATAATATAATTTAATTTTAATTGTCAACAACTCCAATCTTCTAAGTTTTTTTTTTAAAGTTAATATGAAGTCATTTGTTATATTCTACAAAATAAAAATCAGTAACCCAAAATAAATTTAGTTTCAAATTTCATCTGCAATTTCAATATTTATACATTTTGCTTTCGTACTAAACACAATATTTGGATAAATTTTTAGTATGTGGATAATTTTTTTGTATTGAAGCAAAAATGCATGATAGTGGAGTTTTTTACATAGGGAAAATACTAAAGTTAGTGTCTTAGATTGAAATTAGAGAGAAACTAAATAAAAAAGTTACTCTTTAATTTGAGCACGTTTACGGAGGAGAAAATAAAATAAACTATATATAAACTAAAATTAAAAATTTAGAAAATTATACAATACAAAAACGTAAACTGAAGACAAATGATATAAGAATGAATATCTCTTTTTTATTGTTATTGAAATCAAAACAAATTGTCTGAATATATACAAGTAGTACACTCATTCTAGGTTTAACTAAAGAGGAAAAGAATCATAACACACAAACAACTGATAATTAGAAAACCCAATTATTCTCCTCTATAAAGAGAAACAACTGATAATTAGAAAAGACACTCAATTAATATTAGGATCCTACTATAACTCGGCTGGTATTCGTATCCTTTAATACCCGCCACAAGCTGGGGAGCAAATATTGATGAGATATTGATGAGACCTAGCTTGGAACAAATATTATTAAAAGATTGAAGACTTAAAGCTTTTATATAAATATCAATCAGTTGCTCTTTTGTGGAAATGGGAAACAAATGGATTAGACTCTTCTTTAATTTTTCCCGGACCACGTGACAATCTATTTCTATATGTTTTGTACGCTCGTGAAACACTGGATTTGCTACAATGTATCTTGCTGAGTTTGTCACAGTATAAAAGGGATGGTTGCTCAAAAGGAACTTTGAAATCTTGGAGAAGATAAGTTTTGAATTTCACATGTAACCGTGGTCATTGCCATGTATTCAGCTTCAAAATAACTCTTTGATATTGTTCCTTGCTTCTTTAATTTCCAAGATATGAGATAATTTCCAAGATACACACTAAAACAGTCACTGATTGTCTTGAATCACTGCAAGTGCCCCAATCACTATCACAAAAGGCTTTGAGATGAACAGAGGTAGTGGAAGAGAAAAATAGACCAAGACTTGGAGCCCCTTTGATATATCTGAGAATTCTAATCGCTGGATTATAGTGAGCAATTGTAGGCTTAGCAAAAAACAGAGAAGGTTGTTGCATAGAAAATGTTATGTCAAGTCGGGTATTAATGAGATACATAAGCCTTCCAATCAATCTTCTGTAGGCTTGAATATCTGGGAAAGGAACACTTCCAGTAGAAGAGAATTTCTCATGATTATCAATAGGAGTGGGTGCAGGTTTGCAGACTAAAAGACCTGCATCCGTTAATAATTCCAATGCATATTTCCTTTGATTTACCATTATTCTTGTCTTACTTCTTGCTACTTCTAAACCAAGAAAATATCTTAAATTCCCAAGATCTTTAATCTTGAATGTTTGATTCAAGGCTTGTTTCACATATTTTTATACAGTCATTTAAAGATTCATCTTGATATATAAAAACATTTTATAAATATTTTAATTATTTGATGTTAATAAAAATAATACAAAATTTAGTTAACAAATTTATCGGTCCAAGAGTAAAGAAATAAGATAGCAGATATTTTGATATCATTTAGTTCTTAAAGTTTGTTTCACATATGAGAAAAAAAATAGATAAATTTTTATAAGAGTATATATCTAATGATTCATCTTGATATATAAAAACATTTTATAGGATTTGTTTGGATAAATATCTACATAAATATTTGTTAGAGAAAAACATCAAGGAAAAGAAAAATAAAATAAAATTTTCCTTAAACTAAAATCAAATTATGCATAAATTCAAAATAAGAATTTTAAAAAATTATATGAAATTACTTCTACATAGCTTAAAGTTAATTTTAGTTTATACATAAATTAATTTTAATTTAAGAAAAATATTTACTTATTGATTCATATACACTACAAGAAAATCATTAAATAAAAACTAATTTTAGAGACTAAAATAATTAATTATTATTTGATTAGATTAGAGATCATTTTATAAATTAAAAAGACTACTAGTATCTAAAGTAGTTTATATTATTAATTAAAATTTATAAAATAATTTTTAAATTGGTATCTAACTATTAACTACTTACTACTTTATATTCTAAATTAGTTTATATTAGTCTTTTAGAAACCAATCTAAAATCTAAAATATTAGTCACTAAAACTTAGGTTACTAATTTAGATACAAATTTAGAAATGATTTTATAATTTTTTATTAATAATAAAAACAATTTTAGATATGAATAATTTTTGAGTCTCTAAATTAGTATTTATTTTATTTAATATAGTGACTAATTATTTTTATTCTCTAAATTTGGTTAATATTTAATGATTTTTTTTTAATGACATATACAATCCATATATACTTTTGAAATTTTTTCTTCAGAAGATTATGAATTGATGAGATTTAAGAGTATGAATTCATGAGATTTAAGAAGAGAAATTGCTCTGTGTTTGTATCTAGTTTACTTAATTTAAAAAACATTGCATGTGCTATAAATTATACAACAAAAGACACAGTTGACTCTTATTATTATTATCAGTTTGTCAAAGTTCTTTGCTCCTTTACATAAAAAGTCAGCTGATACACATGAGAATAGGTTGAGAACATGGTCATCACGACTGATATGTTGATGAACATGCTGCCACGCCACACATTCTTTACATTCTAAGTCTAATCTTTATAAATAGAGAACTACCCTTTGGTTTTTCACAAGTCCTTGTTGAGTTTCTGACACAGAAATCCCTCTTGGAAGAAAAACATGGCCTATTTTCAAGTAGATCAAACCAAAATAGAAGGTGATGATTTCCTTTTAAGAGAGATTGAGAAACTCAAAAACTCAATCATGAAGAGCCTCCAAGATGAGAAGCAGATCATGGTGGATCCACTTTCATTACTAGATGCTCCTAATAAACAACATGTGCTTCCAACTATAATCACAACTTCATCATCCATCATTTTGCACCCTCCACCACTACAACCTCCAAAGCCTAGATTCTTGAGCATGAGTCTCCCAAATTCAGCCAACTCTTCACCTCGCTTTGCTTCCAAGAAGAAACCAAAAAGCCCTGAATCACAATGTCATGCTGCTAACTTGACTCACAAGCTTCAGCAGTTGCCTGAAGAGGTGCATTTAAAGAAGACCAATTCATGCAGTGAAGCAACAGCATATGCTGATGAATTTGATCGCTGGTTGAGTAAACTAAGTGCATTGGAGAATGACAAGTGGTACGATGAGAACTTGTTCAAAGCTGAAGTTGTCAAAGAAAGTCCAAAGAGTGTTAAGGTTAAGCACATGAAAACCACACATGATGGATTTAAATGCAGTGCTCTTTGCCTTTATCTACCAGGCTTTGGTGGTGGTAAAGAAAAGGCAGTTAAGACAAAGAGGGAAGAATCAGAAAAGGGTGGTAAAGTAATGTCTAGAACAGTTTCCTTGGAAAATTTTGAGTGTGGCTCTTGGTCTTCTGCAGCAATATCCAATGAGACTGAAGGAGACTACACCAACTCCTACTTTGATCTGCCAATAGACCTCATCAAATGCGGTTCCAGTGAAGTGTACTCTGCTGTTGCTTCATCTTTTGTTTTGGAAAGAGACCAAAAAGGGATTCTGAAGAATGGTTCCTCTAGAGGTAGTGTTAGAAAATCAGATGCATCACCTCGCCATGTTCGGTTTTCTACATCATCTTCTGCATCACAGCCTGTCTCTCCAGTATCCTGCATCTCTCCTCGTTTGAGAAAAGCTAGAGAAGATTTTAATGCCTTCTTAGCAGCAGCTCAAAGTGCATGATTTATCCTAGGCAAATATGTAATATGAAATAAAAATATATACTCAGAGAGCTTCATTTGTAGCTGCCTCTGTTGCCTTTCTATTCACCTGTTTATGTGGCCAATGTCTACAATATGCAAGTGCTAGCCAACATGTTAGCTAGTTATTTTTAAGGAAAAAATGGAGGGTATTTTTGTTTGTGATATAAATGATCATCTTTACTATTCATCATTCATAATCTATTAAACTAAACTCAAGTATGTTATCTAACTATATATGATGTTAGGAATGTGAAATTGAGAATATGTATGACAAATTTATTTTCTACAGAAAAAGGATTTAAATTTCCATAAAAGTAAAAGAAAATTGCATATGTCCTTCCAAATCAATCTCGTAGACATATAAGTAAAATCATACCAGCACTAATGGACCAGATTCCATCAGAATTTTGCAATTAAACGTATTTGTATGAGAGTAGTATTAGAATGGGTCACCTCGCGCGAAGTCAGTATGTTACACCACTTTTCAAAAAAGAAATCTCCTAGACATCAACTCTATACTTGAATTCCACTCAAAATATATAAAGAAAAGACTAGAAGAAGACATGTTACAACATTCAAGACATGTCACAAGGCAAAGGCGAAAATTCGACCATCTACAGCTTTGAGAGTTGGCTTAAGTCTCCCTACAGTACATGTACACCTAGCTAAATAATATTAGTAGAACAAATAGAATATCAGAATCAAAGTTTCTCCAAGCATAGTATGTTGGGAGGTATCAACTAAAATCCTACCAACTTCTGCAAAAATTCTGACAAATTCAACAAAAAATAAACATGTTAATTAGCAACAGCAAGACTTATAAATAGAAGAGTTTTTTTTCAATCTAACGAACAACGTATATACTGCATGCAGTGTTGTTAGATGATTCAAAAAGCTTATTTTTGTAAGTGTTAGAGTATTTGATAGACTATAGTAGAAATTGATCATTATTTGTAAATAATTTGCTAACAGTGGCTTTTCTCAGTCAAACACTATAAGACAGGGCTCAGTTGAAACCTGTTTATGAAGAGTCACTAGCAATTGTGATGGCAGTACAAAATTGGAGACACTATCTAATGGGCAGACCCACTTTATTATTCATATGGATAAGAAAAGTCTCAGATTTCTAAATGATGAAACGGGTTACGGTAGAGAATAAATAAAATAAAATAAAATAAGACACCTCAGGATATTTTAACCTTTATACCGACACTTCAGAGATGTCTCAACCCTTATACAGAAAGTGACAAGGTCAACCACCAAACCAATCCTCAATTGAAAGGCATGGTAGACCACGTCAACAGAAATCACCATCTACGCTATCGGAGTTCTTATAACCAATCTTTAGTAAACATCCCCTAATACAACCAAAAACACACAAACACATTTACAAAACAAAATCCCTCAACCACAAACAAACTCTACAAAAACCACTCCAAATTGAAAACCAGGTTGTGAAAATGGAGCTGCAAATACTCTATCCAGGAAAATGACATATGCAGGCATCTCCACTGTTACCGTCTGAATTTCATAATTTAGCACTTTGAAGTTGTAAATTGGGTATATCTAAACTTACAGCCTTACAGATTGAAATTCTTAGCAAAGAAAAGGAATGAGAAGTTGAGTCCAAAATTTTATGGTCCTTATCAGATTGTCAAGAACGTGGGGCAGGTTTCTTATCAACTACAATTACCTAATGAAAACAGAATCACAATCCACCCTTTCTTTTCTTTTATGCATGAAGAGACAATTTTTTTATGTTTCTATATTATATTTGCTTCTGTATTTCATGTAATATTGGATTTTCATAAATTTTCTTTTGAAGATTTGAATAGTTCAGATACATGCATACGGTAGTATCCAAAAGTGTCCTGTCGAATACACATATAGATCATGAGTTAAAGTGTAAACTTATCTTTTTGAACAATGATACTATTAGCATATAGCTACAATGATTGATTCTTATATCATATGGCTACTGACATAATGAATTGCATGATGTCTGTCCATTTTGTTATAAGATGTATATCACGAGTAAAAGGTGTCTCTATTAAGGTTTTTATGTTTTTGCAAGTAGGTTAGAGGGAAAGAGTTTCTAGTAAATATTTTGTATACGAGTTGAGATATATCTGACATACCTTTTATTTATTCATTCTTTTTTGCTGATAAAAAAAAAATTAGCCTACAAGCATTAGTAATTTTTTCTTTTTTTGGCATACATTATGTTGATTACATCTAGTGCCTTTGAACACTGACACTTCAGTTACTAGTAGATTATAGGACATCTATGCGCAAAATCTACTGTGCAAAATCTACTGATAATTAGTGGTGATCAATAATTCAAATACAAGTGTGTTTGTGATCATATAAACTTTTTTGTTTTGAGGAAATGGAAAAAGGAGTTATAATCATTAAAGATAAAATCAAGATGTAAGTATAAACTCACCAGACTCGGCTATGTAGTAGGAGATTTTTATAACATGTATAAAGTCCTATATTCTAACTTTGGAATCACCATTGTAAATGAAACAATAAAGTATATATTTAAACAACTTCTAGGTTCGTTAATTTGTAGTCAATGGTATGAACTCCTTAATTTTTTCTCAGCATATTAGATGGTTTGATAACGAGTGATCTGATAAGATCAACAAACACTTGTTAGGTCAAAATAGTTTTAATACCATATTAAGGAATGAACTTTAAGGTTAACTCAACTTTATAAAACCAGCTTATAATGTGATATTTGCATCTACTAATCTACTAATATACTATGAAATCTCTTTATCTCAGGTAGACTGAGATTTACAGGACAATGTTCCTATGAAAATGTAATTAGAGCAGTTTGTTGTTCTATCTTGCTAGCAAAATAGTGATGCCATAGTCATTCCTCGTCTTTTGTCCAAGATTCTGTGATTCGTCTGCTTCTGAGTATGAATTAGCACGTTACACGATTTATTTGATTTACTTAGCCACTTATTTAAGAATGTCGTGCATGCATCATCATATATTCCACAATCACTATATCAGAAAAAAGTCAAACAACCTTCACAATCAATACAAATACAAATATAAAATTCAGAAAATAGTAATGTTGCCGGCTTCATCATTCATCTCTCTCAGGTCTCAATCATCCAATCCAAGCACAAAGCCGGCCAGGAATCTACACTGTGAATGTCTAAAAAGTCAACTGATTCTTGGAGTCAAAAGCACATGATGCCATGGAGGAAAACAACACCAACACCACTCTAAGCCTCTTTTTCTATCAATAAACCAGTTCTCTTGATATAAATACACAACTTTATAGGATCCTTCAAGTTTCTAACACAACACCACTTGAAACCAGTTTGAAGGCAAGCTGAAGCAGAGAAATTTCTTTCCCTTGTGGCAATGATGGAAAAGTCCAACATGAGGTTGCACAAAGACATGCATAGTGAGAAGAATGAGAATCTTCAATGGATGAACATGTCACATAGCCAACATGCAATGGAACTGGAGTATGAAAAAGGGCATCAAGGAAGCTTCTCCAAAAGTGAAGCAATAACCAAAGACAGTGGGAAGAGAATGAAGAATGAAGGATCCAAATGCAGTGCTCTTTGCATGTGTCTTCCAGGCTTTGGCTTTGGTAAAGCAAAAAAAGCAAGAAACAACAAAAGGGATCATTCAGTGAATCATGTAATGTCTAGCACATTTTCTTTGGAACACTTTGAACTTAATTCGGGGGTTGCACATGGCAAAGGGATAATAATACAGGAAAATAGTCATGAAGATGAATCCTTCAGTTCCTACTTTGACTTGCCTTCTATAATTCTTAAATGCAGTGGTGATGATGCTTAATTTCCTATTGCAGAACCCTTATCTTTAGCAGGAATTGGAGGGATCAATTGTTTCTGCAGGCACTGTGGATAGTTTTTCTGTTTTTGTTAATTTGGTGAGAAAATATTGAAAACACAGTCTCTGCACATGTATGTGATTGTTTAAAACATTGTTTTAATAAAAGATAAAGTGGCTCATTTCATATAGAAAGTGAGAGAAAAAAATTCTGTTAAACAGGTTCAAATAACCTGATTTGAACCTTAATTTTTTTTTTAATAAAAGTCATTATTTTAATTTTTCTTCTTCTTATTTTTAGTTTATTGTAAAACATTTTAAGATAAATAGAAATTCCAGTTAAATAATTTTCTTAAAAAATATTGATAAAAAGGGTAAATTTTGAATAAACTTCTTGATCAATACTTATAACAAAACTAATAAGTAAAATAAACCATATTAGTTTTATATTAAAATCACTTTATAGATGTTCTTTGAAAGCTATCTCATCCAACTTTTCTAAAATTTAGACCCACAAGCTAATTTTGAAAAAAAAAAGATACAACTTAGTTTATGTTTAATTTTCATTTTTATAGGTATTTGTCGAAAAGTTTATCTAAATTAACCTTTCTACCACTTAAATTAATCATTAAATGCACGCCTTTTTATTGCTAAATAACATTAATGGCGATCTATGCTTTAAAATTTATGCGAACTTAAATTAAAATAATAATAATTGAAATATTAAAATCAAATTTAGCTGTATAAAAACTTTCATGTTAAATATCATTATGCAACTTGACATTTTAGTTAGACTGACACCTCAAACAACAATCATTTGTCATCACATGAAAAAAAATATTATTAAAAAAATAAAAAAAATATGGGAAGACTAGACCAAAACCTATATGTTAACAAGAAAGATACATAAATAGACTATACTTATTCATAAATAATTCTAAGAACATACTTGATGAAAACCTATTATACCAATGAAATGATTCTCTATGAATAAATCTTAAATTAGTTAACTTATTAGCACATGCATTTTCTTTACGAAAAATATGAGTAACTCTAAACATTACTCTATCAGTAAACGCAACACAAACCAAGACAGAAACACATTCAAACCAGATATTAGTAAGTCCCATCTTTTGAGCTTCCTCCATAGTATGTATAACTCCATAAAACTCAACAACAATAGCAATATGAACTTCAAGAAATAACAATTAATTATTTTTGTCTCTAAAATTAGTTTTTATTTAATGATTTTCTTGTAGTGATTGGATCAAGGTGTTTGATCTTAAGTGTTTAAATGTAACTTAATTATAAGTTTATTATTGGATAGGAATTAATAAAATTACTAATAAATAAGGAAAAATTACAAACTTATTACTTTTAAGATTTTAAGTTGAAAATGATATTTTGATTTTTGCATATAAATTTATTTATAATTCATTCAAATTAAATCCTCCAACCTACTAATAGTGTATTAACACTAAACAATATCATGCTTAAAATATTTCCAAACCAGGAAAGAGGTCCTTAGAAATTCAAATATAAGTTAAAAGTTTTATATTAAATAAAAATAACATAATTAATCACATATAAAGAAAAATATTCATAATATTATTTTTAAAGTTTTAAAGTGTAAATTCAGTTTTCATTTTTGAAAATATATATCAGAAAGCTAAAAATTTGATTTTATTTTTGTTGAATGATAGTGATTTTGTGTAGTTTTTCAGGGAAGGATCTAGTTTAACAGGTGCAATGAGTCAAACATAGACGTGGACCTAGCCCCAAAAAGATAGTATAAAAAAGGGCTTTTTCTCCCTGCACCCCAACAAATGGCTTCCTGCACCCCATCATTTTCAGAAAAAACCATTTTACCTTTCTTAAAAATGATTTCCAGATTACTCTTTTCAAAAAATTTCTGAACATACTTTCCATAACAAATTTTATGATTTCTGGATTCATCATTCTGGAAATTAAAAAAATGTGTTTCGGAATGGTTTTTTGCCTTTCAGATTTCTTATTCCAGAAATACACACTTTGCTTATGAAACCCCCATTCCACAAACACCTTTTGTTATGAAATTCTTTCAGAATCATCTAAAATTATCAAGGATAATTCTGGTATTTCAAAAAAATATGGATAGGCAGGAAGAAAAATGTAGGGGTACAGGAAAAAAATACCCGTGGAGGTCTAAGAGGAAAAAAGTTATTGTTAAATAGTAAGGGCCTTCACAGAAATCCACAAATATACTTCTTGAGTCCAAACCCACGCATGCATTGTAGGGCGACAAATTCTCCCTATATCTCTATATCTTCTCTCTACACCTCCATATATTTTAATTCCAATCCTACCCTTATAAATATATGTTACGATTTTCCATTAACTCTTTTTTTTTAACACCCCCTAAACCAGAATGTAAAATTTGTAACACCCCTTACTATAATATAATATGTATTTCGGATTATACAATCCGAAAGGTAATTATAGATTTAGAATTATCTTCCAGATTATACCATCCAAAATATATTTTAAAATTACATTTTAGATTATATAATCTGGAAGATATTTTTCAGATTGCACAATCTAAAATACATATTATAGTAAGATGATGTTGTGGATTGTACAACCCCAAATGCTATTGTAATCCACAATGAATGTTTTTTTTTATAGATTATATATATTCCAAATTGTAGAATCTGGGAGGTGTAAACAGAAAAAAATAGTACTTCCATACTGTGGAATCTAGAAGTATTTTGTAAGAACAAAATGGTCTTGGCAATTACTTACTGAACCATACCAAATTTGAAACTCCACTCAATTTCAATGTGAAATAACGAAAATGCCCTTAAATAAAATGGAGGTATGGATAAAAATACATTTTGAAATTTTTTTCTAGAATATATTTTGGATTCTGTTCCAATACGTATTTTTTGTGTTCTGAAATTACTTTTACGAAATGAAATTTTTATTTTTGAATTTTATTCTAAATTTTTATTTTCAAAACGCAATAATATCTTGTGAATCCACTTTTACGGAATGTATTGTTTTAAATTTTAAATTTTCATTTTCATTTTCATAATTAAACTTAACAACCTAAATTAATTTGAAACAATTTTAAATAGAAATATATTATAAATTAAAAATTATTTTTGAAGTAATATTATTTAAAATTAAAAGACAAAATTAAAAGCATCCACCAGTACCTTTAAATACCTCCAAGTATGAAATAGTTTGCAAGTACTTTTCAAGTGGTTATCCTACAAATGAAATACATTTTCTTAGACAAGACATATAATAAATATTTAATTTTTAAAACGTAAACACTTTAGTAATTAATATATATATATATATTTTTAAATAAATCAAATCACCTTAAATTTTTTACCATTTACTTATTTTTATCTTTTCTTTCTAACTCAAATAATTTTATTTTTTTTTCACTTTCCAGTCCAATAAAATATATAAACTAAAATATAGTACAAGAGTTTCATGGGCACATTTTACGAGGAACATACAATGATGTGATTGGAGTCATAATATGTTATTATAAATCTTGTTGAGTTCCGTAACACTGTCTTATAGGCTCCGTTACGCATTAATTATCCCATCCCAATCCTTACTAATAATCACGTTATTCTTATACACTGCATTTGTGGAATAGTATATAACATTTTTTAATATAAAAAAATATAAAAACTAAATTTAACTATATTAAAAACAAATGAAATAATTTATTTATTTTTTATTTAAACTAATAATTTTAAATTTAAATGGACAGAAAAAAATATAAAAGATATTTAAAAAATATAATAAACTTTAATCACTAAATAATAATCAAATTTAGAGATTAAAACTAATTAGTTACTATATTTACTAAATTAGATACTATTTTGTAAACTAAAAAAATTAGTATTTAAAGTTATTTATATTATTAATATAAATTTATAAAATATTTTAAATTGGTATATAAAGAAATTACTAAAATTTTAACTATTTTAAATTTTAAATTAGTCTTTAAAAGATTAATAGAGACTAATTTAGAATAAAATAGTAAGTAGTTAAAATTTTAGTAGTCAATTATTAAATATCAATTTAAAAATTATTTTATAATTTTTTATTAATAATAAAAATTATTTTAAATACTGATATTTTTTTATTTTATAAAATAATATCTAATTTAATCAGTAATTAATTATTTTAATTTCTAAAACTAATTTCTATTTAAATATTTTCTTATAGTCTATCATGTTTTAATATGTGTTAGATTAGTTTGAATATATTTTTTATAAATTATGTTATAAAACATATTTTAATCATTAATGAAAAGTTCATTAAATTTATCTTATATAAATAATAAATTTCCAAATTTGATTTTGTCAATAGTAATAAACTATATTATTAATCATAATTTATATAAAGATTTCTAAATAAATAAATTTAGTAATTATTAATATTAATAATGGTTAATTTTCTATAATCATAAAATTATTGAAAATAATAATGTGTTAGTTAATAATTAAGTATTTGAATACTTTATTAATAGATGGTATAAACACTTTCCATTTAATATTTCTCAAATTATTTTACTTTTTTCTATAAAAACACACCTCCTTTTAAAAAATATCTTGGTCATCAGAATTTGAATTATCAAAAACTTTATATATATATTCTTGCAATTGTTTTATTTATAGATTTTTTTTCTGAGAAAGGTAAATTAGTTAGAAAAAAGAAATTCAGATGGAAATAAAATATATAAAAAAATGAAAGAAACTTAAATTGTAATTCCAATCTATTATTATTTCTTGTAAGTTGTAACTATCTTACCTATTATAGTGAACTAAAACATTTTGACGTTGTTCTGTTTGGACCATGCATTACGATTTATTCACGATGATTGGTTAGAGATTCCCATGCATAATAAAATAAGAGGTTTTGAAGGGAACTTTGAAAGCAAAATAAGAACCACCCTTCAAATGAATTTCAGAAACCAACCACTTCTATTATTGTGCCTACCAAAGGAAGGTGTGTTAAAATACGCACTTTATAGCAGACAAAATGGAAAAAGATAGGATTATATATGCTACCTCACTGCAATTATTCATTCCATTAATCAACAAAACCTTCTCTTATTGCTATCAAATTCTCTCCACAAAATTATATTCATTTTTATACTTTCCAATCACAATAATAAAACCCTCCTATAAGCATACTCCTATCTTCTTTGCTTCAATCATTCAACTTTGAAGGTTAGTGTTTTAACTTTACTTAATGCAATGCCATTTCATAAGGCTAATATATATTATTCTCACTCTTTTGTCACCTTCTATTACATACCACAAAAAGAATTTAGAAGAATGTCATTTATTTATTTTAGCTTTCCCCATATTTTGAAAAATACACAAAAATGTGATACCAATTCAAACTTTAGATTGAGACCCATATTAACCAAAAATAAAAAATTCAATGACATCGAGAAGAATACTGTTAACGTATTTAGTTTTTCTGTTTTAAGTTATTAAACTTTGTTTATTTACAATTTAAGCCAATTTATATCTGAGTGTTGGAGATCTCACATTAGAGTCTTTCATAATATATAAGTGTGTGCAAACCTCACTTCATTGAACCGGTTTTATGGAGTTGAAAAAACTAACAATCATTTCATTTATAAAATAACTTATTTCAATCATTTTCATACTAAGTAGGGGTGGCAATGCGGGCTGGCCCGCCCCGCATAGAATTTGCGGGCTGATTTTTCCAACCAGCCCCGCATAAGGGTTGGCCTGCGGGCCAGCCCGCATAAGAAATATTTATTAAAAATAATAATTTTTTAAATAAAAATTTAGATTTTTTTTATTTAGATGCATTAGGTAGATGATCTCATAATATTATTTCCATGAAAGATGCGTAGTAAGATGTTATTAAAAATTTTGGGATGTAAAATATAAGGCTACATGAAGAAAATATAGGGGTGTGAAAAAAATTATACATTTTAAACTTATAAGGGTTATGCGGGTCAACCCGCCCCGCCCCGCACTTGGTCCGCGTGAGCTGTGGGACAGGCCTAAGCGGGCCAGCGAGTTGAAATAAGCAACCCGCCCCGCGTTTTTTTCAGCGGACTGCAAGTCGGCCCGCTCCACTTTGCCACCCCTAATACTAAGTGGATAGTATAAAGTTTGGACTAAAGACAAAAATCAATTTCATGATAACACAAACTCATAAACAATATAAAAAAAAATCATAAACTCAAACAATATAAAAAAAATCATTGGCATGAAGTTACATAAGTACAAACTATTGATCGAAGTGGACAGCTAGAACTCTGATGAGAACCACAGAATTAAATTTTTGTACATAAACCGTAGATGCTATGAACAGTTTCCCGTAGAATTGGACCAACATAGTGCAGTAGGTAGAACCTCATTGATTTTCTTCTTACCCTTAAGAAAGATAAAGAAAGAATGAGTTTCATTAACCATGTAGCAGTGGCACATCTAAAGTGTGGACCATTAAATTTTCACAGCTCTCATCTTAACTCAACATTAAATGGTGTGATGTCAGAGCCATTTACTCCTCTATCCACATGAACCCAAACAAATGGGAGGTTTATAGCAAAAAGTCAGTAGCTGGAATTTGGTTGCAGATTAAAGTAAAAGTGTGTGTGAAGTACTGATATGAGGCAGCAGCAGTAATAAAATATTGCTGCAATGAAAACGGTGCATTATTTAATGCTTTGATGCAGAATGGTGTACATAAATATGAAGCTGATTAAGTAGTAAGTTGTTGTACTTTTTGTGAGAAAAAAAATTGAATTTCATATGACAGGGACCGTCAAATCTAGCACCCACTTCAACCAAAATTTTATTAACTACTCTTGAGTACAGTGTGTGTGATAGGTTGGTGAATAAAAAAGGCAAGAGATGCCCCACAGGGCCATTAATCAAAGTGAGGAATCAAAATAAGGAAGGAATACAATTAATAATAGCAGCATGTGATGTGGAATGGTGGATGGTTTGAGATGCTTAAGTAAACAAATATTTTGTTCTTGTGTTGAATTGAGTGATGATGAACAAGTGCAGGGTGAAGATGATAATTTTAAATGATGGAAGTTTCCCATCATTCATTAATTGGTTCTTGAATGTCCCTTTCTTTTCTTTGGGTGTGTGGACTATGAAGTATCTGGTGTTTTACTTTTTTGGTTCTTGGGAAGACATGGATGAGAGAAGCATTGGATGTATTATGGAATAAGTATTGATTTGTTAAATGGTTCCTCCATTTCAAATTTGCCAGCTCTGCCACCACTGCAACTTAGGGTCCATTCATTTGTCCCCTTCCCTCTAATCTTGTCTTCTTCTGCTATTTTCTTCCTTTCCTGAAAACAACCCTAAACTAACCAATGCTGCAACCTTTACTTTGTTACTCATTGCATTGGAAGAACCTTTCAATTACACAAATTTTGTAGCACTAACTACATAGCACGAGGCTTAATTTTTAGTTTAGGTGAGATTTTCAACTATAATCTCACATCAAGACTATCAACTCGTGTGTGAGACTATATATATGAATTGTCCGCTAGTGATTTAATAACAGATGATATGAATTTTATAAGACCAATTCATAAAATTAGGTTTGCAGTCACTTATATATCATTTTTTTTTATCAGCCATAAGGATTGAATAACAGGAATGTGAGATTTTCAACTATTCTCTCACATCAAGACTATCAACTCGTGTGTGAGACTATATATATGAATTGTCCGCTAGTGGTTCAATAACGGATGATATGAATCTTATAAGACCAATTCATAAAATTAGGTTTGCACTCACTTATATATCATTTTTTTTTATGAGCAATAAGGATTGAATAAAAGGAACTACTTAAGAGATGGTTCAACCCTTATACATATCTATATAACTCATTTATATATCATGAAATGTTTTAATCTTACTTGTAACCAACAAAATTGATCTAATTCATTCACATCATGCTCCAATTATAGAGTAACATGAGTTTAAAGTGATGTGTGATTGTGGTGAGTTGTAAATATCCTTGAAGAATAGATAGATAGAAGTAGTGGAGTAATGCAATGATGGAGGAAGGTAAAAAGAGGAAGAGTGTAGTTGAAGTGTAGCATGATGAAAAAGGTAGTGAAGGAAGGAACAAAGATGTTGACTAATTTTGAAGGGTGATTTTGGATAGTATGTGTATACATTATGTGCATGTGTGTCGGCTGCCTCAGAATGAGATATTGGATACCCTACAACCTGCCCTTCAACATACTCACACCAACACTTTCCAACCACAAAATAAAGCATGCCAATACCCTTTGTAGGACCCTCTGCCCCAAAACCATCCTCATGTGGACCACATTATCATTTACCACACCATGCTTTTCATTTTACTCTCTTTCAACATCTATCTCAATTTTTCTGTTTTATGTTAATCAAATCTTGGAAATAACTAATTACCATTTTCTTCTCCAATTTTTACACCCTTCCAACCCACAGACAACACAACAATAATGCACACATTTATTTTTTTATTTAAAACAAACGAATGTGTTTAATAAATACTTAAATAATTCTAATAATTATAGTATATTTTTGGAATTATTATTAGTCTATTCAATTCTCCATGATGCTAGTCCACTAATCAAGTACCATTATAATACGTTTTCCTATAAATCTTCTTGATTTTTTTTATAAAATACTCATACTCTATATCATAAAAATATTTTATACTTACCCCATTAAATAAACAAAATAAGTTGTAGGAAAGTATTTATAAACAAAATATTTTATAAATTAATTTTCATAATTATGACTTCTATTGTTATTTATAAATTTATTTGGATTATTATTATTTATGATTTTTAACTATTATTATTATTTTATGCAAAAAACAAACACAATTTAAGTCTATCATATTCAAAGGAAGTTTTGTGTTTCTTCTACTTACCTTTCAGTTTCTATTACACTTTCCTATGTTTCCATCTCTCTCAGTTCCTTAATTTTTGGTACATCTTTTTTAACTTATTGACTTCAGATGCAGAATTTAAGTATGAATATTTGAAACTTGTTCGTAAAAACCTTTGACTTATTAGGAACTGCATAATACCTATTACATCATTTTAATATGTAAATGCATTAGAAAAAAAAATCAAATTTATAACATTTTTAAATTTTATATTTCCTATATTCACATGCTGTAGTTTTTTAATAAATTTTAATTCGTATCTGTGTGTATATACTAATGGTTAAATTTTATTTTTCTTATATTAATAATCAATGAAATATGTAGACAAAAACCCTTAAAATTGACAATTCTCAATCCAATTCTTCTCTAGTAATGGAAGAGTTCGACGAAGGCACAATAACATCTTCTGGTTTAGAAAAATATATTCTATTTTATCTAAGCTTAAGTTACGTAATTAATTACTAAAAAGTAATTTAAAATATTGTTAGTCTATTTACATATTGTTTAATAATATATTACCATATCGTTTAACAAATTAAGTATTCTAATAATCAAATCCATAAAGTAAAAAAAATGTATTAATTCAATTGTGTACTACCCAATATTAAAATAATAGAAATTTATAATACATCATTATTAATGGATGAAAATCACTAAAATAATTATGATAAATAACTTTATAATTCGACAATAACTATCCACGTTTAAAAAGTATATGAGTTTATAAATATCTTAATTCTCTCGCGAAATAAATTTATCTTATTATTTATTTAATAACTGTTAAGAAGTGGGCTTGTTAAGAAGTGAGCTTTAAGTCTAACTCAACCCCATAAAACCAGCTCATGAGGTGAGGTTTGCACCCCACTTATATACAATGAAATGTCCTAATCTCTAGTCGATGTGGGATCTCCAACACACCCCCTCACGCCGAGGCTACCAACTCGTGCGTGGAGATATATGTTATGGGTGGTCCGATAACAGCCCGATAGAGGGTGACCTGCTAAACCCAACAAATACTCGCTAGGATAGATTCAAAATGGCTCTGATACCATGTTAAGAAATGGCTCGCTAGGATAAAGCCCACTTCTTAACACTAACTTACAAAATCATATAAAATTATATGCTGAGATCAGAAAATCTTCTACCGATGCACCACTAATTAGTAGAACAACTCAAAATTTACATTATTCACGTAAACTTCAAAAGAAAGACGATTTATCTAAATAAGAACAGATTGAATGGAATGATGATAATGCATTATAGAATGAAAATATAAAGTTTACGAAGAATAATGCATCGAATCAAAATCGAGTCCAATAATAGTGTTAGAACGCTGCCGAAAAAAAAATAGTGTTAAAACGCGCTTTCTTAATTTTAACCGCGTTTTTAAAAGTCTATTTATTTTCTTCAGATTATCGTCGTGTGTTGTTTCCCGTCAAAACAGCGTAGAATTTTTTTTGCGTCCAAATGAATGAAAAACGCGGAAGCTACAAAGAAAACGTGAAATTGTTTGGCACGTACATCCAAACATATAAGACATGTTCAATCTGGAATTCCCATTGCTGCTAATTTCTACTTTATTTTATGGAAAAGAGTGTTTCATTTCCTCAAGTTTTACCCTTTTTTTTTTCAAAATAAGGTTCCTGAATTTATTTTTGTCCTAATTCATCTTTAAACTTTATATTCTTTGCAAGTAAAATACCTTGACTTCAACTTCATCTTAATTAGTTATTACATTTTTTTTCATCTCTTTTATAAATAGTTTCTTATTTTACATTAGGGTTAAATTACTAAAAAATCTCTCGACTTTTTTGTTTTGAATCTTAGTAGATTATTGATTTTATTTTATAAAATCACCTTTCAATAATTAAATATAAGAAAAGTAAAGATTCAAAAATAAATACATAATTTGATTTTTATCATTTTAGGTGTTTATTTATAAATATATTGATGTTTGAGAATATACTAAAATAAAAATAAAGCTAATGAAATATATTTGCAAATGAGATAAATTTGGGTTAATATTTTAAGGCAATGTCTTACTTAGTGCAATCTACTTAATGAGAAATACCTTATAATTTGTCAGTATGAATATAAGATAAAATATAATTTAAAATTTGATTACGTTAGAAATCATCGATAAGTTTGACTTGTTAAATATTTTTTTATCAAAATGAAGGCATTATCATAGTTTTGAGAAATATAAATGTGATAAAAATAGAAGTATATTTTGAAGTTTTTCAAATATTTTCATTCCTCGTAGAATTTTACTCAAATAAATAATAATAACAAATTGACTAATTTTGTTTGATCTTTATTAAAAAAAATCACTAAGTTAGAATTTACTTGAAAGAATTTAGTTAATTTTAATATAATATTGTTTAACAAAAGATTTTTTTTATAATTGGTTAAAAATATTTTCATTCAAATCATGAAGGTATCTCACTCAAGCAACATCTTGTTTGAACAATATCTTGATAAAGATAAATGAATGTTTTAAAACGTCACTTGAGAAATAATGACTCAATCAAGTGATAAAAGTTTGCTCAAACGATATTCTTTTTAATTAAATATTTTTTTTCTTTCTTTAAGTTTCTTTTAAAGTTCCAAAATGTTATATGATTATATATGTAGTATTTTATTCCATATAAATTAATTATGTTGTTACTATATTAACTTATTTTAAAGTTTTTAAATGGTACATTATTATATCTAATGTTTTATTTCATATAAATTATGTTATTATTTTGTCTTTACAATATGTGATAAACTCATGTGTAGCATTTGAATAAGAGATAATAATCATTCATATGATTTGTATGAGATATAGCTAAATATAACCTTATCTAAATATATTATAAATATTGAGTTATGAATATGTTAATGGAATATCAATATAATATTTGAGTGATAATCTAAAATATATATTATGGTAAAAACTTGATAATCAAAACTCAATGGATATATAAAAGATTTATTCTGTTATATATGAATTTCAATTGGAAACATTATATGAGACAATTTAATAATCATATATACCATGAAAGATATAAAATGTGATAATCTTAGAAGTTTAAACTCAAATTATCGTTTTATTCTAGTAAGGATTAGCATTAGAGATTTTATATTTAAACTAATGTATTTTTTTATGTACATATATTATATTTACTTATTTTATGTTATTTAACTTTATCGTAGTAACAATAGGGAGGAAGGTTTATATCACACATCTTATTTTCTGAAGTCATCTTTTATGCAAGAGAAGTTTTTATCGTGCCACATTAATTTTTAGACCTTCTTGTAAGTTTTGTTTCAATAAAAAAAAATCTTACAACAGTTTTATCATTTTTATTTGTAATTCAATTTTTTACAACTTAAAAATAATTTACTACATTCTAATAAGATTAAAAAAAATTACCTTAAAACTCGAAGTCTTGTTTAACACTCTTTCAATGCCACATTAATTAACATGCTCTGATCAGAATTTCTTATATGATTATAGTTTTAAACTTAAGAACATGCTTATTACCCTTGAATTTGAAATGTATCCAAATTCTAGCAATATAAACACTACAACTCTAATTTGAAAAATTAGAACAAATTATTAATAAATAAACTTTAAGTTTAATCTAATTTTATAAAAGAAAATCTAAAAAAAAGACTAATATCACAAAGTTAACACTATATTTAACTCTAATTTTAATTACTAAAATTAATATAAAAATGTGGTAAATAACTTATGTGTCCCGTTTAATATTTTATTTATTATTTCAGTGATTGGAAATCACTGACAGGTGGATTGATTGCGCTTTCGTCTTATTTGAAATCAGTTTTTTTTAAATTTAGAATAAATAGTTTTTAAAAAAACTTATATAAGAAATAGATAGATTTTATTTACTAAAACCAGAAAATTACTTAGTTTATTGAAAAACACTTTTTTAAAAGGAAAATAAAAATATACTGACCCTTTATCTCGTGTAATTATTACTATTTGGGCATATTCTCTCATTTTTTTATCGCTGCTGAACTTTCTTAAATTTGCGTAAAATTAAAAAGATATTATAAAGCTGAATTTTCTATAAAATTAGGTATTTCCAAGACAGAATTATGATCTGTTAAATGATAATTATTTAGCGAAGACTAGTGGTTGAATGATGCTCTTTTGACTTTTCCAAAAGCTGGTTCATGAATCATTCCTCCCAAACAAAACACTCAGAATTTTCAAGTTTCATATAAAAGTCCATCGATTGGAATTAGAATTATGTAGCTTTCTTTCTCTGCAACAGGGACGTTTACGAACTTTCTTAAAGAACAATTATCATTATTCGTATTTTCTTATAATAACAATTTTAACACTTTTTTAATATAATTTTTAAAAAAATACGTTAATTTTTTATACATATTTTAGTGTTTATATATTATACATATTTTTATATATTTGTGTAGTAATACATATTTTTGTATTCGTGTCGTCTTTGGGGGTAATCGTAGTAATATATGTTCGTGTCGTCTTTGGGGTAGCCTACACTCCATAGAAACTATTTACCTGTGTCGTCTTTGGGGTAATCGTAGTAATATATGTTCGTGTCGTCTTTGGGGTAGCCTACACTCCATAGAAACTATTTACCTGAGACTGTCCCCCAGTCTGTAGATTTTGACACAAGGTTAGAATTTTATCTCTTCTAGAGTGATATCTCACCGATAATTCTACCTCTCTTCTTCGAGGGTCTTCAGGGGCTATATACTCGTATTAGTGTTTGTGCTACATCTCCTTTAATCCATCCATGTATTCTAAAGACAAAATTTGATCATATCGTTTAATAAAAATCAAAGTTAAAAAAATTAAAATTAAAAGATAATTTAAATACATAGTTTTAAAACAAGTGACATAACATAACTTCTAAAAAACAGACAAATAAGTGATGCTAAAATCACATTTAAAGAGTAATTAACAAAAATGAATGGTACTAAAAATGGAGTGAACCAACTTCTATATCACTTTAGAGATGAGGAATCTGAAGTAGAATAATATAAAGAAAATAATAAAAAAAAGGATGGAATGAATACCAGCAAAGCAACAGGAGCAAATTAGGCAGCCTCCATATGGTGGCACTGTAGGTGGGGATGCCATCATGCCCCACACCGACAACATAATTGAACCATTCATCTTTATTCATTGTTTTTTACAAAATGTAAAAAGGAAAAGAAAAAAAAAAACATGGAACACAAAAGAACTATTAAAAATGAAACAAAAGATCATATACCCATCTGTAAATATACCACATAAAAAATTGAAAAGAAAGAACTGCTCAATGAATTCCTATTTTCTAATACAAGTTAAATTATTATGATATAGTTCAAAAAATAAAAAAAATAAATAAAAAGTTGGCAGTGTCATTGCCGTGTCTTCTGTAGCCTATTTCCAATCATCTTGAGCTCAAATTTCTTGATCACACCAGCAATGTCTCTCATGGTGGTGTCCAACACATAGGGGGTCTTGTCATATGTGATTTCTGTTGAATTTATAAGCATTTTGCAAGATTCTCTTCTTTCTGCTATGGTTCCATGGTAGTGGTAGTACATTATTTTACCCTCAGTTTTGTGAGTTGTCTTCCCTGCAAGGTTCTGTGACATGTGAACCCCAGTTGCAAACAAACTCCTTGGTTGCACTGCATATTTTCTATCCCTTCTGATCCCTTTCTTTGAATCTTTATACACCAGCTTCTCAAACCCCCATTTCCTGCAATGCAAATTCACACAACACCATGTGAGACACCACACACCCAACAATGCTTATATGCTTGACAACTGTGTGGGAAATGTAGTTGTCAACACAACTGTAAAGCCAACAACAAGACATTCCTTCACACACCATAAACCACCTTTCTTCTACATTCAAAGTATGGTAGAAAAAGCCAGCCATAACATAAACACTTATATTAGACAAAACAACTGGATCTAACTGTTGTTGAGGGAGTGTGAAATTGTGAAATGGGAAATTTTCATGAATGCACCCCAACAAATCCGTCGCAATCAAAGGTCTTGTGGACCATGCAACACGGGTCTTGTTCCAAAACCAGAATCAATATTCAGTAAAATAATAATCATCATCATCATCACTTGTTAGCACGCACCGGAATTAACATGATATGGACAATTGCCACAAAAGCAAAGTTAAGCTACTAACAAAAGGACATGTTTGTGATTGAATTGAAGAACCCTTTTGAATTCTGAGAGTCTTATTAAAATACTCTTGAACAGACAACACCAGCTTACTATTTTTAATGCTTGAAACTAACCAGCTAATAAATATGAATAATAAATCAGTCTCCTAGAAAGTTCAGAGGCACCACCACACCTCTTCACCTGTCCACATAGGAATGGGCTAATTCACTCTTGCACAGTACGAACCAAACCAATCCCCACCTTCCACGCTAGGGAATGAAACACCACGCAACCACCCAAGATCTGGGACATTATCAAGCACCGAAACAGAACAGGGAAAAACCAATGACATCACATTTGTTCCTCCAAAGGAACCACCACATTAAATACTCATTAAACTCCACACAACCATCCAGCATTCACTTACCCCTAAACTAAAACCCCCCCACTTCAAAAACCTCCACAGATCCACCTCCCAATTGTTCGATCCACCAAAATCCACAGCCGACACACACATAATCAATTTTCGCAACACCCAAATTAGCCAACCCAGAACATCATAAATAAGCAAGTAAAACTAAAACATCAAACATGGAAAAATCAAAACTTCTGTCATGCCCGTTTGATGTTACTGCTACAAGACTACCAAGATTCTTTCTTTGACACAATCTTTCTCGAGTCAGCTAAAAATATCATCTTTAAACTTCACTGATTAACTTGGCAAAACCCAATTAGAAAAAAATAACAATAATGAAAAGGGCAAGAAGTTTGAGGAGAATGTACCTATAGGTTTTGCCGTAATCAGAAGTGAGGCAGAGCTTGCTACTCATTGGCATCTGTTCAATGGTGAATTGAGAGTACTCGGAGAGTGAATCAAGCACAGACTTAATGGTGCTCTTGGGTGGCACAAAGATGTATTCATCCACATCAAAGAAGAACATCCACTTAGTCATGAACTTGTACCGATGTAAGCAATCATTCACCACCATGAACTGGTTATGGTAGTACCCATCAAACCGCTCCTGCTCCGTTATATCCTGCAACGTCACATACCCCAAATCAATCCACGGCTGGAGCACCTCCCGCACCTGCGCGTGCACTCCACCCGCGTCGTGAATCACGAAATGCGACCTCGGCCCGAAGAACTTCACATGGTAAGCGATCCACTCTCTCACGCGCTGCGCGTTCAGGTTGCCGTAGAGAGAGGAACCGCAGTATAGGTAATCGTACTTCGGCTTCGCCGTGAACAACGCGGTGTCGAGAGTACCAGGTTGTTCCGTGATAGCTTCTATGGTGTCGGTGATGTTGAAGCTGGCGTCGCCGCCGCCGGAGGTGGAGGCGGAGAGGACGAGCTTCCCGCCGGCGTTGTCAGCATTGAGCGGAGCCGGGAAGGTGCAGTTCACTATAACGACGGTGTAGACGCGGCCGTAGCCCCAGTCGGGGAGGATCTTGTAGCCGACGGCGGTGGAGAGTTTCTCGCCGGCGAGTGAGTGCCACGCGCACTCGTACGTTGGTTTAGCGTATACGTGAAGAGGCTTGGACGCGAGGCCGATGATGGCAAACGTGTTGAGGCCACCACGGTAAGAGCCCATGGTGACGAAGTTGTAGGCTGCAGAGCCATAAGGGTTGAACACACGCTTGACGATGCCGCCGGGGAGGACTTTCTCCGACAGTGTCGGTGGAGGCGGCGGTGGCGGCGGTGGAGGCGGTGGTGGTGATGGTGGTGAAACATATGGTAATGATGCCTTAAGTGGGTATGACGAAGTAGCGTTCGTTGTGTTGGAAAGCACGGGTGTTGTTTGAGTGACACGCGAGATGCAGACACGGAGATCGGAGGCTGAGATGGTGAAGCGGGAAGGGAGAAACTGAAGGAGCGTGGCCACCGCGCAGAGGAGAAGCAGTGTTGTGAGGAGAAGCTTGAGTTCTGCAGCGTAGTTTCCGAGCACTGCCACGTAGAGCTTCTTCTCTCTCTCTTTGGCCATTGCTGAAGGAAAAACGAACAAGAGAAAGAAGAAGAAGATGTGAGAAGCTTTGGTGTGTGTGTGTGTGTTTGTGATTTATGTTATGAAGAGGTGTTTGAGTTTCCTTATAAACACTCTGTGTTTACGAGGAGGAATATTTATGTCATGATATATTAAAAATCGACGTATTATGGTGATTGTTGTTGATTGAGCCTTCTGTTTGAACGGTGAAACGATGCCGTTCATCTAAAGGGGATTTCTTTATTTTATTTTAATTTCAATTAGACAACCTTAACCTGCGTATTTAACTCTACACACTTTTAATTAGACAACCTTAATAATATAGTTTTTCTTTTGAAAATTCGCCGTCATTTTATTCTAATTGTGTGGAAGAAGAGCAATATTACAAGCACAAGTAACTTGCATTTTTAATATATACTAATGTTTTTCTTCTTGTTTTGCAGCTAGACTTCAGTTGCAATACTATTTTTGTCTCTATTTATATTTTCTTAGTTAAATAAATAAATAAATAAAAGTGAATGCAAAATAATGAAACCTCCTTGTGAGATGGTGTTCCTTTATTGTTCTACATTTTGGTTATGATTGGGGTAAAACCAAGGTGTTTTTTAATCTTCTTTTTTGGCTTTTGCTTTAATTGAGTTTAAAGGAGCATAATTAAAGGGGAAGAAGAGTAGAGAGAGGTGAGGGAGTGCATGGGGAAAAGGATTAATGAAAAAGGGAAGAAAGAATTTATGGTTGGGAAGAGAGAAAGGAGGGATTACACTATTCTTATTCTTATTATGAGAAAAGTTATAATTATTAGTGCCACAACCCTAAAAGATGGGTGGGACCAATTGGAGGGGCCTAGGTTAATGGAGATTTATTATTTTATTAATATTATTACACTTTGTAAATAAAATAAAGGGGGGAAATAAGAATTGAGGAGAGAGAAAATAAGGATATTGGAGAGAGAAAGAGTGTTTGTTTGGTTGGAAATGTTACCGTTGAGTTAATTTGTGGCTTAGGAGTAATAAGATGGGATAGAGTAGATCATGTCTAGGGTTTTGGGGTCAAGTGTTACCAAACATATCAACTCACCCCTTTAACCCTTGCTTGCAATTTACACTACTTTTAAAAAAAATTACCATATTTTTACAAGACTTTTACACTGTTTGAAAAAGATGATGCATACTAGTACAATTGTTTCCTACTGTGTAGGAGAAATATAATGTATTTTTTTTTATTATAGAATGATACAAACAAGTAGTGTTAAGAGGAAATGAACATTATGTGCCTAGTGTCTATCTCTTAAGATTTAACAATGTGAAAAATCTATGGGAATATTTGGTTGTATGAAGAAATCGGAAAGAAAAAAAAAAGGAAAGGTGAGACAAGATAAAGGAGAATGCTAGGAAATGAAGAAAATTTTGCGAGATTCTTTTAAAATTGTTTTTTTTTTATTCATAAGTTAGAAAAATTGAAAAGTTATTTGTGCTAAGTTAATATATTTTATAATTATTATGGGGATTTTAGTTTATAAAAAGTATGTGGTTTGTGAAATAGTATTTTACTAGGTTAAAAGTGATGTGTGGAAATAATATTTAGAATAAAGTTAGTCATGAATGATCGAGGGTCAAAATAATTCTTAAGAGGTTAGAGATGAATGTTTACAAGTAAAAAAAAATAATCTACGAGTCTAAATAATATTTGTATTATATTTTATAACATTAGTATGTTTAGTGAAATTTAATCTATTGATTAAAAATTGGATGTACACTACAAGAAAATCATGAAATAGAAACTAATTTTTAGAAACCAAAATAATTAGTTGCAATAGTAACTAAATTAGAGACCATTTTAGAAACTAAAAAGAAATTTGGTTTCTAAATTAGTTTCTATTATTTTCTATTATTGTTAAATAGTTTCTAAATTGGTATCTAATTAGCAATCAAGGTTTTAGAGACTAAATTTAGAAACTAAATAATTGGTATCTAAAACCTTAGTTGCATGATAAGATGAATCAATATAAAAATATTGTGTGTATTTATTCTTTCTATTTATCTTTTTATATTGCATTTTATTATTATCTGGACAAACTTGCGAATGCGAGCTACTATTAGAATACGTGTTTAAAACATTTTAGTCAAATGAATAAGTTAAACTATAAAGTTATATTTATTATACTTTATCTAATGCGAAAGTCTCTCCCTAATTATTTGTCATGCAAAACTATCGTTTGAATATTTACCATCAAATGATATTTGAGAGAAAAAATTAAAATTTAATTAAAACACAATTTAATATTATTTCTGTGTTTTTTCTACTTTCCATAAAGATCTTACCTTATATATTGGAAATGAACTATTTTCATTTCTTTTAGAGTTTTTAAAAGTTAAAGACAGTAATAAACTAAGATTGTATGCCTTCAAGTATAGGTTATTGTAGACACAACATAGACTAAGCTTAAAAACAAACAATCAAAGTTTCCTTCAAATGCTAGAATTTTCTATCACCAATAAAAATAAATCAAAAGAATTGATAATCGTCTCTCATGTAGTTAAGAATTTCTCTTGTGAAAATATAAAGTTCTCTACTTGAATCTTATCTTAAATCTCTTACCTTCAAGTGATTACTTATTTTGCAATTATCTTAATTCATCAAGTTGCATATTCATCATCTTTTAATCTCATAAATATTTTATTTTTCTTTGGTTATTTTTTCATCAAATGGTTACGAGGGTTAGAACTAATAAGATGAGTTACATACCTATTTTTATTGAAGAGATTTTATTTGTTAATTTATCTTCATGATTTCCTTCTTTTGAGTTTCTATTTCAAATCTACTAAATGTTATTTTCTAATATTTCATTTATATGGCTTACTTTGTTAAGGTTCTATGTTTTGTTTAAAAACGGATATCATTTTCCTTTATTAATTCATGTGTTGGTCTGGTATATTTTTTAAGATTCAATTTATTGAATCTTTCTATTAGATCTTTCTAATATAACATAAGGAGAGATCATCTTTATATGGTTTGATCTTGATTCATAAATTGATTTGGATAGGTCATAAATTTCATACACATTTTATGAATATACATATAAATATAAATACATATGAATATATATATATATATATATATATATTAAAAACATAAAAAATTAAAAGAATTTTTAATTTGGTGAACCAACATACCATCTCATCCGTCTCTTTGACAAGGTGGTATAAGACTTTCATTATATGTTAATTATGACTAATTAATCCAATAAGTTGTGCTTAAATAGGTTGAGACTATCCATTTTACTACCTCTACTTTTGAATATTTGGAGAAATATTACTTTTGATGTTATAGGTATCTTGTAAGAAATATATTTAACGAGTTAGTCTAAGACTTTCATTATGTGTTATCTACGACTAACTTATTGAGTTCAACTTATTTTTAACAATAAAAACGAGTTAAACCTAAATAGGTTGAGACTACCAATTTTATCTCATCTACTTTTAAATATTTAGAAAAATATTAGATTTTGGTGTTATAAGCAAAATAACTTGTAAGAATTAAAACATATTGAAAATTGTAGGCTTAATGCACTTTTACCACTCAACTTTGGCACATTTGCAACATTTGTAGTTGAACTATTTATTTTTTTTCACTATGCCATACAAGTTAAAAAATTAAACGCATGTAATTTTGAACAAGTTTAATTTTGTCAAGTATACCTATTTGATAAAGAAACTTATTTAAAACACGTAACATTTTGAAATAACATTTTAGGTCACATTTTAATTATCAAATTTCGAATTATTTTTTACTTGTATCCTTTATATTTTTTTTACGTTTTTTTTTTATAATTTTACCAATTTAACGGATCGTTTTATTGAATAATTAAAGTTCACCATACAATTTATCAACCTTAAATTCTGAATTAACTTAGCCATAAATTTTACTAACCACATTGTTTATGATAAGAAAGTTTAATGAATAATTGCATTTCCCAATTACGTGCGAGTAAACATCTCTGTTCTTGTCGGAGAAAAAATAGAAAATAGAAAACCCTAACAATCATCACCACTACTGTTTTTATCACCAAAAAGGAATTGTCATTTTGCAATTTGGCAATAATTTTTTCTAAGCACTGTTTAGCTATTTACGAGAAGAATTGATCCACAAATCAATTAATGTTTATAGATATTTTTCTTTATTTGTTTTGATGTTGATAAAAAATATTTGAATTCAATGACACGGTTTCCTTTTCTATATATTTTTAAATTACTAAAATAGTTAGTTTCTTTAAAATTATTACTAATATAAATTTTGTAAATAAATATTATTTAAAAAAAATAAAATTAATTAATTATTATATTAATTAAATTATATATTATTTTAGAGACAATCAAAATTGATGTGTATTCCATATTTTTTACTTTGATTATTATTATTATTGATATATTATTATATGTGTATTTTTATCTTTTAAATATAAATATCACTAAAAAAATAAAATAAAAAATATTTTCTTTCATTAGCTATGAGTTTCCACATACAATTTTAATAATTAAGTTACACTAAAAAATATATTAAATAAATACAAATTTATAATACAAATATCATAATTATATTAAAGCAATTACATCATCGATTTCATTCTCAATACTTATAAATCACTAATCTTGATTTGTTACTAATATAATTTTAAAAATAAAGAATATAATAATGAAAAGGAAAAGAAGAAGAAGAGGAAGAGAAACTCTAATAAGAAACCATAAGAAAATATTTATTTTCTAATCCCTTTTATCTTCCCTACAACAATGTCATATTCGGAATGCATTCATCATTCTTGTCGACGCTTACATCAACAATAACATCAAGATAATTTTGTACCTGTACAAAAATCTGAAGTTTTGTATTTAAGTAACAGTTTGAGATATTTTATTTTTCTATCATCTTTCTCTTCCAAATAAACTATTTACACGAATATTAATTTTTTTAATGATAAAGCCATTTAATAAATATTTTCACGAATGTTCCTATTATCTAAAGAAAACAAAGATAAAGCTCATAATTTATTACCATTAAATATTTAGAACAAAAATAAGTATAAATCTTCACTAAAAAATAAAACAGATATAATTAAACTCTCACACGCTTCCTATAGTATCACTAATTACAATATCTAGAAAATGATTGATAATTTGATAAATGACAAAATCACTTGAAATATAGATTGATTATGAACCAGAACTTACCCTTTTTTTCTCACTCATAATTTTTTCTCTTTCTCGTTTTAAGAAAATATTTCCAGGAAAATTAGATAAGTGATCTAATACATTGAATGGAATAATTATGAATTTTGCTGCTAATGCAGCTGTAGCATGCTATAGCAGCCATAAATGTCACACAAATAATATAAAACAAATTATTAATTTTGTAATCACTTTTATCTTTATAGGTTGGATATATTTGTCTGATATCATCATATCTCAAGCTACATTAAAGTGCTTAAAAGTAAACGCATTATTATATTATCGTTCGTACATTGAGACGTAGAAGTAGGTAACTATTACCATGTTTAAAATTTTATCTCATCAATTTTAGTTTTAATTTCATTTTTATTAAATTTACTATTGAAGTGATTTTTTTTTACATAATTACTGGTGTAGTACAGTTTATAAAATAAAAAATAAAAAATAGAGAAAGAAATTTATCAGAGGGGATTTGAGTCCCACTTCTATCTTTGTTCCAATTCAATATGTTTGTTTAATATACAGTTTTTGAAACTATATTATGTATATACGATTTAAATAGAAGATATTTATTGTTGTTATTGGGATTGCAAATAAACTAGTTTCTATGGGTATTTTTAGAATCTTTCTTAATTTAAATTAGGAATTCTAGTATAATTTTAATGGAAAATTCTAGTATTGATTGAATACATATAAATGTAATATCTTATTTTTTAAATTTGAGTATGAAGACGTGAAGAAGTATGTGTATGTATTGTTTGATTTTCGTCTTTATTTTTATCTTTGTTATCGTATTTTAGATTATTCAGATATTTTTAGTTTATTAAGTAATTTATAAAACTTATATTGATTTTTTTTAGTTTTTTATTTTTAACTTATTTAGTGATGATGTTTTTATTTTTTTATATAATTATTTATTTTTATTTGATATTTTATAATTATAAAAAGTTTCTTGATATTTGAATTTCCAATAACAGAAGAAGAAGAACGTGATAACTTCTGAGCATGAAAATTTGATCACCAAAAAGGAAACGCAGTTTGCAATCACGCAAGTGTTGAGCTATTGACTGCAACATTTGGAAATTCACTTATCACACAAATCACTTTCAAAAACAACTTCTCATAAACATCAAGTTCTTGCAGTTACTTTGGCTTACATATTTATTAACTTTTTAATCTCTTTTTCTTTAATTTAACATAAAAGTATTAAATATTAATTAAGATAAAAGAACATTTAAAATAAATAATTAAACTTCTTTAGATATATAATTTAATTAAATATTTTTTATTTTTTTTATATAAATAAGATAATTGCATATGCTTTTTATAACTTTAATATATTATAATCAGTGTTTTCATTGTTTTTAATATTGCCTGTGTAGTTCTATTCAATAATTTACTTTTAATATTTTATTCAGAAAATATAATAATTATACTTTTGTAATTTATTTTTATAATAGTTTTATATTATAACTATAATTCTGAATGATTATGATGTAATTATTTTTTAATAAAACACAATTATTTTGTCTCCAGTAAGATGATGAAGTCGCTTTCACAATAATATTAGTTAATAAACTATTTTTTTACATATTTTGGATATTTTTGTGTCAATAATTTGGTTAAATAAAATATCAATTGATATATTAACATTACTAAACACACTTTTAATTTGTAATTATGTACATTAAAAGAATTATAATTTTTTATTAAACTTTATTTTATTTTTAATAAAGTCAGTTAAAGATGATTATTACAGGTGAATTATATATATATATATATATATATATATATATATATATATATATATATATTAAGAAAACAGTGTTATATTACTCTTAAAATATAAAATTAAGTATCAAATAGACACCATATTACACTTTGAGGAATAGACTTTATCTTTTACACAACTAAACTTATATGCACTTCAGAACTAGACTTATATGGCACAAACAATAAACAATGTCATAATTAATATAAACTATACAAATTTAATATTTTTTTTTCTTGTCAACAATACAGGTGTTTCGATTTTAAGTTTCAAAAATAGTATTCAAGAGATAATCACTAAGATCAATTATTATATATCAGAATTTCTTAATTTTGTTTTTAGTGTTTTTTTATCAATAAGAAAAAGATAATAAATAAAATAATTTTTCAAATTTTTTATATAAATAATAAAAATAAAGCACACCTCATATAACAATCCACCTCCAAAAGAGAGAAAAAAGCCACCACTTAAAAAAGAAACCAAAATACTAATAGAAGCTGACTCAACTTAAACCAATAGAACTAACAATCCAAACAAAACAAAGAACACCAATACGCAAAATTCATCTCAGTTTTATGAACAATTAACACTCAATCCAAACAAAGCATCCAACAGATAGACAACCACTCTAAACCTAAAACAGAAACATACAACTTAAATCAATTCTGAAAGACCAAGAAGAATACACCACCAGTCAAATAAGGAAAAACAAGTAGAAAAAAGAAAAAAAATAATTCTAGATTTGTTTATTGGTGTATGTAAACTATTATTATTTTATTATTTTTAAGGAGTAAAACTGTTTAAATTCTATTGTTCCTAGTTCCATTTCGTTGTTGACCACTGTTATTAATAGCCTCCGACACTTCACGTGAAAAGAAAGTTGAACAATTTTGAGGGTAAATGGTCGGAATGAATTGACTGTAATAACACCGTCTTCACTGCGATAAATATACGTGCCTTTTCTCTATTGGATATACTCGTTAACATTCATGCATATTTTTCAAAAATTACATAAAAGTGAGTTCCTATCCAATTATCTTGCTGATAGAAAATATCCACTTATCTTCAACAATTGTTAATATAAAATATTTAGACATTATTACAAAATTATTTAATAAAAAATAATTTTAAAGATAAAAATAATTAATTATTATAATAATAAAATTAAATATTATTTTAGAGATTAAAAAAATTATTAATTTGTTTTTAAAATTAATTTTTATTTAATATTTTATTTAATAAAAAGTTTTATATGAGCATAAAGGAGAAATAAGAAGGTGGTGGGCTGTTACAGGGAGAAGAAACTTTGGAAACAGAAGTGACACGTGGTGGACTCATATGCTGCCTTCTCTAGTTGTCTCTGTCTTGTCCACATTTCTTTAGGTGCTCATATATTAATTTAATAAACAAACATTTGAAATTTCAATAAATTAATATTTTTTCTTTTTACTTTTCAATATCAAATATTTTTATATTATTATAAACAATTGTTAAATGTATTTTTTTTTAACGTTCGTTGTGTCAAACAATTTTTTTTTTAACAAATTATTTTATACATATAACTTTTTTATAATTTTATTAAAATCCGTAGTTAATACCTGTTAAGTAATAGGAGATAGTCAATTAAATAATAATAATAGGAGATATATGATTAGTTTTTTTATCTAACATATAATTTTTATATATATACTTTTATATGGTACTATTCATTAAATTTTGGCTTTCACTTTTTATGTCGGTTCAGTTTATGAAAACCAATTTTAGGGTCGGTTAGTTTGTAAATAAATAAATAAATAAATAAAAGGTGAGCTCAGTAAACTCAAAAGTAAAATTACTACTCTAATGTTTATTTTACACGTATAACTTACTTAAAATAGAAGAAAAATACTTATAAAATGTAAAAAGGTTACTTATATAAATAATTTTCTACCATTTGAATTTCAATAATATAGAATCCAATTAAAATAATATTTTTATTTATCATAATTATTATAAATAAAATACTGTTACGTTTCGTCCAGACAAAATTGACTATCTAATTTATTATTAAAGAAAGTACAGTGTTTTTTTTAAAAGGAAGAGAAAACAAAGTGATTTGACAGAAATAAAGAAATAGCATTCTATAGATGGTTGTAGAAATATTGATGAAATCTCTCTCCTCTTTTACGTCAACCTGAGTTAAAATCTTTTAAATAAATGTTTTCTATATTATATATTGAACCCTTCTTTAAATTAAGATAACCTAATACTTAAAACTAGTTAAATTATTATAACTGAGTAGAATTGTTAATTCATGATGCATGTGCAATTATTTCTTATCATACATCAATACACTTTCTTTAAACATCGTACTTTATTTTATTCATGTGAACACTTAAATTGTGAATTTACTCATATATTATAGATTCCATCAATATATTTTTTATTTATTTTTTAATATATTATGTCGGCATTTCTTTCTTTTCCTCTTTCTATGTTGACAGGAGAATTGATGTTAACCAATGTTATTTCCTTTTCATTAATTTAATTAAATTTCACGATTCAAAGAAAAAGAATCGTAAAACAGATTTACTTTTGATGGTCGATTATAGTTACTTTTAGAATTCTTTTTTAACAGCTTATTTGAGTTTATTTTAAAATATAAGCACTTATATAATTCAAATAATTTATAAAAGTATTTTACGATATATTTACAGTTCATTTCAATAATTTGTGACTAAAAAAATAACACATATAAATACTTGCATAATAAATTAAAGATAAAAAAATGAATAATATAATAGTGGGGTAGACACGAGTACCTATGATTATACGGTGTCGTGTTGGGTCCATGCTTCTTTATTTGCAATCTTTCTATACGATTCTACGTTGGGCGAGTCTCTATTCTTGTTGTGCCACGTATCATGGTTCTACACGTGGCAGGAGGTGCGGTGCACACGTGTAAGTTCTGTTTCATGTTCATTATTGTTATTAGTGGGACCTTGTTTCGATTATCACCTTTGATATTTTTTTTTTATTATAATGATTATTACTAGTTTTGTTTTGTCTGTGATCCACAAACGTGGGAATTTTCCCACACATTTCACGGATCTTTGGGATTCAATCCTAACATGACACCCATGTTTTTGGTGTTTTGGTTTTTGCTAAAACTATTTTGGATGCTGTTGGAGTGAACCCAAAGAAACATAAATACAAATATATATATATATATATATATATTATTATTTTTTATTTTTTCTATAATTTTATTAATTGATTATGGTGATTTGATGAGGAGGTGTTCGTTAGTTTGAATTAATTTGATCATTTAAAAACTTAAATTAAATTAATTTTTTACCCTTAATGTGCATTTAAAAAATAATAATAATAATTTGAACCAGAGTCACTCAAATCCTTCCAATTCAAATAAAATAAAATAAAGTGCAAACCGCCTTAGACATAGCATATGATATATTGTATCTATTTTTGAGATAAGTCTAATTTGGTGAGCATAGGATTTCATACAAATTTTGTTCATCAATACACTTTGGAGATTATTTTATGGATTTGCATTACAATATTGGGTCTTTCTGGATTATTTTAGTGGCTTCAACAATATTTTAGGCATAGAAAATACATATCAAATTGTACAATTAGTATTGTTACGAAATGAATATCAAATTGTACAATTCGATAGGTGTATTTCAAATATAATATTATATACTAAATTATACATTTTGATATTATTTTTTAATAATATACCAAATTGTATATCAGATTCAGTTGGAAATGAAATCAGTATGTATACCCGAATCTATATAATACCAAATTGTACAATGAAAGTGTGCAATGTGAAGTTAAGAAAGAAGTGTGATTTTTAAAATTTTAAATAAGGACAAAATTGATATTTCATGTGGATGTATGGAGGTGCAAAAGAATCCATTGAGGTGCAGGGAGAATTTGGCTAATTTTTTGGTTTGAAGATTAGGGTAAAGATTAAGGAGACAAAATGGGTTGAACTATTGTTTGCTAGGTTTCTTTCTCTTTACACCCTATAATTTCTTTTCCTACCTCCTTATTTAAAAAATATCAATGTTTCCGTGATATTTTAGAATATATATTATACAATCTAAAATATATTTTAGCATATTATAATGAGAGGATGTTGGTGTTTTTTGTGAGAAGGGTTGAAATATTGTTGAAGTGTCTTGTTTTATTTTATTTATTTATTATGAATAAAAAGAAATATTGTTTTCGTGATGATGTGAGTTGATTAGGAGATGATTTATGAATAGACACTTTCAAGAATTAGGATCAAGATTCTCAAACAATTCAAGAACACAAACAAGAACAAGAAACCAAATTGAAACTATGATACAAACACACTAAACCAAAAAGAAACCTATTAACATGAAGATGAACCGATTGGATTGATGTGTTGAAGCATTCAAACCGATTAGGACAACAAGCAAACAATTCCAATTGTTCAAAATAAGAAACAAACAAGTTCTACCGAATAGAAATCAAGAAACAATAACAAGACATGTTTTAGAGTTTGATATGGAATGAAAATGGAAGAAGAAGATGAAAGGTTGGTGGAAACTTATGTGGTTGTAGACAATGGAATGTTTCACGCCATTTGGAAGATGAATGACTCCAAGCTGAGTGAGAAATGCCACCACTTGAGAGCTCCCAAAGACTCACAAGATAAGACTAAGAGAAGGAGAACAAATCTCACAAATCTCTCTTAATTTGAGAAGAGTAACTTTACTTTAATTTCAATCTAATGTGTCTTTACAAAAGTCAAGCTCCTCTTTATATAAAATAGATGATCGGTCATGAAGAGGCAAAGCACATGAAAAGGCATTGCAAATGGCGCCCCTTTCAATTCACTTCCTATTATAAAAAATGTGATTTTTCTACTACTTCCCTTTTAATGTTCTATCTTAAATCTATTCTAAAGATATTACAAAAAGAGACATTAATTGATGTTCATCACCTAATGTTTGTGTCTTGCTTCTTGTAATCCTTTGAGACAAAATGGATGAAGTACTCATAAGTTGAGTTTGGACCTCAGATTGAACTTGAGTTTGTTGATTTTGGCCCTCAAGTGTCTTCTCTCCTTGGTCTACATCACATGAGTTTGAAAAAAAGGGTTAGAAATTTGCTGACTGTTTATGATCAGCTTTGTCAATTGTCAGTTTTGTGCCCAAATTCCTTACTTTTTGTGGATTATAAAGCTATCAAAATGGGCTCTTAGACTTGTTGCCTAAAAACCAATTTGGCCCACTATTAATATAAAAAATAGAATAAAGTACCATTTTTTTGATCTTAATATATATTAGAGTTAACTATTTGATTTATAAACGAAATTTGGATACAGCATTAGATTTTATAATTGTGTTTTCGTAACTTTAACTTTTGAGTTGAATGACTCATTGCATTTAAAAGTTATACAAAAGTCACGTATATATGAGAAATATGTTTGTATGACACTTAATATTTGATACGAACTTTTGATAAGAGTTATATTAACGAAAAAACTTGTAGGCAAGAAAATAAATAAATTAAGGATATAGTTACATGAAAAATGTGTTCAAAGATCTATTTGTTTTCGTTTCGATCTTTTAGGAACTAAATTAAGTATTTACTCACTTTTAGTTCAAATTAGTTTGAAATACATTTTTATTTTTTATTTATTCATATATGGATATTTTTTTTAAGCTATAAGAATCAGTTTTTTTAGGTGTTTGAGACACTATATGAAAGAGGATAAATGAAAAGTAATTATCACAATAAGTTTGTTAATGTGATAACATTATTTATGTATATTTTTCACAATTTCTCTTTATCGGGAATATCTCTACAAAATTGGATAGTTAAAATGAAAACTAAAATTCTACGAGAGATGGTTACCATATTTTATGAGATCTCTTCTCCAAAACACTACTAGCCAAAGACGATAAATATCGTCTATTATGTATAAAATAAAATATTGATCACAATAATGTTAAACAAAACTTCTTATGAACTGTGGATTGGAAGAAAACCAAGATTTCTTATTTTCATTTGTTTTATGTAAGTGTTTCAAATTTAATGGCATACATCAATAGAGAAATTTTAATTGCAAGGTAGAAAAATGTATATTTCTTAGTTACTTTTGACATAATCGAGGTTTTTAAAGTCTATAATACCAAAACCTATGTCATAAAGAAAATACAAATAATAAATATTATTTTAATCAAGTTTTTACTAATAAGAAATTAGTGGATTTCCATAATGACTTTAAGGATTTATAGATTAAAATATGTGACTTCACAAGAATACGTGACATCACATCCTTATAAACAAATGATAAAAAGTTGAAGGTTTATGAACAAGATCTTTTTCAAAAATGAAACCTCACATGCCTTTGTGTTTCAAATTGAACAAAACAATATAGAGGAAGCTCTATCAAACAATAACTAGATTGTAACATTGGAAGAAAAAGCTTAACAAATTCACTAGAAAGAATGTTTAAACTATAGTTTCTCAACTTAAGGTAAAAAGAGTGATCGAGAACCATATGAGTTTACATAAACAAACTAGATGAGCAAGGAAAGGTGGTAAGAAATAAAGTTTGTTTAATAACTTAAGGTTATAACTAATAAGTGTTGATTTTGCCTTAATCCCAAGTCCCACATCAGTGAGTTCATTGTTTGGGAAAGAGGTTTGAGGGTTCTGTTTTAGTGGGGAAATTACCCGTTTTTCCCAACAAGTGGTATCAAGAGTCGAAGGTTCGCCCTTGAGTTGTTTGAAATTATTTGTAATATTGAATATTATATTTTGAGTTTGTAATGGAAAATCAAGAAGAAGAAGCGAAGGATGTATCCAGAGTGTTGGGCTCCTCATCATCATGGTAGAGGTTCCCGGTGTCCACTTTGAAATTGGCGGTGAAAATATTTGATGGCACTGGACATTTTGGCATGTGGCAAGGAGAGGTCTTGGACTCTCTTTTTCAGCAGGGTCTTGATATTGCTATTGAAGGAGAGAGACAAGAAGAGGTAGAGGAGAAAGACTGGAGCATCATCAACCGGTTGGCATGCGGAACTATTCGATCCTGCTTGTCCAGAAAGCAGAAGTATGCTGTAAAAAACGAGACTTCTGCACACAAACTGTGGAAGGCATTGGAGGACAAGTTTCTGAAGAAAAGTGGTCAGAACAAGCTCCTGATGAAGAAAAGGTTGTTTCGATTTGACTACCAAAAGGTACTACTATGAATGCACACATCACTATGTTTAATCAATTAGTAGCAGACCTGTTGAATTTAGATGTGAAGTTTGAGGATGAGGATTTGGCTTTGATGTTATCATCTCTTCCTGATGAATTTGAACATTTGGAGACTACGCTCCTTTACGGGAAGGAGAATGTGTCGTTAGATGCTGTTTGTTCTGCTTTATATAGTCATGAATTGAGAAAGCAGGATAAGATGAAAACCAAATCAACGACATTAGAAGAAGCATTGCTGGCAAGAGGTCGTCAGCAAAGCCAGACAAAGGGGAGGTCTAAGTCTAAAGGTCGAGTCGTTGCCAAAGATGAGTGTGCTTTCTGTCATGAGAAAGGACATTGGAAGAAAGACTGTCCAAAACTGCAGAAGAAAGGGAAGGCTCCGCAAGATGCAAAAGTGATGTGGAATCAGATATCTCTTTAATTGTCTCGCTTTCAGCATTATCGTATCCAGATGAGTGGATATTGGATTTAGGTTGTACCTATCATATGTGTCCCATTCGGGAATGGTTCTTTGAATTTCAAGAACTTGATGGCGGGGTTGTTTACATGCACAATGATAATTCATGTAAGACAACTGAGATAGGTTCAATCAAGTTGCGGAATCATGATGAATCCACCAGAATGTTGCGGGATGTACGGTACATGCCAAAGTTGAAGAAGAATCTCATCTCATTGGGGGCTTTAGAATCTAAAGACCTAGTTGTGACGATGCAAGATGGAATTCTTAAAGCAACTTCAGGAGCACTGGTGATGTTGAAAGGCGTGAGGAAGAACAATCTGTATTACTATCAAGGTAGTATAGTGGCAACAGTAGCGACAACAACTTCTAGCTCTAAGAAGGATGCTGAGGCAACGAAGTTGTGGCATATGAGGTTGGGACATGCTGGAGAGAAATCCTTGCAAATTCTTACCAAGCAGGGATTGTTGAAAGGTACAAAGGCTTGCAAACTTGAATTTTGTGAGCATTGTGTTTTGGGAAAACAACGAAGAGTGAAGTTTGACACTGCAATTCACAATACCAAGGGTATTTTGGATTATGTGCATTCAGATGTGTGGGGACCTGCCAAGACTCCATCTATAGGAGGTAGACATTATTTTGTCACTTTTGGGGATGATTTTTCCAGGAGAGTTTGGGTGTTTACTATGAAGAACAAAAATGATGTGCTTGAAATTTTCCTTAAGTGGAAAGCTCAAGTTGAAAACCAGACAGGAAGGAAGATTAAGGTTCTCCGAACAGATAATAGAGGAGAATACAAGAGTGATCCGTTCCTGAAGGTATGCCAAGATTGTGGCATAGTTCGACACTTCACTGTTAGAAAAACACCACAACAGAATGGGGGTGTCGGAGCGTATGAACAAAACATTTGTGGAAAAAGTCCGTTGTATGTTGTCTAATGCTGAGTTAGGCAGAGAGTTTTGGGCTGAGGCTGTGACATACGCTCAACATCTCGTCAATCGTTTGCCATCATCTGCTATAGATGGCAAAAGCCCATTAGAGGTATGGTCTGGAAAACCTGCAACTGATTATGATTCTTTGCATGTTTTTGGTTCTATTGCATATTATCATGTGATTGAATCAAAGTTGAATCCACGGGCAAAGAAGGCTATTTTCATGGGCTTTAGTCCTGAAGTGAAGGGATACCGTCTGTGGTGTCTAGAGGCAAAGAAGACAATTATCAACAGGGATGTTACCTTTGATGAATCTTCCATGTTAAAGAAGGTAAATCCAGAAGGAGCTGATAGTACTCTGCAACAGGTGGAGTGTGCCCGGAAGCAGATGGAGTTTGAGTAGACAGTGGTGATCCCAACACGAAATACTACAAGTGACTCTCCTATGGCAGAAGAAGAGTCAGATGAGAAAGAGGTTCCTACCCAAGAATCTCAACAACAATCATCGCCAATTGCAGCTAGAAGACAGAGACAAGATATTTAGAAGTTTGCTCGTTTCATGGATATGGTTGCCTATGCACTTCCAGTTGTTGATGACATTCCATCTACTTACCCAGAAGCCATTATGAGTTTAGAGAGTGGTAATTGGGCAGGTGCGATGGAAGAGGAGATGCAATCTTTGAAGAAGAGCAAGACGTGGAAGCTAACACAATTACCAAAAGGTAAGAAGGCAATTGGGTGCAAATGGGTACTTGCAAAGAAAGAAGGATTTCCTAATAAAGAAGATGTTCGCTACAAGGCAAGGTTGGTTGCTAAAGGCTTTGCTCAGAGAGAGGGAATTGATTATAATGAGGTATTTTCTCCAGTTGTTAAACATTCTTCCATTCGAATTTTGTTGGCCTTGGTAGCACAGTTGAATTTGGAGCTAGCTCAACTTGATGTAAAGACTGTGTTCCTAGACGGTGATTTGAAGGAGGAAATCTATATGACTCAACCAGAAGGATACAAGGTTGTTGGTAAAGAAGATTGGGTTTGTAAACTTAACAAATCGTTGTACGGACTGAAACAATCTCAGAGACAATGGTACAAACGATTTGATAAGTTCATGAAGGATCAGAAGTACAAGAGAAGCAAATACGATCACTGTGTGTATTTGCGCAGACTTGAAGATGGTTCCTACATTTACTTACTCTTATATGTTGATGATATGCTGATTGCAGCAAAAAGCCAAGTTGAGATTGACAGGTTAAAGGCTCATTTGAGTAAAGAGTTCAAGATGAAGGATTTGGGGGAAGCCAAGAAGATTCTCGACATGGAGATAAACAGGGACAGGAGGGGAAAACTTTGGCTGTCACATAAGAAGTATTTGTAGACGGTACTACAACGTTTTGGTATACACGAAGATACAAAACCTGTAAGTACCCCACTTGCTCCTCATTTGAAATTGAGTAGCCGTTTATCTCCGACGACTGATGAAGAACGAGAATACATGGCGAAAGTCCCATATGCAGATGCAGTTGAAAGCTTGATGTATGCAATGGTGTGTACGAGACCAAATATTTCATAGGTTGTGAGTGTTGTTAGCAGGTACATGCATGATCCGGGCAAGGGTCATTGGCAAGCTGTGAGATGGATTCTACGGTACCTCCAAAATACCTTAGATGTTGGATTGACATTTGAGCAAGATGAATCACTTGGTCAATGCATAGTTGGATATTATGATTCTGATTATGCAGGTGATTTGGATAAGCGATGGTCTACAACTGCTATTTGTTCACTTTAGCAAAAGCGCCAGTTAGTTGGAAGTCTACCTTGCAGTCTACGGTGGCTTTGTCTACGACCGAGGTAGAGTATATGGTGATTACAGAGGCAGTGAAGGAAGCAATTTGGCTTCATGGGTTGCTTAAAGACTTGAGAGTTGGTCAGAAACAACTTGAGTTATATTCTGACAGTCAGAGTGCTATTCATTTAGCAAAGAATCAAGTCTTTCATGCACGGACGAAGCACATTGATATTCGTTATCACTTTGTGCGTGAGATTCTCGAAGAAGAGGAGATTGTTCTCCAAAAGATTCGCACTATGGAGAATCCTGCAGATATGCTCACCAAGGTGGTTACAAGGGCCAAGTTTGAACATTGTTTAGACTTGGTTAATATCTTGCACATTTGAAGTTGGCGCCTGGAGGAGCAAATTTGAAGCACTGCAAAGTTTGTTTTTGTTATGTTTTGAGAAGATTTGTATTAGGTGGGACTTGAAATTAAGCCAAGGTAGAGATTTGTTGATTTTGGCTTAATCCCAAGTCCCACATCGGTGAGTTCATTGTTTGGGAAGGAGGTTTGAGGGTTATAAATTAACATCTCCTTCTTCACTGTTAAATATCCCAATTTGTAATATCTTCTCCCATAGTAATAAAAGCGGACTGTTTCAGCTGTGCTCGGAGATTAGGCTAAATTGGCCGAACTCCGTTAACAATTTTCTGGTGTGTTTTTTCCTCTTTATCTCTTTTATTATTCCATTTTATTTATTCAATATTATTTGTCGGGTAACTCTGTTAGTGTTCTTTTTTAGTGGGGAAATTACCCGTTTTTCCCAACAATAAGAAGGTATAAATTTCAATGAAACCTTTGCATTGATTGTTAGATTGAAAGATATTAGAATCTTACTCGTCTATATTGCTCATAAAAATATTAAACTATATTAAATGAATGTTATAACTGTCTTCCTATATGGGTTTATTTAGGAAGAAAGTTTGGTTAAACATATATAATATAAACCATGTTTTTAAACTCAAAAAGTCTTTCACCATCACATCCACACTTATCACCACACTCTCTAACCCCACCTTTTGTATATGATTCTTAACCATCTACTGCACCATCTCTATCATCATTTGTTATTTAAGACTTCTTTTAGATAATAGACTGCTCAAGCTTCAAGGATAGTGACTAAAGTGCCTAGATACAAACCTTAGAGTAGACTCATATCATAAAGGCCCTTTGCATACATTCTCAATAAGATTGAGATAGCATATTTCATAAAGCAAATATGTTATGTCAGTTTGTGGCAATAATGTTTAAATGGGGTTGATCTCTTATTTGTTAACGTTGTTGCAATTGGACTGAAAGAACATCCTTTATGATGTTATTATAGGTTGAACCCCTTCCTTTGAGTATATCAGAGGAAGAAAATACCACCTTAGATCACTCCAACATCTTTTTGCATCCAAGAATGAGAGAGAGGTATTCCTTACAACCCATGCTGTTTGGGAATCCTGCACAAAAGGTGAGTAGATACCCTTCCTCACTCCTCTCAGCCTCCAATATATTATAGTGGCTCATCGTTTGAATATTGTAGTACCTTGGAAATGTACCAACTCTACAACTTTAGGTTATATGACCTTCTAAAACAAGGATAATCCCTCTAAACCTTGGGTTGAGTGATGAGTTTGAGTTGTGGCGATCAAATGAATACATTTTCAATTTACATGATGATAATATTGTTAGAATGGATGACTTTAAACTAGAGGGGGGTGAATTGTTTAAAGAGGATTTTCACAAACTTTTAAGTCAAGAATGAATTTATCTCAAGAAACAATTGATAAGGAATCCAGTTTGCCAAAACAGCAAGCAAAAACAGCAGTACCAGAAAAACAATCGGTTGTTTCGCAGAAACAATCGGTTGTTTATACCAGCAAACAAATATCAAAACTGAATTTAAAGAGATTAAGGATAGAGAGATTGCACACAGATGTTTATACTGGTTCACTCTAAACCCAGAGCTACATCCAGTCTTCTCAGAAACCACTGAGGAAATCCACTAAGCAACCACACCTTGATCACTTACACCACAACCAAGAAAGTGACCTTGATCCCCTCAAGACACACACTTCTCTTGGCCAACACACCAACACTAAGATTGTTGATCTTGATCTCCTCAAGAACACACAACAAATCTCAGCAAAACACACAAACGAAACTTGTTCAACAGAGTACAAGGATTACACTTGTTACAGAAGATAATCTGAAATCAATACAAGCCAAAATCCTATTCCACACACTTTGATCAATCACAAACTCTAAGCAATCTCAACTCTTTGAAAAACTCAAAATCTCTATTCAAAAACTTATTTCTCAAATCTGTTTTTCTGAATATATTCAAAGATGTTGTTTGTTATCAAATCTTAACAAACTCTTAATTGCATTTAAGGATTGGTCAAAACATTTAAAGACTGGAGCGTAAGCAGTTAAAAACATTTAAAACTCAGTCAAAGATAAAACAATTTTTCTGTTATGGTGCCAAAGCAAACAATCGGTTGTTTCCTCGAATCAATCAGTTGTTTTGGTTTTAACAGCTCAACCATTTGAAAAACAGTTTTCAATCTTTTCTAAAAACATCTATGTATAAACAATCGGTTGTTTCGACAAAACAATCGGTTGTTTTTAACTTAGTTTGAAAAACACTTTTCTTTTTAAAAGATTGAGAATGCCTATGCTTTGGATTCAATCAAGAGGTGGATTACAATACTTAAACTACCCCATAACCTATCTAGGATAGCACAACAACATCAAGCACAGTCAAGGCTTCAACATCCTTCAAAGGGTTTGGATTCTTCAAAGCTTGAACACCACTTGGTTCAACAAATATTGTTACGTGAAGAATACTAGCTCCACTAAAACTCTTGATTAACTAATGGGGAACATAGAATCATATGACATATCTTGTTACACAATTCGAAACATCACGCTTAATGATTTTTTTATTACAAGTGGGCATGCATGTTACTCGTCTGCTTCTTCCTTGCTACAAGGGGCGATGACTCCTTAACAACCTTCATACGAGCTTGGCCCTCCAGACTCTTTAAATCACCAATTCAAGCCATATAGGAGAAGTCAAAATATGTGAGGACCATTGATGACTTAAAGATGATAAGGAGAATGCCATTTTCACATGCCTTTTGTAGTGGCTTGGAACTTAAAGAAAAGCTCTCACACAAAACCTACCATGTACTAGTGGGTAAATGATCTATTGTACACATGTGTTAAGGCATACACAAGCTTAGTTAAGATAAAGATGCAAGTTTTTATATAAAGTCATGCCTAGGTCACCCAAGTATTGGTCATAATAAACAACATGATTTTGGTATGTCTAATAATGCTACCTAGTGTGAAACATATATACACATTGAATAACACTTCAAAAAATTATTTCCTACTTGATAATCATGTTTATATAATGTTTAGATGCAAATACACTTATTATGATAAGACGAAAGTCAGATATTAAATACAAAACACAAATTTAGATGAACTCACAATAGACAAAGATGCATTAATTCAATCGAAATTCTTTATATTGTTCATATTTTATTCTTTTCGATATCTTATTCTATTCACATTCTTGACCATTTAATCACTCATAAAACTCTAAGCATGATGTTTTAATCATCTTAAAAAAAATAAAAATAAAGGAAACTTCATCTTCACAATAGTTTTCAAAATTTTATTAAACCTTAATTAAATTTACCTATCTCTTATTTTACATACCTATTGATTGCACTATTTTTCTTTTGGATCCATCATAGACTTGATATCTAGGAAAACACTTTATTCCTAAGTGCATCCTTCTCTTTGGATTATTGCCCCAATAGGTACGAAGTGACAAGGTTTCCTAAGTATGCTTCAATGGCACCAAGCTTCTCTAATCACAACTAAATCCTTTGCCATAGAAAAAAGAAGAAGCAATAACACCACTAAGTGTTTGCCAATTCTAAAATCACTATAAGAGAACTTGTTACATATAATTAAGTTTAATAATTTTCTTATAAATAAAAACAGTATTTTAATGTAAATCTCATTAATAAATATAATTGTTTTAAAATTTAAAAAAACTACTCATATTAAAATGATTTTGTCAATTTTATTGAATCACATTTGCAGTGAGATTCATATTAAAATAATATTTTTTTAACAAATATTTATTAAAGATATTATAAATGTAACATTATATTTTAAATGTTAATCAGCGATACAAAAGGAAAAATAAAAAAAATTATCAGTAGAGTCAATTTTGAATTTGCATTTAATATAAATTAAAATACTCGTTATTCTTTATTTATTATTATTAATTAATTTGAAAAAAAAGAGATTACAGTAGTTAATAAGAATGTTTTTGTATGAAAAAAAGTTGGAATGTTTTTTTTGGGTAACAATGAATGATTATTGGTGTGTGGGGTTGAGGTGTTTTCAAAAGCAAGATAGATTGACATGGGTGGATATTGTAGTGAGAGACTTTCCATAAACATATACTCTTTTAACAAATAATTTACTAAGTACTTTTCATTTAATGCTAAACCAACTTAACCATTTTCAACTACCACCTAAATTAAGTTTTCAACCATTTTCATCCACTATTAGAGTTTATACCGATGAAATTTAAATTAAATTTTTTTAAAAATGAGTTCAATCGCTTGCCTTTTAAATGGCGTGTGTGTTTTATCGGACACTAACATTTATGAGACATTAACACTTTGGTTGTCTTATCAGACACTAACATTCGTGAGACATTAACACCTGTGTGAATTTGTATGTCTTATCGGACACTAACATTTGTGAGATTAACACCTGTGTGAATTCGTATGTCTTATCGGACACTAACATTCGTGAGACATTATTACATGTGTGAATTCGTATGTCTTATCGGACACTAACATTTGTGAGACATTAACACCTGTGAATTCGTATGAGAATTATTATTGAAGTGTTTAAAAAAATATTTATTAGATTTCTGATAATTTATTTTAAAAAGAAAAATAATTAATGAAAAATATTTTAATGTTAAAAAATAGAAAATGAAATGGTGTATATAAGAGGGAATAAATGAAAAAGTAATAATAATGGAAGGAAAACATTAAGAATCCACATCATGATTGCATCACCTCTCACTGCACATCTGATCATTCACAGCTTGCAAATGCAATTGAGAGAGTGAGAAACTCACTTCACTCTCTCATCTCAACTCAAGTGATGAACAGAAGAGAAGAAGAGAAACCAGCAATGCCTTCTCCATCATCTCATTATGGATTTTCGATTACCCAAAATGCCCTTTCACTCTTTTTCTTATTTTACCTCCTAACGGTCCCACCTCCCTCCACCGCTCTCAACTTCACCGCGCTCCTCTCCACCGTGCCGGACCTCTCCCAATTCACCGCGCTCCTCGCCTCCGCAACGCCTCTTCTCGCGGATCTCTCCGACCGCTCCTCCCTCTCCATCCTCGCCGTCCCCAACGCCTATCTCGCCGCCGACGACCACCTCGCCCGCCACCACCTCTCCCCCGCCGCCCTCGCTGATGTCCTCCGCTACCACGTCCTCCTCCAGTTCCTCTCATGGTCAGACCTCCGCGCCCTCCCCCCCGCCGGGAAACTCGTCACCACGCTCCTCCAAACAACCGGACGCGCCACCGACAACTTCGGCTCCGTGAACCTCACGCGCGACCCCCAATCCGGCCTCGTCTCGATCCGCTCCCCCGCCCCCTACTCCCCCTCGAACGTCACCGTTTTGTCCCTCGTCAAAACCCTACCCTACAACGTCACCATTTTCGCCGTCAATTCCCTCCTCATCCCCTACGGCCTTGACCTCATGGCATCCGAAACCCGCCCCAACATCGTCCTCAACATCACCAAAGCCCTAATCGACGGCCACAACTTCAACGTCGCCGCCTCCATGCTTGCGGCCTCCGGCGTAGTTCAGGTAGTGTTGGTGATACAGATACTGAGTTTGAGTTTGAGTTTGAGTTTGAATTTGAATTTGAATTTGTTTTTTGTTACGATGGTGTTGATGTGAAAATCTCTATCTGTATACATCATTTGCACTTGGCATTTAACTAACTGATGAATTTCCAATTTTAGGAATTTGAGGCTGATGAGGGTGGTGCTGGAATCACTCTTTTCGTACCTGTGGATGATGCCTTTGCCGATCTTCCACCCTCTGTTGCCCTTCAGTCTCTGCCTGCAGATAAAAAAGGGGTGGTTCTTAAATTCCATGTTCTTCATTCCTATTACCCTCTTGGCTCGCTTGAATCAGTTGTTAACCCCTTCCAACCCACCCTCGCTACTGAGGCCATGGGTGCTGGTAGCTTCACACTCAACATTTCGCGTGTGAATGGCTCTGTTGCCATCAACACCGGCATTGTGCAGGCCTCAGTTACGCAGACCGTCTTTGATCAGAACCCTGTTGCCATTTTTGGGGTTTCCAAGGTTCTCTTGCCGAGGGAGATTTTTGGCAGGAATCCAATTGTCACTGCCAAGCCTCTTGAAGGTGCTCCTCCGCCGGATGATGATGCGTTGTCACCAGAGAATTCGCCGGGATTTGGTGGACAGCCCTCGCACCTATCGTCACCGCCGGGGTTTCGCGAAGATGTGCGGTCTCATGGTGGTGGTGGTGGTTCCTTGTCCTTTGTTGTTTTTCTTTGCTGTATAGGATTGTATCTTGTGGTATAGAATTATTGATTATTATTTTTTTTGTGGGGTTTTGTTTTAATTTTCTCCACCTTCTTCTGTACACGGTTAATTGCATTATTAGGTTGCAAATGCAGCCTTTTTTCATTTCTTTTTCTTGCTTTTTTGTGATCTTCATTTTTACGATTTATTATTGTGCCACTGATCTAATAATTAGTGTAATTAATTTAGGAGGTCAATGTTGTTTTTCTGCTTTTATCGTTTCCTCCCTTGTATTTTTTATATACACAATACAGTCCAATTTCATTATTTGTAAGTGGTAGTTGAATAAGCCTTATCATCTTGTTTTAGTCATAATCCTCAGAATTTGGTTGACTGCGGCTTTCTCTATTGTCATCAAAACCCTTTTATATGCGAGTGATCTTATGCTGATAGGGTGTGCCTTGCAGAGTACCTAGTTTCATTTGGTACAGGAGTTTGTGCTGCTTGCTTATTACTGTTATCTTACGCCTAGATGACCGTCAGGTAGTTCCTTCTTTTTAAACTACAATTGAGGATTACATATTAAGTAGCATTAACCTGCAATCTAGGTGCAAATAATACAAAATAACATCATACAGTGGAAGTTAAGTCATATTATTTGTAAGAAGAAATAGTAAATTTGATGTCAACAATTTTCTAATTGTTGGATATTACCCGCTGAATGTATTGCATTTGTTTGTAGCTTTTCAGAGTTTATGGAATTTCTCGCAGTAGCTTTGTGTTATAGTATGAGCTGTGATTAACATTTGCTAGCTCCCTGTTTACACTATACATGAATGGCTTTTCTTGTTTTTACAACTTAATGGTTAATCGTAATCTGTTTTAAAATACTTAATTGCAATGACCTAGTTTCAAGTAGATTGCTCAATTTGTGTATTGGACGATTGAATATAATTGACGTGTTATGGCACTCGAAACTGATCAAATTTGTATTAGTCTGCTAGTTTTATCTGTTGTCATTGAACGCATTACCTGTTCTTCTTGATCAGTGATTCAATATTCTGATTAAATTAATTTATGGTTTTCATTGTTTGCTATCTTGCAAGTACTGTAAAACTGGAGACTAATAAACTGGTGAGTTAAGACTATAGAATATGAAGTTTAGAGAGTTGGCTGCAAGCTTGTTGCTAGTTAAGATCTGAGATTGCTAGATTCATGCAATGCAAGCACAATTTGAAGATTCTTAACATGCATGAAGTTACCCTTGTATTTATTTGGATATTGAGAACACGTGTAGATGATATAATGCTGGTGGTGTAAGTTTGGTTTTGAAAGGATCTAAAATGCATTTTGATTTAGCCTTTTGAGGTAGAGATTAATCTAGTAGGGGTTTGTTTTGCCTTCTATGAAGCTTTTTATTTTATGTTTTTACTTTTGTCATGAAACTTGAATTTAGTTGTCTTATCTGCTGATGCTGAAGCTGAAACCACCATCATTTTATTTTGTATCTGGGTTAATTTCCTCCTAGTTCAAAATTTGAGGGGAGAAATAGAAGAAAAGATGAAATAATTAAAATGAAGGATTTTCAATTGAGCATCCCTATCAATGGAGGATTTGATGTGCAAAACCCAGAAGGCCAAATGTCCTACCACGCACGTCTTAGGCAGTTGGGATCACCATATGCCCAAGGTTTCTGTGGGCTATAACCAGCATCGAATAGGCTATTTATTTGTATGTGGGTTGTCTTACACCTAGTAAAAAAAGCAGGAGAGAAATAGAAGACCCAAATGTGAAATATTTTTTATTACACTTTTCTATAATTAGAAGATTTGATGCCATTGGTGCAAAACTCAATTTAGCTAACCTCACCAAGTGGAATTCCCCAGCCCCTTCTCATCAATGGACTCCTGACGTATATGAAGGAGTGTGGTTGGTTCGATAAATTTCTATCTCTTTCTCTATTTTTGAGATGTTTGGATTTTTCAAAACTCTATGGACATGCAGAAGAGAAATGCTATTCCCACTCCGACCAAGACATAACTTTACAGGTTCAAATAACAGTTAAGTTGATGAGAGTCAGGAACAACTAATGGCTGGTGCAAAACTCAGATTAAACTCTTGCCTCAGTTATATATTTTTGGTTCTTTTAGATTAAGATTTGCTTTATATTTTTGGTTGCTTCATCTACGGCAAAACAAGGAAAGTATTGTTTGATACTACATAAAAGTGTTGATGATCGTCTTTCTTTTTGTTCTTTGTGTTGTCCTGGAAATATGCGGTAATATGGCATGTAATCTAACAAAGTTCATTTGAATGTGATGCATTTTAACGGTGGTTTTGGTTGGATCTAGGCCACTTGTCTTAAAGATTGATCATTCTTCAATTCATAGGGATGCTCTACCCCCTTTTTTTTTGGAGTTTACTTGTGTGTGTGACATTACATAAGTCGGTTTCAAATCAACAAAACAAAAAATCTACTCATTCGTTAAGAGTGCATTTGCCAATTGTACTTGGGAACTCAAATTCATAAATGACTCCTGGAAGACGGGTGATAATAACTTGTTTGCGTGTTCAAATATTAAGAAATTATTTCCAGTAAGATTAGCTATTGCCTATTGTTAAAGTAGCTATATTTGGTGGTTGATATCTAAGCCGGGTACAGCTGGAGTTAGCGTTGTCATTGTTTTAGGACCAGGAATGGCACTTTGTGGACTTATGGTCAGGATAAAGATACTGAAAAGTGACAACTACACTGATCAGACTGAGCAGAACCATGACTTTTTATAAAGATGTATGTGTTTGTATGCATTAGATGGATGATGGCAGAAGTGGAGTAAATTTTTAATCTAGTCTTCAAGGTTGTAAGTATTTTTTTCTTTTTAATTTTAATATCTGACTTTACAATTTTTTTCAGTTCTTGATTTTACGAAGTCAGAATTAAAGTGATTGATCATATACTCAGTGCCTACTAGTAAGGAGATGTTTACACACAAGAATGAGATACATAATATATAATAGAAATGCCAAAATCTAATTGGAGTAGGTATAGGTATCTTTACATTGTACATCAAGTACGGGTTTATATTCTGGAGTTACTAAAAATAGTTATCTATTTCGTCTTCCACTTTGCTTTAAAGCTAGAAAAATTCAGTCACTGTAATTTCGATTAATCAATTTTAGATTTACTTAGTGATGTATATTAATCAGAATTAAGGAATCAAAATAAATTTCATGGAAGTAAATTTCATGGGGTATTCCAAGTATAAGTAATGAATAATGGGGCAGCATTTGCACTTGTTTATTGTGATGTCTATTCAAAACCAGTAAAACTAAGCAGAACTAGCATGAGAATGGTAGTTTTGATATTTAATAAAATTTTCCAATTCCATTTCCTGGGTTGACAGTTATTATATGGTCCTTTCCCTTTTTATGGTTATTTACTATGTGTTTGTTTTGGAAGGACATGGCCTGTCTGAAGAGAAGGAAGGAAAGGTGAGAAAGGGTCCTGTGTTAACTTTCCATGTTGTAGTTACTGCATTAATGAAGCCTCTGGATGCAGCTTATACGTGCTCTTCAAGTAAGGAAAACCAGTGGGGCTGTTTCCCGTACTTCATGCTTCCAGCTTTTGGTACTCCTTTTCAAGCCCTGCATTTACCAACAACAAATATCTCTTTTTTTTTTACTGGAGAGAAGCGTCAGTTCATTTGTTAATTTTCTAATAAACTTTTTTTTTCGATAAAATAAAAACATTTCTGTTTTTTTATGTTTTTTTAATCTTTGTTTTTAAATTAACAGTTTTCTGTTATTTTAATGAGTAAATCCTGCTTCTTGAGGTTTTAAAAAAATGACCTATTTAAGTTTAAACAAACTGATCCAATATCATACTAGTTAACAAAGATTACTGTGGATGATGGCACAGCTAAGTGTTTTGTGCAGCTGTATATCCAAGATTCAAATTTGAAACTTCAGTTAATTGAAACAATCTTATTCCAGTTGAACATGTGGTTGGTAGTAATATGCCATAAATTTTAACTGCTACTTCGCCTAGATGATCCCCTCACATCCACAAAGGTGTGACACAGGTTTATAATTTAGGTTATTAATGCAAATGACAAAGGTTTGTTCTTTGTTTATGCAAATAGACTTAATGCTTTGTTTGGATCTCGCGATGAGAGGAAAATGAAAGATTTGATAAAGAAGTAATGAAGTTATTTGGATTAAGAGAAATAAGAAATATGAAGAAAAATGTTTATGAATTTTTTTTTAATAATGTGATGAGTCTAATTGATAAATTTTTTTAACTGATAAAATTATAATTATAATTATGTTTTTGTGATTATAATTAATTAAAAATAAAAGATGATTTATTTGTATATTAAATTTAAATTTACGTGTGATTAAAACATCAATCATGCTACTGTCCAAGAACGAGTTGAAAAAATAATATGAATTATATGACATTGTGGATACATACAAAATTGTTAAAAATTATTTAAAAAAAAAAAAATAATATTAAAATATTCATAATTATAAAAAATTAAAGCAAAATTCATAAATGCAGCAAAACTTAATAAAAATAAACTTGAATTGTATCAAGCATCAACGCCTAATTAATATTAATGTATTAATCATACTATGGTACAATATAATATGATGAAAAAAAAGTCAAATTACAATAATTAGATGAAAGAAACAATAATTACATGATTACATCTATCATTCGAGAGAATACTGGAAGTCATCAAATCTTTGTTCACATTGATGTTTAAAATATTTAATCCTTATTACAACTCTTGAATACCACCTCAAATTTATGAAAACATTTAAGTATTATAAGGGATTTGGGGTTGAGTTGCAATGTCTTCAACATGATCATTGGGTATTGGTAGGTCTTGCTCTTCTTCTTCATTATCCAGGTTCACCCTACCATGTAGTCAGACACTGTTCATTTGAAGAATGAAACACTTAGATTATTTACATTATGTCCATTGATGTGGACAAATTTAACAATTTGTTCCTCCACTACTGATCGAAATGCAACCTTTACAAACTTAGTTCCCCTTAATTGTTGACATAAATTAATGAATGTTTATGGACCGGACATATGCCAATAATGTCCGGACATTGTTCATTGTATACCAAGTATGACATCAACTTCTGCTGACAACGCTATTTTGTGGTAAGCACTCCCTAATATTGCTTATCGTTTGACTTAATAGACGCAACATATTTAATCCACGTGCAACAATACAAAGGATTGTCAATGCTATTACTTTTGTCCACAATTGTATTTGTTGTTGTAGCTGTAAAATTAGATTCAAGTCGACACCAACGATATCGTTATCCATGTCATTCATATCAAAATACACCGTCCAATGGGTATCATTATGCAACCATAAAATGATTATTTGAAACTTAATAAATAGTATCTTCATATTTATAACTATGTTAACACTTATGACAATATCTTATTATGTAAAATTCATGGCAGAGAATAACTAATTTTAGGATAAATAAACAGTAATCATCTGCAAAGAAACACATTGTAACACTCTGTTTGGATTTGTTTGTGGGATGTGGTGCAGATGGTAGAGCGCTGATATGTTGTTGGTGGTTCTCTCAGCACAATGAAGAAAGATGTTGATGTCCACTTAGATAGCTATCTAGTTACGTTATTATCCTTATTTTTTTCCATGTTCTTTCATGCTCAAGACACAATACTTTCTCTCTACCATTTGTATATTATGAACAATACACGTTTGACTAATAATTCAACACGTTTTGAAAGTAAACATGTAGGATAATCGATTATCTAGTATGAGGAACATTGATCACTAATTTTAACTACATAATCACTCATGAAAAGTTTTTTTTAGGTGGATAATTGATTATTAAATGGTATCAAAAAAATGTATAAAATTTTAATTAACTAAAATTTACACAAAAATATCTTATATTTCATTTTCAATTATTTTTAGAGATAAGAGTGAATTTTAAAACTAACATTTTTAATATTTTAAAATATTAAAATTTTCTTCACACACAAACTACTCACAAATATCAATAAACTTTTTTTATAAATTCACTTTATATGTTTTAATTTAAACAACTCAACTTTTTTTAGATTTTTATCTGAAATAACTCCCTGGTATTTTCACACATCTCATCGTTAATCAAAAGAAAGGATAATGATATTCTAGTTTTCTAGGAGATTAGTCCAATAGTATTTTGCTGTAGAAACACTGATGGGCCCAATCCTGGATCTAAGAGATGAGTAGCAGGAGTTGTCTTGGGAGTGCAGCTGGGCCCTTGGTGGCTGGCTGGGTTATATGCATTCATGTGGTAACTGCAAAATCACTCCAAGACAACCTTAAAATGCAACATAACCTGAAATTACGTAATATCATGTTCATAACACATTTTCACTGTGTTTTCATAAGGCCTTCTACAATGTACACTAATGGAATTTGGTACAAGGTACTAGCAACTAGCTTGGTCACATCCACGTACGGTCCAGCTTGTAAGATTATTCAATGAGAGCGATTGAGAATGATCTCTTTCCAATTCCTATGGCTTTTTAAATAATGTTTTCGTATCATATATATATATATATATATACGTATCGTACATTGATATTTGTACAACTATTATAAGATATATATAGATGAATTGTTCAATTCAAAAAATATTTGTTAAATTTTTGTCAAATTTATCACGATTTTAATACAATTTTGAAAAGAAAAAATATATTAATTTTCTAAAATTCAAATTTATTGTATAAATTTGTATTATGATTATAAAAAAAAGGAACAAATTCTTTTGGATTAGCCATGAGAAACCTATTTCTGCTAAAAAAAATTAAAACATACATATACACATAAATTTTTATTATTATTTTATATAATTCATAATTATATAATATATAGATCCGTGATTTCGTGTTTTACATTTTAGAGATTATACGTTTTCTATACTAATTTCACTGCTAAACACTTTCCTCAATTTTCAGACTTTATAATAGCTTTTAGATTTAAAAATATCTCAAATTAGTTCTTGAGATTGAAATTTGTTAATGTTGTTAATTCCTTTTAATTAGTTGATAATACAATACTAAGGGATCTATCTCTTGGCTAAAAGAACCATAGTCAGATAAACTTGAGGTTGCATTAACTATTGATTAGCAATGTTTACATTAACATATAAACTTTAGAAGAGGTGAACCAAACCCAAATATCATTCAGAAGCTCTTCTGATCACCATGGCCAACCATGATTTTTCACGATCGCTAAAATCTTAGCAACATTTCTCCAACCATTTATTTAGACTAGTGTACTAAACTTGCTCTAGAAGAAAATTATATCATGTTTCTTTCTTATGACCTTGCATTTAATAGGAGTAGAAATGAAAAAAAAAAAAGATATGTTAAATAATGAACAGTGACATGAACTGGTATGGTTACAGTATCATTTTTCCCGCGTTTTTCTTGTCCATCGAATTTTATGTATTAGATTGCATTTAGTAGATTTATGAAAAATTGGAATGAACCCTTTTCAGTGACCTGCATATAGTTCTAATGGCTCTACCACTAATGTCAGAACTTTCTAATTTCAAAAGAAAAGAAGGGTATTAACACACCAACATTCTTTTGATTTGATGTTATTATGTTAACACTACTATTGTTTATCACTTTCTTTCTAAGCCTTTCAGCATGTTGCTAGAAATACACGAGGGTGTTGTGTAAGCGTTTGTCTTAGTTTTATTATAATATATCCTTGTAATACAAGACTGAGACTGTTACTCTGAACACTGACACATATCAACAGGGAAAAAAAGATTAAATTTAAAACTACGACAAATGTACAATGATGTTGGTCAAACGAATTTCTCCTAAAAAATATCATATGCTCCCTTGACGAAAGAATATGTAAGAAAGGAGAAACTGTTGTATGGTTTATGTTGTTAATTGTAGCAGCTGGCTAAGTTTGAGGACTAAGGATAGTCCTATGGAGTGAGATTCTGTCCAATATCACACCTAACCGTCAACATATACTCGAACAACATCCACTATTTTAGCCCGACATATGGGACATTTTCCACTGTTACATTGCAACTCTATGGCACACTTCAGACACGCACACATGTGGCCACACCTGCAATGAATTTGGCCATTACATGACTCAACTTTTCTCAGAAAATGGAAACAAATCATTTTCATTCAGAAGCAGTTAATTACCTGTACAAGACCGTGTCAACTTTCACCTCATAGCAAATGCAGCAGTTGCCTTTCTTTGGAGTCCTGTTACGGCACTTATTTTCTTCTTTTTTAACTGTAATGGTGTTTGCATTGCATGACTGAAGTTATTGTGAGGCAAACAGGAAAAGAAAGCAAAAGAAAATTGGTAGAGACCATTATCTTCTAGACATATTCAGCTTCAATACAACACAGTAGTAAAATTTGTTGAAAAAACAAATGGGGTGAGAAGAAAGTGAATATGTTTGATGAAGAGAAATCTTCCCTTCTGAACTAGTGGAATGATTGAATTTCAACTTGCTAAAAAAAGTTGAAGAACGTGAAACTTGTTTGAAAATAGTGTTCATTTACGTATTCAAATTTACTTGAAAGTTAATGTTGTTAAGATTCAAGTTGTTAACATGGTAATAACTGTTTAACATTGGCACCTCTATCAACCGAATTCTATGATGCAATTGGCGATTTGTAGTAACACACTCACTTTGAGAGTGAAACATTATAGAAATAAGCACAAACCTGAGTGAACCTCATGTTTCATGTTTTGTTGTAATTCCATCTGCATATTCATGCATCCCTTTATTGTTTTCCTTAGCTCAGACATCTCGTGATAGAGTTGCTCCATGTGCCCTCTCAAATCATATATGAGTTCCATTTCCTTCATGCAGAGCAGTTTTGCATTTAACAAGAGATTTAGGAACCCTCATATGTATCAAGATTATACTAAATGCATACTTACCATTGAATGATGATTGGTGGATGGAGATTGCCTACTATCCTGATAGAAAGGTTGAGATTGATAAGGTTGTGGAGATGTAGAAACAACTCTATCAAAATCATCACCGGCTTCATTGTCCCTGTAACTCCATGATGAGGAACGATCAGCAGCTTCATGATATGAATCACTTATCAAGCTCTCCTCCTCATGCTCATTCTCCTCTTCATGCTCATCTGCATTATCCTCCTCTTCCTCTGTGTGACTTCTCTTCTCCTCTTCTTCTTCTTCTTCTTCTTCCTCAGTTCCATCTCTTCCCTCTTGAGAAGTTCTTGCAGAATGCAAGCGTTCTTGTAAAAATGCCATCAATTCTTGGCTGTTTTCCTCATGGTCTTGACTATTGACTAAATGTGCTTGTGTTCCCCTATGAGATACCATCAATCTATCCATTTTATCCCTGAAGTCACTAGAAAGGAAACTTGACACTGTTCTCCTACAAACATAATATACTAATGTTCAGATCAATGAAGTTTATACAAAAAGTATTTTCACGAGTTATTGTCCAATTCCAAAGTAAATGCATTCAAATTTGACCTTTTCTCATCTAAATAATAATACTTGAGGTGTTAGCTGACATAAAAAATAAAAGAAAAAAATTATGTACCTTTCAAGAAGCCTCTTTATATCCTCATTTTGAGAACCAGTTTCAAGCATCTCTCTATACCATGCTTGCCTACGCTCTTCCCAATAGCTCCTAGGCCTAGAAATTTCACTGATCCAGTCATAATTAGTTTCATCATCACAATTCTGGTCAATTTCCTCTTCCTCCATCTCATCACCATAACTGCTTTCAGCATAGTTCTGATCAATTGCCTCTTCTATTTTCTCCTTGTAACTGGATTCAGCATACTGTGGGTTACTAATATCTTTCTCATTCACTGTCTCATCATTACTACTTTTAGTAATACCATTCTTTTCGCTACTCTCCTCTGCCCTGTCTGTCATCTCATTTATACTTGAATCAATCATGGATGTAGTTGCCTCACTAGTTTCTTTTGAGTTATTGTGTAGAGCCTTGGCATCTGAACGTGGATGTGTTTCTTGGACCATGACATCTGAACTTGGAGAAGCTTCTTTTGTATTATTATGATCTATTCTAGTATGTGAAACTGACTTTTGTGTGGATTTTGTGGCGAGATTGTCACTGCCATGAGCTTTCTGGTTTCTTGTGTCTTTTCTGAGTTGATCAGTGGTGGCAGAGTTACCCAATTGAGTGGTTTTGTTAACTTCCTCTCTTTGAGGACTTCTTGGGTTAGCTACTTCTGCCTGGACAGTAGTTCTAAGTTCAACCCCGCTGGTAAATCTTTCCCTGTTTGTCATAAAAATTATGATAATTGAAATTGTTTATTCACCAAATTATCAACTTGGGTGAGATTTATAGTTAAGAACTTATGCATATAATCAATGCAAGCTACCAAAAACCAGCTACAAAAGGAAATGCCAATCCAATTGTGCATTTACTCTCTTCTCAGCTCTCATCATATTCATTCCTAAATTACAGTATACAACCTCTGATTGATTATATGAAGAAAAAATATTTTTTTTATTTCATAAAAAAACTGAAATTTTAGGTAAGAAAATAGAATTGTATACTCGAGCAAGTTTGTGAATGTATATTTTTAATAGTTTCGCATCTCAGACAATAAATAGTCCACTAAGAATAGATAAACATTGAAAGTTATATCTTTCAATGCATTTTTCTACCACCTTTAAATTCAATAGCTTTCTTTTAGACAAGGTAAATGAATAGGTATGGTCTAATCAAAGGAATTGATTCAATCAGTAAGTTCACACTTGACAAGAAAAGATCAAACCTTAGTTGCATAATTGCAGACCCTTGTGCTTGTCTGTTGTTTAATTCACATAATGTTGATTTCTGGTGGGACCTATGACTATCCGCCAGGTCACGTTGCAATAATTTAATCCGAAGCAATGCCTGCATTCATGCATAGAAAAGGAGTCACGATCAGAACTAGTAAAAAGCTTAACATAGCAGAAGAAGAACCACCACTTTGCCTTTTGTTTTACCTGAATGCGACCTCTTTGTGCGAACTTAGAAACTGCTCCACGCTCTGCCAAGTTGTTGAGCTCCCTATGCCTGTCCTTCTCCATCTGCATAAGCAAATCATTGAATGCTTGGCGCCCTCTAATTCGCAGCGGACAAACAATTTTATGTTCTGAAGGTGGTTGCTGTTGTTGACCACATTCACGCTCTCTACAAGGAGAACTTGTCACACTACTACTAGCATACCCTTCATGTTCATTATCATCAAGAAAAGAAGGTGTTGAACTCTGACTCTGCCCGGTAGAAGTGAGTTTCTTTATGAGGCTAGCAACACTGACACCACTCTCAGACCTCGCCTGTGGCGAAACAGAATGGTCACTTGATTCCCACTCAGGAAAGGAACTTTCTTCATTCCCTGAAGGTCCATCAAAGCTTTCTTCCTCGGGCAATGAGGCATTGACATGCTCATTCGTGGGAGAAGAGGTCGAACCAATCTTCTCTGCCAATGTGTTCGTTTTGGAGACAACAGATTGCTTCAGCCTCTTCTCCCATATCTGAACAAGGGAAGAGGCAGCCATGTTAGGGATCTCTGAGGAGATGGATTCTTCCTCCGACGAACTGGGTGTCCTTGGGAACATGTCACCTTCATCCATTGACAACAACTCAACCTCATTCGCCAAATTCGACACCATCTCCCGAGCCTGTCTAGCTGCCCATCGATCGAGAAGCCGTGAGTGTCTCGGGCTGATCAACAAGGCCAAGGAAGACTCTTTGTTGTTGCTGCTGCTGCTGCCGTTGTTGAAGGAGTTTGCTCGTGTGAAACGAAGTCTCTCTAGGCGGTTATTTTTTAGAGCCTTACGCTGGTTAACGCCTTTGTTCTTGCTGCTGCTGCTGCTGCTGGTGGTGGTGGTGGTGTTGCTGTTGTTTTCATTTTCGTTTGTTGTGGAAACAGAGGACACCCCCATGCACGTGTTAAGGTCCATGACAAAGTTCTTGATGTTTCTTTGTAACGTAGCATGATCATTATGCGTGCCCTTCACGTTGCTTTCCCTGCATGCTTCGCGGTTGTTACGGTCCCTCAGAACGCAACCGAAGGACGAGGAAGAAACAACATCAACCTCGGACGGGGCCATGTCGGCTTTCTTTATCGTTTGTGTCCCTTGTTGTTTTGTCTCGGTTTGTCGAAACCCCTACGAAGGAGGGTGTGAACGTGGAGACACGGAAACCCATTTGAGGGAAATGGGTGGAGAGATCGGAGACATTGCAACCTCACAAGACTCTTCTCGTTTTGCTGAAACACACAGAAAAAGGCAGAAAAAAAAAAGAAAACAGGGTAGAGTAAAACAGAGGAGGGAGGGAGGGAGAATATGAAGGAGAAACGAGTTGTTTTACGGAAACGAAGGAGGTGTTTATGGCTTATAAATGCTCACAAATAATCTTTACCTCATTCCCGTTTTCTTTGCCTCTATTTAGAGCTCTTTCGTAACGAAAGCAGAGAAATAAAAAGAAAAAAACGTTGGCTGTTAATGTTTCTGTTTTGTTTCCTCGTACGTAGGAACGTGTGTTTTGGTTGGGAGGGGTGTGGCTAAAAATGGAAGAAGCATTGTCGTGGTTGGGGTTTGTTTTTGTAGATGTGAAAGGAAGAAGGAAACAGGGTGTTAGAAAAGTGCAACAAAACTTGGAAAAGTTTGAGAATTGTTATAGACGAATGAAACAGTGTGGTGCAGTGAGAGAGACGTTGGGTTTGGACCGTTGAGATTGTGGGGTAAAGAAAAGAAAAGAAAGAGAGCGTCTAGAGTGAGCGTCTTATTTATTAGTATTAGAAGATTAAGTGCATCACTCTCTACTTTTTCATTCTGTTGACCAAATTAACTTCACAAGTTATTGTGATTTCTGGTTTCTTCTCTCAGTTCAACTTTCTTCTTCACTCACTTTCTTTTGGTTATCAACACTTATCACATTCGTGTTCTTTGCTTAAGTGAGTGTAATGTTTTAGAAGAGTGTCAAAAAAACATTTTTCCTCTTTTTATCAACAGTTAAACCATTCGTTATTTCTTTAAAATTTAATTTTGATACCCTATAAAAATTTTAGACTCTGTTTCAATTTTTTCCTTTCTAATTCTTGATCTTCCATTTTGTTTTTTATTTTTTAGTGCATTTTAGTTTATATATTTCAGAAAAATTATAGTGGGTAGATAGAATATGAAGAATTATTCATTTTTTTCTAGGTGCACTAACTTTGTATTAATTTTAGTTTTATCTAATATCTTTATCTTATTAAATATGCTTTTCTTCCTTCTATTATAAGATGAGATTGATTTTTATTTTTTTCTAAACTTTATACCATTCTCGAAATATGAAAATATGAAAATATATTCTTTTTTCATTAAAATTGATTTAATTTAATATTTTACTTCATCAATCAATATAAAGTAGTCAGTTTGCAATCAAAACACCAAAAAACTTTTGACACAAAACAAACTAACAATATTTAAAAAATAATAATAATAATTTTACATAAAAAAAAAACTCATTCTAATCATTTTCATCCTACAAACATCAATTTCATATTATAGTATATAAACGAAAGATATATTTAATCTTTTTTATATTAATATTTTTATTCTAAATTTTGTATTATAACTTTAAATATATTAAATATAATTTTTTTATATACAATAAAATAATCTTAATGTAAAGTTATAGATAAAATATTTATATTAAATAAACATAATAAAAAGGTATTTTTTAAAATTTTAATGTAATTTAGTAAAAAAAATATTATAATGAATATATGATTTTCTTTTTTGTTCTTTCATTGAAAGTCTTGTAGTTTGAAGATGATTTTAATTTGATTAGGGTTTTACACGCTAATGTTAAAGTCGTACATGACTATTATTTTTCAATTTTTAAAAGTGAAGTCGTGGTATTGCATTACCAGTATGACTTCAAAATTTTCTTTTAAGTTTTAAAGTAAATGAAGTCGTGTTTATAATATAAAATTTCAATTCAAAATTAAAATTATATTTATTATATATAACTTTACTTAAAAAAAGTTAAAATAATTTCATCATGCAAAACTTTGATATATTAATAGAAAATTAATCAAATTAAAATCATTTTCAATATACATGATTTGAAAGAAAAAAAAAAAAAAACAAAGTTATCTCTGTTATACTTTTATGTAATAAAGTTGAAGTGATATGTTGTATACACGATTTTTTTTAATAAAAAATCATAAACTTCAAACACGATTTATTGTTGTATTTTTTTTTTTTCAAAATTTTTTCATTAGCAAAACAGTAAAATATCTAGGAAAAATGTGTTTTTCCTATACACTTTTCTTTAGACCTAAAAATATAGTAAAAAAAGGGACTAGTGATGACATTTTCAACAAAATTAGAAAATAAAAATATAAAAAAGACCTACTTTTAAAATATAATAATAGATTATATGATTATTTTTTATGTGAAATAACTTAAAATAGACAAAAATAAATTATTATTGCATTTTGTTATTAAAAGTAATAATTTGTTACACGCATTCTTATCAGTTTTGCAAAAACTTTTGTACCAAAATTTCATTACTAATAATACTGAAATAGTATATTTATATATAAAAAGTACTAAATATAATAGTTAAAGGAATCAAAGTGTTTTTTGGTGGTGAGTTTTCCCCACTATTATTGTGTATTTTCTTTTTATCACACTTAATTAATTTTTTACTAAATGACTAAAATAAAAAAGATAATCACACTTAATTAATTAATTTTACGAATTATTATTTTTTTCTGAAATTTAAAAAGATAACTAATTTGTGTATATTATTAAAATAAAAATTACCGTCAGATTTCATGTATTATTATATTATTTAATTAATAAGTTGATAATCCATAAATTGTTACCAAATGTATTCAATAATGTCACAGAATATTCAATAAAAGTATAAAGATTACTTTGTAAGTATCAAAATGGTACTTGTTATGTGATCTACGTAGAATATTCGTTTTTCTACTAAAAAAAGGCTTCCCTTTTCATTTTAGAATATTCATAAATGCGTATTTATGGACATTAATTTTGAAAGAATAATTTAAATTAGATTTTGAATAGAAACGTTTTTTATTTGAATTTGTAGCTTCTTGTATGTGTCACATTTAATTATGCAATTATTTGAATTTTAATTTGTAGCTCCTTTGATTTGTGTGAGAATTTATAACGCAATTATAGCTTAAATTTAATTTGTAGTTTTGTTTTATTGAATGTGGGAATAATTTAAATTTTGAATTTGAATTTTGTATATTAATTAAAAGCAATAGTTAGGTTATGATATGTCGACTCAAAATTTTAAAGGTCAACCAAAATTCTTGGACAAATATTAGAAATTAAAGATTTTGCATAAAAGTTTAAGTTTATTAATGTTTAAATTGTAAATTAAAAAAAATTACTCCATCACATAATAAACACATTTATAAAATCATATCAATTTCTGAATCTTAAATTATGTTTTTTTTTTTCATTTTGAACATTGTTTCATTTAAGTACTTTTTTTTTATAATCATACTTAGAGAGAAAACGTATTTAACCGTTACCTGATTTATCCATCATGTTGTAATTGACATAAAATTATATCCACATTTATAAGAACAAAAAATTATTCTATTTTTTTCCTCTCACTTATACTAATAAGAACAAAAAATTATTCTATTTTTATCCTCTAACTTATACTACATAGATTTAATTTGACATTCTACTGTCACGTTCATATTTTAATTACCATATCCTTTATTAATTTGCAATAAATAAATAAAATATTAATTTATTAAAATATGAAATGTATATTTTTATAGTTGAGAATGTTAATATATAAGCATCCATATATATAAGAAATATTTATGTATTGAACTTTACTATATATTAAAAAGAAGAGACATGCATAACAAGGATAAGATTAGTCCATTAGCAATGTTACATTCCTAACATGCAATAATCTTAATGAATTTAACAATCTTTATCTGAATATATAAGATAAGTTTTGGAAGAAGCAATGCAGAAACCAGAACTACACACAGCAACAACAGCAAACATGTCTTTCTTCATCTTCAATATGTTGGAAAGAAAATCACCAGTAATGATCTAGATTCTTCTTCTCAAAATCCACAATTTTGTTGTTGGACACATGCAGGAGATGATCGCATACTTGCCTTGATGTTGGCCTCTCTTGTGGTGAAGTTTTTGTGCACTGTATGGCTATCTGGAGAACCTGCAATGCAGCAAACTCTTCACCAGGCAAAAGGGGTTTCAGCTGAGGATCTATCACTGCTTCAGCCGCAATGCCTTCCTTGTTAAGGTGCATCTCCACCCATCTCACCATGTCAATTTCTGCGCTGAAAGCTTCGTCTGTTGGCATTTTACCAGTAACAAGTTCCATCAGCACAACTCCCATGCTGTACACATCAGTTTTCTCTGTGCCCTTCAGTGAGAATGCATACTCTAAAAACATTGAAATGTCAATCAATGGTTAACAGTTGGACAAGATATAGAATGAACAACTTAGATGTTTTTGGAACGATATTCTGATTGGATTAAATTAGAGTTTCACCTTGATAATCTGGATAATAAAAGTTTGCATTAAAAAGTCAGCACAGAACATTATGGTAAAACTTCAGTTCTAATTGTATCTATGTTTTGTAAAAAGAAATGAGATAAATAAGAATTCAAGTGAATGGTATGATCAATTATTACCTGGGGCCATGTATCCATAAGATCCAGCAAAGCCAGAATTAGACTCTGTGTTAGATTCTGGATTCTCAACAAGTGATTTTGCCAGTCCAAAGTCTCCCAGGTGAGCCTCCATGTTGGAATCTAGTAATATGTTGCTGGATTTGATATCTCTGTGAATGATCTTTGGCACACAATCGTGATGGAGGTACTCCACTGCGTGAGTTAATCCTATAGCAATTTTGAACCTTGTGTCCCAATCAAGGATCTTCTTTTCTTTGAGGGGCACCTCATGTAACCAATCCCAAACATTCCCATTCTCCATATACTCATATATCAACAGATTCCAACCTGTTCCTCTGTTTCTGTTGCTACAACAACCCATCAGTTTTACCAGATGCCTATGTTTGATCCTCCCTAAAGTCTTGATTTCTCTTATAAAGCTTTTGTTCAACAAATAATCATCTTTTCCTGAAATCTTCTTCACAGCCACGATCTCTCCAGAGGGCAATTCAACTCTGTACACTGTCCCAGAACCTCCAATACCAACAACAAACTCGTCGCTTAGATTGTTTGTGGAACTCATGATGTCTTGCCACCTGAAATATCTCTTTGCAGGCACAGTCAGAGGGATCAGAGATCGTTTTTGTGCTCGTGGTGAAGAGGAGAAAACAAAACTTACTTCACTGCCTCTCTTGAAAAATTCTTGCTTGTTTTTAAGGAAAACGATCACTACAAGTCCAAGTAAAGCAATTGCAGCTAAAGTTGAAAGTGTAGAGATTATAACCACTGATGTGTTGCTGAAGACTGACCTTTTATTGTTGGAACCATCACCACTGTTGCAGCTTGCAAGAGATGCTCCACAAAGATGGTTGCCTTCAAACGACTCATTTGGCCAGCGGGAGAATTTCTTATCCAATGCACCTTGAAGGTTATTGCAAGAGATGTCAAGCTCCTGCAAGCTAGTCATTTCACCAACTACTGAAGGCACTTCTCCAGAGAGTTCATTGTGAGAAATATTAAGTGCTTCCAATTTTGACAGCATGCCAAGTGAAGATGGGATATGACCAGAGAGATTATTGTAACTTAAGTCCAAAATGCTTTGGACATTTTGGAGACTTCCAAGCTCAATTGGTATTTCCCCACTAAAGCCATTGTTGGATAGCTGCAGCTCGTAAAGATTGTTCAATTTACCTATTGCTTGAGGGATTGGCCCAGAGAAGTTATTATGGTCAAGCCTGAGGGTATTAAGAGACACAAGATCACCAATATCACCTGGGAGACTTCCACTAAGAGAATTGTTATTCAAGGAAAGAACCAGCAAATTGGGTTGTTTGAGTAGGCCTAGTGGAATAGACCCAGAAAATTGATTGAATGAGAGCTTAACCTCTCCCAACTGAGGCAAACTTCCAAGCCATGTTGGTATATGCCCAGTTAGAAGATTATTGTTTAAATCAACGTGAGTCAGGTTAGTACACAGAGAAAGCTCGTCTGGTATTCGACCTGTGAGTGAATTCCCTGAGACGTCTAACAATGACAATGTGGTGATTTTTCCCAATGTCCTTGGAATTTCACCAGAAAACTTGTTGTTACCCAATCTCAGCCTCTCAAGGGAAGGTGAATTTCCCAGGAGAAAGGGTATCTCACCGTCAAATTCATTATCCGTGACATCAAAAGAAAGAAAGGAGCTAGAGCTACATAATGCAGCCAAACTACCATTCAGTCTGTTATTTGAAAGATTCACTCTGGTCAGGTTTGCTACATTTACAAGTTGGTGAGGAAGACTACCTTCAAGAGAATTGTTGTAGAGCATGAACTGCTTCAACTCTTTGAGGAATCCGAATGTTGCAGGAATGCCACCTGAGAGCCGATTATCCGCCAAATCCAGCACAGCCAGTTTATGACAGTTCCCAAGTGTGGGGGGAATCACACCCACAAGCTCATTCTGCCTAAGGTGCAAAAAGTTCAACTCTTTCAGCCTCCCTATAGTGAAGGGAATTGCACCACTGAAATGGTTTCCAAATAAATCAACCATTTGCAAGCTTGAACAGTTACCAATCTCCAAAGGAATCTTCCCTGACAACTGATTATCATAAAGATACATTATCTCCAATTTGCCAAGCATCCCAATCTCTCTGGGCAGATTACCCTGCAAGTTGTTATGAAACAGTGCAAGATTCTGCATTTCAGTGAGGTTTCCTATGAAGGGAGAGATTGAACCAACCAAAGTGTTGTTGTGAAGCAAGAGATCAGTTAGCCCCACCAACCCATAAACCTCAGTAGGTATTGACCCATTGAGATAATTGCTTGATAAATCAAGTTGTTTCAGGGATTGGCACTGACCCAACTCAGCTGGTATCTCACCATAAAGTACATTATCTGCTATCATCAAGTGCTCCAAACTTGTTGCATTGGAACATATGGTTCTTGGAATGGTCCCATAGAGGTTGTTCCCAGAGAGAACCAAATATTGTAACTGACCCAGCTTCCCTAACTCCTTTGGAATTTCCCCACTAAGCGTATTATTTGATAAGTCAAGATTTTGAAGGTTACCCAATTGAGCCAAAGACGGTGGAATACGACCCTCGAGTTGGTTCCCCATGAAATTCAGATACGTAAGCTGACTTAGCTTCCCGAGTTGACTCGGAATCGACCCGGTTAAGCTGTTGTTGGCAAGGTTCAGAGTTTGAAGTTTCCAGATTAGACCCATTTCTCTCGGAATCGAGCCATTGAGTCTGTTCCCAGCGGCGGTGAAGACTACAAGGCTCCAGAAGTACCCCACTTCGAACGGAATCGGCCCCGTCAACTCGTTATCCTGCAGAATCAAATACTGCAACTCAGCGAGCCGAGCGAGGTTGCCAGGGATAGGACCACTGAGTCTGCATGAGGCCAAACCAATGTACCGAAGGTTGTACATATATCCAAGTGTATCGGGAATGGGGCCACTGAGTTGGTTGTTACCGATTCGCAAAACTCGGAGACGCGTTAGCGAGTCTAACTCGCTTGGGATTTGACCGGTGAGTTGGTTGGAGTGGAGAAGGAGAGATTCCAACGAAGTCAGGTTGGAGAGGGCAGGTGGAATGGGACCCTCGAGGCGGTTAGAAGAGAGATCAAGGTGGAGCAGGTTTTGCAAACGACCGAGTGAGGGTGATATCGACCCACCGAGTGATGACTCGGACAGGTTGAGTCCCACCACTTGCACCGAGTCGTCATCATCATCCAAAAAATGGCGCTTCTTTGACCCACATGACACCCCTCTCCAACTGCAGTAATCGGTGTTGTTCTCTGACCAATCACTCAAAACATTTTCTGGGTCTTCAGTGAACGATGACTTCACCTCCAAAAGCACTCTCATGGTGCTCTCATTTCCACGGCAAAGCAGAGCACAAGAAAAACAGAGGAGGAGAACAATAACAAGGTTTGAAATCCTCATTGACGCTTCTTTCATTTTGGGATTGAATGAGTGAAGGAGCCAGTGAGGGGTGAGGGATATATAGATGGTTACTTTACGTAACGACTAGTTTAAATTCTTTAGCTGAAATTGTTGTTCTGTTCTTACTAACAAAAAGAGACATGAAGACAAGTGAAATTTAATGGTGTAGTTGTGAGTTGGGAAGCGGTGGTGGTTGTTCTTGGATTGTGAGTATATATGTATTTTAGCAGAAGATAGAAGGTTGATGTGAGGGAAAAGTACACGGGGAAGCTACATGGTAGTAGTAGTGCATGTTGCTCTGCTTTCACATGCTTTCTTGAAGTGTGTATATGTGTAAGCAAATTAGAGAGGTTTTGATGATGATGATGCATTTGCATGACATGCATTGGAGATATATAGATGAGTTGGTAGCAGCTGAGAGTGTGTTGAGAAAGCGTGTCTATGATCCATGAATGACTATAAATGAGTATGCGATTGTGTCAGTCAGCTGCAACAGTAACCAATTACCATTTATGGCAAAACGCTTATTCATTAAATGTGGAAGAGCTCAACGCTTAGAAGGTCAAAAGAGCATTGGAAATAGTATAAGAAAAAAAGGTGGCAATGAATAAACCAATAAATATTAAGACTTTGTGATGTGATGCAGCAGAAATCAGGGAGTGAAACCAGAAAGACAAAAAAAAAACGGTGAAGTCAGCAAGGTATGATGAGGTTATAGTGGTGATAATATAGAGTGGTTGGTGAAGAAACAGAGGGAAATAAAAATGGTGGATTTTGCATGGTTTGAAGAAGAAGAAAAACTACCATGGAGAGAAAGTGAAGAGTTAAATTTCCCTTTGAAAATGTTTGTGTATGAATCTGTAATTTGTTTGTTGTAGGAAGTCAATGGTGTCATTTGTCATATTATACGTAAGCCACGAATGAATGGTTAACTTTTCTTGTGAAGTTCTTCAAGTAACGCTTATAAAAGAGAAAGTATATAGTTTTGCAGTGAAATGAAGAAAAGTTGTGTAGTTTATGCATAACTACTACAAATATTTATTGTTGATGTTAATTCATATAATGTTGTTGTTGTTGTTGTGAATTTTGATGGTTTAATGTAGATTTTGTAGGGTTTGGTGTTTGTGATTGATTGGTTGGTTGGTTGCAGAGTTGATGCAGTAAACCCTCTTAGCTACTTCTCCAACTGGTCTTGTCTTTTTTCGATTTCCTCACTTAACAAGGTTCCTCTAGTCCTAAATTCTAGCATTACTAAATAAATTGATAACACTATATTTTAACATAACTCCATTAAATGGTTAGTCTATAAATAATTCATTAAATTCTAACTAAGTTTAAAAATTAAAATAATTAGTTAACATTGAATTAAATTAAATATTATTTTAGAGACTAAAAAATTATTGATATCTAAAATAGTTTTTATTACTAATAAAAATTTATAAAATAATTTTAAATTAGTATCTAATAATTAGTATCAAGATTTTGACTACTAATATTTTAGATTTTAAATTAATTTTTAGAAGACTAATTGAGACTAATTTAGAATCTAAAATATGTAACTAAAACCTTGGTAGGTAATTTAGATATCAATTTAGAAACTATCTTATAAATTTTTATTAATAATAGAAATTATATATAAATAATTTTTTAATCTCTAAAATAATATTTAATTTAGTTCATATAGAGAGTAATTATTTTTTATTTTTAAATTTAATTTTTATTTAATGAATTTTTTTAGTGACATAATATAAAAACATAATAAAATTAAAAATTACTTTTTATTTTAAAAATATATACTTTGTCAACAACTAAATAAAGAAGGATTCTTTTTAGATTTTTGGTATTGTCTCTTGTCTTTAAAATACATTAATTTTGATATTTTTAAACATATTAAAATATTTTAATATATCAGAGTCAGTATATTTTAAAGGTTCAATAGAAGGACAACATAAAAATTCTAACAAACAAAATTGGACTCCTAAATAAAACATTAATAAAATTGAATTTTAAGATAATATCTTAAAAGTAATGTACGTAATAAAATTTATAAAAAATAAATTAAAACATAATAAATTCTATAGTGTTGAGCTATATTTGAAAAGATTAGTCCAAAACTAGTTCATAATTAAAGGTGACAACCGATAAACTTCTCAAATTACATTTTTTTCTATTTTCAATTAATGTACCTTTAAAAAAATTGAATTGTTCTTCTTAAAATATTTTTAGTCAAAACTTAACTCATGTATTCATTCAAATTATTTTGGTCAGTTTTATTAACTATATTACAATAAAAAAACAATAAAGCCTCGATCCCATAAATAAGAGACAGATATATATTAAAATTGTTATCACAAATATCGAAATTAATAAGTTTAATTAAGTTCCAACTAATTCAATTGAATCCTTATTAAACAGATTTAATATATTCAGTATATATTTAATTTTTTTATTTTATTTTTCAAGTGAATTGTTTGGTATTTAATTTTTTGTTAATTGGATCTTTTGGCTGCCATGTTGCTTACTTGTTTTCAAGTGAAAAAAATCGTTATATTTTGTAATTAATATAAAATAATATACTATTAATCTAAAATAATAAATAATTTTTATTATTCATACTAACTAAAGACTTCACAAAATAACAATCACCTCACTTAATTAACCGAAAAATTAATCAACAAAACGAAATTAAAAAAATATAATTTTTTAATACTCAATAAACTAAAAAAATTAATTAAAAATACTCAAATTTATAATAAACTTAAAACTTAATTAAACCAAATTAAAATATAGATATCATGTATTAGTATAAACTTTATCATCAAATAAACTTGTCCATAACACAATATTTAAAAATCGAAACAGTTAATAAGAATATAATCATCTGATTGTTCATATAAAATTGAACTTATATATTTATATTTAATATAGAACTTCATTTTGGTTCATGATGAAAACTAACAATTTTTTTAATATAAAGTAGTCCTTCTTAAACGAATTCCCATGTTCTAGGTTATTTTTCTTGGTGGAAGCATGTATTCTACTACCTACAAATAATGTGTTAACAATAAATACGTTTTCTTATATGATAATACTATTAAATAAATATTAAGAAATGGAATAAAAAATATTTTAGAAAATAATTATTTTCTCATAAAAAAACATCTCATAAAATAACACTACGCTTATTTTTCAATCAATTTTGTTAAACTCATAGTCATCGATAAAAAAGAGATTAGAAGAAAGGGGAAATATTTTCTTATTTGCATACTATTTTATATCTTTTATATATAGGAAAAATGTCATGGATATAGAAGTAATCAAATTTAGAGATTAGAAAAGAAGGCAAAATATTTTCTTAATTGCATATTTTCTTATTTATTATTTTAATAAATTAAACTCTAAAAAAATTAATTGAATGCTATATTAATAATTTTAATAAATTTTCTTATATTTATAATATTACTTTAACATATAAATACTTTATTATAAAAATTAGAAAAGATGATTATTTTTTACGAATACAAGAGTTAGAATTACACTTAAAAAATCATTAAATTAAAATCAATTTAAAAAAAATCTTAAATATTATATTGATTAAATTAAATATTATTTTATAAATTAAAAAAATAATTAATATCTAAATAATATAAACTAGTTTTTAAATTGACATTTAATTTTGTAATTTATTAGATATACAAATTGAAAAAAAAATAATTTATTAAATACTTAAAAAAATAATTAATATATTAAGAATTCAACTTGTAACATTAATTATTATATCCCAATAGTTGAATTATGTACAAAAAAATTACAATTGATAATTATGTCAAACTTCTTGTACTTAATTTATAGCATAATAACTAAAAGTCCACAGTTTAGCTTAATAAATAGGAAGAATCTCTAATCTTATGTCTTTTCATCACGAGCAAATTATATTCAATGACAATTTTACCATAAATGCATCAAATCTTAAGAGGCTCTTGCAAGAACTATAACTTTTTGGTACTAATATCTTTCTTTTAAATGGTTTTAATTGCATCTAAATGTTTTTCACATCTAATGTGAAGATAAATGATTCACCTACTATACCAATAGCTACAAATTCCATTTTTACAAGATTTTATGACATGTTTATAACTATCACAAGAAAAAAAAACTAAATTAAGGTTAAATTAATAATAATCACCATATATATATAAAGTAAATAAAAAGAAAAAACAATGTAAAATAAAATTGTTAAAGAATGTAACAAATAATATGGTTTTTGAGAGATTAAGCATGTATAAAATTAAATAACATAAACCAAATAACAAAGCATGTATATATTTATCATTTTTATCAGCAATTATTTATCATTATAAAGTAAACAAAAGAAAAAAAATGTATCTATGCAAAATAATGTCAAAGTTATAAATTTTCTTCGTCACCACTTTTATAAATAATTAAAAGTTGAATATCTTATTTAAAATAATACAATTTCTGCTTCCAAAAGGAAAAACGAAACTAATACAGCAGTTGATAAAGTGTAGGCAATGTCTTCAGCGAAAGGAAAAAAAATGAAGTTATAAGAGAAAAAAAGGGAAAATAAACTTATTGCATTGCATCCAAAAAGAAGGCTGTTTATTTCTGCACCTTAATAAATTTCTTCTTGCACCCCATTTTTTAAGAAGACTATATTACCCTTTTAAAAATGACTTCTGGATTGTTCTTTCAAAAATATTTTCGGAACATATATTAATTGTGGGATTCATCTTTATATAACATAACCATGATTTTTAAGATAATTCTTGTAATTTTAACTTATATATAATATTATATTATAATATAAGTGACTTCTTTTAATTCATTTTCAAAATTCATATTTTAAGAGGTTTAATGTGCAATTAACAAATGTAATAATATAATATTTAAAATTATTTTTTATTTATTAATGAAATTATCAAAATGAGTTAATTGGAGAGTTGTAGTATAGAGAGGAATCGAAGTTCTTAATTTGTTAAGCAGGTGCTGTTGCTGTTCATATATATATTTTCTTTTTTGTGGTGTTTGTAATGAATTTCTGATCTTATAAATTAGGTGGTAAGTTTGGTTTATTTGTGATACTCTGTTTCTTTTTAATTTTATTAATTTTTTACTAATAAAAACATCTTTTTATTTAATTATATATGAATTAATTTTTATGTATTTATTCTTTTAATTTATTTTTTTGTACATCTTATTATTTTATTCTATAAAATTCATATTTGTTTTTCGTTAATTATATATCAATACAATAATGTCACGCATCGATTCATGTGAACATTCCGTATATTACTAATACTAAGTCAATATTAGAAAAGGGCTGAATCTCTTAACTGGTGTTTACTATTTTAAATTTAATTATTAATTATTATTTTTATGTATTTTATCTCTTTAATTTAAAAAATTACATTTTACTATTTATTTTGAAAATTTTGTACATTTTTTCTTTGATTATATATGGATACGTTAATTTCACATCAACGACATGTATATTAATAAGTCAGTGTTATATCATCAGTCAATTAAGAGAAATGAATGATTGAGCAAAATGCAAGAAAGTAAAATATAAAGATAAGGTAAATTATGGGAAAAAAATAAACTTAAATGATAAAATTCACGAAATAGTAATAATCGAGTAGTAAAATGTGCAATTAAACTTATTTAAAAGTTAAAAATATTGAATCACAATCAGTTTGCCCTTCTCTTTTCTTCTTATTCTTTCTTGCCATATTTAATGACAACTTTTTAAGAAAGTAATTTGAAAGAGAGAAAGCAAAAACTTAAAAGAAGAAATAAATACTAAACATTTGGTCAAAGTCAACCATTACAGTACTATCACAATAAATAGTTTAATACAATGTGCCTATAATTTTCTTTCCCATGAATATTACCAGTATTTAAAAAAATCAATTATTAATATACAAGTTTAAAAGTTTTATTCCTTACAAACATAGTTTTGTGTTAAAAAATATCTAATGCATATATTATACCTAACAAACAAAGTTCTTACAAGATTAAGAATTTTTTTAAACTTAACATATATTATACTATATCTAATGCATTATGCATTGTTAAATACAATTTTCTAAAAAACATTGAATGAACACATAAGATTTATTAAATAAAAAGTAATACCACATAATTTTATAATTCTTAATAAATATAACTATAAAAAAATTATTAAATAACAATCAAATTTAGAGAAAAAATAATTAGTCACTATATTAACTAAATTAAATACTAATTTAGAGACTAGAAAATTACTGATATCTAAAGTGGTTTATATTATTAATAAAAATTTATAAAATAGTTTTTAGATTGGTATCTAAATTAGATACTTAGATTTTATTTACTAATATTTTAGATTCTAAATTGGTCTCTAAAATATTAATAGAGACTAATTTAGAATATAAAATAATAACTAGCTAAAACTTTGGTAGTTAAGGGTTAAATACCAATTTAGAACCTATTTTATAATTTTTTATTAATAATATAAACTAATTTATACACCAATAATTTTTGTTGATTTATAAAATGGACTCTAATTTACTTTAATTTACTCAAATAGTAATTAATTATTTTGGTCTCTAAAATTAATTTTTATTTAATGATTTTTTTGTAATCTAATTTTTATCTGATGATTTTCGTGTTGTGATCAATTTTTATCTGATGATTTTCTTCTAGTAATGATATAATGCATTATGTATTGTTAAATACAATTTTTTAAAAATCTTGAATGAACACGTAAGTTTTGTTAAATAAAGAGTAATACTTTTTTCTTAAAAAAATATATATAAATAAAACGGAATACCCAATCCATATACAAAATTTTGTAAAAATACACTTGTTAAAAAAATAAGAAAATTACAATCCACAAAATTATAATAAAATTAAAAATAAAATCAATAATTAACAATAACATTAACAAATCCTAATAATCACATAATTGAACAATTCTTAATAAATATTAACCAATATACATAATAAAGGTGTTTGACTATATAAAAAATGGGTTACCAGTATTATTTTAATGAATTATGCCCTAGGCATATAAAAATAATAGGAGAGAGATAAAGTATGGAAGAGTTGTGGTAGATTTTGAGGTGAACAAGGGAACATGCTAGCATGTCATGTGTGCTCCATTTTGTGCTTCCCACGTTTGTTTCAACTCTTCTTCTCTATATATATATACTACTCACCAATCACCCATGTCACACCTATCATCAACATCTGGGAAAGAGAGAACATGTCCAACTCTTCCATCCCATTGTTTCTTCTTCTTCTGGTTTTGTGCATCATTTCAGCCTCAGCAGATCCTTATTATGAAAACTCTGACTATAAATCTTCCTCTTCCTACACAACCTCAAGAAGTGACACTGTCTTCTCTCTTCAAGTACCAACATTAGATGAAACCACATTTGATAACCTTCTATCCTTTGGTTACTACCGTAAAACATGCCCCCAGTTTGAGTCCATCCTACACAACAAAGTCAAAGAATGGATCAAGGAGGACTACACTTTAGCAGCTAGTCTCATGAGGCTCCACTTCCATGATTGCTCTGTCAGGGTACATAACATCTATTACCCTAGCCTTTTTCTGCTGCATAATTCTGTTTTGTATAGGAAATGGTGGATGAGATTGTGTAGCATAGGCCTTTTTTAGTTATAGGTACCAATTTGGAAATTTTATGCTATTATGGAATAGATTAGATCGACTTTGATATTTATATAAGAGTTAAAACAGTCACACACGAGAGAAGTACATAACATATTATCCATTATTTGAGATTGAAAAAGCGTTTTACTGAAACAATAACATTGTTTGAATGAATGCAGGGATGTGATGGGTCTATTCTGTTGAAGAATGATGGAAGTGAGAGGACAGCAAAAGTTAGCAAGACACTGAGAGGGTTTGAAGTGGTGGATGATATCAAGGCAGAGTTAGAGAAACAATGCCCCAAGACTGTGTCTTGTGCTGACATTCTCACTGCTGCTGCAAGGGATGCCACGTTTGAGGTAGGTGGACCTTATTGGGACGTTCCTTATGGTAGGAGAGATGGGAAGGTATCCCTTGCTGAGGAAGCAGCTTTGGTTCCTACGGGTCATGAAAACATCACTTCCATGATTGAGTTTTTCCAGTCCAGGGGCATGACTGTGCTTGACTTGGTTGCTCTCTCAGGTAAAAAAAAAAAAACCAAATGAAGCATTTATAAGTACAATATCTTGGTTCTATCAGTTAATCATAAATTGTTAGGTAAAGTATGAAAGATGTCTACTTTGTTATGGTATACTTTAAATAACTCTGATACCATATTAAGACTTAGATTTAAGTCTAACTGAAACTCATAAAGCTGCTTATAAAGCAGGTTTCTATATCAACATTTGTAATGAATAAGAAGGTGTATTTTTAACCTTATTCTTTCATAATTTATATGGTATGTAAGGTCAAAAGCAAAATACTAAAGTTAACATGTTTTACTAATTCAACTTGTATAGTTTGTTGTAAGTATGCATGCAATCTTATGATAGGTTTATGTATGTGATGATGATGTTAGGGGCTCATACTATTGGAAGGACTTCATGTGGGTCTATTCAGTATAGGCTATACAATTACAAAGGAACAGGAAAACCAGACCCAAGCTTAGATCCCAAGTATCTTGATTTCTTGCAAAGGAAGTGTAGATGGGCCTCAGAATATGTGGATCTTGATGCTACAACACCAAAGACTTTTGACAATGTGTACTACATAAATCTGAAGAAGAAAAAAGGGTTGTTATCGACTGATCAGTTGCTATACTCAGATCCAAGGACTGCACCTCTTGTTTCAGCATTCACTTCCACACATTCTGTTTTTCAGCACCAATTTGCAGTGTCTATGGGAAAGCTTGGCCTTGTTGATGTTCTCACTGACCAAGATGAAGAAGGAGAAATCAGGACCAATTGCAATTTTGTTAATGCTTATTGATTTATCATTTCTTCCCACTTTCTTCTTTTCTGCATGCTAATGCTTTGCAAATTGTTTCATCAATTAATCTCCACTTATTTTGTTTATGGTTTCTCTTCCTTTCATTTTATTTATTCTATCTTGATGGAGATCCCATATCGACTAGAGATGAGGACATTTCATTGTGTATAAGTGGGTGCAAAACTCAACCTGTTGAGTCGATTTTATGGGGTTGAGTTAAACTTAAAGTTCACTTCGTAATATGGTATCAAAGTCATTTTCGAGCTGGTTTTATGGGGTTGAGTTAGGCTTAAAGTCCTCTTCGTAATATATCTCTAGTCGACTATTTTCGATCAGAGTCATTTTCGATCATATCCTAGTAAGTCTTTGTTGGGCCTATCGGACTACTCATAAGTGCAAACCTCAACCTCATGAGCCTGATTTTATGGAGTTGAATTAGGCTTGAAGTTCATTTCGTAATATATCTCTAATTGACTATTTTCGGTTTTTTTATTAACGTAACTCATATATTAATTATATATGAAAATAAGCATTGCAACCATTATATTGAAAAATAAAAATTAAATAAAGTGATTTTAAAAAAATAATCAGTTATAATGTATAAGATATTAAAAAAGTAAAAATTGAGTAAAAGGAATTAACGAAAAGTTAACAGAAACTATCTCATGTATATGTTAGGATTATAGTTTCATTTAAATCGCCAATCTAATATAAGGTACAATAATATTTAAGGAGACATGTTTTATGTAGTGGTTGGATATTTTTGTTATGTTTAACAATGTTCTACTCATAATTACTCCTCTTACTATAGGATGTTTATTTAGTCAACATTTTGATTTTACTCTACCTAATTTTTTTTTGGTTTATTCCAATATTTTCTACTTGTCCACCTGTTGTCAAGCACTTTTTGGATATCGAACAAATTTTCCTAGAAGGTAATTTTAATGTGGTCGATTTCTCCTAGGATCTAGTTGGATTTTTTTCTCGATTTGTTGTGGATTTTTAAGTGGTTTATGTTTCTACGTTGTATGAGGGTTGCGACGTCCCTAAAGTGTATTTATTTATTTGTATCAGCAAAAAATTAAAAAAATTAGATAGAGTTCTTTAGGGTATCCTAATCCTTATATAAAAAAACATATAACCTTAACCAGCTTATCAGCCTTACATCCCAATCTAATAGAATTCCAACCCAGTTATAAGATCCATAACATTACATCATTCACACTACCCTCATCTTTGTATCCAAATAACCACAATCTTATAACACCACATAAGCCTAGACATAAGCCAAACACAAAGTAATTTTACAACATATTTATTAATTTTTATTGTTGATAAAAAAAACAAGGTATTGTAATTTCTATAACTGTCAAATAGGTTTTAATAAGTCATAGTTTTTTTTAGGTTTAATTACCTTTTTCGTCCCTATATTTATAGTCAATAGTCAATTTGGTACAGTGGTTTTTAAAAAATTCAATTTGGTCCCTAAGTTTTTTAAAATGTATTCAAAATGGTCCTTTCTGTTAAATATCACCAAACGGCGTTAAGTGGTGCTTATGTGGCAGACACATGTAAGTTACGTGGATTGTGCTTACATCACTTTGGTGAATACTGAATTAGGGTTTAGGTTATTCAAATTGGGGATTTCGAATTTCTGATTTAGGGTTTCTAATACGAGGATTGCTCCCCTGGTTGGATTCTGTGGTGCGCTTCCCTGCTTCGATTCCATTCGGAGGTGTGCTCCCCTCACGATCGCACCACAGAATCGAATGAGGGGAGCACACCTCCGAATGGAATCGAAGCAGGGAAGCGCACCACAGAATCCAACCAGGGACGCAATCCTCGTATCAGAAACCCTAAATCAGAAATTCGAAATCCCCAATTTGAATAACCTAAACCCTAATTCAGTATTCACCAAAGTGATGTAAGCACAATCCACGTAACTTACATGTGTCTGCCACATAAGCACCACTTAACGCCGTTTGGCGATATTTATCAGAAAGGACCATTTTGAATACATTTTAAAAAACTTAGGGACCAAATTGAATTTTTTAAAAACCACTGTACCAAATTGACTATTGGCTATAAATATAGGGACGAAAAAGGTTATTAAACTTTTTTTTATATCTGATTAGTTTAGTTAGTTTTTTCAAAGAACTATAATTCTGTTATTTCGTTAAATTTTATGTTAGCTCAAGGGGTTAATCTACTATTTTAATTCCTTTTAAAAAAATTAAAAAATAATAATAAAATAAATATTATTAGATTTAATTTTAGATATAATTATTTATAAATAAATATAAATTATAATACATATATGTATGTTTTTAAAAAATAATATTACTTTTTTAATATTATTATTATTATTTTAAAGAATATATAGATTAGTCAATAAGTTCACAGACGTTCCAATCTAAATTTATGTGAACTGCAAGAACTAAAACAAAAAATGTTCAATTCAATTTAATTATAAGTTTTTTTTTTTTTTAATTTGATTTGTTCAGTTTTACAAATTTTTGAGCTTCTAACTTATCAACCTTCCTTCATCTTTCTTCCAGTAATGTTTGAAAATATGCCTTACTATATACGATAACCGGAGATGAATTTTCACAATGAAATTACTTTTTTCTTAAAAAACCTCGTCTTATTGTAATTTAATGAAGAACTTGTAAGTTTTATTATTTAAATATTTAGATGTAGTTTTAATCGGTGAATAATAAAAGTTTACAACATAGAAAATTAAACTATCTCCTAAAATAAATTAAGGAGGGTTTGTGATTGACCCTAGATATATAATTATATGGTAACACCACTATCCAACAAGAGGAAAGGAGACACTGGATTTTATATTTATAAATACAGACACAAATAGTCAACCTGTAATTGTTTGCTTCAGTTTTGAAAGAAGGAGACAATTGGTACCATGAGACTTGCAGAGAAACTCATTATCATATTTTCAAAAATTCAGAATTAATATTCATCCTTTTTGCATTTTTTTTTATAAATTCTACTCTCCCTTTGATAAACTATGTAACAATTTTATCAGTTATCGTTCATTTTAAAGATTGATGTAACAATTTTATTTTTAAAAGACGTTTCAGTAAATTAAGAGAAAAGATAAAAAAAATGTATTTAAACTGTTTTTGTCGACTGAATAATGTAAGACTATATTTGCTTATAAGAACAACACTTATTAGACATAACAAAATTATTTCATATAAAGAAATGTAGGATATTTGCGTATCAGAACAACTTGGAGGCACAAAAATAGGATTATTTTTAAAGGGGAATAGTATATGTACTAGAAATTTTGGCGTTGGTTCAATTAAATACTTGGTCTTGAGTTTCATCCAAGTCACAGTCTGCGCTTTTTTTTCTTTTCTGATTGGTGCATTGATCCGATGGTTTGTATTAGGATGATCTTGTAAGATATTTACTTAGTATGTCAGGTGACTTTCTTTGGGTTAAGTTATGAGTATTTTGTATAGCCATACATGGGAGTATGTCTACCAAGAGCAATTAAGGTTGTCATTATGTATAATGGTTGAACAACTCCTAAAATGACTCATATTTATTAATTTTTTATTACCGATAAAAAAAATAAAAATGTAATTTTTATTTTATAAACTATTTTCCAGAATTAAGTTAAACCAAAATGCTCTTTTGTTTTTGGATATTTCATCTTCATTTTATTCTTTAACCCCCGTTTTCCTTATTTTTACTCTGTCTAATAGGAAAAGTTCAGAAAGCTTTACATGTAATTTGTTTTTCTTTTTGTTTTTATTATAATAAAGTGTCACTTTATTTGAAATTTTTTTCTGTTTTAAATTTTTTTACAAGAGATATCGAAAAATACGGTTTCATCTTTATATAAATATATAGAAACAGAAAATAGACGGAAAAAAAAGAATTAAAAAAAAGCAAATGACATTGGAATTGGAATGTTAAGTGTTTCCCACATTCTTTCATAGTTTGAATTGGACCAGGACGTTGACATGAGGTGTCCTTAACAGAAAATTGACAGAAATAACCTTCTCATATCACCATTTAAATAATTTGATCATCACAAAAATGCAATTAAAGCCTGCACACATAGGAACCAATTGGTATCTAATTAACAACTAAGGTTTTAGATACCAATTATTTAGTTTCTAAATTTAGTCTCTAAAACCTTGGTTGCTAATTAGATACCAATTTAGAAACTATTTCACAATAATAGAAAATAATAGAAACTAATTTAGAAACCAAATTTTTTTTTAGTTTCTAAAATGGTCCCTAATTTAGTTACTATTGCAACTAATTACTTTGGTTTCTAAAAATTGGTTTCTATTTCATGATTTTCTTGTAGTGACTATCTTTCTAAGGACTAGAAGTGATTGATAGGGTATATTCCTAAAACACTTCCAATAATTGCATAAAGTATATTAATTATCTTTATATTGTTATTATTACACATAATAAATACTACTAAAAAAATCATTAAATAAATTAAAAAATTATTAAATAAAAATTAATTAATTTTTATATTTATTAAATTAAATACTATTTTATAAACTTATAATATTTTTAGTATTTAAATTAATATCTATTATTAATAAATAGTTTTTAAATTAATATTTAATTATTTAAATTCTAAAGTTCATAGTTAAAACTATTAAATATTAATTTAAAAATTATTTATCAATAATAGAAATTAATTTAAATATTAAAAATTGGTTTGCATAAAAAAAAACTTGTGAAAAAACAAAATTGCATGTTTATAACATAGTTTGAGATGTGTGAAGCACAAAAAGTTAAATATTTATAAAATTCACCAATAAGGAAACAAATAAACCAATATAATGTTTGATTTAATGAATAAAAAACACTGATTATTGAAATTGTGAACAAATAAAATGGTGAGTTGGAAGAAAGTTATGCATTTAGATATGTAAACATATGGGGCACCATAATATGATGGCGATTCTGAAAAGCATCAATTATACACCTAAACATAATCATTACTTGAACTAGAATCTCACATACAAATATCTATCTTCCTGTTGAATGTACGTCATCAAGATTTCAGCGTCAAACAAAAATGAACTAATCTGCTTTGAAGCCCTAGACTCCAAACTAACCCTTTGTAAGTATATCAAAAAAGAAGGAGGAAGAAAAATTAAGTTACTCTTTCCAGAAAAATCTCAAGAACAAAATAAACGTTTTTTTTTCTTCTTTTTGTTAGGTAAACTAATTAATATAAAGATGGAAATGAGCGTAGTTTGAACCAAACTGATGCACACGAACATTGAAGATCGTGTTTCATGATTGCAACAGTAGTTTATCATTACAGCATTCTCTACTTAGACCTTGCTGCAGTTCATCAGGGAAATTGTGGCAGTTTCTTTTCATGTCATATCTGGTTTGTTTTTTTGTGAAAATGTGAAAATGTTATGTGTGGGTGGGTTTTGCATCGAAGGTTTATTAGAATGATTAAGAAAAGTAGTTGTAAATAATATCTGATTTTTTCTACTCATAGTCTCTCCATTTTTATCCGCTAAATAAGAGATCATGTTTGGTAAAGAATGCATCAGTAACGAGTTCGATAGAAATTTCGTACAAGACTTTACCATCGAACAAATTTGGCTATTTACTCGCTCAACACGTAAAAGTGACATTTGTTAGCGCTGCAGGTATGCTTGCCATAACACATACTACATGTCACCACCTTGATTTATGGCACAAGCACCTCGGACATCTTTCTCCGGCATGTCTACAACTTGCATCTTCCTTACTACCTATCCTATCAGTAAAAATCTCATTTTCATTCATAATAATTGTAGTATTTGTCTCAGAACTAAACAGACAAGGCTAAACTTTCCTTTAAGCACAATAAACCGGCTAGGTTTGCACCCACTTATATACTATGAAAGGCTCTAATCTCTAGTCGATGTGGGATCTCCAACAAACAGTCATAGGAGAATTGTGAAAACAAAGGAATGAGAAGATTTTTAGGAATGAAAGTTTAGATTACAATGAAATTTTCACGATAGCACAATTGAAGGTTTGGTCGTGGTAACTGCGAAGGTTAAACTAATATGTTTTTCTTACTCTGTTGTTGTCTTGAACCACTTGTTTGTATGAGGTCAATTAATAGAAACACAGGTTAGTTATTAGTTATGCGAGTGACAAAGTTCTTGAGAGTTTTGTGTGATGGTGTTTTTTGGTGTCTTGTATAAGGTTGAGATATCCTGAAATACTTCCATTAATTATTATTTTTTTTATAAAAAAAATTGTCTTTGTATTTTGTGCAAATTGGCTTCTATTGGTGAAGTAGATATGCATGATGATGTTCCTCGTTTTGGCACCATCTCATGATGTTTCATATATAGTTAAGTGTAATGCAGAAGAAGTTGGTCATGTTGATGTAAAAGGGAATGCAGCATCAACAACCATGCAATACGAAGTGCAAATCATGTGAAAAACCTAAGCATCTTATATCATTAGGTGAGTAAAACTTTAGAGTTTGAATATTTGAATGCTGTGATCATGATTTTTTCAGAGGTGAAGATCACAATAAAGTAAAAAAGTTCATAGACTCAAGAGGAAGATAGGAGAATAGTTTTCTTTTAAAAATATTAAAATATTAAAAAATAAAAAGGTGTGTACTCAAGACTCATAATATTTCTAGACAGTGAAGGCATGTGGGCAGAAGCTATAGTGATGAATAGTGTTAGGGGAACGAAGGAGAACCCCACAAAAAAATGAGGTCTTTAGCAAAAACATATTTTGATAAAACAATATTTTTAGACATATAATCATATATCCTCTGAATAAATAAAATCTAACATCACATTTTTTAAGATAACACTATTGACACAGATTTATTGTAATTATTGGGTCGCATTTGCTTTGCTTGTTTAGAAGATGAGCAGCATAATAAATTTGATCATGATTTCAAATTTTGGGCCAAAAGTGCGAAGATTAGAAACTTGTTATCATAACTTGTTGTCTTTTTGTTGTGTGAGATGAAACACATTCGCGGTTCTTTTCTTGCAAGACAACTTCCAATAAACCTCCTTATTATGGGGTCCTCAAGCCACATGCTACTTAAAACACAATTTTATTAGTCAAATTTCTCAACCAATTACCCAACTTATAAGAACGACCACTTCAAGAAAATAATAAAATAGAATTGGTAGATTCACTTAGGTCGAATTTGACTCACATTATTCTTTAAAAATAATTAAAAGAAATTAATTTTATGTGTGTTGACTTGGTTGATGTATTAAAATGAGTTTGACTCATACTACTTATTTTGGATCCGTCTAACATCTGTTTGGTCCATTCTATTTGCGTCTCATTCTTAGTCGATGCTTAACTATGATGGCTAATCTCTGTTTTTCTTGTAGTGGGCATACGAAATTGGGCACTCAAAACTAAAAAACCATGGGTAAATAACACGAGGAATCTATTCAACATTTATTTTTTGAATGTGCTAATGCTTTGCGTATTTGGAGTTGGGTTCGACACATTGTTCCTACTTATGATTTCTCTAATAAGGATAATCTTCTTTCTTTTATTAAGAGTGATGGTAGTCCGTTGGTTAAATTGGTTAAGCTAGTTGTGATAACTTTTTCTATTTGGATGATATGACATATGAAAAATTATACTCGTTTTCAGGATAAGATTGAGGTTTATAAGGCTATTTTGGTTATTAAAGATTTAACTTGTCTAGTGGGCTATTTTGGTTATTAAAGATTTAACTTGTATTAACACTCATACTGGTAAAGTTCTACGTCCTCTTTTTGTTAGATGGGAGTTTCCTTCACCCGGCTGGGTTAAAATTAACACTGATGGGGCTGCTAGGGATTATCCAGGTCTTGCCGCTTGTGGAAGTATTTTCCGTGGGAGTATGAGGGATTTTATTAGAGCTTTCTTTGCGTTTCTTGACGTTCAGACTGCAATTTTATGAAGTTATATATGCTTTGGAGGAAGCTCAAAAGTTGGGTCTTACTAATGTCTGGCTAGAATGTAACTCTACCTTGGTTTGTGCTGCGTTTACTGCTAGGACAAATGTTCTTTGGATGCTTCGTAATCGATGAAATACTTGTGTTAATTACTGTGGAAAAATCAGGTTTAGGGTTACTTATATTTTTCGTGAAGGGAATGCGTGTGCTGATAAGTTGACTAATTTAGGATTTATTCATAGAAAATCCTTTCATTGGTATAAGAGGCTTCCATCTATTTTGTTCTTATAATTCTTTATTAATAGGTATAGTCTACCTATGTATCATTTTTGTTAGCATGAGTTTTGGTCTAATCCCCCCATATTTTTGTATTTTTTTTTTAATAATATTTTTTTTCATGTAATGACAAATGATTGTTGTTACTTGAGGTGTCAGCCTAGCTGAAATGTCAAGTAGCATAGTGATGCCTAACATGAAAACTTTTTATAAAAAAAATAAAAAATAAAAAAGTAACACTACAAGAAAATCATTAAATAGAAATTAATTTTAGAGACAAAAAATAATTACTTGTTTATATTGACTAAATAAGAAACCATTTTAGAGACTAAAAAAATTATTGGTTTCTAAATTAGTTTTTATTATTGATAAATAGTTCTAAATCGGTATTTAATTAGTTATCAAGGTTTTAACTACCAATTATTTAGATTCTAACTTTGGTAGCAAAAACCTTGGTATAATTAGATATCAATTTAGAACTATTTATTAATAATAGAAACTAATTTAGAAACCAATATTTTTTTTAGTCTTAAAAATGATCTCTAATAGTCAATATAGCAACTAATCATTTTTTATTTCTAAAATTAGTTTCTATTTAATAATTTTCTTGTAGTGTAAGGAGACTATGATTTAAGTGAGAAAGACCAAAAGTATTATCTTTCTAAGAGAAGGTAACAAGAAATTCTCTAAATAGGAAAAATGGGACACTAGGATGTGAAAAGAAGAAGAAGAGGATGAATCAATAGGATAAAGTGGACTTATTTCAAGTTGCAGAACTAGATGAATAGGGTTAACACAAGTTTTTATCTTTTTATACCTTCATAACAACATTTTACATGGAGAACAATGCTAAATGTTGTGGCTACTAGTATAGTGTGGAACATGTGAGATAATTGATAGGGGTAAGTAATGTGTATCATAATCCAGATAAGGAACATTTTCAACAGTTTTATCTAGTTAAACTTAGTGGCAGGGATATATATATATATATATATATATATATATATATATATATATATATATAATAGAGTATTGTTACACAGAAACTTGATTGGACATGTACTAATATATGAATACGGGTTAAATGAATTGAAAAATTTATATTATCTAATTTTTCGTACGATTTATATATATTTTTAATTTTAATATATTTTAAATATATTATTACAAGAAAATTATGAAATAGAAACTAATTTTATATAAAAATAATAATTAATTGTTATAGTGACTAAATTAGATACCATTTTAAAAACTAACAAAACTTTTGGTTTCTAAATTAGTTGTTATTATTGTTAAATAGTTTCTAAATTGGTATTTAATTAGCTACTAAAGTTTTTACTACCAAATTTAGAATCTAAATAATTGGTAATTAAAACTTCGGTAGTTAATTAGATATCAATTTAGAAACTATTTAACAATAATATAAACTAATTTAGAAATCAAAATTTTCTTTAGTCTCTAAAATGATTTCTAATTTAGTCACTATAGCAATTGTTGTTCTTGTCGGTTGACCTGGTCACCGATAGACTCTGGGAATAGGTTGTGACTCTGTTTGCCTCTACTGGAATTTGTTCTTTCCTTTGGGTGTTGAAACATGGCTCCGTTGAAACAGAGGGGTCCTACCTGTTGATTGCACTCCGACGATCAAGTCAGTACATGGCTTATAGAAACAATGAGTAAGTAAGTAGTTTCAGTATTAAAAACGGTGTACCTTTATCAGGGATCTCAAGTCCCTTTTATAGACTACTTTTAAGTTACTTCTTGTAACAACCACTCTCTCACGATAACCTTATCTTGAGTGAAAGTAAGTTTGATGGGAGGAGAATCTGTTACAATGCACACAATCTTAGTACGACAACCTCCAGAATTTTTCCTTCTTGGAGTGCATAATTAACAGCATGGCCGTCAGGATACCAACTCATGTACTAGCATTAGAGGACCCACTACAAGAAAATCATCAAATAGAAACCAATTTTTAGAAACCAAAATAATTAGTTGCAATAGTAACTAAATTAGAGACATTTTAGAAACTAAAACAAAAATTGGTTTCTAAATTAGTTTCTATTATTTTCTATTATTGTTAAATAGTTTCTAAATTGGTATCTAATTAGCAACCAATGTTTTATCTACCAATTATTTAGTTTCTAAATTTAGTCTCTAAAACCTTGGTTGCTAATTAGAGACCAATTTAGAAACTATTTAACAATAATAGAAAATAATAGAAACTAATTTAGAAACCAATTTTTGTTTTAGTTTCCAAAATGGTATCTAATTTAGTTACTATTGCAACTAATTATTTTGGTCTCTAAAAATTGGTTTCTATTTCATCATGCAACTTATCCCTAAAACCTTAACGCTCTTGGACTTAGGTGTTTCTAGATAATATTTTACTTGTGCTAGACCCAAATGTACTAAACACACCACTCACACTTTTTCGCTAACCAGGTCTTATACACGTTGAGTATATGAATGAACTTCAACGCATTCATACTTGAGATCCACTTACGTGGTCCATTAACTTGACCAGACCACCAAGCTGGCATAATTGACATAGGCGCCGATGTTCGATTCCCGAGCATTGAGCCCAATACTCTGGTCCAGTACAACAACTAATTATTTTTTGTCTTTAAAATTGGTTTTTATTTCATGATTTTCTTGTATGATTTAACTAAAATTAAATAAATCGGTATACTTCCAAGAATAAACCAAATGCTTTGTGACTATATATATAGATAGAGAATGTTTGTGAAACCAAAAAGATAACTAAAGAACTGCTTCCTGCTTTCACAAAAGCAATCCAAAGCGCTTTCACAGCTTTCCTTTTACCCACTGTTTACTTTATTCTGCTATTTATTATCATTATTATTACTGATAATCATAACAAACAAGTTCTCTGGTTTCTAAGAAACAAGTTAATGTTTTAGAAAATACAGCAATATGCAGAACTCAAAAGCATAATACATTTTACTTTTCTAAATGAACTGCACTTTTGGCGTTTTTTCTCATGCACGTATTACTTTTCACCCCTTTTACTACCCTTTTCAAATTTATTAGCCAAATGGGTAACAATAGAAGGTTGAAATGAGATGTTTTTCTTTTTCCAACCCTTCCAACTTCACAGTGTAAAACTCTAAATGCTTACACCTCTAAAGTTCCCTTCTTATAACCCTTCTATCTGCTACCAAAAAGAAACAAAAATAAAAGTTCAATATCTTCTACTGTTTATGTTTGTTTGTTTCACCACCAAGACACAAATTCAAGAATAATGTCTCTTCTTATACATTCAAACACCGTTAAATTTCCCACCAAGTCATGTTGAAAAAGTTGATTTATTTGATTACTAAATTTAGATTTAAAATCCATCTCAATTTTTGATAAATTCAGTTTATAAAATGAAGAATGTTAAGTTTCATAAACACTCTTATATGTTCATAAACATTTATAAATACATGTTCAATTTTTTTTTATAAAAAAATCCATTCACACCTAGATTAAAGGTCATAAATTATGGTAGAATATAGGATGCTTACATTTCGCACTCCCAAATATATGTATATCAAATCTGAAATTAATATAAAGTAGATGTGAAATTTTTAAACCTATTTTATTCCTACTATAAGGAGATAAGTTGTACTTGTGGATACTTGTTACCTATAAAAAAATACTTAAATATCCTTGATTTATATACGTTACTAACTTTAACTATAAAAATGAAAGAAATTACCCATGAATTCTTTGTAATTTATTATATTTACAGTACAATTTTATTTAGACGTAAATTTTTATTGTGTTCGTGGTTTGTTAAGGTGTTGTGCTTTTTATTTTTGTATAGAAGATTAAAAAAAAATCTTGTGATGATACACTTGAACTGATGCCATGGACTGACCTTAAATAATTTATATTTATTTATTATTTATTGTTGATAAAAAAATATAAGTTTTTAAATTGTTTTTTAAAAAGTTAAAAAAAAAAACCTTAAAATACATAAAAGGAAATATACATTAACTACATTTTATATTAAACTTAATTTTTCCCCAAAATTTTGTGGATATCTATGAATATCCTCAGGTTTTAAAATAATTAGTAGTATTGAGGAGTTTTGTTGTTGAACCAATGACAATTACTTATTACCATCATTCACCATCAACATTGATACTACTTTCTGTGTTATTTTTTGTGTGTGGTAAGTGTGCTTTTCCCACAATTCCAACGTTTCTTTAACAGTAGTGTGTGGGGGCTCTCTTTGCTTCTGATTCCTCACCAAGCTAACCAAGTTTTCTTCCTTTTAGAGTCTTGTGTTTCACACACACTTTTTTCTCAAGGAAAAAAGTTACACCATATTTCAATCCTACTTTTCTTCAACCTATATTGCCATTGATCAAGTTTTCTTTATACACGACCATGTATTCAAGTTATTTATCAATCATGACACACTTATAATGATTGTTACAATACATTGTTTTAAAGAGTACATACATTTTTTTATGAAAAAAAAGCATTATATAAATATTTAATGCAGTTTTGCTGATAAATCTTCATTTGTATTTTAGTTTTCCTTGCTCAATAAGACAGAACATATTGATAAAGCTATGTACCTAACAATCAATTAACACACCGTCAAAGGAAGCTCACCAATCTCTCCCCTTTCCTCTTTTCATATTTCTGCACTCTCTTTCTCTTTCTCTTTCTCTGAGTTGAACTTCTTTATCATTACCATACAACAAAACCCTACAACCTAGATATCTTCTCCACAAAAATTATCTTCCTTCTCATTTCACATTCACATACACAATATACAATCTCAACCCTTATCGTTTTTTTTTTTGCTGGTATTTCAGGATACTAAAATCTTGTCGTCCTTCTTATAAGCTGTGTTTACACTTCTTGGATGATTTGTAGAAGGCACTTCGTTTTGCATGGCTGGTGATGCAGCTTTTCCCTCTACCACTTCCTTGATCACCCTCTTGTTCTCTTTGCTCTTAGCTTTTCACTTTGCTATGGCCGTCTCAGATCGCAGCTTGTCCACATCAGCTTCCATAAAAGATGGTGCAAAGAAGAGAAACACCATGGTAGCAGCTTCAGCTAGAGAAGGAAGCTCACAAAATCTCATCAAACCAGAACAAACTACCAAACAAGATCTCTTGAAGGGCCCTAAAAGAGGAAGCTCTCGAGCTCCACGGCCTCCATTGAAATGGCAAAACAAGATCTTCAATGCTAATGAACATGAAGTGCCTAGTGGTCCAAACCCTATTTCAAACAGGTAAATATTGAACATCAGGGTAGAACCCCCAGGAAAAAAATTAAGATTAAGATTACCAACCTTTAGAAGGTTTGCGATTTTCAGATTGTTTATGTTCGCTACAAGAAATATTGATATTAGCCTTTGCAAAAAATTTACACAAAACCTAAACCTAAAAAGGATACTAAACTCATTCTAATTATCATTTAGTGTCTTCTTTTTAGTTTTTGTGTGAGTTTTTAACATCAATATTTCTTGTAGTGGTTGTATTCCTTGTTATTTATCATTATTATTATTTTGTTGTTCATTTTTGTCCATTTGCTAAGAATTGAATTGGAGTGTTAGCTAGCTAGGGATTCAAAACATGCAGTTTGATATGTGAGTGCAGTTCTGTTCATATTGTTGTCATGAAACTGAACCACACACGTACCAATCATTTAATCACGAGGATATGTGTACATGAGATTCTACTTCTAGTAATCATGATGTTCATATATATGTATATACTATTGCTTCTTATGTGAATGATCATATCTTAGTAAAAACAACCTTCTTCACTGCAATTTTCTCAATTACTTATCATTTTTATACAGCCAAACTTATCTTCACTAGATCCTCTTTTGAGTAGCCTTTACAAGGCTAAACTAGGGTTGCTGAATGACCAAATTGAGTGCGCGATAAAGTAAATAATGTTTCTGCTGGTAACATTTAAGAAATATTGCATCTTCCTCAAAGACAACTTGCAATTTTTTTGAAGGACTTTTATGAATTGAAACAGGAATATTGGAGGAATAAAAGTCAGTACTTTCTAGAACTGCATTTGTTTATTAGGAAGGATATACAGTTTTGACATCTTATATTTGAAAAAGGGTATCCAACCTTTTGTATTTTTAGGCCAATGGATATGTATTATGTATTGGGCAAACGAAAGTGAAAGACATGAAAATGGAAAATGGAACTCTGAGTATACGTAACAAAGTTCTTAACAAAAAATACAAGATGTCTTTTAGTCGCACACATATGAAGGTTTGGTTATTGGTAATGTCTAAAATACGTTAAATAAGTTTTTCGTATTCAGATTAGTTTCTTGAGTCCCTGATTTACATGATATCTGTCAATTGTTATAGCAGATAGATATCATGTGTAAAAAGTGCCTACATTTAGATTTTTTTTTTTAATAGCTTCATAAGGGTTGATGTATCTAATACCTTTTATTTATTATTTTTACTGATAAAAAAATACCCTTTACTCATGACAGAGGGTTTCCATATATCTATATATATCTGCTTATTGGTGACTAATAATCGAAAAGAATAAAGTGGACATAATGATTCAAGTTACAATGAAGGTTTAGCTTTTGTTTACGACGAGGAGTTTGAATAATGAAAGGGGAATTGGGTTAAAAAAAGTATGCAGAAACATCCCTGATTCACCATTGTTTTGCGTGAAAAAGTTACACGGATTTGTCATGCAAAGCAGTGTTTGAAGGGTCAATATCTTTCATCCTCAATTACCTAAAATATCCTCATCATTTTCTCTACACTCCCATAGTATCCTTTGTCCCCTTCCTTTAAAAAACAAACCATTGCAGAGCTGACTCAAATTTTATATGAATAAATCCAGTGGCTGCTTCCTCTTCATAGTACCCTCTTGTTTTCTTTATCACATGAAACTGCCAAACTCATTTGGACAATTCCACTGCCTAATTATTGGATCTTTTTTTCTGTGCTCATTTGGATTTCTCTAATCTATTCATTCAGTTTTTGGAAGCTCTATTGTAGCTATCTGCTTTGATCATCATCATTTCAAATTTTGGGATATAGCTGCCAAGATTCTTTAGGGCTAATTAATCATCCTAAATTATCTTTTAGCATTTTATGGAATGAAAACATTGGCATTGGAAGCATGTGTGATGGAGTACCATTTGCCAAATTCATTGCTGGATTTAACTGGTGTCAAGGAAATTGAACAGTTTTCACTGCATTCCTTTCCTATCACATTTAATCTTTTGTTTTATCTTAAAAATAGTGAAGATGCATGAAGGTAGAGATGTTAGATAAACAAGTTAAAAGAGAGCTATGAGACTCTAATACTCTAACACGCCTCTTAAATGGCATGTTTGTTGGACACATGGACACTGACACTTGTAAGGTACTTCTGTAAAGTATCCAATTCAAAAAAATATTTATTGGATTTCTGAGAATTTTAACAAAGGTTCTAACACAATTTTAAAAAAAAAAATACATAATTTTCTAAAAACTCAAATTTATTATATAAATTTTTATTATAATTATAAAAATAAAGAACAAATTCTTTTGAATTAGTAACGAAAAACATCTTTAGATTAAAAAAAATTGAAACATAGTTGTGGAGATAAATCTTTATTGTCAATTATATCATTTATAATTATATAATATATATATTCATGTTCATGTGTCCTATATTTGAAAAGTCATAAGTATCTTTATATCTGTAGCGATATTGTCTCACTGTTCGTGTCAGTGTCTCTCTCTCAGAGGAAAAGAGAGATGGGTAGGCTCTCTGCGACATGATTTTGCCTGACTTTTGTTTTGAAGTAGTGTTGTCGCTTTAGTTAGTTGCTTTAATTTGTTAGTAAGGGTGAAGTGAAAAGCTTTGTGGTAAGCATATGTGGGTACTAGCTAGAGAATGTTTGTCAAACACAAAGATATCAAAAGAACTGTTTTTCTTGCTTTCACAAAAGCTATCAAAGTGCCTTCACAGCTTTCCCTTTTCATGACTGTTTTCTTTATTTCGTTACTTAGATTTCCTTTTTAATTATTCCTCATCTTCATTCAACATTTCATCACTTTCTTTTTCTTTTCGCTTCTCATTTCTGAAAAGGCTCAATTTTCTCTTCTTTCATTTTTCTTCTAAATTAAATTACTTACTTACATCTAAATCTCACTAAAGTAAAATAATTAATTCAAATACCAAGGTTTTAACTACTAATTATTTAGATTCTAAATTTGGTAGCAAAAACTTTGGTAGTTAATTAAATACTAATTTAGAAACCATTTAACAATAATAGAAATTAATTTATAAATCAAAAGTTTTTTTCCTAAAATGGTCTCTAATTTAGTCATTATTAACAACTAATTATTATTTTTTTCTAAAATTAGTTTATATTTTATGATTTTATTGTAGGATATAAGTGTTTTGAGGCTCTTTCATGTTTAGTAAAATTAATTACAAGTAATGTTACGATTATTTGTCAATTAAAACTTTGACAGTTAATTAGATATCAATTTAGAAACTATTTATCAATAATAAAAACTAATTTAAAAACCAATAATTTTTTAAGTCTCCAAAATTGACTCTAATTTAGTCATTATAGCAACTAATTATTTTTTTCTCTAAAATTGATTTTTATTTAATGATTTTTTTTAATGTTAATTGACATCTAATTAACTATATCAATATTTTAACTATCAATTTTAAAATTTAAATTAGTTGATAACTAAAATTTTTATAGTTAATTAGATACTGATTTAGAAATTTTATTAATAATAACAAATATTTTAATACTGATAATGTTTTTAATCTTTAAAATAATAGATAATTTAGTTAAATATAGTGATTAATTAAATATGAAACCCATATTAATAACTGATAACATATAATACAATATTAATGCTAAACGGTGTATAAAATATTAAAATGTCTTGGGGATGATTCATATCCCTAATTTTAGTTTAATTGTGTCTCCCTTAACTATTAAGATATATTAGTTAGATTTGTCAAGTTTATTATCATGCACAGTAAATGCATCAGCAGACATGGATGGAAACTTTAAGGTTGTTAATTTTTTTTTGTGAATCTTAAAGGTTTATCCAACAATATTATTTATGGAAATTACTCTTATCTTCTTTCCTAATTAGACTTCTACCATAAAATCATGAAATAAAAATCAATTTTTAGAGACCAAAATAATTAGTTACAATAATAACTAAATTAGGGACATTTTAGAAACTAAAAGAAAAATTGGTTTCTAAATTAGTAAGTTTTAACTATCAATTATTTAGTTTTTAAATTTGGTAGAAAAACATTGGTTGCTAATTAGATACAAATTTAGAAACTATTTAACATTAATAAAAACTAATTTAGAAACCAATTTTTCTTTTAGTTTCTAAAATGGTCTCTAATTTAATTACTATTGTAATTAATTATTTTGGTCTCTAAAAATTAGTTTCTATTTCATGATTTTCTTGTAGTGTACATATCCTATATATGTGTGGGAGAATTTTTATTTCAATTATGCAATTTCAAGATTTATCATGGTCATACTTTAAATTCTATATTATTTTTTTCATCAAATTGCTTAATCAGAAATCAAGTTTTACAAAGCATTTTTTTTTACAATATTTTAAGTTTTTTTTTTGTCGGCTTTCAAATTTTTAAGTGTCACAATGTATCTCAAATAATAATTTTTTATTTTTAAAATCACTTATTACACATTAGTCTTAAAAGTAGATGCAGTATAAATTCATACATAATCACATTTAAAGCATAAATTAGTAAGAACTATCTTTTCTTTTAACTTGTTAAATAACATGTATATTTCTATAAAATTCAACAACTAAATCAGTTGAAGATCAAATTTTATGTTTTATAACCTAACTTATATCTTACTTAGTTCTATAATATAACCTCATAATAAGCTCACTCAATAAATTTTGATTCTTAATTGTGATTACATGTGTGCAAAGTAACTTATTTATTCCTTTTATAGGAAAAAAAAACACTGAAATTTTAAATACTTATTTGCAAAGTAATTTAATTTAAACTTCATTACCTGTTATGCAGTATTTATTTTTTATTTATTAATAAAATAAATAAATAAAATAGATCTTTTAGAATATCTCAATGCTTATACAAGAAAGCATAATAAGATCTCTTAATAGAAAGGAGACCAACTTTAAAGTCAAACAAATCAATAAATTTAAAAAAACTACTCAACCAAAAGAACTACTCTGAAACACAAAACTACAAAATACTGAAATGTCCTACTAACACCAAACTTCTATAAGTCCCGTGATCATGTATAGAGTATATTACAACTTTGATTTCTAGTTGTTTCTTGACTTTTCATAAGACATATTTTTTTTTATATTAAATAATCTTGATTTAATTAGTGACAGTAACAACTCTATATATGTATTAGTAGCTGGATGAGGGATTTGGTGATGAAGGTGATATTAATGAGTTAGCACCAGCAAGGATCATAACCCTTGTTTGACGTGGATAAGTGTTTTTAGATGTTATCATTTAATAAAAAATATTCTGGCTTATGCACTTCATTATGCTCAAATGTTTTCCTTCACACAATCTACTCAATAGTTCCTTCAGAAAAACTGCAAATAAAAATTTCACAAGTCAACTACCAAATAGTAGTCCACATTATGCATCAATGTGAACAAGAATCAAACAAGGAACAATCAAAGTCCTGATAAAATATTCAGGGAAATTGATATCAGTTATCAATTAGAGTACTAGAGCAATGTTGTAGAAAGAAGATTAAAGCAGAATTGTAAAAAATAATGAACAATTTAATGTTAAGACGAGTAGATTACACATTTTTTATATAACAACCTCATTCAATTTTACATTTTTACTATTAAACAAATTCAAACAAACTAAAACATCTTTTCAAAATTACACGGACCAAAAATCAATTCTAAATTTGAAAGAAAAAAAAGTACTTACAACAAATTTAAAGAATTAAACATATTTAAGCCTGTACAGAGTAAAACGGTTTGCTTGATTACAGTTTAAAAATTAAAACCTGCTTGTGATGTTGTTCAATCTTCATTCTTGAAAGCGAAAACACAGAAGCATGTAAAAGAAGTTTTCTACTTTATTTAGATTTTCTAATTCATAAGGAATGTCACCACTCTTTTCTTTCTCACGCTTCATTGTAGGGATATGAATTTATTACGTTATGTTCCCCATTTCTACGAAACATCTTACAAGATCCATTTTCACTCATTAATTTATATTTAAAACAAATAACATTGTTACTACATTTTATTTCAGTAAAGTCTGCAGAATTTGTTTCTGTCCTCCACGTTTCATCTGGTAGTATAAATACTAGCTGTTATTCCAACCCATTTGATTTCAATTTCTTAAAACACAATAAAATTGAAAGTTTTTTTCTAAATAATAACCACTAATTCTAAGAATACCATATTGGCCACTAACACAACTAAGGCTGGCCAGCTAATATGATGGTTCTCAAAGTAGAGGCACAACGTCAACTAGAAACTTTTGCTGCTAAAAAGCCATACGCAACAAGCACAATGCTTTCTTTTTCTTTTTGGCTTATCTTTCCTAGTGTGTTCTACAAAGTACTGGTCATCTCTGCCATGTGGTTACTGCAAGTATCAGCTTTAATCCCCAAAAGAGCCTTTAACAGGGATTTTTGCCATGTGAGTACATATCTACAAGCTGCTGGTTACCCTACTCATACTTAGACCAAGACCACCCTGATTCAGAAAGGACCTATTTTCCATTTTCCATAGGGCATTAGCATGCAAACTAAAACCTCGAAGTTTTGATCACGCATTGTGTGCATCTAGAGCAGTAGACATGAGCTTTGGTCACGTGAGCATAGGGTAGCTCAGCAGCAGCTTCAGGTTCTGTAGCCGCAGAACCATTTACAGTCATCACCAACGCATATAAAACAGTCCTTCGTGTGATCCAAGCCATGCACCCTGAGAGAAGTCACACTTGTATTGGTTTTCCTCTTCTGCTCTACAACCTAAGCAACCAACTTTAAAATTAGCAACCAGCTGAAATATAATAGTATTTATAAAATTGAAAGCAGAAAGGCTGAGAGCTTATCGTCCTCACTACTGTATGTTTTATAGCACATAGCGGAGATAATTGAATTAGAGAACTTGTCCTCAAAAAGCAATTCACCAGACTTGAGACTCCATAACCGTAGCTTGCAATCCTCTCCACCTGAAATGACAAAATATTCAGACGTAGAATGCAAAATAAAGAACATCACTGAAACAACACCCACCTGACATAACAAATCTCTCAGCTGGATCGACACCAATTTGTATACGAGTATGAGAATTCACATGCCCATCATAACATTGAACAGCACCCCTCTGAAGTAGACGATGGTCATAAAGCCTAATCTGAAAAGGAAAATAACATTTATGATTAAGCAATTTCTCTCGTGATATGCAGACTGCAAGAAATGGTGGCAACCAAGATAATACAAATTAACAGTTTCACTGACTCATTGTCTTGTAATCTCTGGGTAACATATACTGCCTTCGTTTATATCAATCACTATATTATCTAGGTGATGCTAGACCTAGAGGATAAAATGAACAAAATCTCCCATGAAAAAGAAAATTCAATTAAACAGGATTTGTTACATTTAGTCTGTGTATACTAAGGATTTGATTGGACAAAAATTCCCCCAGAGAACTTTTTGGAGAGAAATAAGAAAAAAAAAAAAAGAGATTCTCCATAAACTAAAATCAGATGATTCATAAGTTAATTCATAGAAGTTCTCTCAGGATTTCTCTGAGTTCTTTTCTTTCAACTTGTATATAAACTAATTTAACTCATGGATAAACTAATTATCTTTTTGGAATTTTTTTCTCCCATAAGTGTTTAGGAAGAAGTTTGTCCAAATATAATCTAAATGCAAATAATTTTTCACCAATTTAAGTGAGGAATAAATACATGCAACTACCTAATCATGAGATGCTGCTGCAACATGTTGGTATTATATGAAACGTAACATCACACATAAATAATATAGGTAACAATTTTCCTGGAGAGTGTACTAACCGATCCATCCATTGAGCTTGCTAGAAAGTACTGCTCATCAAACTGAAGTGACACCAAACTAGTGTCAAACCCACAATAAATTACAGAAAATAGTCAAAAATCAACCATATTGAAATGAAGATACATGTCAAGTAGATAACTAAACAGGGAAAAAGGATGACTGACGAAGATATAGATGAAGGCATCCTAATTGTATGAGAAGCATATATGTCACCTTTGAGCTGCAATTAGGGTGAAACATAAGCTCGTCAACTATAGATAAAGCTAATAGTGTAAAGAGAATCATAAAGTGGATCACTAGACATACAATAACAGATTTTGAACATAACACAAGAAATAATCAGTCCATCAAATAAAAAATTTGTCCAGGAACTTGAACAGTTTCTCATAAAACAAAGAAAGCTACTAACTAACAGGCAATAATAATTTAATTCTGAAAAGTTCAATTGTTAAACAAGTAAATGGGAAAACTACTAAAACATGTAAAAGTCATTCAAGAACTTGTTTACAAAGATATAGTTCATCCAATCTTTTACCCAAATTGTAACTTAGCCTATAATACTTTTAATTTCTACTGTTTCAATTTATCATTCCACCCTTTTTAAGGTTTTATCAACAGAATTGCCCAAATTTGAGTAAACCACTCATTTGAGCCTTAAAATGGTAACACAAGCCAATATTGTTCCTGATATAATGAAACAAAAAGTAATGTACCATGACAACTAATGGAATGCAGATCAAATAACAGAGACAATCAGCAAGAAAATGGATATCTCCTTTAGGATTCCTGAATCAGGTAACTAATACCGTGTATCTCAGCAGGAAAAATAAGGAAATAACAATCTAACAGTAATTGGTAGCAAGCTACCAATCCAGAGCCACAGGGCCTCTACAATTCACGTTTACAGTGAATCCACTTCTAACAGAATCCTCGATACTCTCTCTCTCCTCTAACCACCTATATATATTACTAATGCTTATACCCCTTATATCCTCCATACATATCAAGCCTGATTCAAGGCCACGTCATTCCTTTTAACCCCTCTCTTATTCTTCCTCTCATACACTCTCCAAATCTTGGGCTTAGGACCATATTCCTGGCCCAGTTGTACCTCAGCATTTCTATCAATGCCACCCGCATCAGAAATGACCTTGTCCTCAAGGTTAAATTCTGGAAATTGACCCCTCAACACAGCATTGTCCTCCCATGTGACATCATCAATAGATTTATTCTTCCATTGGATCAAACTTTGAGGAATGGAAACTCCTTCCAGAACTGTTACTCTAAAGCCCAAAACCTTTACTGGATATATCTCTTCTTCAGCAACAACCTCTAATTCTTTAGGCAATTCTCCCAGGATATGGTAGTTCCCAACTGCCTTCTTTAATAAGGATATGTGAAAAACATGATGGATTTTGGAGTAGTCAGGTAGTTGAAGCTTATAAGCAACTTCTCCAACCTTCTCAATGATCTTGAAAGGACCATAAAAACGTGCTGCAAGTTTCTGATTTATCCTTCGGACAACTGATTGTTGCCTATGGAGCCTCAATTTTAAAAACACCCATTCACCAATCTCGAACTGCAAATCCCTCCTCTTCTTATTGGCATACACTGTCATTTGCTGCTGGGCTTTGAACAAGTGCTTCTTAAGTTGATCCAAAGCCTCATCTATGTCTTTTAACTCCAAAGCAACTGCAGCTACCTTTGTTTCATTGCTCAAGTATCGCAGCAATTTAGGAGGTTGTCTCCCGTACACAACTTCAAAAGGGGACTTACCTATAGACACATGATAAGTAGTGTTGTACCAATATTCAGCCCATGGCACCCAATAGGCCCAAGTCTTGGGTTGATCAGCCGCAAAACACCGAAGATAGCTTTCAAGACACCTATTGATAACCTCGGTTTGCCCATCTGTTTCGGGATGATAGGCGGAGCTCATTTTGAGTGTCGTACCCTGCAATTTGAACAATTCCCTCCAGAAATGGCTCACAAACAAGGGATCTCTATCACTTACAATGGAACTAGGAATTCCATGGAGTCGCACCACCTCCTTAACAAAGACTTCTGCCACAGACTTGGCAGTATAAGGATGCTTCAATAAGATAAAATGACTATACTTGGATAGTCTGTCTACCACCACAAAAACCGCTTCAAAACCTCTGGATTTAGGCAAGCCAGTCACAAAGTCCATGGAAATATCCTCCCATACAGCATTGGGAATAGGTAGAGGTTGTAAAAAACCCCCTGGAGTAGTTGCATCATATTTCTGTCTTTGGCACACATCACATGCTCGTACATAATCCCGGATGGATTTCTACATTCCCACCCAGTAAAGATTCTCTGCAATACGCCTATAAGTCCTCAAAAATCCAGAATGGCCGCCCATAGGAGTTTCATGAAATTCTTTCAACAATGAAGGAATAGAGGGAGATTTAGCACCCAATACCAAACGGCCCTGGTACAATAAAACCCCTTGCTGCACACTATAACCCGGTTTAGCCATAGGATCTTTTATCACCTCCGCCATTACCTTCTGAACAGATTCATCATTCCTCACTTCTTGTAGTAGCTGATTACTCCCTAACCATATAGGAGTGTGCACCAGTGCAGAAAATGCACCCTCATCATAGCAACGAGACAAGGCATCAGCAGCTTTGTTTTCGAAACCCGGTTTATAACGCACTTCAAATTGATAGCCTAACAACTTTGCCAACCAGCACTGTTGGTCAGGAGAGGAAATCCGCTGCAGTAAAAAATGCTTCAAACTCCTATGATCAGTGTACACAACAAACTCCTTGCCCAATAAATAATGCCTCCAATGTTGAATGGCAAGGACTAAAGCCATCAACTCCTTTTCATAAGCAGTTTTCATCAAGTTGTTGTCAGACAAAGCTTTGCTAAAATAAGCAATTGGTTGTCTGTTTTGCATCAACACAGCACCTACTCCTCTCCCTGCAGCATCGCATTCAATTTCAAAGGGCACAGAGAAATTAGGCAGCAAAAGAACAGGAGATGTTGTCATAATTTTCTTTAACCTCTCAAAAGCTTCCTTAGCAGCCATACCCCAATTGAAACCATCTTTCTTTGTCAATTCGGTCAGAGGTTTGGCAATCTTGCCATAATCCTTGACGAACTTCCTGTAGTATCCAGTCAAACCCAAAAACCCACGCACTCCTTTAACATTCTTAGGTTCAGGCCACTCCAAGATGCATCTAACCTTTTCTGGATTCACAGAAACCCCTGCACCAGAAATTATATGACCCAAGTAATCTACTTGCAAACATCCAAATTTACACTTAGCCATGTTAGCAACAAAACACTGATCCACTAACACATGTAGCACTTGTTGAAGTTGTTGTATGTGCTCCTTTTCATCCTTAGCCATCCTCATCATCTGCATCCGATTAGAAGGATTCAGAGTTCTCACCCTTCGCCGGATCGGAGGTTTCAACCCACTCATGAAATATCCTAAGTATTGCTCCTCCGGCAATCGACCCACCGGCGAGGAAAGCAATTCAAATGCTTCAACAAACTCTTCAACTCTTCCAGTTTGACGGAGCGTGGATAATTCTTCAAACGGGTTTTCCAATCTCCGGCCACCGTAACGTGCGATCAATGCCCTTTTGAGTTTTTCCCATGATAGCTGATCTTCCGTCTCCATCAGTAAATTGAACCAATGGATCGTGGGACCTTCCATGCTCAAACGTGAAAGCTTCACCCGCATATCCTCCGGTGTGTTCTGGACATCGAAATATATTTCCGCATGAGTTATCCAAGCCACTGGATCTTCGCCATCGAACAGTGGAAGCTTCACCTTCTTCCCGGCGAGTTGAGACTCACTCGAAGGCGAATCACCACCCGAGTTTCCACTCGATGCCTCTCCTTCTCTATTTCCCTCCTTTAGTTTGCTTAGTTTCGCGAGAACTAGACTCTGCTGCTGCATCTGTTCGGACTGGAGCTGCATCTGTCGAACCAATGCGTCGAGCGTGGAGGTAACATGTCCCACTTGGGTCTCCAAAGCGTCAATCCGATCACCCATCTTAGGCGTAGGTGGCTTCCTTGGCATCGACGGTCTTCTCCGGGCTGGGTCTTTATCCGGCAGGTCGGACCAATTTAATGGAATGCAGATCAAATAACAGAGACAATCAGCAAGAAAATGGATATCTCCTTTAGGATTCCTGAATCAGGTAACTAATACCGTGTATCTCAGCAGACAAAATAAGGAAATAACAATCTAACAGTAATTGGTAGCAAGCTACCAATCCAGAGCCACAGGGCCTCTACAATTCACGTTTACAGTGAATCCACTTCTAACAGAATCCTCGATACTCTCTCTCTCCTCTAACCACCTATATATATTACTAATGCTTATACCCCTTATATCCTCCATACATATCAAGCCTGATTCAGGGCCACGTCATTCCTCTTAACCCCTCTCTTATTCTTCCTCTCATACACTCTCCAAATCTTGGGCTTAGGACCATATTCCTGGCCCAGTTGTACCTCAGCATTTCTATCAACAACCATCAACTAATTAGTTTGCTTTTGCTTAATGATGCAATTGACATGTGACATGTCCTTGCTAGTGAAGACAGTAAATTTTAAACAAATTCCTCAACTAATAATATCAAAGAGCCAAATACAATTCCCTGTAAACCTAAGATCCAAATAAATAAAAAATGTTAAACAAACTAGTACTCTAAAAAGATGAATTCAAAAATCCAAGACATGATCCTGTTTGAAGATGAAAAGATGACCATATTTCATATTTTTACAACTAGTACGCATTACTAAACAAAGACCTCTAAATTACATATTAAATACAATTTATGGGATTTTTTCAATCACTAATATAGTGAGAGGAGTAGTTTAAGGACATGCATAAAACCTTGACAGTGCGTTATGTCAGTAGTCTGGAAATGAGCTTTGAAAGTATCAGCAAGCATACATCATTTGGCACATACTGGGAAATCTTAGTTTTCACCTTTTTCTCTATTAATAGATTTTCTTACATTTTTACCGCATAATTTTAAAATCAAGGTTTACATTATATATTTTGAACCACTCTATAATATTTTATTATGCTATATTTTGCTTGTTTATTGAAATCTTGTGCTTCTCTAGCCTCTCCTCAATTCTAATTTCCATAAAAAAAATACCTTGAACCATTCCCTTTTAGAACTTCCAACTTTAGTATCTGAAGTGTAAGGTATCCGATGGGTAATAAGCCTACTAGAAAGCCTTTCTCTTTTCTCACGAAAATCTGCAGTGACAATTGCCCCATTCCTAAGCCCGCATAAAATCACATTTCCCTGCAACAACAATTAGAAAACATGTTGAGAATAATAATCACAAATTATGCACAAAGGATATGTCACAGTGATTTAGTAAGAGCAACCAAGATATATCCCATTTCGTTCTACATAAAAGATTTTTTTTATTAAAGAAAGTAAGAAGGAATAAAAGTAAACCAGGGGATAAAATATTTCCTGAACAAAGAAAATAGAAAAGAACACAAACAGACAAATAAATAAGATCATCAATGTAATAAACTCCCAAGTCCCTGCAGAACTAATTCTCAAGAAAAATAAAAACAGGAAAGAAGGAATAGAAGTAAATCAGAGGATAAGATATTTCCCAAAGAGAAAATATTAGAAGAGAACACAAACAAACAAATAAATAGGATCATCGGTGTAATAAAACTCCAAAGTGTAACTTATTCCAACTAACTCCCAGATGTTCAATTACAGACTGCTATCACTATTCCTACAACAGAACAAATGATTCCCTAGACTCTTACTTCCCTTTCTACTTTACCTAACATGTACCCTTTTAATTAATGGACGTATAGACACTGTAAAAAAGTTACACGATGAAGCACAATGTGTAAACTTTTGACAGATAATTAAATTTAATGCTGCTCTCATACAGATCTCATTATGCTAGTCTCCATATTTCTGATCTAAATGTAAGACCAAACAAAATATAAAAACAAGTGGGACTAGTACTCTCCGTAAAAATAGATTCCTTTTTTCTAACATCAAGCACAGCATTTCCTTTTGAACCTTATGATTATTATATCTTTTTCAAAATGAGCAATAAACAATTAAATAACTCGGATTTTATTTCAAGTGTGTTTAAACAAGAATTGTGCAAGTGATAGATGATATGATATAGAACAGTACAAGTGCTAGCAGTTCTGTACACTAGGTAAATTTTCGGTTCATATTCATAATAGTTAAATTTACAAAAACATTTTCATCTATGAAGACATGGTGAAAAATTCATCTTTTCTTCAATTCCATTATATATTTGATTGAAAGAAAATGTCCTGGGCAGTATTTTAAAAAGAATAACCTGCTAACTTTTTCAAATAAAAAGGGATAACCTACAGAATTAATAATCTGTTGCGCAAAAACATCACTTTTACATCGTAAAAACCATGTTTCCGTCCTTGTTTCCAGATCCACTGAAGCACCTCCTAAATTTGTACCTAATAAAGATATAGAACACCAATAAATATCTTGCAAAAAATTAGATAAAAAATTACAAAGGAGGAAATTGTAATGTCTAAAAGCTTATTCAGATATTCTCATGGAAGAGGGATATATATCATAAACCATTCCCTGTGGCATACACATGTTCCATCATCTTAAAGTAACAAAAACAGGTGCGAATTGAAGACAAGAGACAGAACTAAAATAAAAAAAAAGACCAGTCACAGCCATATTGATACTGCCTAGACGGTATCATTCTTTGTAGCTAAATTTTCTAAGCTCAAAATCAAACAGCGAAGAAGAAACTTAACATATTAGAAATAAACCAATGGGATGAAAAATACCAAAACATTATAAGTCTGTGCAGTAAACAGAAGCAAACATAGTCTCTCAACAATAAAGAATCCTTGCTAAACTGTTGACAAAAGTTAGGGTGCCGTTATGGGCCAAAGCTATTTATCCATTACCACCTATAGCTATTGGTTTGGTTATAATAAAAAACTCAACTGGGTTGGAAACTTGCAATTAATATAGGAAAGTGCTACTGAGGGAACATAAAACGTAACAAAGTGGAAAGGCCAAAAATTAACACTAATAGTATCTGTATCTAAATTTAACATTATGTGGCATAATACATGTGTCCGTGTATATGTGTGAGAAAAAATAAAGAGGAACATGTAACTTACCAATTACAGCCCGATGTCTATTATAATCATATTCTGCTGTCCAAAGAGTACATTTGAAAGAAGCAATTTCCTCAAGTCCGCTCCATGTGTTCAGTATACCTGGTCCAAGATTCAAAGGTTCAACAAGACCAAGAGTGTAAAGTGATCCACCTGATGTTTCTGACCCCAGTGTAGTAAATCTATTTTCATGTTAAGATCTTTCGATTGAAGATCAATTTTAATAAAAATAAATGGAATACATTATCCCAATAAGATGATAGGATTTAACATATTGAATACCTTATAGCCAAGGTTATCAAACTCAAGAGTTTACCTAAACTCGTGAAAGCTCCGTAAACTCGTAAAACTTTACTTCATATGAAAAATAATAATTTATACAAATAGAAGCTTCTTTTCTTTGATGAAGCTTCCTTAGCTTCTGCAACAACTTTTATCATCAGAATTTTTATTTCTTCTGAAATAGAAGCACAAGGTTCAAAATCCTTTCTAGTTCCAACAAGATGATGCTTGAATCTAAATATCCCTCTACTCACAATCTTTGAACAATAATTACATTTCACTTTTCTATCATTGCCATTAATATCTATAATCGTGCTTTCATCCAATGTCTGACCTATTTCTTGGAGCATTTTTACTTCTACTTTTAATAGATAAGAATGCACTTGGATTACCCTCGGTTGAACTTTATCCACTCCTAGACATACTTTAAAAAAAAGAATTTTCTATAATAAAAAACAAAACTAAAAAACCCTAATTTGATCCCATGCATGCCCTAATTCTAATTTACAATTAAAAATTTAAAAACATTATTCCATACCCCTTTAAAATCATCTCCAATGTAAGATTAAAAAAAATTATCTTACCTACCGGACAACGGAGCACGACCACAATAACACAACAGACCACAAGCACAAACAATGATGCACCACCACACAACGACAGTGCAACGAACGACCAAAACAATTTCATGCGACGGCAACAACGATGGCATGAGGAACAAAGAATTATGCCACAACGAACAAAGAGAATGACAACACGGAGAGCAGAGACAACCACGGCACAGCGAATGACAGGTAGCGACCAGCGACAGCAAACAAGGAACCCTAATCACGAGCAGCAATGGAGGAAAAGAACGAATTGAGGTGAGTTTTATTTATTTCCACATAGGAAACTACATCATTTTGGGTTATAAAAACCTCTAGATTCATTAACTTGGTTGCAAGCTCACGAGTTTAGCAGAGTTCACCAAGTTCACGGTGAGTCTACCGATCCTACTCCAAAAACGAGTTTGCTTCCAAGTCAACTCAGCCAATGGGTGTGGCAACGTAAACTCAAACAATTTTTCGAGTTACAATGTGAGTTTGATAACCATGCTTACAGCTAATCTTGGTAATCCAATGTTACATGGATGATCAAGATTATAAGTTACGTTCTAATTTTAACCATATATAGTCACATTACTATATAATGCTCACAGAGGAATAACCAAAAAAATAAATCAAAAGGATACAAAACACGTCCTGCAACGGAACCATCACTCGCTACGTGAGGAGAGCACTTTGGACCCAACCGTATACAAGATATTCTAGAGGGCATAAGCAATGCAGCTCGATTAGGTCTGAAAACTGGCTTATGCACTTCACTGTGCTCAAATGTTTTCCCTTTAACATAATTCATCACACAATCTGCTCTCCATTTTGTCCCGTCATCAAAATATTGCCCAGCCCCTCCAACTTCAGAAAAACTGCAAATAAAAATTTCACAATCAACTTGCAGACAGTAATCCACATTATGCATGAATGTGAACAAGAATCAAACAAGGAACAATCAACATCTAGGTTCAAATGCAACCAGTGTGGCCCAATGAGTTAACAGGATCATCAAAGTCCTGATAAAATATTCAGGGAAATTGATATCAGTTAAAGAATAGAGATTCTCCCAATCATGTAATTACATTACATTACATGATGCAAAGCAAGCACAACAAGAAATCATAAAATGCGCACAAACACAAACAGAAGTTACCTCAAGGAGCCATTTATGCTGCCCGTCAACAAAACATCAGTTTCCGTTTGCCCCTGCAACGTCTGCACATCAACGCGCAAGTGTTCCAAAGCACAAACACCCAACTTATCAGTTCCCCGGTATCTCCAGACCTGCAATTTCAATCTTTAGATTTGATTCAAAACTCGGAAGGCTGAACCACAGAGAAAAAAAATGAAGCCAAAATCATTCGCACCACAGGTTTAGATGCTTGAATTTTCCCGCATTCCTCGGCAAAGTTACATTTGCAATTATGAGAGTAAACGACACGGTGACCATCCAACTCCCTAGCCTGAAGCAGCTTGGACAAGGTTCTGTTTCTAAGCTTCCTACCACTCTGCTGTAACTAAAATCAGTCACATTTAAAGTTAAATTTGCAAGTACTCAAGCATAACCCTAATAAGACATACAATACATTATTAAGGTATCACAGACATTATAAATACCTTATTGGAAGGGGTTTGTGGTGCCTTGGGAGTAGGGTTCTTGTGCGTGGAAGAAGAGCCAGGAATGGGGCCTTTGATGGGGAAATATCTGTTCTTCACAGGATCAAAGTAAAACCCCGGAAGCTCTGTCACAAAATACACAATCACTCCATTATCATCAATAATTAACCATGAATTGGGATAAACAAACATAAAGGTGAATGCGATTGGAACGAATAGAATAACCTCGTGCCGCTGCCATATATGCGTCGGAAGAGGAAACACGTTGTTGCCGGTGTATTGGGTTTGGGAGTGACGGAGAATACCGTTACCACCGATTTTGAGCGGCGAAATAAGTTTGCAGCTTCGACTCTCTGAAACCCTTTTCGTTCTGGTCTTGGTTTCGAACTATGTTAAAATTTTCAAAATGTTATGCGAAGTTACTATTCAGTTATTTTTTATAAGATTATAATTTTAATCTCTTTTTAATTCTTTACATGCGATTTTCTATTTTTTTTATTTTACTCAAATTTTAATCCTCATTTTTTTAAAAATATTCAGTTAAATAATTAAACTTGATGTTTTTATTTTAAAATATTTAATGTTATTTTCTCCTAGGGATGACAAAGCGGGGCGGGCTGTGCGGGCCGGCCCGCTGCTAAAAAACGCAAGACGGACTGACCTTTTCAACCCGCATAAGCCCGCCCCGCATTAGCCCGCAACGTGCGCGGGCCAGCAGCGGGGTGGGGCGGACTGGCTCGCTAACCCTCAAGAAAAAAAAAAATTGGCACTTAGCAGCAACAAGACAATGCAATTAGGTTTTCACAAAATTTCAAAGAAAGAAACACAATTGTTTAATGTTTTTTTAATTAATGTTTATGTTTAATGTTTTGGAATTAGGTATTTTTAATGTTTTGAAAGTGGAAGAATTGTGATATTTGATATTTATCTTAATGTTTAATGTTTTGATGTTTGATTATGTTTGAAAAGGAAGAAAAAGAATTTAGGTTTGATAGTAACAAATATATAGGTTTAATTTGACAAGTTTTTAAGAACAAGATGTAAAAAAAAATATTTAATTTAAAAAAAAAAAAAAAAATGCGAGCTGGCCCGCAAACCCGCGCACCAGCTCTTATGCGGGGCAGGTTGAGAATTCTAGCCCGCAATAACTTTGCGGGACGAGCCAACCCAACTCGTATTTTTGCAGACCAAGCACGGAACGGACCAATGCGAGACGGACTGGCCCGCTTTGCCACCCCTATTTTCTCCTCAATTTCACGTAAGATAGCCCCTCCCCGCTCACGCACCACACACACTATAATGTTAATATATTCTTATAATCGATTATAAGGAATCACAACATAATAAATTGGAATTTTTTAATAAAATAACAATAAACATAATAATTAAATAAAATAATATTACAACAGAAAATTTATTTCTCTTTTAAGAAAATAATATTTCTACTCTATTTCTTACCTACTTATTTTGTTTTTCATTCAATTATTTTTCTCTTACATTTTTTCTGTTTGGCAAAAGAATAACATAAACTCTAACTAAAAAAACCCTTTTATTTGTGCTCAATGCTTGCATAAGCAACATTGAATTTTATTGTAAAAGCCGAAAGACAAGCGATGACTTTTTGATGGGGACTTTTGAATTTCATATTATTATATTTTGAATTACGATGCTCGGCACATTGTGGCTTCAAACTTTGGAAAATATTTTATTGAAAATTTATTCACCCTTCTCCATCATTATATTTTCTTAAATGCTTACTAATTAACAAAAATCTAGCAGTTGACTTGTAATTTTTAAATACCACTGTCTATTTTAATTTTTATTTTTTTTCATTTAATTATTTAATAACTGATATCTTAAAAAAAACAATCACTTAGTAAGTCTTTTGCTTTTTAAATATCATTATATCTTTCCTGAAAACAATATTCACATTAAATAAAAGGATGAAAAGTAACATTTTTTCAATTTTATAACTATTCAAATTCAATATAATATATATATATATATATATATTTTGTAATAGTTGGATGTGTTTGAGTCCATCTGAACACATAACACATAAGTACATTACTCTTGCATGACTAGTATAGGAAGGTAAATATTTAGTTCGGCTCATAACAATAATAAGTTCAATGATGCGGAAGAAGTCGGTCCAAAACCGCTGGAAAAATATATTTAAAAAAGTAACAACAAATAAAAATAAATGAATCAATAATTGAATCAGTTAGGCATAGGCATTTACTTTGGAACCAACGAAAATAAACAGTTAGATAATGAAAAAACAGTTAGAGATAATGTTTTATCTGCATCCCTAAAATAAAGATGACATATTAACAAAATATCTTTATGCTTGTTGGAGCTCCCCTCACTGAAAGCATCTCAAAGCAGCAAAATGAAGGCCCAGAATCCACCTACAGGACCTGATCTAGGTCAGTCGACAAGAACATTTGGTGTCCACTATGGGACCCGATAAAAACTGATCCCACTAACGCTTTAAACGCTGAAACGCAAAGCATCGAGTAACTTGACGCAATGAGGAACACTGGACAATGAGTGCAAGTGCCTAAGGGGACGAGATCCCAGCTTTGCAACAAATAATGGAGACCATGAGAGCTCTATAGCAGGCAAATGAAGAGCATCAAAAAGAGCAAGAGCAAATTCAGGAAAAAGCCCGAGCTGAGCAGGAATGGCTAGATCGCCTCCAAGAGGAAACGCGACTTCATCAAGCACGCCTCATGGAGGAAATAGAGGCCTCCTAGAGAACCAAGGAAGAACACGCCGAAGCTAACGAGGAGTTACGCACAACCAATGAGGAATTGCGAAGAAACATGCACATACATGGTTGACGTCATGTTCGAGCACATTCCTCGGACATGTCCTCGAGGGATGACCTCAAACCATTCTTGCAACAAATCATGGAAGAACCCATACCGCCTTACTACATCACGCTTAAGATTATCCCCTTTTTCTGACGTGGAAGATCCTGAGAGCCATTTAAAAGCATTTAGGGCTCAAATGATCATCTCGGGTGGGTTAGACATCATCCGATGCAAGATGCTCATGGGCACGTTTATAAGAATCGTTCTCCATTGGTTTAGTGGGATACCTGATGACCATATCATTTCTTTCCCATAGTTCTCGAGGATATTTAAGGAACAATTCTCAGCTAATAAAGTCGACCCTTCGCGGTTGCCCGATCTTTTCGATGTTAAGTAGAGGGAGCGAACAACAGCCCATATTGAGGCAGAAGAAGCCATACTTAAGAAGAATGGCAGAATGGCACTTCGCGGTCAAAACAACCGAGGTACAAAGAGAGTGTTCATGGAAGAGTGAGGATGTGTCCACGAGTAGAAGGTCTAACCAAAGGTACATCCCATACCTCGTAAAGAGATTTGAGGTAAAAAGTCATGATAACGAAGAAAATATATTCAGACTGAAGTTTTGAGTGTCCTACAAGGTGCTTATAGCCAAAGATGACATAATAGATAAGCTAAATTTTCCAAAGAAGACAGATCGGTTGTTGGAATCACAAAAAGAGGACTGGTGCTAGTTCTAGAGGGCACGGGGTCACGATGTTGAATGATGCCTCACCCTAACCTGTCAACTCTCGAAGATGGTCAAGGAGGGTTTCTTGACTAAGTACATCGACAACGACCAATGGGAACCAAAGAGGGAAGCCACACCCCAAGAACTAAATCATAAGGCCCCGGTCCCGGTGATCTGAATACCATCGCGGGAGGTTTCTCTGGAGGAGGCAGTTCAATATCTAGCCGAAAACGCTATTCCCGAAGTGTGATGTCCCTGGACACAAACAAGTCCAAGCAATCTTCAGTTTTTTTTCTCTATTTCACATCGGCCAATTCGAAAGACGTGTACCCCCACATAGACGGCCCTGTGATGATATCAGTCATCACTATGAGACGAAACGTACACATAGTCCTCATCGATCAAGAAAACTTAACTAACATAATGTTTTAGGAAACATTTGTGGGCTTACAAATTTCTCATAATCAATTGAGGCCTTACGACGAATGTCTTATCAATTTCACAAAAGAAAGTACGATGATATGTCGAGTTAAATACAACCTTCTAAAAACAAAGCAATATCGTTATCAATATCCCTTCTCTTGTAACTTCTTTTAGGAAAACCTTTAATGTTTGTTAAATAAGTTGGACACGAAGTAACTTACATAAGCAACATTGAATTTTATTGTAAAAACCGAAAGACAAGCGATGACTTTTCGATTTTAAATTTCATATTATTATATTTTGAATTACGATAAACAGCATATTGTGGCTTCAAACTTTCGAAAATATTTTATTTCAAATTTGTTCACCCTTCTCAATCAATATATTTTCGTAAATGCTTACTAATTAAAAAAAAATCTAGCAGTAGACTTGTAATTTTTAAATACCACTATCTTTTTTATTTTTATTTTCATTTAATTATTGAATAACTGATGATATCTTAAAAAAATAATCAATTAGTTAGTCTTTTGCTTTTTAAATATCATAATAATTTTTTACTGAAAGAAATATTGTTCAAATTAAATAAAATGATGAAAAGTAACATTTTTTCAAGCATTCAACTTTATATATAAGTCAAATTTGAATCCTAATTGTTATGTTTTTCCTTCAAAATATATCCCAATCAGGAGAGTAAGTATCTCACTCTCTATTAATGGTTTATCTTTTAGTGTTTTAGTAAATTTTTTTTGGGTGTTTATTATTTAGTCATAAATAGTGGCTAAAGATTATTTTAGAATAAATAAATTGATTTTTAAATTATTTTATATTATTGTTAAATAGTTTCTAAATTAGTATCTAATTAGCCACTAATTATTTAGATTCTAAATTTAGTAGAAAAACTTGATAACTAATTAGATACCAATTTAGAGATAATAGAAACTAATTTAGAAACCAATTTTTTAATTTTTAAAATGATATCTAATTTAATCATTATAGCAACTAATTATTTTTTATTTTTAAAATTAATTGATATTTGATCGTGGTTTTGTTTATTCTCTTATATTATTCTTGCAATTTGATTACTAATTTTCATGCATCATAGGTATATATAATATATTTTCTGCAGATACATATGCTACTACATATATTTCTTCATCATTTATTTCGATTCGTTCGGTGAACATGGCTTTGATGTTTATCAACACAGTGTTTGGTATTTCTAGAAATAGGCAACAAAGAATATTTATTATAATATGTTATCTTCATGAACACTCTTATTTAACTTATATTTTCTTCCACTTTATCTTCTCATATTTGTTCTTAAAGTCAAAAAATACTAGCTGAGTTTGGTGTTTTTGATGGGATCATGTGTCAATTATTGTGTTTATTTGATTTTTCAATATTCAATTTAGACAGAGTTGACTTCAAACCTAGAAAAGTCACTGTGAAAAAAATATTTTATTAATATGTTACTCAAGGTAATATAATTCAAATTAATAATGAAATATTTTTAAATATATAAATTATATAAATAAATGTTTCAACATATGAATCGTATTATTTACATTAATAACTTAATTATATCATATAAGGTTGATTTTAATTAACAATAATTTTTTAATTTTTTTTTGAAATTAAATAAATGAATTGGCTATTGAAAGATATTAATTATTAAACAAAATAGTGTACAACTAAGTAAAAAAATAGTAATTTGAGATTTATAAATCAAATTAAAATAATATTTTAAAGGAAAAAAGTAAACTAACTGTTCAATGTACAAAATTTGGATAAGACGTCTGGTTTCAATAAAAGTATAAATAATCCCGAAAAATATTCTTGTTTAAAAATACATCTAAAAGTAGTTCTAAAAATATTTTCATTTAAAAACAATTTGAGATTTATAATTTAGGTGTAAAGTTCAAATGAAACTATTAACACATATGTTACAGTGAATTTCAACCTATATTAGTAGGTGAATGCTACAATGAAGTTCAAAGTCATTGTAATTTGTCATTGATAGTTACTTTAAATCTTAGTGAGTTATTTATTATTATTATTATTATTATTATTATTATTATTATTATATTTCGAATTTCAACAAACATAGTACAGTGTGGCTTCAAACGTTTGAAAAGTTTCTATTGAAATTTTATTCACTCGTCTCAATCAATCACTATATTTCTAAAATGATACTTTGACAAATAACTACATAGATTTATAAATAAATATATATAATAAAAAATAAATTTATAATTAAATTATATGAAAATATATTAAATAATAATATTGAAAAATGTAATGTTTTTATATAAAAAATGAAAATAACAGTTTAACAATTCTTTAAGAGTTTTATACATTCTTGATGTGTAAGTGATTGTCATTATATCATTAATTAATTAATTAATTAGGCATTCTCTTAGATGCTAACCACTGTACTAATCAAACAAAATCTAGCTGTAGATTTGTAATTTTTAAACTGTCCACGTGAAAAATAAAAAACAAAAATATTAATTAGTTGAAGCAATTCATCAATCCTAATCGCTGTATAAAAAGTTGCTTCACATGCAAACATTAACCAACCAAACCAACTGCAGTAACCAGCCATGGAAACACTTCCCTTCTTCACATACTTTCTCTTCTTCCTCCTTTCTCTTCTCATCACTTTCAAACTCTGTTTGCAAAGAACAAAGCACAAAAACCTTCCACCAGGTCCACCACCTCTTCCCATAATCGGCAACCTCAATCTCCTCCAACGCCCCCTCCACCGCTTCCTCCAACGCATGTCCCAGACGCACGGCCACGTCTTCTCCCTCTGGTTCGGTTCTCGTCTCGCCGTCGTCGTTTCGTCGCCCTCCGCCTTCCAAGAATGTTTCACCAAAAACGACGTCGCCTTGGCCAACCGACCCCGCTCCCTCTCCGGAAAGCACATCTTCTACAACTACAGCACCGTCGGATCCTGCTCCTACGGCGACCTCTGGCGCAACCTCCGCCGCATCACCTCCCTCGACGTTCTCTCCACGCAGCGCATCCATTCCTTCGCCGGAATCCGCAAGGACGAAACCGATAGGATGGTGCGGGCCCTGGCGACGGCCTCTCGCGTGGAGTACGCGCGCGTGGAGATGAGTTCGATGTTCCACGACATGACTTACAACAGCATGATGAGGATGGTGGCGGGGAAGAGATACTACGGGGAGGAGATTCAGGCGAAGGATTTGGAGGAGGCGAAGGAGTTCAGAGAGACGGTGGAGGGGTTGCTGCAGCTGGCGGGAGTGTCTAACAAGGCTGATTATTTACCCTTCCTTCGTTGGTTCGATTTTCAGAACTTGGAGAAGAGGCTAAAGAGTATTCACAAAAGGTTCGATACGTTTTTGGATGCACTGATTCACGAGCAACGCAACAAGAAGGAGAGGGAGAACACCATGATACACCATCTTCTCACTCTGCAGGAATCGCAGCCACAATATTACAGTGATCAAATCATCAAAGGCCTTGTTCTGGTAATGCTTTTAGGTGTTTTCTTCAGATTAAGAATTTCATTTTTTATACATATATTAATTTTCTATAATACTTTCATAACATTTAATTAACTTATTCTCTATAACTAAAAAATTAGTTAATATAATTGAGAATATTGTTTTAAGGAAAATTTACTTGCAATTCACATTGAAAAAGGTATTTTTAGTTAAAGTTGTTAATGATAGAGACAACAATATCCATTAAATCCATTAATTTGTCCTTACAACTTTAGTTTAAATAAATTGTTAAGAAAATTTCAGTGTATTTTATTTAAATTGAAATTCTCAATTTAGTTAGCAAATTCATTTGATATTTTTTAAAATAAATAATAATTAATATTTTTTAAAATAAAAATATTAAAAATTTATTTTATAAATAATATCAAAATATAATTTTGTTTTATTTAAGCAAATCATTTATAAATTTGAAGAATTAAAATGAATATTTTTTTTACAATAACTTTAAATAAATTTGGTTAAAAATTATTTGTGTGATAAATTAAAAACATTGCTTATTTTTTAAATATTGTTAAAGTTAAATACACTTTAAAAAAAAAGGAGATATGATTTATGTATAATTTTTTAAATTATATAATATATAAAAATATAAATTATATAATATGAAAATAATAATAATATACATGTATTTCTATTAAAATAAATAAATTAAATCATTGAATATAAGTAAAAAAAAAATATATTAAAATATTTGATGAGAATACATTATAAAGGATACGCATTAACTTTTTTTACAATATTCATATTCACTTAATGTAATTTTAAAGAATTTTTAAATTATTATTATATAATTTTTTAATTTTAAAAATATTAATTATTTAAAAATAATTCAAGTGTCAACTCAATGTACAATTTTTTCTCAATTTAATTATTTAAATTGAAGTTGTGGATTAACAACTTTAATTGAATAAAAGTAATAAAATTTAATTAATGTTGTCGATAACTTTAACTTAGAAATTGTTATTTTTTCTATTTTTGACCAATTAAATAATTTTCAAAGTGAATTACATCATTTTTCCATTGTTTTAATTAGTCATTACATTGAATTTTTATATTGTCATTCAACGTGGAAGATTATCACAAAGAATATGTTGATAATAATTCAACGATCCCATCGCATGGCGTGCTTCATCAATATTGAAATTTCTTTTCTCTGAATAATCGTCAACTTCATGACTCTTGGGTTTGATTTGTAGGCAATGCTCTTCGCCGGCACAGATTCTTCTGCAGTGACACTAGAATGGTCACTGTCAAATTTACTAAACCACCCAGAAGTGTTGCAGAAAGCAAGAGAAGAATTGGAGTTTCACGTAAAAGACCGCTTGGTAAACGAATCAGACCTTCCAAAACTGACATACCTCAAGAAGATAATCCTCGAGACACTGAGACTGCACCCTCCTGCTCCACTAGCAATACCACACGTGTCGTCGGAAGAAGTGAGCATTGAAGGATTCAACGTTCCGGCAGACACCATGGTGATGATTAATATTTGGGCCATGCAGAGAGACCCTGCGTTGTGGAAGGAAGCCACGTGTTTTAAACCGGAGAGGTTCGATGAAGAGGGATTGGAGAAGAAGGTGATTGCGTTTGGAATGGGAAGAAGGGCTTGTCCTGGAGAAGGTTTGGCTTTGCAAAACGTTGGGTTAAGTTTGGGATTGTTGATTCAATGCTTTGATTGGAAAAGAGTGAATGAGGATGAGATTGATATGAGGGAGGCAAATTGGTTCACCTTGTCAAGATTAACTCCATTGAATGCCATGTGCAAAGCTCTCCCACTTGTTGACCAGATTATGACCTTCAAGTAATGCCATGCATGCATCTGTGGATCATCTATCATCAAGTGTAACCTTTGTAATTTTCTGTATCTTCGTGTTAAAACTTATAATAATTGCCCATAACCAGATTTTGTCGAATAAAATAAAAAATTTGAACTCTTAGTTAACTAGATCTAGTTATGGGCAAAAATTTCATGATCAATGTTGTCGAACTTGTAACTTGGGAGGCGGATCAGAAAGGATCCGAAAGTTCGTAACTCGAGGATCGTAATTCGACTTGAAAGAGTTACTATTTAAGTTATTACTAGAAATAAGATAATTTATTTTAATAAGATAATTAAAAATAAATTCATAATTTATGAAATAGTCAAATTGTTACAATAACTATAATGTTTTAAATGGACCAAGAATAGCCAACAAAACCTAATTTTAAGTAGGTTTTAAACTCTTATTTCTTAATTAGTTTTAAATGCAGCTACAACATATTTAAATTTTATTTGAATAATTAAAGGTTGACAGTTTCTTCCTGCACTTCCACAATGTTATACACAGACTAAACCTGTTCCTATTATTTTTTAAAACCCTAAAATGCACTTGAATTGTATTTATTTTTTTGCATTCTAGATTATGGAATCCAGAAAATTTTTGGATTGGCACTTGCAGTAAAATTTCGGATCCACCAATCCGTAATTCAAAATATGCATTTTACATTAAAAAAATCATCATTCAAAAAAAGCATTCCGGATCCACCAATCTGTAACAGAATTTGGCTTATGGATTCAGTAATATGGAAATCAATAATTTATGTAAAATTTGCTTCCAAAACATCCCCTCATCCAAAAAAAAAATGATTTAGTTTCAGATTGATGAATTTATAGCACACTCCCAAATCCTGAGTTTCGGTAACCACGGTGCCCTTTTTCAAATAAAAGGTTAAGGTTAGTTTCAGGATTTAGAAATTTGTGGGTGCAGGAAGAAATATGTAGAGGTGCAAGAAGAAAAAACCTTAGAGGTTTAGGGTTTTATTGGGCCAAAGGCTCAAACTTAGGCAATTACTTCCTGCACCCGATCAATTGCTTCCTGCACCCAACGAAACTTTTTAAACCCAACTTTGCCCTTGTCAAAGATTTGCTTACAGATATTAATATCCGGAAGTTACAGATTTGTTTATTGAACATCAATATCCGAAAGTCTTATATTTGCCTATGGATATTGACATCCGGAAGTGTCAGCTTTGCCTATGGATATTGGCATCTGGAAGTGTCAGTTTTGCCTATGAATATTGGTATCCGGAAGCGTCATGTTTGCCTACGGATATTGTCATCCAAAATTGTACTCTTTAATTATGGACATCTTTATCCAGAAGGCACTATCATGCTTCTGGATATACATATCCAGAAACCCATCATTTTAGTGTTTTTAATGGATTAAAACCTACTAAACTAAACAAATTTAAAAAATTAAGTTATGGACTTTAATCCAAAAGCGACAAAAATAAAAATTGTGAAATCATGTGCCTAATTGTCATTGAAGCACTCTGAAAATTGTTGGGTGAAAGTGCAATGAAAATAAATGGTTGCATTGCTCAAATTAATTGGACCAAGAGAGTAATATTTGAAGGACTTTTTATCCCCAACAATGTGTGCCATGTGTTGGCAGGGGCACATCAGATTCAAAGAAACAATTAAAGAGGTGTGAGTCACATTCTGGATTTTTTTTATCCAGAACAAATCAAGCAAATTATCCTTCCAAACATAATTATCCAAAACTACTATTCCACATATATGAACACAATAACACAATTATTTTGTGAAATGTTTTAATGAACTATGTGAATGTCTATTGTATCCTTAATGAAATAAAAGCTAGGTTTTCACTATAGCAATGCATCCCCTACACCCAACCTTGCCAACCTTGCGCATCTAACATTCTCTAACTACCTAAGGTACAATGACACCCAACACACACCACAGAGTTTCTAAGGCACGACAGCGGAGAGGAGGAGAAGAACTGTCGTTCACGGAGGAGGAAAAGAGTTGTGGTTGTGGAAATTGATACACAGTGCCATGCAGTAAGTTTTTGCAAATTCTATGACTTTCGGATATCTATATCCAGATTTCGGATGTGCCTGGATGCTTATATCCGGTTGTACCAAAATCATCACCTTGCCAAAAAGAAAAGTCGAGGATTATTGGCTTCCGGATATGTATATCCAGAAGCATGATGGTGCCTTCCAGATAAACTGCTCAGAGAAGACTGTTTTGCCCCCTTTAAAAAGGGACTTCTGGATTGTTCTTTATGAAATATTTCTGGAACATGTTTTATGAATTCTGGATTATCAATTTGAAAATAAATAAAAAATGTGTTTTGAAAAAAAATATTCTGAAATGGTTTTTTGTCTTCCAAATTTTCTATTCTGAAAATACCTTTGTTTACAAAATTACTATTCTGGAAACACCTAAAACTGTAAAGGATAATTTCGGTATTGTGAAGAAATGCAGGAAGAAAAATGTAGAGATCCAGGAAAAAACACCCCCAAGTTTCGGGCAATTGCTTCCCGCACCATATCAATGCACCCAATTAAAGCGGAAAAGACAAAAATACCCTTAAAAAGATGGGGTACATATAAAATTACATTCCATCTCTTTTCTGTAACTCAATAATCTGTTTCGGATAAATTTTTTCAAAATGTATTATTTTCAATTTTGGATTTTTTTATCTGGAATGGGATTTTGATTTTTTGTTTCTGGATTTTTATATCCGGAACACAATAACCTCTTCCGAATCTACTTTTACATAATCCATTATTTTCAATTTCAGAATTTCATTTTCATAAAAAAGGATATTTTTGAAATTATGTTGGCGCAGGTTCAAAATGTTAAGTGCAGGAAGCAATTGGCTAAGTTTTGTAGTGGTGGCCCAATGAGTTTCGTAATTGGTAACGAGCGGAAGCGATGACATGAAATGCAAGAGAATCGAAGCTTTGATAAAGCCAATTCGATTGCATTCACTGTCCTCTTCGCGGTTCCAAATCAACCTCTGCAGGTTTTGATAAAAAGAATGCAAAAAAATAGATACCAGAAATAGAAAAAGAGAAATATGGAACATTTTTTAACAGTGAGATTCAATAATGAAACCTACAAACGTAGTTTACTAGAAGGTAAATATTTATTTTTTTTAAAATTAAGAATAATTTATTTTTATATAATATTTTCCATAGATTATTTTCAGTGACATTTTTAAATAGTACTAATAATATAATTAAAATAATTAGAAAACCATAAAAATAATAATAATAAATCTTAATTGAGAATAATAATCAAAATAAATTTATAAAATAATAATATATAAAAATAATAATAAAATCACAAATAATAATTATACAAGTAAAATTATAAAAATAATAAAATTATATGTATTTTAAACAAAAGGGGTACCCATCACATCATAATTGAGGATCGGCGCAAAACGCTGGAGCGTTATTTGGTCAATCCCCCCCAACCCCTCAATCCTGCTTTTCATAAAATTTACCTTAAGTTCATAGCAGAGTTCAAAACAGTTCAAAGCCGCTTTGATATTAAAAACATTTTTAGTGTTAGCTTTGCAAAAGAATAAGGTATCATCAGCATACTGTAACATGTTAACCTTCACTTTTTTCTTCCAATCTCCAACTTATCAATCAAGTTTTTCACTGTCATCGTTGACATTCCAGCCAAGCCCTTAGTCGCAATAAGAAACAAAAAAGGGGCTAAAGGATCACCTTGGCAAAACCCCTTCTTAGAAAAAAAACTCCTTAGTTGGACTGTCGTTCAGAAGCACTAATACATAAGCTAAATCTAAGCAAATTTTAATCCAATGGATTCATTTGTCACAAAAACCAACCCTTTTTAAACATATACAAAATGAACTCCCAACTGATAGAATCATATGTCTTCTCATAATCGACTTTAAAGAAAATGAAACTTCTCTTCTTTCTCTTTACTTCATCCAACACTTTATTAGTTATTACAACACTATCCAGCAAACCAACTTCCTTCAAGAAAAGCTAATTGTGTAACGTCAATGACTTTACTTATCACATTTTTCAACCGTAACGATAATAATTTCGAAATTATCTTATATAAGCACCTAACCAATGAAATAGGTCTAAACTCACCAAGCTGTTGAGGATTTTCGACTTTTGGAATCAAGCATAAAAATGACGCATTTGACCCCCTAGGCCACTTACCACTAACCGTGAAATCCATCACCGCTGACAACACATCCTTTTTAATAACATCCAGCAAAACTTAATGAACCCAAAATTAAAACCATCTGGGTCAGGACTCTTTGTACTATCGCAGCTCCAAACAGCTTCCCTGATTTCTTCTTCGGTAAAATCACCCGCCAACATTTCATTATCCTCCCCTGAAATAGAATTGAAACTAATGTTGTCCAATCTGAGTTGGGGAGCGTCATTCCTAACAAATCTAGCTTCAAAAAACTCTTTGACCCTTTATTTGATCACATCCTTATCCTCGTACCAACGACCATTACTTCAAAAAACAGAGTTAAACCAGATTGAACATGCGCCGATCTGATTCAATTGAATTTCACTAGTAAAGCATGCGTTTACTGGCTTAATCAATACCCAATTTGTTCCATGCGTGTACTCCATGGGAATGTTTATCTCCTCTCTCTTGAATCATGCACCCAAGAAATTGATTAGAACAATGTGAACCAAAGTTTAAGATAAGAAAGACTCTCAATCATGCGTTCAAGTACAACCTCTCACAAAAACTAGTTTTCCAGGAGATTAGACTATCAAAACAACAACTGCTATAGAGAATTAAAAATAGAAACTTATATTGACCGAAACCTCAGAGCTTATTAAAGTGGACTTTAAGCCTAACTCAACCCCATAAAACCGGCCATGAGGTTGAGGTTTGCACCCACTTATATACAATGAAATGTGGGATCTCCAACACCCCCCCTCACGCCGAGAGTGACAGCTCGTGCGTGGGATAACATATTATGGGTGGTCCGATAACGTCCCGATTGCGGGTGGCATGATAAGCCCCAACAAACACTCGCTATGATAGGCTCGAAATGGCTCTGATATCATATTATAAAGTGGACTTTAAGTCTAACTCAACCCCGTAAAACTGACTCATGAGGTTGAGGTTTGCACCTACTTATATACAATGAAATGTGGGATCTCCAACAGAGCTCAATGGGAAATTACAAAGGAATCAACAAAAAAAGTTTAACCTTCCATGCAGAGGCAAAACAAAAGAATTACAAAGAAGAAAAGAAACTAAGAAAACCCTTTGAAGCTCTCCTTTGGCTTTTCTATTCCAAGGATCTTGGGAAAATATTGTAGTTTATTTTTTGTTAACAGTTTCTAAGTTTCCACCTTTCCAGAATTCTTATATTTTGTAGAAGATTTGCTTCCAATTTTGTTTCTAAGATATTGTAGTTTTATTTTCTCTTTCTTCTCATCATCATAATTTGTTTCCTGTTTTGGTTCAAGAAGCAACTTGGGTTTTTGCATATTTGGTCATTCACAAAGGTAGATGCTTCTTCCAGATAATTTACTCTAAAAAGACAATAATAATAGTTAAGACCCAAATAAACCAAATTACATGAATATGAATTAAAACAATGAATTTATTTATTATTATAGTTCATTAATTCATGATTAAAGCTATTGAGTGTGAATAAATATATATTCATCAAAACATCATTAAAAATTTCGAAAAACTATAAACCGTATTTTTTACAACGTTTTTCTAACAAGAAGTGTCGTTATATAAAATTGTGATTTTAATATTTTGTACTAACATTAACCAATTTAACTTGTCTTACAATACTAGACTGTATTTAGTAGATGATCTTCTTATTATTTACACTAAACTGTCTAAATGTCTGTTCAACAAGTATTTTGTTCTATTATCTAAACTCAATTATCATATTAGTAGATAACTTTTTATATTAATGTATATGAATTAACTATCTCAAATTCTTCTTATTAATATATTTTTTGTTTATTGATAAAAAAATATTTCAAATTGACGAGATAGTAATTTAATAAAGTAAGTAAAATAGAATTTAATTTATTCAAAATAATAAAAGGAAGTCTTAAAATGGACAGGATGACTTATACATATAAAATTCGAAATTTTAATTATATTTTTCTTGTAAATAGTATAAATACGTTTAGATTAGACGAAATTAAGTTATATTTTAAACGTATTTGTGGTATCTAAGCGTTGACTACAATAATTAACATCACTCGCAGCTAACCACACACACACACATATATATATATATATATATATATATATATATATATATATATATATAACGTTAAAATTGTGCTTGTTCAGTTTGTTGGATGAATCTCAGTTTTTTTAATAAGATAATACATAATCTCAATTAAATACAATTTTTTTTTGGGTTGTGTGGATGAGTTTTCTCTAAGTATAAGCTCTCTTCTTCTTCTTTTTTTCTTCTTTTTTTTATCACAAAAGTGTACGTTTTTATTTGGAGTTAACTCATACAAGAAAATCATGAAATAAAAACTAATTTATAGAAATTAAAATAATTAGTTGCAATAGTAACTAAATTAGAAACTATTTGAGAAACTAAAAAGAAATTTAATTTCTAAATTAGTTTCTATTATTGTTAAATAGTTTCTAAATTGGTATCTAATTAGCAACCAAAATTTTTGCTACCAAATTTAGAAACTAAATAATTGGTAGTTAAAACCTTAGTTGCTAATTAGATACTAATTTAGAAACTATTTAACAATAATAGAAAATAATATAAACTAATTTAGAAACCAATTTTTTTAATTTATAAAATAATCTCTATTTTAGTTCCTATTGTAACTAATTATTTTGGTTTCTAAAAATTGGTTTCTATTTCATATTTTTTTTAGTGACTTCTACTTTGAATTTTTGTATTTTTGTATTTTACCTACTGAACTCTAATACAAATAATGTTAAATTATCCAATTGAGTCACAATAGATTTTTCAAATTATCCACATAGCCTGTTTTAATTTTTCCAGTAATCGCCTTACAAATAATGGAACACATGATATAATTTTCCTGCTATAAATATGGAAATTATTTCAAGAATTATATCACATACATGTCAAAAGTCTACATGAAATTGAAGCTTAATAAACTTTAATGTGGTGTCAATTAAATTCTTTTTAATAGAAAAGAATCTTTGATATAGAAGTTATAAGGCTATGATGATATTTCACAAGCTGAAGTAGTCAATCACCAAACAAATATTCATAGACAACAAACTAAGCACATAACAAGAAGTGTAGTATATAATTAGCCTATAATAACAAGAACATGAACACAACAAATTTTAGTTGCCAAACAACAAGAGGAAGCAATTGCAAGTATTAAATATTAGGAGTGAGGCACAACAAACAAAAACCTGCAAAACTAAAAATAGTGGTATACCAAACCAATCATAGTAATCGAATCTCATGAGAGATCCCAAGCACAACAACCTAATTAACAAGGTATCAGAATCTTTATAAAAAAACCTAGCTCTTAAGTAGTTTATATGCCCATAATACACTTCATAATGAAAGTGTTCTCAGACACATACCAAAGCAAAAACTCATCACTGCTCATTCCCAACAAGTTGTCCATATTGTTTCCAATTGCCATCAATGGAAATATGTGTCTAATATTTATGTTATACTAATTATTAACATTTCCCTCATGAATTTATTACTGACCACAGTAATTAAGTTTAACATAAAATTAATTAAATTATTATTGATGTAGGTACTTCAATTCCAAGGATGAGATTTTGTCTCTAATGATATATCTTGTATATCATTAGAGGAGGATGTGATATATCTTGTATAGTTATGCTAACATATATAGTATTCAATCTTTCAGGCAACTAGGTCAAATTAATCACAAATGTAGAAAATAAAACGTCAGATTTAAATCACTATGAAAAACATTATAAAGTCTTTTTGAAGCAGCCAAAATGGAGACAAGAAAGCTCCCTTAGCACTAAGTCATGATTTATTTGTCAACACTTGAAAGCGTCATGATAGTAACAGGATAAATAAAAGAGAAAATCTGTTTTTAAAAAGCATTGAGAATCATTCATAATTAAAAGAAAGTAGAGAATTTTATTGAAGAAAACTGGGGTTGTATACAGTATTGATACTGTATATGCTAATGCAGACCCAGTAGAATACAACAAACTTTATTAGTTTAAACATGTATAGGATCACCACTTATAAGAAGTGGATCCTCATGAAACTCATAGCAAATAAAATATAATTAAAGGGTTCCAATTTGTTGAGTGACAGGGCGTGCTTTACACATAGCCTCAAGAGGAATTAACCTTGACAATGTAATCCAATTGTTCTCTGTCATGTCAAGCTTTTCCTCATTAACTCGTTTCCAGTCAAAACACTGAATCATCAATCCAACAGTGTAGCTTACACTTTGCAAGGCCATTGGTTCTCCAGGGCAAGCTCTTCTTCCCATTCCAAACGCCACCAACTTTTTCTCCTCCCCTTCTTCATCAAACCTCTCAGGCTTAAAGCTTGTGGCATCCTTCCAATGTTCGGGGTCTCTCTGCATGGCCCAACCATTGATGATCACTATTGAGTCTTTTGGGACGTTGTACCCTCCAATGGTGATATCTTCTGAAGACACGTGTGGTATCAGAATTGGAGCTGGGGGATACAACCTAAGTGTCTCAAGAATGATCTTCCTGAGATAAGGAAGCTTTGGAAGGTCTGACTCATTCAACAATCTCTCTTGTCCTACTTGAGCGTCCATTTCTTCTCTTGCCTTCTTCAACACCTCTGGGTTGTTCAACAAATTAGACAAAGCCCACTCTAAAGATCCAGTTGATGAGTCTGTTCCGCCAAAAAGCATCGCCTACAGTGCAAAGTTCATCATCTCAAAGTTAGAAACACAAGTTTACATATTTCTCCATCTCTATATATAGATATAAATTGATTACCAGAGCAAGGCCTTTGATGATTTGGTCAGTGTAATACTCGGGTTGAGTCTCTTGCAGTTTGAGGAGATGGTCAATCATGGAGTTCTCACGATCCTTGCTGTTACGGTTCTCTTCCAAGATCTTATTCAAGATGTTATCATACCTGTTGCTAATGTTCTTCAACCGCTTCTCCACGTTCTGGAAATCGAACCACCTTAGGAAAGGCAAGTAATCACCCTTGTTAGATAAACCCATGAGTTTGAGCATCTCCGAGACGGTATCTCTGAACTCCCTGGCTTCCTCCACGTTCTTCATGTCAGTCTCCTCCCCGTAAAACCTCTTCCCGGAGATCATTCTCATGATGTTGTTGTAGGTCAAGTCGCTGAACAGGGAAGTTATCTCCACGTGCGCATAGTCAGTTCTCGCGTTCCTGGCCATCCTGTGAACGAGGCGCTTGGTTTCGTCGCTGCGGATTCCGGAGAAGGAGTGGACGCGCTGCGTGGAGAGAACGTCGAGGGAAGTGATGCGGCGGAGGTTGCGCCAGTGCTCGCCGTGGGAGCATGACCCCACGGTGGTGTTGTCGTAGAAGATGTACTTTCCGGAGAGGTTGCGCGGGCGGTTGGCCAAGGCGACGTCGTTTTTGGTGAAGCATTCTTGGTACGCCGAGGGCGAGGAAACCACAACCACGAGACGAGAGCCGAACCAGAGAGAAAGGACTTTGCCATATTTCAGGGACATGCGTTGAAAAAAGCGGTGGATTGGTTGTTCGAGGAGGTTAAGGTTGCCTATAATGGGAAGAGCATTGGGACCTGGTGGAAGGTTTCTGAATTTTCTGCTTTGGAAGAGGAATTTGAGAGTGACGATTAAGACTAGGGCAAGGAGCGAGCAAGATAAGAAGAGAGACATGGTTCCTGGTTTTTGCACCAGAGAGCTATGTACCAGTAATTGCTTATGCTGATGCTATATGCAGCAAGCATGGAAGTGCCCCTTTTATAGTGCCCCACTCATAACACTAGAGTTTTAAATTTGCAAAAACATGATAACATAACAAGGCTATTTTAGCACAGTATCTTACTAAAACTTTGTCTTTGTCGTCATGGAATTAAGCAACATGTTCCTTGTAAATATCATTTTCGAGTTGAATTTTAATACAGGACAAAGACTTTTCCTTCGCCAAATAACTAAAGTTGATTTAAAAAATGTTTTTAAAATGGCTGTAAGAAGAAATAGGAGGTAGCTGAGTTTGATCCGTGGTGGTCACCACCTACCAGTCCTCCATTGCCATATCTAACATGTCACAACTCCACACACACACTTTTCTGCATCAACAGAAAAGAAACAAGACACTGTCATCATAAATGCATGGACAGAAAAAATAAAACATCACTGTCGTGATGTTGAAACCTCACATTAGGATATTTTGTAGTATTTAACCTTTTATTTCTTGTATTTTTTTTTTTTTACGTTCATTTACTGCTAAAATTTTATGATGACAAAAATAAAAAAACTATATATAATTGAAAAAATGTAGATTTGTTAAGTCAATTATGTGCATGAACTCGGATTCATGTATCATCATTAGTGGTGATTTGTGATGAAAGAAGATGGCGGCTTCAAACCATTTGCAGACAGAGAACTAGTGGCACAAAACGAGACTAATGTGGGAAATAGTTTTAATATGTGACATAATAATAATAATAATAATAATAATTACAAGTAATGAATAATTGTCGAGCAATATTTAATTAATATAATCCCAACTGAAAATATATTTGCCTACCATAAAGTATAAAATATATTTTCCCACTTAACCACCCTTATGTTGATTCTCTTATCTTATATATTTTTTATGAAACTTTACTTGTTCATTTTTATAACACATCGATTGTCTAATTCAGTTCTCTACCAATATACAAATTGTGTGTCTTTTAGTGAATAATTTAAAAAAGGGAAATAGTTTATATTTAGAAGAAAATTTAATGAAAAGAAAAAACAGAACATAACTCTTCAAATAAATAGAACTCTGTAAATATCTTATGAGTACGAATGGCTGAGAAAAAAGGTAAACAAAATCTCATCATGCATAGTCAAAGTCAGAGACTCGTGCAGTCTAAAAAGTTATTAGATATCAATAGAAAATGACTGCGATCCTATGGAAATTTGAAAATTTTTAAAGCACATATTATAATTATTATAATATTGTTATTTACAAACTATATTTATTTGTATTCTTTGTGTTTTTTCAACTATTTCACTTTGAAATTACAACTATATTTTAATTTTATATAAAGGTTGAATTCTGCTACCGCAAATATAGACTTTTTTTTCAATGCATAAAATTGTGGGCAACGAAATCAACCATGAAAATTTTCCTTATATTCGGTGTAAGGTTATATCAAACTAGTAAAATATATATAACTATTGTTTCATTACTAATTTTCTAAAAAAAAATAAAAATATTTCACACTACGTATCAATCAATCACAAATTAGTAGACTTTAAGCTTAACTCAACCCCATAAAACCAGCTCATAGGGTTGAGGTTTGCACCCACTTATATCCAATGAAAGGCTCTAATCTCTAGTCGATGTGGGATCTCCAACACACACCCCTCACGCCGAGACTGCCAACTCGTGCGTGACACTATATATTATGGGTGGTTAGATAGTGGCCCGATAGCGAGTGGCACGATAGGCTCAACAAATACTCGCTAAGATAGGTTCTGATACCATATTACGAAGTGGACTTTAAGCCTAACTCAACTCCATAAAGCTCTAATTTCTAGTCGATGTGGGATCTCCAACAGAGTAGTTTTATTAACTTTATTCAAATTAAGTAATTATAATAATATAATAAAACTCATTAGTTTTATACAACTTGAGGATATTTTAAATTGTTTTATAAAACGTGTGCCTCATCAATTTTAGTAAATGAACCGAATGTTAAATAATTGTATAGTTTATAAAACTTTATAAACATAATTTGCATGATAACAACTTTAAATAAATTTTTAACATATTATTCCATAAAAAAAATCTTCAATAATTTAATAATTTGATACTCCTGTATATTATTATTATTATTCGACCTTAGTTTTGACTTTGATGTTAGAATAATTCGACCTTCGCTGTGATGTTCCGCATGCTTGTATATGAAACAAATAATATTTCTATGTTATAATATACTTTTATGTCGACCAACACAGTACTAATTCAAATTCTTTAACCAAAAGTCTGAATTTGAGTCCAAAAAAAAAACATAGTTAGGAGTAACAGTCTATTAAAAAGTGATCAAATTAATATTTTTTTTTCAAACTAGTAATTGATGAAATGAGTGAATATTTTATAGGAATGTATTCTGTCAATAAAAAAAATACAACTTTGTATTTTTTTAATTAGATATTTATATTGCTCTTTTACTTTTTTTAGTTATGCTTTTCATGTAATACTTTAAGATCTTCGAAGATTTTTTTTATAATAATTAATCTGTATAATGTCATAAGCAGAAAAAAAATACCCCTTTATATTTATCTATTTTTTTATCAAAAAAAATAAAATAAATATAAACCATACAACCCTTTATATTTATCTATATATTTAATATTTTAACTATTTATCTCTTTCTATTTATTCAATAGTTTTCCTAAATAATTATTTAGTACTTAAAAGTATTTTATATATGACAAAAGTTTTACATTATATATAAATTTAAAATATGATTTGCATATTTAACAATACTTGTTCCCTATCAATTTTAATTTGAATATAATATATATAACATAAAAATTAGTTTATATTACGTTATATAGGATGAAATATTTTTATCATAGTATAAAAAATGTTGTTATTTATATATATATATATATATATATATATATTATTTTTATTTTTTTTTAACACTAAAAACGTCTATATTAAGTAGATTCTATTTTATATTTTTTTCTAGTATTTTAGAAATTATTACGAAGTGGACTTTAAGCCTAACTCAACCCCGGTCCGATAACGATCCGATAGCGGGTGGTCGGATATGTCCAACAAATACTCGCTAGGATAGGCTCAAAATGACTATGATACCATATTACAAAGTGAACTTTAAGCTTAATTCAACCCCATAAAACCAACTTTTGAAGTTGAAGTTTGCACTCACTTATATACTATGAATTGTCCTAATCTCTAATCGATGTGGGATATCTGTCAGAAATACACATAAAGTTTTGGTAGTTATTAGTTTTTTAAAAAAAAATATTTGGGTGGTGTTGAAAGAGGTATATTGTCTGGTCTCTTCTGTTTTTTTCCGTCTAAGTCAGCTGACGGAAATCCTATTCAAGTTCAATGCTTCAATGTTTTTTTTTAATCAGCACAATGTTTCAATGCTTATCCGTCCAAATTGTCTGTAATAAAAAATAAATTTGGTCTCTCAATGAATTTGTTCATGTCTTCAATATGACGTATGATATATCATGTCTCTTTTAATTAGTGAGATCTGTTTTTATAAGAAATTTTAAATATCAACACAATGTTTTCTGTTCCCATAATGTTTTAGTTTTTTCCATACGTGTTAATTATTATAATAATGATGTGCACTTGTGTAATATTGAATATAGTTTATGATTTTTTGGTATGAAATATTTTCTTTAGTATATTAAATATGGCGAATATATTTTCTTTTTACATCATGTTTTAGTTTCCTTTTTATACGTATTACACTAAAAAAAGAAAATCATTAAAAATCAATTTTAAAGATAAAAAATAATTAATTACTAAATTAGAGACAAATTTAGAAATTAAAAAAAAATTAAATTAATTTTTATTATTGTTAAATAATTTATAAATAATATTTAATTACATCCAAATTTTTTATTACTAAATTTAAAATCTAAATAATTGGTAGTTAAAATTTTGGTAGCTAATTAGATATCAATTGATAAACTATATAACAATAATATAAACTAATTTAAAAAAAGAAATAAATATAATCTCTAAAATAATATTTAATTTAATTAATATAATAACTAATTATTTTTTTATTTTTTGTTTTTAAAATTGGTTTTTATTTGATTATTTTTTTGAAGTGTTAGTTATTATAATAATGATGTACTTGTATAATAGTTTTTAGTATTAAATACTTTCTATGGTATAAAATGAGATTTTTATGATAATTTATTTAGGTTGTTGCAATTTATTTGTTATAATATTAATATTATATATATATATATATAATCATACATGAAATGAATATTAATAATTGATTCTTTAATCAATAATTACAATGAGAAAAAAAAGCTGAATCCATCATATTGTTATTTGAGCTAATAGAGGATGGCAATTTCTATTAAAGATATTAGATAATAAAAAATATTTTTTATTTGAATTATTATTCGACTACTAAAAAAAATGGCATTGACTCCTATTAAAATTGGTTGAATATTGATATAATACAATGAAATTTAGATTTGGTGAGTTGAGTATTAAGATTAAGACCCAATTTGAACCTAAGTTTATTATATACTTATGCAATTATTTCACAAGTTTTAATCTATTGTTATATTTGGTTTGTAAAAAAAACGTAGGAGACTTTATCGATTCTTTTATTAGAAAGTTTATCCTTTAATTATTTGTTTAACTTGTTTATTTTATTAAGTTTGATATTGTAGTTTCTTTATATCGAATTCACGAATTTATTTTATTTCTTGATTAATATGCATGCATTAAATCTCACCTTCAATTTAAAAAAAAAAATATTATATGAACTTTTTTTATGAATCTCTTAAGAACTCACACTCTCTTTACAAAAAATTTAACACGTAATACTCACACAAACATAAAAAAAACTCATTTATAAATTATTTATTTTCTCTTACAATTCCACCAAAAAAAAATTGTTTCCTTTCCTTAGAACAACTTTAAATAACAGAAGGGCGTTTATTAGGTTTTAATGCTTAAGTTAATAATTTATCACAGTTGTCTATTTATATTTTAACTTTATTTATTAGAGTATTTTTAATTGGTTGCCATTAAAATTTCATTTTAAAGGTTTATAGTTAGTATATTAAAAACTATTTCATATGTAAAATGTATAACGTTGTTGAATGTGAGACTTTATATGTTATTGATATCTAGTTGAAAGATATAATTTATTATTATATTATATTTTTATTATTATTAAATATATTGAAGGTACATTTTGGTATGTTTTGAAAATTGAAATTTCAAATCAAATTGAACTGCTCCATTTAAAAAAAATTCAAAACAATTCAAAATATTTAGACTTTTTTAATTATTAATTATTTTTTTATCCATCAGATACTTGCAACCATTCCGCTTACAACTTTTGTTCTAGAATAAATGAAAAAACTCTTCTATTATCATTGTTAAAAATTGACTCTGTAGAATCCAGAAAGAATTGAATGAGTATACAACTATTTTGTATTCTTTATTTATTTCTTCTTTATCTTTTTAATACTTAAAAAAAACCTATAAATATTTTTAAAAAATAGGATAGTATTACTAAAAAAATTATTAAATAAAAAATAATTTTAAAAATTAAAATAATTAATTATTATTTAATTAAATTAGATACTATTTTATAAATTACAAAAATTATTAATATTTAAAGTAATTTTTATTATTAATAAAAAATTATAAAATAGATTTTAAATTGATATCTAATCTTAATTATTAAAGTTATAAATTAATTTAAAATTTAAAAAATTAAAATTTAAAAAATTAATTTAAATATTATTTTAAAATTATTTTGTAAATTTTATTAATAATAAAAACTATTTTAAAGATTAATAATTTTTCAATATTTAAATTAATATTTAATTTAATTAATATAGTGATTAATTAATTTTGTTACGATAGAATTGTTGGGAAAAAAATTATTATTGATAGATGGCACGCCGTTCGGTGATTAAAATATTTATAATATTTGGTTAAAAATTTCAACTAAACTCCTTAATTATTAATCATACCTATATATTATTTATATAGTTTATGATTTTTTGGAATTAAAAATTGTGTCACACCTACTTTTGTCAAACTTGAATTTCCCTGGTGATCAATCCGAATATAAAGATGCATAAACCAACTTATTTTCAATTTATTTCAACTTTCTATTCACTTTAACTTATTTTATTAACATCAAAAAAAGTATTTGAATTTATTTCACAGCATAATCTATAAAAAGACTAATAGTACATACGAAAATAGTTTATTTTCTTCTATCATATTACAGAATAATGATTTCATTAAACTATTTTTAAAAAAAAGTCCTAAATATACATTCTATATGAAAGTGTTGACAAGTGGCTGCGATGATGATGGTTGGTGTGCACAAGACATGCTGTTCAACGCATGAATTATATATATTATTAGTTCATTGCCTGTAAGATAATATTGTTATTTTGATTTCAGATAAATTTACTGTTATTTTGATTTCAGATTGATATTTATTATAAATATTTTCAATAAATTGATAAAGTGAAATAATTTTATGTAAAATTTGAAACAAAGTAAAAACTAATTTCATATTATAATATAATACAAGAAAAAAAAATATTTAACCATTTTTTTACGTTCAACTGTTATCTTCTTCTTCTTCTTTTTTTCTGTCAAACCATGCGTATAGGAATTTTCCAAGGGAAGAAAGGATCAACGTTCCACTGTAGTTGTCATTGTGTAACTCAATCTTCACGTTGCAGAGAGATAAAAAAAATGTGGAAATGGAGTAGCCATCTTCATTGAACACTATAAAAATGAAAATGAATAACTTAATCTTTGATTATGGAGGATTAATGGATAGGAAAATTTAATTATAAACAAATTATCAATCATTATGTTTCAACTCAAAAAATTTATATTAAATATTTTTAGGTCTTTTTTATATATTTACTTTCTTATTTTTAATAATACAAGACTTTCCGTTTATATTTGGATTGATAATATTTTTTTTCAATGTTTTTTTCAACATTTTTGCTCAAAGACTGTAGAAGTGGTAGGTAAGACTTTTTTTTAATCACAATGTGGGATACACATTAATTATTATTATTAGGATAATTGATTATTATTATTATTAGGATAATTAATGTTGTAGGTTAGAAGAAAATAATGGCATGCTGACGCTGCTTCTGACTGTTTGTTTAAAGGTTGTTTTCGTTTGACATGTATAACTAAAAAATAACAGTTGGTTAAGTATGAGTATACGTACATTTTTTTTATGCTAATATAATAATTATTGTGATTTTATATTAACAGTATAATAATTATGAATATTAATTCCACACTCATTCATGACTTGTATTATATATATATATATATATATATATATATATATATATATATATATATATATATATGGTGGCGAGGAGAGACAAAATGTGATTGGAATCTTGTGCAAGTTCTTTCTTTGAATGGGGTTTTTGATAAGATCATAAATGGTGAGAAGGTATGTTTTTGAACTGTTATCAAATATCCCACAACAACACTTTTATCAAATATCCCTTTTAAAATAAAGTTTTTGTTGGAGGATTTGTTCAAATAATTAAATAATTGGTTTTGTATCAATTGCATATACTAAATCAATACTCACTTCACAATTTCACCAACTTTCCACCATCTACACATTCAAGTAGTTCTACAATTGTTCTTAAAGTTTTTCATTTTTTTCTCATGGAAACTATTGCAAGACCCTTCATGCATAATGCTTTCAAAATGAAGAAGACATTGGTTTTCACGTGCCCTTTATAAGGCATGATCTCATGAATATGATTTGAATGTCCTTGTATATGGGGCAGGAAGTTATGCAAAGTTTGTTTCTTGATTTTGCAAGTTGTCTCATGATGCATCAAGAGGATGATAAAGGTGATGTTGCATTTGATAATCATATTCTTGCCCCCTAATAAAGCTTAAACAAAATACATTTTTATATTAGTTATACTTATTTTATATTAATTATGTACTAATCAATTTTAAATCAAAGTTGGTGTGGGTTTCTTTGATATGTATATGAGTACATAATTTTATTTTTTTTTGAGTTTCAGCTACCTCCAAGTCTACTTGTCAGGTGAAGATATCTAAATTTTGGTAGGAAGTGTTTCTTGGTTAGCTACCATTCAATGTAATTACTTAGAAAATAGTTTTAGAGTATAAGTGGTATATTCTAAATTACACCTAAATATTTTATTATTAAAGTAAAAAAAAATATACAAAAAGAAAATTCAGTTATTAAGATTTTATTTTAAAATAACCATCATTTCTCTAACTTTCTGAATCTCACAGTCATCAGAATGATAATCAGAGTCTGTCATTGGATACCTAACAGTGAATACTACAATACTGCTCGATAAAAATTTTAGACAAAATAAGTTCTTTTTTGCTCCTTCTTCTTGTGTTAGTTTTGAAATTTTTAGATTTATCTTTTGTATAGGGTTTGCATGTGGTGTTTTTAGCTTCAAGACCAGTCTCTGTTAGCTCAAAGTTCTAATGATATAGTTAGATTTTTTTATCAAGATTTTGTGGTGCAGGTTAAGCTACCCTTGAATTTTTGTGGGATTGGATCTCTTAATGAGCACCTACTCAAACTCAGATAAGGGAAGTTAGTTTTATTTTCAAATACAACCCTAGGTTACAAGATCTGGGTGTGGGGGTGACGTAGTCACCAGTCTCAAATTTTCTTGCTGGGAGGTTGGTTTTTAGAAAATTAGAATGTTGTTTGAGATTGAGATTAAATTGTAAAATTTTAGATTTTATGTTGATTGTGATGTGAATATAGTTATTGAATATGTTTTGGTTGAGATTGAAAGTGTTTGAATTACAATATAAATGAGTTGAATTATTTTATGATATAATTGAAGTTAAGAAATTGTGAGTATTGGTTATTGATTTTAATTTAAAGATGTTGAATACATAGATGGTATTATATATTGAGAAATTAGCTTTATTATAATTACTATTCAACTTTAAGCAGTGAATTATCATTGTTTTTTGTCTAATATGTTTGAGTATGAAAAAATTGTTGAAAAGATTGAATTTTAATAGTTTTATGCAGTTTTAATATGCATATCTTGCTCAGACAAGGTATTTTCGCTTAGGAGATACCTTTCTTGCTCAAGCTAGCTTGAAACAATGAGTTCTAGACTTATTTTTGCTCAAACTAGAAGGAATCTCGCTCAAACGAGACCCATTTTCTCCTAAGCTAGAGAGAATATTGCTCAAGCGAAAGTGGAGTGAATTTTAGGATGCTCTCGGGCTGATTTTCGCTCAAGCGTGGATCATTTTTGCTCAAGCTAAAAAAAAAGATTTTCTTACGTGTTTCATTATTTATTATTATTTTTAATTAATTTTTATGAAAAAATTAATTATATATTTAATTAAAAATCCTTTAGTTTTTATGTGATTATGTAATTTTGTTTGTTTGTTTGCTTTCTTAGTTTTAGTATTTAAATTATGTGACTTTGTATAATGTGATATGAATTATGAAGTTGAAATTGAGAAATAATATTTTCAAGAAAAGAAATACCGTGTTCGGATTGTTGGGATATGCATTGACTAGTGAGTGTGTCTAGGAGGTATCTTGACTCTACTAATATAATGGAATCATTTAGATAAAGTTATTCAGGTAGTGAGAGTAGAAGGAGGTTCATGTGATTCTATCTGGTGTGTGAAAAAAAAAATTTGGTCTTTCAGATTGTCAAATGAGATGATTCGAGATATTGAGATTTTTATGTGCATAGATGTGTGGATTCACAATGAGGTAGTATGACAAGTGCAAATCTCTGCGTCTAAGTCAATGCATGAGTTTTCGAAAGTAAAATCAAATATCTAAGTAAGTAGGAGGCAGACCTGAGAAATATTGATTAGAAATTTTATGGACACTTGATTTCTTTGTGTATATCTATGAGCATTGATGAAATTATGACTCTTAATTGAAGTTCTATTTATATTATAAGTTTTAAAAATAACTAGTTTATCATTTTATTTGCGTTGCTTTCATTTTATTTATATATGATGATTGTGTATTTACACCTGAACAACAAATGATTTTACATGTAATAGATGAAATTGTGTTGTCTTGTATAATTATTTTAACTTATGTGATTATTAAAATCCTTAGTAAGATAAATATATATTTTAAAATATTATGAAATGTGAATATGTAAATATTTAATTAAATATTACAAATGTATTATAATATTTATAGGTGGAAAAATAGAGATAAATTTGATGAAATTCCAGTTTAGTGTATAAAGGTGGATTTTCCCCTACGATTCCCTATAACTAATTAAGGTACTTTTGCTGATCAAAAAGCATCTTCACAAGTTTGGAAAGTAAATAAATGCATTTTCTAGTATAGGAATTTTCTCCCAAAAAATAAATTCCATAGGATCATTGTAGCATGGAATCTAAAATCGAGCATAGGTTACCCTAAATACTAAAGTACATAAGTTGGATTTTTCTCCTACACTCTAGCTAACAATGTGTTATATTAATTTAAAAAATTAAAATATTATATTTTAACAACTGAACATCACTTAATAATTAGTTAGAAATAATTTTCTAATAGTAATAAAATGTGGAAAAAGACAAAGCACAACAATAACTTTTTCAATTACATAGAATAATTTTGAATATTAATATATTAGTTCAAATATTCATGTAAGCCATAATTAAAAATAAAAAATAAAAAATATGCTAAAATATTTTTGTATGTATTTTTAAAAATATTATAATAAATACATTACGTGATAAAAACTTCACTGTAATACTACTTTTCTAAAATATTTAATAATAAACTAACATATAAATTATAACAGTGTTTATCCTCATCCTTAGTCGTTGAAATAATCAAATAAAAGTTACACATGGTTGCGTATAAGTCAAATTAGGGTTTATTTAACAGAATAAAATAAAATGTGAGTGTTGTATGTCAAATTTGGTGTTATTATTTAATTGAAATGATGTAATCTGAATTGAAAATGTTACATAAATAGTGTATTGTTCTTACAGTGATGCCATCAACTCAAGCTACTCTTGGACTTATCCACCACCTACCAAAACTCAACTATGCCTTTCTTATTCAATGAAAATTATTAAGTACTTGAAATATTGCATGATATATAGTTACATGTTATTTATTTTTAAATTAAATATATTTTTTATATTATAAAACAAAATTGATTTTTATTTATAATTTAAATTTTGAATCTTCTAAATACTTATAATAAAAAATTACTTAAATAAATTATTATAGTAACAAACAAATTTTTTAGTGTGAACTATGTTATATAAAGATTTTTTTTAGGTTAAGAATGTGCAGAGAGTGTTTTTATTTTTACAAACAGAAAAAAAACACATGTATTTTAATTAGATAAAGGATTAAAAAGAAAACACCTAAAATGATATAGAAAAAGACATAAGTATATAATTGATTAAAGTTAAAATCTTAATCAATTATATATGTTAATATTTTATTAATAATTAATTTTTCTAATAAATAATTAAAATAATAAATAAAGTAAAAGTAATTAACTTCAATTTTAATAATTTGTAAAATTATTTATTTTAATTTATTATTATTATTATTATTTAAAAATAAAGTTTTTTATTAAATTTCATAAAAAAATATTTAATTTAAAATGTATTTTAACTCTATTTTATACTGTTAAAAGTTATTTTTCACATCAAATTATTTTTAAAATTTTATTTAAAAAATCAAAATATATTAATATACGAAAAAATATGTTTTATTATATCAATCAAATCAATTGTAATTCTATTATTTTTTATTATTATCTTTTCCTTAATTAAATAAGTACACTTTTTAACTTTTTTTTCTCAACTTGACCTAGTGAAAACAGTAGTGTTTCTAAATTATTGTCATTGAGTTTTCAATGTTACTTTTGTCTTGGTCTTTCGTGGGTCATTCTCATAGTGATGTAAGAGAGAAGTCAAATCAAAGACCAGTAAAAGAATTAAAATTTTATATGATATTTTTAATTGACTAACTTCTAATTGAAGAGCTAAGAATTCAGAGATAAGTACCTATTCTCTTATAAAATAACAATTATATTTTAAAAAGTAAAAGTAATGTTATTTTTCTAAGACATATATATATATTATAATTTATTTATATATATGTATGTTGTATCTAAAAGTAAAATTTACGATTTAACTTAAAATACATATTTTATTTTATTTTTTATTTAAATTAATTTCATTTTTTTAAAACAGATCAAAATAACTTGTTAAATCATATAAAATTGGATAAGATAAAGAAATTGTAAGTAATTGTAAGATAAAGTGCTTATTTATATTATTTAGTATGATGGTAGAAGTTAACTTGTTAATCCTAATATTAGTACAGTGTAAAAAATTTATTAAATAATAATTAATTTTAAGAAAGTAATTAGTTACTATATTAACTAATTGTTTTATAAATTAAAAACTATTGATATTTAAAATAGTTTCTATATTATATTTAATATTTATATTATATTTAGTATATTAGTTTTAAAGTTTAATTACTGACTATTTTATATTATAAAATAATTTTTATAATTATTAATTAGTTAATAAATTTTATTAATTATTTATTTATATTAATTTAAATAAATATAAATATTTTAAAAAAATATTTAGGCTAATATTAACTTAATTTATTTTTAATATTTATTTCAAATACGATCTCCTACCTTAAATCTGATATCAATAAAAATATTTTTTAGTTATTTAAAAAGTTAAAAGTAATTATCATTAATTTAGAGTTGACTAAATTGATTTTATCAATGTGTAATATTAAGCATATTCTACTAGTATCAGCTAAACCAACTATAATACACATGTTTTTACTATTATAAATTATTAAATTAAAATTAATTATAGATAAATAAAAATAATTATTATATTGACTAAATTAGATATTATTTTAAAAATTAAAAAATTATTAGTTTCTAAATTAATTTCTATTATTAATAAATAGTTTTTAAATAATTAATTAAATATCAATTTAGAAACTATTTATTAATAATAAAAATTAATTTAAATATCAATAAATTTTTAGTACGTAAACTAATATTTAATTTATTTTTAGTATATAAAATTAATTTTTATTTAATAATTTTTTTAATGTTTATTTATAAAAAAATTAATATCGATTAAAATTGACTAAATTATTTGTAGTGAGTAAAGCTTAATGAACATATAAAAAAAAAAAATAATCTTTGACTCGCGTTAAAGTAAGATTGGTCATATTTATACTACAGTTTATTTAGAAGTTAATTCAATTTTTATTTCTGTAGTGATATATCTTATGTAATATGAATCAATATTAGAATAGAAAATTAAATCTATTTTTTTATAATAATGAAATATAATAGCGTTGAAACTTACCATATTTTTTAAATCTATTTTTTATTTATTAAAGTTTCCGTGTTAGACTTTGAAACTTACCATATTATTGACAATAATTATTTACTACTATATGAAAAAAAAAATATTATTAAAAAAATAAATGAAAAGTATATATAAAAAAATGATATATAAATAATTTATACTTCTAAGAAAAGGAAGTTTAAAACTTAAAATAACTCAAATGTATATATAAATATAGCGTGAATCCTGCAGAATGAGTGCAGAAAAGGGATATTTTCTTTCCAGAAGATTGTGTTACAGCACCACAACTTAGACTTTTAATTAATTAATTAATTTATTATTATTGAGAATCTAGAATGTTAATTTTGCTTTGAAAATATTGATACATGATTTGAAGAGGCTATCCATTGCTTTTGACCTACCTTCAAGCCTTCACCTTAATGCATTCAACACTATGACTTCACCATACCTACCACCCTACCTCTGCAGCCATTCCTCTAGAAAACAAAAACAAACATTTTAATTCACTCAACTATAATAAAATCATAAAATAAAAATCAATTTTCAGATACCAAAACTAATTAGTTGTTATAGTTATTAAATTAGATATCATTTTATAGATTAAAAAAATTTAGTTTTTAAATTAGTTTTTATTATTGTTAAATGGTTTCTAAATTGATGTCTAATTAACAATTAAGTTTTTTGCTATCAATTATTTAGATTTTAAATTTAGTAGCAAAAACATTGGTTGCTAGACAGTAATTTAAAAACCATTTAACAATAATAAAAATAAATTTAAAAACCAAAAACGTCTTTAATTTAGTTACTATAACAACTAATTATTTTTTGTCTCTAAAAATTGGTTTCTATTTCATACATAATTTTCTTATAATGATGGTTACATTTGGAGGAGCAGTTGAGTCAGTTGCTGCAAGGGGTGAAGATGGATGTGGGAGGGGTGGATAGCTGGATCTGGAAGGCTGAGGGGTCTCAAAGTTTTACTGTTAACTCAGCTTATAGCAAGGTAAGGAGGGTTAGTGATGGGGAGTCCTCTCCGACCTACTGTAGGTTGTGGAGGTGTAAAGCCTTGCCTTCTGCTGTATTCTTGGCCTGGAGAGTTTTGGAAAATAGGATTGCAACTAGGGTTAATTTGGTAAGGCGCGGGATGGTGGTTGAAAATCCTGTATGTTGCTTGTGTGGGAAGGTCGATGAGTCGTCGAGTCACTTGTTTGCCGTTTGTGACTTTGCTTGGAGGGTATGGTGCCTTTGCTTTGAGTGGCTTGGAGTGTCGTTCGTAATCCATTCGGATCCAATGCAAAATTTTATTCAATTCAGGTTGAGTCAGGCATCTGTTTCGGTTAATGATGTTTGGGGGTCAATTTGGGTTGGAATTGTGAGTGAAATTTGGAAGCATAGGAACTCGGTCGTCTTTAATGGAGGAGTGGCAGATGCGTTAGAAGTTTTTGCCTCAGCACAAGTAAAGGTGTGGTCTTGGATTGCTGCAAAGTCCCGCGAAGTTTATTTTTCCTATCCCTGTTAGGTTCTGGATCCTTTGACCTGTATACGGCTGATTCGGTAAAGCTAGTTAGCGCTTGGTTTGATTGGTCTTTTGACCGGCGGTTTTGGGTGTCGAGTTAGGAGTTAAATTGTATGTGTGTTTGTAAAAGGGTTGGACCACCCCTGAAGTGGTTCTCATTTATTGATTTTTTATTGCTGATAAAAAAAATAAAAAAAATAATAATAATGATGGTTACAATCATTTCTCACTAATTTATTTTTCATCAATCATGTATCAAAGAATCTACCTACTTCACCAATTTCCTTTTTTCTCCTTAAGTGTATAATTGTTTTGTTTGAGTAGAAAGGAAATCGAGATCGAAATCTATTTTAATATTATTTTTATTTGAACAAAAATATATTTAAGAATAAGTGAAAATTTTATTACATTTTCACTTGAATTAAAACGGTGTTGTTTGAGAGAAAATGAATCATAGAAAGATAATTGTTTCTTTTATATTTTTTATTTAGTGAAAATATGTTGTTTAAGCAAAAGATACAAGAACAATATTTTTCCAAAGGTAGCTACTTTTCAAGGTTTTACCCAAAATCAATACTTAATTTTATAGTTTTATAAAACATACAAGATTATTAAAGATATCACATCGTTCAGAATTTGACTTGTACTCTTATTAAACTCCTATACATCAACGTATATATCTACGTATTCAAGAATTCTAAACCAAATTCATTCAAATTTCAATTCAATTAACCAACATTTATTATTGTTTAAATTTCAAACAATTCATAACATAATTCAATCACATTCAAAAATTTCTTCAACATTTAATCAAGATATAATTTACCAAATTATCAAAATCTACTTGTTGGAGATCCCACATCGACTAGAGATGAGAGTCTTTCATAGTATATAAGTGGGTGCAAACCTCAACCCTATGAGCCGTTTTTTATGGGGTTGAGTTAGGCTTAAAGTCCACTTTCGTAATATGGTATCACAATCAATTTAAATCAAATCATTATAATTCACTCAACAACAAATCTCCAAGAGCAAAGATGTTACACTTTTGCAAAAAGTTTTGTATATAAATTTGAATTAATCTTTGATAGACAAGTTTTTTTTGGGAAGAAATAGTGGCACTTTCAGAATATATTCAACTATTTTTGCCTCACGTGGTTTGATTAATAACGAAGATTCAAAATAAGCATCAAACACATCAAAGAGTCTCAGACCTTGGGAGTGTGATTTTCGTTTATTTGTTTTCAAGTCATTCAAACTATACATAACACAAATATTATTCAATTTAGTCAAAGTTTGAATATGATAAATATTATATATAATTAAGAGGGTTGGCAGATAAAAGTTGACAGAGTAAGATAAAGATATATAGAGATAAAAGTTTGAAACCTTGTTTAGTTGAACTGATTTATTAATTCAAGTTTTTTCTTTTGGGTCTTGTTACATAATTTTGATGGATGAGTTCATGTTTGAATCTATATATACAATAACAATCCTATCATTTTCACACATAATAAATCATTTGGCAATGACATAAGAAACAATAATAAATAAATATATACTTAGTTAGATTTTTTTTTATAAAAAGTTAAATAAATAAATAAACATTGAATATTTAGAATAATCCAACCTTTATAAAAAAAATAGTCAAGCTATCTAGGACTTTTATTTATACACATTTAATAAAATAAACTTGTATACAATAATGTCATTAAATAATAACAAACTAAATTTAAAAATAAAAAAGTTAATTATTATATTAATTAAATTAAATATTAATTTAAAGATTAATTATTAATATTTAATGTGATTTTTATTATTAATAAAATATTATAAAATAACTTTTAATTTGATATTTAAATTAACTATTAAAGTTTTAGTTAATAGTTAAAATCTTGATAACTAATAGTTAGATACCAATTTAAACTATGTTATAAGTTTTTATTAATAATAAAAATTATTTTAAATATTAATAATTTTTTAATTTGTAAAATAATTTTTAATTTAATCAATATAATGATTAATTATTTTAGTTTTTAAAATTAGTTTTATTTAATAATTTTCTTATTATATGTTTAGTTGTCTACAATTTTTTTTTTCTATTGCAATTTTCCCTCGCTGCACTCCTCATTCTTATCACACCACTCTTCTGCACTTTGTCCCATTTTCTAGGTTAGTATTTAAATCTTTTATATTGTTATTTGGAATTTAAGTTATTTAGAATGTGAGTTTTGTTATATTTTGAGAAGTGTTATTAGAATTTAAATTTTTTATATAGCTTTAGAATTGTCATCAAGAATTGAAGTTAAAATTATGTTAGGCTTTAGAATTGAAATTATATTTATTATGTTAGATTATATCTATTGCAATTCTTATTTACAATTTAGGAGCTTAAGTTATTTAGTTATATATTAATATTTTAGATATATAAATTTATGTATATAATTGAGGTTTAATTTAAGGCTTTTGTTAGTTGTGATTTGTAAATTTTCATGTTTTTAAAATTGTAATTGAATATATTAGTATTGCACATAGGGTATCAGATTTTTGAAAAATTGCGTCATAATCTTTATTTTTTTGCAAAGTTTGCATTTTAAAGTGTTATGTTGTCAGAATTATGTTAGATTTTTGTGTATGGACTTAATTTTTTTTTAGATTCAATACAAGTACATCCCAATTTGAATATTTCTATGATTTATTTAATCTTTATAAGAAATAAATAGACACTACTAGAAGTAATTGTAGTTCGACGGTTTAAAAAGATTAATCACTTTTTAATAATTTATTATTATACATGTTTTAATCTATATTTAATATACTTTACTTAATTTCATTATTTTATTTTATATTGATTTTTATACATATTTAATTATGGAAATTTTATATTATTATTTCCATGTCACCTAAAAATTGATACTGCCAACTTTTATAAAACATATAAAAGATGTCGATTAAAATTTACATAATATTAAACTATAAAAAATGGATTTTCTTAAAAAATAATATAATCCTAATTTTTTATTTTATTTTATTAGTTAATACTTTTGGTGACATTTTGGATGGAGACTGTATGTTACATTTTACAAAAAATCTCTATCAATGACAGTTAGTAAAAAGCAAAGTTATTTTAACCGTTATTAAAAACTTCTTTTGGGTTAGTGTGTTTCAACTCACTACACAAGTTAACCTTCTTCAATAATTTTCTTCCTTCCTTTTTTTACTTTTTTATTTTGTTTCACACCATCTCTTTACTTTCTTTTACCAAATCCTTATTTTCTTTCAGATCATCTAAACATTAAAAATATGCAATTTTAGAACTTTAGAGTCTTGCTCTATGGTGCCTCAATGAATCTAGGTTTTAAATAATTAAGGACAAAATAACAAAATAGAAATTTCATATAATTATGTTGGGTGGTGTAGGTTTGAAATAATATGGTGCAGGGAGAAATAGCCCAAAGTTGAACCCAACAAGCACTGGACTCAAGTTTCTGGTATCACAACTCAAATTTAGCTTTTACTTCCTGCACTCCATTATTATTAGGCTTCTTCTTCCTGCACCCTTACGTTTTTCTTCCTGCACTCCCACAATTTTGTAAATCCCAAAACTGACCTTCACCTTGTTTTGAAAGCAACTTGTTGATTTCCGGATTGCTGAATCCGGAAGTCTAATTTTTGTTACGGATTGATGGATTTGGAAGATTACCGGATTCATCAATCCGGAATATTTATGGATTTTTCAATCTGGAATGTAAAAAAATAAATGCGGATTTCTCATTTCGTAAAATTACCGAATTGCATTGTCTGGAAGAAGAAAGAGTAGTGTGAATTTTGTGTGTATTTTGGGGTTTTTAAAAAATAGTAGGGATATTATTGTCTTTGCATTACATTGTGGAGGTGCAAGAAGAAAAATGTAGGGATGCAGGAAGAAACTCCCTTATTATTAACTGCATCCTCATTACTTCTATTAGTAGGCTATAAGATGTATTTTACGATATCTTGTTCATACCGCACATTATGGTCTTCTTTCTTCGTAGTTACGCCAAGTCCTGTATTATTGGGTTGAGTGATGTAAACTGGGATCTGATCTTGATGATTCAAATCAACAAGTGGATATAACTTCTATATTTAAAAATATTTATTTACTAAAAATTAATTATAAATATAATTTATATATTATAAAATATTTGTTATTATACTGAATAGAGTACTCGAATGCTCGGTGCACGAACGTTAGTAGGTCAACTCGGTTGTTGGGTTCAAAGAGTGGGTCACGAGTTTGATCCATGTTGGTAAGTTCGTTTGAGACTAATTAAAATAGTATTTTTGTTATATATTAAAATAAAGTTATTGGCATAATATGTTTTTTAACCTAACAAATAAATGTGTGTGGTTGTTAAGATACCTAAATACATTCATACCGTTGTTGATTGAAAAGATAAAATTGTTAAATAAGATAAGCGTCGTAACTAAGGGTGTCCATGTAAAACAGAGTAGTTTCCTGTTGTTAGCACCTAAAGTGATGCACCGTTGGCAGGTGGTGTTTTTGTTATTATACTTTCAATAGAGATAAAATTCTCATGAAAGAAAGCTGTTACAAAAAAGTTATAAAAAGGGGTTAAGACTCTCGATAAAAGAATGCAAATTTTGAATACTAGCTTGAATACTTATCTTTGTTTCGTATGCTCTCGTTGACTTGATTGTCAGAATGTGATGAACAGGTAAAACTTTTTATCCCAATGAAACCACATTCCAGCACAGCGAGAGAAGTATATAATCTCGATCAGGTTAGAGGAGGAGCACCCACCACATTCATCAGCCGAAAAAAGTCTTTTGTAATAGAAAATTTAAAAGGAAATTTATTAGATACATTGCCGGAGCTAAATACTAGTATAACTTATAGTCTATGGTTTTATAAGGAATTGGAAATTTAAATTAAAGCTAATACTTTGATGATTTTCATCTCATGTTATCATAAAATAAAAATACACTAATATTTGTCTAAAGTTCATTAGGAGTAGCAAAATAAAAAAGTTAAAATAGTTAAAATCCATTGCGAAAAGATACATAAGGAAATGTGCAGTGCAGGGTGAAAGATAACTGTAGAGAGAGTGGCTACTTGATTTCCATCTACAATAGTTAGTCAGAAGAATATGTTATTACAGAAAGCACGACAATATAGAAACTTTCTCTTCGTCTAATATTAAGAATCTAGAATGTTGATATTATATAATATAAATATTATCGGTATTGTAGACTACTGGAGCTTATCCCATTCAACAATGGCTTCCATCACCGTTGATTTTTTTAGCAGAAGACCATCTTCCTTTGACCCACACTTTCCCCTTCACCTTTCCATGCAAAATCTTTATAATATTATATACCAAAATTCTCTTCTATTTTTAATTCAAAGTATTCTTACCTTAATGCATTGAAGATGATACACCAACCACTCCAGGTCTCAGCAGCCATTTGTGAAGAAAAGGAAAACAAAAAACACTTCAAGAACAAACATGGTGGCTGCTTCTGATATGCCATCATTAGAGGAATTAATGTTTTTTAAACTGCATGCTATGAGTGAGTGACTGCTATATATAAAGCTGCTTTGCATGCCACATTCTTCATTCATTCATCACTCAACTGCACATGCAAACGCACACATACTTCTCTATACTCCGTCTGTTACCAAATAACAACAACTGAAACATTCACCATTGCAATGGAAGTGTGTGCTTTGGTGTTGCTGGGGTGTTACTTTCTGGTTTCCCTGGTATTCATAGGTTTCAGTCTGAAGTTGCTACTGGGAAGCAGAAGAGTAAGAAATCTGCCACCGGGGCCCACTCCACTGCCCATAATAGGGAACCTTAACCTTCTCGAACAACCCATTCACCGCTTCTTTCAACGAACCTCCAAGCAGTACGGCAAAATCATTTCTCTCTGGTTCGGCTCTCGTCTGGTGGTTGTGGTTTCCTCACCCTCAGCGTACCAAGAATGCTTCACCAAAAACGACGTCGCCTTGGCCAACCGCCCGCGCAACCTCTCCGGAAAGTACATCTTCTACGACAACACCACCGTAGGGTCCTGCTCCCACGGCGAGCACTGGCGCAACCTCCGCCGCATCACTTCCCTCGACGTTCTCTCCACGCAGCGCGTCCACTCCTTCTCCGGAATCCGCAGCGACGAAACCAAGCGCCTTGTTCACAGGATGGCCAGGAACGCGAGAACTGACTACGCGCACGTGGAGATAACTTCCCTGTTCAGCGACTTGACCTACAACAACATCATGAGAATGATCTCCGGGAAGAGGTTTTACGGGGAGGAGACTGACATGAAGAACGTGGAGGAAGCCAGGGAGTTCAGAGACACCGTCTCGGAGATGCTCAAACTCATGGGTTTATCCAACAAGGGTGATTACTTGCCTTTCCTAAGGTGGTTCGATTTCCAGAACGTGGAGAAGCGCTTGAAGAACATTAGCAACAGGTATGATAACATCTTGAATAAGATCTTGGAAGAGAACCGTAGCAGCAAGGATCGTGAGAACTCCATGATTGACCATCTCCTCAAACTGCAAGAGACTCAACCCGAGTATTACACTGACCAAATCATCAAAGGCCTTGCTCTGGTAATCAATTTATATCTATATATAGAGATGGAGAAATATGTAAACTTGTGTTTCTAACTTTGAGATGATGAACTTTGCACTGTAGGCGATGCTTTTTGGCGGAACAGACTCATCAACTGGATCTTTAGAGTGGGCTTTATCTAATTTATTGAACAACCCAGAGGTGTTGAAGAAGGCAAGAGAAGAAATGGACGCTCAAGTAGGACAAGAGAGATTGTTGAGTGAGTCAGACCTTCCAAAGCTTCCTTATCTCAGGAAGATCATTCTGGAGACACTAAGGTTGTATCCCCCAGCTCCAATTCTGATACCACACGTGTCTTCAGAAGATATCACCATTGGAGGGTACAACGTCCCAAAAGACTCAATAGTGATCATCAATGGTTGGGCCATGCAGAGAGACCCTGAACATTGGAAGGATGCGACAAGCTTTAGGCCTGAGAGGTTTGATGAAGAAGGGGAGGAGAAAAAGTTGGTGGCGTTTGGAATGGGAAGAAGAGCTTGCCCTGGAGAACCAATGGCCATGCAAAGTGTGAGCTACACTGTTGGATTGATGATTCAGTGTTTTGACTGGAAACGAGTTAATGAGGAAAAGCTTGACATGACAGAGAACAATTGGATTACATTGTCAAGGTTAATTCCTCTTGAGGCTATGTGTAAAGCACGCCCTGTCACTCAACAAATTGGAACCTTTTAATTATATTTTATTTTGTATGAGTTTCATGAGGATCCACTTCTTATAAGTGCTGATCCTATACATGTTTAAACTAATAAAGTTTGTTGTATTCTACTGGGTCTGTATTAGCATATACAGTATCAATACTGTATACAACCCCAGTTTTCTTCAATAAAATTCTCTACTTTCTTTTAATTATGAATGATTCTCAATGCTTTTTAAAAACATATTTTCTGTTTTATTTCTCCTGTTACTATCATGACGCTTTCAAGTGTTGACAAATAAATCATCACTTATAAATGATGATTGTTCCTATTTGTGTTGATAATCTGAAGAAACATATATGAATGATGGTTGATTAAAGGCTTAAATAAGTGAAATTGAAGATGAAAACATATATCCAAAATATCCATGGGAGCATCTTCAAAGAAGATTGAATCTGCAAAGTCAAAGATAACTGTAGAGAGAGTGGCTTCTTCATTTCCATCTACAATAGCTTACAAAAGATTGAGTCATAGCATGTCAATATAGAACTTTTATTTTTATAATCTTTCCTATGTTGTTAACAATCTAGAATGTTTACATATAATATAGGGAATTATTTGGATTGTAGATGCATGGCTTTGTATGGCATTCCACAGAGAGTTTTTTGACCAGTTGAATACCTTACTATTTACTTTACTTAATATGTTCAAGATTATGCCTTCACCATTTCAGATCCAACCACTCCGCAGCCATTTATGAAGAAAAAGGAAAAAATATTCTTTATTCAGAACTTCTATTAGAAGAAAATATAAAAAAATAAAATAAAATTTCTGTAAACTTAATTTAATCTCAAATAAAATAATAATTGGTTCAAAGATTAACTGAAGAAAAGAATGAAAAAATAATTGAAAAGTTAAAGTATGAATTAATTTAACATTCTTTGGAATAACAAGTCATTCAAACAAAATATAGAATAAATTAATTATTCAATTTAGTTGAGTTTGAATGTGATAACTATTATATATAAATTACTATTACAATAGGAGGGTTTTAAGAGGTTGACAGGTTTGATTCTTGACCAATCTGAATGAAAAAGACATTGAAATAAAGATTTATAATTCTCACTTTGTAATCTTTACTTGAAATTAATTAAAATATATTATCAGTATGAAAAACAATTAATCAGGAACAAATACATTGATATATTGTTACAAAATGTCTGGCTGCTGCTACTGTTTAGTATAAAAAAATAAGAACAAAAGGTGGACTTTTCCCTGTTGAGATCCTGCATGTTATATCTCATATCATAGCAATAAGGAAGGAATCACTATCTAAGACACTCCTTTAAATAGCGTGTCCCGATACTTGTATTAAACATCAATACTCGTATAACACAGGTAGGATACATATTTGTGAAATGTCCAATTCAAAAAATATTTGTTAAATTTCTGACAATTCTAATACAGTTCTAACACAATTTTAAAAAGGAAAAATACATTAATTTTTTTAAAATTGTTTATTTATATAAATTGTTATTATGATTATAAAAATAAGAAACAAATCATTCTGAACCAGTCATGAAAAACATCCTTATGCTCCAAAAAATAATCTGTAACATACTTGTAAACATAAATCTTTATTGTCAATTTAAATAATTCATAATTATATAATATATAGATTTGTGTTCTCATATTCTACAATTTCTACAATTTAGAGATTTTACATATCTCTGTTCGTGTCTATATACTATGAGTGTCCAGTGTTTATTATATAAATCACTATTGCAATATTGCAATGGAAGTATGTGTTTTGGTGTTGCTAGGGTGTTACTTTGTGGTTTCCCTGGCATTCATAGGTATCAGTCTGAAGTTGGTACTGGGAAGCAGAAGAGTCCGAAATCTGCCACCGGGGCCCACTCCTCTGCCCATAATAGGGAACCTCAACCTCCTCCAACAACCCATTCACCGCTTCTTTCAACGGTGGCGGAGATGCTGCAACTCATGGGCTTGGCTAACAAGGCTGATTACTTGCCTTTCCTGAGGTGGTTCCATTTCCAGAATGTGGAGAAGCGCTTCAAGAAGAGCATCAGCAAAAGGTACGACACCATCTTCAATAAGATCATCCATGAGAATCGCAACAACAAGGATCATCGTCAGAACTCCATGATCTACCATCTCCTCAAACTCCAAGAGACCCAGCCTCACTATTACACTCTCCAGATCATCAAAAGCCTTTCTCTGTAACTTATTCATCATTTTCCTAAGCTCGAATCCTTCTCTTAAATTGTGTTTGTGAACAACAATATGTAAGTGGATGTTTGTGCTATAGATCATAATCATCTTAAACACTCTCTTTGTTGTGTTAAGTTTGTGTGCATGGTTCCACAGGCCATGCTGTTTGGAGGGACAGACTCCTGAACGGGAACTCTGGAGTGGTCGCTGTCGAATTTGTTGAATCATCCAGAGGTGTTGGAGAAGGCGAGAGAGGAATTGGAGAGATTAGTGTTCGAGAAGCCTCCTCCTCTCTACTCTCAACTTTCCTCTGATTACTTCCTTTTTCTCTTTTTCTTTCTGAAACTTTCTCAATTGCCAATAATCTTCAATGTATTTTTTATTGTAATTATTCACGTCGCTTATGATAGAAGATTCTTCCTTTCTTTTCTAGTTTTTCTTAGCTCTTGGATGAATTGAATAAAGGAAATTCATGTAGTAAAAATGTATTCCTGCTTGGTCAATGGAAACAGATAAAAGAGCTCCTTAGGGGTCTTTAAGAAAGAAAAGCTAAAGGAAGAAAAACAACTACTTCAGTTGCCTTCAAAGATGAAGATGTCCATTCCATGAGCTTTTGTTGTCTCTGTTTTAACGTTTTTCTAAATTTCGAAACTTATTCACTTTTCTGAGTCAGAACTATATTAAGTTCAATGATTTGTTCACATTTTTTTGTATGAAAGCAATATGAAATGGTGCACATTGCACAAGCCATTTGTGCGAGTATAGAGTTCAAGAACTGTTTCGTGAAAAATACAAATTCCAGCATCCAAATATTATTTATACCCGAAGTCATTTACACAAAATGATTGTGATCACTATTCATGTATGTTTGGTTTTTGTCTTTAACATGAGTGTATATATTAAGAGAGACAACTAATTATCTCTCTGTGAAGTCAGTTTCCCTCCCATCCAGCTTTTCAACATCTCAAGTGAAGCTTTTGGTTGATCCATAGGAACCATATGCCCAGCCCCATATACCTGAGATGATATCACAAAGCAAAGAGTTACCAAATATGAAATTAACAATGCCTCACTAAAGAATACAACCCTGAACACAAACCTTGAGAAAAGAGAGAGGTCCATAGCTGTTCAAAGACCCTGCATCTACACCCTCAACAACAAATTTCACTGTTGGAGATGTTCCAAACGCCTTTTGGCCTGACCACTCCATTGCATGAACCCACCTTGAATTTCCTGCCAAATGAGAACCACATCAAGAACTCAACCAAGCACATACATAACTTTTCATGAGAAATGTAAGTAACACTCTTATGAATTCATCCTCTATTGTTGACTACAGTTTATGGAGAATCACCAAAGTTTGTGGGATTCATATGTATTTAACAAGTCTCATCATGATCCATTTGTAATTTTGAATCAGAAAAAGAACATGAATAGCACTTTTCAAACAAATTTGTTCCAAATGAATGGATTATGCTCACCTAGCCAGTTGCATATGAGATCGTATTCCCCTGCATACACAAGTACCTTGATTCCATCCTCAAGAAGAGCAGGAATCCCCACTTCCAGATTTTTCATCCAATCTTGAATCATGGCATTGTACACTGTTGCACTGCATGAAACATAATCCAAGTCACTCCCCACACCTAAAGCACTCTTCACTTTCTGCAGGTTTAACAACGTCTCCACGTTGCTGAAATTATAGCACAGATCCCCCAAACACTTCTTTCTGATGTCATAGTACTGCAATTTGCATATCAGAAGATGCAGTAAGCAAACTGAACTGAGTATGAAAAAAAGGAACTGTTCTTGCATGATTACTCACGTTAATGTCCCCAGCAATGGACAATATATTGTCGAATATGTTCATACAAATATTCAATGCATTGTCACAACTACGTCCACCTTGAGTTTCTGAAAAATCAAACACAAACAGCATCACAAAGTGAAAAATCATTATAAATTAACAAAAGGGGTGTGTTTGCATGGAAGAAAAAGGGAGAAGAACTCAAGAGGTTGTACCACAAGTTTTAGCAGCTTGTTCACAACCAGGGATTAACTTGCTTATATCATCGTGTTCAGCCTCTTTGATAATTCCATTATCTAATGCAAAGTCTGGGTATGCTTGGAACTGAATTGCAGGATTTGTTAACCCATTACCAATTGCAAAACCCTGTTGTTACATCAAATGAATCAACACAGAAAAAAACAGGACAAGAAAATTATTAATTAATAAACCTTTCAAGAAATGTACTATGAACAGTGTAAGACCTTAAGGTTTATATGAATTCCTTGATTTTCTTTGTTTCCTTGGTTAACCCTGGATGCAAGAGCAGGAACATAGTGTCCAGCATATGATTCTCCAGTGATATAAAAGTCATTCTTAACGAACTCAGGATGTGCCTTGAAAAACTCCTGTCATTATAATAAAATTGATTTAGCAGATATTATTCATGCACAGCAAGAATATCTTATATTCAGAATTGACAAGATATAAATACAGTTTCCATGTATGTTCCCAATGTTCTTTTTTAATCAGATTCATGAAAACAAAAAGTACTGATATTTAGTAAAAAAAATAATACTATGTTATTAAGATGAAAAGTTAATTTTGATTACAAAAATCATTAGAAGTACTTACAAAACTGCAGCTAAGTTGATAAAGGGGATTAAAAAAGGAAATTTATATTAATTTTCTTTTTACCTGCAAGAAGTCATATAAATCATTGCTAACACCAGTTTCATCATGACGAATGTCACTATCATCAGAAGTGTAACTAAAACCTGTACCTGTAGGTTGGTCAACAAATAAAATATTTGATGCCTGCAAAATGAGAAAACTATGGTTGATGCTAGTAATAAGAAAAAAACTGGTGCAACAACTAGGTTCTCTAATCTAACCAATTTCACCAATCTTTTTGACTATGTACTTAATGGTTGAACCACAGTTTCAGTAAAAGAAAGAAACCTAGAAATTGATCATTACCTGGTCCCAACCGTAATCATTCCATAAAAGAGACAAATTATTGGCAATATGAAAAGGGCCATTCTCATAAAACAAAGCCAATTCACTGCCACACCCTGGTCCTCCAGTTAACCATATCACTACGGGGTCATCCTTGCTGTTCCTTGACTCAAAGAAAAAGTAAAACATCCTGCATTTCATAGAAGAAGAAGAAAAAATCATGATCAAACATATACATGAACATTTACAAGGATAAAGTTCAGTTTAAACAATTAAATAAAATACACTTGAATTATAATTGACCAGTTTCAAACCAATAAGAACGGAGAAGTGATAGATTGACAACTTGTACCAATCTACATCTCATTTATTTTTCTAAGATTTTAGTTTTTTTTAATGAAATAACAAAATATTTTTTCTTAATATCACAGGTTGTATAGTGAAACAAGTTTTCTTTTATTAGTGATAAGAATGTGTGTTATCAGAAATAAACTTGGAAGTGTCCAAACTCATGATAAATACAGTAACAAGGCCATTATAAGTTATATTTCAAGTCAATAAAGATGAGTGGTCGAAACTGAACTTAGAAGTTAGAAGTATCCAAATTCAAGGATGAATGCAATTAATAGAAGAAACTTGTAAAACGCGTCTGATATATATAATAATGATACAATTTCGTGTATATGACGATATTAAAATTTAATGAGAAGCATATTACTTGCAGAACAATTCATTATTCCTTTAGATCTATACTTTAATTGAATATATAACACTAATATATAGTAGCAGCTGGTTGGAAAAGAATAAAGTGCTGCAACAATTGTTGACCCTTTTAGTTAATCATTGTATCAGAAAGAGTTCTTTTTGTTGCAACTTGCAAAGATAGAACCTTGACCCATCACGTCTAAAAGACTTTTTTCTCATTGGAATGATGAGGAAATGAAAAAATCTATATTTTACAAGAAGTATAGTATGAGTCTCGATGTCTGATACGTATGTTTCACCCGTAGTATGATATAAGTGAGTATGTTAGATGAGAAGGATATATATATATATACCTTGCAGCTTTGGAACTGGGGAGTGAATAGTAACCTGCATGGTGACCAAGGTCTTGAATAGAAGGTTCAGAATCAGCAAGAAACGAAAACTTCTTCTCCACGATCCTCCCTGAAACAAAAGCTTGAGGGTCATCTTTGACAGTGTTTATGGGGTACTTTGGGAACAGGTTGAAGCTTCTTATGAGCTTCTGTGCTGGTGAGTGTGAGTTGGCACGGTGATGGATGAGGCGAGAAGTTGCATAGGAAGAAGAAAGTGAGAAGAAGAAGAGCAGAAAAAGAGACAGAGACAGTTGGAAGAGGGTTAACGTTGGTGATGGAGCCATGTTGTGTGAGTTTGTGGAAACTGTCTACCAATGCTTTTCAATTTATACTTCTCACTCAATTCCAAGGGCTCCACCACTTCTCATCATTTACTGTTTCGGAATATTTTAATTATGCATTTCATTTTCTAGTAATCATACACCTAAAACTTGTATTTTTGGAACTACCAATAATTAAATATACAAAATTGGTTAATAGTTTTTCATTAAATTTTGTGTATAATTAATTTTTTTTTTAAATTATCTATTTATATATATAATTACGTGTATTATTTCAAGAAGTTATAATGATCACACAGAATGTTTAACTCAATTATATATTTAAAACTTTTGACTAAATTAGAATAATCTTACTCTGGTTACTTTATGTGCTTCGTGGCATTATTTTTGGTATATATTAATTTGTCTGACTTCTAATTTCAGCTTTTGTCGATATGGGTTTTGAAGATAAAGTTGTTTAACTTTTTTAATAAGGGAAAAATTACACTAATTAATAAATTTATCTGCATGTTACTGTCTAACCCTTATTATCATACACTCTAATTAAACCATTCAATGTTTTAATAACCATAAAAACAAAACACTAGTAAACGCTGTTTCGTTGCATTCTTTCTACAATTTTAGAGTTATTATATTTTTGTGCATTATATTTTTAATTTTTTTTGTTCTCTTCGTCACGGTATATATTTTAGTTAAAAATCATTAAATTAATATTTTTCTATTATTGTTTAAGTCATTCAACTTAGTGATAATAAATATTTACTAATATAAATCAATTGAATGTAACTTTGTCTTTTATGCTATTTGAGATTTGATTCTCTTGGTTCCAATTGGTATGGTTTTAATCTTCCAAACGCATCATTAATATCAGTTTATCTTACCACCAATTATAAGAAAAGAAATAATGAGCTTCTAAAAAAGAACACTGATCTAGATTAGACGTAATTAGTGTAGGCTTAATAGACTTAAAATGAAGCAAAAATTTCAAATTATTTTTAATAACTAAAAGATTATTAAAGTATATTACAATTTTTTGTTAACGTATGGGTTTTGGTCTAGTCTCGTATTTTTGTATTTTTTATTTATTTTTAATAATATATTTTTTTCATGTGATGGTAAATGATTGTTGTTATCTTAGGTGTCAGCCTAACTGAGATCTTAAGTTGCATAATAATGTCTAACAAGCTTTTATTTTTTTAAAAAAAATATATTACAATTTTTTTTTCTCTGCCTAGATTTGATGAGTTTTTTTTCTTAAAGTGGTGTAATTTTAATTCAAATTTTCACAATAAATGGGCAGATTAGTTTTTTATTCAAAAATTGGATAAATTGTATTATGTAATATGATTAATTTTGAAGAAATAACAATTAGAAATACGATTTTTTAAAATTTCAAACAACATGTACCGGCCAAATTTAAGGTCTAATTCGAAAATAATTTTTTTGAAGAAATCTTAGTTACAAAATACAATTTTAATTAAGATATAATTAAACATATACATCTAAAATACAGTTTTTGAAAAAGTTCTGTATAATTGAATTTGTATTTAGCATGTATAACTTTATACCAGATTGTATTGAAATAGTATATAAGATGTATATTTTTAGTGTTTTTTTTAAGAAAAACTTACTTTTAAAATGATGAAATAATTTAAGAAAAATTTAATTATGTTATTTTGATTTAAAAAATATATCAAAATTAATAAGAGTAATAAAAATTGTAAATTTAAAATGTTAACAATAAACCAAAAATGTAAAATCAAAAATATTTTATATTTCCATCAACATTGTTGCAACTATATTATTAAAATAGCAATTTTACTTACTCACGTGGTCGTATTGTGTATAGATATAATCTTCTGAAGTAGTCTTCTGAGTGATGAGACTCAAACATTTCTTTTAAATGACGTATTTGTATTGGACACACGTATCAGACATCGATACTCGTATGACACTTGTAGGACACGTATTGGTGAAGTGTCAAATTTAAAATATATTTGTTAGATTTCTGATCATTCTAATACGGTTCTAACACAATGTGTTTTATTAATTTTTAGCAGATTTACTTTTTAAGCTAATTGGCTTATTTTAATGTCTTATTAAGCAATATTTGAACAATTTTAGTTTCTATTCATTACTCAGTACATATTATTTAATTTCTATTGAGAACATATTTTGATTTATTAGTAGAATTATTCTTTAATATTTCTTTGTGTAATGTGTTGATTTCATCATTGGACAAAATGTTTCAGGTATGCTTAATATTGGAGTTAAAACAATTTGTTACACTAATTATGTTACTTTAATCAGTTTTTTAATTATAATTGATATAATAATATAATAAATTATTTTTCTGAAAATTTTAGGTAACATTGTTTGTCTCTAGAAACTTTACTGGTATGTCAATTACGTTATACTTATTCTTCAAATACATGTACTAAATTGAATAACGAATTATTATTATTTAAATAGTTGAAAATTGAATATAATATTGTTACGACAAATTGCATGTTATGTCTAACAATGATTTGTTATTTAATCATGCTCTGTGTTTTTATTACTTATAACTTATACCTTAAATGTATTATATAAGTTACTATGGTCAGTATATATCAACATTATGCTCAACAAGATACAAGGTAGATCATTTCTTATTTTCAAGGCTTTTGTTTATTGATACATGATTACATTAAATAGGTGTCAAAATAATTAACTCAATAATTTATTTTATTCTTTTTGATATAGAGTGTGCCCTTTGTATTTTTCTTATACACTTTTTTCGAAATTTACTTGACTCTTTCTATGCACACAGTTAATGAAACAGGTAATCATTTCATCCCAATTTCCAAATTTATTTTTCTACAAAATATTTTTTTTAAAAATTATTTAAATTTTAACCTTTGGATTTACATGCTTATTATTATTATTATTATTTATGTAAAATAATTATATGTTGTCTGTAATGATTTTTTTAGGCGACTTCTTTTTATGTTATATTTCTCATCATCAAACTTCTTAAAAATGAACAAATTCATTATTCCAAAATATTTATTAAATAAAACAATTTGATTAAATAAAATAAATATTTAAAGACTTTATTTATTGATACATGCGTGCTTTCCATATATCTGATAGCAATCAACTCATAAATTTACACATAATGTAACCTTTATTTGTACTTTTTTAGATTCTATTTTGTATTTTTTAAGAGACACGTGGCTAATGTAGTTTCTCTTACACAGTTTTCAAAATATTCATTCCTCTTTCTTATCAGATTTGGTAGATATACATAATCATTTCATTTTAACATTAAACATTAATAGTTTAAATTTAAAATTTCGCTTCCCTACAGTCATTTTTTTATACAATTAAAATTTAATTCAATTTCAATATTATTTAAATTTAACTTTATTTTTATTATAATTAAATATTATAAATCTTATATACATAATATATAATATTATATATATTATATAATTATGTATTTTGTATTATTATATTGAAGTATGCCTGTTATAATTCAGTTTAATTGTTATTTTTTTAATATTATTAATTAATTAATATTAATTAATGTTTTACTTGAAATGAAAGAGACCCTCGACAAACCAAAGGTCATAACATTGTGGTGTTTTTATTATTCACAATTGTACTCTTTTCTACTTAAATCTTGTATAAAATCTTCTCCTCTACTACTTTCTTTCTGGTGTTTTCTCTATTATTCATTTTCTCTCCTACTTACTTCTTGGTATTCTTTCCATTACTCATTTAATAGCGTCCAGTGCTGAAGAAATCATTAGACTTCAAACAAGAGGAGTCTTTTGGTGCATGAACAGCCGTGGTGAAGTATGTATATTTATCTTTTTTTCAAAAAAATTCTTCTTTTAAACCTTTTCTTCATTTCCTAACATTTTTTTTTTCTTTATTTGAAAATCAATAGCTTGGTTATGTAGAACTTGGACAGGAGTGGACCCTATCTGATTCAGAAGGAAACGTCCATATAGTGGAATATAACGAAAATTTATTCTTGTCGGAAATATTGAGTGGATGGTTTAATTTGTATGGTTTCACAGATGATAACTACATTTTATTCCGTATGTGGGTCACAACGCTTTCCATATAACTGTTTATATGGATGACGTCCCTCAGAGTAGAGTAAATCGTTATTTGGACGAAATTGAAGGGAAGAAACCCTTAAGCATTGGTCCCTTTGACCATTTTTTCATAAAGTTGTCTCGATTAAGTATCAAACTCAGTTATCTGGTTAGTATACCATTCATTTATTTAAAAATACCTTGTATTATATTCTACTTCATTTCTATTTACTTATTATTTCGATATTGTTGTAGGATCTTCCTACTCCATTTTCACAATATATTCGACAAGGGAGATTCAATAAGGTTACTCTGCATAGTCTACTAATGGATGTGGAATGCAAGGTGTTGAAAGGGAAGTCTCCTTCTAGACGGATTAAACTTGGCAAAGGATGGAAAAATTTCTGTCGTCTTCATTCTTTTCGTGAAGGAGACAAGATTATCTTAGAATGTGATACGAGAAATCCTTCTTCTCATATCAGGGTTTTGTTACTTACTTCTATTCACAGTTTAAGCTATCCTGCATAATTTCTTTTATTATTCTCTTAGGATAATAGTTACCAGTGATTAAGAAAGCTTAGACATATTTATTTTTTTGTTTGGACTTTTTTGGACACATGAAGAGTTTGGTACTCTTTATGTTTATATTATATTCATTATATGTTTTTGTTTAGTAATATTCATATTCTATTTGTTCATGCATTTTTTGCAATGTGAATACATAAATTATTACAATTTTGTTTCATTATCTGGTATATTTACAATAGGTTGACATTATTACATATGCTTAACGCTATAACAATTGCCAGTATATTAAAGTCATAAAAATCTTTGATCATATTTTTTATTTTATATATTTTGTGTTAATATTATAGAATGTTTATATTCATTTTATTCTTTGTATATTGTTTATTATTAATTAGTCATTGAAATATTAATGGTTGTTGTTTTTATCTAAAAACCTGATGATGTATATATGTTTATTATTGTTGTATGGTTTTTAAGATCTTTAGTTATTTATATAAATAGTATTTCATTGTATTTATATTTCATCATGTTTTATTTGTATTTATATTTCATCATGTTTTATTTGTATTATATTACATTTTAATTTAATTTATATCATAAATGGTAACTTCATAATTTAATATGAATTTGCCTACAATATGTTTCTGGAAGAAACACATATCTACTGATAGTTTTTTGCAATAATTGTACTTGGTATAATATAATGAATTCTTTTTTTAATTGCAATAAATTTTCGGAGGGTTTTTTTTTTCAGATTAAATTACAGTATGAAGATAGCATGAGGTTGGTGAATAATTTTTAGGAGAGTTGTTTTGCAGATTAAATTACAGCATGAAGATATCATGAGGTTGGTGAAGATGACTTCATTTTCACCATAAATACGTTATGGGAACATAGTATTAGATAATTGTTTATATAATGTATTTGTTCAAATTATTGTATTGTAATGTATTTATTATGGCAAAAATTTATTCATTAATTTTTACTTATTTATGTTATGTTATATTAAATTCATTAATATACTAAAAGTATGTAAACTTATGGTATTGCACTATATTTAATTTCATTTCATCAACTTTATAATTTATATATATATAAATAAAATTATTAATTTTAATATTAATATTTACATATAAAATATTGGAAAAATTTCCATACGTTACACGAGCCAATGTACTAGTATATATATTAATTTTTTAAAAATTCAAATTTATTGTATAATTTTTTATTATAATTATAAAAGTAAGGAATAAATCATTTTGATCTAATCATAAAAAATATTTTTTTACTTTAAAAAAATCTAAAATATATTTATATGTAAACTTTTATTATTAATTTATATAATTTATAATTATATAATATAGAGATTCGTGTTGTAAAAGTTTATAACGAGTTCTGGTGTATTAGAGAAAGAATGAATGCCCCTTAATATACTCATCCATAACGGTAAAGAGAAAAAAAAAGGAGAATTATTGTTGGATTACACAAGTATTAAGCTACTGTACTGTGCAATCTACGAAACTACATGAAGAATACTTTGGACATTTCGCACATCCTATGGAGGTGCAAAAAGAAATTATGGGATGCAAGAAGAAAGAGTCTGGCATTGTTTGCATGGATTGGGCTATATTGGCATTGTTGATCCAATGTTGGGAAGGCTTTACTTTCTAGGCCTTTCCTACTATACTTTCACAAGATGCTTCTTCCTGCACCTCCTTACGTTTTTCTGCTATTTCTATAAATTTTTGTATTTCAAAAAGGTCCTTCTGTAAAATGGTTAAAGTAATTTATATTCTGATTATATAATTCAGAAGTTTTTTTCAGATTCGTAATTAGTTTTTGAATTACATAATTTGTGGATTATGTAATCCATAATATATATTCAGATTACATAATCCTAAATTATTCTCAAATCCAATTTTTTTTTAAGATTATGTAATCCTGATTGTTTTACACGTTTTATTATTAGCATTTTATCATTCTGACGAGATATCAATGAATAATTAAAATTTTATCAATTTACTTATGGATGATTCTATGAATATTAGTGTCAATGTGAATTTTTATTTGTTTTAAATGTTTCAAACTTAAAAGTCTTTAAAAAACAATGTCATGATAGTTTGGGAGTAATAAATCTTAATCTTGTGTCAAAAGGAATAAACTCATTCTTTGAGATGATGTATGGATAGCCGTCATAGAAGAATTGTGAAAACATATAAATTAGAAGATCTTTAAAAATGAGAAGATAAATCACATTGAAATTTTCACATTGACACAACTGAAGGTATGGTCATAGATTTTTTCGAAAGTTTCTTTAACTACTTTTTCTTACTCTCATCGGTGTCTGAAATCACTAGTTTGCATGAAATATATTAAAAAGTATCATATAAGTGATATTAGAATTTGCTAGACTTTCCATTTAAAATCTCTATTATATGAGTTTCTAGGATTGATGTTTTAAGTTGTCCTTTTTGTATAAGGGTTAAGATATCTTAAAATATCTCTATTATTTTTTGTTTATTATTAATGAAAAAAAAAAACTCATTCTCACCTCTTACCTATGAGAATATCTTTAATAATAAGAAAAATTGAAAGTGTAGACCGAATCATACATGACCATGAAAAATGACATTTCAAAAACATTTTAGGTACAATCTTTTAAAATATAAATAGTTAAGGTAGAAATGGAAAATATATTTTTTAATAATGAAAAGTCTAATATATATATTCTTGGAAAAAAAAATACGGGCAAGCACAATATCAAGGAGTACATCATAGAGATGTTTCACATGCAGTGCCAACACCCAATTTTTTTCGAATAAATAAATTTTATTTTAAAAAAATAAAATAAAATAAAGATAATAATTTTTTTTTAAAAAGTAATAACAATTAAAAAATATAAATCTTTAAAATTGTTTTATTTTTATTATAAATTTTAAAATATCATTTTTTTATCTTTATCATTTAAACACACTAATATTGTTGATATAGAAGACCAAATCGCTTTGTTCTATCATCATTATGAATTCAAGTATTCTTTTGCTCTTAGTTATAATGCTTAACATGATATATTTAGTTTATATAAATGATAATTTTTGTGAAACATCTTAATCTAGTTAAATTTATTCAACTTTTTAATTAACATAATGCAAAATTATTTTTACTTTTAATATAATTATTTTATTTTGAATTTATTATTATAATTATATGATGTCTTACAAGAAATTTAAATTCATTTATCGATAATGTTTTTAAGATTGGAATAATTGTTGAATATAGTACATCACAAAATTATTTTGAAATAAAAAAAAACAAATCAACCCAAATTGTAAAACTTTGATTTAATTTTATTCGAAACATATATAAAACCAATCAAAATTGTAAAAAAAAATGGTTTAGTTCAGATTATATGATTAATTTCAACTTAACTCCTGTTGAGTAATATTTAAGTTTATATATATAAAGGTTTTGCGTGAGTGTATTAAATATTTAGAAAAAAAGTTTGTAATTTATAATACTATTATTTTTCATAAAAATTACATGTTATTTATAAAAAAAATAATTCCCACCTTATAAATGGGGTATTATTTATATGGCCATTGTGTAATAATAATATTGCAAATTTTGAAGAAAGAAAAACCACTACGCAGTTGACTTGTATAATATAATGGTCTTCTACACATATTTTTTTTTTAAAACCAACTTAACAGTATTTTAAGTATAATTTTAACATGTCATTTTCTAATTCAACATTCCATATTAAATTATAGTTCATTTTCTTAAAGAATCAACTTGTCATTTTCTATTTTCCATTAAATTTAAGTTCTTTTAAATTAATCACTTTTAAAATTATTTTTTCCTAAATCAAGTGTGTAAAGTTCTTTTTATAATTTTATTAATTTTTAATTGTCCTTTTTATATTTTACATAAATATAAAGTAGATCTAACGTCATACAGAAAAAAGTTATAAATAATTTTCAAGATTTGAAGTCTTAGCTTGTGAATAATATGATTAGCCCCAAAAGCGCTTAACGTGCCTTCTAAGGTGTACTTTTCAGTATCATTGTTCCACATTGACTATCTTTTTCCAGAAGACTTACAAATGGAACCCTAAAATCCAAAGAAACTTTTCTCTCTTTCTATTTTATTTTATTTTTTCATTGACTTGACCCAAGAAACCCTAATGGCCTTTTGTTCTTTGCAATTTCATAAGGGACCAAGTAAACTTCTAGGTAACTTTCTTTTGTACAAGAAAAGGTACCATTAACAATTTTGTCTTATAAAAAAATTAATATTCTTTTACCACATAATATATATAATATTAACTACACTGACTAGTAACAACAATTATTTCTTATCAACTAGTAACAACAATTATTTCTTATCAACTACACTGATAAGTAACAATCATCATCTGTTATCCTAATATATATTGTTATCCTAATATATATTAATATGTTAAAAAAAACCAGAAAGCTAAGCTTTTTAATTTTTTTATTCATGATTTTTCAATGAGAAAATATGTGTCTTCATGTCTATTTAAGTGATTCCATAAAGTTGAAAAGACAATGAAAAGAAACTTAATGGGAATTGTGATTAGTGTCTTCATTGAACTAGATAAAAATATCCATAATACTTCATTGTCACCCTAGACTCAGTCCATTCAAAATAAATATAGATTCATACTAAAAAAATACCCACTTGAAAACCCACTTTAATAATATAATAATATGAAATACAATTTTAAATTAAAAAATAAAATAAATATGAATCAAATATTATTTTTTGAAGTTATTAAATGGGTTTTCTTCTCTCCCTCTTAGATGTCAAGATATTACTTTTAATATTCCATGAATTAGATTCAACTAGAATTAAATTAAGATAGTTTAAAGCAAAACTAAGTTAGACTAATATTATGATACAGATGAATTTTAATTTAAAATAATTCAATTCAATTTGTTTGTTTTGACTTACCTTAACTATTAATAGTAATAATATATTTCTTAGATTTTGCAACTGGTGAAACTTTTTATTTATAAGGAATAATTCCATTTCTATTAACTTTTTAGGCGTATTTCTATTTTTCTATATCATATTTTAAAATATTTATTGAGTTTGTCCATATCTAACTCTTTTCTCACACTCAAACCAAATTGTTGATAATTTTTGTATTAACACTAGAATCATAAAAAAACTAATAACTCGTTAGTTGTTAAGTCAACAGAAAAGAAAAATCCATACAAATATTTTTTTGATAAAAAAACTTGTTGAGAAGTTAGATAAGATTACTCAAGTTGGGGTATTTTTGACTCAGAATTAAATAAATCAAATTCTAAATTTCTGATTAGATTAAGACAGTTTTACACACATTTACCTGTATATTTTTTCAGTTTCAGCTTTTATTTCTTATTTATTGTTTTATCAACAATTTTTTTAAAAATTTATGACTCAAAACACATACCTATTATATAATAAAAAGATAAGACTTATTTATTAATATACCATAAAAATCGAAAGTGCGATTAAGATTATAAAATATGACTAAATGTTTATTAAATTTGTTTTAATAATTTCTGATTGGATAACACTCACTAAAACAATATAAATAAGAAAAAAAATTCATAATAAAAATAAAATAAAAAATAATATTATGTTGAATTCTGAACTAAATCACCTGGCCTTATCTATTAATAAAGGATATTTGATCTCTAATAAATTGTAAAAACATTTATTAATAGTTTATAGTTAAAATAAAAACACTTGAGACAAACAAATAAAACAAGTAGAAATTTATTCATTTTATTAATAAATTGTATTAATTAAAATAAAAAGGCGACAGAAACTTTCCCTCCACTGAGAAAATATATAAATTCGGATTGACACAAGAAAAAGAAAAAGAAAAAAAGGAAGTGTGTGTTGTGTTGGCGCGCGCGTGTGTCTGTTTGTGTAGAAGGTAGCTGCCCTGACTCCGTCCACCACCTCCTCTTCCTTTCACCTGTCGTTTACCCTTGCTTTACGTCACCGTTTGATTGCGAAACGCAAACCTCCGCACCATTAAACGACACTCTCTCTCTCTCTCTCTCTCTCTCTCTAAGCAAAGTTTTCCACCGGTACGACCTAGACAGTTACACAATCTTCAACCACACGCCTTCTTCTTCTTCTTCTTCTTCTTCTCTTTCCTTCATTTCTTCACTAACATCACCACCGCAAATCAACCATGAAAGTGTGCGTTGCTGCGGCTGCGGCCGTCACTCTGTTTGCGGCGTGGCTGATTCTCGTCGACGCGCGGTTTGTGGTGGAGAAGAGCAGCATAGCCGTTCTTTCGCCGCACAAGATGCGGACGAAACGCGACGGCGCTATCGGTAACTTCGGCCTTCCTGACTACGGAGGATTCATCGTTGGCTCTGTGATGTATCCCGCCAAAGGCTCCCACGGTTGTAAGGTCTTCGACGGAGACAAGCCTTTCAAACTTCAGTCCCATCGTCCTACTATTGTTCTCCTTGATCGCGGAGGTACCTATCTGTCCATCTATATATGTATCTATCTGCTTCCTCGGTTTTGTCTTCGTTGACTTTGATTCGTTCTTCTTGCGTGCTTCATGTTTCATTCGTGTCGTGTTAATTTACTGTTACATTATCCTGTTTTTTTGTATGGTGTGTTCTGTTCTGAAACCAGTTATGTTGGTTGATAGTTTATACGTTGATTCTAGTATGGAATAGGTTTATCTGTTAATTGAACCTGTTTTTGTTTTTGTTAATTATATTTTCTTTTTTAATCGAATTTCTTATCTTTGGTGAAATATGAAGAGAAATGAAGTCCTGCTCTTTCCTTTTTCGACTGTTAGTATTGTTTCTTCTTAATTTGGCTTTCCTTCCCCGTTTGGATAAATAGCTTAATTAAGTGCTTACAACGTAAGTTCATTTTGTATGAACTGTTTATATACTGGAGGAAAAAAGGAAAAATAAATCGGGAGTTATCCTGGAGAAATTGTTCGTGTTTGGATGAATTTCTGCGAAAATACTTATAAACATAATAAAATATGAAAAATAAAATAAACTCATTTTATAAGTTGAAATTAATTTATATAAAATAATAACTTAATTTACAAAGAGTCTCTAATATTAATTTCTCATAAAATTGATTTTTAACTTTTGTAATATTATTCCAAATGTTTACACAATTGTTTGTCTATGATAAGTCCGTATAAACTATAAATAAGCTTTCTAAACAGGTGTTTGGATGTTTATTTTAATGAATCCTAAAGGCAACAGCAGAACTAGGCTCAGAAGCTTGTCGTGGGAGCTTCAATAATTGTTTTCTATCATTATTCTTCATAGCCATATTTTGTGATGCTTACTGGGAAAGTTATTTGCACTTGTAGAGTGTTATTTTGCCTTGAAGGTTTGGCATGCACAATTAGCTGGTGCTGCGGCAGTTTTGGTGACCGACAGCATTGATGAATCTCTTATAACCATGGATTCTCCGGAGGAGAGCTCTGATGCAGATGGATACATAGAGAAGATTGTGATTCCATCAGCTCTGATAGAGAAATCCTTTGGTGATTTGTTGAAGGACGCTTTGAATAACAAAGATGAAGTTTTGCTGAGAATTGACTGGAGAGAGTCCGTACCTCACCCTGATAACAGAGTTGAGTATGAGTTTTGGACCAACAGCAATGATGAATGTGGAGCTCGTTGCGACGAGCAGATGAGTTTCGTGAAGAATTTTAAGGGTCATGCTCAGATTCTTGAGAGGGGAGGTTACACCTTGTTCACTCCACACTATATAACTTGGTTTTGTCCACCGCCCTTCATTCTTAGCAGTCAGTGTAAATCGCAGTGTATAAACCATGGGAGATATTGTGCCCCGGACCCAGAGAAGGATTTTGGAGAGGGCTATGAAGGAAAGGATGTGGTGTATGAAAATTTGAGGCAGCTGTGTGTCCATAGGGTTGCCAATGAGAGCAACCGTTCATGGGTCTGGTGGGATTATGTGACAGATTTCCATGTCAGATGTTCTATGAAGGAGAAAAGATACAGCAAAGATTGTGCTGAGGAAGTGATGAAATCATTGGGTAAATACTGCTTTTTGATGCTGTTGTGAATCAAATAAGTTGTTTTTCTTCTATTGTGAAAAGTTAAATATTAATACTACAGATCTGCCTTTGGAGAAAATTAAAAAATGCATGGGTGATCCTGAAGCGGATGTGGAGAATGAAGTGCTAAAGAATGAGCAACAAGTCCAGGTCACATTTTAATATTTATTGCCATATCTTTAGAATTAAAGAAAAAAAAATGTTATAACTGTCATCATAAAGGCTTCCGTATAAAATGAAGTAACAAATCCAGGCGATTACATAATTCAATAGTTGATATACTTGCGTTTCATTTGTGATATTCAGATCGGTAGGGGATCTCGGGGTGATATCACCATCTTGCCAACATTGGTTTTAAACAATGTCCAGTATAGAGGTTAGTTACTTAAATCCCTACATGAAATCAAGTAAATTGAACACGTCATGCTTTTACTGATCTTCAATAATGTACGAGTGACCTGTGCATTCTATTATTGAATCTGGCTATCAAAATCCAGTTTTAAGGGTCAAGAAAAAGTGCTGTTACTCTATACCTATTATGACTTTTGGTTCTACATGTTTCCCGGGCTTGACCACTGAAAAGCTCTGTGAATTTCAACTATGCAATGCTTCTGTCTAAAACTAGAGCATCAACCATCGTGATCATCTTCCGAACATTTTTCTGTTAATGTTTAGACATGTCTGGTTGTCCCGAAACTAGTTTAGACTCACGGAAGATTTTAATTTGATTTTTGGGCTTCAGCCTAATTCTTACTTAGAATTTAGGGTTTTGACTCTGCCTTCACGTTATTGAAAAACTGGGTTTTCTTTTACACTCGAGGCAGATTGGTGAAGTTTAGAACTTCTTTAGTTCTCTCTAATGCACTTTTGTTCTTCTGTGTGATCTTCTTCCATTCCTTAATCTATTCCCGGTATATTATGGGCTTTATTCTTTTTATTTTAGTTGATTGGTTAATTGAGTTTCTAAATTTGTTATTGGTGTAATGTAGTGGATGTATGTGTTACATGTCAACTTTAACTACCCTTTATATGACCATATCTGATGTTTCACGTATCAGATTTCTGAATATTTTATTTATCTTCTCTAAAGGAAAATTGGAGAGAACTGCTGTACTGAAGGCTGTATGTTCTGGATTTAAGGAGACTACTGAACCTTCAGTTTGTTTAAGTGGAGGTTAGTGTGCCTAATATCGTGTTATATGAATTTCACTGATGATTGACTCTTTTAGTTCTAAAAATCTACTGTTTAATATTCTAAACTATACATCCTGGTTTGAGTTTATCAGATGTTGAGACTAATGAGTGTCTTGAAAGAAATGGAGGATGCTGGGAAGACAAAAAAGCTAACATAAGTGCTTGCAAGGTATAAAATAAGGAATTTCTGTTACCATTCCCCTCCCCCATAGTTAGAATCACTGGACATGATGTATGGCGGTCCATGTGTGTCTGCTTATGATTGACTAGAAACTAAGCCTTTATACATTTGTTCAGGATACATTCAGGGGAAGAGTTTGCGAGTGCCCTGTTGTGAACGGTGTTCAGTATAAGGGTGATGGTTATACTACTTGTGAAGGTATGCATTTTCCAATCTAAAACATTATTTTTTAATATCAAAATATTCTTTTCTCTTTTCTCATACAACAAGCTGGCTAAGGGAGCCAGAGATTAAAACATTTCCTCTATGATTTGGAAGTCATCCATATGCAACTCTTTTTTAATAAAAACTTTCATCTTAGGAATCTATCCATATGTAACTCTCATCATTGAGAAAATTTATTTTATATTGGAATCAAAATCCAATTACAAATGGATGTTTACTCATAAATTTGGATGAAGATCAGTAGATCCTCTCCCCCTAAACATTCTTATTCGTGCTCTAGACTGATTTACTTAAGGAAAAAAAATGCCAGGGAATATGAATTCATGTTGAAACACTGTATGAGAATTACTATTTACTATTTATGTGTTAATCATTATGTGGTCAATTTTCACTTTAATAAGCACTTTCACAATGAAAAGATCCGTTATTAAGTTAATTTTTTCTGAACAACAACAATTCAGTACTGGGTTCTTGTGGGATAACTTATACAGAAAACTTTTGAAAGATATAAAAGCGCCATTTCAGTATTGCTAGGATTGTTTTTTTTTTCAAGCCAGTCATCTCCGTTTCTCTTTGAAGAGCCTTGTATGTCAATGTTACCTATGGCTGCTCGGGAATAAGTTAATAAAACATTCGAATACCTATGGATGGGTTAATGTACATTTAGAATGACCAAACTATTAAAAAAGTCGTTGCATGGTCCATAATATGAGGCAATTGTTTTGCTTCTATATTCAACATATATGTTCTTTTTCATGATGTTTCTGAAGTTTATATTCTTTTCCTTATTTGACAGCTTTTGGACCTGCAAGGTGTTCTATAAACAATGGTGGTTGTTGGTCAGAAACTAAAAAAGGACTAACTTTCTCAGCTTGCTCAGTTCAGTACTGCATAACCTAACCTTCATTTTTTCTTTTGATTATTGAAAAATATTTATTGTGCCACTTTCCTCGACATCCCTCTTGGCTAACTGAATTCCCTTCTGTATAAATGAAGGACTCCAAGGCAAATGGCTGTCAATGCCCGGTTGGGTTTATTGGGGATGGTAATAAATGCGAAGGTAAGATTTGATTTTACTCTGGCAAGCAATTGAGCACATGTTGTTTTCTTTGTATGATCAATTTTGTAAAAATATAAATCTATCTAAAAACATGTTTTGATCATATTCAGATGTTGACGAATGTAAGGAACGAAGTGCTTGTCAGTGTGATGGCTGCAGCTGCAAGAACACTTGGGGTAGTTACGATTGTAAATGCAAGGGAAATCTTCTATACATAAAGGAACAAGACGTCTGTATTGGTAAGATATTAAAGTCCATCTGTTGCTCTGCTATTATTACTACTGTCAATTCGTGATCCCACCACCATAACTAAAGTGTTTTAAAGAAAATTCAGTTTGTTTATGATTAGAATTTTGCTTTTTCTCTCACGCAGAAAGAAATGGATCACGATTTGGCCGGTTCCTTGCCTTTGTGGTCATAGCAGTTGTTGTGGGCGCTGGTCTAGCTGGTTACGTGTTCTACAAATATAGGCTCCGGGTAAGCCTAATTCATTCTCAACTAGAGATAACGTTACACATCGTTCACATTAAATTGGAAATCCAAATTATCACCAATCACCGTATTAATTTACATGTCTCCTTTTTGTAGTCTTACATGGACTCTGAGATCATGGCAATCATGTCACAGTACATGCCACTGGACCAGCAAAATAATGTAGTGCATGCTGAAGCTCAGCCTTTACGACAAGAAGGCACCGTGTAAGGTATATTCAATATTCATATCTCTTCACCTTTTAACCAAAGACAAAAATTTAGATGCAGTTCAAGTTTATCTGACATTGTTCTTTGATTAGAATTGATGTTTTACTTAGTAATTTACGTTATAAAAGGTTTGCATAAGTCATGTAAGGAACTGCATTCACATTTCGTCCTTCAACTAATTTACTGCATTTGAGACAGCTTTTATGGGGAACAATCTTCTTATTTTGCCATTATCTATATTCAGCCTGCAGACATACATAATAAGCTAAAAGTAGTCAAAGGAACTCGTTGCACTATAGAATCCATTTGAGAGATGGATTAAACAGGTATGGCTACGTGGATTTGAATCCATTTCACAGCGAGGGAAGATCAGCACTTTACTGTAGCCTGTAGGATAATTATGCGAACGATTGGAATGCATACAGAAAATTTCTGCATAGAATAATTTCCAATTTCCACAGTTTGTAAATAGAACTTTTGAGATGTACATGTATACCTTAGATATAGAATAAGGATCCATGTGATGTTAGAGATCAACTTATGACGACATTGATACCAAACTCTGCTTCTTCTTTGTGGCCTAAATACAATTTTTGGTTCACCAATCCAATATTTCATCCACCATTTTGCCTAATAAATAGTAAGTTCGTAAGGGTGGTTAATCAAATCTGCTCAAAGTTATCTTCAATCTATCACGTGCTTTTCGATTTCTTTGTGTGTTGCAGCCATGTATTGATGTCTTATAAAAATAAAATAAAAAACTTACATAAAAACACCTATTATACTGGCATCCAATCACAGTAGGAGTTTTACTTTGGTAATTTATATTGATTAATTTATTGATTAATTCTAAATAGGTGCTAAAAACAAATTTTAACAAATACTTAATTGAACTGAAATAAACTATAAAAAAAACTGAATCATTTTTATTAAAACTAAACTAAATTATTATTTTTAATTCAATTTATAAAAAACTAAAATACTAAAAGAATAGTTTAGAGCACTACTAAACTATAAGAGTTGAAAAAAAAAAACTTACATGATCATCTACTACCCATTCTTGAAGTTATGGGTTCTTTAAGATGAATTTTCAAATACGATTTTTTATCTGTAAAATTAATATAAGTTGTAAATTTTGTTCGTTAAAAATTGTTCCAATATTAAGAATCTACTGCTAAACTATTATGAAGAGTTGAAAAAATTATTTACATAATCATTCACTGCTACTTGTTATTCTTTGGATGAATTTTAAATGCAATTATTTTATCAATTAAATTTTATCAGAGCATATTTTTGACGGAGTACATTGTAGTGTGGAAAAAACCAAAAACTATAATCTGGTAACGAAGCTTTTAGAAATGAAGAATGAATTACCAAAACAAAAGCTGATTATTCCTTATACAACAAGAACAGAGCATGTTTAAAAAACTTAACATACACATGAAATGAGTGGATAAACAACAATTCTTGATACTTTAACTATTGGTTTCATTCATCACAGCCCCAAAAATTTTCTCACTCAATCATCTACAACTGTGATAGTTAACTTACAAAGAAAGATAATTCTGGTCCTATAGACAACCATTACCAAAAAATTAGTCTTTCATTCTGTTCCTGTACAAATACATCAGTCAAAATATGGTGCATTTACAAACACATCATAGCCAATTGGATAATGGAACATTTTAAGCTTTTAGGACAATGATCCCATTGTAAGTTATAAAATATTATGGACAAAAGCAAGATTTTGGATGGACAAAAGCAAGAGGTTTAAACATCTAAAGTGTATACTCACTTGTCACCTGTTTGGCTCACACCAACATCTGGCTTTATGAAAGTTCAAGGTCTTTGGCTCGAGGGCCTCAATCAAGCTCCCTGTATCCAAAGTTGCTAAGATCCAAGAAAATTGTGATTGAATAACATATCTTACCAGATATCAGCCACTTAGCTTGCTCCAACATTCACTGATGACTTTTCGAACCCTTTTGGGTTTGCAGAGCTGTTGAACAATCATTGCCCAAGTAGAAGCTTTTGGCAGCAAAAACTTATGCAGCATCACTTCGATAATTTTGGAAGCACCTATGGTTCTCTGTCGCTTAACTAACCTTACTACAAGCTCATCTAGAAACTCCCTACCATCTTGAGGTGGATTCACATTTTCTCTTAAAGTCTTCAAGAAAACGTCGCACGTAATAAAATCAGGATCACAACCTTGATCTAGCATAATATTTAGAATATCAATGGCTCGAGAGATGCTATTGTGCATGCACAAAGCATTTAAAATTATGTTATACGTTATCACATCCGGCTGCACCTCCGGCTCCTGACAAAGCATCTGATTGAAAAGTTTCAGGCCATGTTCTATTAAGTTAGCATTACAGAAGCCATGAATCATTGAACTGTAAGCCACAACATCTAATTTAATTCCTCTGCTCAGCATTTGCTTCCACACCATTAAAGCCTCCATAACCTTCCCATCCTTGCACAAGCCATTAATGAGTATACTGTAACAAACCTCATTATGATTACAATTATTGTCGGCCATCTCTTTCCAAACAAGAATAGCTTTATGGCTAATGCCTGCTTCAAAATAACCCCTCATGAGGGAACTGTAAGTGAAAGAATTGGGCAAGTAACCTTTACTCTTCATTTCAGATAAGACCTCCCTTGCTTCATCTAACTTCCCTTCTCGGCAAAGCCCATCAATAAGAGCACTATAAACAACAGTATTTGGTTTACATCCCTTTCCAACCATTTCCTTCCACAACTGCATTGCATGGTTGAATTTTCCCTCCTTGCACAGGCCACTGATAAGGGACGAGTACACATACTCGTTCCCACAATGGTCCCTCTCTTCCAAGGAGACCAAAACTCGAGCCCCTTCGGAGGCTCTACCTTGCTTAACAAACCCATTAATAAGTGTTCCAAAGGTAACATCATTAGGTACACACTTATTCAACACCATCCTGTTCAACAAACTCACTGCCTTCTCCAACTTTCCCTTGAGGCACAAGCCATGAACAAGTGCATTATAGGTCACTTCATTCGGGACACAACCCTTAAGAAACATATTATCAACCAGCTTGGCTGCACGTGCCAAGTCACCATTCTTGCACAATGCACTGATCAACACATTAAACGCAACCGGGTTAGGGAAGGTGCCCTCAACTTGCATTTCATCCAACAACGAAACCGCCTCGTCGATTCTACCCTCCTGACACAACCCATGCATCAAGGTAGAATACGTGTAAGCATCAGGAGCACAATTCCTCAGTGGAATCTCTCTAAAAACCTCAACTGCTTGATCAACCAAACCAAGCCTACACATGGCCTTAATGAGCAAGTTAAAAGTGAGTGCATTTGGGTGTATGTTAAAACTCTTGGATGCAACAACATGTGAGTACAACTCCAAGGCCCGATTGAAAAGACCCTCTTGAATAACAACACTAAGAACCGAATTGAATGATTTCACAGTTTGTTTACACTGAAACTCACCCCCCATTCTGAGGAACAAGTCCACAGCTTTCTCAGGCAAATGAGCCTTCCCATAAGCTTTGAACATAACTATGAAATTCCTCTCTACAAAAACCCTCCTTTCGCGCTTCATTTGCTGAAGGACCTCTTCCAGGGACCCAAAATCGAGGGTAGAGGCGTGGTTCTGAATGAGGGAATAGAAAGACAAATCACCCAATTTGTAAGAACCCATTTTGGTACCGGATTTGAAGATTTCAGCCGAAGGGTGAGGTTGAGGTACATGGGGAGAGGAAGAGTGAGAGGGAAATGCTAGGGTTTGGGAGAAATAGCGATGGAGTGTTGTTGGAAGAGAATGTTTGAGAAGGTTTCTTGTGGAGAACTTGGGCATAGCATGGATCATTCCAAAAGGTGGGGTTTTGATGTAATGGGTAGTGTCAATGAGTTGAGTTCACAGTTTTGAGAATGTTAATGTCATCTTGTCGGAGATGGAGAAGCTGCTACATTTTCATGGGGACGATGACTGTATATTTGTTCAGGAAGCAAGACCAGACCATATATTAAATTTAAGACCTAACTATTATAAAAAAAATATCATTAAACTATGTTGATTTGCCATAATAAAAGCATATCTCATGTAAAAGATCTTATATTTTAAAAAGAAAAATATTTCATTATATAATAAAATTAATTTTTAAATTGTAAAAAGTCTAAATCAAAGAAAAGTATTAGAGAAACTCATTATATTGAGTTGAATAATGAATTAATTGAGTTGGGTTGTTGTAGTTAATTTTTGTAAACGAGTTCAATTCAAGTACAATTTTTTAGTTGATTCATTAATTAAAATTTGAAAAGAAAAGAAAAAATTGTCCATTATAAATACAATTAAATTTTATTTTAATATTTATTTTCTGAACATGATAAAAGTAAACTCTGGATTTAAAAGGGTGGTGATTAATTCATACACTTGTTTTTAGATTAACAACTGTTAATAAACAAGGACTTTTTTAAAAACAGTTTTGGTATTTTATTTTAAAATTTTGTTTTGTTAATGGTTGGGATTTCAAAGTTTTTATTACAAGATTGTCAAAGAAAAAAAGAAGACTAAGTTCCATGAAACAACTATACAAATTATTATACATGTTTCCAATAGTCTCAATCTAGCACCAAATATGATTCAGAATACAAACAGATGAGGATACACTTTATCTATGGCCCTTCATTCTTGATGGTTTCTGTATGGTGAAGTTTTGATTGCAGCTTTTCTTGTTGATGAGCCATATCATAAGTTGCATGGAGACCAAAGAGAAAATAGTAGATCAGCATTACCACTGTGCACACTGCAAATCTTATGAAGGCATCATACTCCAAAGACCCCATGAGGAAGACATTTGTTGCAATTGACAAAGATGGCAACCATGGAACAAGTGGAACACCCCAAACTCTTGGCACCCTTTGCTGAGTCAAAAACAGTGACATTCCTAGAGTTGCCAAGAACCAAACAGGAATAGTCACAGTGTATCCTAACCAACCATTAGGCTTCAGCCCCCAAAAGGCTGAAATTCCTACTGAGGAAGCAATAATGAGCACCAAGAAGATAACTAGCTTTAACAGATTCTCCCTTGGTGTCACCCCTTTCACATAGTACCTCCTCACCAAAAGGGCAGCAGATATCATCATGAACACAAAGAGTGTGCTCACAGATATCAAGCCTGACAACACATCCAAGCCTGTGAAAAAGGCTATGATGGCACTTGCAATGGTGATCAAGAGTGTAGCATTTATAGGGGTTCCTGTCTTAGGGTGCACAAGAGCAAACCATGGTGGGATCATGTGGCAACGTGCAATATGAGTAATATAGCGTGCCTGTGACAATCTAGCCACCAGAAGCACTGTGGTCATCCCCTTCAATGCACCAAAAGCTACCACATATTTTGCCCACTTCATTCCCACACTCTGAAATGCAATTGAGAAAGCAGCACCAGTGTCTATCTCTGTGTACTTCTGCATCATGCTCAGTGAGAGTGCCATCAAGCAATAAATCACTGTGATCATGGACATTGACCCAATCAAACCTATTGGAATGTCCCTTGATGGATTCTTGGTTTCTTCAGCCATGGTTGCAATACTGTCAAACCCTCCATATGCAAAATAAAGAATTGCTGCAGCCTGAAACACCCCCTTAGCACCATAAGGTAAAAAGGGTGACAAATTTGATGTGTCTGCATGAAGAAACCCTGCAACAATCACAAATATAATAACAGCAGTGTTAATGGCAGAAGCTATCCAATTGAGAAATGAAGTTTTTTTTGTGCTGATCATTGTGATCACTGAAGCAATCACCAGAACCCCAGAAGCTATTGGGTCCAACAAGTTGTACCCCTCTTTGAGATTTGTTTTAATGCGCAATGAATTCTTTGGACGGTTCAAAAGGTTTGTGAAGTAAGAAGTCCATGATCTGGCCACTGCTGCACTTCCAATTACACTTTCAAGAAGAATGTTTCCAGCTGTTATGAAAGCAACAAAGTCTCCCAATTCAACTCTCAGATAAGCAAATGAGCCTCCTGCTGATGGAACTTCTACAGCAAATTCTGTGTAGCAGAAAACAGAAAGCATTGCTGAGAAGCCTGAGGCAACATAGGATAAGACAATAGCTGATCCAGCATGGTCATGAGCCTCTTGACCAGTGAGCACAAAGATTCCTGCTCCAATCACTGCACCAAAACCGAACCATATCATGTCCCACCAGTTGAGGCAACGTTTCATGTCATGCTCACTTTGTTTCTTGAGTTCTTCTGTCTCAGTGGCATCGTCTGATCTGCTGAAGAGACGATCCTTAAACCTTAGCCATGTTTGTGAGAGTGCAGAAACGTAGTTGTTCCAGCTTTGGAAGGACTCCTCCGGCAAGAAATCTTGCTTGCTCCATCTCCAATACCCTCTTTGAGGCTCGGTCCCATCACTGTCTCTTGTGCTAGTAGCCATTCAAAATATTGCTTCTTTTCTGAAGCTACTGAGTAGATTTGAGTGGAGGACTGATGATAAGCAGATATTTAGAAGTCCTGAATAGAGTCCTTCTTGCTGTCTTAAATGCTTGCCTGTTGGTGAGGAAATTTCACTTTCCATCAACTGTTTTCAATAGAAGAATGGCCACATCACATGGTATATAAGAGGGTGTTCTATTCTCCAATAAGCGAGAGTTTATTGGTCTTATCAAGCCACCCGCTATCGAACTGTTATCGACCACTCATAATATGTTGTTTCATGCACGAGTTGTCACTTTCGGTGTGAGGAATGAGTGAATGCAAATCTCACTTTATAAACCGATTTTACGAAGTTGAGTTAGATTAAAGTCCACTTCTTAATATTTAAAAAAATAACTTAAAAATGTAAAGTTTGCTTTTATCTTTATGTAATTGACACAAACATGTGAGACCTTTTGAGCAGATAAAACAACCAACATGTCTAACAAGTATTTAAATTACTTCCCAATAATTGAAATAGGCCATGTAAGACTTTCCAAGGGTTTAATAGTGTAAGATTCGACAGTGGAATGAGTATTTGATATTGGAAGAGAACTTACCAAGAGTAAAAGCGACAGCATACTAAAACTATGTTGGGATTTTCGCCATGTCGTTATCAAATTAGAAATTAAGGCACCATGTCTTTGGAAAAAACAATGAAGTTGTCACATTGTGGAAACTAACATGAAAATTCCATCATTTATCACAAATTTCATTCTAATTTAGATCTAACTGTTGTTTGTCTCCAAATTCAGAGAGCATTAACATAGACTAATTAGAGTGCCACATACATTAACTGATATGAAAATTCTATTGATTCTTTTCTTATCACTGAAATATCAATCACTGTCCATTGCAGCATGTAGCTTACTAGTTATAAGCTTGCACAAGTCAACACCATTAAAAGATAAACCTATCCCTTCCTTTTCCATGTGCATTCTTGGATAAATTGTGTCATCTATTTGTTCACATTTGATATATGCAGTGTTTGCTTTAGAAAATAATGAGATTTTGCCAAGGAAAATCTTGTGTTAGATGGTTTTAATCTATACATATTTTAGTTATAAAAGTGTGTCTAACTAAAACTAAAACAGCAAGAGTATGTTGGAGAAAAATTTATAAACATTTTTAGCGGAAAAAATTGAACCAGAGTGAATTTATTTTTCCACAAGTTAAAATTAAATTATCTTAAAAATATTTTTTTTAAAAAGTAATGTGAAATAGCTTTTATAGATTAGTGTATATGTGTAGTTTATTAACAAATTGTTTTTTTTAAGTATTTTAGAGAAAATATTTTGTATGTGAGATTGCAAGAATGGTAAATAAAGAAAAGTGAAGAGTTGGTTGATTGAATTGGAAAAATTGGGACGAGTTTATCATTTTCGCTTTTTTATATTTTGAAAAACATAATAATTTTATATCTTTGATTGTTATGGATGCCCATATAAAGTCATATCGAGTTTTCGCATATAAAATTATTAAGATAGTTTCTTAAATATTAATTTCTTGCATATTTATAAAAACTCTTTATCCTTTAGAGTAGATGTTGATAGCAATTAATATCTCAAATTTATTCATTCCTTAAACATGATAATACTAATCATTAATCGGGATTATGTACTATGCCTTCTATTTAACCTAATCGGATTTGAATCAAGTGAAATCTTTATTTATAATATATTTATATGTTTTATTTCTTCTTAAATTCCTGAAAATAAAACACAATTGAGAATAAATCATTTTTATTCATCTCATAATCTAAAAATATGTAAAATAATTTCAATTAATAAATTAGAGGATTTGTATTTTAATATAAAATATTACTGAATTATGACACTTATTTTATTTGCGTGATACAATACAATCTATAGAATGATGATATTAACATATCTTTAAGAAGCAAATTGGTAATAAGAAATAAGTTTTAGTAACTTATATAAAAACAACTGAAAATTACAAAGGTTTATATAATTTTTTTAATTTTAAATACTAATAGTATCATAACATGCTACATGATCTAGTTGTTTACTCAAGTAAATAGTAAAATATTATAGCATATGGTTTGAAACAATAATTTAAAACAATGTGTAATTCATTAAATACTAAAAAAATAACCCAGCATAAAAATATACTCATAAAAAAGAAAATTTTACAATAAAAAATCCTACTAAAGAAAACAAAATTATTAAACACATGCAGAAGTGTAAAAAAGATAGAACAGTGAATTTGGTGCTTGAAAATATAGCAAAGTTTCAGTTTAATTCGAAAATAATAATAAAATAATAAAATATAAAAATATATTTTTATATTCATATTAATTTTTCATTTCAATATTAAAATGCAATTCAATATCTATTATTATTATGATTAAAAGTGAATTTACATAAGCTGGTGGAACCAAAGAGTGGATAACGTTCTCTCTATTCATATTGTTCTGCTCTGTGTTGCTGTCACTGAGCTCACATGCTTTAACTTTCTTCTTCTTCTTTCCATTTTCATTATCCAATGGCTTCTTTTCCTCTTTACCAGCCAACCCACTCCATTTTCTCCAATACCCAGGTTCCAATTTCTTTCCTTTTTCCATCCATTTTCTGTCTCTTCACTCTCCACCACTTTCCAACATTGTTTTCTTTCTCAACAGGTCAAGGGCTTGCACTTGCACGGTGGCTTTTTCTGGCGACCCACTTACTCCTTTGGGACTCTTGCTGAAAACAAAGCACGACCCATCAAAGCTTTGGTTGCTAAATCCTCATTTCCCCTGTTTCAGCCTCCCCAAGTTGAAGAAGAGTTACCGTCTGAGGTAAATCCCATTTTTTGTGTTTCCTATTTTGCTCCTCGCTTGTTTGCAGTTGGTTGTTGTTTTGATGGTTTGGCACTGACTGACACCTATGAACAGTCTGTGTATGCTGTTTCCTTGATTTGATGTGCTTTAATGTCCTCAACACTAGAGCATGCTTGGATACAAGAACCATTTTGTAGTCTTATGTAAAAATTTAGAAAAGTAGTTTTTATAAATGAGATAATCTAATTTTAACTTTTATAGAGAATCTCATTTCACAAGCATTTTTCTCTCATATAAGTACTTATGGAGAAGCTTGTCAAAATATACCTTAGTCCATCATTTTTGAGAGGTGAGGTGCATAAGTTGATTTAGCTAATACGAGAAGCTCAATTCATTTTACCTTTTTTTTTTCTCTTGTAGAAGTGATTAGAGAAGTTTATCGAGATAAAACCTATGTAATGCTTTTTCTGTGACCAGTTAGATTGTGTTTGTCTTTATGCATGTAACAAAATGGATTTAAATACTGTTATATTGTATATTCCAACTCCATCCATATAGTTCATGACTGTTATTAAGAAGTTGATATAGATACATGTGCATATTGAGATTAAGAAAAGTAGAAGAATGTGGGAACAAGATAGGGTTTAAAGTGAGAAGCAAAAAAATGTGGCAAGAAAATAGGGCTTACACTGAGAAGCAGAAAAAAGAGAGGGAAAATAAGGGTTACCCCAGAAGCAGGAGAACCTGAAAAAAAGATGCTGGGAAAAGGTGAAACTCAAGGGAGAGAAGTTTGAAATGGAGAACTACAGATGACTATGACCATTGGAAATCTTGATTAACAAAGTAGGGGGAATGGGCTGGAAACAAAATTGATCGGGAGCTGGGACATTTCTAGTTAGAACATTGTTTTAATATATATTGCAAACAACTAGGTTTTAATATATAGTAAATAGATTTGATACTTTTATGTTCACAACATTTAATGCCTTACAGTGAATGTTGTTTGTATAATTTGTTTTTTTTTATGTGTATAACTCTTAATTTGGTAAAGTAAGGGTTGTTTCTAATTTGATCTGCTTTTATGCATATTGAGACTCAATATCTTCCTTCTTGAACGACCAGCCTTTGAAAGAATTCGTCAAGGGGCTTCTGTTTGATGAAATGTTTCTTTCTTTTTTGTTAATTTATTTGTTCCTCTAGTTGGAGCCTGTGGATCCTGACTTCTATAAGATTGGGTATGTCCGAAGCATGCGAGCTTATGGAGTTCAATTTAAAGAAGGGCCAGATGGTTTGGGTGTATATGCTTCCAAAGATGTAGAACCTCTTCGTCGAGCAAGGGTGAGTGACTTCATTTAATATTGCTCGTTGCCACAAGTGCTGGTACATCTCTTAAGCTCTACCAGATTTTTAGCCTTTTCCAATCGCTGGTAGTGGAACAAGGGAAAATGATTGCACATAATGTCAACATCTATAATTTTTGACATAGTTATTTGTATAATATCCATTATGATTAGTTTTAGTATCTTTCTATGGATGATTTCCCTAATGATGATGTTGGGCAGGTTATAATGGAAATTCCTCTTGAATTGATGTTAACCATAAGCAAGAAGCTCCCATGGATGTTTTTCCCGAATATAATTCCCTTGGATCATCCAATATTTGATATTATTAATTCGACAAATCCAGAGGTATTTGCAATTCTCCTCTAAGTTCATTGGTTCATAGTAAGATATAACCAAATTTACTTGGTTGTTTTGCTTTTCATGATAAATACGTATGTAACATGTCACCCTTTGTTTTAATTGTTGAACCTGCTACAAAAGTAAAAGATGTTCTGGTCATCTGCCTAATGTAATTTGTGCAAATCTTTATGGCAGACAGATTGGGACTTAAGGTTAGCATGCCTTCTCTTATTCGCATTTGACTGTGAAGGCAACTTCTGGCAATTGTATAGCGACTTCTTACCGAGTGCAGATGAGTGCACTAGCCTACTTCTGGCTTCAGAGGTGTGTGTAAAACAAAATGGATTTAGATCATTAAACCATTGTTAGATTGGGGAATTCCATTTTTGAAATTATTACTGATCAATTCTTGATATCAAAGGGAGATCATGTACACAGTAGATGTTTCAATTCCCATTTAAAGAGCTATTTCAAAGTTTTCTCCTTTAAAGTATTTTGATGAGCAGATTCTGTGTTGAAGTTGGACTATGTTGTAAGACCAGGAAAAATAATTATTCTTATTACTATTAGTACTAGTTCTATCATGTGTTACTTGCCTATTTTCTTTTTGGTGTTCTGCGTAGATTTTGAGGGACCTTTAACTTGGTTCTAATATTAAGATATTTGATTGGTCTACACAAAAATTAGGTTGGAGCAGCGTAGTCTAGCAACTAATTTTACTACAGATTGCACTTAAATAAATTTAGTTGCCTCCATTTACAAATATTTGTAATTTGTAACTCGGGTCATTATTGGTTTCTATATTTTGCCTTTTTTTATGGCAACCTCAAAGATAACATAAATTTTGGTTGAGCCACAAGATACATATAAAGTCTTAGTTAGCTTGGATTAATCCCTTGCAATTTTAAGATTTTATTGTATGCATTGACACATTTGAATTGCTTTATATTGGAACTTACAATAAAGTTTTAGTAATAGTTTTATGTCATCTCATATATTGATCTGTATCACTAGGAAGAACTTTTGGAGCTACAGGATCCCAATCTTGCTTCCACTATTAGAAAACAGCAACAGCGAGCCTTAGAATTCTGGCAAAATAATTGGGTAAGGTTTTATTGATTAGTTAGTCTTTCACTTTGCAAAAACTTATGAAGTATTCTTAACAAATTGTGTTAATCTTGTTTAGCACAGTGATGCACCTCTTAAAATAAAGCGTCTTGCTCGTGATCCACAAAGGTTCATTTGGGCAGTAAGTATTGCACAGTCACGATGTATTAACATGCAAACGAGAATTGGTGCTCTAACTCAAGACGCAAACATGCTGATTCCTTATGCTGGTGAGCTCAGTTCACCCTAGTCTGACTAAATATTATACCTTCATTTCATGCAGTCATATAGTCAAAGGGGTCTTATATCTTTGAATTTCGCTGAAGTTCTATTTTCTTCAGGACTTTGTTTATTTTGATGTCATTTGTCTGTTTCAGGAGAAAGTCTAGAAATTGGAAAAATATAAAACTGGAAAAATAACCATACAAAGGCATCTTTCATTATTATAAATTTATAATAGGAGTATACATTACGAAGGACGACTTAGAAAATTTTGCTGTTTGAGTTTTTCAATATGCATGGAATAGATTTTTTTCTCTGCATTGCATAACAAAGCATCAAACTTTGAGAAGAAGAAAAAATTGTATAACATGTATAGTAGTCTTGGGGGAATTTATTTCTTTTCTTTTTTTATTTGTGAATTTTAGATATCAATAGAAATGAAGTTTGTTGAGTGATTGGAACTAATATTATGGATTGTGAGTTAGCTTTGCCCTTTCATTTTTTCAATGGATTTCTTTTATATTAAGTTTGATTTTATTTCTAGTTCTAAATAAATCTTTATCCATTCCTTGTCATTGTTTAATTTTTTCTTCATATTGTTAGAAATTAGAACAACTGTCACATTTTTATGCAACAAATTATACAAGTGAACAAACACTATTAGACAGTCCTTGAAATTGTCTTTTTCTTTTTATATCAGTTTTGTCATCAGAAAAAAAGCAAAACAAAACAATATGGTAGAGGTAAAGAAGTGGGCAAAAATTTGTAAAAGTTTATTTGTTTATATTGCATGTGGTGGCAGTGTTTATTTTTCCAACTTAAAACTAAGCTCATTGATTAGCATGTTACTTTTCAGATATGCTGAACCATTCATTTGAGCCAAATTGTTATTTCCATTGGCGTTTTAAGGACAGGATGCTTGAGGTTCTCATAAATGCTGGACACCGCGTTAGAAAGGGAGATGAGGTAAACTATTTGATTCTTCTGTGATAAATATGTTCGATGTATTTAAAGTTTATTGGAACTTCTCTTAGGAAACAACCTTAATTAGTATTGCATGTAAATTATCCTAATTGTTTACTTTATACAGGTGTCGTTTATCTCCTATTTATGATCTATTTTTTATCATTTGATTGTTAAGGAATAACATTTTTTTTATCTTAATCTTCCAATTCTGTTCATGGTAGTTGGGGATACCTCCTTAATGAAGTGGTGATTATATCAGTACACTTGGGGATAGCTCTTCAACCTTTGCTACTCATTACTCTAATTATCCAAGGCATATGCTTGGAACCTTCTAGAGGTTCCTTGAGAACGAAGACACACGTAGTGTGGTTTAGAATGTTATTGGACTCTAACCATTCATAGTGATGTAAAATGTTCTCCAAGGTGTAGTCCTGTAACAATTAACTTCATTTAGAAAAAAGAAAGGAAAAGAAGAAGAAGGAACAGAAGAAGAATAGGATGACTAAGCCTCCTAAAGTTACAAAGCAAGCACTCAAACAGATACAAAATTAACAGAAAAAACACATGAAAGGAAATCATCATTATTAGCTCAAGAGGCTCTGCAATCCCTTTGCATATTTGTTCAAGAAACCCCCATAACAACTTGTCAGCCAAAATGCTCATAAAAAGCTAGACGAACAACTCATCTAAAGAGGATAGCTGGTAAATGAAAATTCTCATGTTATGCTATATATGCATGCATCTAAAACAAGAAAAGAGAGCAAAGGCCCCCAATTTCTTCAGTTGGAAAGTAGGTGTAGTTGCATTTAGCCCTGCATCAAGTAAATATATGACTTAGTTACAACTTGCAATGCATCAAGTAAAGATATGATTTAATTACAACTCACTAGCCAGTTTTTGAGGTTGAATTAAGTTGAAAACCAAATTTTAGGATCTTGCTATAGCCAGAAGCACTAACTGAATGGGGAGGAGGGAAATCCATGTTGCCCTATAAAGTTAAACATCTTACTCACAAATTCATATTGATGGCTAGCATATAATCGTGTCTTTATGTTTTGTACTTATCTTTATTATTGTGGTCTAGACAATGGAGTATTATTGTTCATAAGCTTGAAATATTAATTAGTTATTTTATTTGTTAGATTGGATTCTTTTAGAGCATAAAGGCTTTTATGTTGGTGTAACTAAAATATTTGCTTCCATGTTTATTTTATCATATGTATTATTCACCAAGACATGGACATCCTAATGATACTGTAAAAAATTGTAACAGATGACAGTTAATTACATGAGCTCGCAGAAGAACGATACATACATGCAAAGATATGGATTTTCATCACCTGTGGTAATTTTCTTTCAGTTAAATCTTGTTGAATGGAATTTCTATATCCTGTATATTTTAGGGTAGAGACCCACCATGGATTTATGCATTAAATTGAGCCCATTACAGAGCTCACTGTCAACCATGCTAGAGTGTTGGTTGTTGAACCATCATGTCAGCCTTCCTCAATTCTACCTTTAATCAACATCAATAGAATCTAGCTTCTGCTTCATAGTCTTTCTAACTCTTCCCACCATGGTTATGCTGCCACACTTTATTCATTCAATACTCTCAACCACATCTTTCACTCTAACTTTAACCTTAGTCTCAAAGTTAAAAGAGTTAGTTTTCCATATGACTGTAGGAAAATTCAATTAAATTATTTTACTTTGATATAAGATTTTAACCATTCTGATATGTACTTCCATTTGCAACACGCTACTTTGTGTGTTTCTAAATTCAACACCTTTAACATGAATTTTGTTTATATCGTCAAACAATACTCAAGCATAACAATTGATATAGCAGTAAAAAATTCATGATAGTCTTGATCAGGTAAAAGCATAATGTTATTTAATAATATACAAATCAAATTATCTTTTAATTCAAAATAAAAAATTGTCTCTCCTTGTTCCCTGCAGCACTTTGAAAAGCTATACTGGCATCTTATCTTATGAATCTCCATTGCTTATTGAACCTGGTGTTAAAAAATACTTGTTACTCTTACAAAAGTAATTGGCAAAAGCGGCAGTGTATGTATATCATGGCTCACTAGAAACCCAGAAAAGGTACCAAATGATTTGCTTCCATCGTACATAGTTGACGCAGTGGCTTCATGTTACAGATATGTTTAACTTTATTACTTGGGAATGACTTAATAGAAATATCTGCTGTCAGTCTGTATTCTCTGCACAAAGGTATAAAGGAGTCCTTGATACAACTTCTAATGAAGTGAGAAAAATCTCAATATTTAGTGCTCTCATGGAACAATGATTTGATGCAATATGGGGACCTAGATTCACACAAATGCTCGTGTGATAGATACTCTTGAAGCCAGCCTTGTTGGAGGTTTGCTAATTGGCACAACAAAACCTGTCCACAAGTAGTTTTGAACCATTGCTCAGTACTTTTCACTCAGTTAAGACGCTGCTTTTTACTTCTTCAGGAAGAAAAAAACCAAAAAATAATTAAAACAAGATAGAAATTTTGTAACTATATAGAAAGGATATAAACTGAAGCAAACCAAATACGCTAAAATTCTTCCCACAAACTACGCTTAAGTCAATCACCTATCCACCATAAATCCAACCTAATTCATTCATGTTGTAAGACTTCTGAATGGTCACTTTAAAGTATGACACATGCAAGTGCTTCTTTAAAATTATTTATATTATGATTTCGTTAATTAATTTTTCCTGTAGTGAACAATTCATGTAAACTTCTACTTGTTCGGTTTATAGATCTACTGAGTTTTTGAAATGTAGTTCTCAGAGTTGCTTACAATTGCAGAATCCATGGGATGAGGTACAATTCTCAGGCAATGCACGTATTCATTTGGATTCCTTCTTGTCAATCTTCAATATATCTGGCCTTCGTGAAGAGTATTACCATAACAGTATGGACAATATGAATTTTCTTTCTAGAATCTGCTATGTTACACTTATGTCTATTCAAATTGGCATTATTTAGATTATTAATATGATATTTTTTGGTAGATGGTCTATCAAAGGCTGGCGATACTTTTGTTGATGGAGCAGTCATAGCTGCGGCACGAACATTGCCAAGTTGGTCAGATGGGGATGTGCCTCCAATCCCTAGCGTGGAAAGAGAGGCTGTGAAGGAGTTGCAAAATGAATGCCAAAAGATGCTCGCAGGATTTGCTACAACCTCTAAGCAAGACCAGAAATTGCTGGGTAAATTTGACGTTTGTAGCCTTGTTCTAGGAAGTATATACACACAACTGATTGTCATAATGTGTTATGCAATATGATTGCTTTGTGAGAATATATATATATATATATCATCCTGAAAATGGTGTGCAGAAGCCTGTTAAGTTTTCTTCTATATCAGTAATGCATGCGGGCTTGAAAATGTTTTGGGGTGTATTCTGGTTAACTTGGAGCAGTCTATAAATATTGCCAAAACAAGTTACAACTATACATGGTTAGAATTATATCTTCTACCAAGTTTCATCAGTTCTATGGACATCTAGATCCTTGGAACGTTCATTAACCCTGCAAATTCACTATGTATTACTTTTGTCTAGAATTTTAGTTTATGCATCTTGAGTCAATTGCGTAAATCCAATGGGCAAAATGCTCAACCACGTGTAATGGAGCTCTTAAAATTATCATTAGGTTTATAAAATAGTCATGGGTTCAAGGATGGGCTCAAACTTTATCAAAAGTTCCAGGACTACGTGACTATTTTGACTAACTCAATTTACCAAAATTTACCCAAAGCTTCATCAGAAAAGCTAATTCTTAGCTTACACATCATGATTGCAGATTCCATGACAGATGCCACGAGGACACTTGAAGCTGCAATTAAGTATGCCATATTTACATCATATAGCAGTTTCAAAAGTTTTTTTAATTTTTACTAAACCCTCTAATTATAGTTTCTCTGTGAATGCCACATATGCAGGTATAGATTGCACAGAAAATTGTTGATGCAGAAAGTTAGCAAAGCATTAGAGATGTACCAAGAGAAGATACTGTTCTGATCTCCAATCTACTAATAGAATAGTGAGGAAATTTTTTTAACACTGCGGTATAGTCCTGTTGTACCTTACCATTTTTTGTGTTGTACCTTGGTCAAGTTCTAAGCAAAGGAATAGAAAGAGTGAAAGCAAGTCTTATAAACCAGACTGAATGAAATCAAACCGGTGAGAAGACTGAGTTATCAATTCACTTGCTTGACCATGTATCGGACAGTTCAACTAGAAAGACAACATGAAACCGTTTGATGAGAAGTTAAAATCCAAAAATTTCACACAAAAGCAAATGACAGTTTGGCAAGTGTTTAAAGACGCATGACAATATTAATATTGTGAGAAAGCAAACACGCCAACCCAGAATAGTTTTGTATTTCGGGCCCACATATAAACAATGGGTTAAAGCTTCTTCTGGAATGTATCTTGATGTGTTTTAGAAAGTTTGTTTCTGGAAAACTTGTTCTGGTAAATTCAATTTTGAAAGCATCTCATATATTCTGAAAAGTTTGTTTTGATGTGGCCTTTGTGAAGAGTAAAATAATCATTTTAAAGATTATAGGATGCAAACTATGATGAAACAACAATAAACCAAGGTTCTTCAACATAGTTTTATTCAGTTAAATCATATATTCGCTCTAAAACCAAACATGAAATTAGTATCTCCAAAAATGTATTAGATCAATACACCGCCAGAACATGAATTATGGCATAGCCACGTCAAAAGTTGTCGAGTAAAGATGCTTAAAGATAGTTGCAAGTAGAGATTAAAACATTTCATAATATATATCTGAATGCAAACTTCACTTTATAAGTCGGTTTTATAAGATTGAATAAGGCTTAAAATTTACTTTTTTATATGATATTATAGTCATTGAGTCTATTCTAACAAATGTTTGTTTGGTTTGGATCTATCATGTTACTAGATTCAGTTGGACTTTAAAAATATAATAACCATTAGTTACAAATATGAAAAATTGATGAATAGAGATAAGCAGTTGGACTTTAAAAATATAATAACCAGTAGTTACAAACATGGAAAATTGATGAACAGAGACAGAGCTGGGAGACTGCAATTAATGAAGAAAATTTCCAGGATTCATAATATGGAATTTTAATTTATTTTTCTGGTTCTGTGATGTTACTTAATTTTTTAAGACTTCCAACTCTTTTCTTATGTATGGATTCTAAAAGATTACTTAGACTTGATTTAAAAATATTTAATTATTATTATTGGTCACTGTGAATGACTTCTATATTAATTTTTCTGAAATACTTTTTGCACAAGTTATTTTAATAAAAAAATATTTTTTATTTCTACAATTTTAGAGTTTATTTAAGATCCGAATTTTAAATGTATTATCATGTAAGCATATTTTAGCAAGAGGATGTTATAAAACCCATATTTTAAACTTATAATTCTAGGTACAATTCCTAGAGATGGTCTTAGTTACCATGCAGTTATAAATAATCCCTTCTCTCAACTTCTGGTGGAAAAAGGTAGTTAGTTGTGAGGCTGAGATGAAAAAAATAGTAAGAATTAATATTTTAGTATTCACTTTGTTTTACCAATAATCCCCACAAGAGCAAGTTCCATTTCTGAAATGATGGAACCTTCTGACATCTCTAAGAATGATTTCCCTGTCCACAATCTTTGATATGATTTTAGTGGCAATATGGCAGTCATTGCAAACCCTAAGGTTTTTGGCAACCCTGATGGTAGTCCCTGGGAGGGTATTTAAGAGGCCAAAAGCTATTGCCAGTCTCTCACTATGCCCACACAGCATAGTTTCTTTCTCTTCATCATCAACATTGTGAAGGACACATGAAGTATCAGGCACATAGCCCTCCTTTCTCATTCTTTGGGAGAGTGTTTCAATATACTCATGAAGTTCTTTACTCTGTGGGTGTGAAGCATCCCCTGCCAAAAACTTATGAACCTCATCACCATGCTCAATCCAACTACAACCAGGTTCCTTTCTTACTCCCATTTCCTTCATTTTCTTCCGTACCTCTATTGCCTGTTCCCAGAGCCCCGCTGAGGAGTATATGTTAGACAGTAGAACATAATGGCTGGCTACATTTGGCTCCAAGACAAGCAGGTTCTTTGCTGCAATTTCACCAATTTCTACACTCTGGTGAATCCTACAGGCACCAAGCAAACTACTCCATGCATCTATTTTGTTCAAACTGGATGGCATTGTGTGGACCAATTCACAGGCCTCTTTGATCCGACCGGATCGGCCAAGCAAGTCCACAAGACAAGCATAATGGTCAGCTCTGGCTTCAATCCCATGGCTAGCTTTCATTGTATGGAATAAATGAAGGCCTTCATTCACCATCCCAGAATGACTGCAAGCAGCAAAAATAGCAATATAGGTCACTTCATTGGGCCTTATTACTTCCCTATTGCTTCCTCCTTCTGTCATTCTTCTGAAAAGCTTCAAAGCTTCTTCCCCTTTCCCATGCATCCCATAGGCCATGATAAGAACATTCCAAGTGATAACATTTCTTATAGGCATTTGATCGAAGACTATCCTAGCCAAGTTCAGGCAACCACATTTTGCATACATGTCAACTAATGCACTTCCGACAGCAACATCCATTGCCAGCATTTCTTTAATAGCATAAGCATGAATCTCCTTTCCTTTGCCTAACGCTGCCAAGGCAGCACAACCCGGAAGCACCGTCATTAGAGTTACCGAATTCGGCTTGAGGGGGAGGCTCTCCTCATCCTCACAATCATCAAATGTGTCACCCCCATCTTCTCCTTGACCTCTCTGCATTTCATGCAAAAGATTAAGCGCATCCTCGTACTGCCCACAAACAACACAGCCAGTGATCATCGTGTTCCAAGACACTATATCCCTTCTACCCATCCCACCAAATATCATCTTCGAAATTTGAATCCTTCCCATCCTGGAATACATGTCCATCAACGCATTCTTCACATACTTATCCTTCCCAAATCCCCTCTTCACAATGTAACCATGGATCCCTTCTTTGTCCAAAAACGACTCGCAACGCACACAAGCAGGCAAAACACTCGACAAAGTGGTGGCATTGGGACAAAACTCAGACTCAGAAATCATCTCAATAAACAGTCTCAACGCTTGATCATCAAACTCATTCCGAGCATAACCAGCAAGCATGGCATTCCAAACCGCCACCGTCTTCCTCCACACCCTATCAAAAACCAACCTACCCTTAACAGCCTGCTTGCAATTACAATACATGTCAACCAACGCAGTCCCAACAAACGAATTCTCAATCAAATCCCCATTTTTCAACGCATAGCAATGAATTTCCCTCCCAATCCTCAACCTCTCCAATTGAGAACAAGCTGGCAAAACACTCGCCAGTGTAACCCCATCTGGCCTAACCCCATCAACGATCATAAGGTACATATACATCAACGCTTCCTCAAACCTATCATTCTGAGAAAGAGAACTGATAACAGTGTTCCAAGACACAATGTCTTTACCATCAAACACATCAAACAATGCCTTAGCATCGTTAACTCTCCCCAATCTCGCATACATACTCACCAACGCATTGTTGGTATAAGTTCTCAAATCATCGTTTCTCAGAGTAAAAGCGTGCACTTGCTTCCCGAGCCGCGTGCCACCGCGCAAGTACGAGCACGCGTGTGCCACGCTGACCAGCGTGAACGACGAGGGCTCCACGTTTTCCGACAGCATTAACCGAAACAAGTGCAGGGACAGCTCCCACTCCTCGAACCGACACAGCGTCGCGATCATGGAGTTCCACGACACGTGGTCTCGTTCGGGGATTTCGTCGAACAAGCGGCGCGCGGCAGCGAGGTCGCCGCATTTGCCGTACATGTTGAGGAGGGTGTTAGCCACGGCAACGGAGGGCGCCTGGCCAAACTTGAAGACGTGCGCGTGGAGTTGCTTCCCGAGGCTGAGGTCGTGGACGGCGGTTGCAGCCTTGAGAACGGCGGGGAAGGCGAAGTTGTCGGGGGCTGCGGCGGCTGCGAGCATGGCGGCGTAGGTGGCGATGGCGTCGCGGAAGGAAGAGGATTGGGTTTGGGAGCGGAGGAGGTCTATCCATTGCGACGGAGAACGGCGTTCAACGGCGGCGGTAGGTGGAGGAGAGTGTTTGGGAGTGGGGATAGTGAGAGTGTGGTGATGGGTTTGGAGGGAAAAGGGATAAGGTAGTGACGGTTGGGTAAGGGTAAGATAGGAATGCATTTTCTACCAAACAATCTCAAATTTCATCCCTCTCTATAAATACTAATATGTTAAATTAAAATAACATCACCAACACATTTTCTAACAATCTTTCTCTATTGCTACCGAAAACATAAGCTTTTCCAAATTGGTCTTATATGTAAAAAAAATGTAATAAATTCTATCTAAAAATAAATAATACTAAGAAGACTTAAATACATTTCATTTTTTCTTTAATAAACTACTGAATTTTGTTTTAGATGAAAGAAAATTGTAGATAAAAAAATACTTCAAGAACCTTTTGGAATACATTTCCAAATTTAAATTTTTAGAACACTCTGAATTTCTGAAACCCTTTTCAGAATGCATTAATAGATTTTGTGTTCCTCAATTCTTTTTCTGAAATATATTTTTTGCATTCTGAATTTAATTTTTTGGAATAAGATTTTTATTTTCAAATTATATTTTTTGAATTTTAGATTTTTAAATTAGAAATAAAGGATATTTTAGGCAATAATGTGTTCAAGAACAAAAGTATTTTAGGCAATTTCACATATTTTGAAATGAGAATTTTGTGTTTTTTCTTGAGCTTCTTCATTAACATCTCTATTCCTCTTCTTTCGGATTGTAAAATTTATAACAAGAATTTAGAACACAATTTTATTTTCTAAATTCTAAAATTTAAAAGTTATTTTTTGCGTTTAAAAATACATTCCCAAGGGAAACGTGTGTAAATGTGTCGCAGATCCTTGTGGGGGTTGTTGAGTTGTATAAAAATTGTACCCTTTGTGATGGTAACTGAGAGAGAGGATTAGCAACAATGGAGTCAGCAATTCCAGCACCCAAAGTTTCAAGGCTCTTCATATACCCAATCAAGTCATGCCGTGGAATTTCTGTTTCCCATGCTCCCCTTACTCCCACTGGTATCTAACTCTTCTTTCTCTCCTTCTTTCAACTTTCCTAATGTTATTCATATTATATGTTATGTGACAGGACTTAGATGGGATCGCCAATGGGTGGTGGTGAATTCCCAAGGGAGGGCATGCACCCAAAGAGTTGATCCAAAGCTTGCTTTGGTTGAGGTTCAACTGCCACCAGAAGCACTTGTTGAACACTATCAACCTACCAACAATTCCTACATGGGTAACCTCTTCACTACATATGATTATTTTCTTGTTCTTTATTTATTTCAAATTGGATGTATGAATGAGGAATGATGGAAATTAGAACTAGCTAGAGGATAAGATGTGCTTTGAAGGAAGTGGGGCTGTCTCCTTTAAAAAATAGGAAGTTGGGCCATCTACTGAACTTGTCTTTTATAGAGATTCTTTTCATTTAACTTCTCCAAAAGTTAAGGTGGGTAAGTTGATTTTTGCTTATGGAGATGCTAAATGCATTTTAGCTTCATATTTTCTTATCATGTAAATTTATCGAAATAGATTTTGACTATACTTTGATACTGATACATACCCAATAGTTAGACTTGCAGAGCTGGTCTCTGTGGTTTTGATGCTGGTAAGGATAAATAGAATGGACAGAACAAAACCATTAAAAGACATACCCTATAGTAAATTGTTAGTAATTAGTTGGTTAGGGAGTTGGTCAAAGAAATATCTGGGTTTATGTTTTACTCATAGTAGAATTGAGAACATATTAGGATCAATTTAACCACCAAAAGCTTGCTTCTCAAAGGTGGACTGTTGCTCCAATCATTGTAAGAAAGATGTACTTAGTTCATATTCTTGACCGATTTGGGATATGTCTTTGGTGATCACTCCCCCTCTCATGTGTTAGATCTTCCTAAGATCATCATGCTTTATTGCTTGGTTCTTAAGCTTTACCTTTTTGGCCTTCTTTTCCTTTTAGTCTTTATGTTATTATCTTTTACACTTCATAATTTCTTATCCGGTGCTTTGGTATCTGTCTCTTCATAACTTCATAATTTTTATTTAAGAACGCTGTGCCTGTTGGACAAATTGTAGCCTTCTGGAATGGTTGTGAGCGGCAAGCATACCATTTCATCAACCCTCCTATACTTTGTTAATAAATTCACTTTTTGTTGATTCCTCATTTGACAAATGCTTTCTCTGTGCTCTTTATTTTGAAAAATAAAATTGCAGTAGTTGAAGTGATGATGTACTTTGCTTTTTCACATGCTTCATTATCATGATTGTTTTAACATATTTTAGTATATAAATATTAAGACCTTCATATTACAGTGTTGAAAGCACCTGGGATGGAATCTCTCAAAATTTGTTTGAGTAAACAGCATGAAGTAACAGAAGCTATCACAGTCTGGGAATGGACTGGATCTGCCTGGGATGAAGGAATAGAAGCCTCACGATGGTTTTCAGATTTTTTAGGAAAACCATGTCAACTGGTCCGCTTCAATGCTGGTAGGTCATTGAAACTATGAAACCTTCAATATTAAGATAATGAGAACAAAATTGTCGAGAAGGTGATGTTACCTTAGACATGTAATGAATTGGTAGAGAACTATAACTGTTTTAGGAATATACCAACATTACTCAAAAGAACTATTAACTTGCATTGCATTGATTCATTAAGATGCATACATGTTACATTATCTGGAGCTCTTATTGTCAAACATAACTCACAGAAAGAAAGAAAAAATCATTATTATGAACCTCTTTAATGTTTCCAAATGAAGCTTCGGAAGTTAGACAAGTGGATCCTGATTATGTTGGGGGACAACATCGGACCTATTTCTCTGATGGTTATCCATTCTTACTTTTATCTCAGGTCAGTCCATTATAAAAATGAAGTTTTATTTTACTTAAATAAACTCTGATTTTCTACTCAGTATGTGACATTTATGATTTTCAGGAATCATTAGATGCACTGAATGAGCTTCTAAAGGAACCCATACCTATCAATCGTTTCAGACCCAAGTATTGATTTTTCAATTTCTGTTGTTCTAGTCCTGCAATTGTATTGTTTCATAATATTTTGTTACTAATTTATACCTGAAATGAAAGTAGTGTTTTATCTAAATGGGTTATTAAATCACATAATTGAGTGTTTTTTGCTGCTTCATTATGCAGTATCCTTGTTGAAGGTTGTGACCCATATTCTGAGGACTTGTGGACTGAGATAAAGATAAGTGGGTTTTCATTTCAGGGTGTCAAGCTGTGCTCCCGTTGTAAGGTGAAGAGTTCTTTCATAATTTTCCACATCTTATGCTCATTGGAACATTTACCTGGTGACTTGTGTTAACAACTTTATTTTCTAACATGTAACAGTAGCAGTATCATAAGCATATATAGATTAAAATGATTATGGTTTCAGGTACCCACAATAAATCAAGAGACTGGGATAGCAGGATCTGAGCCAACTGAGACTCTTATGAAAACAAGGTCTGGCAAAGTGATCAGACCAGATGCAAAAAATAAAAACAAGGTCAGACACTTAGCCTAACCTCTCATTCCAACTATGAGGTTCACACACTAGTTCTGTTTTTTTTCCTCTCTTTTTCATTCCAATCCAAACAATGCCTTAGTGAAGCTTTGGTTGAGCATTCCTTATGTTTTATTGACATGTTTATTGCTTATGCAGGTGTACTTTGGTCAGAATATGGTATGGAACTGGATGGATTCTTCTGCTGAAGAGAATGCAAAAATGATTCAAGTTGGAGATTCTGTTTATGTTCTTAGAAAGGTCTCTTCTGCAGTCGAAGCAGCTGCCTGAACTGTGTATGTAGAATCTGCAGGATTCCAATTCCACCAATTAAAATGCTGCAATTACAAACTTTATCAAATAAATCTTCCAAAGTATCTAGACTTTTAAATTTTCATCATTCTTATAAAATAATAATATACACTTTAGTTTTGTTTCTCTAATTTGATTCCAATATATATCTTTGTACACGTGTTTGTGTTTCCATGTTCTGGATTTTTAAACTTAAAATTTACACAAATGTTGTCTTTTTCATTGTTCCGCAGGTACATGTTGTCTATTCTGTCTTATAACAGACATGTGCAGACAGCTACACAAAATATATATAGAATAAGTTATATAAATTTGAAAACTCTACTTAAATAGGATTTGGTTTAAAGAAATTCATTTTAATTTGTGTTTGTATGAATTTGTTAAAAAAATACAAAGTAAAAACAACTACAGGGTACTCCCTCCATAGAAATGTTCTTCCAACTCCTCATATTTTAGATTTTTTAATCAAAATTATTATTATTATTATTAAAATGTCATAAGTATGATCAAAATTTGCAATTAACCTCTCTCTCTTAGTTAATACATACATATATATATATATGGAAAATTTTAATAAGATAATATAAGCAAAGTGTCTAATTATATATATATATGTGTGTTGTTTTACATTTATAATAAATGGTTTAAAATTTGATACAATGTAACTTTTTGGGATCATTTATTTGGAAAATGATTGAATTTCATTTTAAAATAGATATACAAAAGGTAGATTGAAAGGTATAATAATAAAAAATAAATAAATTTGGTACTAAATATAAAGAATAATGGTTTGAGATGATAGAGAAAAAATATTGACATGTTATGTGAATAGTGTATAATATGCAAAGAGAATATTAATAATGTGTAATTGAGAAAGTGGAAAGAAAACACATGTGAAGGTATATCTAAGTCATTATTGCAGAAGCGAATTTTAATTACATTAGTTAAACGGCTCAATTCCCTATTAGCACAATTTACATCTTTATTTTCCTATCTAGCACTTTTTTGTTTTTATTTCCCTATCTAGCACTCTTTTATTTTTTATTTCCTATCTAGCACCATTTTAAAAATAAATAAATAAATAATAAATTATTATTTTTTTATAATTTTAATTTTGAATGCATTAAAAAATAAATATTTTTAATGTTTAAAATAATTAGAAATATAATTAATGAATAAATAAATGAGTTTTTACAAAATAAAAATAAAAAAGTAATAAATTAAAAATGTTTAGTTTAAATTTTTTTTTTTTAAAATGAAGAAAATAAAAAATTAAACTCTACAACAACATAAAAGTTGAATCTATAAACATAAATTAGTATTTATTTTTATTATTATTGATTATGTAATCATGTTAATTTCAAGTAAAAAATACATGACATATTTATAAAAAAAACCAAAGTCAATTAGTATTAATTAATAGTGGACACATAAATAATATTGAAGTGTTTACCTAAATGCAAAATTCTAAAAAAAACTAATACAAACGTTACACTTAATGCTTAAAAATGAGAAAAAAAAATGCAAACATAAATAAGTCTAGAAAATAAAAACAACAACAATAAAATAAAAACAAAAACCATAAATAAATAAAGATTGACAGAAAAAATAATAATAACTAAAAACATAAAAGGTATAAAATAAAGGAAAAACAAAATAAGATAAAGATAAAAGATATAAAAAAAAATCAAATAAATCAAAATAAGATAAATATAAGAGATATAAGACGATACTAAATAAGTATATGTTGATCATAAAAAGGAAAATAAATGAGAAATGATCATTCATTTAATATGTTCTTCAATGGTACATTAAATAGTTTGTGCGAAATGAAACATAATTAATGACGAAAAGTAGACGGTCTAGTAATGTTGGGACACGTTCTTTTTGTGTGTCCTAGTGTTTGACAATATTATTATTTTTTCTGCCATTCTTTATTTATTTTTATTTATGTTTTTATTCATTAATTATATTTCTAACTATTTTAAATACTAAAAATATATTTTTTTAATGCATTCAAAATTAAAATTATAAAAAAAATTACTGGATTGTGCAATTCTCGTCATTAATTATGTTTCATTTTGCACAAACTATTTAGTGTACCACGAAAGAAAATATCAAATGAATGATCATCTTTTATTTATTTTCCTTCTTATGATCAACATATACTTATTTAATATTGCCTTATATCTCTTATCTTTATCTTGTTTGAATTTTTTTTATATCTTTTATCTTTATCTTATTTTGTTTTGCCTTTATTTTATATCTTTTATGTTTTTAGTTTTTCTGTCATTCTTTATTTATATTTATTTTTTGTTTTTATTTTATTGTTGCTGTTTTTATTTTCTATACTTATTTAGTTTTGTATTTTTTTGGTCTCATTTTTAAGCATTAAGTGTAGCATTTGCATTAGCTTTTTTTTAGAATTTTGCATTTAGGGTAGACACTTTAATATTATTTATGTGTTCACTATTAATTAATACTAATTGACTTTGGGTTTTTTATAATTATGTCCTGTATTTTTTACTTAAAATTAACATGATTATATCATCAATAATAATAAAAATAAATGTTAATTTATGTTTATAGATTCAACTTTTATGCTGTTGTATAGTTTAATTTTTTATTTTCTTCATTTTAAAAAAAATAATTTTAAACTAAACATTTTTAATTTATTACTTTTTTATTTTTATTTTGTAAAAACTCATTTATTTATTCATTAATTATATTTCTAATTATTTTAAATATTAAAAATATTTATTTTTTAATGCATTCAAAATTAAAATTATAAAAAATAATAATTTATTATTTATTTATTTATTTTTAAAATGGTGCTAGATAGGAAAATAAAAAAATAAAAGAGTGCTAGATAGGGAAATAAAAACAAAAGGGTGCTAGATAGGGAAATAAATATATAAATGGTGCTAGATAGGGAATTGAGCCTAGTTAAAAAGGATTTTAATTAACAATTTTTTTAATTAAAAAGGAACAGAAAGTATGTTAGTAGTTAGTAAAAGTAGTTCGATATTTAAAGTCTTTAATGAAAGTTTGGGATTGGATTTTTAATTTAAGTATGAAATCAGGATTCAAGGCAAAAATTCACTTCCAAGTTAATGGAATGAGTGAGAGAAATATTAAGTAAAAGTTTCAATACTTTCTACACAAAAATATTGTAATTAATTTTACTTTTAAGTTTTGTTTACATCTAAATAACTTTATCATTTTGATTATAACCAAATTCAGGAATCAATTTCAGAAAAAAAAAAACTTTTAACCTTTTAAGAAAAATGTTTTTTCAGTCAAATTATCTTATCTATAATGTGATGTCGTGTCATGATAGTGTGTGCTGCTATGTAGTTTCAAAGATATTTTAGATTGCTTGGTTGGAAGTCAGAAATGAAGTGAGATGTAAGAAAATATAATATCTTTTACAGTTTATATTTCTTAAATGCAAATGAAACAAAATTATATATCATAAAATAAATCTATTTTATTTTATTTTGAAACTCAAATTGTATTCCTTTCATTTACAAAATATGTACTAGAATATACAATGTGAGAAAAAACTATGCTAAGAGTTTAACATGTCTCATATTCAATCATAAATAAACATGTAACTTTGTCAGTAATTTTTTATGTTTGCACTTGATAGTTACCCATAGTTTGAGTTTGATTTTCAGTGATGTTCTTTAAACAAATCATATTGAAAAACTTGATTTCACCTACTGATTATGTCCAAAAGTAATGAGTTTGGATTCTGTTTGATGGTTAATGCTGCTATAATAAGAGTAACCTGTTGAGAGGGGTGAGTTACTTAGAAGAATGGGTGATGGAGCATCAACACCACCAACACCTTCAGCCAAAGTATCAGCCATCTTCATATACCCAGTTAAATCATGCCGTGGAATTTCTGTTTCTCATGCTCCACTCATTCATACTGGTAAGAAATTTTCCTTCTTTTCTTTTTTCCACAACAATTTTGCTTCTTTATTTGTTTATAGTGCAGTGTGTATACTGATAGTTTTGAGTAATGTGACAGGATTTCGATGGGATAGACAATGGATGGTGGTGAATCCTCAAGGAAGGATGTACACTCAAAGAGTTGAACCAAAGCTTGCTTTGGTTGAGGTTGAACTTCCACCTGAGGCCTTTCTTGAAAACTGGGAACCAACTCAAGACTCCTACATGGGTAGATTGCATAAAATCCTAGCATAATAAGTAGTAAACATCATCAGCTTATGGTCTGAATCAATTTTTACTTAGCATGTATTTGTGTTGGTGTGAAAAGATGGGAATTTTACATTCTTCATCATGATCATGGTTGTTTTCTTCCTTAGTTTAATGTTAAGTGCCACTTAATATTACAGTGGTGAAAGCACCTGGGATGCAAGCTCTCAGAGTTTGTTTGAGAAAACAAGGTCAGGAAGTAGCAGATGCTGTCAGTGTATGGGAATGGACTGGATCTGCCTGGGATGAGGGAGCTGAAGCATCTCAGTGGTTCTCAGATTATTTAGGAAAACCCTGTCAACTGGTCCGCTTCAATACTGGTAGGTCTTTGAAATTTTGAAACCTTGGGGAATAAGACAAGGAGAACACAAAAATGTTTAGAATGGTGTTACTTCAGGCACGTTATTAATTGTTAAACGACTAAAGCTTTTTTCATGCACTGATTCATTAAGATTAGTGCACATTAAATTGTCTAGAACTCTTTTAGTTGCTGTAGCATGGTCCATGGAAACAAAACCTATAATGTTGTGAATTAGAGGGCGTTAGCCTGTTCTGGCAGACATTTGTGGAGGAAGGATTTTAGTAGCAGCTGCTGTGGCAACCAAGGAACTCTGTTGACATGTTTTCACATTTAGTATCTTGACTGACCCAAGAGCAAAACTTCACTATTAATTGTTAGTCCTTAATTCACAAGTTACTTATGGTAAGACTAAAAGTTCATTCAGACTCCTTACTCCTAATTCCTGAACTCTTCCAACCTTGAGCTTTTTATGGTGTAACATTCAATAATGTTGTGTTTATGCTTAATATATTTGGAACCTTGGATGATTCTAGGAGTCAATGAGATACTATGTTTTATGTTTTAGTAGGGTTGAAGTTTTTCAAATAAATCTGTTGGCTTGAGAACCAAATTACTTCCAGTAGTAATACATACAGAGTTCGAGGTGTTTACTTTGAGATTAACAAATTTATCTAATGTTTCCAAATGCAGCTTCTGAAGTTAGACAAGTGGATCCTGATTATGTCAAGGGACAACATGATACCTTATTTACTGATGGTTATCCATTCTTACTCGCATCTCAGGTCATTCTAGCTGGGAATGAAGTCTGTATTTTACTTATTTGTAGAATCTTTTACTCACTATTTGTCATTTATGACTTTCAGGAATCATTGAATGCAATAAACGAGCATCTGAAGGAGCCCATTTCTATAAATCGTTTTAGACCTAAGTATTGATTTTTCAAAGTGTTTTTGTTTACTCCTGAAATTGTATTGTTTCATTGTTACACCAGGAAGGTGCTGAATTGAGTTTTTGGGCGTTTCATTGTGCAGTATTCTCGTTGAAGGTTGTGAACCATTTTCTGAGGATTTATGGACAGACATCAAGATAAGCAAGTTTTCATTTTTTGGTGTCAAACTCTGCTACCGTTGTAAGGTACTTTATAATGTCCCACCCATCATTATGCACCTCAAGAACATGACTTATCCTGACATTGTCCATCCATCACTCATCTACTCACTACTCTTTAATGCATTTCTAACTTGGATATTTATCACATGGATTTGACTCTTCTAAAGTGAGCAAGCATTTAAAGTGGGGGAGCTTTGTTAGATATTTTGTTTTTTCTATTTCAATTGTTGAATAAGTCTTTCTAAGTAACTGTTACTAAACTTTAGGCAAAAGCAGTTCAGAGTCATTACTGCAAGTATTATAAATGTAATTATTAGTGAATATCTTATTCTGTTTTATTTCACTTAATATATTTTCCTCTCCTTTTATTCTACAATACCAACAAGCTTGTACTGTTGATTTGAATTGAAGTGCCTTGTTCACTTTAGAGGAGCTAGATTCTAAAATGCACATGCCATGCCAATCTAATTTTTCCTGTAATTTCTTAGTTTTCTTGTTTATCCAACTGGCTTGATTGATTCTGTTTGTATGAACAGATACCTACAATCAATCAAGAGACAGGAATAGCAGGGCCAGAAACAAATGAAATTCTCATGAAAACTAGGTCTGGAGAAATCATAAGACCAAATGATAAAAATAAAAAAAGGGTGAGACATTGAGTCGTCAAGCTTTCAATAAAAGTACTTTGGTGTAATGATGTAAAATGACATGTGAACTGCTTCTGCAGGTCTACTTTGGTCAGAATATGACCTGGAACTGGACGGAATTTTCAGCTGAAAGGAGTGGTAAAATCATTGAAGTGGGGGATCCTGTTTATGTTCTTCGGAAAGTCTCTTCTTCTGCTGAAGCAGCTGCTTGAACTGTGTATGTGGAATGATATAATGATATAAAATGATCAAACATAGTACTAACTCCTATGAAGTTTGCTCTGCGTATTTGTAACTGGATATAAAAATAATTACAAGTTGGGGCATGTATAAGGCTTGTGCAATGAATAAAGAGGTTTTATCTTTCTATTTCAACTAATGGTAAGTGGTGCCAAAGATAGTTTCACGCACAAACTCTTGGTTACTCATTAGTTTCATGAATCCAGCCGTGTATTCTGTCAAAAATCAATGTGGTTAAGTAAAACACAGCTAAAATTGTCTTCAAAAATATCCAAAGAATGAATTGCCAGCAGTGTTGCTTCGTTGATGAATGATTGGATTCTATCGTTTAACTCATCCAAAAAAATAATATAGAAAATGTTTGATTTTGATTTTAGTTTTTTTTGTATACTTCAGGCTACATTTGGTATGAATTATGAAAGGCTACAAAAGAAAAGAGTGTAATTTCCCATGCATTATCGATTGAAGTAAGTTTTTCCTTAGCAGTGAATGTGAAATGTTGTTTGGAGGCGTGCCAATGTTAATACATGAAAGTACCAAGCACTTATTTGTTTTGAAGATGGTGTAGTGTAACACCACTTAGTTGTTTAAACCTCTTGCTTTTGTCTGTTCAAAATAGTAATATTTTGCAAGTTACAGGGTGAAATGTGTTCGACTATCTAACCATGTAAGGATTTATCCGTCAATGCTGTGATGGTGTTGACTAGTAATCTTACAATAATTGAAGAATGAATGATAAGTATTTTCAAACCATATGGCCCAAATAGGCATGACTTTCAGCATCTGGCAAACCAATTTGTCTACGTTCATGCACTGTTAATATGAAGAAAAACAATGGCTAGTCCTTAATTTGGACCAAAATTGTGACAATTCATGCAATCTTCACCTCAGCAGGAATAATGTGAAAACTTCCATTGTTTTTCCAACTTGACTGCTGATTTGATGATGATGAAAATGCCAACTTAGCTTTAGCATGCTGAGACTTTCACAATTATTGCAACCATATGTGGATAAGCTTCTTCAAATACTCATTCCAAGATCCAATTATTAGATATACTCAGCTTGACTTTTGATAAGATTTCTACATTACAAATCAGTTAAAAATTACACCTACTACTTCGTTTCAAATAATAGTTATAACAAAAACTAATATTTTAAATTTTATAAATATGTAACACCCTCTTGTATATCATGTAATGATGCCTCCTATTGAAGAGTCAAATTTCCACACCGACTGACAAAATAATGACACTTGGAAGGACACGAGTCTATACTTCAAAAAGATCTACTTATGCTTGTTTTCCTCTTAAGTCCTCCACTTCCCAAGAGCTCAAGAAAAGAAGCAATATTTTTAATGGCTTACATAAGAGACAAGGATGAGGGGAGAAATTTCCACACAAACTGACAAGAATTTGAGACAGTTGAAAGGACTTTATTCAGAACTTCTAAATATCTGCTCATGCTTGTTTTTCTCCTCAAAATAACTCGATAGCTACAGAAAAGAAACTATATTTTTGAATGGCTACTGCAGCAAGAGACAATTATGAGGCAGAACCTCAAAGAGGGTATTGGAGATGGAGCAAACAAGATTTCTTGCCAGAGGAGTCCTTCCAAAGCTGGAACAACTACGTTTCTGCCCTTTCACAATCATGGCCAAGGTTCAAGGACCGTCTCCTCAGCAGATCAGACGATGCCACAGAGACAGAAGAACTCAAGAAACAAAGTGAGCATGACATGAAACGTTGCCTCAACTGGTGGGACCTGATATGGTTCGGTTTTGGTGCAGTGATTGGAGCAGGAATCTTTGTGCTCACTGGTCAAGAGGCTCATGACCATGCTGGATCAGCTATTGTCTTATCCTATGTTGCCTCAGGCTTCTCAGCAATGCTTTCTGTTTTCTGCTACACAGAATTTGCTGTAGAAGTTCCATCAGCAGGAGGCTCATTTGCTTATCTGAGAGTTGAATTAGGAGACTTTGTTGCTTTCATAACAGCTGGAAACATTCTTCTTGAAAGTGTCATTGGAAGTGCAGCAGTGGCCAGATCATGGACTTCTTACTTCACAAGCCTTTTAAACCGTCCCAAGGATTCACTGCGCATTAAAACAAATCTTCAAGAGGGGTACAACTTGTTGGACCCTATAGCTTCTGGGGTTCTGCTAATTGCTGCAGTAATTACAATGATCAGCACAAAAAAAACTTCATATCTCAATTGGATAGCATCTGCAATCAATACAGCTGTTATTATATTTGTGATTATTGCAGGGTTTGCTCACGCTGACACATCAAATTTGACACCCTTTTTACCTTATGGGGCTAAAGGGGTGTTTCAAGCTGCAGCAATTATTTATTTTGCTTACGGAGGATTTGACCATATTGCAACCATGGCTGAAGAAACCAAGAATCCATCAAGGGACATTCCTATAGGTTTGGTTGGGTCAATGTCCATGATCACAGTGATTTATTGCTTGATGGCACTCTCACTGAGCATGATGCAGAAGTACACAGCAATAGACACTGGTGCTGCTTTCTCAGTTGCATTTCAGCATGTGGGGATGAAGTGGGCAAAGTATGTGGTAGCTTTTGGAGCACTAAAGGGAATGACTACAGTGCTTCTGGTGGCCAGATTGGCACAGGCACGTTATATTACTCATATTGCACGATGCCACATGATCCCACCATGGTTTGCTCTTGTGCACCCTAAGACAGGAACCCCTATAAATGCTACACTCTTGATCACCATTGCAAGTGCCATCATAGCTTTTTTCACAGGCTTGAAGGTGCTGTCAAGCTTGATATCTGTTAGCACACTCTTTGTCTTCATGATGATATCTGTTGCCCTTTTGGTGAGGAGGTACTATGTGAGAGGAGTGACACCAAGGGAGAACCTGGTAAAGCTAGTTATCTTCTTGGTGCTCATTATTGCTTCCTCAATAGGAATTTCAGCCTACTGGGGGCTGAGGCCGAATGGTTGGCTTGGATACACTGTGACTGTTCCTGTTTGGTTCTTGGCAACTCTAGGTATGTCACTGTTTTTGACCCAGCAAAGGGTGCCAAGAGTTTGGGGTGTTCCACTTGTTCCATGGTTGCCATCTTTGTCAATTGCAACAAATATCTTTCTCATGGGGTCTTTGGAGTATGAAGCCTTCATAAGATTTGGAGTGTGCACAGTGGTAATGCTGATATACTATTTTCTCTTTGGACTCCATGCAACTTATGATATGGCTCACCAACAAGAAAAGCTGCAATCAAAAGTTGATCACAGAGAAACCATCAAGAATGAAGAAGGGCCATAGATCTTGCGTATTTGTTTTGAGTATTTTGAATCAGATTTCCCTTCCGCAAACCAGTTTCACAATTTACATGAAATTATTCAAGCTAGTAGTCCTTGAATAGTTGAATCAAAAAATGCAGGTCATAATATTATGTAGCAGAATGACTTTTAAATTCATCTGTACTTGCAGTGTATTTTCTCTGAAGGTTATCCAACACAAGGTGCTACATGGGCACTGAACAATACTACAGGAGCAACTGAAAAAGGATTAAGGTTTTTTAATAAAAATGTTTACTATGTCAATATTCAACATTTCAGTCCAGACACGGTTAACATCACTAAGAAATGTTTTTCCTGCATCATAAACAAATTGCCAATATTTAATGCCAAATATATCACAGCCCTCTAATGGTAGCACTCTGAACAATGTATTTACTGAAAAGACTCAGAAAGAATGTTTCAATAACATACATAATTTTCTTAAAAGCTTTGCATACCATTATCAAATTCATCATACAGTGTATCAGAGCATACTTTTGACAGATAGTAAAATATTACAGTATATGGTTTGGACAGAAGTTAGTGTTATACTGAATTAGGTTGTTTATAGTGTTATACATAATCTTCATTGTCGGATTTAATAAAAGTAAATCACTTCCATGCAACCCCTCTTACAAATTAATGTGAAGTTTATGTGTGACAACAAATTTATTAAGTAATAACTATATTTAAATATAAAAATATTTAGTTACTGTATTAATTAAATTATATATTATTTTAAAAATTAAAAAATTTATTGATATTTAAAATAATTTTTTATTAGTTTTTATTTAATAATTTTTTTATAATAATTTAAGACTTAATTAAGTTTTAAAATTTTCATAAATTTAAAAAAAAAAATCAAAATACTTTTTATTAAATATTTAATTTTTATTTTATTTTTTAATTAAATATTTATCATCAATAGGATGACTTCACAGTTTCAAGTAGAACATCATAGACGACTTAAACAATAACAAAATGAAATTCTTAAACCATAATTATACTTACTAGACATATAAATTAAAATACTGAAACAAAAATTACATCAATCTTATAAAGATACGAAACAATGACGTTTAGTAAAGATAATTAAAGTTCTATAACTTATTTTTTTATTGTTCAAAGTTATGATGTTTTTCCTTAAAACTCCAAAATAAAAAATATCAGGTCATCCCAATTGATAATTGATAGTAGAGACTTTATTAAAAAGGTATAAATATTTTATGCATTCAATAAAACAATTTTTTAGAAGAACTCTATTAAAAAAAGTACTCACATTTATGAGATTTTTCATGTGCTCCAATTAACAATAAAACCAAATTAAGACTCAATTGCAAAATATAAAATTTTAAGTATTCAATAGAATTAATTTTTTTCATATAAACTATTAAAAATACTCTCAAATATATGAGGCACTTAAAATTTAATTAACTCTAAATTTGAATATAAGTATGTTTTTAAGTCTTAACAAAATAATAAAATTTTAATTTTAATTCTTATAAATTTTCTTTTGTTTTTACTTCCTTAAAAATTGAAAACCATTATTTTTATTACTATTACTATGTAATAGTTTATTATCTATCAAGTGTTTTATGTGTAGAAGGAAAGATATAAGCATCATATGATGTTAATATTTCACTCTTTAAAAAAATTAAGAAACATAAAACAAATAAATTTTATTTATCTTTATTAAAATAAAGGTTAAAGGTAAAAATATTGCTTTAAAAATTTACAAAATGAAAAATTATAAAAAACAAAATTAAAACTCACTCATTTACAAATACTAAAATTGTATTTAAACCTCTTGTTACATTTTTAGTTTGACACATTCATCCTATATATGTTGAAAAATAAAACACATTCATCCTATATATGGTGTAACAAAAATTTGAAATTAAAATTAATTATAACCTTAAAACAAAGGTTATTTAATTATTATATCTCTAACCTAATAACTTTAAATTCAATTTGCTACCCTTATTTTTCCTTTTTCAGAATTGTTCCTTTCACTCCTTTCTCTTTTTAAATAATCAATTTCTGGCATTGAACAATAAGTCTACTTCCATAAATAAATTGTCAGAGTTTAATTGGGTAATCTTTTTTAAAAAAAAAGGTTTATTTGAAAAAAAGTCAATTTGAAAAAAAATATGAAACGTAACAAGTGTAATCAGTGAGACCTGAAAAAAGTTGGCATTATGATTACTACAATCCAGCTGCAAAGATTCATCTCCCTCATCATTATTTCTTCAAAATAACAGATACAAAGAAAGATAAACAGAAAAACTTTGACATGATGAGTTTAATCATTATGTGTTACCATTAAAATATAATTTAATCCCTTAAAACTTGATTGCATTTGTTTTTTAAGTATTGTAGAATACTTTTTTATAGGAAATACAGAAACTATTTTGAGGAATTTTGTAGTTTAATAATATTCTCAGATATCAGATACTACCTTGAATCTGATATGTCCTTTTAAGGACCAAATATACCATTCTACCTACAAACTTTTAACATACTTGTAACCAAGGAAAACCACAGAACCCTACGGAAAAGAATGTAAAATAAGAATAAATATTGAATAGCAAATTACTGTTTGAGTTTGAGCTACATCTAACTCTAGCCTTTAGATTCTCAAGCATGGCTCTAGAGAGAAATATTCAGCCACATGCATTTGGTTGAATGTCACAAGGCAAAGTAAATAGTAATATGATTAGGGAGGGGATGATAACACAAGTACTAGTTCAGAAACGTTAGAGCCTCTAGAAATCTGACTCAGCTGAAGAAAGCCATTCTTGTACTGCAGAGAGATCAGGAAGAACAACTGCCCCAGTTTTCTTCCATTCTGCAGCTTCCGGAGTCTTAAATCTGTCCATCAACAGTGCATGCATCCCTATGCTCTTAGCTGGCTCATAGTCTTTGCGTATGCTGTCTCCAATATGCAAAGTTTGTTCAGGTGGAATGTTTCCAGCCCTCTCAAGTGCAATCTCATAAATTTTTGGGTTTGGTTTCTCAATGCCTTCAAGACCAGAAAACACACCAAAGTCCCACTCAGATCCCTGCATCATTAAACATCATACATAGCAATCACACATTATTGTCTATGGGGTAATTATACAGGACAACAAAAAGACCTGTAGTGATTAGTAAGTCTTAGTTCTGAAAAGTTGAGGATGATGATGACAACAACAACAAAACTTTGTCTCATTAATTAATATCAGTTACAAAGATAGCATGACATTATTAGACTTAGTTGAAGACAAACAGAATCCTGAAAGATACTATTCATCATGAGATCCCTCTTAACAATTTCCACCAATGTCTTTCTTGCACTCTCTCTTCTTCTCTTAAGGCTAAAATTCAGGTGCTTCTGGCAGCCTTTACTAAGATCATGAATCAATAACTGCATTGCGTTTCAAAATGGAAGTGTACCATTCTCTACTATCTTTTCCAACATGTGCACTCACATAAATTTAAGAATGTGAAATTATGCTACTTCTGGCTAAGTATCTAAGTAGTCTTTGAATGTTAATTTATCTTTCGATGTCATTTACAGATCTGAGATAGCAAGCTTTAGAAAAACAATGGAAATTTACCTCGTTTAATCCCAAAGCTGGAAGAATCACATCTTGATATCGATACTCAGCATTGCTCACAATACCAACCTTGAGACCCTGTTCACGTAGCCATCTAAGAAATGGTTGAGAGTCTGGAAAGACAGTATATGGGGCAGATGAACCAAAGGATGCATATATGCGTCTGAAAATTTTCTCAAATGTCTCCTCATCATAAACATATCCAGCCTGCCAAAAAACAAACTTTCTGCATGAATTTTCACAGGTGGGATTGCAAATATTATGAACTTCTAATTCAATGCTCAATTTTGGTAGCTTAAATGCAGCTGAACACATCAATAAAGAGTGGAGTTAAACCTTTCTTAGCTCAGCAGAAGACAAATTTAGAACCAAACTAAATACCAAAAACTTAGCTATTATGACATTTAATACATCATACAACCAAAGTAATGACTTTCCAATGTCTTACCCTGACAAAAGAATCTCGCACACAGGTTTTCCACCACACAATGTTTGGCATTTTGGCTGCATGCCCAAAACAGGGATAGTTCTTTGCCATTTCCTTATATGCAAGCTTAAAGCCTTCGTGCATACGTTTGTAGTCTGGGCAAGGATGGCCTGCAGCTTTGGCTGCCATGCAATAATAGTCACCAAGCTCCCCTTTGTAAGCCATCAGGGTACCAGTAACATCTATAGTGACACAGCGTAACTTAGCCAACAATGTCATGGTTTGTTACGGGATTGTTTAGAACAATTTCCGATACAACAATACCAATATAAAATACACTGAACCTAATTTGGTAAAGCAGAGAACTCCTTCAAAACTGACAAGCCTGCATATGTGATTCCAAAATTACCTTGTTAATTTTAAAACAAAATTAAGTAATGAAAGAGCTTACATGATAATAAGACTTTGCAAGTAGTATGGTTGTTTATGAAAAGGTGGAGACAAGAGCAAGGGGAAAAATTGATACTATAAATGATATTATTGTGCAAAAAGAAATTTTCAAAATAACTATTAAGCTTGTGATCTACTAGATAAAACATGATGTGATATAAATATGAACAAAGTCAGGGATGCATACATAGCAGCCAGAAACATAAAGAAATGTATTCAATAGGCTACAAGTGAATATAAGGCATGCATACCAGCAAGCAAGCATTTTCTCAGGAAGGAAAAACCGATTTAAATAAATGAGTATTTTATACAAATATGAAAGTAGCAAAGTTACACCATGATATCCTTGAAAGATACTGTGTTTATGAAGGCAAATGAAATTATTCCCATATATCTGTTACAAAATCTATTGTATATATTTTATTCTTTTATCAGCACAAAAATCTCTTACAAAATCTATTATATATACAGAGAAAATATAAGGAAACATCTCAAGCAGAACTCATAACATAATTTAGAATGAACGAGGAACACACAGATTCAGGAATATTAAAAATATCTAGAATTGAAGCCTTTTTGCAGCTGGAAATGATTTAGGACATTCAATTACTTGCCAATGTGGTAAAACAATAACAAACAACTGAATTTAGTCTTAGATAGTAAAACACCACATTACTTCATCGTTCGATTCAAGCAACCACCACAAGTACCAACCCAAACAGGATCTTCAGATCAAACATTGCAAGGAGTGACGTATATTTGGTCATAATTTCACAAAATAATGATAGTAATAAGTTAGATTCCTGAAAAATGGTAGTCAAACCCAGCTTTCAGGAAGTTAACCGGTTCATTTTGAAGATCATTTCAGAAAAATATCGTACACTTTCATTCATGAACAAATTTTTTTATGGTTGGGCATCTAAGTAATGTCTTAATTTTGCATACAACTCCCATGATGAAGATAATATTTACACAGTTTCCAAAAACTATATTGTAAACTTAAAATCTTTTGTTACAATCTACAATCATCCAACCCAAGTCAAAAAATAATCATTATTTATCCTAAGCACAAGAAGAATATCTCACACAGACCAGCCCAGATTCCTCCCTAGACTCTTCAATCACCCAAGATCCATAATGAAAAGCCAAGATTGTATCAATGCATGTACAAGATTTCTGCAACAATTACCAATTACCAAAGAAGTACAATCTTGAAATCAACACAATCTTAAATTTGAATTAAACCACCCTCTGATTGCTGGTTAAAATACACATCAAAAGGATGTTCACTTCTGAATCTAAACCAATGGATACAATAAAACCCAAATCCTTATTTCTAGGCATGTCTGGCAAGAATAAAAGCAAAATCACAAGTTGGAATGTGTCAAATTGAACATGGGGTAAACACCGAGGCCAAACCAGCTCAGAGGTTAGAATAAGAAAAGAGTACTCACAACTATTAGATTTTTCATTTGTGAAAATGCCCAACAAGACATAAATTCAAAACAGAGCTCTGCAGAACAATAACAAAAGCAAGATCCAATCACCTGATACCACCATTGAAAGAAAAATATTCCATCCAAAACACACATGCAAACCAGAGTGTGCTTAGGTCAACACCCCACCAAACATATCACAAAAAAATTATATCTTTACAATCACCGAACACAAATGATAAAATTCAAATTCTGACTATCATATGCCCAAAAAATAAAATTCTTACCAGAAACTCAGAAAAGTGAAAAGTTCAGAACTTTGTGTCTAAATCATAAATGCTGCAGAAGATGACCGAACTCTCTCTACTATCATGAGAAACAAACATTGGGCACATTTTCATATGTTTTTTTTATTGGTGGGAAACAGAAGAGAGAGAAGCTTTAGCCGGTGATGGTGTTTCTTCCTTCTCAAACCAGAGGATCTTATATATGCATTGAGGAAAATCATCATATCTCAGATTTATTATTTAATAAAAGTTCTGTTCATTTTCTTTTCTTTCTACTTTTTTAAGCATCACTACTTTTGATATTGCCAAAATTATGTGTTAAGCAATTTGGTGTTGTTTTAATGAACTATTTTTTTTCAGAAAAAATGTTATTTCAGATTATAATAAATGTATGTTTGTAGATTAACTATAAATTAATTGAAATGTGTGAATATGAATGATAAAAATAATTAATGCTATTTTCTATTTTAAGATTCCATTTAAAAAAACTTTCAACACTGTTACTGTTACAAAGAGAAAGAATATATCTTTCTATAAAATTTAATTGAATTTAATAATTAAAATAAAAGTTATAGTATTAAAAATAATTAAAAACTATTCTGGTATGAGTTATAAAGTATTTAATATAAAAAAACAATAATTTTTACATATAGAAATTTAAAATTAAATATCTATTGCATACCTAATTTATATAATTAATATGTATATTATTGATTGAATTAAATAAGTGTAGCTTATGAAAAAATATTAATTTATAAAAATAACTTTGTAATAATTAAATATCCCTTCACACCTCTTGATACCATCTTTAATATTTATTAAACTTCATTAACAAAATTGTATAAGTCTCAATTAAATAATTTAAAACACTTAATTAATTAATCACTGATAATGCATTAATATATTTATGAGAATATACTGAAAATATTTCTCATGTAAAAATAATATGAAATTCTTACACTACTTTAAAATTTAACTTAGAATGTTCACTCTCCATGGGATGTTTCATGTTACAATTTGTTTAAGTAAAATACATTGTGCATTATAATCAGATCATAAACTTAAAATTTAAGTGTTATAAAACATTATATTAGAAAATATTAATAAAAATAACTCTAAATATTATAATTAAGACAAAAAAAATAAAATAAAACTTCTTGATATAACTATTGTATTAAAATAACAACTTTATGTTCATACTAGACATGTAACCTGCATAGATATTATTATTTTGATTAACTTACTTTAAAATTTTCATTTTATTATTTATTTCTAAAAACAAATATTATTTCTCATACCTCATCCATAATTTTCATTTTCATTCATCCGATTTTAGTCCTTCTGAAAGAAAAATCTACAATTTCAATTAAATTACCAAATTTACATATATATATAATATATTTTAATTTGATCTAGTTGAATTAATCAAAATATATAAAATTGAATATAGATCAAATTATGAATTATGTAAAAAGATTTTAAAAATACAAAACCAAAAACATATATAAAAAAAAATATAATTTAGTTTTGAATACAGATTATAAAAATATTTTCTTACGCAATTATGAAAAGATAAACTATTCATGTTATTCTATGTATAAAATTAAAATTTATTTCAATTATATTTTCTCATTATTTCCTTGTTGTACTAATTGGTACAAATGGTACTAGTACTAATAATACCAAAAAAAAATATTTTCATTTTTTTTCTTGAAGTTTACATCACTAAAGTATTTAACCATTTAAAAATATTTGTATTAAGTAAATTAATTGTGATATACTATTAAATTAAGTGTTATTAATTCTTAAACTACATAAGCAAATTCCTTCAAGACGAGAATGTTAGAATGGTAAAAAATGGTTTATTAAAGGATGATTAGTGTAAATAGATAAAATATGAAGGACTAGAGAGTAAAACATGAATGGTAGGAGAAAGAAAACCATGTACTGTGGTCGCGGTTTTGCTGCGGTATTTAGTGAAAAAGCAATGTTCGGTGAAAGAAAACCGTTTGCTGCCAAAACCATGACCTAAAGAACAAACCCAACTCTTGGAAATACAAATAACTTTTTGTTTTTTGTTTTTTGTTTTGATTGTTTTCAAAATCTATGACATTTTCACAGCTTTAAATTATTGGTTATCCAATTTCCAAAATGTATTTTCCTTTCCAATTTCCAAATGTTTAACCAAATTGGTTCTCATGTTCAATATTTTTAGGGACAAAAGATTCCGTGTAAAACTAAGGTTGTTATTACCTAAAAAGTTTCTGATTAAGTAAATGGATATTTTTGATCAAATATTATATTAAAGTTAAATAGAAATACACTTTTTTTAATACTATACAGAAATAAATAAAAGATGTAGTCTATAAAATGTTTATTCGAAGGATTTGAGACATATTTTCGTCCTCATCATCACTGCATCTTATGTATTGTTCGTTTTGGAGATGTTCCGTCACAGTTTAGTCTATAAAAAACGCTTCAATGGGTTGAAAAAAGAAAGAATATATAACTTATCATTGAACTCGTGAGATTATATTCACAAAATAAATATATATATATTATTCTCTATTACAAATAAAAGATGCAAAATAAAAATATATTATAGGATTTTTTTTTAAAAAAAATTGCATATTTATAAACATATCTACATAACTTCTTATTGATATTTTTAAAAAATATATTTATCAATACATATATTTGGTTAAGTTAGAAGTTATCATAATCATTATTGTTGTATATTAACAATTATAGTTTAAAAAATACAAATTGGATAAATTAATCATTAAAAATATTTTACATCAAATAATTATATATATATATATATATATATATATAAAAGTTTCAAAAGAAGTCAACTAAAATTTTCAATTCAAAAAATCAAATTTGGTACGAATTGGGTTTATGTTGTTAAATTTATGTAATATATGAAAATGCAAACAATAAAATAGAATTTCACTTTTATGAAAGTAACATATTTATAATTCACTAAAAAAAGCTTAGGATAAAATAATTTAATCAAATTTACAATTCAATTGATCATCTAACTACATAAATAATTAAGTTTCAAACATACCTAATTTTCTTAAAACTCACCTCATTACCTACCCTAATTCAAAATATAAATTAACCACTCTTATGTGAAATCATCTTACTCTCCAAGACATATAACTATAACTATAGAGACAAAAAAGATAGAAAATACTACAAAATTTCTTAAATAACTCATAAAAAGTCAAACATAACAAATAAATATATTACCACAAACCATATTAATAAGAATTAATCTTTCCTAATTGAGCATGCATGAGTCAAATTGAGTACCATATATAAAAACAAAAAGATAAGAGATTTGAAATACAAAGAGAGAGAAAAACTTACCATTCTAAATGGGGAGGTGTATTTTAAATATATATATATATTCACAATTATTAATTAGAAGATAAAAAAAATTAATAATTATAATGAATAATATATATATAACAAAAGTTAAACTCAATTGTCAACTTCGAGCATTAATATTTAATCAATAACTATTTAAATTGATAATTAAGTTTCAAATTAAAAAACTAAACCCTATATCCTAAACAACACTAATTTCTTAGAGAAGTTTTTAAGATAAGTACTGTGTTTGACAAGTCTTCAAATCTCATATCCACTCATCTTTATCCCTTGATCAAGAATTTAAAAGTGGTAATTTATTTTTATAAAAAACTGAAATTTTTTTATAATATATATTGTTTGAGTAGAAGAAATTTAAAAAATTGAAATTTTAAATTTGATGAGAGCAATCGTATTTATTAAAATTACAAATTTTCAAATTTTACTTAAAAGTTAAAATTTTCAATTTTTCATATTTCTCAAATTCATATTACTTTTCTTCACATTTTATCTTTAATTTAATTTTCCTTGGGACTTAACGTGAGGTTATTTTAAGTTGAGAAATTACTTCATAGCATATATGTCAATATTATTCTTTTCTAATAGTTTATTATTTATTTTTTTACCAATACTAATTATGTTTTTTCAATGTCAATTAAAAATATTTTTTTGTCCAAATCAATAAAAAAATTGGTAAAATTAATCCTCAAACCAATGACAGTATAAAAATAAGTAATAAGTTTGATCGATATCATTCTTAATAATTATGGTTGACACCAACTCAGATAAATCTCAACTCTAAATTACCCATTCATGGAAATAAGAACATATAATGAAAAAGAAAGAAATTAAAAAATAAAACTTATTGTGTCTTTTACCATTAGACTTTTACATTTTACCGTTGAAGTTTTATTTTGATGAGTTTTACCACTAATATGTTTTAATTAATGTCATTTGTTTGATGTGAAAAATAGATTTTAAAATATGGTTATCAGATTTTAACTTTTAATTTAAGATTTCAATTTAAAATAATTTTAAAATAAAACTTTCTAAAATTATATAAATATTTGGATTTAAACAAATAATTACTATCCTTATCTTAGCATGAATAACTTATCTGCCGTTAACAATACAAATAATAAACTTTTATTATTATTTTAATTTCTTATAGTGAAAAAACATTATTATCGTATTAAATTTTGTTATTAAAACTTCACATAATATAATTAATAGAAAAGAGTAGTAACGAGTGTATGAGATTAAATAAATTAAAGAAAAAGAGATGAACTTATAAATAGAAAGAGACAAAAAATACAAGGTTGAATGGATACGTCTAGATGATGTTTGCTCTGCTGCTTCTTCATCCTCATCCACCTCCATAGATTTTCATATTTCCAAAAATGCTCCTCTGTAATATTTTGGATTACATAATCCGGAAGTTATTTTTCAAATTTGTAATTAGCTTTCAGATTATATAATCCGAAAGTCTTTTTTCAGATGCATGATTACTTTCCGGATTACATAATCCAGAAGTTTTTTTTAACTTCTGGATTATGTAATCCGGAAGTCTTTTTTCAAATGCATTTCTGGATTACATAATCCAGAAGTTATTCTATGGGGGTGGCACAAGAAGGATAAAAATGTATTTTCATGTTGTGTATGGAGGTGCCAGAAGAAGATATGGAGGTGCAGGAAGAAACAGTCTGTTTGCTCACTAAAGAAAAAAATATTAAGGATGAGAAAGTGGACTGCACTCTGCGGGCCTGCGGCCTGCTGAGAAAAATGTAGGGTATTGTTGGCTTCTTTTTCTTGCACCCATACGTTTTTCTTCCTGCACCTCCATAATTTTTAAAATTTCAAAATTGACCCTGACCTATTATTTGAGAAGGAGCACTGGAGTTTCTTTGCCACTGTTTATCTTCTTCACTCATCTCAGGTGTTGGTGCAGGATTTTTGTAGTTGTGCGAAGCATGGTAGAGGAGTAGGCTACGTTGTTGAAGTGTTGTTTGGGTTCTAGAGATAAAAATTAAGTTTTTTTTTTAAATCATTGGTGATTATGGAGTTTTTGTGGTTACTAAAAATCGAGATTGAGTAATGTGCTATGGATTCATCAATCCATAATTAAATAATGTGCTACGGATTCATCAATCTAGAATATTACCAAAAACAACAATTCGAAATATTACCAAAATTACCAATCCAAAATTTTATCGAAAGCATCAATTCGAGATTTCTGCGGATTTCATAATCCAAAATGTGAAAAAACATATACGGATTCTTTATTTGTTAAAACTACTGGATTGCATTATCTGAAATATTATAAATGAAGTGTGGAAACGAAAATCCGAAGAAAAAATAGAAGTACATATCCAAAAATCATAAGTTCTACTTACTTCAGGTTGTCAAGATCACCCTAAAGCATTAAGAGATGTGGAGTTCTAGAATGGCGTAGCACGAAATGGAAATCTAACGAAAATACAAAGAAAAAATAGAAGTGCATATCCAAAAACCATAAATTATACTTACTTCAGGTTGCCAAGATCACCCTAAAGCATTAAGAGATGTGGAGTTCTAGAATGGCGTAGCACGAAATGGAGACCAGGAGTTTTGGCTGCGTTGGGAAGAAGAAAATGAAAGTGAGATTTCTAGGGGTTTTAGGAATTAGGGACGTTTTAGGGTTTTTAAAAAAATAACAAGTTTTAGTCTTTGCATACCGTTGTGGGGGTGCAGGAAGAAAAACGTAGGGGTGTAGGAAGAAACTTCCTAGATTGTTTATTCCAATTCACTAGCCTGCTTAGGCCCGCCTCAAATAACTCGCAGCCCTTGGGGGCCAAGTGCGGGGCGGGTTGGCCCGCATGATCTCAATGATCAGTAAAACTTAAAAATTTTACAAATTTCTTTTTGCATCCCCATATTTTCTTTATGCAGCCTCATATTTTACATTATGAAATTTTTACTCCCATCTTATCATGTGTCATGAGAATACTATTGTGAGACCATTTACCTAATGCATCTAAATAAAAATAATTAAATTTATTCAAAATTTCTATTTAAAAATTATTTTTTATTAATTTCTAAAAAATTATGTGGATTGGCCCGCACGCTCGTAGACCAACCCTTATGCGGGGGTGTTAGTAAAACCAGTCCACATATTCTATGCGAGTTTGTAGGCCAAATGCGGAACGAGCTAGCCCGTATTGTCATCCCTAAAAAAAATCCTAAGAGATGTTGGTGCAACAACCATAACATCTAGATACTTTTATTAAACAATACTAATAAATTGAAAGAAATGAATAAATTATATATATTTCAATATAACTAGTTATATGAATAGTAACAAAACTTTAAACTTTGACACTTCTCCTTTAATTTTAAGGTTGCATCTTTATAATTTGGTATAATATAAAGCAATTTTATGATTTGATTCTTGAACAAACTTACTAGACGATTGGGACAGGTAAGAGTATTAAATTTTGGAATGATTTATGGTGCTCCCCAATTTGCTTGTCTATTTTTGTAGGTATACCTTATAGGGAGAGGGTCAACTTGGTCTTTAATGTTCTCAAGTTTGGAATGGTAATTCTTGACATGAATTTGTTTCTCTTCTCCCTTTTGCATATCTTTTTAAAGACATGATCATTCTTCAAGATGATGATGTGCCTAATTGGACTTTAGAGGAGAATGGTGGCTTTTCCTTGCAAGTTCCTTTCTCACCCAGGTAACTCTTGTAATTGGGGTAAGTTAATATGGTCTCATTCTATTCCCTCTACTAAATCTGTAATGCTTTGGAAAATTCTTCGTTGGAGGTTTCCCACTATAAAGTGATTTAGAGTAGATCTACTCCATGTGTTCCTTGTGTGAAAAACATGGAAAATCTATTTAGCACCTCTTCTTTGAGTGTCCTATTGTCACATACATTTGGAGTAGGCTTCAACAGATTTTTCCTACTGCTAATTTTTCTTCAATGGATGATCTTATTATGCTTATCAGAAAATTACTTTTAAACTTTCTCATATTTTCAGAGAAGTAGGTTTTATTCATCAGCATGATCAGGTTTGGCATAACAGTATGCCTCCTAGTATTCTTTTAGTGTTTTTTCATAATAGGTGTAAAACTCCTATGTTTCGCTTGTTTAATATTGTATTGCTTTCTTATATATGGGTCTTTGTTTAGTCCTTCCATACTTGCTATGTATTCTTTTTTTTCTTTTTTTAATAATTTTTTTCTCTTCGTATGATGGTGGATAAATGTTGAAATCTAGTGTGTCAGCCTAACATGACAATTTTGATAATGATGTCTAACATATTTTTTTTTTTAAAAAAACGAAGTTGCAACTACGCAAACAATTCCAATAGAATCTATTAAACATACGAATCTCTCTTGTTTTAAAATCTTAATAATTATGTTTACAAACTAAATTTCAGTTCTGCAAGATTTAACCTAGTGATTTATTCTTTCATTAAATGAAACCTTACTTCTAAATTAAATGAAACCTTACTTCTAAATGTTTGATTTTTTTCAGATTTGTTGGATGCCTTGCTAGATAATGGCAGATTTTTCACCTGTAATTCTTCCGTCAAAGCATCTAATCAAACTACATAACATATAATTTTAGAGGCTACAATATATTCAATCTCAAAAGATGACAATGCTAGAAAATGTTCATGTATAAAGGACAAAATATTTTTCATGAATTTCTTTTATAAAATGTTAATGTTAAGACTATGGTATGAGCCTTTGGGTACCTAAGCATTGAAGAACATGGGAGGATATCCAAAGTTTATACTAATGACCTAAGACGAATCCGAATAAGATTTGGTTCTTGTTCCTTTCTTTATTGTGACAGTTACATTTGAACTTTGACCACAAATCTTCATTCCCATTCCTTTATGTTCAACCATTGTGAATGGACATAACTCAATCATTCTCATAAACTATTTTGAACCAAGACAATCCATGGCCAAGAGTTGCACTTGCACATAAACTCTACTTCACAATTCCACCATATAGTTTGGAATCAAATATGGTTTACCTTGTCTTTTTCAATCTCCTCCAAAATCAATTATATCATCATTCAAAACACTACTAAAAAAATCATTAAATAAAAACCAATTTTAGAGACTAAAAATAATTAGTCACTATATTAATTAGATTAGATACTAATTTAAAGACTAAAAAAATTATTAGATTCTAAATTAATTTTTATTACTAATAAATAGTCTTTAAATTAGTATCTAATTAGCTATCAAAGTTTTAATTATCAATTATTTAGATTTTAAATTTAGTAGCAAAAATCTTAATAACTAATTAGATACTAATTTAGAAACTATTTATCAATAATATAAACTAATTTAAAAATTAAATAATTTTTTTAATTTCTAAAATAATATCTAATTTAATTAATATAATTTAATTAATATAGAACTAATTATTTTTAATCTCTAAAATTGATTTTTATTTAATAATTTTCTTGTAATATTTAATAATTTAAAATAATATCTAATTTAGTCAATATAGAACTAATTATTCTTAATCTTTAAAATTGATTTTTATTTAATAATTTTTTTTATAGTATTTAATGATTTTCTTGGGTGAAAGACAAGATTTTTTTAATGATTTGTTACTTTTCTTTTAACTTAAAATACAACAAAATATATATGCCATGAATTTGATTCAACAAAGCAAGGATTAAGAACCAAGCATTTGTGTGGGAACAAAAATCCATGCATTCACCAACATTTTATATTATCATCATCTAACATGAACTCCTTGTGTTTTTACTTTGACGATGTATGATAAACATTCTATAACGATTAGATGACATTTACACTAAAATTATATACCTATTAAAGTAAAAAGTAAAATCAGTCATAAGCTTTTTCCGACAGTGACAAAGAAGATGCAGAACAAGTTGGAGCCGTTTCCTGATAACAGGATAACTAAAACCAAAAATTCAATTACACAACTATAAGAAGACACAAACAACTAAAGAAAAAAAGAGTTAACTCATGAATTAACTCAATAAATTAACCTATAATTACAAGCTATAATATCTATTTATTGCTTTACACAGTTATCATATCACTCATGATAGATTTTCCAGAAATGACAAGGTTGCTAAACCAGCTGCCCAGACATCATTATCTAGCACATGCTCTTGTGGAGAGTGACTGATGCCTCCACGACATCGCACAAACAGCATTCCCACCTGTTCAAATCCTCATTCATTGTCAGATTCTGCAGAGTAAATTACATCTCAAAACCTACAGTCAAGGAACAAAAATGTGTCACCTTTGTTAAGTGGGATATTGCCATTGCATCATGGCCTGCTCCACTCATCAATGTTGGCACTTCATCCTGAATGTCACCCTCCATCTTCTTTAGTGCAGAATAAGTTGCAGACTTGAGCTGAGAACTCAGATCAGAATCACAAATCACAGCACCTGCATCATGCTGAAGTCAACACAACAAAGTCATTGATTGTTGTTAGTTAGGTAGCATAGACACTGATATAATACGGATGCAGACACAAACACAGAAATACATATAATTTCTAAAAAATTATGTGGATAAGTACGTGTCAGATTATTTTGTAACAGAAAGATGTTTTTCATGGTTGGTTTAAAAGGATTTGTTCCTTATTTTTATAATCATAATAAAAATTTATACAATAAGTTTGAGTTCTTAGAAAATTAATGTATTTCTCCTTTTTAAAATTGTGTTAGAACCGTGTTAGAATGGTCAGAAATCCAATAAATATTTTTTAAATTAGACACTTCATCGATATGTGTCTTATGAGTGTCGTACAAGTGTCGGTGTTCAATACGTATGTCGGACACGAACACGCCATTTAAAAAGAGTGTTTGAGCCTCATAGGTTGTTAGTACAATTCATAAAACAAGTGAGGAAAACAAAAGAAGGCCAGCCAAACCTTGTGTTCAATAATGCAGGATACTGAACGCTTGTCACATATTTGGTAAATTTGTTTTGATAAATCATAGATAACAGCTTCACGTCCAAGGTCATCAATTGCTCGAATGTCCACGGTATATGTAACCTACAACAAGTAAAAAATTCAGTCATCATGAGCCTCAACTACACAAATATGAAATGATGAGACACGCCCACTTTGACATTCCAGGGTCAGCGCATTTTAGAAATTCATCGCTTGCCTGGCCTGGAATGACATTACTGGCACTTGGCCATGTTGATATCTCTCCAACAGTACAGACAAGTGAGCTTGACAGTGATTTCACTGTTGAATCACTGCAATGAGCATCATAAGAAAGGAATTCTTCAGGATGTTTACAGAGGCTTTCCAAGACTACAATTTGTTCTGCAGCAGCTGCCATTGGATCCTGGCGCATGGACATTGGCACTGTTCCAGCATGGCCTTGTGATCCTCTAACTGTAACCTGCATGGTTTGTTTATGTATGAATTATAAACCAACATATATAGATATGAAAGTTTATTTAGATACACCAACTTATAATAGGTAGTTGAGTATTGGATTTGACTCCTAAGTGAGTAAGGATACAATGCACAATCTCAGTCAGTTGTTGATAAGAAGATCAATAGTTGATATTCCAACACATTCATAATTTGTTATGCATGTGCATACAATATTAACCATTGATGTTTTTATCAACAACTAAGACTACTTACTTTATCCTCTAATGTGAGTTACTTTAGATGAGCCAAATCCTTGGTTGACAAGTTCAGATCATATGTTTCACACGCATGAAAGATTAAAGTCTTGTTTGTTAGAAAGACAATTTAGCAAATCAGTTGTATCTTGTTGGGTTCACACAGAAGCAACACCACAACTGATCCAAGTAACAATGCACATTAGAACACACGACAGAAAATTTTAATTGTAACATGCCTTCAATCGTGTCTGCCCAGCTATGCCTTTAACCACTCCAAGTGGGAAACCAACTTGTTCTAGCACAGGACCCTGCTCAATGTGAACCTGCAACATGTAATAAACATCCAAGCAAATTTTCATGAGCTTATTGGTGAAATTATTGAGAAAAATAGCTCAAAAGATGAACAATGAAAATTTTATCACACCTCAACATAACCCCAAACGGATTTTGGGTCATACTTGAGCTTTAAAAGACTTTCCTCTGTAATGTCTATCGAGTTCTCCTTAAGAAAATCTTTTATCATTACATCCCTGAAAGAGGTATATGAATAAATATAACGATGATACAAAATTTATTATAAATGTAACTAGAAAGTTGCAAGGTGAAACCTCTTATCAGATATCTCCAATGTTGTACCAGGCAAAATACCAGCAATAGCACCACTGCCCAAGAATGTAGTTTGAAATCTGACACCCTCTTCATCACTAAATGCAATCACCTGAAGCATTAGAAAGATAAGATGGCATCAATAAAACAGTAGCATAGTTCCAACATTTCCATATATATTTCTGACTATCTTTTTCTCAGTGCACATCATTATTACCAAAGGAAGCAATAAATTAATGTGCAGTGAGCACAAACATGTACTCTTTTACTGCAAACTTATATCAGTTACTTGACTAACCTCAACGGGGCGCTTTAGCTTTTCCAGTTTTCCATTGAAATGCATGGCCTTCAAGGCAGATATTGCAGAGACTATTCCTAGGGATCCATCAAACATCCCAGCATCAACAACAGTGTCCTAATATCCATCATTAAAATGGATCATCACTATTGTCAAGGAAAGGTTCAATTTTATTTAAACAAATTGAGGGAACAAAGGCCTCACCATGTGAGAACCAATCAATAAAGCTTCAGCATTTGCGTTTGCACCATCGACTCGACCATGTACATTTCCCATTTGGTCCACCCAACTGCAAAGAACAAAAGTATCAGTCATGTCTTCAGAAAAACTATTGAGAGTTGAAGAAGTTAGAAAGCTAACGTTCTCAAACCAGCATCCTCCATCCATTTACGAATAAGAATAATTGCCCTCATGGATGCAGGACTCAAGAATGTCCTCTCCAAATAACCTTTGCCATCACTCACCTGTATATCCAACAACAACATTAACTTCCAAGAATAAACAATTTACAGTGAAGTGTAAGTAATGAAATAAGCAATATAGATAACATAATGCTGCACGTTTCTTTCAATGATATACTTTAAAACTGACAGACACTGATGTTATCTGCATTTTCCTGTATGGATATGGATCATTGAGGTCAAGAACAGAAACTCATTGATGTATGAGTAGAAATATAAATGAAAAATTATCAAGGTAAAGCTGAGTTCAGATAAGTCACCTTCCCAAGCTCGTAAAGCCTCGCCACTGCCTCGTCTCTTAGAATCTGTGGAAACAAATCATCTCTTTTTTCTAAATCTCCTGTCTCAATACCTAATCATTTCAAATAGGTACTTAGCACATTCACGCAATCAATCACATCCATCGACAAGAACAAACAAAACTACCTTGTGCTTCCCGTTTTCTTTACTCCTTTTTTCTAAATTAACTTGCGCCAGTTACACACAATTTTCACTACAAATTATGAAGAAAAAAAATCCCAATTGCCATAAAAACCAAGATTGTTACATCATCCTCTTTCTCTTTTATATTGACTAATTTTAATTTCAAAATCTGACCGACAAGAGTAGCATACCCCTCCTACCAACACCCTACCCATTTCAGACACAACTTGAACTCAGATGTCCCAATCTGAATAATAAATTATTATAAATCATCTTGTCAACACAAGCATCTCCAGTGAACTAACAAGTGTCATGAATAGACCCATTAGCACCACGCAACATACAGCAACCAAACAAAACACAAATTTTTCTGATCTCACTCTCCTCAGTCCTCACACAAACGCCATCTCCATGTGAATCAGGTGTCAACTCATCCACAGGCCCAACACAAGCCCAGAAAGGCACACCCAGAGAGATGGTCAAAGGGAGAATCGCAATACAAGGACCCACATGAATATTTTATCAAAAAAAAGACTCCTTTTTGCATAAGCTGGCTGAGAGAGATTCAAGGTGACGCCAGAAACGGGAGAATCTCAACCGTCAACACGCTGAGTGTGCCTTTTCTGGGCTCTGTTGCATCGAAATCTGAGAGAGAGAGAGAGAGAGAGAGAGAGAGAGAGAGAGAGAGAAAGAAAAAAGAGATCTTGTGCTAACATCATGGAAACGGAATCTGAATCCTTAAAAGGGTGACTTATGTCTTTGCACTTCATGCAGAGACTCTACCGCAACAACAAAAGCAAAAACACAACAACCTTATTTTTGGTTTTTTTATTCTCTGAGACAACTGTAAAGGAGAAGAAAAGAATTACCAGAGAACATGGAAACACATGAAAGAGCTGAGAGGAGGCAGAAGAGAAGGAAGCAAGAGTGAAGAGAAGTGGTGGTGGTGGTGGTGTAAGACATGGTGGTGGGTGGTGGTGGCGGCTGTTTATGGTTGGAGAAAGCAAAAGCAGAAGAAGCTAAGCTAAAACTGAAGGGTTTAGCTTTAGCTTAGCTAGGCACCAATGCTTCCCAATCTCAAGGACCGAGTGAAGCACAGGGAATAATATGAATTTGTGGTGGAAGTGTTGGCGGCTCACCAACGAACCCGTGACATGCACGAGCGATGTTGCATTGTGGTGGGGCCCCCTCACTCTCTTCTCTCTCTTCTCTCTCTCTGTAACTCTAAAGTGTTAGTGTTGCTTTTGCATCTCCATGTGTTAGCAGCTGCAATTATCCCTTACGTAACTCCTTCAATTATATTCATTCATTCATATTTACTTCAACCACATTATAATTTCCTTTCATTTTTATTACTTCAATTACATTCAACTTTTTTTTTTTATATAACTGTTTATGAGTATTGAATACGTGTCAACACAAACACAAACACACCATTACACATCATTTAAAAGACGTGTTCGAACTTCATAGGTTATATAATAAAAATATAATTTTTATTTTAAAAATATATACATAAATTATCATTAAAATAAGTGAATAATGTATTTTATTACTTTTGGTTTGATGATTTTGTTTCAATGAAATTGTGTTGGATGTAAAATCTATACACATTAAATTTTTTCGGTTTATATTCTTGAATTGATCATTCTGATTTAAACTAATAAGACTACTTAAATTTTAACAAATTTTCTATTTTGGAAAAGGTTTTTAATTCTAAGGAGTCATTCATATCCTAACGCATTTTCTACTTAGTATAAGTTCATACATTCTAATACATTTTCTGTTTTCCTTAAAAAACACATTTCCTATTTTAGTATAATCTATATCAAAGTTAGAAAATAATAAATGAATAAGGTTATGTTCTTAATCCTGAAATGACTTCTTACCTTCTAAAGTTAATAAAAGTAACTGATGGAAAAAAAAGTATGACATACCAAAGTTAAAAATGAGTTTTATTTTGTAAAAAAATAAACAAAAATTTAAGATTAAACACTATAAGAAAAAATGATTTTATAAATTAATTTATTAATTTTTAAAATAATAAAATTCATATTAATTTAATTAAAGATTAATTTAAATATATACCGGTTGGTATTGTACAAGCCATTCACTTAGCTTCGGTGACCGACCGACCACATTGATATGCATTAAAGATGCTAAATAAATGACAACAATAATAAATATGAAAATTCCCTGTGAATCGTGATCATATCTCATCAAATCCGGTTAACACCTCTCGAGAAATCAACTAACAATGATTTAGTAAAAAATATTAACTCATTACAGATATTCTAACATTATCCAAATATACCAAAATATCTTCTTATGAACCAGGGATCATGCTAGAAATCAGCAAACACTAATTCGGTCAATTACAGGAAAGGTTCATAATTAAACACTATAAATTAATTCTTTAGAGAGATGTAACACTTTAATCAGTTTTCATTATACACTCTTTACACAAAGTACTTATTTGATCGAAATACCTTTTTCAGGTCAACCCCGACTGAATACCAACAATTAAAGGAAGAAACTTGAAGTGAGGAATGAGAAGCTAGCCGTCATATCAACAATTGTACAACAAGTTCCAAATACTATCTAGACTCACTTTGTCTATATAGGTACAAAATATAAAATAGTAAGTAACTAAAACTTGATAAGAAAAAATTAATAAAAAAAATAAAATATAAAATGTTAGAATTTTTTTCAAAATTAAAAAAATTATAAAATTATAAATAATTAAAATATTATTTTTTATTGAATTATAAATTGTAACGTAGTGAAATAAACATTTTTGTTTTATCAGATAAATATTTTTGTTTTAGTAAAGTGTGTGAGGTAACTTTTCCTTAAAAAGGAAAGAAAAAACTATAAAAAAAAGTTAGTTGGAACACTGCCCAATGGTAAAAGTTACAGAAATAAATTCTAATATTAAATAATATTTTTTACTTTTATGGAGACTTTAAACAAGGAGTGGAGGAAAAGGATTTAACAAAATCTTTCAATTTTAAACAAATTTAAGAAAACAATAAAGAGTATATTAAATAGTATAGGTGGGCAATATTTTATTTTTATTATTATTATTATTATTATTATTATTATTATTATTAATTCACACTCTTATACACTTTCTTTTTAAATTAAATTTAAGTGAAGTTCAAGCTTTCATTTTTCAATTGGTAAGTCTCATTCCCAAATTAAACGAATAATGTAAATTTATAATGTCGTGATAGAGATTGTGTTGGTGACGGTTTTTATTACACTTTAATTTAAATCACAAGAAGTGTACAAATATTTATATTACTAATAAATAAAAATGGCCATGCATAATAAGATTATTAAATTTTATATTAAATACTTTAAATCTCATGTTTAAAATAATTTGTAATTGAATAAAAATGTAAAAATCTAAACTTTGTATTACTAATTAGATTTAGCGACCTCAATAAATACTTTTTAATGTATCAATAAATAAATACATTGAAAATAACACTATTTTTATAATCTTTTAGTTGTAGGAAGCATTTTTATAAAGAATGTAATTAATATATATTTTTACAATTTATTAACTTATTACTCATGTTTATGATATATTATATTAATTAACTATTTGTTCTCACACGCGCTCTCATAAAGTTGTAATTAGTGTTTAGAAAGAAAATAGTAATTTGTATTCTCTTTGTATTATTTATGAAGCACACGGCTGTTGAAAATAATGTTTCTGGTCGCGTCTTTCTAATTATTTGGTGTAAAAATTTGTCCGTTAGTGGTAGTTAGGTTAAGTTTATAATGTTATATATATATATATATATATATTATTTTTTTTGATAAATTTTATTTTCTTTAGTTTTACAAAATATATACTTTAGTAAATGGACATAAATATTTAAAATCCATTTAAATAATTTTCAGTTTTATTGGATGTAAGATAATGCAGGTGAATATTGTGTATTTTCTTTCGCTTTCTTTTTATTTATTTTTACTTTTCCTTTTCGATTTTTAGTGGATTTGTATAAGGATTGAGATAACTTTAAAGTGAAGGTTACGTGTAATACTAAAAAATATGTCTTCTATGACAATAGGTATTTGATGTTAAAAAAAAATACGATAATATTTTCATAAATAAAAAATATATATTTGGTTATAAATTATAGTGGCAGTAGCAGAAGGAAGGTTTGTTGTGAAAAGAGAATTTAGAAATTGGGACATTATTGCATGAGGAGAGGGAGGGGACGATAACAAGCATGAAGATGCTGACTTTTGATTTGGAGGATTAGAAATAGTGTTCAAGATTTTTTTTTTCAAAAATAAACTCTCCATGATGTAGTTTCTCCAATGATTGGGTAGAAATCAACCTTACAATAAATATAGAATCTCTAAAATAATTAATATAGAAAAATTATCTTATAGTAAAAATGTAAGAGGGTATGGGAAGAAAATGTGTGGTGGTCGAAAAGAGTTGATGTTCGTACTAATGAAGAGTTAAGTTATTGATGATTAGAAAAGACGATGGTTCTAACTATTGTTGGTTAATATAGAATGTAATGTTTTATATTTTTTTTTTCTTGCATGTTGGTTTTCTTTCTTCTTTTCATATTTGATGTTGCATGAAAGACTTCTATAAACATGATTTTAAATGTTGTCCTTGCACCAGTATTGATGTAATTGGTTTATTGTTGGCGTTGTTTGTCATGTTCATCGTCATCGTTTGTTATTGCTCAATTATTTGTCGTAATAGTTTTGTTCATTGTTGTGCTACTACCACCATTATCACACTACTAGTTCGTCTTTTGACATTTATTTGATCTTTGACTTTTATTTGATCTCTGGCTTTCAACTCCGAGCGAAAAGTGTATTTGAAAAGGTTATTTAACGCTTAGATAAGTTATCATATTTGGATACAAAAGTTTGTGATAATGATGTACATTCTTTTTGACAATTGTGTTTATCTATAGGATCTTGTTAGACTCTATTACCTTTGGACGTGACTAACATGTATATGAGAATTCTCATTAACATTACCTAACTTTTTGTAGAATTTATCTTACCTTAATTCGTATTATCTTAACATGAATTTTTTTTTATAGAAGTCAATCAATAAAAATATGTCCTAAAATCATCATATCCCAATCAATACAAGTACTAACAAAAACAGATGATTCTTATAGTATGGTTAGAAAATGATTTATTTAATTTAATTTTAAAATTTGTTAGAAACATTTTAAGATATAGTATACTATTAATAGTAAAATAGTTTAAATCAACAAATAAATATATGCTTGCAAACATGTTTTTAGTCACTTGAAGAAGGAAAATGGCTGGCGTAAAAACACATTGTTATAGATCATAAATATTCCAATACCCTCAACATTAGAAAAGTGAAGTTTATATTACACTATAATAAATACACCATTATGTATACAAGTTAAAGTAGTCCCCTTCAAAGTTCATAAATGAAAGCCTTGTCCATTCATTTTGGTAGTTAATGTATTTTTTTTTATAAATAAAATCAACAAATTAGATATCATACATGTTTTCAAATAATGACACAGTGGATTGTATCAATTATTTAAATAAATAAATAAACTGAATTTTTTTTATAATTATGATTTGAATTTTTATTTTATTTTATTATAATAAATATAGAAAAAAAATGTTAAAGATATAATTAATTAATCATATCATTATTATATATGTCCTCAATTATATTTGTTATGTTAAAGACATAAAATATTTATATTCAAATTTTCGTATAAGAGCGAAAAAAATTAAATTTTATTTTTTCTTTCTATTTAAATAGTAAAATTGCGGTTTTTTTAATTATTATATCGAAACAGTCTTAAATGGTATTAATGAATTTTATCGTAAATTTATTGTATTAAAGAAATAAGAATATTTTATTGTGGAAAGGTAGTACTGGAGCAAAAAATAAAAGGACATAATCGAGGCACAGTGTACTGTTTTTGTTATTAGATTAAAAAAATGATATAAAAATGGTGTAAAATAATAGTATAATAAAAAAATGATTTATGGCATGAGAGGAATATGCATGTTGACGCGTTTTCCACAACCGGAATCGGTCTGTTGTCAAATTCCTAAAGATACGAATGGACCTACACAGTTTATTCATCTCTCACTTCCTCCACATATTCATATTCATATCCTCATCCTCAACTTTTCATTCACACAATTTACTATTTTAGAGCCTTTCTATAATCACTATCATCTCCACACTTCCTAGATAATCTTCCATCAAAATCTATTTTTTTTTTATTTATAAGAAAATTTGTAATTAGAGTTTAGAGTTTAAGATTTAGGATTTTCGATTTTCGTAAGTTTTATATATGTTAATATAGTTTTATAGTCTTATATTGCTTAGGAACTGAGATTGAGAATAATTTATATATTTTTTTTGTTCTTTAGTCTACTGTAGATGTTTTGTGACAGAGCACCGACAGTCAAAACAGATAGTATCTCATATCTGATAATTGACCCTAATAATATTATCTTTTAGAATTGTGTTTGGAACAACTTGTTTAACACATTTTTGAAAATTTCAAAATTTATTTTTTAAAGATAAAATTACATTTTTAATCATAAATTTAAGGTGTAGGTGGATTGTGTTAAACAACGAAGTAATTTTGGATGATAAATTTAAAATCACAAATCTAGAATAATGTTTTGGATGAAGTAAAAATATTTTTCTATATTAAAAAGAATTATATTAGAGAAATGTTTTATAATGAAAAATAAAATAAAATATATATATATATATATAAGTTGAAGTGTAAATAAAATATAATATATAATGAGATTTACTTTTGTAAATTAATATAATATATTGCAATGAGAATGAAAGTGGTCTAATTGAAGTAGTATATATAATATTATATGATGTTATATATCATTGTGTTTCTCTAACAAATGATGACTTAGGTGTTATGAAAGAATTTTAATTGGTTAACGTTATTTATAGAAAATACTAATATGAAAAAAAAGTAAGAAGCTAGAAAATAATTTTATAGTAAAGTTGGTATTATTAAAATCACATTTCAATATTTTATTATTAAAATAAAAAATTTATAAAAATAGAAAGATCAGTTATTCAAGTTTTATTTAAAATAATCATTGTTTTTTTAGAAAAAAAAATTCTTCTCGATTTCCTCTCTGAATTTTTAACTCAATCTTTCATTAGATTGATGAACGAATGTCACAGTTGGAGTCTTGAAATTGAATAAAGAAAAATTGCCTAATTAGATTTCTGTTTAGAGTAAGTTTCTTTATGCTTCATTTTTTTTTGGAGTTAGTTTTGAGTTGACTAACCTGGTAGACATACTTTGGATGTAATGTATGTGACTTCAGAATTAGCCTTTGTTGGTTCAAATCGTTGATCAGAATTATGTGGTGCAAGTTAGGATATTCCTGATCTCTTTAGGAGTTGGATCTTTTTGTGAGTGTTAATCCTTCTAATCATGTAAGGAAAGCTAATTTTATATTTGAATAGAACTCTAGGCTAGGATATGGATGTGAAGGTGACGTGGTCACAAATGTTCTTTGATAAAAAAAAATGGTTTGGAGTTAAACAATTTAATAAGTGGTTGATTGTTTAGATTGATTGTGAGAAGTATTTTGAAGTTTAAGTCTTCAATTTACTTGTAAAAGTGTAATTTAAATGAGATGTAACCTTATAGATTTTAGCAAATTTTTACTTTTGAAATGCTCTTTGTCTCAAATTTGCTCAGCGTCAACTTTCTGCACTTAAGCGAAATGAGGTGCAATATTTTGAGGTGCTCTCTGCCTCAAATCCGCTAAACGCCAACTTTCTACGCTAAAGCAAAATGAGGTGTTCTCTGTCTCAAATCCTCTCAATGCCAACTTTCTATGCTTAAGTGGAATGATGTGTAATTCTTTTGTGTGCTCTTAACCTCAAATCCACTCAACACTAGCTCCAACTCCCTGAGTTTGAGCCAAATTACTAACTGTAGTCATTTTTGTGCCTCTTATTTTTGTATGGGTTGTTTGATGATTATTTATTTATTTTATTTAAATTATATGTAAATTTGAATTATACATGTATTTAAACATTTACATTAAGTTTTTATGTGAATTTCTTTTATACTTTGAATTTTTGTTAAAAATATAAATTTTTGAATGATTGAGTGGTATTTTGAGGTGTGATATGAAATACAAATCATGTGAAATTATGACCGAGACATGGTATTTTTAGAAAAGGAAAAGAGACGATCATGACTCTTCTGGTACATTAAAATCATATAAATAAAGGTGTTCAATGGTTGAGAGTTGAAGAAGGTTCATATGTTTTATCATATGGTGTGAATGAAATATGTATTAGGTGGATCATAAGGAATTTACCAATGTCATATGAAAATGGATTTTCTGATGTTGAGACGATATTGTGGAGACAACTTAATGATATGATAGGTACATATCTCTAAATTTAATTTTAATACACGAATCTTCTGAAAGTAGAGTCAGATGTTTGTTGTTGTATTTTAGTGGATTTCTAACATGAATGTTGAATGTGATATGAGAATTAATAATAGACACCTTATTGCTTAGTACATCGGAATTGATGAAGTGTGATGATTAATATATTGTGATGGTGAGTGTGATATGAGAATTGATAATAGCCATTTGATTGTTGAGTAATGTGTTGTGATGTAAATTAAGAGATATGATAAAATCATTGAATGATTATTAGTTATACAATCATTGATTGTTTATGTTTTTTTTTTAATTTATAATCATGTTTTACACCAGATAAAAAACTATATACAATGAATATCAACATTAACGTGTTGAGAAGTAAGTAGAGAAAATATTTTATTTTTTTAATATATATTTAAAAAATTCTTATGAAAAGGATAATATATATTTTATTTTACTCTTTAAGATACATGTTTTTTCAAGTTTTGTGAGTTTTATATTCTTAAGAATTAGTTTTTCATCCATTTATAATTATGGATATTGTGGTCTAGTTTTATTTTTTTACAAAACTTTAGTTTTAATCTTTTAGTTTATTTTGATTGTTTGATCTGTAAAAATTTATTAACAATTTTTATCCTTGAAGTGTAGGTCGATTTTGTTTCTCTCAATTTATAATATTATAATTTTATTTAGTCATTTCGGGATATATAATTATAATAATTTTGTTTCATTAACGATTAAATTAATCCAAATTTTAAAACATGACCCGACTAAAAGACTCCGAATGAACCCTAAAAGTAAAATTGATCTGTTTTTATTTTATTATTGATGAAAATATATTTGAAATAAAAAAATGTTATAAATCTTATTTTTTTACTTATACTTTTGAGATTATTAGCCAATCGTTTTGTCTAATAATAAGACAAATAATTTGATTAGTGTATAATAGCTTTTGATGGTCAAAGATTAGAGCATATTATCGAAAAAGGACACGTTATTTAGGATTAGATCGTGCTGCTCCAACCATCACTCCCCAATAGGGGGAAGTGGATTCTCTTTTTTCTTTAATTTAATATTTTTTAAATTACACATTGATGCAACCATTAATTGATTTTAATTTAATGTATCAATGTCTTTCTAAATGTAAGAAATATAATATAAAGTAAAATATTTTATTATATTATTTGTGTTTGAACGTGACTGAAGTCAAAAGAACGATTGTCTCTTTTCTTGATCTTCCTTCCTTCTCAGAACGGTTTACTTACTCTCTTTTCACTCTGCTCCTCCTTTCTGTAAACTTCAAATTTGAATGGTACTTGCAAAAGACACTTCAACGTTCAAATGAGATCTCGTGTTTGATGTTATTAGTATTCAATAATAACGTATCTTAATCTATACTTATTTATATGATTATTATAAACTTTTTGTTATTAGTATGAAATGAGATTTTGAAACGTGATTAAAAATATATTATCTAATGTTTAATTATTCATTAATTTTATTAATTTTTTATTTAAACATAATGAATCTACTCGTATCGGTTACCAACTTTTCGTAAGGACCCGATCAATCAGTACATTATTATTCATGAAAAATATTCATTAACTCTCTTGTTAGGAATCACAAATAATATTCGAACTTGTCCCAAATATAATATTCAGTATGTTACAATGGTTACCATTAAGATGATGAATCTGTCTGTATTTTGTTTCATATTCATCTTAAATTATTAAAATATTCTATTATAAAATTTATATAACTATAATTATAATTCTTTCATTTGATATTGAAAGATAAAAACATGTGTCTTTTAACATTAAAGTCTAAAATTAATTTTTATAATAATGTCCAAAGGACATAATTTATGAATATCTAACAAATTTAAATTGACATTACAATAAAAATTTTAAATAAAAATTAATTTTAAAGATAAAAAATAATTATTTGTTACACTGACTAAATTAGAAATCATTTATAGACTAAAAAAATTATTAATTTTTAAATTAGTTTCTATTATTGATAAATAATTTTTAAATTGATATCTAATTAGTTATCAAATTTAGAATCTAAATAATTGGTACTTAAACTTAGGTAGCTAATTAGATACCAATTTAAAAACTATTTATTAATAATAGAAACTAATTTAAAAATTAATAATTTTTTAATTTTTAAAATTTTAAAATATTTTTTAATTTAATTAATATAACAACTAATTATTTTTAATTTCTAAAATTAATTTTTATTTAATAATTTTTTTAATATGATTTCTAAATAACATAACACTTCACTGTAAAATTGATCCCTAATATTTACATTTGAGTGTCAAAATACTGAAGTTAATAATATATTGTAATACTTTCACAGAGGATTCTTTAGAAGAACTGAATAAATATTATTTTTAAAGATTAAATTAATAATACCTATATTAAATAGAGAGATATATTTTTTTAATTATTTTCGCGTTATTTTTTAATAAATAGAAAGAATTATTTACTTAATAAAATACATATTCTTTATTTAAGAAAATAACATCGCGTATTCTTGTAACCATTGTCACAAAATTATATTTTATTTTTCTCGAATTGTATTATTTTAATACAATAAAAATGTAAATATACATCCATGTTGTTTTTTTTTCTAGTTTAAATGAACCATTGATGAAGGAAAATGAGAGATAGTGGAGTATCTTTTCAAAATAATTATTTTATTTCTTATGTTCTTCTTCTCTCTTCATTTGTTTTCCATTACCTCATTGATTATGCAAGAGAATACTGAAAAGGTGGAAGCAAAAATGGCCTTGGACCTATAGAAGACCATGGTCAAATGAAGCATGCACTTTAATTCTTTGATTAATAATTTTTAAGATTAAAAGATACAATTAGGACCCTTTTCATTGGTCAATTTGTCAATAAATTTAAATTACATCTTCTTTTTGTCTCTGTGAGCTCACTGTTTAACTAGTCCAATCCAACTTGAATGCGTAGTGCATGATCACGGACTTGTCCTTCTCTTATATTATAAAACATTTTTATTAAAAAACATCATTGACCCCACAAAAAGCACAAAACAAAAAATAATGATAAATTCACATGTGCTGTGTAAAATATTATTTTTCTCTTTCTTTCTTGAACACAATGGTCCATTGCATTCTTCTAAATTGTGCCCATTAAAAAAATAAATATCTGCCGACTTAAAAGCAACAGAACAATTAGTAAAATAATCACTTTTTCTTTCTTTCATTAAAAAAAATAATCAATGGTTGGTATATTAGATTGTCAACTGTTCATTATAGATTCTGGGATCATTTCTACACTTAATCTTAATATCTACCTAAGCATGTTACTAATTATTATATAATTATTGAACCATCCAAAATTTACGGTTAAATATATATAACGAGTTTAATCCATAATTTATATTATTATATTATTGATTCTGTTATTATTTTTATATAATAAATTTAACTTTATATGAGTATATATATCAATTTTATATTTTATATTTATTTTCTTATTTTTAACATGGAATCTAGAATTTAGAGTTACTGTTCATTGTCAGCCGTCATCCACTGTTATCATTGTCAGAGTTGTCGCCGCCGCACCGTCGCCGGAATCTCATGTTTAAGATATTTATAGTGACATTTAACATTTTATTAAGTGAAAAGTGTTAGGTTATTATATATTTATATTCTTTAGAATTTAACCAACATATAAAAGTGGAGGTGCCCACTTGAGGAAAAAATAAAACATGGCTGAGTTGTTCAAGGTGTATCATTCATTATTGCGGAAAGTGGATTAATTTATTTGCTTGAGTGAATCCAAATGTTTGATATCATTTGGAAGAAAAGTTAAAATTAATTTATAACAGAATTAAAAATGTATAATATTGAATAAATTTTATTAACATATTTGTTATGAAGTGGACTTTAAACCTAACTCAATCTTATAAAATTGGCTCATGAGGTTGAAGTTTGCACCATTTATATATAAAATGAAAGACTCTAATGCGTGAGACTATATATTATGGGTAGTCTGATAGCGGCCCGATAGTGGGTGGCACGATAGGCTCGAAATGACTCTGATACCATGTTAAGAAGTGGACTTTAAACCTAACTCAACTCCATAAAATCAGCTCATGAAGTTGAGGTTTGCACCCACTTATATACAATGAAAGACTCTAATACGTAAAATCTCCAACAATATTTAAAATATATATTATTAATTAATATGAATTTGAACTTTAGTTCATTATATAAGATAGTAATGGTTGTGAGATTTGATGATTGGTGAGTAGAGCAATGGCAAATTCTGAAAGGCAGGGTTGAAATTATCTTCAGCCAAGATCCACCCAGCAAATAGGGTTTCAAGCAACTAGGGTTTCAATTTCAAGCATGTTCTGATAATGCAAATGCTTGGAACAAACCAAACTATGGCATGTTACATGAATCATACTCTACTCTACACTACTCTACAAGATCATAATCATAATCACAGCCACAACAAATGTGTATGAGAGTCACAACTCAGCAAAACCACAAAATCACTTCTCAAAAGCATTCCATTGGCCATGAAAAGCTCCTGTAGGGAATGCTGTCTGGGACAGCACCACCTAAAGATCCACCTGATGAAAGCCATAAATCAGAAAAAGAGAAACATCACCATTCATTATGATGCATTAATTATGGACCTTCCCTCTTGTTACCATCTTGGTCTTTCTACAAAGTCTCAAAACCATTCAAGCAGAACATTTGTGAAAAAGGTGAACAAAGTTTCTCCCTCCTTCTGCTGAACATGATTTTCGCTTTCAAGAACAAAATGTTCATCATTGTGGTGAAACCAGGTATGAAAGACAAATTCCTGCTTTTGGAGGGAACTAAGGAAGGAATCATACCTGGTGATGCTACACTACCATAATACAACACAAAACCATCCTCAAGTTTATAGATATCAATGGTATCACAGTAAAAAAACATAGATAGTGATCATTTTTATGAAAATGACAGATTATGAAAACTTTTAAATTATTAGGTATACCAAGTAAAAGTTAAAAAGATAAGACGTAATATTTGACTTGCATAACTTGAGATCTTATTGAAATCTGGATCCTAAAGGTAGGGAGCAATATTTAATTAGAAGTTAGGTCTGATTAACAACAGCTTAATTAAGCTATGTGACCACCTTCCAATACTAATGTTTGGAATCAACCAAGAGCCAAAAGATTTTAAGAAGTTTTCTTTTATATAAATTCTTCATTTAAGACACCATTATATAACTTAACTTTTTCTTTTGATAAAAGTTTTAAACTATTATTATGCAACTTAAGATCTCAACTATAATTTACGAAAAAAATATTATTAAAAAAATATGGAAAGATTAAACAAAAATTCATATATTAACAAAAACGATACATAGACCGATCTTGACATTTTAATTAGACTGAAATCTCAATTAGATTGATATCTTAATTAGACTGACAGCCTAAATAACAACAATCATCTGACATATAAAAAAATATCATTAAAATAAAAAAATGAAAAATAATATGATAAATACAACCAAAGTCATTCAAATATTGGCATCTGTCACCTTCAAAAATATATTGGCATCTGTTTGTCTCATGCATGATGAAAATCAATCAGAAAGAATCTTCAAATGGTTTTGTTTTTCTCCTTCTGTACTTTTTAATTTTTAATTTTAGGGAGTAAGAATCTTTTGTTGAGAAAGGTGCACATACAATACAAAATGAGTTGCTTTGATTAAGAGACTAAATCATCTTGGCATAAAAAGAGACAATAAAATATTGAAGCAATACAACTAGTAGTAATAACACATTCTAATGTGTTTTACACACTTTTTTTTTTTATTTCTGGTTAGAATTTATTAATAATTTTGTGACCTTAATATATTTTAACCAACAAAAAAGACATACATGTAGAAGAGTTTGTTTTATCAGTAAACAAATAAATAGATAAGTGATATATTAAAAGACTAAAAAAAATTAACATGAGACTTATAATCCATGAAAATCTCTACTAAGAAAATAATTAGTAATGTCATAAATTTAAATTTTATGCCAAAAAATACTCATTAAAATAATTATTTAGTGATAATTATATTTAATAGCAGCACCAGGTTTAATTCCAGGGATATTTATTCCTGACAAGCCTGACTTGTATTACTAATGATTCAGTGAATGCATCACTTCATGAATAAGTAAGGATATCATTAATAAATGTCACAACAAATAACATTACAATAAAATCACTTAATAGTTTCTGAAAATATTTAATAATAAGAATCAAGACTCATCCAAACAAAACAAAGTATTAAAATATTTATAAAAAAATAACTATCTCTAGATAGCCATTTATTATATAATACATCAATAATATGATGATTCGTAACAAGTTTTTCTTATAGAATACATTCTAAGTAAGTGTCAAAACATTTACATATAAGTAACGCTGATAAAAAAAATAAAAATAAAAATAATAATAATAAAATAATAAAATAATAAAAAAAAAATAATAAAAAAAAAATTTACATATAAGTAACTGGTTATCTAAATATTTTCCTAAAAAGTAACTATGCAAATGTAAAATTCTCCAATAAATGTCAAAAATAGAAAGTCTCGTTAACAGTTACAATAAAAGAGATATTAATATTTTATTGATTAGTATCTAAATCCATGTGACAATTCTGATCGACACATGACTGCTACTCTTGTGATTTTTATATGTTACCATCCATCATTGTTTTGGAATTCAATGGATTATTCTGTTTTGATAAGTAAATATATTGAAATTTCATTGATGTTTGATTATGTTTTTGAAAGGGAAATGAAAGAAAAAAAATATTGATGTGAAATGTTTTATATCGATAGTAAATATAGGTTTAATTTTTTATTTGATTATAATTAATTTATATTTAATTTTTTATAATTATTAAATTTTATTATTTATTTTTTCTGTAGCAATATTGAATTCTTTTAATTCTTTAGTAATAAACATTTTTAATGAATATTTTTAGAAAAAAAAATTGTATGCAGACTCGTGGACTATGCATGACGAGACAGAGAAATTAACCTGTGTTTACTATACGGGGCGGACCAACCCGATTCGTATTTTACGGGTCAAACACAGAACTATGTAGAACGGATCAATCCTCATTATCATCTATAATTTTCATATTTTTATTTCTAACTTGGGTATTAACTTATTTTGTATTTTTTTAAAATTTGTTTGTTAGTTAACTTTTCTAGAAAGAGAAGAACTGAGTTAATCAATGAGTTATACTCTCAAAAACAAAATTAAACAAAAATATCATGACAATAAAATAAAATATATTTTAAACATATTATTCAACAAAATCAAATGATAGAATATTTAAAATTATAAAATAGTATCTTAAATATTTAATAAAATAATTTTCTTTAATAAAAAATTGAAAATATAATTTAATGAACTGTCACGTCAAATTTATTATAATATTTAAAGAAAATATCTTAAACTACACCTATTTATTTTATGTCGGAGTCAAAAAGCATGGCCGCAGCACAAAACTATAGAAAATTACGCAGTCGCCCTGCACTTTCTAAGTTAAAAGCAATCGCACCTTTTCTCATCAAATTTTCTGTGTCTTTCACCTTGCTTTTCCCCTTTTTTAATTAAAAAAATTAAAAAATCATTTTGAACAAAATAGATACCCAATTCATAAAACAATAAGTCAAAATCCTTAAAAATTAATGTCATTTTGAACATAAAGATTTAAGCTGAACCCACAACGACTTATCTATCCAATATAAACCCTGTGTAAGAAAAAAACTAAAAATAGTCATATTTTGGTTTTGAAAAAAAGTAAAAAAATAATAAAAATATATATTTTTGAATAAATAAATAAAGTATTAAATTTTATTTATTTATTTTTGTTATTATTATTATCATTATAAAATAACAATCATATATATTATGATTATTTATTTTATATATGTATAAAGTCTGAGAGATAATATGAGGTCAATTATCACATTGGGGTATTATTTATTTTGCAGGTTAATGTTTTGTCACAGTTTTATCTTTAAAAGATGTCTCGTTGAATTAAGAAAAAATTATTTAAACCGTACTTGACCTCGATTTCTAAAGGATGTGAAACTATATTAATCTTATTGAAAAGATTATTTAAAAAAAAAATGTCTTATCATGGTATTTATGTTTTTTAATTAAAATATTCAGACTTGAGTATTTTTGTCTATCGTGGATGGAAAAGATAATTTTGTAAACTTTTACTTTCTTTTTTCTGTTATCCTCTTATTCTAAAAAATAATACTTATCCTTTTAAAGTTTTTATCATCTCTAATTCATACAGGTGATTATTTCATACTTTTAACTTAAGTTTCATGGTGATTATTTTTAAGAATGCATAAATGATTAATAAGTTATATAATCGATAGATTATAATTAGTTATAATATTTAACAGAAAATCATACTAACTGCTATTAAAATAAAGATAATTGATTATATATTATAAAATAATTAGCTAGACTGTCATATAATAAGTTATTTTAGACCATATAATTTGATTATTTGTCAAAAATACTAATTTTTCACATTGTTTATAAACGGATAAGGCCCATGGGCCAATTCATATTTCTCAACTCATGTAATAACATTTACTTTCTTCACCCTTATACTTTCTTCTCTCACCTATGACTATAGTGTTTTTACTAAAATATTTGTATCTACTGTTTATTAAGAAACATATTATAGATTTGTTGTTTTCAGAAGCTTGAAATTATTGTTTAATAATTTAAACAAATTAGATATTCTATTAGATTTTAAATTATTAATCCAAAACTTATACATTATAAAATATATTTCAAAATTACATAATTCAAATCTACATTTTCCTTATATTGAAATGCATGACCTAAAATTTACGTAATCAATAACCATATTTTGGATTCTAAAATATATAATTTGAACTAAAATTCTGAAGTAGGGAATTTAAAATAAGAGTTTTGGACTTTAAAATCTATAATATAGTTTTGAATTATGTAGTTTAAAATATAATGATTTAGGAAGGTTATGAGAAAGAAAGAAAATAATTTTTATATTATAAGGATGGTTTTACATTTATCTTATTTAAAAAAAGACATAAGAAAAAGTGGTTGACATTAATTCTTTGTTGGATGAAACATTGTAAGAAGAAGTAGAAGGTTTGTCTCACGGCTCTTCCAATATAGGTTGTTGCGTAAAATGAAAAGGAAAGCAGCGAAAAGCATGATCCAATTGTTTTCAACGGTTCTCTAACCTTAAGGAATCCAATCTTTTCATGCTTCTTCTCTCTCTTTACATGTTTTTTGTTTTTTTTTATAAAAGTTTTCTCTAACATCTCAAATCTCAAGTAACAACAATCATTTGTCATCACGTAAAAAATATATTATTATTAAAAAAAATATAAAAATATTATATTAAAATTAAAAACGATACATACTTAAACTATATTTATTTATAAAGAATTCTAATAAGAGACTAGATAAAAATCGATTAAATACCAATAAAATGATTATTTATGAAAAATCTTAAACATATTTTTCCCACCGTACATGTTTTATATTCTTACTTTTTTATCTATTATTTTCCTTTCTTTAACAAAGAAAATTACACCATAATTTCAGATTAAGCTAATCATGCTAACTATTTCGAGATTATATTACAGAGATTGCATTTTTTATGAGACCAAATGCATTTAAATATGATTTATTCTGATTAAGCTCTTAATAAATTCTAACTAATCAGCATGACTTCGTTTTCCTGGATATCCTAGACGCGGTGACAACTATATATATTCTAAGAAAATGATTAAATAATAATTAATTTAGAGAAAAATAATAATTATATATATATATATATATTTATATTGATTAAATTAAATATCATTTTATAAATTAAAAATTTATTAATATCTAAAATAATTTATGTTATTAATATAAATTTATTAAATAATTTTAAAATTAATAATTAATATTAATTATTTTAAATTTTAAATTAATTTTTATTATAAATTAATAATTAATTTAAAATTTAAAATACTTAATAGTTAAGATTTAGGTAACTAATATTCAATATCAATATATAAATTTTTATTAATAATAAAAACTATTTTAAATATCAATATTTTTTAAATTTATAAAATAGTATTCAGTTAATATAAGTTAATATAGTAATTAGTTATTTGTAATCTCTATAATTAATTATTATTTAATAATTTTTTAAAATGATATAGATAATTAATTTTCACCATTCATTGTATAGATGTGTTTAGAGGTCAAAAGTATGATACTCAGTTTTCAACCACCAGTACAGTGTTTGGTATACCATTAATTAGTATTTTATTAATTAATTTCTTAATTAATACTTTGTTGATTCCCGCAAATATCTTTCATTCAAAAATAATATTCAATACCAAATATTCACAACCCTTTATACTAAACCTAACTCTGTCATGTTAACCTATCATGCTAAACCTCTATTAGTATAACTCTCTCTATCTAATTCATAGTGTAAAATTACAGGGCGAACGCCCAATTCCATACGTCGGTTCATTCAGGTTGATCAACTGATATTTTCGGTTCAATTACGTTCAATTAAAGTCAGTAAAATTAAACCATCACTATAAATTAGACAATACACCTTTAAACACAACTCACTAAGCTCAATAAGGTAAGTCCATTAAAATAATATAAAATAATGCATATTTTAAAAAGATGGTACGTCATTAATTACCATACTCTGACATCCGAGTGTCGAGCGCCCTTTCTGATTTGAGCGTCAGAGTGCCTTCTGTAGATACCCCATTCGACATTTCCCAAGTGGCCGAGAGATCAAGCAACCGAGACCCCCGAAAGAGTAGTAGGAAGACTGAGAGTATGCTGAAGTGTGAGCTGACCGATCGATAGAAAAGAGAAAAACGAAGTCAGTCAATAGTTCTTTAGGTCTCATCTTCCTAGCAGAAACACATAAATATCAAGGCTTTAATTTAAATTTCAAACTTTGTTAGTCACCAAATAGTTTTCTAGCGCATATTTTACTCATTTTAAAAATACAAAAAATCATTAATGTGAAAAATAAAAAATTAAAGTAAAAGAAATCAGAAAAAATAACAAACAGTAAAAATAATAGAGCAATAATTATTATTTCTATATGATAAACAAAATTACGTAGAATAAATAATAATAGTTTCGAGATTTTCTTATTTAATATATCTAACTTTTCTTATAACTAAGTTATTTAATTTAATTTTATTATTCCTTATATTTTAATATACTTATTTATTATTTTAATTTTTTTACTTAGTATTACTTATTTTTAATTTAAAAAAAAAGATAAAAACATTTTTTCTTTTCATATTTTAATTATTACATTACAAATTGAAGTAACTTAATTATGTTTTATTTACGATGCTATATGGAAATTACACACAATAAAAATTATAAAAAAGAAACTTATATTATACAATTGAAAAATAAAAAAATAAATTTATAAAAATGAATAAAAATAATTTTTTCTTATTAATGATTAAATCTACTAGTAATTATTCAAATATAAAAATGTAACTTTAAAAAAAAATAGAAGCAATAAAAAGTCTAATAAGAATTTAATTATTTATTTAAACAAATTAAAAATTATGGTTACATAATAATATATTGTTGACAAAAAAAACAAACTTTATTTATCAAATAAAACTTATGTATTATGTTTTTTTACGTCATTTTGCATTTTAGCAATTAACTTTTCCGTTATTCTCCTAAACACTATCGACTTAGAAATTATAAGCTAAGAATTTATTAAAAGTAGTGCAATAATGTTGTTTATATAAAACTGAAATTATAGATAAAAAAGTTAAAGATAATAAGAAATATATTAAATTAAAAAGAATTAAATAAGATACAAATTAATGAAATAACTTATAATTTATAAGCTAGGCGAGAGACAAATAATTCATTAATTAGTCTCACTAAATTTAAAGTTTTTAACGTGACACTCTGGGTTTAACACGTACGCGTTTGCATGTGATTTTTGCTTAGTGCAATTGCACTGTGCTACTTCACGTAAAAAAAAATAACTTAAATGCAGAACTTATTTCACGTGCTTAATTCTTGTTGGAGATTTTAATTATGATAAACTTTATTACAAAGTGAATTTTAAGTTTAACTCAACCTCATAAAACCGGTTCGATGAGGTAAGGTTTGCACCCACTTATATATCATGAAAGACTTTAATCTCTAGTCGATGTGGGATCTCCAACACACTCCTCATGCTGAGAGTGAAAGTTCGTGCGTGTGACTATATATTATGGATGGTCCGATAGCGGGTGGCACGATAGGCCCACCAAATACTCGCTAGGATAGGTTCGAAATGACTCTGATACCATATTATGAAGTGAACTTTAAGCCTAACTCAACCCCATAAAACCGGCTCATGAGGTTGAGGATTGCACCCAGTCGAGGTGGGATCTCCAACAAACTTATTTCACGTTCTACAAAATGATATTGGATAGAAATATGCATGTTAAACCACACATAAAATAAATAGAAATACCCATATGTAATATTTTAATATCTTTATTTAGATATAATATTTGTATAAAAGTGCTTATTACAAACATACATATATATATACACTTGAGATTGATCTAACAAGTACATTGCTGAATTTCTAAGGTTTACCCTGCTTTCTTGGTAAACCTTTTTCATTTTCATTTTCAGTTCTAGCATTGACATAATTTCTTGGAAAGTACAATAGTCCTTTTTATCACAGCAATAAATACATACCTAACAATTTACAATTTCCCTAGTGTTACCATCATGAATCAATGAGAGCTCTGTGGACCCCCTCAAGCCAATAATTCCACACTGCATAATTTAAGATCACCACAGGTGTGCTTTCTTCCTAGTCCAAAATACCTTTTACACAATGTAAAATTAGTGAAGGTTCCAAAAGTAAGAAGTTGGTAAGTGCTTACTTTTGTACCAGGTCAGGGAAAATGAAAAAGTTTCATGAAAAGGTTACACAGCAATCTTCTCTAATATCATAATAGTCCAAATGATGGAGGGTGTCATGTGTATGATCCAATATCAAAATGTTCCTACACTTTTTCTCATCAAGACTTAGCTACCTCACTTTTTCCCTTCTCTTCCTATTAATCACCCTTCTTTATCTCCCTCATCAACCTTTTCCTCTGTCTTATTTAAATGTCCACACAACTGGAATGCTTTTCTCCAACATGTTAAATTTAAGAACCTCAAACCTCTCTTAAACAGCAGCAACAACAACAATGACAACAATGGCAAGAACATGTTTTACCTGCTCCTTGCTTTTGGGGATGGCTTGTTCCATAGTAATTGGTGCATATGAAGAGAGCTTGTATCCTAGGAAAATTTCTAGGGGCAACTATCATGAGGCAATACAACGGTTGCAGTCATTTAAGGCCTCTCTAACTACACGTGATTCCATTGCTTCAGCACCATCTTCCTTATCACCCTTCTCAAGCCCTCCTGCTCCTGCTCCTGCTCCTTCTCCTTCTCCTCTCTCACTTCAGGTAACTCAACTCAACTATGAACACACCCTTTTAGTCTTTAGTCCATTTTCCATTTTTGTGGTAAAATATCAAATGTTTGATATTTTTTGTGATGCAGGGAGTGAACTATCCACGTGTGTACCATGTCACATCTTATGGTGCAGATCCAACGGGTAGTTCAGATAGCACTGAAGCACTCCTTGCAGCCATAGCAGATGCAGCCAAGGGTCCCAGTGAAGGATATTTGATGCAAGGCATCAAAAACCTTGGAGGTCCCCAGATTAATCTCGAGGGTGGAAATTACTTGATCAGCCAACCACTGCGGTTGCCGGTGGCTGGAGTGGGGAACCTTATGGTATGCCTTCAGAAACCGTTCTAGTTGTTAACTTCATTCATGAACTGCTTTTTCTATGACAAATATAACTACCAATAAGTTATTTGTTAGTGTAAAATATGAAAAGTATCTTCCAAAAGTTTGAATGCTTGTCATATTTTGCCAATTGGCACTTTGTTAGTGTATTGTAATACTTTATGGCTGGGCCAAATTTTAATTTTTGAGGCTGCTGGTCCATATTTTGGTCATGATGGTGAAGCAGTTGGTCTAACTTAACCAAGAAAACAAGATTTTTGAAAAATAACTTTCTTCTTCAACCGTTCCTTTATTGTCACTACTTTCTGTTTTTTTTCTGAAATGGTTTTTTCTTTAGTTTCAACCAATGTATATATTACTTTAGATTGCAGAAAAGTCATGGAAAACAGCACTTTTTTCTATTTTGTTTATTTAGTAAGGCATCCATAAAGAGGCCACAAATTTTTGACAGCTTAGTTTGTATTTTGATGTAAAAAACAGATACATGGGGGGACTATAAGAGCCTCAGATGGTTTTCCAGCAGATAGCTATATCATTGATTTGTCACCCTTTTCCAATGAAGGAAACCGAGAGAGTTCTTCAACATCCTACAATTTTGAGTACATAACTTTCAAAGACCTCTTGCTGGACTCAAACTTCAGGGGTGGAGGCATTTCAGTCATAAACTCACTTCGGATTAGCATAGACAATTGCTACATCACACATTTCACCACCAATGGAATTTTAGTCCAAGGTGGCCATGAAACCTACATCAGAAACACTTTCCTTGGTCAGCATATAACTGCTGGTGGGGACAAAAATGAAAAAGACTTCTCAGGGACAGGAATAAACCTCCAGGGTAATGACAATGCTGTCACAGATGTTGTAATTTACTCTGCTGCTATAGGAATAATGGTTACTGGTCAAGCCAATGCTTTTTCTGGTGTACATTGTTACAACAAGGCCACTGGCTTTGGAGGCACAGGGATTTATTTGAAAGTACCAGGTTTGACACAAACAAAGATTGTGAATTCTTACATGGATTTCACCAATATTGTGGCTGAAGACCCGGTTCAATTCCATGTCTCTAGTTGTTTCTTCCTTGGTGATGCCAACATTGTCCTAAAGTCTAAGAATGGGGTTATAAATGGTGTTGATATTGTTGATAACATGTTCTCAGGTTCAGATGATGGGGTTGAAATTGTTGAGCTGGACCAATCCAACAATCCTTTCCATCAAATTGAACAAGTCATTGTTGACAGAAACAATGCAAGAGGGATGAAGTTAAAGGCCACAGTTGCAAAAGGGTCCATGCAAGGGAATGGAACCTCATGGACTGTTGATTTTAACAATGTTTTGCTTTTTCCTAACCTTATAAAACATGTTCAGTACTCTGTAAGCACCCCTGGCAGCACCTTCCCAAATCATATTCTGAGGAATGTGTCTGAGAATCGTGTTGTGATTGAAACAAACAAAGCAGTGCCTGCCAGTGTTTTTGTTTCTGTGGATCAAAGTGAGGCAAGTTGAAGAAGGTTGGAAGCTGGTGACCAAAGTTTTTGGTCAAGAGTCTTCTTCACTCAAAGGGAATTGTGCATACCTTAGTTGTGAACTCTTTCTTTCTTTGGATCAATTTAAAGTAATAGCATACACTGAACACAGCTATAAGTTTAGAAGATTGTAATTGAATGAAAAGCATACCATAGAAGTATACCTTTTCAACACTTTGTTTTTGTAAAACTAGGCTAAGGTTGAATCTGTACCACCATCTTTTTCATATTAACTATCTACTACATGAGATTCATCCCCTCTAACGAGTAATCAATTTTTTTAAGTTTGAAATAAGTAAAAGAATAACTATAAAACTTGATACTAACAAATTTAAGAAGTGTTTCGGGTAATTTAAATAGAGTCCCACATTGTTTAGGAATCGAAATTAAAGACAATTTAAATACATTTTTTTTCCTTCAATCTTCTAGAGTGTTTATTAAAAACAAAACCATGACGACTTTGTCGCAACAAGAACAAATTAAGATATTTTCTATTTTTCTTGAGAAGTTAAGAGGAAAAGAGAAGGACAAACAATAACTTCATTTTGATACATTGTTGATTTAAAAAACTTTATAAAGTGAATAAATCACTTCATGTTCTTTTAAGAGAAAGTACACTCTATTGATCAAGTCACATATTTATAGTACTTTATTGGATTTTTACTTTTTATATCTTATATTTGTTAAATGTATTCTTAATATTTTGGACTTATCCATTAAGTTTTGATACAATATCAAAGTTGTTTTAGTCTTTTATATTTTTTTATTTACGTTTGATTTTGTGTGAGATGACAGTCTCTTGATTTTTCGATATTTCATATAAGCATTTCGAATTTTATTATTGAATTTTTCCTACACATCACACTTCATATATAATTTTTGAAGTAATAATTACAAATCTGGATAACTTTTTATTATATGAGAATTCCAATGTGTCTAATTTTTTTTTAACTTTTATTTTTACAAATTACTTCTTTACGAAAATTAATTTATATTATACAAAAATATAGGGTAAAAACTACTTTTTATGGTGTATTTTGATTCAAATACGTGATAGCAGTTAATATTATTCATCGACAAAGACTAGTTTTTGTAATGCATAAAAAAATTACGTTACAGAAACTAGTTTCTATAATCTAATTTTTATATTATAGAAATTAATATTTAAGTGCAAGATTTTGTAAAACGAAAATACTTTCCATAGTCTATATACATAATCGAAACCAGTTTTTGCGAAAAAAAGTCTTTATAAAAAGTAAAAAGAAAGAGGCTGTTCAAATATCAATCTCCAAGTTTGACAATTGATGTGTGAAATTTAGGATTACGTTATCTAAAACAACCATATTCTAATTTATAACTTTATTTTAAATTGTAGAATTTGAAATATTATATAATCCAAAATTTTGTTCCATATTACACAATCATATAATCATGTTACAGGTTACCCAATTCAGAGTATTATTCTACATGTAATTTGGAATAAAAATTCAATATAGAAGATGTGATTCAGAATTATATGTTGATTACATAATCTAAATGTTTGACATTACATATATGGATAAATTATGATGCGGTATATACTTTTTTTTTTTTTTTTTATATTATAGGGGTGGGAGAAGAAAATAGGGAGGTGGAGAAGGAATAAAAAAAGGCTATTTCTTTTAGCATCCCAAATTTTGGCAAATTCTTCCTACACCCAATCATTTTGAACCTGCTACACAATTTTAAATTTCTGAAAATGCCCTTCATTCACTACAAGAAAATCATGAAATAGAAACCAATTTTTAGAGACTAAAATAATTAGTTGCAATAGTAACTAAATTAGAAACCATTTTAGAAACTAAAAAAAAATTGGTTTCTAAATTAGTTTCTATTATTGTTAAATAGTTTCTAAATTGGTATTTAATTAGCAACAAAAATTTTAACTACCAATTATTTATTTTCTAAATTTGATCTCTAAAATCTTGGTTGCTAATTAGATACCAATTTAGAAACTATTTAACAATAATAAAAACTAATTTAGAAACCATTTTTTTTTTTAATTTCTAAAATGGTCTCTAATTTAGTTACTATTGCAACTAATTATTTTGGTGTCTAAAAACTGATTTCTATTTCATGATTTTCTTGTAGTGATTCCAGAAGGAAAAATCCTTGAAAAAGTAGATTCAGAAGAAACTATTGTGTTCTAGAAATAAAAATCCAAAAAAAAAAAATTAAAATTCCATTCTAGATAAAAGATCTGTAATACAAAAAAATTGTTCCGAAAAAAGAAATCCAGAACATGTTCCGAAAAAGGGTATTTTTATATATACATCCATTTTATATAAGGACATTTTCGTCTTTTCATAATGTAATTGGGTACTTATGGTGCAGAAAGTAATTGCCACAATTTTTCCTCCACTTTCATCAATGAGAAAAGTCCAAATTGTCCATGGACTAAAAACATTTTAGAATATAAATTTTTAAAATATATTTAAATTGCATAATCTAAAATTCAGAAATATATTTTAGATTTCACAGTGAAAATTTAAAAAATTCCAAATGTAGATGAAAAAGTGATAAGGTTAGAGGAAGAAAGAGCCTAAACCGAATTGTACTCTTATACCATTTGGACCATATATTTGAATCTCAAAGATGCAAGATAAATAATATTTTCCAACAAAACTAAAACAGTACACATAACACAATTCCAAATGAGTCACAAAGTGACATATATGAAACATTGGATTGACTGAATGTCCAACAAATAGTATTGCGTTTTGTTGTTAGCTTTGGAAATTTAATGTGACATTGGAAGTGGTGCAATGTGTAGCATGTGGATGAACATGTTAGAACTAGAAACATTTGAGATGTTACATTGGGTTTAATGTTAGTATGAAGTTGGACGTGACATGATAACCATCTGGTGTGAGAAACCAAACATGCACCTAACTTGATGGTGTCACGTATTAAGAACTACAAAAGATGGTTCTCCTTGGAGTCGAAGCAAACAATGAATATAGGAAAAGCCCTTCACACCTATCGCTCCTTCCATGACGTCTCTTAGACTCAAACTCACCACCCTCCAACTCAAGGTTTGGTACACTCTCCTACATCTCCAACCACGACCCTGATGTTTCACTCTCAACCTACCATTTCTTATAAACCACCTTCTCCTATTCCACTCTTCCCCACCACTCTTTAACTTCCCTTCCCTTGCCTTGCCATGGCCTCAAACTCCATGGCTGGCTTCATCACTGGCTCTCATGCTCATTTCTCACCTGACTCCGATGAGGTATGTGCTCATCTTTTTTCATTATTCTCATTACATGTCATCGACTAGAGATTAACATATTTCAATTATTTATAACTGAACTTTACTCTGTTGAGTTAGACTTAAAATCTACTTACTTCTTAATATTGTTGAAGATCTCACATTCTTTATAAGTCTCATAAACTGGTTTTCTTAACATTGTTGAAGATCTTACATTTTTTATAAGTCCCATAAACTGATTTTATAAGGTTGAGTTAGGCTTAAAATTGTACGTCTTGATAACATGTTTTCCAATATTTGTTTAACATGAGTGAACTAACATGTTCCATGTTGGTGGTTGCTAACATGTCAGCTTATGTTATTTTTTGCAGCATCAGGCCCCTACTCGTCAACCTTCATCAAAAACATGTCGTGTCTGTGGTGATGAGATTGGATATAAGGAAAATGGAGAAGTGTTTGTGGCTTGTCATGTGTGTGGATTTCCTGTGTGTCGACCATGTTATGAGTATGAGAGGAGTGAAGGGAACCAGAGCTGTCCTCAATGCAACACTCGCTATAAGCGCCACAAAGGTTAGCTTAGTTCGATGTTTTTGTATGTGTTATTGTAATGGAAGGCTTCACATATAGTGTTTCTGATAGTTTTGATTAAGATTGTTCTGATACTTTTAGTTTTTCCTATAAAAATTACTGTTGTTTGGTCCCATAAGACATTTTCTCAAATGAACTTAAGAAGTTATAAGAGCAGTTACAATTTTGTAAAAACATAATATTCTGAAAATTTTCCATGACATTATGTATTTTTTTTAGAAAGCTGTAGACCTTTATTATGACACTTTGATTACTACTGAAGTTCCAATTCTGAATTTAGAATAACAGAAAAAGAATCTAAACTCATTTTGTAAGTTTGAAATAACTTGGTTTTGCTAAAACTTTGATGGTGGCTTCTGTGTAGGTTGTCCTAGAGTGGCTGGAGATGAAGAAGAGACCTTGGATGCTGATGATTTTGATGATGAGTTTTCAATTAAGAATCACCGCGAAGATCTAGATCGGCAACATGATGCTAATCATGTGGTAATTTCTTTATACTTAATGAAGCTTCTAAAATTAAGTGAATGTGAAAATTAATAATCTTTTATGTATGAGAGACATTTTGTGATTTTTTCAGGGAAATGGGGATTATAATCAAGAGAAATTGCATCCCAATGGTCAAGCTTTCTCTTCAGCTGGAAGTGGTAAGAAACTTGTTAAATTGCTAATTATCCATAATGATGATTTTTCTTTTTGGGGTATTCTGTTTTGTTTATATGTTGATCTATTGTTCTGTAGTTACTGGCAAGGATTTTGATGGGGAGAAAGATTTCTACAGCAATGCAGAATGGCAAGAAAGAGTAGAGAAATGGAAAGTCAGGCAAGAAAAAAGAGGGCTTCTGAACAAAGAAGATGGAAAAGAAGAGCAAGGTGAAGATGATGATTACATGTAAGTGATCACTTTCTTCGATTGCTTTTTCCAATGATAACAAAAGCCTTAAAATGTGTACATGAGATTGTTTCCTTATGTTTCTTTTGTACATGAGATTATCTATATGTAATTTTTCTAAAAGAGATTATTAAAACTTCCACCCTAAGTTTAAATATTGCTGTTATTAGTAGAAAAAGTGTCCATTTGGAGCAAAAACATTTACCATTTTGTTCATATTAAAAGCAGAGGATTTAAGAAGAAAACAAACAAATATCAAAACTAAATGTTGCACATTGTAAAGTGAAAGCTCACTACGGACACTTCAAAGTGAGCAATCATAATGAACTCACTTGAGTCACATGGCTCCTAAAATATACAATGCAAAAATTTTGATCTTCATGTGTATTTGTTAAGGAATGTACACAAAAATAATGTACTTTTGTTGTCGCCTTACACCGAAGGAAAATGTTACTTTCACAACTCCAAATTAAAATGCATAAAATGTTACTTTCACAACTCCAAATTAAAATGTACTAGTTTACAACAGTGATTTGATCAATATAATTTTAAAATTGTTTCATTTTAGTACATAATTGTTTCTCTTTCTAGTTTCAACATATCATCACTCTTCACACAGCATATTTTAACTGGAACTGATGTAGTTTTGTGACCTTACAGTTTGGCTGAAGCTAGACAACCATTGTGGCGCAAGGTTCCAATATCTTCAAGCTTAATCAATCCATATCGCATAGTGATTATTATGAGGCTGGTCATCCTGGCTTTCTTCTTTAGATTCCGAATCTTAACTCCAGCAAATGATGCATATGCCTTGTGGCTAATCTCTGTTATATGTGAGATATGGTTTGCATTGTCATGGATTCTTGATCAGTTCCCCAAGTGGTTCCCCATCACACGTGAGACTTACTTGGATCGCTTGTCCTTAAGGTTTGAGCGTGAAGGAGAACCTAACCAACTAGCTCCAGTTGATTTCTTTGTGAGTACTGTGGACCCTTTGAAGGAACCTCCCATTATAACAGCCAACACTGTCCTTTCAATCCTCTCTGTTGACTACCCTGTTGAAAAGGTCAGCTGCTATGTCTCAGATGATGGTGCATCTATGCTTCTGTTTGATTCCTTGGCAGAAACTGCTGAGTTTGCAAGAAGATGGGTTCCCTTTTGCAAGAAGTATAACATAGAGCCAAGGGCTCCTGAGTATTACTTCTCTCAGAAAATTGATTACTTAAAAGATAAGGTGCAACCTACATTTGTGAAGGAAAGAAGGTCCATGAAGGTGGGATATACTTGAGATAAACAAGTTGTTTTTGGTTTTATTTTTCTAGTGTCAATGTGCATCAGAGGCTTGTGATAAAACTTGTGTGTTTGCTCCACTGCAGAGAGAATATGAAGAGTTTAAGGTGAAAATTAATTCTTTGGTGGCAAAGGCTCAAAAGAAACCTGAGGAAGGGTGGGTGATGCAGGATGGAACTCCATGGCCTGGGAACAACACTCGTGATCATCCAGGAATGATTCAGGTTTGACTATTAAATCCTTAAGTTAATACGACACGGATACGGATACATTGATACGACACGGATATGGACATAGAAATATGTATAATTTCTAAAATGTAGGATACGGGGAGATGTATCTATATATTATATAATTATGATTTATATAAATTGATAATAAAGATTTACGTGCATAAGCATGTTTTGTTTTTTTTTGTAACAAAAGATGTTTTTCATGGCTGGATTAAAAGGATTTGTTCCTTATTTTTATAATTATATTAAAAATTTATATAATAAGTTCGAGTTTTTAAAAAATTAATGTATTTCTTCTTTTTAAAATTGTATTAGAATCGTGCTAGAATTGTCAGAAATTCAACAAATTTTTTTTGAATTGAACACTTCACTAATACGTATTCTACTAGTGTCGGTGTCCAATACGTCACCATTTACATTTAAGAGACGTGTCGAGCCTGATACTTCTTTCTTTTATGTAAATTTTCGTTATCTTGTTATAAAGGAACAGAACAAAGCAAAACAGAAATACATTGCATTTATGCATTGTCATCAACTGATATGGCTCCTGCACTTGCTTTGCAGGTATATTTAGGAAGTGCTGGTGCACTAGATGTAGAAGGCAAGGAATTGCCACGACTTGTGTATATTTCACGTGAAAAACGACCTGGATATCCACACCACAAGAAAGCTGGTGCCATGAATGCTTTGGTAAGAACAAAAACTTGATATTGTATTGTTTAGCTCTAATAGACCCAAATGTTAGAAATTGATTTTTAACTCTTTTACTGTTGTGTATCCTCCAAAGGTTCGAGTTTCTGCTGTGCTTACCAATGCACCATTCATGTTGAATTTGGATTGTGATCACTACGTCAATAATAGCAAGGCAGTAAGAGAGGCTATGTGCTTTTTAATGGACCCCAACCTTGGGAAGAAGTTGTGCTATGTTCAATTTCCACAAAGATTTGATGGTATTGATCGCCATGATAGATATGCTAATCGCAACACTGTGTTCTTTGATGTAAGTATCATTCTCCTAAAATAAAAACTAACTTCACAAATATGTGCAAATTTCATCTCACTGGCTGATTTTGAATGGTTTGTCTTCAATGTTGCTTTCATTATAGATCAATATGAAAGGGCTTGATGGGATTCAAGGTCCAGTATATGTTGGTACTGGAACTGTGTTCAACAGGCAGGCATTGTATGGTTATGATCCACCAGTGTCAGAGAAAAGACCAAAGATGACATGTGACTGTTGGCCATCATGGTGTTGCTTTTGTTGTGGTGGTTCAAGAAAGTCCAAGGCAAAAAAGAAATCAGGAAAAGGTCTCTTCAGTGTATTCTCCAAGAACAAGAGCAAAAAGAAAATGATGGGGAAAGACTATGTTAGAAAAGGATCAGGGTCCATGTTTGATCTTGAAGAGATTGAAGAAGGGCTTGAAGGGTATGAGGACTTGGAGAAATCATCCCTCATGTCCCAGAAAAGTTTTGAGAAACGATTCGGGCAATCACCAGTTTTCATTGCTTCCACCTTGATGGAAAATGGAGGACTTCCTGAAGGAACAAATAGCAATTCATTGGTCAAGGAGGCCATTCATGTTATAAGTTGTGGCTATGAAGAGAAGACTGAATGGGGAAAAGAGGTAAAGCCATTAATCTCAAAACAATGCAGCATTTGGATTTTCTTTATTCTTTTACACATTAAATGGGCTAATACATTTTAGTTCAAACTATTCATTTCATCTTTATATTGATGTCCCTGTTAAGTTTTGGCAAATGTGTTTCTTCTACAGATTGGGTGGATTTATGGCTCAATCACAGAAGATATTTTGACTGGATTCAAGATGCATTGTAGAGGATGGAAATCAGTATATTGCATGCCAAAGAGAGCAGCTTTCAAGGGATCTGCCCCAATAAATCTATCAGATAGGTTGCACCAAGTTCTGAGGTGGGCTCTTGGTTCTGTTGAGATTTTCCTTAGTCGCCACTGCCCCTTGTGGTATGGTTATGGAGGAAAACTTAAGTACCTAGAGAGACTAGCTTACACTAACACCATTGTTTATCCATTCACCTCCATCCCTCTGCTTGCGTACTGCACAATTCCTGCTGTGTGTCTTTTGACTGGAAAGTTCATCATCCCCACAGTAAGTACCACACAACACAACTATGAAGGAAAAAACTTACATGACGTTTCTTAGGTGTCTTTTGGTGTTGCTCTCCATTAGATAGATTGATCTTTTATGCAATCATATATTATGAAAATTACCATATAAAACTTCAACTTTTTATTGGAGAATAGTACCAAAGATACCTATAGAATGCATCTAGTTTTGTCCAACTAAAAATTGCTTGTGATTACTAAGATTGATCATGTGCTTTCACCTAAGATTAACATAACATTTAAAAGAAGAAAATGGAAGGGGAAACAGTAATGTTTCCATTAGTAATACATATTCTGAATATGAGCTTGTTTTTTCTTGTGTACAGCTGACCAACCTTGCTAGCGTTTGGTTTATGGCTCTTTTTATCTCCATCATTTTAACAAGTGTGCTTGAGCTCCGATGGAGTGGTGTTACAATTGAAGCCCTGTGGAGAAATGAGCAATTTTGGGTCATTGGAGGTGTTTCTGCTCACCTTTTTGCTGTGTTTCAAGGTCTCCTCAAAGTTCTTGCTGGAGTAGACACGAATTTCACAGTGACATCAAAAGCAGCAGAAGATGCTGAATTTGGAGAGCTCTATCTCTTTAAGTGGACCACTCTTCTCATCCCTCCAACAACTCTGATAATCTTAAACATTGTTGGTGTTGTGGCTGGAGTCTCTGGTGCCATAAACAATGGATATGGTTCATGGGGACCTTTATTTGGGAAGTTGTTCTTTGCCTTTTGGGTCATTGTTCACTTGTATCCTTTCCTCAAAGGTCTCATGGGAAAGCAAAACAGGACTCCTACCATTGTGGTGTTGTGGTCAATCCTTCTAGCATCTATTTTCTCATTGATTTGGGTCAGGATTGATCCCTTCTTGCCCAAGCAAACCGGTCCAGTGCTAAAACAATGTGGGGTGGAATGCTAAGACTGTGGATGCTCCAAACTCATTTGATGAGTAATTGCACTTGTGTGCATCATTTTATTTTCTTATTGCTATTGAGTGGTTTGCTTTGATGACAACAATTATCTGTGTACATAGTCTTCTTGAAGGACAAAATTGAGTCTGATTGGAATGTGTTCATTTCATGATACAACACAGAACCATATATAACCATGTCATTGTTTGGAAAAGCATATATTGTTCAGTTTTGGTTCTAGTAGTTGATTTTTCATCTATTAGAACTTGACTATTGAGAATAAGACTCAGTTTTTTGCCAACTTCATATGAATTTGCAGCAGAGGGTCAAAGCAAACTCCCAATTATCTTTTCCATCATTTATATCTGAATTAATGATGAAATCCTATGTTTTAAAAGATTACTTAATCCTAGTTTTCATTTTTCCATCAGTTGGCACACCTACTTCATCAATGTAATTAATTAATACAATGAATGAATGGACAAAATGGTTGCCAAGTGATGTATTTTTTATTATTGTTGTGTTGCGAATATATTTTTGCTTTAGTTTTATTTTCAATTTTTTATAAATGAAATGATAAAAATAATACTCAAATACTCAGATTGTTATAATAAGATTGTATATACAAAAATAAATTTTTTCAAAACTGCATAACTCAAGAAACAATAAATTTTTCTGGAAGAAAGAGCAACTTACAGTTGGAATGGTATGCATTAAATTGTGAAGCATGACTATTAACTTTGGGTATCCGTGTCTTTATAAAGGCTCATGGAGAACATGCAGACAGAGACAGCTAATTCAAAAGCATATTATAGAAAAGAGGAAGAAAGGAAGTGTCTTAAAGTGCTTATACCTACCCCTTCATAGCTTCTATCTGTTCCTCTTAATATTTGTTTGACAAACCAAAATCTACATTGTAAATTTGTTTCCACCATCCAAAACTATGAGATGCTCAATCTTGGTCTTTCTCTTACCACTGATAATAGCACCAGAAGTCACATGCTTCAACAAACATGCACCACCATTGTCCCATTTCAGGAACAAATTTAAGGATAGAATGGCCATGGCCATGGCCATATCATCCCAGCCACCCTCTCCATCTCCATCTACCAAGATGGTATGTTACAATATTTCTTTCTTTCTTTTTGTTATGTTGAGGAAATATAGAGTATACACATATTATACAGTGAAGAGAAGTGATATTTGACAACTTGCATCAGTCTACCATCTCATTTCTTTGCTTAAAATTTCAGTCTTTTTGTATTAAACAACAAAAATATTCTTTCTTCATATCATGAATGAATCACAGGTTATATACTGAATCAGGTTGTCAATGTATCATTACTCTACCAACCTGGATCAGGTTGTCAAATGTATCATTACTCTACAATCAATGTCAGTTTGACAGTGTACAGATTTTGGACTGAAAGCATAGAAAGTGGTTTTTTTTATGTAAATATTTTGTGATTATTTGCATGGTGGTGGTTTTGGATGTGATTAGAGTGGGAGAGTGGTGTATCCAGCTGAGTATGGTGCAGACCCCACAGGGGCACATGAGAGCAGTGATTCAGTTATGAAAGCTGTTGAAGATGCTTTTGGGATTGAGAGTGAAGGTGAGTTGGTGGGAGGAGTTAGAGACCTTGGAGGGGTTGTGATTGATCTGCAAGGTGGAAACTACACAATCAGCAAACCCATCAAATTTCCTTCTTCTGGGGGTGGCAATCTTGTGGTCAGCATCTCTCTCTTCTTCCTCTCTTCATGCTTCACTTTTTGGTATACTTTGCTGCCATTCTTCTATTCTCTTCATTTGGTTACTGTCATTGAAATGTATGAAGCTTCCATTAGCATGAAACAAAATTGAGAAAAAAGAACCATACAACTTTTTGTCAAAGGATAGTTCAAACCAACCATTACATTTATTAAACTATAAAACACCTCTAAAATAAAAATGGTAAAAGGTATTACTACTTATAATAATGTCACATTTTGTTTGACTTTTGTAGGAATAAAGGAAAACTTTATTATTAATTTCACTTTATATATTGCTGATAAAACAATAAATGTTTTTTATTATAGTGAGAGAAATTTAATTAATATAAAAGACAAAAATATTTATTAAAAAATGATAAATAATATTTATAAAATCTAAAGTATTAAGAACATATTTTAATTTTGATAAAAAATTAAAATAAAATGAAATAAAGGACGTATTTTTGAAATACTTTCTTTAGAATAGGTGTTTAAGGTTTTTATCACAAGAAATAAAAATGTAAGTAATATTTTAATTTTTCTAAAAAATTAGTGGGAAATTTTCAATATATACCTCCTTCTTCAGAGACATTTCTTTTCATTTTTATCATAACATAATAAATTATTAAGAACATAATAAGAAAAAAATGAGCATTCTATTGATATTATAGAATGATTTCTTTTACTAAAATATCAAATAAAATAAGACATTAAAAGTAGTTAGTTTAAATTTTAGAAAGTCCAAAACTATTATGATATAGAAACGAGTAAATTATTAAATGAGCAATTAAGATGATAAACTGTTATCTTTCTTTTTTCAGAAGGTACTTATAATATATAATTACTTAACATCACTATATAAGAGGGAAGTTAAATTGAAGTCATTTTCCTTGCTTAAAATGTTGCAGTCCTATGCTTAATCTTGTTGCTAAGCATTTACATAAATGATTAATCAGGTAAAAGGAGGAACATTGAGAGCTTCTGATTCATTTCCCACTGATAGACATCTTGTTGAGTTATGGGCATCTAATTCCCAAAAGCTTTCAAAAACATCAGTTTTCAACAGCATGAAACTTCAGCAACCTAATGGTGTTTACTATGAAGACATAACATTCAGAGACATTCTCTTTGATTCTGGCTACAGGGGTGGAGGGATATTCATTGTTGATTCTGTGAGAACAAGGATCAACAACTGCTTCTTCCTGCACTTCACAACAGAAGGGATTCTGGTTGAAGGTGGCCATGACACCTTCATATCAAACACCTTTCTTGGGCAACACTCAACAGTTGGTGGAGACAAAGGGGAGAGGAATTTCTCTGGCACAGCCATTGATCTTGCCAGCAATGACAATGCAATCACAGATGTTGCAATTTTCTCTGCAGCCATAGGAGTTCTCCTGAGGGGCCAGGCCAACATACTCACAGGGGTGCATTGCTATAACAAGGCCACAGGTTTTGGTGGCATTGGCATTTTGGTGAAACTAGCAGGGAATTCACAAACTAGAATTGATAATTGTTACATGGACTATACAGGTAATGGTTATTATATTCATATACTCAATTTCACTTGTTATAAAACTTTCATGTTCGATATTACTGATATTACCGTACAAATTGACATCTCAGTTATACTGACACCTCAAATAACAACAATCATCTGTAAATTCAATTTCAATCATCTGTAAATTCAATTTCACTTCTATATATGTAACTTTCATTCTTATTTTCTTCTTATACTCAAACTATCATTTGTCACATCACTGTTTTTCTTTCTCTATCTCCTTATTCTGCTCTCACACACCAAAATTTGGGTGTATGTTTAACTTTTTCCATACAGCAATAGTGATGGAAGATCCAGTTCAAGTTCATGTCACTAATGGATTTTTCTTAGGAGATGCTAACATAGTTTTGAAGTCAGTTGAAGGAAAAATTTGTGGTTTGAATATAGTTGACAATATGTTCAGTGGGAACCCCAATAACAAGGTTCCAATTGTAAGTCTGGATGGGGAATTCAGTAACATTGATCAAGTGATAACTGATAGGAACAGTGTGATTGGTATGAGGCTGAGATCAACTGTTGGGAAGTTAATTGTGGGAGGAAATGGCACAAAGTGGGTGGCTGATTTTTCAAACGTTTTGCTATTTCCCAATAGGATTAGTCACTTCCAGTACTCATTTTATGCTGAAGGGGAGACCAAGTTTTTGGCACATTCTGTGACCAATGTGACTAACAATGTTGTAGTTGTGGAAAGTGAGAAACCAGCTCAAGGGGTTGTTTCCTTCTTGGTTGAACAATGAGTTGTGTAGGCTTTTTGGTTATGTCCTTCTCTCATCAATCAAATTGTGATTCACCAAAACAAAGGTAACACATTTTTTTTATTGGAAAACATATTGTAGTGTTTATAGAAAAAAATAATCCATAAAAACAATCAATTAACCACTCTAAATCATCATGAAAATGTTCAATCCCTTATTATGTATATACATACATGCATACACACATACATACGCAAACATAAACGTGTATACACGCAAACACAGACATATACGCAAACAAATATATTTGTGTACACATAAACACAGACATAAACACCAAATTTTCAAATTATAACTTGAACAAGGAACATTGATGATAAGACTTGATCAATAATCATTTATTACAAATTCAAGCGATATTTAAAAATTACTCAAACAACAACTCCATACTCAAACAAATACTCAAACAACAACTCCGCATTCAACCAAAATATGAAAAAAATAATAATAATAACACACCTTATACATAGTCTATATCTAACAAATTCTAATTTATCTATCATTATAAAGGAAATGATTTTGTTAGACAAAAAAAATAAATATACTTGATAAAACATTGTAATAATATAATAATATTTTAAATTAAAAAATAATTAAAATATTAATTTATCTATTTGTGAAGAGTATACTACCCTAATATAAAAATCCAAAACGACTTATTTTAATTATGTTTTCATTATTAAATTAATATTCAGTATTTAACAACAAACGATAATAATATTAGTATATTCATATTGGCATGACACCTTATTGTAGTATGATCGTGTTAATATTTTTATTTCATATTAAATAAAATTAATAAAGAAACAAAGAAAGATTACATAATTAAAATAGAGAAAAAAATAAAATTTACAAAAAATACTTAATTTTCAATTAGAATACAGCAAAAGACCAAATATCAGGACAGGATACCGTACATTTTCAGTTAATTATAAAATTGAATGAATAATTTTATGACGTATGTTAATAATAAAGTTATTTGGAGGGAAACTTAGATTATTCATAAGTGTGAAGAAATTTTGGCTGACCAAAATCATAAATTTATTCAATGATTTATCAAACCATTAACTTGTAAATAAGGCCATAAAGAAAGCACCCAAAATAGATATAAACTATTTACTGATTTTACCGTACGAAAAATTGGCAATTTTATTAATAATTAATATTTAATCAATTTAAAACTTTATTTAAAAAAAAACTCAAAATTCAATTCTACTCATCATGTCGCAAGTAACAATTGTAACAAATACCAACGTTAAAAAGAAAACTAGCATTGATACAATCATTTATTTATTTAGTTAATCAGTACTTAAATTCAAATTCTTTAAAGTTAAAAAACCTTTAATTTTGATCTTCCTTTTAATTAAAATTTTATTAAACATCTAGATTTAGAACATTTAACACTTGATGTAAACTAATTTCTTGGACGATTTTATGAAATCTAACTTGTGAATTTCATCATTAAAGGAACAATTATTGTTTTATATTTTTTCATGAGTTTTTTTGGCATACTTTATATAGTAATATACATATAAAATTTTCTTTAAAAAAGTATTATAAAATAATCAACTTCAATCCATTTTTTATCTTGAGGAAACTGAAATCATATATCATTACTATTATTTTTAAAATTATAATTGAGCTTAGGTGAACCACAAAATACTTGAATCCTTTTGAAGCCTTATCTTTAGTAAAATTTGGTCACACTCATAGACAATCAAATTAATTCCAACCATTAATCAGATAATCACGCGGATAGTCGAGAAGGCCGACATGTCTGAATGGTCGGGAATGTCGAATAACTCTCTTAATCCAAACACAACTCGTAAATCGACAATTAGTCAATTCAGTCAGTTTAGTTGTAGGCTCTCTTTTGAATCCACGAGCAAACCTATGATAGCTGAGGCCCATCTAAATGGTATAAATACCAGAGGAAAACACCAGAGGTAATTTTTTTCTTTCGACTCACCTGCATATTGTACTCGGACTAACTTGATCGTTGGAGTGTCTTTGCAAATTCTCCCCACTCATTCGACAAAAAGAAGAACCAATCGGGGACTATCACACCTCGAGGTCAGAAAGAATGGAAGCAGAAGACAAAAAAAAGTCACTATAAAAGGAATCCGACCTTGTAAGAACAACTTATACAAAGCTAAAATCAATTGAAAGGATATATCAGAAGAAGGAAATGGACAACATCACTTTTTTTTAAGATAAATGAGACAAAGAAGATGATGATGAGAACATTTTATGAATATTGTACAGAATTATCCACTTCAATGTCTGATATATCAGAACCTCAACATTAATGAATGAAGTGATAACCTAGACTTCAATTCATGGTTCCTCCACACACACATAGAACAAAATAAGAGTTCATAATTTGACTTATGAGAGATATAATCATTCACGTATCTTACTAGACAATGAGTCCAAGTGCACTAAAATCCGCAAGCTTAAAATTCATATCATGGAACCAAGGAAAAATGATGAGTTGCTTTTTTGGTGTGCTTTCAAACGCATAAACATAAAGGAAGACAGTGGATTATCAACTCAGCAATATTCCATGTCCTTCCCTTGCCCCACCAATCTCCACCCTCTCTTTAATTACCATTCCACCACTCATTTATCTTAATTAGATGATAAATATATTAACATTGTAAAGATGTACAATTTTTTCTGGAGAATTAAGGCTAAATATCACTACATGGAGGGTGTTTGAAAGCAAGATTCCTACCAAAGTCAACCTGGAGAGACGAGGGGTTCATATTGATAACAATCTTTGTTGTTTGTGTAGGGTGTCAAAGGAGTCGACAAGTCATCTGTTATTCGGTTACAGAATCACTTGGCTAGTTTGGAATCTTTGTTACACTTAGTTAGAAGTGAATTCGATAAATCTTCTCTCTCCTAGGTCACATTTCGAACCGTTTAAAATTCTTGATACGATCACTTTAGTTAATCTTATTTTGGGTAATGTTTGGATTGCATTGGTAAGTGATATGAGATTTGGAGACATAAGAATAATTTTTTATTCAACGGAGGGATGATAGACTATTCTGAAGTCTTCTCCTTGACACATGTTAAGGTTTGACCTTGAATCTCCAAAGGTACCATTAGCGAGTTTCTCGTTCTCTGATTGGTGCTTAGAATCCCTAATATGTATGTATTCAATTAATAGTTGCTCATAAGATGACAAGGTTGGTCTTTGAATTTTAAGTCGTTTTTTAGCTAGTTGTAACAGGATAGACAGTTGAAGTTTTCTTGAGATGTATGTCTCTTTTACTCTTTAGGAGGGTTGGACCACCCCTAAAGTGGATCACATTTATTATATTTTTTCTTATTGATCAAATTAAAAAATTGTAAAGTGTCATTGGAAACACAAATCACTCTATCCTAATATCACTTTTTCTTTGTTATATTGTTTAACATTTGTATATCATTTAGTAAATTTGTAATGATTGTAATGTAAATATTAGTTTATATATATATAAGCTACATTTCCTTGAGGTGATGGAATGTGTCTAAAAAATTGTGAAAGATGATAGGTGAAACTGAGGCTGAGAGTCCCTTAGGTGCACCCAGTATGAGCCCTATGACAGCAGCCAAACCATGCACACCATCTCCATCTGAACACAGCATCAATTTGATGGTTATTTTGGCAGCCATAGTGTGTGCTTGTCTTTGTGCTCTTGGTCTGAACACAATGTTGCAATGTGTGTTCCAATGTGCCAATCGTGTTCTGACTCAACCCTTTCAATGGATTGCCTCAAGGAGACTGAATTCTGGCCTGAAGAAGACAGAAGTGGTGGCTCTGCCAACCTCAACCTACACCCATTCTGGTGGCTCTCCATGTAACTGTGCCATTTGCTTATCAGAGTTCTCTGATGGGGACAAGATAAGGTTCCTCCCAAACTGCAATCACCCTTTTCATGTTCATTGCATCGATAAGTGGCTGCTTTCTCACTCTTCTTGCCCAACTTGTAGGAACTTCCTCAAGTCTACTCATTCACTACACTCCTTGCATATTCTAGTATCATAGTTTCATCCACCTTCACATCTTTTGATACTAGCTACAAGAAAATTATTAAATAAAAATTAATTTTAGATATCAAAATAATTAGTTACTATTTGAGTAAATTAAAGACTATTTTATAAACTAAAAAAATTATTGGTATCTAAACTAGTTTCTATTATTAATAGAAAATTATAAAATAGTTTCTAAACTGTTATCTAACTCTTATAGTTATCAAAGTTTTAGCTACTTACTATTTTATATTCCAAGTTAGTCTCTATTAGTCTTTTAGAGACTAATTTAGAATCTAAAATATTAGTAACTTAAACTTTACTAAACTTAGATAGCTAATTTATATATCAATTTAGAAACTATTTTATAAATTTTTATTAATAATAGCAACCACTTTAGATATCAATAGTTTTTTAGTTTCTATCTAATTTAGTTAATATAGTGACTAATTATTTTTTGTCTCTAAATTTAATTATTATTTATTGATTTTCTTGTAGTGTTTGGATCACTCTTATTCATGAGTTCAACTCATAAAATTTGAGAGAGTTTTTTATAAATTAAATTATGTTGTCTTATTCATGAGTTTAACTCATAAAATTTGAGAGTTTTTTATAAATTAAATTATGTTGTTAGAAAAATCAAGATGAGTTAACAAGACTCACATGGCAAACTTTTTTTAAAAGGTGTATTCTTCTTTCCTTATTGTGAGATGTTCTTTATTATTCTCTCATGAGTGTGTCTAAAAAAAATTATACACTTAAAAGTTGATTGAAATATGAAATAGATAAAAAAATATATTTATTTTTAAATTTTTTAACTATTTATAATATTTTAATAAATTTTTAACTTAATAAAGGTGTTTAAGTCATCTTAATACTTGAGCATATCTAAAAAATAATTTTGGTTTATGAGAAAAGGTTAGTTTTGGTTTTTTATTATTTTTATATGATTAGTAGGAAGACTTAAACCTATTACCCTACATAAACCCTATGATAAAAATCCTATTAATTAAGATTTGAGTTTAATATATTAACAAGAGTTTTGGGAATAGGATGAAAATGGACAACATTGATGAATGTTTGGTTAAATTAATCCTTACTCTTAAATTAAAAATCATATTTATATTTATGTCTCATTCTCGTATCTACGGAATCATCTATGTTTACACTGTCTTCTCTATTGTTCTAAATATTAATTAAATAACTTTATTACAATATAAATCACTGTAAAGAAAATATGTCATTAAATAATAATTATATATAATTAAAATTTTATAACAATTACAATATTTATTATTTTTACAATTTTGAGAGGAAAATTATTTTAGGAATTTGAGTGACTTTGTGAATATGGAAAGATTTGAATCTTTGGAAGAGACAATGAAAATTTGTGTATAGAATGAATTCTTCAAGTGAAATAAAATTAAGAACCAAAGAAAAAAAGAAAATATACAAATTTTATGTTACCTAATAAACTAAAGGTTTATATAATTTAATTCAATAAAATTATAGTAGTCCCATATTTTTGTATTTTTTTTTAATAATATTTTTTTTCATGTGATGGTAGATGATTGTTGTTACTTGAGGTATTAGCCTAAATGAGATGTCAAGTTGCATAGTGATGCTTAACATGAAAACTTTTTTATAATACTAATTCAATAAAATTAGAGTTTACGTCTATTAGAATGCAATACATCGTTTGAGAACAAAAATTACACAAAGATTAAGTTATTCATCCTCATATCCAATTTAAAACATTTGGTATTACTCATACTTATACATTTATGTAATTAATTAATGAAAAAAAAATTCTATCAAAATTGGAAGAAATTCAGAGAATATACTTAAGGACAAATGTATTTGTCGTTCGTATTCACACAAAATGCTTTATGTCATTGGAATACCATGGTATTCTTATGCTTCATTTTTATATGTATATATTAAAATGTTAAATATAGTTTTACTCTTTATGATTATAATTATTAAAAAAATTACTTTTAGTTTTAAAAAAAAAATTATTATTCTTTAAGTTTACTTTTTTTTCTAAAAATGTTTAGTAATAACTTACATTCTAAATTTAGATGCATATAATTTTCTCAGTAATTACTCTTTATTAATAGGATGTGTAAAACCCAATTAAATACAAGAAAATAGAATATTGAATTATTCTATCAACACACCAGATTTCAAATCTTTTCACTTAATATTTATTTTTATCTCTATAATGTTGTTAGTTCGTTCTTAAAATACTCAACCTGGTTTATTATACCTATGTCATACGATTCTTTATTTTATATTAAATAAAAGTAAAGTAAGTTTTTTCTAATTAGTGTTATCTGATGTTAAAAGTTAGTTTATAATTATTAAGAAATTGGTTAATTTAGTTAGTAATATTATATTTATTTGTAAATATAATATTTTTTTTTTCAAAATTACTCTTAAAAATATAGTGAAAAGAGAATAATATGAGTGGAGATTTATTTTTAAAACTTAACTTCTCAAATTTTCAATTCTTAAGAAGAGAAAAAATATACCATCCATAATATTTACTATTTATAAACTAGAATAATTAAGGATACTTTGATTAAAAAAAATATAAGTTTAAATTGCCATTTGACCCTTATATTTTACAAAATCTACAATTTTAATCCATGATTTTTTTTCCTCTACAATTCCATCCCCTTAGTTTTTAACCATACATAATTTTCGTTTCTAATTTTTTTTACGCAATTTTGATTCTTTTATTTATTTTAAAATTATATGTAAGTTTGTTCAATTATCCATAATTTTATTCCCTCAATTTTTCTTATTCATGACTTTCTTATATATTTGGAAAGGGCGTCAAGTTATTTAATTTAACAATAAATGTATTTGTGAAACTAAATATTGAGTAAAGTTATTCTTAAGAAACTCAAATTTCAATATTATAAACACTTATATATTATAAATTTAATTTTATATTTTTTCAATAATTATAAACAGTTAAGATATTAAAACTGTGTGAAAAAAATTAAAACCCAAAACTAGAAATAATTAAAAATAAAAAGAAAACCTAAAATATGGGGAAAAATTTGGACCAAACAATTGTACATTTTATAAAATATATGAACGGAAATTACAAGCCAAAAATTAATTAACGAAAAAATATAAAAAATGTCATACAAAAAGAAAAAAATTTAAAATAATATCTTATCAATAGAAACAAAAGATATAAAATTAATATTTAAAAAAATAAAAATTATTCTAAAAACAATTAAACAATAAAAAAATATTGAAGCACTGAAATCATAGATTCTGTATCTAAACACCTACAAAGATATAAGCCCCATTATTCATTTAGTTAAATTTTATTTAATTATACTTTTTTTTCATATGTTTGTAATGCCTCATATTTTTTTATTCTAGGTTTCATAATTATTCAAATTTAGTCTTTAGGTGATGCTATCATTGATTCGTATAAATTAGCAAATAAAAAGGTGATAAATGCTTACAATTTAAAAGCCTGTTGAATTTTATTATATTTGAAGCATCCAATATGTTTTAAATACTTTTAACACTCTAATAACAATTATAGTTGATAAGTAAAAAGGAATATTAATTAAAAATGATTTAATAATTTAAGATAATATTTATTATATTTTTTATTGAAATCCTTATTATTTTAAACTAGTGGACGCTCCCTACCTATGCATTCGCATTTTTTTATTATATATATTTATATTTATCTAAATAAAATATATATTTATGTGCTTCTGTATGTATGAGAGATACAAAGAGAACATGAGAGTCATGTTATTGGGTTTCAAGAGATTTGAAGAAGAAAATAAATAAAGTGAGTAAGAGCGAAGAGAGAAAAAACGGTGATAAAATTTCAAAAATTTAAATTGAAAAGCAGTAACTATCCGCGAAAATTGAAAAAATGGAGATATATTTCAGAAAATGAAATTAAAAAAAATGTTTTACATTCAAAACTGACTGTTTTAATATGTTTTAGAGAAAATAGAAAATGATGCAATGTTCATAATACAGTAAAAAAATAAATACTGAAATAAGGATAAAGTAGGAAAAAAATTTGATAGCAATTAAAGAGGAGAATCCCCTGTATAAATATATAGGGATAGATAATAGATAAATTTGAAAGAGAAAAGTTGAGGTATAATTTTAAAGTGTGTAAACTTGCAAATTTAGTTGGAAGTGAAAAGTAGGTTTTATATAAAGGCAATAAGAAGATATAAATTATAATACAATATTCTCATCTCTCAAGTAAGAGTATTAAAAAAACCTGAGTATTCAAAAAGATATAAATTTCCCAAAGAATCTAATCACTCTTAGAAAAACTTTAAAAACAAAACGTAAAAATAGTTATACTTTTTTATTTGATTTAAGTTCAATTTAATTTTCCATATTCAAGTTTAAATACACAATGCATACTTTTGTCTATTTTGTCACTCCTAAACCTAAAGAATCAATAAATATTTTTTATTTGAATTAAGAATATATTTAAATCAATAACTCATAATTATTTTTTTAAAACACATTTTTATCTAAATAAATGTTTTTTTCTCATAAATAAAAAACAAAAATTAATCAAAAAGTATATTGTGGTCCTTATCTCTAAATGCATATTCTCATTTTGTAAATGCATATTCTCTTCCGACATATCCAAGTGTGTGATAAAGCCACATTTGTCCCATCACTTTGTTCATTTCGTGCCTTTACAACAAAACTATAATTTACAACTTACTTGTGATAAATAGAATTATCATGTGCCCCAATTGTTTCAATGCTTTAATTTGTACAAGAGTTTAACAGTGTTGTAAAATAATAATAAATATTCTTACAATTTATAAGATTATTCTCTATACAAGGTTATGTCTCAACTTCACACTTCCTGTTTTTCAATCAGTTGACTTCTATTTTCGATCTCTTCTTCTTGATCAAGAGCGTACGGGTATTTAAAACAAGTATTTCAATGCTAAAGTCAGATGTAACTGAATTATGTTATATATGAGAATAAGAAACTCATTACTTTACAAATTAAGGGTGTTCACATCTTTATAATTTTGGTTATAGATCCCTACTATAGGGGAGGTTAGGACAGGTCCATGGAAGTTCATATCTTCTTAATCATGCTTTAAGAACATAATTGAGTTATGTAGTCACTAATCATTTTGGTACACTTATTTGATTAGACCGAGAAATCAAGTGATTATTCTTACTTGTTAACTATTTTGTTTAGTTGATGTGCCGAGGTGTCATGAAGATTTCACTTTACCACTCGAGTCAGCAACTCGATCTACTTGGTAATACAATAAAAATATTTTTTATGTATCTAATAATATTTAGAATAAATAAAAAAAATTATAAATTCTATTTTAAAACATTCAATAGTTAATGTGAAAGGATCAAGTCCAATCCAACTAAGTAGTCTAACCAATAATGACAATATGAAAACACAACCAAGAGATAAGTATTCGTTTTTAATATTATTAAACATCATATTATAATAGTAGAACTTTTTGAAATTGAATTGCTTTAAGATGATGATCCATGAAAGAAAAAACTAAGAGGAAAAAAAAAGGAAATTAAGCTAAATAACAACAAACAAAATTTTATAATATGCTTATTTTGATTTTTATAATCTGCTTATTTTCAAGCAAAAACTACCTCTTAAAAGGAAAAATTATCTAAGTAGTATTCATTTAAAATTATCTTCTTAACATGATATTAATACACTTAAAGTCCTCCTCTTCTTAACATGATATTAATACACTTAAAGTCCTCCTCTTCTTAACATGGTATCAGAATCATTTCAAACATATCTTAACAATAATATATAGTTCCACGCACAAGTTGGTAACCTCGACATGAGAAAGGTATGTTGGAGATCTCACATCGATTAGAGATTATAACATTTCATAATATATAAATGAATGCAAACCTCATCTTATAAATCAATTTTATAAAAAAGAAACAAAAACCATGTTCCTCGTTCAGAAACTAATACTTTTAATAGATGTTAATTCCTTGTGAAGAAACACACGTGTGATTTCCTTCCTTGTGAAGCAACCCTTATCATAGCAAACAGAAAACAAAGAGTAAAGAAAGGTCTCATTGAAGGTGTACCAGCAGTATTATAAAAGTTACCTTCTGGTTAAACAAGAAAATATAATCAAATCAAACTATGTACAAAGGAAAACAATGTACAAAACCATCTTGCATGTATGACAATCCAGTATCCTTCTAGTAATTCTCCTTGCAGAAAGGGTAGCTTAGTTACATATAGGAATGATCCTTAATCTATAAACACACAAGTTTATTTGCCACTTTAGTCGGTGTAGTATTCATCATCATATAATGAATCATCATCATCATCCCACTCATCATAAAGAAGAGATTTCAGCTGTTGTGCCCTTAATTGTTCTTGTATTCTGTCTCTGATTGCTGTTCCCTGGGATATCAGTAAACTAACCAAATTAGTACATTACACATCAGAAGATCACATGCAAAGACTAGTCATTTGTTATTATAGTAAGATATCTATTGGAGAGGTAAAAGAAATCTACCATTTTGTGGCAGCCTTCTTCAAACATCTCAAGAAATCCAGCAACCAATCGATCTGCATTTTCAACCCATTCATTAGGGTGCATTCCAGCAATTTTTCCCACCGTTTGAATCTGCAAAGTTCAACATCATAGTCATCCTGCGAGAATTACCAGTATATTGAATAGGAAAATATGCTTATTTAGAAATGTTCAAGTCCTATATCAACCCCAAAATAATATATATAAGTGAGAGAACAATCTTGTCCTGACAAATTGATTTTATAAAGTTTAGACTCAAACTCTAGTAATAATACATAGAACAAAGATTATAATTATTACAACAATTTGACACGTTTTACTGTCCCTTCAACAAGGGGCAGAAAAAAAAGGACAATAATGTATATAGTAGATTGCTGTGGTCTAATGAGATTTAAAACCTCTAAAGTGAAGAGATGTGTAAAGTGAGAAAGTGATGGCCTATCCACCACTAATTTAAAGAAATTTATGCTTACAAAATGCTTTAGTTTAAAAGAATATTGGTGGATATGGTCTCACTTTCTTTTACAGATATAACTTTGCCATAATATTAGCGTATCACCAATCACTTCAGTTCTCCTCTGATCTATAGAATGTATTTACACATTAGTTCTATGACGAGAATAGACCTTACTAATGACAAAAGATGTTTGGCACAAGATTCCTAGAATATCATTTGAACATTAGATAATTTATGTAATTTTCATTGTGATAATTTCTTGATTGTATCAGTAGAGAGATAATATTTGGATAGTCTAGGATGTTTTAATTTTCCACTTTAAAAAAGCACAAGGTTCAACATTAGCAGTTCTATACGCTTTTGTAAAAATAAAAGGAGAACTAAATCAAGGTAATGAAGAAATAACTAGCACTTCTTCAGAGGGTTCCTACAATTTGACACCAACCATCCAAGGAATATCCAACAACAATCCGAATTCAAAAGGTAGTTAATAATGTTTCCGTTGCGTCTTTACAAGTTATTTTTGAGTCTCAAACTTCTTCATATATTGAATTAGAGGGCGGGGAGATAATCAAACATAGAAAGATTTAAAATTAATTAACTGTTATACAAAGATAAAAGCAAAACAAAATTAAGAACAAGTAACCTTTTATGGCCGATGGCAACCTCACTCAAAGACTTGGCAAACAGTTACCAATGCAAATGCTAAGATTTAGTAGGATATTTCAATGATCTATTGTTACCTTTTTTCCCACTTTCTCTTGTTCTTTCTTCACTCTCTCCTGCAATTTTTTAAGTCCCATGTTCATTCTCAACCTCTTCTCCTGTGAATAAGAGATTTTGTAACAAAGATAATTTCCCCCACTAAGCAATAAAGCAAACCAATGATGAAACTGAATACTAAAATTCATGAAGAATTTGAAAGAAAGCAAAACAAAGATGCTAACCAAAAGAACAAACCTTGACATAGCTGACACCTAGCTCCTTTCTTGAATAACCACGGTCCAAATTACGTATTACATATTGATTATAATCTTTGATAATTCTCATTATAATATCAGAAGTAGAAATTCCGTCAGTCCGCTTTGTTTCCTTAAATTTTCCAACAGACTTAACCTAGATAAGAAATTAAAAGGCATAAGATCAAAAATTGCAGCAGAAAAGTTTAATATGGTTACAAGTAGTCTTAATTTGATAAAGAATAACATGGTTAAAGATGTAAGAGGAAACTGATAAAAAATCAAACAAATAAAATGCAGCCAGCTATAGGCCAATCAGCATATATTTGGAGAAAAAAAAATGCATAAAGAACTGAAAGATAGGAGAAACAGATGTGAATGCTGCCAAACAAGGGGAAGAGGAAGAAAGAACATTCAATTAATGGAAACTAAATTAGAACATAATTCTATCGCTTGAACTTACATATTCATAGACATCCTTTCCAGCTCCACTTGCATCAGCATAACTATGACAATAGAATAAGTGATAACATATATGAGAAGAACTTGAAGAAAATGGTACCAGTCAGAATATACTCAAGTGTTGCAATCCAAGCAGAACAGAATCACATGGATAGAACAGAAGCATCACAAGACAACCAAGTGAAAATAATAATAATATCAACAAGAAGTCAACAACAGTGTAACAATGAAAATTCTAATACACAGATATTTTTAATATGGCAACATATTCATATTGTATGGTGGCCTCCACATTAGAACTTGGGTTTGTTATATTCTAAACCTCTTTTTTCTCTTCAATAGAGATGAAATTATTATTATTATAACTGAAATGATGGCATTTTTATTTAAATTTGACTATAATAATGTTTTATAATAAATTCTAAAAAAGATTAAAGGGTAGGAAATATGTGATAATGGTGAAAAATCAATATAAAAACCAACTATAAAAAGAAATATAAAGAGAGAGAGAGAGAGAGAGAGAGAGATAAATTAAAAAATATAAGAAATACATAAATATGATTATATTTTATTTAACATGCATTGTTGTACCCAAATCTTAATTTTAAAATATTAAGTGTTGAAATATACTTGATACTTGTATCCATATCAGTGCAACATAATGAAAGCAAAAATACCCGTCCAACAAAAGACCTAATTTCACCATAGATGTAAGCAAAAAATTGATTAAATTGTCTGTGTCTTGCATTGTATCCATGCTTCTAACTTAAAATCCCTAAACTTTTCACATCACAGCTGCAAGAACCAAGAATGTCTGCACATCCATTCAGTGTAAAGTTATTCTATTCTGGTGTTGATAATTTTTCATCAAGTCACAAATTTTAAACCTAGATCAAAATAGCCTGGGGCTGGTTAACCTTACGGAAGACTATCATGTGCCACATAGTCAATTTGATGCTTGTCAAGGAACTCCTTGGTGATGACCCATGGCGCATCTGGAATAACTTCATCAACCCACCTGGAGGAAGTACAATTCAAATGCTTCACACACTCTAATATATAGAGAAAGCAATAGGATTCAAAATGCAGAGGTCTAATATTAATGTAATCAGGAATTCAAAACCAATTTAAGTGAGATGAACAAATGGATTGAATTTTATTTTTATTTTTTTAAGATTTCAAGTTTCAACCACCAGTTAGATTTTAGGAGACAACTGGAAAAAAAACTAGGGAGCTTATCCAGGATGAAGCCAACGATTTTCGAAGTAAAATGTATTTGAAGTCTATTCATTAGAATAGGTTCTCATACCATCTTATAAAAATGGACTTGAAGTTTAACTCAACATTACAAAATGGACTTTTAAGGTAAGATTTGCATTCACTTATACATTATCAATTGGTCATATTTCTAGTCGACGGGAGCTCTCCAATATAAAAGCACCAAAGAACTTGGACACTACAAATTAGCACAATCACAATTGCAATCAATTAGGCAGCCATATGAGTTAACAAATACTAGTTTTAATAATGGAAACAAAAACTTGACATTGATGACTTGCCTATACTCTAAAATCAAAACTATAACCTTGTATGCATACTTTTAAAGTTCCAATCTCACCATTCATCAGATTACTCTGAAAAATAGTCAACAAAAGTATCATATTCATAGTCAGAAACCATACAATCAGTTTCCCAGAAAAGGGTAATGAAAGAAAGGGCAGGTAAATTTCAACAGCAACACATGCCATCAAATTATATACTACCAAAACCTGACCTGAAGCAAGTATAATTCATAACTGTAAAATCTATGCACTGACACTGTAAAGAGAGTATCAACGACATCAACAAATTACAAATCATAGTAGAAATGATTTTTAAGATTGTAAATCCAACAAAATTGTCATACTTGACAATTTTTTATTGGTTGACTTGACACCCTTCACAGTATATTTATAATTTACCCGTAATTCTTTGATAAGAAACAAGCTTTCTCAGCAAGTGTACAGTAAAAGTGGGAACATACGCAAAAACGAGTCAAAATTTAAACCGAAAAAGAAAAGAGAACAAAACCTGCAGTGGCGAAGGGACTCGCAGCGTTCCTTATCAGTCATAACAGTTTTGCCCTTATACTTATGGGTGATCTCATCATTGCAGCATCCAACAAGGAGATAAGTGTTTGGAAACCTTCGATCAAGAAAAAAAACTAAGTCTGAACATTTCCTCTCAGACAACAACTAAGTCTAAAAATAGAAAAAAGAAAAGTAAAAAATAAAAAGACTGATTCAGCAAAACACACAAAAACCCCGTTTTGAAGTGGGAAAATTAACCAAAATGGGGGTTAGCAGAGTGAAGTGAAGTTTAGTCCATGAACATGCACCAACCAACCCAAAAGAAAAAAAAACATGGTGTTGAACTACAAGTCATAAAAACGTGTCCTTTTCAGATGAAAAAAGAAATAGAGAGTATGAATTACAGTTTCTTAGCTTGCTCAAGAGAACGGGCATGGCCGAAGTGAAAGAGATCATAAATCCCATCAGCATAAACTCGAACAGGAGTTTCCTTGCACCCCTTTTCCATAACTTTGAGTTCTTCTTCTTCTTCCATCACTCTCTCTTTCTCTCTTTCTCTGAGTCTGAACAGTGAGCTCCAAGATCTGTCCACGATCTTATCAACCGTTCGTCGGACCCGCCTGAGACCCGCCCGACCCGATAGCCCGAACGGACAGCAATCGGACTTTTACTTCAGCTTTGAATGTTTCTTTGATATAAGAAAAAAACAGGAAAGAGACAAACACTTCTTTTACTTTGTTTTTCATTTATTTTAAATTACTTTTAGCTTTTTTCTGTTACACTAACAAAAAAAGTCTCATGTAACACAAAAGTTAAGGTTAAAAACTACTAATATATTTCTTCCTTTTTTTTTAAATTGTTGGAGGCAATTTTAAAGATCAAATAACAAATATATATATATATATAAAGCGAATAATATTTTAAATATAATTCACTCAATGTTATCTTAATATATTTAAAATTCAAAATTAATATATTTAATATTGAAATATTAGTGTATTTTTCTGCTTTTAGGTAGAGACTCTACCTATGAAACTCAAACACTTCTCTTAAATGGTGTGTCGGTGTCGGATACTCATATCGGACACTGACACTCTTATGACACCTGTATGACACGTATTCGTGAAGTGTCCAATTCAAAAAGTATTTATTAAATTTCTGACAATTCTAGTACGGTTCTAATACAATTTTAAAAAGAAAAAATACATTAATTTTTTAAAAGCTCAAACTTATTGTATAAATTTTTATTATGATTATAAAAATAAGAAACAAATCTTTTTGAACCAGTCATGAAGAATATTTTTCTCCTCAAAACAATAATCTGGAATATACTTATGCACATAAACTTTTATTATCAATTTATATAATTCATAATTATATAATATATAGATCCGTGTCTCTGTATTCTACATTTTAGATATTATAAGTATCTTCGTGCTACATAAGACTCTAACCAATAGAATTTAAAAAAATTAAATAATTTTTTTGTTGATGGTCAATTGGTGATTTTTTTAATTTTTAGAAACTTGAGGTATACTTGAGACTTTTAGACGTGTTTGACTAAGTGGTTATAGTTAGACATTTTCTAGTGATTGTGTTTCAAAGAAACTAAACTCAAATTATATTCTTTGTCTTTTTTTTCCAAATTCTTCCTATACCCAGTATATTTCAACCTACATCCAACACAATTTTAAAATTTCAAAAATATTTATTATTTCAAAAATAAAATTAAAATTTAAAATAATACATTTCAGAAGAGCTTTTTGTGTTTCAAAAATAAAAATCCAAAAAAAAATCAAAAGTTAATTCCAAACAAGAAAATCTGCAATAAAAAAATAATACACTAAAACATTTTTCTTTTCTACTAATATATACAAATAAAGATTTTTTTTATTGCTGTGATAATGATAATAATAATTAAATAAATGAAAACACAAACTTTGACTGTGATGGTAATTATTTTAAAATTATATTAAGGATTTTAAAAAAGTAACAAAGTGGTTGTGTGTTTTGAGAAAGTTAAGGAAATATTGAATTGTAACTGTAAAGTGGAAAAAAACTCGAATCATTGTATTTATGCCTTGGTTCCTCTGTAATACTACTTCTTCTATTTTAATGTTATAATAAACAATCTGCAAAATAGTAAAATCCCAAGATAAAGAAGAACTAAACTTATTGAAATGGAATTTTAAATACAAATTTATAATTGATAATTACATTTCTATAGATTTTGTAGTTATACACGAATATCATCAAAATATGTACAAATTTATATTTTCATTTACATTTTGTTCAATTTCAATTATTTAGGGATTTCTCTTTCATTTAGAGATGTATAAGGGTTATTGGATTCATTATTCAACTCAATCAAAAGATTTTAGTTAAGTCAAATGGGAAAAAAAGTGAGGACTAGAAAAATGACTGCTCAAATTAGCTAAAACTTGTGAATTATCTTCAAAAATAATTTTTTCAGTTCAACTAAAATTATCTTCAAAAGGATGAGAAAATCTTAAATGTGAGATTTGAAGTGTATCTAAGAAACAAATTAAGAATTTCATACAAAATTAAACCCACATGATAAATTATTGTATAAATTATTGAAAAAATGCATACAAAGATTCTATAATGAATTAAAAAATCTTTAAACACGTGTTTCTTTTCTTTTCTCTCAATGCATGTGTTCATATATTTCTTATTTTTTCATTATTTAATTAATAAGCTTTTTATTCTCTTATAGATAAAACACATGTGTCCACTTTTTTTCTTACAATAACAAAAGATAAAATAATTATTATTAAAATAAAAATATCTTAATTTATCCATAAAAAGTAATTATAAAAACTAGTAAAAACATTCGTTATTCTGTGCATCTATATTTACATTTGTATTCCGTTAAAATATATATAATTTTATAATTTTAATAAATTTATTAATAATAGCTTGAGATTTGGGTGGCTACATATGAAAAAGCCCATAATAATGAAAAGCTTAAAATATGATACAATAATGGCAACAGTTAACTGTAAGAGAATTTAGAAGAATAATAGATTGGTTCAGTTAAGAAAAGAGTCATGAAATAGAATCAATCAAATTTGAAATTAAAGAAACTTTTGTCTTGATATCACACTGAGAGATCATATTAAATATTGTTGCATAGAACAAGTTTTTTCTTTGGAAACAGCATTACAATCTCTAAAGATCAACTACAGTAAAAAAGTGGCAACATGAATTTGTAAATAGTGAAAATGCAGGCCTCCTTCTGTAATAAGCTCAATCATGCATTTGTGTTTGAATTAGCAGAAATTTCCTGACAGAAGCATTAGAACAAAAATGGTTAGTCCAAATGGGCAAAGGATGCACTGAACTTGAGTCAGAAGTCTTAATTACAAAACATGAAGATTAGTTATTCAAAACAGTGACATGTGACATGTATTTGACCAATGACATATAATAAACATAGGCACCATGAATCATTGATTACCTTAGTGCAAATATATATAAAATGGACATCAGGACTCCTTCCTAGGGTTTCCTCCACAGAGCTTCCATCATCATTGAGAGGAACAGGTTTTGTCAGCTCCCAAATTGGTTGATCAGATTTCTCTTCTGAGGCAAGTTTTTCTGCATATACCATGACAGTGGTTATAGTCTAGGACTTAGTTTACATACCAATTTTTAATGCATAAGACTAAGAATGCATAATACACTTTACAAGGGTAGCAAATTGGCAATTTAGAAAGGAACACTTAAAAGGACACTGTAAGGGGAAAAGACTAAAAAAGCATTTGCTACATATCTAAAGCCAATTGATAATCCCTCATGCTTTTAACCAGCAAGACACCAAGATTCAGTAAACTTCTAATCCCAGGATATTTTAGTTTACAAGCATTATTGATAAGAAGCTTATGGTCTATTTAAATCAAATTTCTCATTAAACACTTGTATGAGAAGAAAATAAAAAGATAAAAAGTGAACTAAAAGTTTCAAATATCATAAAATTAATTTATGTAGAAGTTCAAAACAAGAAAGCTAAATGATAGTGTTTATATATCAGTTGACACTTAACTAATTTTAACTTACAGCATAAGTTTAATTCATTTTATTCTCTCTTTTTTCCTCTCCTATAAGTGCTTATTTAGAAGTTTGTCCAAACAGAGCCAACGTCTATTCTAAAGTTTGTGTTATTCAAGACTTCTGAATTACAAAATTAAATGACAGAAAAGGCAAAACTAGAAGCCTGTAGTAGACACGTATCTGAGAGATATAAGACAGAAAGTGTGTAACTTGGAATACAAAATGACAATGAGATTAAGATTGAAGCCAACCTATGACATGGAGTTTTATTGTCCATGAGCATGATTCTCGAAGCAAATGTAGGCGATATAGTGGAGCTCCATATGTCACCTACAGATTTTACAACCATTCAAGCCTGCTCAAGTGAAATGCAAAGACACATGCTATCCATTGGAGAGTAAATCTGAATGCAGATTGATGCTTAAATAAAGAGGTGCAATTACCAGAACATAAACTCCTTTATCCTTGAGGACCCTATAGTGTGTCATCAACTGCTTCAATAATGGTGAACAGATCAAGAATAAAAAAAATCCAAAATAAAACAGAACCTGTAAAACAATTATAGACTTTTGTTCATGGTTTTATTATACCTCCAAATCTCCTCAAGCATTTTTGTAGCGTTTTCTCTTGACTTATTTCCACACTACAAACAAAAACATGCAAAGACCAAACTATAAGACTTGTCAAACATACTAGCATTTCAATGAACCATCACTACACCCACCAAGATAGAGTCAAGAGTCCCTGAAAAGCAAAACCAAACAGTATCAGCACAATTCATTGTCCAATATGAACCTCTTATAATAAAAACAGATAAAAAAAACTAAAATTAAACAGTAAGCACACCTTTGTCAATAGCAGCACCAAAAGACTCTGATTCAAAATCACTCATATCTCTCACATCCATTTTCATATCTGGTCAATCATTAAGGATACATCACACTCCACATTATTACCATCTTTGCTAAAATCTATAAAGTTCAATACTTTATAACGAATTTATTGACATTTTCAATAACTAACTTAAAATTGATAGATAATGTAAAAAATTATCCATAGACAGGTGCACCATTAAACTCTTCAACGATTCCATAACATGTAAAATTGACACAGATAAATCAAAAAAGCAGAAAGGATACATTTCAATTGGGGACAGTCCTGGTATTTGCTTTTCATAGCTTCAATAACCACTGAGGATATATCAACGTTGACAACATCTGTGTAACCGCCATCAACCACCATGCCTTCGCTGAAGGCTGCAAACACCGCAAAAAAATATTTTTTTCAAAACATAAAAATCTATTTTTTGATTGAATCCAAAGAAAGAGGCATGTACCCATGAAAGAGATCTGAATAAAAGAGGAAAAAAAGAGAAAAGGAAAAGAGGGGTATGAGAAGAAAACGTGCCTGAGTTGCCACAACCAACGACGAGGATGCGGTGGGTAGGAGGGACATAGAGGTTGATGATGGGAGCCAAAGTGAGGTACTTTTGGTACCAATCGAAGGGACCAGGTTCGTTGGTGTAGCGGTTGTCCCAGTACCATGGTTCACCGTAGGCTTGGGTACTTGACGTCATAACTCTCTGTGTTTGGAAATTGAATGATGTTAGTAAAATCCAATGGGTACGAGGAAGATGTTGCAGTCACAAAGTTTGTTCTGTTACAAATCTTGAAATGGAAGACTTGTGATGGAAAGAAAGCAACTTATACTAGCCTAAGGTGCCATTCAATCATGTCTCCTTTTGCATCACCCAAATGCAGTTTCAATTTTTCTTTCTTAGTAAATAAATTATTATAATCATCATGTTTTAATACAGATTAATTCCTTAAGTTCATGTAAATTTTGTATTTTTTTCCTATTTATGAAAATGTTTTTTATTATATTCCCGAGAAAATAAAATATAATTTGCATATGTTTAATATAATCATCCAAACTTTGATTAGTTAATAGTTGGGTGATTCACGCCATGTTTTTCTAGCTATGTAATAATATTGTAGTAATGACATCCAAAATGTGTCTCTGTCTCGCCGATAATCACGAACAGTTTGCCAATAACAGGTAACCAAATGTTATTGGTTTGACCATTTGGATGTGATGCACACCATGTGTCTGATTAATGTGCCCTCTGCCAACACACAAATTACGACAACCAATGCTTCCTTCTCATGTCAATCTGGAGACTTCTGTTGTTTGGTTGTTGAAAGCTAAGGCGTGTCACAAAGTAGTTAAAGACAGTTGTTTGGTTAATTTGGTTTTCGGTATAACCAGTTTCATCTTGATTGCACGTTATAAATGAAATTGAAAACTTTCAATGATTATGCATGCTGAGATCAACCTTAGCTGAATTTGATGCCCGGTAAAATCGGGAAGAGAAGAGTTTCACGTAAGTTTTGCAAAGAATTTGTTGTACAAAATGTTTACATTGAAAATCCCGGAATTCAATGAAAGTTGATAGTTCTCTTCTTACAATTCCAATAGAGGTTAGCTTTTGCAATTTAAGGAAAAGATATTTCTATAGTGCCTATTGGGCTATTGTTTATGTTTCAAAGAAACGAAGTTCTGCCATAAACTCTTGGCGTTTGGGGCAATACCATGCAACTGCTTTTGCTGAACCAAGTACTTGCAATGCATATTCCAAAGCAAATACAGGTTCCTGTGCACGAATAGGCAAATCAGGGTTCTTCAGATCAACTGTAATTCCAGAATCAACTCTAAAACTGACAGGACCAACAATCTGCAAGATATAAAGTGTTTTAGTTAACATTCCAGCAGCATTGAGGACCAAATGCTTGAACAATTTGCACCGCATTATTAGAAACATGAGATCAGAAAAAGCATGGATAGAATCAATGAGGTTAGACCGTCAGAGACAAGGCAAGATATTGAAAATTTGATTTTTTTTAACATACATTTACTTATGGACAAACAATGGGAAACCATATAAAGAAGAAGAACCCTGTTTGGATAGAGTTTTTCATAAGCATTTATGGGAGGAGAAAATAAGAAGCCAAAATGACTTAAAGTTGAACTTTTCCTATAACTTAAGAAAATTAAACTTTTATAAAAGTTTTCTTATTTAACATCTTCAAAACATGAGGTAAATAGTTGAGTTTACCTTAGGCCAGAAGTTCAATCCATTTCACCTTTTTACTTTCTTCTCTTAAAAGAGTTTATAGAAAAGTTTATTCCAACAGTGCCAAAATGTCCTTTCGAGATAAAGCTTACTAATCTTAAGAAGTTTTAAAACATTGAAATCTTGCAAATTTGTGAAATAATTGATTGGGAGGTACCTGCTGCTGAAGTGATAGTGTAGCATTGGGTAAAATCGCCTGAACAGCTTCCAAGCTGGGCTTTTGAGAATTGAGAAGATCTTGAGTTAGACCAGTTGCAGCTGAAAGAAATTTGAAACCAGAAGGGAAATCCAGCCGGGCCTGAAATCGGGTAAGATCTAGAGCAGGTCTCTGGAAGTTTCCATATTGAGCAGTGAATGAAACAGATGCAAACATATCTGCTAGAAAGGAAGACTTTACTCCGGAAACCTGGAGAAAATATCCTGGACTACCATCTTCTATTCGTGCTCTTGCCGAATTATCCCCAAAAGCAGCGGTTGCAGCAGCACCTTCCCATTAAACAATTCAAGGAAATAATAAGCATACTCTAAAAGCATCCACAGCTTCAAGTAACATGGAAATGCTCCATATCATAGATCTTTGTGATGTGATCAGAACAAATGTATTTGATAAGTTGTGACACTACACTAGTTAACTTCTTTGCATCCACTATCTTAAGTAATACATACATAGCAGAGGCTCTAAAATCCGTTCCATTTAGTGATAACAATAACATGCATGTGAAATGTTAAGAAAATGTCAAACAGTTTCCTCACTTCTTCGCTAAGAAAATGTGTGGTTATCTAAAGATCACTGCTAAGCATCCTTTCTATCTGGACTCTAGAATGTGTCAGCAAAAAACGTTACAAACAGGAAGAAAATTTACCAATAATGCCTGAGGCAGAAACGTGAGAATTTGAAAGAAACACGTCATACAGTTGCTCCAATTTCAACTTTGGGGCTTCACTTCTCCAAATATCAACTTTCTTCCTGCAAGAAAAGGCACTTTTGAAGGCCAAGCCAGGAAGTAGAGTAGGTGGTACTCTATCAATATGGTTATGAACATTTTCAAACTGCTTGGGTGACCCTGAAGTGTAGTGTGCCGACAAATGATATGCGGTGGAAGAGTCACAGGTAGTCACAGAAGCAAGATCAACTGCAGTTGAAAATGGAACATCCCAGTAATTACCGGTATTATCAACAAAAAGACCAGGAGAAACTGCCTCCACTCTTAGATCATGATCGGGAAACTACAACCACACACCAATAAAATTTTGTATGAGTAAAAAGACCAAAATCTAGTTCAATTTCATGTCAGGAAGTTACTATACAACAAAAGAAAGTAGATCGTTGATGTAAACCGAATCAATGTTATGATCAACTGAGAATTACAAAATTCATCTTTGGGATGCACAAGAGGATACACTCAAATGCTTACCTTATGGTGAAAGACAACTTTCCCACGAGGCTTTTCGGTATCATCATAAGCATCTAAGCCAAAAAGCAATGTATCATCTTCCCCCAACTGGAACTCTGAAGAGAAGCCCAAGGCATACAAGGACTTCTGCTGCAAATGTCTCCCAAAGGTTTTCAACCAAGAGGAAACCCCCTTTGGCTTCTCCTCACTGCTCTTAACAGAGGAAACAAACCTCTGCAAATTGAACTGACCCAGTAAAAATAAAACCCTGCAAAACTCCCAAACTGAATATCAGCCACCAGAATTGACACACACACAGAGCTCACTTACAACAACAAGAACAAAGCCATGTCCCACAAGGTAAGAGCAAATACAGACCAAATCTTCAGAGATATTATATACTAAGAGATCCCTTCCTCCAATGTCTTTTTCACACGACTAAAAACCATACAATCTACACTCCACACAAGCAATAATTAACGTAACTAATTGTTAAACTAATGAAAACAGTCACCGACTTAATTGATCATATTTATAACAGCAATACCATCTAATCTAAAATGCAAGACAAGTGGAGTACATTAAACAGATAAAAATATCCAACACGCCCAGAAACGAAAAGGGGCGAAATGCAGAAAAAGATTGAATCTTTGGTGGAGAATTGAGTTAGCATACCAATTATCAGAAAAGGGTAGGGAGATAAGACGGTGGAGGGAGAGGCCACGTGTTTTGGCGTAGGAGGGAACGAGAGGGGCATTCATGAAAAGGTGCATGAATTGGAGTTGTCTTGCTCTGGAAAGTCTTGTGCCTCGTGAGAGACCCAAGGGAAGAGGGTCTCCGGGGACGGCACAGGCCACTCCATCAAGGGTTTGAGGAGTGGAAATGTCCAAATCCCAAAACCCTCCTCCATCCATTACCCATCTGAGTTTCCTCATCACAGTCCAATGGAATGAATCAATCAATCAACTGGGTCTTCTTGTTCTTGTTCTTGTTCTTCTTCCTCTTCTTCTTCACTCACTCAGCCACTAACTTTTTTCACACTCAATTTGCCAAAGTCAGCCACACAATTCAACTACACTCATCATGTTATCAATATTTTCAAGTTTAAACCAAAATAATGGGAAATGGGAATTTGTACTCAAACTAACTACCAAAAAGAGAGATTCTAATATGTCACACACTCCAATATAAACATAAACAAATTTTAATTATGATTTCAAGTGAGAATTTTGTAGATGAAAAAAATGGTTGAAAGAGAAAATATGATTAATCTAGTTCTTCTTCACGATTATTCATTATTAGTCAAGCTTTTTTTACTACATAAGTTTCCCAAAGAATCAATAGATGGTGAGTAACCCAAAGTTTTTTTTTATCTTATTAACCATATTTAATGTCAAAATTTTGGGGGAAATATATAAATATGTAAATTATTCCTAGCCAAAAAAATTGAAAAAAAAAAGTCTAAAGAAATAATTTAAGGACAATAACTATAAAACATATATATTTTTTATAAAATAAACTATTTTATAGTTTATTTTATAAAAAATATAAAATAGTTTATTTTAAATATTTGAAAGTAAATTATAAAAATATTAAGGAAAAAAAACTACAAAGTAAATTGAAAATGACCCAAAATGACAGATTGAAAACAATGTGTATAAAAGAAACAATGTATATAAAGGAACATGACAGAATGAAAACAAGAAACAAAATTTAGTAAAGGAAAATGACTGAACAGAAGCAAAATTACTAAAAAAGAGTGTGGAAGGTAGGGATTGCTTGAAGCATTTGAGGTTTGAAGGAACTAAACTTTATAAAGTGTACAGTGAAAGAGAGAAAAAAAAAAGGACAAAAGGAAAAGAAATATTATATGAAAGAAATCGAATAAAGTAGGAAAGTTAAATCCTTGATTGAAGTGATTTTTGTCAACTTAACACCAAAATTTACAGAACAAACAAGCTGATCTTGCATTAATGATACAGATTTATACTACTCTTGTCAACGATTAACTAAACAATCCACATAATCTAACAAAAACTGAAACCACACAACCCTCTCCTTTACATGATTTGCAATGAGACTTTGGAAAATAGTCATATGGCTGCAGCATGCATGTTTAAACAAACATTTGAAAACCAATAGAGTTTGTGCTAATAACATCTATGTAGAAAAATATACGTGATACTTGATTCAGTCAAATCTTGTTAAGGTTCCAACATTATCCTATGCTTCAGACCATCTAATAGTTTAACATCGTTTAATAGTTCAAATGCATTTGTCTGATGGTATCAAGCCGTCTATCTTGTATCAGACCTTTTCTCTCATTAGAAAAGTTTTGTTACATAATGTTTTAAGCTCAGAAGTTTATGTGCCTTTATTAGTTTAAACGTAATTTATAGAAATTAGTTATAGCAATTATGCTGTATAAATAGAACATTGTCACTGAGAATTCTAAGTTCAACTATATAACAAAGCATTGTTATTGAGCAAGAATTCCCTAAAAGAAACTTCGTAATTTGTGTACATGACTTTTCCCATTCATTCATTCCTTCGTTTGCCTGAACTATTCCACAGCAATCTCAATAGTATCAAAACTGCTAGTATACACATCTGTTTGCTCTTTTTGTGATCAAGAAGTTTCAGTTACAACATTTTGCCTATAGTTTCACCCATGATACTACTAAATCAGAAGTATGATATTCAAAACCATTCTTTACATCTACACATCTTTTACAGTCTAAGACTCAATCATCATCACTGCCAGAGATAGAAAATATTGAACCCTTCATCTGAGATTTTCCCTGCAGTAGTTTTCTATCTTTAAGTATTCGGAAAGGAAGTTTAGGATCATGCTTGGTGATAGAAACCCCAAGATCCTGTGAAGCTGAAAGCAGACGTGCCCCTATTCTCAATTTTCTACTTTGGCTCCCTGAAAAAGAACTTTGACCAGCTTTCAATTTTCTATTTTTGCTTCCTGATTTTTTGGAAACCAATGGAGTATGCAAGACACGTGGAGATGTTTTGGGAGTGAATTGTGGCAAGGAATCTCTCTGTATCTTCAAGCAGCCACGTTCTCTGGTGTTTGATTGAACTTCAATCTCACTATGAACAGCTCTAGAGGTAAGATCTGAGTTTGCAGAGCTGCTAAAATTGTCAGTGCCATTGAAACTTGAAAAATATTTATTGATTATACCTGTGATTGATATCAATTGTGTTGACATCTTACTGTGACTGCCTTGTATTGAGTTAGCATGCAACTCAACCAGATTTTCAAATTTATTCTCTGGCATTACATAGGAAGTCTTAGCCATACTAGTAGGTTTGTCTCCAAATATGCAGGGATGTCTTTCTGACATTCCAGTGGCTTCATTTTGAGCATGATTTTCATGAGAAATTTCATTTCCCTCCTGCTTCTTTGAAACAAGATTAGTGATTTCATGCTCTTCCTTTTCCTCACTGTTACATTTTGCCTTATCACCTTTACAGATCATTAAGTCCTTATGTTTTGATAGAACATCTTCATCACAGGGTGAACGAGGAGTACACAAGCATTTTAAATGCTTAACTTCCACATGAAGAAACCATGTTCCTCGCATCGCAGGGAAAGCAAACTTTATAGGAAAGGCATCAGGCAGGTAGTAGAAGAATGATTTTCGCTTCACCTGGAAGAATATGAAGTAACTTATTGAGCATAAGCTTAATGTTACAAAATTCATAAAAGGATACATAGATACTGAAACAGAAAGTAAAGTACCATTAATCCATTAACTTGAATCTCTCCAATATCTGGTAAACAACTGAGGTGTGCTTTCTCAAAGTCTCCTGCAGAAGAATCATTGCATCGATTATCTTTCATGTCATAACCTAACATACACCAAGTTGAACTACAATTTCATCAATGCCTTTTTTTTTAAGAATAATGACCATGGTCAAGAATCGACAGTACTCCAGAACATTAATTTATCCAAAAAAGGACTAACCAGCATTGGAAACAAACCATTTCATGGAAGACTCAAGCTCAAAGAAAACTAGATTTTGAACATGCCCCGTGAATCCCCCACCTTTATGAAGAAAGGGAAGACCATCTCATAAGAAAAAACACAAAACTCAAGAACTCTGTCTTGTCTGATTAAAACAAAGTCAGGACAAGCAAAATATCAAGGAAGTCTGCATTTAGACGTCAACTAATTTGGAATATTCAAAACAGTTATACAGTTCTCTCTATAGGGGTCAAATGCTTTTAGCTTTCTCAAACTTCAGCTGAGCAAAAAGAGAATGATAGTAATACATTCATCTTGACCCTCCAAACTGAGATCTAAACATTGAAGTTCATATCAAATTCAATTCAATATGCTGAGCTTCTGCCACTAAGTTTCATCTTTTATTCTCAAACTTAATTGGAATCTAGCGGTAGGCCATGATGGTAGAGAGAATAAACGGATTTTGAGTACAAATGGAGATTGAGACAAGTTTCATTTCAACAAACTCCGCAATAGTTACCCTAACAATAAATGAAAGGTAACGATATAAAAAAAATCTAAACCCTTGCAAAAGACCAGCAGCATTGTCATCATAAAACATGCAGAAGAAATACACAACTTTCTTCAAACAAAGCGATAGATGGCAGCAAAGATTGCATCTTGCAAGTGAAAAACACAGCCCAATAGCAAAATCTTCAAATGGGTAAAACATTTAAACCAAGAAGCTGAAGGGTTGAGGAAAAAAAGAGTCTTTTTTGGTTTGAAGTGTTGTGGACTTACTTTTGAGAGATGCGGCTGTAATGTCAGAAGGGGCATTGAAGGCAATGCGAGTGCCTAAGTTTGTGTCGGCAAAGACTGTAACTTGAGCTTCGCCGCCCATTGGGCGTGGCTTGTGGCGGTGTTGTTCGGAGGTCCTAAGATGGTGTCGTCCTCAGTTCAAGTGTTCAACCAAACCAATGGGAAAAATGTTGATTCAAAACAAAACAATGAAGAAATTGAAGATGGAAACCTGAGAGGTCTTTTTCTTTTATTTTTCAATAAAATATAAGAATTTTAAATTTTATCACAAAATTTCTACCCAAAAAGAAAGAAAGAATAAGGGGTCCTCATAAGAAACAAAGGTCTTTATTTGTACAAGCAATTTAATTATGTAATTGAGCACACATGAAATTTTAACACAGTTTTTTTTCCCCCCTCAATTTTAGTTTTTAATCTCTAAAAAAATATTTAATGAATATTGGTACTTAAACTTTTATTTATTAATAATATTTGTGGTCTCAGCCGCTAAAACTCATTGTCAAATGATTATGTAATCATCGTATTATGACGTTCCAACCATATATAATTGTGGATCAATTTTTGTTTTAATTTTTTTATATTTTTACAAAATCTATTTTTTGTGTCTTGCATTTTGTTGACTACTTTAATCCTTCAGCAATTTTCGTACGAGTCTTGTTCTCTCAACTTATGTATATGATTGTTATAGTCTCTCCTATTAAATATTATATTTAATCTCTCAACTTTAGTTTAATGTAATAATAATGTTACCAAAGCAAAATATGTTGTCATTCTAAAACACTATGAATTTTGTGCTATATAAAAATCTTAAGAACTTGTTCATGAGAGTGAACTTAAAAATATACAATTAACAACTTACTATAGGGATTTCATCCCTTTTGATAATAATGAAGGTAATGAGTTTATAAACAATAAATAAATTTGTATACATGAATATAGTCTAAATTAGTTAGATATAGAGAATACTCAACTTTTTAGATTAAATACAATAATACGCAACTTTTTAGATTAAATACAAAGACGATAAAGATAAGTATGTCCACATTCCTCCTTTTATATTTATTTTTATTTTAAATCATTAAATTATTTTTAATTAATTTGATTCTCTATCCTTAAATTTATACAATTATAACTTTTTATTATTACTTAGCATTGAAAAAAATATGTTCTTGTGACATTGAATTGTTTATAATATTATGTTTTCTTTACTTCTCTTTTTATTTTCATAAAAAAATATTTAACAAATATTTAAACAAATCCAAAATACTTGACAAATGACACAAGTTTCATATTTTTTTAATATAAAACGAGAATAGATATAAATTTTTAATTCATGAACACTAATGTATATAACCAAATTCATACATATCCTGTTGTCATCCAATTTGGATTGCTTTTTACAATATTTTAAAATTAATAAAAATGAGATAATTGAGGAAAATGTAATTTTGGGAGGCATGTTTGACAGTGAGAAGAATTAAAGGAGCTTCATTCTCCACAAAACGGTGAACATGAGAAGCGATTAAAGGAGAATGAATTATAAGCATCACCATATGCTGAGCTTTTCCAAAGAAAAACAAGAGAAAAGAAACCAAAGGATTGAATGCATTGGTTACAGAATGTAATTTGAAGAGCTAACAAAAAATTCAGAAACTGGTAAGGTAATCAAGGAAGGATCCTGCGTCGGGGGCGTGGAGTCTCTCGCCTCACATACATTTTCTCCATCTCATTAAGTGGTCGGCTTGATCCATCTGCCATGCTAGCAAATTTCCAGCCTCCACCACCTCCACGTTTTCCCCTGGATCCCAATTTCTCTATTGTAAAAGTCCATCCATCTGAAGGACGTCGTCGACTATACTTGTGGCATTTAACCTCTCCAGCCATCTATACACAACCAAAAGAGATGTGACCATTTCATCAACTATCAGATCATAAATGGCAATAAAAAACTAAAAGAGATAAGTGAGAAATGGTTTCCAGTAACAGTGCTAAAGTGTATATTAACTATCAAGATAACAAGCAAATACAAAAAGACTAAATTGAAGAGGTAACTTAATTGCATAATATTCTGCAGGAAATTGGCAGGGGAGTTTGATTTTGGTTTTATGATCGAAGGCCTTAATGTCAAATAGATTGCACCTACCCTTGCAACCCTACTCAATGTAAACAGAATCTCAAGATTACCCATGGAATCACATGATTCCACAATTTTGCAGTATAGAACTGTTAGATCACAGGCGGTGAAATAGCAGAATCAGTGAGATCGAAGTACTAGCTTGCAAAAACTGTAAGATAGTGCGAGTTGAGCAAGCACGGAAATGGTTCTGTTTTTGCCATATTAAAAATGGGCTTTGGATTAAAACCCAAGCCCAATGGGTAAAAACACTAAAAGAATTAAAAAATTCATATTTTGTGATCATTCATCTCTGTACCCACACACATGAAACAGTTCCCATATTTTCTTTGATTGCTCCCCCTCGACTCCTTGAAACCTCAATGACATTTCTTCTCTACTATGCAAAAGGCCCACACATTATTCTTCTACAAAAACAGTTCAAACCTCCCTCAGCCTCCTCAAGTACTTGTCTTCTCTTCTCTCGGGCATTCTTCTTCTATGCAAAAGGCATGCATGTTTTCACTAATTTATTTTGACAGAACCTTCTGTTTTCACTCATTCGCTTGAAACATGTGTTCCTAAGGTCCTTTCAGTGATTCAGTTCCCTCTTCAATTCTACTTTGTTGCACCATTGATATGGCTTCTGATTCTCCTTCTACTACTACTTCTGTTAGTGATGGCAACATTTACCCACTCTAAAACTGCCAAAAAAGTGCTCCTGGCAGTAATACACATGTGGCTTGGAGGCATTGCATATGTGTTGATGTTGAGGTCTTAACCGGAGGGGTTAATTGCTTGAAGCACCAGTTGGCGGTAGCTCAAAAGAATATAGGTGCTTGCAAAAGTGTGACTGATGAAGTAAAAAAAAGATGTTTTGAAATAGTTGAGTCTTGAACAAAGATTAATGAAGAAGAGAAGCTATAATGTTGAGGATGATGATTCACATACTGAAAAGAAAAAAATGACTGAAGAGGAGGATGTGGACAGCACTAGAAATATTTTCAAGAAGAGGGGAATAAGCTCACATGCCACAATTACTTAAGGATCAAAGAGAAACTGCTTGTAAAGATGTTGCAAGGTTTTGTATTAAATGGTATACAATTAATGTGGCAAGGAGCAAAGAATTTTGGGAAATACTTGATTTAGTTTCAAAACATGGCCCAGGATTTGAGCACCCTTCATACCACAATATCAGAGTAAAGAATTTGAGGGAAGGAGCTTAGGACACAGAGCTTTGGGAGTTCACAAGAATGCATGGAAGAGAACAGGTTACACCATAATGACTGATGGGTGGACCAACAAAAGGAGGAGAACTATACTGAACTTCTTAGTAAACAGTAAATGATGTTTTTATGTCATGGTTAATTCAAAATTAGCTGAAAAGGAAGGTAGAACTTAGAAGATCACTTGAGTTTGAATTTGATGATATTCCACTCTATGATGAGTGGATTATGTTGAAGGAGACAATGAAAATGAAGGTCTAGATGATGTTCCAAATTCAAAAGAAGATGATGAACACTTGGTTGAAGGTCAAGCCCAAATTGGAGAGCAAGAGGATGATGTTCTTGCCGTGCCACCTCTACAAGTGGAGGATGTTCTTATTGATGTGCTTGGCGAAGGAGATGGAAGTAATGGAGATCCTTGAGTTTCAGGTTTTAATTTGAAAGATTTTTACTAGACATTTACTGTTTAGGCTTTAGGCTTCTATGTGTTTTTTGTCTTGGACTTGGTAGTTGGTATTTCATAATTTGGCATTTGGTAGTTATGACTTGGTTGACATGCTTTCTTTCTCATGGTTTATGATGTTTGATTACATATTTTTAAAGTGTAATACCGAAACATGTTTTTATTTATTTGTTGTTTGCTTGGTATACATATCATGTTTATGTAGAAGTAGAATGTGCGATCTGGGTTATAATTCCACGATTTATGATCTTGTGAGCCCTTCAAAGTCCCATCCATAATCTTGCTTTTGACAACCTTAACCCTACTTGATGGACTTTCATAGGGCAATGGGAGGAAGATAAATTAAAAGAAGACCCTAATTGTGGCATTGACACAGAGCAAAGGGAATACCATCTACTTGTGAATCACCATCTAGTTACTTTTCAATCAAAGATCTAGGATCAAGTCTATTTCAATAATATTCAAAGAAAAAGGGAAAAAGGCTGCCCCTCAGACAGAAAAAGTGAACCTTACAGAGCATAAAATGGACATAGACAAGCAATGTGATACACTGGTAGCTAGTGGCCTAAGTGCAAGCAAAAACCCTTTTTTCTTTGTTCAGAAAACAACCAAAATTTTCATTACTCCATTAACAACAATGGCACAACTTAGTTTTGATTTAAAATACAGGACAGGAGAAAAACTCTTGGTGTTTATTTGGGATCTGCTCCTCCAAACCATGCCCATATAGCATTTAATTTCTAGGACGAGGATATGAAACACTTCTATTAATCCACAAAAATGCCAACAGAAAGAAAACGACATACCCACCAAACAATGTACACCCTCGACACTCCAATTCATATCATTGACCCAAAAACATTGTAATATAGATCAAAGGCCAAAAGAACTTACTTTCTTTTTGTTGAAGTTCATCTTCTCGACAAATTCTCGATACAGCATATCATCCTCCTTCTTGGAGATCTCGTAATGCACTTCATCCATATCTTTGGTAATGCCATCCCACCCCTCCGGCATAACCTTGAAGTCGGGCTTATACGGAAGAGACGCAACATGAAACTCCCTATCATGTGAATTAAAAAACCTGCAACCACAAAAAAAAAAAAAAAAAAGAATTCACAATTCACAATTCCTAACACCACACAAATCTTAAACCCCTAAACCCTAAGAAATCGAAACACCGACTCGGGGAAAGAATCGAGCAAGAGCTCGATGGAATCATCGAGAGGGCGACCGAGTTTCTTCTCCTCCTCTTCCTCGATCTCCTTGAGCCACAGAATGGCGTGAACCCTCTGCCGCATGATCCTGTAATCCTTAGCGAGCTTCTCCACAGTGTACACCTCGGGGTTCTGCTTGTGCAACCGGTACATCTCCGCCTTCTCGGAGTCCTTGAGATACGAGCCTCGCGCGCCGGGCTCCGTAACCTGCTTCATCAGCACGCTCGTCTCCGACAAGCGTCTCCCCCAGCTGTCCACGAACGCCTTCCCTCGGCGATTCTCCCCCTCCAGTTCGCGCATTCTGTCCTCCGTGTCCTGCAGCTCCGCAAGAGCGGCCGACGGGGAATGCGAGGGTTCGCCGTTGAAGTGGTCGCCGGCGAGCCCAGTCGACCACGACGAGGTGGTGTCCCATTCGGCGTCGAAGGCGCCTCCTCCTCCGTCGCGCGAATTGGTGGAGAAAGAGAAGATTCTAGAAGATGCTGGGGGAAGAAGGCTGTCGTGACTCAGCGACGCGGCGACGCGGCGCGTGGCGAATGCGAAACGGTGAAGGGCTTGCATTGTGAGCGTGGAGCGGCGACTAGTGAGTGAAGTGGCGGAGAGGTTGAAATTTGATTAATTAGTTTTGCTTATGTTAGAGAAAATCACTCATTTCGTTTTGCAACTATTTTTTTTTATACTTAATTTTTTTTATGTATTTAAAACTAATAAGAAGTTAATATTTTAAGATATTTCTTTCAATAAATTAAACCTCTTCAAAATCTATTAGATAATGTGTTTAACATTTTTTTTTATGCATAATAAAACAAAAGCCTAGAAGTTTTAGAAGAGAGGTGGTAGCTTGTAAATAGTTTGCAAGAAAATACTTTAACCATTTTCAATTGTTTTGACACAATTTATTAATATATATATATATATATATATTAATTTTTAAAATATCACAGTTATTTAAAAAAAATGTATTGATATATGATGTTTATAAATTGATCGGATTTAAAAAAAAAAGTCTATGCATTTAAGCATTTTGAAAAATAAATTCTGTTAAAAAGAGATTAACCATAATTTTTTCTAGTTTAAATATTTATAAAAAATAATTTTTTTCAATTTTCTAATTTTCTAATTTTATCTTTTATTATTACTATTATTTTAATTAAAAACTCTTTTTTATAATTTTATAATTTTTCAAAAATTAATAATCCGATTCCATCATTATTTAATTAATTAAAAAAAATATTTTTTTAATTTTTTATAAAATTATTCCAACGAAATTGAATGTTCACACTTTATTTTGACACTTATTCATTAACTCAAGACTATGAGTGAGTTACTTTTCAGAGACACTTCTTAGTAATTTACAAACTAGCATTGAAAAAACTTACAAGCTGCAAGTACTACAAAATTTTGGAATTCAATTGTTAATTATTTTAAAAAATGTCACCATGATAAGTCTAGTCAGTCTCGTAGAAAATGTTATTAATATTCAATTTAATTGAGTTACCATGATATCATTATAAACAATTCATATCTTAGTAACAAGTTTCATGATATCATACAAGGATTTACATCTTATTAACAAATTGTTATAAGTTCCATGTTATTATTACATGAAGAAATGTTGCATTATTTGCCTTAAAAAAACAAATAGAATGTCATTTGTGTTCTTGTTAGTTGGCAATCAACTATTAGGGTTTATTAGGATTGGGTTTATTAGGATTGGGTTTATTAGGATTTGATTCATAGAATTTGACTAATAAACTAAGTTTGAGTTGACGTTAGAAATAGAATCTCATGGTATTCTTATATCGTTATTGTTGCATCTACAATAGAGAGATTTTGTAGACAAATATCTAAAAGTTATAAGCATGTTTGTGGATGAAGCTATCTTGTAAAATAAGTCAAAGAAAATGGAGAATATCTTCTAGTAGTTTCAAATCTCAAACCTAAGACCAATGAACATTTAGAAAGGATAAAGTTTATGAACATTTGAGAATAAGTTTGAAAGCAAAAAAGGATGTGCAATCACTTAATATTATCTAATTCATTAATTCATTGTACAATATGTGATTATAGAATTTACTCTTACTTTTGATGGTCATATTGTGGCTAAACTAGCAACATGTCAAGTGCCTTCGTGATATATATTACATAGTTGAGATATGGTATCCTATGGGACACAAATTCTTCCAAAAAAATGAGAAAAAATTATTTACTAATGATCCTATAATTATAGGTTAAGGTATAAATCTCGTAGATAAATCATTAAATCTCATTATTTGTAATAAAAATAGTGATGTATGATTGTATATACACATGTTTAACGTGTTAGAAATTACATTGGATAACCAAGAATCAAACATATCAATTTTATTTAAACAATATTTATTTATAGTTCTAATAGTTAAATGATTGATTATACTTATTATTTGTTAGGTATATGTTTGGATTATGAATGGATGGAAAGAAACATCAAGTATGTGGTTCAGGATTCTCAACTCCTTCATTCCTTCATCAACAAAAAAGTTCAAACACAAATATGCATCATCCATTACTTTAATTTCAAAATGAAATTGATATAGTATGCTTCATATATTCATAATTAAAAGCCTTTTTTTAGTAAATCAATTATAGGTGATATTTTTTTTAAATAAAAGTTTTTATGTTATGCATCACTATGCAACTTAACATCTGAGTTATACTGTCACCTCAAGTAACAACAATCATTTGTCATCACGTGAAAAAAAAGTATTATTAAAAAATAAAAAATACAAAAATATGGGGGACTAGACCAAAACTCATATGTTAACAAAAACGATACATAGGTAGACTATACATATTCATAAAGAATTCTAAGAACAAACTAGATGGTAGCCTATTATACCAATTAAAAGATTATCTATGAATAAATCATAAATTAGTCAACTTATCAACACACGCATTCCCTTCACAAGAATTATGAGTAACCTTAAAATTGATTTTCCCACCGTAATTAAGACAAGTATTTCATCGATTACGAAGTATCCAAGAAACATTGGTCCTAACAGTAAACGCAACACAAATCAAAGCAGAATCACATTCCAGCCAAACATTAGTAAGCCCCATCTTTTGAGTTTCCTCCATAACATGTATAACCTCATAAAACTCAGCAAGCATAGCAGTTTGAACTTCAAGAAACGCAGAGAAAGCTCCAATAAATTCCCCCATACTTCCACGGAAAATACCTCCACAAGTAGCAAGACCAAGATATCCTCTAGCAGCCCCATCAATGTTAATTTTAACCCATCCTGGTGAAGGAAACTCTCATCTAACAGGAAGAGGACGAAGAACTTTACCAATACGAGTATTAATACCAAAAAACTTGATCACGTTGAAATCCAACATATCATTCTTCATTGAAGCTTTAAACGAATTACCCACTAAACGAGTTAAATTTTTAATAACTGAAATAGCCCTAGAAACCTCAATTTTATCCTGAAAACAAGCATAATTCCTCATAAGTCATATCATCCAAATAGAAAAAGTTATCACAACAAGCTTAATAAATTTAACCAAAGGACTACCATCACACTTAATAAAAGAGAGAAAATCATTCTTATTTAGAGAAAATGAGAAGTAGGGAAAATCTGTTGAACCCAACTCCAAATACGCAAAACATTAGAACATTCAAAAAATAAATATTGAATAGATTACTCGTGCTTTTCACAAAGCATACACATAGAACAAATATATCAAACCTTTATTTTAAATATGTTGATTTGTAAGAAGTCGCTCATGGAAAACTTTCTAAAGAACAAAAATTTTAAAAGATAGAACATTTAAACTTGTTGTAATATGCAATGAATGACCTTACACTTTGTGGGAGTGAAAATTATTTATTTTTTTCTCTTTGACCAAATAAGTTAACTATTTCTAGTTTATGAATTAATGTGAAATTATTATGTATTAAAGGTTTTCATGCAAAAACAATTATTTGACTGTGAAACACTTGAATGTATCATATTGACACGAACATTGCTAACTTTTATAACACATTAAAGTGATTGACATTTTAGATTAGTTTTTAGAGTTCATAGTTGGTTAGTTTTATCTCTTTTACAAATTTTTTATGTTTTAAAATAGTTGACAACTTTGATTTATTTATAATATTAGAAAATTTTGAGTTAATGTCTTTGACTATGAAAACAATTATATTATTTTATAATTATATTCTGTGAATGAAGTTTGGTTTTAAGGTAACAAAAAAAAATCAAACTAATATTAAAAAAATAGAAAAACAATTACAGTTGTGACCTCTATTGTCATTGCATCTATATTTATATCTAATGGATTAGAATTAAAAGAAGGAGACATCATGTTAGTCTTAGATTGCTGATAAAAAAAAAAGATGTCAGTGTCATCAATATTATTGAAACACAAAGCATGGTTATATTTCGATGAAAAATATCCAGAAGTCTCAAAATAAATTACATATTATTTAATTCTTTTAATAAAATTTTATGGTAAGCAACAATTGAATAAGAGTAATTAAAATAGCTACTACTCAAACTCAACTTAAAATCTAAATCCTCTAGAATTTTTTTTATCAACAATAACAAAATATATAAATAATAAATAAGAATTAATTTAAGAGAAATCCAACTCATGAACAAAATCAGATAGAAATGATAAATTGTTAATTTATAGAGACCTCTGATTGCTGCATGTTTTTGTAGTATTGTCTTTATTATAATTTTGTGTGTGATTTAACCTTGTAACAGAAAAGATAAGAACAAACTTGGCCTATAGCAAACATGGGTGATGCAGATGCAGCCAAAATCAGCCCAGGGTTTGGTCCCAGTGAAGTGTCCAAAACTCCAATTTTGCATCACTCATCATATCAATAATCAAACCCTTTTGTAGGATTCATACTTAGATAACTAACATATCTGACCATTTCTTGAATGATATGGTCAATATATATATATATACACACACTGCACCTACCCTGGATGTTCCTTCACGTGCTGGTTGGTGATGACCTGTGATCAACTCAAGATTTCACGAATTGAAGGTTTGAAAAGAAGTGTGAGTAGGTACTATAACTAGATAATTTGAAGTTGATGAATATATATTGAGAGAGATGTAGAAGAAAGTGAAGAATTGTTTTCTAAGACAACATAGATTCTGTACAGAAAACAACTTTGCTTGAACCAGATAATATAGACTATTGTTAACAGTAAAATTGTCTTATTTATGACTCAGAAACTTCATTTATGAACCTGCAACCAAATCCAATGTGCCAGTTTATCCAAAATAAGTCGAGATCGCTTTAACTGCTCATGAATTAATACTCAATTTTGACTTTTGAAAAGCTTCATTCAGATCAGAGTTTTGATCATGAACTAGTTATAAACAGATAATATAAAAAAGTGGGAGGAAGATAGGACCTGCACACATTTCAACTAAAAGAAATTGTTCTACAAGAGAACAGTGTTTAATCAAGGGAACTCACCTTTGAAAAAGATTAGAGGGAAACAGAGAGAGAAAGAGAATAAACTGAACTGAATGAACTACTATTATGAATTATTGTTTCTATAAAAGCATGCATACATATGAACTGAATATAACTAAACTCCACTTTTGTTTTCTGATATTAACAGGGTTCAATAACTGAACCCTTTTATAATTAAACATTTTCATCACATGAAATATATCTATAATTCATTCTTGTAAAAGGTATCATTGGGGAAGGCATTCATAGTTAGATCAGACAAGCTAAAATCATTATCCAAGAGCAAACCGTCAGAGACATCCATGCTAGTGCTAACTGAGTAACCACTGCTCTTCACATAATCAAAGGAGTAACCACTTTGTTGTTGCAACAACTGCTGCCGAGGTAGTTGTTGTTGTTCCTGGTGCTTCTGCCAAGGAAGTGATGCAGGAACTTCATGAAGCTGGTTGTTGGTGGTGTTGTTGTTGTGGTAGCTTCTGTCACTAAATGGTAGCACTGCTCTAGTACTTGTGTTATGGTGAATCTTGTGCTCACTGCTTCCTTTTTGGAAGTTCAAGGTAATAGGACCCTTATGGACCCCTAGTGTGGACATGGCTGTGGTAGGACACCCTGTGAATTGTTGTACTAATGCTCTAAAATTGGTGGTGTTGGCATTGAGGAGTGTGGTGGGGGTTCTCTTAGACGCTCTAGACCGTCTTCTTATTGGTTTGCATACATTACCCTTTGGTGTCAATTGGGAGGAGATGCTATTTCTCTCTGATGAGGGCATGGTGGGAGGTGGACTAGTTGTGTTTGGTGGCAGAGCATGATCATGGTCATGATCATGCGCATCCATTAGAGGTTGTTGATAGAACTGCATCCATTGATCAGTAGTTGCAGTCATGGTCATGTTATCCCTCATGTGGGTGAGAAGGAAGTAGGTGGTAAAAGGTGAGGATCAGTGATCACTCCCTCACTCTATCACACATTTCTTGATTTAAAGAAAGAATCAAAGTTGGCTCTATTATGAAAACATGGTCAAAGTAAAAATGTCCAAGTTTTGACTATTCTTTGATAGGGACTGCTTAGAAACTTTGATAAAGAATGGTGTGCTTCCACGAAATATCGTGTTCATACTATTCTCATCATTTTGACATAAACCACAAATACCTCTACAAACAATCATACTCAAATTAAATAACATCATTATCTCTGCATCTGCATACGGGGTTGGAACCAAAAGAACGATTACCCTTTTTCTCGATTAGTCGTTCTTTTTCTTTCTCTCGAATTCACTTCCTCTGCTCCTCTTGCCTCGCCTTCGTGAACTCCAGACCTGTAAAAGGCACTCTGACGTTCAAGTAAGACTTCGACACTCAGTACACAGTGCAATTAGTACTAGATGATGACATACCTGATTCTTGGGATCTGTGTTTATTTATATAATTTACCGTGGATCCTCTATTATTGGACATGATTAAGGATTTAATTCATGATTAGGAATGTATTATTTAATGTTTGATCTTTAATTAGTCTCATCAATCTTCTATTTAGGTGTGATGCTTTCGGTCGATCTTGATCCAATGCTGGATTTCAACCGTAGGGACAGCCACACCAAGTATTCTTGCTTATTTAAGATTAAAGTTAGAATTGGTGACAAAGTTGAAACATTTTCCTAGGGTGTGTTCATACTTATGACGACATGAAAAATTGGATTGACATCATTGTTGGACTGGTTGTTTGTTATGTTGGAGGTTTTGTAGTGATGTTGGTCAGAAAATTGTGTAGTGTTGAGTTGAAAAGATAAGATGCACATGGTGTGAGCCACCCACCCACCATACCTTGTTCATTAAATTTTGCTGTGTTTTATGAGATGAGCATGAGCATGTAAGATACTATGTTAGCAATTCAACATGGAGTCGGCACGTGTTTTTACTAGAACACAGAGTCTCTGTCAAAGTGATATATACAAAGCAGAAAGAAATTAATATCGAAGAACACCACAGTTATAAGCAAAAGTCTTCGTTGACCATAGTTTAAGTGAAGGGACACACACTTTCGATATCAAATTTATCCACTTATTAGATGATAAAAATTCTCATATAATATTTTAGATTTTCAGTTAATTTAAAATATCATCTAATACCACTTAACTCATCTATTCAAAACTAAAACCTTTATTTTATTTTTTAATTCTAAATTTTATTGTGATTTAACGTCTGAAAAAAAATGATTCATAAAAATCAACCTGATAAAGAAAATGATATAAAAAGCAAACGAAGAAATGTTTGATATTTCGTTCTAGTTTTGTTCGAATTTGATGTGATCGATTATTTTTAAAATAAGTAGTTTCAAAATTTTAATTGAGATGATTTTGATACTAAGGTGTATATTTATAAAAATAATTTGAAAAGAATATAGTTTATGAGAAAGTTTTAAAATCAATTAAGATAAAATTAAATATTAGGATTTAGAAAAAAGATAAAGTTTAGAAAAGTTAAATTCCTTTCTTACATTAAAGAAATTACTTTGTCGTCTTATTGATTTAAAGAATCATTTTTGTCTAATTCTAGACATTTCAATAGCAAAATGAATTTTACCTTCTACAAATACTAGAAATGTAATCAAATATTTAATTTTCCAATCATTATCAACATCTATGATCATTTCTAACTATGTTTTTCTTATAAGAGTTGCTTAAAAATAAAAAGTATTATTTAAAATATATATATATATATATATCGTTTAAAATTAAAGAACATTATTTACAATTAATAACTGTTTGAAATTAAAAATATATGCTTATAAATTAAAAAATACTTATAATTTTTTTTAATTTATATAATTTCCTTTAACTTTAACCAACTTATACGTAATGTATTTAACCAATTTATAACCATGAATTAAAATAATATATTTATTTATAAGCCTTTTTTTATAAGTAACTCACCTTAAAAAATATCTTTCAAATTAAACACTGCTACAGTTTTAAAGAAGAGCCGGTCAAATTAATCGCACATACAATTATTTAATTAATTAAAATATTAATTACGTAATTAAAGTCCCTTGTGCCTTCTGTACTGACTTTTAATTGCGGCTAATTTCCTTCCAAAATCCAAGGCAAAGCAAAAAGCATACCAACAAAAGATCTTTTAAATATATTTAAACTCACATTAAAATAAGTATTTTATTCTTACAATTTTCAAGTTTATTTTGAAATTTGAGGTTGAATTTGGATCGATGATGTTAATGTTTGAATCTTATTTTTTAAATAGTATAATTAGATATTAATTATAATTATAATTAATCATTGTATTATTATATTTAAAATATTATTTTTATCTCAATTTTATTTTTATCAGAATATTAATAAATATTTTTTATAAGTGATTTTTACTTAAAAAAAATCAATTAAAATTTATAGATAGTAGATTAAGTATTCAAATGGGAAAAATAGTTATAATAAGAAGTATTAAACAAGCAATAAAAGTGAAATAGTTAGGGTTTTGATAGTTTGAGTGAGAATTAAGAAACCCTATTGTTCTAAATTATTTGGATTCCGAAAATCACAAAAGGGTATATATGTAGTGTGTGTATAATTTTTTATTATTAAAAAATTTAATCTGCAATTTTTAAATTAATATGAATTTGAAAAGAAGTAATTTAGCTATTAACATACTTTACTTGAAAAGTGCAACTTTATTTGTGGGTGCCTTTAAGGTGGAAGATTTGGCGACAACACATGTAACATGTTCTAACTTTATACGAAATTCAAAGGACTTAACTAATTAATCATTAATAATATCACGAACTTGTCATTTTCTTAATTTAATATGTAAAATGTGCGCGATAATTAATTATATTTGATTAACTATAAAAATTCAAATAAATCTACGTTGCGTATGCTATCAATCTTAATTGTTATTATAAATTGGTTAATATCTTAATTATTAATATATAACTCAGCAATTGAATCGTACACGTGTTTTCTTAAATTTAAATAATAAAATAAAATGCTCCATTATTTATTATATAAGCTACCTTGATATCCACGTGTTTTCTTATAATTTAAATAGCGAAATTTCCACATATTATATTAATTTGCAATATGTTGTGGATTTTTCTTGTTGTACTTATGCATACATTATAAGGGTAATTTTAATTGAATATTTTATCCATTACTTCATCGAAATTTAGGATTTATTTCAAAAACTAGTTTACTAACACTTATAAATTAAAAAAAAAATTATGTTTATAAACCAACTATAACTAATCCATTTATTTTAGAATTTGGCCTGGATTTAATTTTGTATTATATAAACAAAGTGAGCATAAATTGTACCTTAGATTGACTGTAACTGTTATTGTTGGTTTCGTTCACTCGGTCACATTTTCTTGTGTTCTTGTACTTTAGTGCTTGATTGATTTGTAAAAGGTATTTCGACGATCAAGTAAATACTTAATATTTGAAGTATATGTTAAAAATTGATTAAAACGTGCATTACTTCTTTGTAAATGATTTATTTATATTATTTGATCATGAACTCTTTGTTATTATGAGCCGAATCTATCAAAATATCAGTGTTAACTTATTTGTAAGGAGATTAACTGATTTCCCAAAACTTTATCTAAAGTTGGTGGAATGTGTCCATGATTCTTAGAAGTCTGTGTAACTGTTTTAACTATTTGTTTTAAATATATTATAACCTAATCACGAAAGTCAAATAACATGATTTATCCGATATTGATTAGTAAATACTAAAGAGCTTGCAAGAGGGTTATTTTTTTATACATTTTATATTGATTATATATATAATAATAGAATCTTTAGCTCAGTTACTCATTTCTTTCTGCGTCGAAAATTAAAATAAAATGTTTGATAACAACAATTTTAACAATTTATCTTATTCGTAACAATAATCAAATAAACTTTCATATTACTTAGAATAAACTTAAGTTTGATTTAAAACTTCAAACCTAACATAAAAATATAAGATACACTATCACCTTACACGTACTATATATTTTCATCATTTCATATCTCACAATGATGTGTAAGTTCATCATTTATGGGTTAGAGTGCAATTGATAACATTAATAAATTATTTCCTAAACTAGCTTATAAATTAATTTAATTTTTATAAAAATATTTTATTTTAAAAAATAGTTATAAATTATAAATTAATTTAACTAAATTTTTTACTTGCAATTCTTCCATGATTTTATATTTTAATATATTTTTCTTAATCTCTTTTTAATTATTATTAATAAATAGAAACATTACAAATTTAATAAGAATTTAATGAATTTTAACAAATTTAAATTAGAATTACATATATCTAAAAGATACAAAATTTATATATGTAATCAAACTTATAATTTGCTAATAACTAATAAGTTAACTTGTAAATTTATCCGCCGTTACTAAAAAAATATATAAATATTGATTGTTTATAAGTTATTACGTCTATTATTAACCGACTTACATGTTATCGATGTAGAAATTATATACATATTACATTGATTGTTAATTGATATAATATATAAATATTATATATTGATTTAAAAAGATATTAGAAAAAAAAATAAGACCTATTAAATTGGTTCTTGCACTAACTAACTGATGTAATTTGTTTTTTTTTAGTTTCTTATATTTATTATTTTTCCAAATAGATAAAAAAAAAACATACATTAATAAACGAAAAAAAAGGAAAATAAAAGAAATGTACCACATAATGGATATATATCCTCCTCGAAAAAACAAACTAAAAATTTTAGTTTGATAAGAATCAACAAACGATGTAAAATAAAATTATTAAATAAATTTACATTGTAAATGATGGAACAAGTACTTTAGTTATTACACTTTTACCACTACACCTTATTCTACACTAATTTCAAAATAAAATGTAACTATTATAAGGAATGTGAAAGATTCGGGTTATTGAGTATACATTATTATTCTTAATAATAACAATTACGAATAAAATGACTTATTTAATAAGTTTTATTAATGAACAATTATTTATGAAATAATAAATAATAATTGTATAATTAATATAAAAGTTTTTACTCAAAAGATCTATAAATACTTACTTTCTAAAAAGTATCATTTATTTAATTTTTTTTACACTAAACATTTCATATTCTTATTCACAAATATTTTATATTTTTTATTGACTTAAGTATCATAGATATTTTTGTATGTAAACCTCTCAATTTTTTTCTTATAATCAATCAACACTACAAAACTTAGTTCAGAAAAAAATTATGAGAAATTATTCCACTTGACCACCTTAAAACTCTCTTAATCAAAGTTTTTATAACAACATAAATGATGTAATATCTCATAGAAACTCTACTACACATCAAGAACTGATTTATTAAAAAAATTATTTCATAGCAATTAATTCATAAACTAGTTTTGATAAATACCTTTTTAAATTATAATTGTGAAATAATATTGCAAGTTGTTTTTAGTTTGAAAGAGAAAGTGTTAAAGATTATCCTTTCAGTATGTGTGTTTATTTTATGTAGGGATAGGTGGACGCGTGGCAAATGCTCTTTTGCTTATCTTTTACACGATAAGGATGCAATATAATACTTTAATAAGGTAATTAAATTAATGCATATACGTGAGAAGAAGAGGGCAAAATAGAGTGCCATATCTTGAAAAAGTTAAAAAAAAAAATTAGTGTAAATAAGTTTTAAATTATTTAAATTTTATAGTAAAAAAAATTGCTCAATTGAGTGTTTAAATATTTTTTTTTATTTTATATAAATATATATTGTTGTTTTATTTTTTTCTGAACGAAATGACGTACTTTTGTGTTTTATCTTCAACTCGTCAATTAATTTGGTCTTTTTTCCCAATATATTTTAAGTTATCGGTCAACTTACTCTTAAAGAAAAAAAATTAAAAAAATAGCTAATTAATAAGTTGGAAAACAAAAAATAATCATCATTTTTTATTAATAATAAAAATCAAATGATATATTTTAAATACTTAAAAAAATGAAAACTTTTAATAAAAGCTCACTTAAAACTAACTAATTAACTAAATATATGAATTACATAAGACTTAAATAAAGTTTTTTTATTGAATTATTTATAATAAAAAAAGCTCTATCCCTAAACATGAATTAATATACTACATAAAGCATAAGTTATAGAACATAAAATTATATCCAAATGAAAGGAAGGAAAAAGAAATTACTTCAAAGAGTGATTGTTTTACCAAGTAAACTGTTCTTCTAAATCTTATATTATTAATTGCACCTGTATAGAAAAATAAGTTCTAAATAATACTTGGATTTGTTGTATAATAATTGACATGTTGATGATTTTCTCGTTTTTTTTTTTTAAATTTCTTTTTCAAATGTTGATGTTCACTTGAAGTTAACTTGAAAAAAGTGTTCCGACGATCAAATAAATACTCTGTATAAGGAACTGATTAAAGTGTACCTTGCACCTCCACAAATGGTTTATTTATAGTGTTGATTATGGATCCTTGTTGTGATGAACTGAAGATCAGTTATTCACCGATGTGCATCGTGATCCCTGATTTGTATGAAAATATATTAGGTGTATAAGGTATGTTGAGATATCTGAAGAATATTCATCTCAGTTCATCAGTGTTCAGTTTATTTGTCTGAGATGTTCCCGCATGTTTTAGAATATGAATACGACTCGTTAAATATTTTTGTAACAATTGTTGTTGTCATTTATTACATACTTTGTAGTGTTCTCGTTCTTTCGTCCGGTATCCATGGTACATTAATTATTTTTTTATATAATTTTTTAAACTACTTTCTTATTAATCTCTTGGTAAGCAAAACAAATATTTGAATATATATTTAAACAAAAACTTAACCTATGCGTTTATAATATTATTAGTGTGAAGTGATGGACTGAAACAAAAGATTGAAGCTATATATATATAGTAATTGTAATGCTCGAATAAAGGAAATGTTTAATTGTTGTTGATGTTAGGTTGGATGAAACATTTGTTACGGCATAATAAATATATTTTATAAATGGTCAAACATAATTTTCCGTACAGAGAGAAAAAGAGGAAGGGAAATCTGACTTGTTCAATTCAACGCACGCCACTCTTCAAATCCAATCATATTTCTTTAGGAAAAAACCCTCATACATTATTAACACACTAAATACCCACCCTAATTCCTAAATTTTAAATTCTAAATTTTAAATCTATACCCTAAATAGTATATACATATATTTCACACTATAATGAATTAATATTTTATTTTATTTTATTTTATTTTATTTTTTTTATTTAAATTATATTATATTATTATAACCCATGTTAAATGTATGTTTTTTTTCAAATAAACTTTTCTCTTAAAAAAATCGAATATATTAACACTGTAAACAGTGTATACATACATTTCACACCAAAATAATATTATTAGGTTTTAAGCTTCTAGTTTGTAGTCAATCACTTACATAATAGAGAAAAGTTTTGTTGATATGACCAGTAAATAACATATATTTATTATAATAATATAATAATATCTTTAAATTAAAAATAAAATAAAAATGAATAAAATATTAATTTATTAAAGTGAAGTGTGTATTTTTATTGTTGTGGATGTTACAACATCCTAATTTATAACATGTGGTCTAATGTAGAGTCTTGGTCGCATTTAATAATACAACTACTTTGCTTTTGAATAAGGAATGGAAATTTATTGATATTACAACTACAAAATAATATTCCTCCTACCAACACAGATTAATACTTGACAAAAAAATTATTGACTCTAATAACAATTTTTCATGGCCATTTATTGATTATTCATCTGGCATATTCACACACATAATATTACAAAATATAAAACAATGGTTATCAAAATTCCATTCATTTAATTTTAAAGATGGATAAAAACAATTCTATTGTTTCTCAAAATCTAATTTATCTTCTTTATCAATACTAATGGATCAAAATTATTCCAACCAATTTCTTTATAATTTTTTTTTCTAAATTCACCTTTTTTAAAGTTTTCAAAAACTATATTTTGAATTTTTGGTACAACGTATAGTTTCGTATTTCTTTTAAATTTTTTTTAAAAGGTATGACTTTAATGAAGATTAAAGTATTCAGAAAAAAGTTATTGGTTAATGGATTTTATAGATTAAAATGGATTTGTATTAAATAGATAGGAATAGATTTTTTTTAATTAAATTTTCAATAAATCAAAATGGACTAAATAGATATCCAATTCTTTTTTAATCAAAATAAAATGTGTCCCTTTCATCGCGATAATCCAATGTATGTGTGAAACATTGAAAAGAAGGGTGTGGAAGCTATTGTGTATGGAGTTTTGGTTTCACTCTTGCATGGAAAGAAGCTTGAAAAGAGGAAGAGCCTAATCTTTTATTATCCATCCAAAATTAAAAGGAATGGAGAGAAAGTGACGTTCTGAAAAAAAAAAAACTTTTATTTTTGCCTACTTTTTTATTGAGAATATTTGTTCAATATAAAATCAAATGAGTGATGAAAAAAATTATTGTTCTTTTATTTTAGAATTCCTTATGTGTGTTTGGATTGGGTAGTGAATTTGAAGGAGTTGATTTGAGAGAAAAGTATGAAGAAAGTGAAGTTGTTTAGATTAAAGTATGTTAAAGTGAATTTGTGAAGAAAGTTTATTGAAATTTGTCGGTGATAATATGATGATTGTAAGAAATTTTTTATTTATTTTAAATGTATAAAAGATAAATTTACACATTTATCCTTATTTTAAAAAATATTTAATAATAAAATATTAGATATTTTTTTATAAATTTGAATTAAGTAAAAACTTTTATTTCAACTATAAATAAATTTTAATATAAAATACATAATTTTATTTTCTTTTAATATTATTATATAAATATACTGATTATATAAATATTTATTTTATTATTATATTATATTATTATAATAATTAAGTATAATATATAATTTATTATAATATATATATATATATATATATATATATAATATTTTTTATTGTAATATATATAATAGTGTTATTTTACGTGTATAAAAGAATGAGGGTAAAATTGACTTTTTGTGTGAATTCCTTTAACTTAGTTTTTTTGGGAGCTGAATTTATCCTTCTCCCACAAATCATTGCATTTCTTTCCTTGCATTTGAATGGATGCAAACACTTATTCTTTCCTTTTCTATCCGCATGAACAATATTCATGTGGAAACAAGCAGACCTTAGGAGGTTGGAAAGATCTCATCAACTACACATTCAAATGGCTCCATGGAAGAAGTTGAGCATAAATAAAAAGTAGTGAAAGTGTGGTTGTTTTTGTAGGGGGAAAGTGCTTCATCAATTACAATCCAAGTACAATTTACAATTAATTGGTGGCTACAGTTACAACAGCATCTCCCAACCCAAGGATGCAGGAAAAAAAAGAACCATGCACAAAATTGGAATTGCAGATTTGGATCCAAATTCATTTATACCCTCACAAGCTAAAACCTATAATGCTTTCTTGCTATTCTACAACTATTTCAAGTATTGCAGTAAGTCTGGGTCTTCTATATCTTTTAAGAAGCAAAGAAGAGCATACAACACTTACAGAAGAGAGAGCCATGCAGGCACCAGCAACCCACGGTGGTAGCTTGATCCTCAGTGAAGGGTAGAAAACACCAGCGGCAACTGGTATGGCCACAACATTGTAAGCCATTGCAAATACATAATTCAATCGAATTCGAGAGAAGGTCTTCCGGGAAAGATCAATGGCTGTGATCACATCTTCTAAGTTATTTCTCATCAGCACATAGTCTGCGGCTTCAATTGCAATATCAGTTCCAGCTCCGATAGCCATACCAACATCAGCTGCAGCTAATGCAGGAGAATCATTGATGCCATCACCCACCATTGCAACTATGCTTCCATCTTTTTGGAATGAACGAACAACATCAGCTTTTCCTGCTGGCATGACCTCTGCCCTAACATCTGATATGTTAACCTGTCATACAATACGTTTTTTAAACACGGGTTTGACAACATCAATTTCTATCCCATAATCAATTTTTGTATAAATTTCTATCCCGTAAAATTTCTGATGCAACTCTGTACAAGTACTAATTTTGCTTCAGACGGACAATTTGTTAGTTGAGTTGAGTTATAATTCACAATGGAGAGCTAAAGAACCCGGTAACTAATGACTCCATATTTTAAATAAGACCAGTGTTTCAACTTTTACCATTGTTGTTATGAATTAAGAGTACCTACAGAAGGCCTTCTCAAAAAGGCCAGTATTATAAGTTAAAACATTTTTTTCATCCCTGGATCTTAAGTATGTCTTTTCCACTTCCCTTGATTTTAAACACCAAAATTACAAAAATATTTGAGTGGTTATTGATCTTTTTATACAAGCAAAAGTACAGTTGTTGAATGCTGATCCTAGAAGAATACCCTTTGAATATACACCCTAATAGTTATAAGAAGTCAGAACACAGATTTTAATGGTAAATATAAATAAAACATAATACAGAAATATACAGACCTCCTTAGCAACAGCACGAGCTGTTCTCCAGTTATCTCCTGTAACCATAACAGGTGTGACACCCATTTTCTGGAGACCCTCTATGACTACAGAAGCTTCTCTCTTTAGTGGGTCCGCAATCCCCAAGACTCCAGTTAATATATCGTTATATGCTACCAGTATCCCTGTCTTAGCACTTTCTTCGAGCTCTACCACAAAATTTTCCACCTCTGTTGAAATATGTATGCCATTTTCCGCCATCAACTTCCTGTTACCAACCTGTTGAGGACAAATTGCCATGGTTAAGACTCTCTGGAAAACAAGAAGCAAATTCCAGTTTGTAGAGATCAAGACGACCATGATAGTAAAAGGACATACCAAAATAAGCTTTCCATCTATGAAACATTGAACGCCTTTTCCAGGAAGAGCAGAGAAGTCTGAGACATCAAAAAGCCAACCAGTTTTCGCATCATTCTCGGTACCGGTATCAGCAGACGAGTCATCAAAGAAATGAAAATGGCGTGCATATGCTAATATTGCATTTGCTAGTGGGTGTTCACTGCTAGCCTGAATCACAAAAATTAAATGAAATATAACAAGTCATAATTGGTTACCCTAAAGGCATCAGACAAAACATAGAAGGGTGTTATTTTCTGACAACCAAACATATAAGAAACTATTATTCATTAATCTACTCTAAACTTGCTAATCATGCCATAACACTATTCAAGAAGTTAAGCAGACAAGAGGGAGGGAAATGTGGAAATATCCTCTATAAGTCCTCTATAAACTCACCAGAATCAATGCTCTGAAGACAATAAGAAGAAAAACGTAACAATCATTTAGAAATTAAAATTCACCTCAGCAGAAGCCACCAATTTAAGAAATTCTCCACGTTCCATTCCTGTGAAAGTCTTGGCAGTAGTAACAGTAGCTTTTCCCTGAGTCAGAGTGCCTGTTTTATCAAATATCACATACTTAACCCTCTGGGCCCTTTCCAGTGCATCTCCACCTTTAATTAACACTCCATTGTTAGCCCCAACCCCTGTTGCCACCATCACAGCTGTTGGTGTTGCCAAGCCAACGGCACAGGGACATGCAATCACTACTACAGATATTGAGAACATCAGGGCAAAAACAAAGTGATTCCCATTTTCTGGCAGCCACTCTTCTGGGTAAGCTCCAATAGCCCCAGCAATGTACCTAAAGATAATGAACCAAATTTAAAGAGAAGGAATAAGAATTCCAATCACAGTAGTTATCTAACATTTATTAATATGCCCAAACCAGTTAGGTGACCTTACCAGCATAATAATGTCAATAATGCCAAAGAAACGACCAAAGGAACAAATATGCTTGCCACCTGCAAACCAAGAGAATAGAACTTAAGCTAATATCTAATATATCTTCACTCATCTATGGACCAATAAACTACTCTGTATTTTCTTTTAAGATGATGCCACTTTCAAAAATAAAGATAGAGACTACTTTCAGAAAATGATGAACAAGCAAAAACGTCCCCAACATTTAGGATGAAAGCCACAAATTGGAATAACTAGATTTCATTTAACAACCCAATTTTCAGATACCAGAGAGACTTCAAAAGACTACCCCAGCTTTACAAGCTTAACCAAATTAGCCAGAAAACAGTCAAGGAACAGACTATATGATTCCTTCTGCTAAATGTATCTTTTATTAAGATAAGGGTATGCCAAATTCCACAAATTTTCGCTTAAAAAATAGAGAGAGTAACAATAACAACCACAGTAGAACTACAATCCATCCATCATGAACCAAATATAGCCATAATACCAAGTTCTGTCCGGGTGAGTAAATATAACTTAACAATTGAGATTACCAAAGTAAGAAGAATTGCAACATTTGAAAAAATATAAATTGGTTGTCAAGTGCCAGGTAACCTTGAAACATGAAACAATTGGCTGAACTGAAGCACGGTTTCACAAGCTAATCCTTTCTTTAAAAAAAAATACTCCAAACAAAAGGCATTCACTATGAAAGTAACTCCAGAAAAATATAGGTCAGCCTGAGGGCAACATAGGCAAACACAACCATGACCAATATACTTACATAATCAGCAAACTTCTGAATAGGAGCTTTGGACATCTGCGCTGTCTCAACCAAACTAATAATCTGGCTCAAAACTGTATCAGATCCTACTTTGGAAGCTCGAACATGAAGGACACCATGAAAATTTATTGTGCCTCCAATAACAGGAGCATTCACCTCCTTCAAAATAGGTACAGATTCACCAGTTACCATGCTTTCATTTACATAACTTGAGCCCCAAGTAACAATACCATCGGTAGGGATCTTTGCACCAGGAAGAACTTTCAATGTGTCCCCAGGTTGAACAAGCAAACAATCAATTTCCCTTTCTTCAATACATTTACCACCTAGATATCAATATAATTTTAGTTGTCATCATTTTCATCCAGAACATAACAAATGTGATCAACTTAATTAATGATATTTCAATCTACATATAAGATAATCAAATCCAAATATGGTTCATGTTCCTTCAAAAAACCAAAAAAAAAAAAAAATTGAAATTGATGCGCACCTTTATCTTTGACAACTAGTAAAGCTGTTGCAGGAGCAAGTTCTACTAATTTCTTGATAGCATCAGATGTCTTTCCCTTGGCAAGGCACTCCAAATACTTGCCCAACAATACAAATGTTATGAGCATAGCACTTGTTTCAAAGTAAGTTGGAGACCAAAATCCAGTAAGAGCACCATATAGAAGAGCACAAACAGAATAAACATAAGAAGCGGTAGTTCCCACTGCAACCAGGACATCCATGTTTGTGGAACCATTTCTAAGAGCTCTGCCAGCTGCAATATAGAAGCACTTACCGATCACAAATTGGATCAGACTCACCAATGCCCATTTCAACCAATCACTCATGAGGAAAGGCCCACATCGCCGAAGTAACAGGGAATACATGAATGGTATATGAGGACAAACTACCCTCACGAAGAAGAGAGGAATCTGAGACAAGCATCAAGTAAAAATATATTCAAAAAGTCTAACAATAACTAAAAACACAAGGGAGTGTTAATACACAGACTCAAATTTTGAATAGAACTATTTTTCCTTTCAGCAATATCAAATCTTGTATTTTTTTCAGTATGTGTATTTTTCATGAAAAGAAGAGGATACTAAGGTAGAACACCTCTTCTTTCATGTGAAATTAATGAATGGATGAATTCCCTACAAAGCATATCTTTATGGGATTTGACAATTGCAGACTCTCCAAAGATGGTAAAAGGCCTTAATTTTTTAGAATACAGAAGCAAAGCAATAAATGATATCTATCCCAACCGCCCATAACTTCTTTGCAGTTCTAATTTTCCTTCCTCGAATGCAATATATATAAGAATCTGTTTCTAAAAATAGACAAGACATTGTTTCTGTGTCAATGAGTTTTCAGGATAAAGCACAGTTCACAACTTAACATAAATAATATGTAGCTGTTTCAGAGCCAGAACATCATCTAACAAGAACTTTGACATGTATACTATACTACGTACCCATAGAGATCACAATTAGATGGAAAGGAAGGCAAATAAAGAAGACAAGGAAATACAATGAAACTATATGATCATTATATGATTTGAGATTAAAAGAAAAATACTCACACTAAGAAACAGACTGGAGATAAAGCGCCGAAATATAGTTGAAATCTCTTCAGCGCCTTTAGAAGTCATTCTCATATGAGGGCTTCTAACATGTAATTTGAACTTCCCATTGCTTCCCCCCTGGATTGCATCAACTAAGGATCTAGAACTAAGAACTTCAGGATCAAACAGAACATCCAATTCACCTGAAATCTGGTCAAAATGAAACTGCCTGACTCCTTTTATGCTGCTAATAATGCCCTCTAAAACTTGTCCATCAATCACACTGTACACACCAACCACCCCTAAAATTATTTTATCCTGTTCATTGCTTTGTAAAAATGAAGCATCAAAGCCGGAATCTTCAATCGCGTTGACTATATCATCTTTACTAATTACACTGGAATCATATTCAACTTCACCTGACGAAGTAGCCAAAGCTACCACCGCCCTCTTGACCCCTGGAAGCTTTCTTAAAATGCCTTCAACTGAATTTACACATGCTGCACATGTCATACCTCCAATTGTGAACTGTCCCACCAAGGTTCCATGTGGCATCTTTCCAACGGTACTAGATTCAGGTAATATGTCTGCTTCAAACCCAGCATCTTCAATTGCATTTTTAATGTCTTCATCCTGGAATACATGACACAATATCTTATCAAATAAAAGCTTCGAGTACTAAATCACTTGAAAAAAAAATGTTCTTATTCATATTATATAGGACTAACGGACTGGCAAATCATCACTTAATATGCATCAGCCAAACAATAATCTTCCAATCAAGTATACTGTTTATATCTCATGATGACTTCAGTTTAAGGTTTTTTTTTGCATAGATTAAGAACGATAGTAAATATATCACTTTCTCAAATAATATTTACTAAAATAACTCTACTCATTCAATAAATGTGTTACTCTTATTGAGACAGATAATTAATTTGGGAACAAATTGGGAATAAGAACATTAATATTTAGTTGAAAACTGCTAACATTAGTCATATAGAATTTTGTTTTAGAAGGTTAAAGTGGCAATCATTTTGGGACAGAGGGAGTATCATCTTTCAGTAGTAGCAGAACCAGATGGTTAGGATGTCCGCTTTAGTGGCCAAATCATGATATCTGAGCACAAAAATATTTATACCACTAAAAAGAAATAATAAGCTCCAAGAGAATGAGTTAATGAAAGGAATATAGATATCAGTTGAAGTATTATGACATAAATTATTTTAGTCTACATCTTAAGAGAAAAAACACACACAGGGATCCACCTGTACCAGAGGACCCCAAAAAATCTGGATTCATATCCAACTATAAGTAACCCCACACTGAATATTGGGACAACAAACATGGAAAAATAACAAAAATTAAAAAATCTAACACAGTTATAACTAACAAAAACAATGTAATCACCATTCATACTTTAAAAGCTGAGGTGGAGAATTTTTGCTAGATAAAAGGTTATATATCAGTATTGACAGGAACACAGTATATAAATGTCCACTTAAATGCAATCACCAGCGACCAAAGCAATAAATATAGAAAGCAACTTTAAATAACTGCAATAAAAAACACAACAGCAAAATTCACCCGGAAAAACAGCAAGATTACTGATTTAAGGAGAACGCATCTCAATTCCAGACGTAATGCACGTGCTCACGATTGCCCAAATGCAACCAATAAAGGCCAAAAAAAATGTTAAAACACCAAAATAAAAAAACCATTACGGAAATACACTCTCGATCGATTCATCAAGAGATAATAATAATTAATCAATTTTTTAGTAGAGATCGTTTCAAAAGAAAATAAGTGATTAATTATCTAAAATACGTTAAAACAAACTAGAATTATGGTTTAGATAAACCTCTCCATAAATTGGGAGGAAAAAATAAAAAAGGTAAAATTAATTAATTTTCTCCCTAAACTAAAATTAACTTACGACGCAAACATTTTCTGAAAGTTAAAAGAAAAAGCTTCTGTATAAGTTAGCACAAGTTCAATTCAATTTAACTTATTTTCTTCTTAATTTTCTCTGCTACAAGTGCTCACTGCAAAGATTTATATCCAAACAGAACCTAACTAAAACGTAGTGAGGCTAAAACTTCAAGCAAGTTAAATTTTCATAATAAGCAATAAATAAAAGATACAAAAGTAAGTTGTAGAGAGAGAAAGACGAACCTTGAGCAGAGCCGAGTTGAAAACTACGTCGGCTTTGTTCTGAAGCAGTGCGACGGAGGCGCTGATAACTCCGTCGAGTGATTTGAGAGCTGATTCGACGGAATTGGAGCAGGCGGCGCAGGTCATGCCGGTGACCGTCACCTGAATCCGCCTGGCTCCGGCATCGATTTCGTCGTAGGAGTCCAAGAGCCGCACATCCTCGAGGTCATCGGAATCAGAGGCGGCGGCGGCGGCAAGGGAAGTGAGCTGCAGGCCTCCGACTCCCGGCGCCATCGCGTGAGAAACAAAAACAGTGAGATCGTTAAGGCAAGAGACACTGAAAAGAATGTGAAATGAAAAAGAAAAAGGGGAAAATATTTACGATTACAAATTTTCATAAATAATCAGTTTTATTTATTCTATTCACGCTGTTTTTATTTCCTATTTTGCCCTCAGACTTTTGTTGAATTCCAATTGCCGTCCATTGTACTTCCACTCACAGGATTTGTACTGCACGTTACGTAAACCGTGTCTCTGTAGCAATGCAACTTGAAACAATTATTTTTTTGTTGAAAAAATATTCATTGGTAATTTTTCATAGAACTAAATTAATTAAAAAAAATGAATATTTTAAAAATATTTTAAATAACATAAGCATGTGAAATTTTGACTAACTACGTTGAATTGAAATAATATAAGATTGATGTTTGTTCTGAGGAGGGTAGAATCGTGATTTGAAATAATACAAGTGTGACCTTTGTTGTCAGGAGCTTCACAAATCAAAATTGTTCTTCAAAAACCCATTCAACTTCCAATTTTCTTCCTTTTCCCTGTTCAAACTATTTTCGTCATCACTTGTCTTCGTTTTCTTCCAAAGAGACACCCAATTTTTTTTTTATGTTCTTTCTTGAAAACAACAAAGTGTTTATTGGAACTATAAGTGTTAATGTCATTTTACTTTACCTACACAAATATCATTAACTTTGATATATTGATATAAGTAAGAGTTTATTGGTTTAAATTTAGTTTCATAAGTATCTCAACGAGTTCTGTTATTATTCTCGACTTCTGAAAAATTTACTCGATCGCAGACATTTCTGGAACACCTCTAACAGAGAGACAAATAGTCCATTTTGAAAAAACTTATTATCAACCTCTTTCAGATATGAATATACCTGATTCAGAAGAGAAAAACTTGTATCAGTATCTCAATTTCAATTCAAACATAGATTGGATTCACACTCCATGTTCTGAGAAATATTTACCATCTGAAAAAAGGAAAAAACGGAGTTCTTGTCTACAAAAATGCCTTGAGCATGTAAAACTAATGAAAGTACTGAAATCCCTTCATTGAAAATGAGAATTTTTTTTTGGAACTCGGAGTTTTATTAATGTTTTGTCGTTAAAACACATCTTGACGATATATTTAAAGTGTAATTTATCTCAATTTGAATGGAATGAGACTATTGGACGTACATTAAAAAAAAAGTAATTTATTTTATTTTAATTTTAAATAAATGAAATAAATATAGTGAAAAAATGTATGGCATAAATGTTGTTGGAAAGATGACAATTCTCTCCACTATATCCATTTTGATAACTTTGTAAGGAAGAAGACAGAAAAATAAAGGAAGATTTCCACTACTTTGAGCACTACTGAAAACTAAAACTACCATCTCAATCAGGTAAAAAGAAAATGTAAAGGAAAACCACATAAAACAGTGTCTTCCACCAATAACAATGTGGCATCCACAAAAGCCTCTTTTCTTCCTCACTCATTGCTACCATCCATAAATGCAAATAGCTAGAAAGAAATAACATGGACAACAAGGTTCATCATTATTTTATATCAATGGAAACATAGGTCATGATTTTAAATAATGCATGGGAAAAAAAAGGAAAACACGACTATTTCAGTGTTATTATTATTTTCTAACTTTGAAAACTGTGACTTTTATAACAAAAATGGAAACTGTCAATTTTTCAACCTTCGTGGGACTTTCACCCCTTTTGCCGTTTCTAACTGTACTACACACTCTCGTAATGTACAAGGATGTTATCGTAGTTTCCTTCTCTGCTTCATAACCATTTTTTTTTTAATCCAGAGTATATAATAATAATGTGTAATGTAATAATTATATATTAACAAAAACACATATGCTATGTTAAGAATAATTTAAAAACTATAAATGTTCTCGAACAATGTTGGAATTAATAGAACGATTTTCTTCTTTTTCAATCGGTTTATCTTTCTCTCTCTCATCTCGGATGAATTTTTTATACTGTTCTCTTTTCTCTATTTCTCGTCTTCGTGAATTTTGAACTCGGATGGTACCTGCAAAAGGTACTCAAACATTCAAGTAAAATTTAAGTATTCGGCACTCGGTGCTATTAGTACTGAATGATGATGTACCCGATCCTTGAAAATTGTGTCTATTTATATGATTATTATGGATCATTTATTTTTGGATTGGATTAAAGATATGGGTCGTAATTAAGAATATATTACCTAGTATTTAATCATTGATTGATCTCGTTAATTCTCTTTGGAAATGATAGTTTCAATCGACCTTGACCGGAAATTGAGTCTCCATCAGTCGTACGAACTTAACCGGTACAACACAAAAACAGTTATAAGAAAATATATCAGTAATATAAATAATCAATGCGCAATATAGTTATCGTTTGTCAAAACATAGCTCGTGGTTTACGAAAAAAAACAAAATGTTATATACAACGCATTTTACACGTTTGGATATTGCTAGTAATTTAGCAGAAGACAAAGTCGAGTGGATTTTCAAAATATAACTATAAAATCAAATTTTGAACTAAAAGAAATAAGGTGACAAGTAAATATTGGTGATTATTTAATTTATATAACTGGTTTTGGTATGAAAAAAAAAGGCAAATGATTGTTTCAGAAATTGTTCTTGCTTATGGAGAAAAAATTTGAATTAGGAATAAACTACAATTTGAGGAAAGTTGAAAGCAAAAGTGGTTTTGGTGACCTAAACCAGAGGAAGAAAAGGTCACAAAACAACCATGGGATTCTGTGGGCTTGCAATGGATATAAAATTGAAGTTTCTGTTAACTTCAAAACATCATCTTCATTTTATTTTAGTACAAAAAAATCAATTCACTGTGTATCTTATTGTTTCTTTGGCTTGTCTTCACTCTCACACACGTATTGTTATAAATAATTACTATAATGTTGATTAGTTTTTTATAATTCATGTTTAATATTATTTAAATTTATATATTTAATGTATAATAATGGTAAGTAAATGATGTTATTTAATGTTGATTAGTTTTTTTTTTAATTCATGTTTAATATTATTTAACTTTATATATTTAATGTATAATAATGGTAAGTAAATTATGTTATTTTGAATGATTTGTGATCTTTAAGATTATAAGTTACATTTGTATGTATAAATAGAGAACTTTTTTTTATGAAAATAAATCAGATAATTATTTCAATTTATTTTCTGTTGTTCTCTTGTCTAAGTTGATTTTATAATTATTATTGTGAACTGTTACTATAGTTGTTAATAAAAAAATTTAAACTTTCTAATTGGTTTCACTCCCTCTTTTTATAAGTCAATGCAGTAATATATAATTCCTACAGTAATGGATGTGATTCAGATCATGCTTGTAATAAATATGGTTTTGAAGGATCTTATAAAAATATTTTTTTATTAGAAGCTAAAAAGTAATATGAAAAAAAAGGCAGGAAGAATAGCGTAGAAGATGAAAATATATGTTATCATGATAAAGGTTATTGGTCTCCTACAAGGCATACACCAAAACATTTTGTTTAACTTTACTAATTATTACTAGAAAAATATAGAAACACGTTTTTGCTTGTGAATATAGTGATTTGGTTCATACGAAGTGACTACCTTTATGTTGCTTATTTCTTTGTTAATTCAAATGAAAATTAATCATCTTAATGAGAATATTGAGAAATTAAATATAATAAAATATGTTGAGATCTCATCGGATAAGATGAAAGGTAAGCTGAAATAAATCAACATTGACTATGACAAAACTTACACACAATGGTCAACAATTTACATGGAATGAAATAAGGGAAACTAGTTTTCAAGAGTTGAAGAAATATATTGTGTTTCTTCCTCACTCTACGAAAAGATCGAGATATATTGTAATGTCTATGGACAAAAATTAGGATGTGTATTGATACAAGAATGGAGAGTGATATTCATGACAATTCAAACAACAAAAAGTTAATTATCCTATACATGATTAGAATTAGTTGGAATGGTTTTCATAAAACCATGAAAACATTAATTGTACGATCCAAGGTTTGAAATCTTTACCATAAAAACTTAAAGTACATATTAAGGATTACGAATTTAAGTTGTAATATCATCCTATATAAGTAAATATTATGGCAGATGCTAAGTCAAGAATCTCTACTTTCATATATGATGATAGTAAGTGAATTGGATTTAATATAATCATTTATATACTTGGAACTAAGACCCAAGAGTTTGTATTTAAGAATGTTAAAAATCTCAAATGATTTTTTTGAACAAATAAAAGAAGCTCAAGAAAGGAACAAATTGTTGTAAGAAAAGTTGACAACAAAAATAAAAGGAAATAAATCATAACTCCACAAGGATTACAATGGAATCAACAAATTTAGATTACAATGGAATCAACAAATTTAGAGATAGAATTTGCTTATCGGAAAGAAAATACATGAGAGAAAAAACATTGAAGAATCTCATACAAATATTTAAAGTATTCATCTAGGTGTCATAATGATGTATCAAGGCTTGAAGAATATGCTTTGGAGGTTTGGGGAGATGAAAAGAATGGTGGAGATTTTGCACATTGTTTAGTGGGCCAAGAAACAAAATTAGAATATAAAATTCCTTATGGTGTATTATAGTCTTTAAATGTTCCAAAATGAAAATGGAAAAGTATATTTATGAACTTTGTAATATATTTACCAAAAGTTATGTTTGGTCATGATGCAATATGGATAATTATGGACAGTTTAACAAAATCTTATCACTTTACACCGGTTAACATTACATCTATTCTTAGAAAAATTAGCTAATTTGTACATAAAGAAACTATTTAGAATACATGGTGTACTTTAACTTCTCATAAAGATTTTCGTTTTACATTTATTTTTTAAGATATTTTACAAAGAGTTCTAGGAAAAAAAGTTAGACTTAGTTCGACTTATCACCCTTAGATTGATTGGAAATTTAAAATAACTATTCAATCTTTAAAATACTTGTTAGGGCTTGTATTTCATAACAAAATGGAATTTGGGACCAAATTATTTAATTGATAAAGTTTACTTACAACAACACTTTAACATATGAATGACTCCATGCGAGACTCTATATGGGAGAAGATGTATAATCTTATTGTGTTAGTATGAGAATGAAAATCCTTTATTTTAGGTTTAGAAATAATTCAACAAAGCGTTTGATAAGATTGAGATGATCAAAGACAAGATGAAAACTTCTCAAGATAGACAAAAATAAATAAATTATAACACAAAGAAAAATCCTTGAGATTCAAGAATGCAGTCATGTCTTTTTAAAGGTTACGTTTGTAATTAAGATTAATATAACTCTCAAATATACAAAACTCTCACCCAAAATCATTATTCCTTATCAAATCCTTAAGCAAGTTGGTTTCATCACCAACCAAGTACCTTTACTTTCTAACATTTCAAAACTTCATTACGTGTTTCATGTATTTCAAGTTTGTAAATATAGTTGTGACATTTTTCATGTGATAAAACCTGATATAGTACTACAAACATGATAAATTCTTACATATGATGTGTTTTTCTATAAGGACTGGAGATCAAGTGATTAAACAACTTTGGAGAAATGACATACATTTGGTAAACGTATTATGGAGTGAACAAAGAGACAACTATGAAACTAAAGAATTAGAAAGTAAAATACAATATAAGTGTATCATTGTCTCTTTTCAATTGAGAGAATTTGGAAGACGGAATTTCTTAAAGAAAATAGCTAGTGTAACATCATTACTTTTAAATGACTTTATTATTTATAATCTATTCTTACTTTAAATATAAGAGTTAAAAACAGTACTATTTTGTTCTTATTATTAAGTTCATATTTCAAAAGTTTTGCACATATTAAAATTTGGTATAATTACCTTATTGGTCCCTAAATTTAGGGTTAGTATTCAATTTAGTATGATGGTTTTTTAAAAAAAGTAATTTGGTTTCTATGGTTTTTAAAAAGTACCCAAATTAGTCATTTATGTTAAGTCCCACCGAACGACGTCAAGTATTGTTTATGTGGTAGAGAGAAATGGGATTGGGTGTTGTGTGAGGTGACAACTGAAGTGAATTGACGGATTAGTCAAAAATCATTTGGGGGTTAAGATTTTTTAAATTTTAAACACAGAGTGGGCGATTGAGGTTAGAGTTTTTTAATTGCAATCATATGACTTTAAATGATAGAGATCATACACCTTTAAAAATAGATATTAAATAAATTGATAATAGCATTTAAAACTTTATTTCTTAAAAATAAAATAGTCATAATATACCAAATTCAAATATTACAACATTGAAATAATGTAATTTTTTTCAATTTTTTACTGATTGTTTGAGATTTATGACTATCTAAAAAAATTAATTTTTATGAAAATAATTATTCAAAACCATTTCAATATCTTTATAAAGGAACATTTGTCAAATAATTTGCTAAACATTTTGAATATTATTGATATCTTTATCATTGATTTATTATCACAATAACACATACAATCATATAATATTTGTATGCATCCTAGTACTAAATTTTTTACTACTACTACTCATCCTCCATAAATTGACATTTTATTGTAAAAACCAAATTAGAGTAATTAAGAACAATATGAATTATAAGAAAAGAACACGAACTAAAATCAATAAACATTAGGAGGATGCTGATAAAAAATAAAAAAATAAACAAATAAACATTAGGACAATATTTATCAGAAAACTATATATAAATCTTAAACCCTAATTCATAAATCCGAAATTTAAATTCTTAATGCTAAATATAAAAAATATTCATTGCTTTGATTAACTCGCCAAAACTCTACAAATGCATACAATCTATAGGTATATATTTCGAATGTATTTTTTAAAATAATAATAATATTATTTATAAGCAAACAAAAAGGGTTGTATATATGAAAAGATAGGGCTACAAAAAATGGGAGTGTAACTAAAAAGGCCCATTTTGAAAACACGGGCCAGCACGGCCCAACCCGAACCCTCTAGGGTTTCTACATTATAAGTTAGCAAACCCTCGTTTGTTCGCGTCTTCAGGTTCACAGTGAGTGAGACGGCACAGAGAGAGAGAGAGAAAGAGGCGCAAAAATGGTGAAGTTTCTGAAGACGAACAAAGCAGTGATAGTGCTGCAGGGGCGTTACGCGGGGAAGAAGGCGGTGATAGTGCGAACCTTCGATGAGGGCACGCGCGAGCGCCCCTACGGTCACTGTTTGGTTGCAGGGATAAAGAAGTACCCTAGCAAGGTCATAAAGAAGGACTCCGCCAAGAAGACCGCGAAGAAGTCGCGCGTGAAGGCCTTCATCAAGCTCGTCAACTACCAGCACTTGATGCCAACGCGCTACACGCTCGACGTGGACCTCAAGGACGCTGTCTCCCCCGACGTCCTCCACGCCAAGGACAAGAAGGTCACTGCCCTCAAGGAGACCAAGAAGCGCCTCGAGGATCGTTTCAAAACCGGCAAGAACCGGTGGTTCTTCACCAAGCTCAGGTTCTGAGCGAAATTGTACGTTTTTGTTTTCAACCGTTTTCATTGGATCTCGTTTTGTCGTTTTAATTGTCGCTTTATAATGCTATTTTGAGGTTAGATTATTAAACTGCTGCTTAAATTTTGGTTCAATTCGATGTTTAATGTGCTTGTGGAGATTATAGATGAAGCTTTTAGCGATTATAGATTGAATGCGTTTGGTTTGAATGGGATGAATTTGCGATTTGCCTGTTTATGAGATTTTGTTTATGTTGTTTGGTTTTTATAGTTAGCCGAGTTCTGCCTTCAACCCTAAAATTATATTTAGGAAAATTAAAAATTAAGATATCACATACACAGTTTTAAATGTGAGATTTAAACATACATATGTTTAATAACGGATTCAGCTATTGAAAAGTTTCAAATCTTAGATGTATCAAATCTAATTTCTCGTTTTGTCGTTCCAAGTATACACTGAATTTGGTGATATAAAGCTTGATACTAGATTGAAATTCACAATTAGGTGTTGTCCTTTTTTTGTTGTGGTTTGATTATGGTGTGTTTGGTTTAGGGTTTGTGAAAGTGTTTTTGGAGGAATTTGATTTGGGAGAGAAATGCACGCTTCTTGGTACTGCATTGTGCTGTGATTTTCAGTTATCTTGGTTGACACTGAACACTTTAGTGTAGATATATGGAAATTATTGTTCATGAAGCTCCAAATAAGTATTTAAAAGTTTAAATTATTATATATATATATATATATATATATTAAATTTAATGCAATGTTTTGTCTATATATATGAAAGAATATTTCAAAACTGTAATTGTTTCTAACTTCAATTAAATACACCTTTTTTTATTGTAAAATTGACGGAGAATAATTTGTACACTTACAAATAATTTTTTTATTATCAAGAATTATTACAATGTATAATTATACTACTATAATAGGTTAATAGTATGTTATTAAGGATACGCTTAGGATCATTTTTTAGATATAATGTCTTTTAAATTTATCAAATTTAAAGTTTATAGCAATATTATATTTGTTTCATTGCTATAAAATTTTTGTACTAATAAGATTAAATAACTAATTGTAGAAGCACCTAATATCATGTATTTAAATGGATTAAAGAAGTTATATATTTTAAAATATGTAAGATGTGTTTAAAACAGTTAACTGTATTATATTTATTGAAATTTAATTTAATCTTATTGAAATTTCTACTTGTGATTGATTATAGTAAGCGTTGTGGTAAAAATATATTTTTTTGCATATGTATGAGGATAATCCTTTCCTTTCCTCTTTTTATTTGAAATGAGATTTATAAGTATAGTTGGAAAATGCCAAAGATAAATTCTTTGGTTTAGTTGTATTTAATACCATCATAAAAATTTAAGAATATATTTAATTAATTAAATTAATATTTATTTTAAATTTTTTATATGTAATTAATACTCGGGCTGATTTGTATTTGAACCATCTAATATAATCCAACGTTTCATGTGATTGATTTGAAAATTGTTTCAAATTCTACCAAATTATAAGTTATTTTTATTTTTAGATAAATGACTTTTTTTTTAACTTGATATTACTTTACGCAATCTATAAACATCTCAAGTCAATAATTTATTATTTTTGCACCCTTAATTAAGCCGAGTTTAATAAAATGAATGTGCAAAGAGATAGATAAATCTTTTTATTATAACGGGGAATTTAATAATGGAAGTTGAGACTCAATTTTATTGAAATATTTGTCTATATGCACATTTGCTTCTATTTTGATATTTGTTTCTAGAACATGAACAATTTTTTAGCTTATTCAAAATTGGATCATCCATTTAATGGATATGTTGAGTACTTGTAAATTTGTATGAAATTGAATATCATAAATCTTGAAAATAGTGGAGACTTTATATTGGGATAACAAATATCATTTTGCTTTAAATATGATAAACAAACAATTATATATGAGTAAAATAATAGTAGAGTTTGAATCTCTCCACAACTATAACATGCATATAATTTAATTATGTATGACCAGTTGGGGAGTAACTATCTTTTAAATATTAAACTCTTAAATTTTTTAAGTTCTATCTTTGCACATGATACATTAGAATGTGTCTAATTTTTTTTTAGTACGATGGTTTATATCTTTTGAAAATTGATGTCATACTCATAACATGCACTTTTGGTTCCTCGTTTAATAAATCAAACTCACAACATGCACTTTATGTTGGTTCCTCGTTTAACAAACCAAACTTTTGTATGTGGTCTTAACCAAAGTACAAATTGTTATAGATTATGTACTTTTAAAAATAGAGTTCATGCTTTCAGCAAGAGTAATTATCATGTGGTTATCGTCATAAGCATAAGTTCATTTTTTTCTAGAGATAACAATGTGGGTTGGCCTTGCAGGCTTGTCCCGCACAAAGGATAATCTTTGTAAGAAAAATATTTAAACAAAACACATTAATTATAAAAAAAAACTATATTTATTGTTGAAAAACAAAATCATGTTTAAATTCATTTAATTAAGATAATATATATATATATATATATGAATTTACCAAAATTACATGAAATACAAGTACACCACTACATCAAACATAATCAATTAAAAAACATCAATATTTTTCCATTAGAAGGACTTTCATTCACTTTTTTGATAACTATAATTTTCCTTGTTATCTGCATAAATTAAAACAATGACAATGAATGAATTAGTTTAAAATTAAAATAATATAATAAAAATCGGATTAACTAAAATAATTGAATTATTTTTAGAAAATTCATGTTTACAACTAGAAATACAAATTATTGTTTTCACATTTTCAGGCAAAAGACGATTTCTATACTTGTTAAGAATTTGAGAACCAACGCGAAATACAGATTTTGATGTAACTGTGGTTATAAGGATGCTCAACAAATCTCTAGCCATTAAAGCAAGATCTGAAAAACTTTGATTATTATTTTTTCACTATTCTAACACATTCATTTGCTTTAAAAAGTCAAAATCCAAAGTTGATTCATCCAAATAAGTGTCAAATTGTGTCCTTCCCATTTTATTAGCTATTTGAAACTTGCGCATTTTTAATTCTTATTATGATGTAATAAGTTAATAACACGTATAATGGACAACTGCAAGGAAAATTAAAAATGAATTAAAGTGCATTAAAGTATATGAGGATGAAAATTGTCTTTGCTTATGCTTTTAAACATTTGATGATGTTGCCAAAATTTTGGTAGAATGTTCAGCAAAAAGTTTGTATAAATTTTTCTTGATTTTTTCAATTTGAGCTCCCAAATAAGTGAATCAAATTTTTCAAAGCAAAAATCCAATGTTTTTAACTTCATTCTTGGGTTTAAAATTGCACCAAGAACAACATTATATTCATCTCAATATTTCTCAAATTTTACTATCATCAATTTAGCCATGTTCCTAATTAGTGCATCCTCATCTTTCACATTTTTCATCAACAAACATTGAACTTTTCTAACTTGTAAAAAATACAAGTTGGAAGTAGAATAACTTGTAGCATAAATCAAGTTAGTGATATCATAAAAGGGAAATTTCAACTGTCTCCCACTCTTCTTCTGAAAGGCAATATTTATAAGATTCATCAACCAAGTGCAAGCTTCCAAAAGTTCCATCCTGTAGGGACATCAAGACACAACCCACATAATGCATCAATATCACTAAACCTTTCAATTCATTGTTTGAATTTCACCATTCTACTTTTTGAACTCCTCACATATTTGATGTTATTTCTAATTTGGTTCAAAGCATCTCTAAACACTTTTAATCCTTCTTGAATAATTAAATTTAATATGTGTACACCAACAAACATAAAAGAATTCAACACCACATATGAAATCATTTTGTTAAAGAAGTTAACTTCTTAAAGTATTTTGAAGAACATCATTAGTAAAAGCATTATCCAAAATTCATTAATTTTCTAAGACAACTCAAAACCTGTATAAAGGAGAGGCATATGACAAAAATGGAGTAGCTTGCTAACTTGCAATTCAGGTCAACAAAATGAGAAGTACCATATTTTCTTTCACTAGTTACGTATATTTTTATTGCAACTATTGCACATTGCCCTTTCTTTTCCATCTTAGTAAAATACCTCCAACAATAGAATGTGTTAACCTTGTTCATTTTTTTTTCAAGTTCAACTATTTCAGATTGTTTTTCGATATCATTTTCTTCAATTTCATATTCTCAAAGGGGCATGTTAGTACATTCCTCATCCATTCCTATTTGCAAAATCTTAATTGTGAGTGATTTATAAAATGTTTATCCATCCATCATAAATTATATACATGATCAGTTTATAAAATAATTTATTCAAAAATGAAGAATGATAACATAAACAAAACATGCCATAATTCATATTGTTCGCCTGACTGTCTTGATTTTATGAGTTTACAAAGTTATTCCGGTTGATTTTACTACTTTTAACAACTAAATATTGTTTACTCCATTTCAATCACTTCTTAAAACTTTTGACAAATAACACATATGTATTTATTATGTATTTTGGCATGGATTTGGAACTATGGACAAAGAATAAAAAAACGTTGACAACCCAATTCAAACTTGTCCAACTCTCATTCATCCTTCAGAGATAACAAGATTCCTAAAACAGATAAACTACATAATTGTATCAACTTTATTAAAATTAATGTTAAGTTGAAAATGCAAAAAACACAACAACTAAAACTTATGAATTAGTAAGAGTTAGAATCAATCATATTACACTCACCAAAATTTGATGCAAATGGTTGATACAGTGACATTGGGCATGGAGCGAAGCGGACGTGGTGGCATAGCAGATGCGGTGGTGGAGACGCGAAGTCAAGGCAGATGCGGATGCAGAGGCAGACCAAATTAGGTTTGAATTGGGGACGTGCAACTTGGGAATGAATGGGCTGCCTTAACATGAAATTTAATAAATAATATTTTTACGCGATGGCCCACCCCACATTTTCATCCCTAATTTTTTTCAATGGTATTCTTAAAGTCTACTTGTCAAAATTCTGATCTCATCGTCAATAACTTTGATTGCAAATTTGGCTGCTTCATCATAACGTGTCGTGTTGTCGAAAAATGAGATTAATGGAAAAGGTAGTGAATTGATAGTAATGTGTGATGGAAGTTAAGAAATACCAATGCTTATTAGCTACCACTTTCACTATGCATTTCTGAACCTTTTGTTGAAATTGGATACACTAATGTCAATCCATCTCCTTCCCATTCACGTTTGTAGATTCTAATGTTGATATTATTGTTGTTCAGTTGCCGATAATTATTAATCGATTTGACTGAGGTGTCACATATGCTTTTAACAATTGAAAAAAACTATATAAGGGCATCCTTTGTTTCACCTTTAACAATAGTGAAAGCTAACAAAAAAATGTTTTGGTTCCCAGTTGACAGATGACGGTTAACAAAATTTCGTGATATTCTCTGGTCAAGAATGTGTCATCAACTTGAACTATTCACTTGTAATAATTGAACTCGTCAATGTATGCCTTGAACGACTAGAACACACGTTCTAGAATGTAAGCAGAGCTGTGTTGAACACCATTAACAGGATACAGATAGGTAACACATTAAACAATAGTTCCTTAGACATTGTCTCGTATAACTTGCAACTATCTTAGAAGATGATTATATGATTTGTCTCAGTCACCAAACTCCATTACAAAAGTCTTTTGTTTAGATATCCAGGTTACAAAGTAATTAAGATGATTATTTATTTTCATAATTAAACTTTTTATCGGAATTGATGGATTCGTCTTGATTGAATTGACCACAATAGAAGCTATTTGACTTGAGTCCAAATTTATGTGACAACCGAAAGATAAATGCTCAAATAGGAGTGAAGAGCTTTAATTTTTTTAATTTGCCATTGATGTTGGATCTTGCTAAAAGAAGCTCAATTGTACCATTAGTAGTCAATGTTGTGATGAATGCAACATGCAACATATTTATCTCGCTTCAATTCCACTACCACAAACTTGTAGCCTTGGTCAATGTGATATTGCTTGATTGTATTTAAAATTGACTTCTTTTGAATTGAAACATGTGCATTCGAAAAGGTGAAACTACATATTTTGGGTTGAAAGATTTAATGATTGACAATTGTGACGGGATAATGTTGGAAATACCTCTTGTTGTGGTACGTACTCCTCTTGTGCATCATCTTTACTAAATTCATTGACCATATTTTTTATGATAGGTTCTTCACTGATGTTCCTTGAACTTCCATCGAAATACTCATAATCCATTTGTGTTGTATGTATTAAAATATGAAAAATAATATCACAATATCAACTTAGAAATATATTGACTACTTAAAAATAAATATGATTACCTTATAAAGTTTAGATTAGAAGTATGTTATATGTTGAAGTCATTCACTTTAGTAACAAAATACAAGGAGATTTTTTCCTACTCATAATCACTTTAAATAATGTATACAACAATGTTCAATTATATATACAAATTGGTTGGATATAATATCATTTTCAATCATGTATTCTGCTAATTAATCTTAATAAAAAGCATGCACCAAATAATATTTATTTATTATATTAAAATGTTGATTAAGCTAGGAAACTAAAATTCGTTTCAATAAATAACAAATTGCTCAAGTCATAACAACAAATAATAACTTCTACACATATAAAGTTGTGATAATGTATAACAAACTCTGAGAGGAGGAATAAAGTTATCTTTATCTCTTACTATTTTAGAAATTCACCTATTTTGTTAATAAGGTTATGAAATGCTTAAATTACTTGTCCGTTATTATTTTTATATGTTGAAAATTTGGCAGCACCACGTTTAAATTAAATAATACAATTTATTGAGGTTATTCGCACTTAATATCAATGTATTTAATATATCACATAAAAAAAAATTACCTTTTAATAATATAATTTTCTACCAGAGTCAAATGTTCAATGCAACCAAATAATATAACTAAATTGAGATTTTAACTGAATCTTGTCTATTATAAAATACCAATAACTTGATTTAACTAAATTCTAACTTAAATAAATTTTATTTTCTTAACATTTTGTTTAATTTTTAACGCATGTCACTAAAATTTTACTATTATTATTATTGTTATTATATATATATATATCTTATATTTTCTATCATGTATTTCTAATATATTTTTATCTAATATGTATTTTTAACATTGAAAAGTTTTAATTCCATAATCATTATTTTAAAAAATATTAAAATTTTATACTTAAATTTTAGGCTATATTTTATATTCTCTAATTTTAACTTTTTTATGTCTAATATTATTATATTACTGTTGTATCCATGTTCTATTAAATTTTAACTAATTTATCTAATTCAAGTTTGAGTGGTTTCACAATTATAATTTTTAAACTAATGATCAAATTTATTTTCGGAATTAACCAATTGCATACATATATTAAAAAATTAATTCAATAAAATTAGGAATTTACTAAGTGTTTATAAAATTCGAGATAGTATGAGTGTTCATAAAAGCTAATGAAAATTAGCTAATGTAGTGTGTTGTACACATTTACAAGAAATGGTCATTATTTCTGTTGTTACAAATGTTTCATCCTGAATAAATCAATGTTATTTGATATTAGTGTATTAGTAAGAGTTGTATATTTCACTTTATTATTATGGTTATTAATTGTGATTTTTTTTAATTACTTTTATCAAATTATTTTTATTAAAAGTGAAAATGTGAGTCTAAATTTTGTATTGAATGAAAAAATTAATAATATAAAAAAAAACTCACAAACTCATTAGTTAATGTTTTTTTCTGCTTGGTTTTAGTATGTCTATATGTTTGACAATAGGATCCATTTTTGGCACAACTTTGTTATTTAATGTACGTCCCTAATTTTATTTTGTTTGATGCTTATAAGTTCTCCATATTTCATGATTTAGACATTATACAAGATTCGTGTATGGTCATTAATAGTTCTCATGTCTCAATTCTTTGAACAATTCGTCATAAACTTTTAATAATTGTTGTGATAAGTGAAGTTTATGAAACTTTCCATAGTTATACCATAATTTGTCAACCCTAATTGCAAATCTTTTAGTTAATTACACCTCTACTAAATTTATGGTTTTCTCCACTAGAAAACTCGTGTTGGACCTATTTAAGTCAAATGTTTGATGAATATTTGTCTTTCTGTGCATACTCAAATGATTTGTTACTCCAAAATATACATGATTGTAAGAAATTATAATGTTTATAGTCATTTTCATCACATAATTTATTGGTTATCTTATGTTCTTAGTATTGTCCTTCATCCCATGCAAATGTTAACATGTTCTTCATTATTTTCAAGTCTCGTTATCTTGTAATAATAATAAAATTTGAATTTAGTTATTCCACATTACCTTGATTAACGCAATAACTACATATGTACCAAATGATTTTAATGGTCCAAATTATCTCACCCTATCTATAAATATATTATGAATTCAACTTATATAAGTTAAAATGTACAAATTCAATCTATTTAGATATTGTTACACTAAAATCTAATATACATGTAAATGAGTATTTTGTAGAATTTTCAATAGCTTAAAATGTGATTATGAATATGAGTGTTTGATTATTTAACATACATTATTCAAGAGACAAATGATTATTGCATAAGTTTTATGTCAATTAGAGATTTTGTTACTTGTTACTAACATGTTATTGCTTTATATAGTAAAAGATATGCTTTTGGTTATAAAGAAAAGTTATATATATTGAATCTCATAATAAATCTATTAAATGAAATAATATTATTCATATTTATGTTTATAATCTTTTGTTGTTGATGTGATTCAGAATTAATATTATATTATTTTGTTATAACTCAAAATTAAAGAAACTCAACAAAAATATAATATTAACATTTTATTATAATCTATAATTTTATTACAGTTTATAATTTTATTATAGTTTATAATTTCATTATAATTTATAATAACATAATTAATTGTGGTATCAACTAAATATCATTAGGAATGACTAGAATGAATTGTGACACATTTACACTAAAATTAACTATAATAAAAGAGAACAAGAAGACTATGGAATAATAGTAGTTATGACCAATAAATTATAATAGTTTTTTTCTAAAAACGTTTATTAAAAAATTATAAATTAATATACTTAAAGCGTTTTAAATCAATAGTATAGAAATAGACTCTCAAATCTTTGACTTGCTGTAGCATACCGGTCAACTCCTGTAAATATTCTGATAAATACTTTATTTCTGTAATTTTGTTGCAAAATGTAATTATTTAAAAATATTTTTTAACTAGAACGAATTCAATAAGTTTTGTTTTTATTTCTGTAATTTTATTTCAAAATGAAATTATTTGGAAATATTTTTTAACTGGAACATTCAATAAAAGAAATAAAAAAGGAAAAAAAGAAATAAGAGGAGTGAGATGAGGGTAAAGTATTGAAGCAAAGCAAAATCTTGAGAATTGATCCCTAACCTCTTCCGATCCCCAATTCGCTTCCATCTGCAAATTGAAATTCCTTTTGTTTCTCTCAAAACCAAACAAATTCACCAAACCCTACAACCACCGCTTCAAATCAAAGCCAACAAAACCAACGCAATTGCGCCATCAGAAGGTTCTCTCTCTTTGTTCTCGTGAAACCTGCTTTTCCGCGCATTCTTTTTCCATCATCCATAGTCTACTGCACACGCAAATCGCCAATGATTTTTGTTGTTTATTTATTGATTAGTTTATTTTGTTCGAGACCAATGGAGGTTTAACAAATGAGTGAATTGTCTTGTCTTGTCATGAATTGGTGTGCAGCAGGTGAGAGAGTTTGGAGTGATAGGCAAAAGGTTTGTTGTGTGATAAATTATAGGTGGATTATTATTCGTTAATGATTATGCTTGTCTTTTTCTTTTTTCCGTGTTTCTTAAGGTGTTAGTGTTTCAAGTGGCAGTTATTTGTATTGTGTATGTTTTGAAAAGAGGCACGGAAAGATGATGGAAGTAAAAATTAATGCCACAGATGGATTTATATAGTTTATGAATGATATAATCTTAAACCTCTATTTGTTTTCTTTTGTCATTTTTAGGGCGAATTTAATCTGCTTACCCCACTTGGGGCTGTAATCTAATCAACTTGCCCAATATCACGTGTGAGTTATATTTGAACTGAAGCCCTAATTCATGAGCAAAGTGTCACTGTTCCATTGAATGAGGTCAAATTATGTCTGTCTTGAATTGATGGTTTATACAAATATGTTTGCTTGGGTAATACAAAGTGTCAGCTCCAAATTCATCTTCTTTTATTCTATAGTTATTATGATATAAAAGTGTCCCTAGTTCTATTTGGGTTTGTACAAAGATGTTTGCATGTCATGCAGCATAGTTGATGTGTTTCTCTGATATACTGACATTTCTCATATCACTTCTATTACTATTATTTGCAAATTCATTTGTTCCAAGGTAATGCAGCAACATTTAATTACTGTAAGTAGGTTTATGTTCATTATTATAGGGGTATATTTATGTTTTTATGTTTTTGAATGCTCCTCTGGAATCCCTTTATCCTACGTAGCAGGTCAATTGCAAACTTATTTCATGATAATTGTTCAGTGGTTACAAAATGTAACTGTTAATGATGCATGTGTTTTGCTTATAAAGTACATAAAGTTTTCAGCAACTCAACCCGAGTCAGAGAGAAGAGTGAAACTTGTATCTTAGATCCATTGCCTCAATTGTGCAATCAACGAAATCTGAACAGTGAGCGTTTGGCTTATTCAATCTTCCTTTTCCATTCGGGCTTGCTATGGGGAAGGGAAGACGTTTCTAGACTTATTATTCAATGTTGTAAAATATCAAGATCTTACATGGGATGGGGAGGGGATGAGAGGTCAGAAATGGAATGATCGGAAGTTTGTCACCGAAGATGCAAAATTATATTTAAAGATTAAGATGTGAAAAAATGAAGTGGTTAAGGAAAATATCTTGTAAATCACAACAGTAAATTAAACTGAACGTTCAACTGTGCAAGCCAGCAACAATACAAGACTTTCAGATTCCAGAAATTTAGAAGAATTGCAGATTAGAGACTAGAGTGCAAGGTATTAGAACATATCGGTAGAAAAAAGAGGCAGAACAAAACACAATCGAGAAGTGGCTACAAGAGCAGAGGTACAGTGAGAAGAGAAGAACGAAATGTACATGTGATTGTGGTCTCAGCTCAGACATAGAAAAAATCAAAGGGCTGTGCAAGAATGATCATAAACAGAAGCCATAATCTTCACAATATCAAGATTGTGCGATAGTCCTCACAATTTTCATAACATTTTTATTGATAAATAGTAGTATTATAAGACAGAAGATTATTTTTATTTTATATCTGAGATTTTCTGTGTTTGATCATTTGGTCCTTTTCAAGTATGAACTTTTAATTATGTGTTATATAGTAGTGCAGTATTTATGCCATAATTATATGTTGGAAACAAATGGAAGAAATTTGGCTTATATACTCAATGATTAGTTTAGTTTTATTTTCATGTCAAGCTGATAACTTTATCGTAGAATGGTTACCTTTCTTACTTTTATTAATTTTTTTATGTACCAATTTTGAACTGTCACATTACTTTGCATATATTTAATTGGTTGAATCCTTTTTTGTTGACACAGGATTTTCTATTCCCAAAGGTTCATGGTCTTCTCAACTGCTTTCCTCCATGAAGGTGGCCCCTTTTTTTCTAGAAAAAGGCCAAGAGCATTAGATCATGGACATCGAGATATAGATTTACATGCAGATGCAGGAATTTCCAGTGATTTTTCCTTCTTTTCCTCGGATCAAAATATAGAAAGGTATTCTATTTTTAGTCATTACATGATATTCTGGCTTGTTCTTCTAGTGATATAGGCATTTTATGGGTGGAATTAATAAAAAAATTTCCATTGATAGCCTGTTAAACGTGCTTTATCATTCACTTCATTGAGGTTTAATTTGGTTGTATGTTTGATTGTGATTGTTCTAACAAGTCATTTGATTTCAGAGTTCATTATTTAATATGTTATGATATTATCTATTTGTCATTTTTTGACTGCTAATAAATGGATATTTCTGACACGCTACCGTATCATTTCATAGGGACTTGTATTTGGATTTTGGATTTTACTTCTGTTTGCTTTTTTGTATTCCTGAGTAGGATATTTCATATTAATTATTGGTTGTATCCCTTGTAATAAATTATTTTCTTTAATAAAAAATGAAAGACACAGAAAGCTGCTGACATTGGATGGAATTAATGAAAGTGAAAGATATAGCATATCCATATGATAATAAAACTGCTACTGATTTAAGGAACTTTTTACACTTAAGACATTAACCTGTGAAAAATCTTTTCCTCCCCCCCTTTTTCTTATTAAATTTTCTTATTTGTTTGAGTGCTTCTCTAGGTGCATTAGTGCTGGTGATGTTCCCTCTTCCAGTAACACTGACGATAAAGTTGATCCAGATTCGGGAATGGAGATGAGCTGTCCATCAAATGTTAATAGTGGCTATCTTCCTGTGTGTTCCACCACAGCGAATATATCACACCCGGAACAGAGTTTCTGTGGCTATGTGCAACAGCCCGCTTTAGTGAGTGGATGGATGTATGTGAATGAAAATGGGCAAATGTGTGGTCCCTACATCAAGGAGCAGTTATATGAGGGCCTAACTACTGGTTTCTTGCCATCTGAGCTTCCCGTGTATCCAGTAATTAATGGCACAATAATGAACCCTGTACCACTGAATTACTTCAAGCAGTTCCCTGATCATGTTTCCACTGGGTTTGCATATCTGATTATTGGTATCTCAGGCACAAGGTTGCCTACAATGGCAGTATATGAACAAGATAAATCTTTTGAGCTTGCTGCTCCTCTGGCTGGTAACCCAGATTCACAGTCTGTGTCACATTCGCATGTCAATTACTGCAGTAAGGAATCCAATCACTTAAATCCACACTCAGAGGCATTCAACAGTTTAATATCTTGTCAGATGGTAGTGCAATATCTACTCTTTGTTTTGTCATGTAAAGGTAAGTTTGCAGTACATTGAGGGCATGTCTTATTGCTTATTTCAGTTACGTGAAGAATGCTGTTGGCTTTATGAGGATGAGAAGGGTATGAAACATGGGCCACATTCTATCAATGAATTGATTTCTTGGCACAGTCGTGGATATCTTAAAGATTCAACAGTGGTAAGATGCATTTTTTTTTCAATGAAATAATATTATAGGCTGCTGATCTGTTGCAGGAAATGATTGAACGATTATCCCATTGTCTAGCATAATTTTTTAGGGCGTGTTATATTCACACACAGTTCATGTCTCTCAAATGTGAGTGGAAGAAATTTATCGTAGGATTTCTGTTCAACATGGTTTAGAATGGAAATACAAACATGCAGTTGAACTTTTGCCTAAATTTCCATTTTGGTTTTGGAACATCTTGTTTACTTTTCCATTGGGTTGGTCCTCTAAAATCATATAGGAAGGAGAAAACACAATAATTTTATTGTCATCATTTATACAGTTCTCCTTTCTTCTATAGGAGATTGGCATTGTCCTGCTCTTTCCTTATAAAATCTCTTGCCACCAAGCCTTCTAATTCAATCTTCAACTTATGGTAGATGGTTAGAGGTCCTCCTTTGCTGCCATCAGTGGATTTTTGTGTGACCCCAGCACAATGCCGTGTCTTGATCTGTTCTGTTTAACTTGCTCCTCCAGTGTGGTGATGATGGAGTATTTGTACTATTGCAATATTTCTTTGTCTCGCTCATCTGTTGGTTGTCTGTGTCTGGGGAAGTGAAACTGTGGTGGTTAGAAGGAGAGGAGAGGGGGAAGGGTTGCTGATGATGTTAGAGAGGACTGATAAACATTTTTTTTAAAGAGATATCAAGTTGCATGTTAACTAAATATGGAACAGTTTTGTTTTACTGGTAGGGAAGGGAAACCACTCTTCCCCACTTTAAAAGGCATCTTGAAACCCATTGACAATCTGAGTTCCATTGCCTCTGGTTCTTCACTCTCGATACTTGACTGTAGTCAACCTGGCTAATACATTTTAAATTTTATTTTTTGTTAGTTTCCAACCATTAGTTATCATTGTTTTCCTCTCTGCATTTTCAATCTTACGTTTAATTCTGTTATCAGTTGCCTTTTCCTAAATATATCTCGTGGCTTGAAATTTGTTTTTGTAAGTTTGTTTGTGAAACTTTAATGTAATTATCCAGTACATGTAGTTTTGCTTTGAACTCGACTTGGATTAGTTTTCTTTCTGATGCAAGGGTTTAGAGGTATCCAAATGGTTTGGTATTTCGTGATGCTTGAATAAAATCTCCTGCTCTTTTCTTTCTTCTTACAGTGATGTGAGTTTGAGCATTATTCTGTGGACAATAATTCTGTCCTATTGTGCTTATCTGTGAAAAAAATATAAATAAAATTTCTGTAGCATTATTTTATTGCCTGTGTTTATTTTAGCATACTGGGTTTGGGCTTAAGCCAACAAATTGGCCAAACATTAATTTTATTAGAATTGTTAATGTGGTCAGTTTGTTAGAGGAGGAAGCATGTATATAGGAAGTGGGCATAGCATGTGAGAATAATTCAAAATCATTTTTTAATAGAATCTTAGAGGTTGGGCCGAAATCATCTAATGTTTCAGGAGCAATAGCTCTGGGGTCACTGTGAGGAGATTTTTTCATGTGATACATCTAGTTTTCCAATCAATGACACTCTTTCTGTTTCTCTTTAAGTCACATTCCTATCAATTTACACTTGTTTTCTCTAGTTAATGTTACTCTGTCAATCATCCTTATGACCGACTTTTATTAATTTACAGATCTTTCATTCTGATAAGAAGTATGACACCTTTGTGCTAGTGTCTGTTGTCAATGCATTAAAAGGAGATACCACTGGAACCATTTGTAGATCAGGTTCTACAAGTAATGAGGTTGGCGATATGGTAGACTTGATTAGTGAAATATCTGAGAACATTTCTTCCCAATTGCACATGAGTATCATGAAAGCTGGTCGCAGAGTTGTGCTAGATGGAATTATTGGTGATATTATTGCTGAATATGTTACGGAAAAGAAATATAAGAGGCATAAGCTTGAATCAGCTGCCCATACTCCTGAAAACAAGATGGTGATGTTTAATTCCTTTGCAAGTACTATTGTTGAAAGCTTAAAATTGTGTGCGCCTTACTAAGATGTTGAATGTTTGCTTTAACAGTCTAAGTTTTATGTGCAGGTCAGCAAAGGTTCTGCTATTCCCAGTGATTCTGCTACTTCCCATATTCTTGATGATCGGGCTTGTCATGAAAGTTCCAGACTACCCTCAGCCAGTTTTAAAGCAGTTGGAAGCGTTGAGAATTTTTGGTGGTCATATGCTGTTGTTCGCAAGGTACTTCTTGATTATTGCATGCAAGTCATGTGGAATGCAGTGTTTTTTGATACAATAGCAGATTACTTATCTTCTTGGAGGAAGAGGACTATTTGGTCTCATCCTGAGCCTCAACCATCTACTAATGGATGTAAATATCATGCTGAAAAGATTGAATCAGAAGCTGTGAGTACTACTTCTGCATAGCTTGCTTGAGTTTTTTTTTTTGCTTAAATTGTGCCTATAATGATCATACAATTATTCTACAGTTGGCTCCCAAGCCAGATTTCTCTGAAAGCAATGCCGATGGCTATAATCAGTTTGGAGTATTAACAACAAAAAGAAACCATCCTCAGTTATTTTTATCTCCTAGTAGGTTCGAAGGTGGAAACTTACTAAAAGGTCAGAATGTTTCTTCTCCTTACCATGACTATAAAGATTTGACATTCATTCTTGAAAGCGTGGAGAATGAGCTTCACTTGTCTTCAAAGGCATCTTTTGCTGATTACATACGACATTTTGTTGAGAAGGAAGTGAACAAAATAGTTCCTTTCCCAGAAGAAATCATATCAAATGAGGTAAGTTGATTGTAAGTGTTTGTATCCTTTTTTTGTACAGACACTTTTATATTGAAGATTACTTTAATTCTTGCAGGTTGCTGTTAGTGACACTTGTTTTTCAGATAAACTGGCTGACGAAACGTTTGTTAAGGGAACTCTAAATGACAAGTCTTTGGATTCTGTTGAAGCAGGAAATTCATTTGGCAAGTCTGCATCTGGAAGCCTTATGTCTGGTATATTTTCAAAAGCATTTAAGGAGTTGTGTGGATATGTAGATGATGTGGTTGAAGAGGAGACTGATAACCTACCACCTGGAATTGAAGAGAAGTCTCAACCAGTTGTCATACACCACAATTCGAAATTTCGACCTTCAAGGTTGGTTGAATGTCATCCTAAGATTACAGAATATGTTGCAACTGCACTGTGCCGACAGAAACTGCATGATGAAGTTCTGGAAGAGTGGAAGTCGCTGTTTCTTGATTCTGTGCTCAATCATGTTTTTATATCATCAAGTACCATAAAGAAACATTTTATGTCTGATGGTCAGGAGGTAAGAATTTTATCAATCCAAATATTCCAATATGTTTGAGAACATAAAATACTGCATTTCATCTTGATCTCTCCACTTGTCTTTTTTTTTAATATTAATTTGTCTTATTATTGAAAGTTTATTGTTTTGCTTTAATTGTTTATAATTCTATAGAAAGGAGAAACGTTGAATTCAAGCAAGGAGAATTTGAATGGTGTTACTTCTGGACTGGGAATAGTGAAGGAAGGAGCAAAGAGTTCTTCGGATGTTCGTCTGGTGATTGGAAAGAATACTTATTGTCGCAAGAAGCTATCACGGAAGGAGTTAGTTTCCTCACAGACTGTAACAGAAAATAATTCTAGGCCAGCGAAGAAGCCCGTGGCCAAGTTAAGGAAACTTGTTTGTGGAGATGTTGGTGAGGCTGTTGAGGTTGAAATAGCTTCTGTTAAACATGAAAAGACAAGGAGGATTAAAGGGAAGAAGGATTCATCTTCTAAGGGCAGGTCTTCTGTCATTGTCAATGGTAGCTCACACAGTGATAAATTATCTTTAAAGAATAAAGCTGGTCAGAAAGTGTTGAAGGTTTCAGGTGAAGTTCAGAGTATATTTCGTGCTTAATTTGTAGATACTTCTTTCATGATTATAATTTTTTTTTTTTAATAAGAGCTGTCCACTTTTCCTTATTCAGAGAATGTTAAGGATGTTGTGAAATCCACTGTAAAAAAGCTTTCAGTGTCTACTGATTATAGTGTTGGTGAGAAGAAGGTTGTCAAAAGTGATGGCTCTGTTAAAGAGAAAACTACAGGTAATTGCGCGAGAGAGATTCAAAGTGGTAGGTTAATTGTAATTCTTACTGGATTTTTGTATGTTTCTCAGCTTCCTGTTCCTGGTTGAAACTTATCCGACTTTTGTAAAATGTATGCCTTTATTCAATTTTCAGTCTTTGCACACACAACAAAAACATAGCCTTGTATGTCAATAGGTGAGGTTGGCTACATAGATCATATAACGAAGGCATTTGGCTTTGTTTGGACCAAATCTTCAGAGATATTTAGCAGGAGATCTCTTTTAACAATTTCCTTCAATGTTCATGGTCTGCTTCCCCCCCTTTTTCACTGGACTTAAATCCTTCAGTATACTCATTATTGGTGCTTCCAATGACCTTCTTTGTACTTGCCAAAACCACTTTTATTGATTTTCTATCATGTTTTCCTCAAAATATTAATGTCTCCTTGTATAAAATAATTTCATATCCCATCTTTCTTGTGTGACTACACATTCATCTTAACATTCTCCTTTTTGTTACTCCCACTTTTTCCTCTGATTGTCCCTCCCTGCCAACAGTTTACTACCATAGAGTGTAGCTATATAGTTATACATTCATTTCCCATCATATTAACATCATGTTTGTTTATTGAAAACATTATAGTTAACGACTCTTTCTGACCTGTTCATGTGGATAATCGGGTTATACAGTTAAAAGGTAGATGTATAGGTTTACAACTAAAATGTTTAATGTCAGACCTAAGTAATTATTGACTCTGTAGTTGGGTTTGAGTTGAATAATTTGGTAAAGCAAATCTTCTTACAAATGGGCTTGTGGATGATTATCTAAATAGATAGTTGAGGTTAACTTCCCAGTTATATCATATGTGGCTTACTGTCAAACACATGATAATTTTGTCTTGTGATTGGTTACTCCACCAGAATTTGACCTTATCTCGAGTCGAGGGATCTCCAACAAACACAACTATGAATATTTCCTTTGTTATTAAAATAGGAACTAAAGTGTTTTTCTATCCCTCATTTGACGTTTTTTAGATCTCAAAAAGTCACATTAAATAGCTTACCGAGACAAATTATACCTCATTTTCCCACATACTTTCAAACTAAAAATAGTGATACCATCTTGACAAACATTACCATCATTCATCCTCTTGAGAGTCTCTTTTACCTTTCCAATCCAAAATCACTGGTTGTATCCCAAAGCCTGTTCATCCTTTTGATATGTTGATCTGTGGCCAAAACTGTTGTTTGCCCATCTTATGCTCTCCATTTTTTGTCCCGATATCTTTGTCAAACTTTTCAAAAGCTTGAGATAGATGCGTTGCTCTTTTTTCTGGTTTATTGTACCCATGCGAGGCTTTAAATTTGTTTCTTACCTTGTCTTGAACACATTCATTCCACCCTTAACATTTTATTGAACACACACTCACATATATTTTATGGGTTTCCTTTCTTATATTTACAGCAACGAATAAAGCATCAAAATCAAAAAGGAAACGTCAAATGGATGGTACAGCACCTTCACATCCCCCAAAGATTTTGAAAATTTCAAATGGTGGTGCTTATCTGGGAACCAGTAAACAAAATACAGTGGAAAGTACGAAGTCTGCTAAATCCAAAGAATTGAATTTGTGTCCTAGATCTGTTGGATGTGCTAGGACTTCTATTGATGGTTGGGAGTGGCATAAATGGTCTAGAAGTGCCAGTCCTGCATATAGAGCACGTGTCAGGGGCCTTCCGTCTGTCCAGAACAAGTGCATATATTCTGAAAATAATTTATCTCAGTTGCCAAATTGTAAGGGTCTTTCTGCAAGAACAAATAGAGTGAAATTGCGTAACCTTCTTGCTGCTGCAGAGGGTGCGGATCTTCTGAAAGTGCCTCAATTGAAGGTGATTGAAATATTAAAGTGTTTTTGGTCATTTTTATTTATAGCATCTTGATGTCAGATTTAAACTATTTATTTTCTTTTATCAGGCACGGAAGAAGCGGTTACGTTTTCAAAGGAGCAAGATTCATGACTGGGGACTTGTTGCCTTGGAGCCAATTGAGGCAGAGGACTTTGTGATTGAGTATATTGGAGAACTAATTCGTCCTCGGGTAAAAAATCTGTTGTGACAACTATTCATATTTTAAAGTCATATTGTTGGTTGATTTTGCAAAGTCAATTTTAATGTATATATTCTGTATGTAACAATATGTATAAAGACCATTAAATTAGCATGTTTCTCTCTATAGCGTTTCCAAATTTCTTATAAATAAATGTTTAGGATGGAGTACTTTTTGTCATCTAATTGCACTTGAGTGAGCACATCTGTTGTGATTCTTGCAATATGATATGGAGGGATAGTGAACTGCTACAGTGGGATGATGAGCCAAGGGTGCCATGGGTGGGATTGAACAGAATGCTTGTTGTTGGTTAAACTTTTTAAGATGGGTTTGGGCATTGGAATGAGGATGGTGGTGGGGTTGTTGTGAGGTGAGATGCACCTCATATTTGTGCATCTTAGGATGTACAGGGGCAGACGAAAGGAACTGAAGAGGTGGCTGAACAACAAAATGGGTTTTTTCTGGTTAGGTTTTGAAAATTAGAGAGAGAAGAGCTTGGAGAAACATAAACATTATTGTGCATTATGTTATTCATCTTAAAACCAATAAGCATCAAGTGAAGTTATCCTACAGTTAGATATAAACAGTGGACCCCAAAAATTTGAGGCAAGTGATGTGGGTGGGACCTTCCAACACGTTGATAATGAGGAAATAATTATTTCTAATTTTAGAGTTTTTTGTATTAAAATATATATCGTATTATTTTGAACAATTGATAATGAATCTTAATTTGTCTTCTGATTTGCATTTCAATTCTTGACTGACAAACCATGCAATGGTCAATATTGTATGGGAAACTGATATGATTTTGTCTTTGACAGATATCAGATATACGGGAACGGGAATATGAGAAAATGGGAATTGGAAGCAGTTACCTTTTTAGACTTGATGATGGTTATGTGGTCAGTATATATTGTTTTAATAATTTTTTATTTTGGATGTTTCATTTATCTTGCTTCTGTAAGGTGACTATGAAATAGTTCTTTCAGATGAATCTAATATTTTATTCTCCCTATGTTGGTATTGTTTGATATCTTTACTATGTTCTTCTGAAATTGAATTATAATGACGTTTGTATTGTGTTTTGAAATTTTGTGGCTTTTTGAAAGTTGATAACGACTCTTGCTGACCTGTTCATGTGGATAATCGGGTTATACAGTAAAAAGGTAGATGTATAGGTTTATAACTAAAATTTTGAAGGCCATACCTAGGTATTATTGACTCTGTAGTTGGGTTTGAGTTGAATAATTTGGTAAAGCAAATGTTCTTACAAATGGGCTAGTGGATGATTATCTAAATACATAGTTGTGATTAAATTCCCTGTTATATCATATGCTTACTGTTAAACACAGCTCCCTTTTTAAGGCATTTTAGACACATGATAATTTTATCTTGTGATTGGTTACTCCACTAGATAGGCTTAAATAAGACCTAATCTATAAAATATTGCCTAAGTAAAGTGTTAAATTACATGTATTCTGCTTGTTTTCTCATTAGTATTCTCTGGATAAAAATATATATTGATAAATTCGAATCCAGTGATAACTATTGAAATGCTACATTTACTTTTCCTGTTCGAGTATATGCAGGTTGATGCCACAAAGAGAGGTGGGATTGCTAGATTTATTAACCACTCGTGTCAGGTACTTTTGTACTATTTAATGCATTTTTTTGGTATTATTCATGCATTTAAAGACATGTTTCGTGTGTATACATGTCACTTCTGTTCTTGATTTCACGTTCTTCTTAATTTGGACTTCTTTTTTGGCAGCCCAACTGCTATACAAAGGTTATATCTGTTGAGGGTCAAAAGAAGATTTTCATATATGCAAAACGACATATAAAGGCTGGTGAAGAAATAACATACAATTATAAGTTCCCCTTGGAGGAGAAAAAGATTCCATGCAACTGTAGTTCCAGAAAGTAAGATGATGGCAGTTCAATTTCTGAGCATGTTTTATTTTTGCTATCGCTGCTAGATATTTTATCTACCTTAATTTAATAAAAGAAGTTGCTGTGACTATGATGCATGTATACCCTCTTGAATGATTGTCATGTGTTACTTACACATTTCGTACAAGTACTTGTTGCATACACATGGATATTCGATCATCGGTTTGCTTCACCGTTTTGATTATTGCTTTCTAATTTTATGTAGTATTGTACATACTTATTCGGCATGTGTTACTTGATTGTCACGTGTTACTTACACATTTGGTACAAGTACTTGTTGCATATACATGGATATTCAAGCATCGGAATGATTTAATACTTAATATCACTCAATTACAAGCCAGATCATGAAACACAAGTTTTCTATTTTGTTGTTTGATTTGCTACTAGTGCAAAACGTTTGCATCACCCTTTTGATTTTGCACATACATAGTAGTTCCTCATTGTGATAAGAATTTTGGGTGAGCCACACCATATAAGCTAGTCATTGTAGTTGGAGTTTTGGGGAGCCCAATGCATTATAAGCCCTTCACCAGAGTCATATTCTTCCAGTATGAGACTCGAAGTCCTGTACAACTAAAACAATGCATGTTTTTTTTTTAACTTTTTCTGATTATATAATCCTAGTTGATATATCAAGGGATAAATATTAACTTTTGTTTGTGGAAGAGTAACAAAAGGTTTTCTATTACATTGAAATATTAGTAAGGTGAAGAATGCAGAATGCATTTTTAGCATGATATAGGTTATAGCAATTGTAGCAAGTATTAGTGGTGTGTTGGATTTTTGACGGTGGGCTCTGGCAGCCACAAAACGGATGGCGGACAGTGTCTGAATTGACCATGGGGGAATACCTGTGGAGAATGAAGAGTTGAAGGGGTTGGGTCATGTGACCGCCCCTTACTCAGTCCAAAAACAGTTTGAACTCTAAAAATAGTAAATAAAATGGGCTGGGCAATGCAGCCTGACCAAAACCATCCTATAAAAGCTTGAATAACCTTTTAAAATGATGGAAAACAGGTTGGGCTACTAAAAACCAAAAAAAGAGATTGGACTTGTAACATGACACACCAAGCAATAGTTAGAAAACCTCAAACAGGCTGCGAATAAAGTTTTCATTGTCGATCCAACTTTACAAAGTCTGGTGATCAAGCCAAATCCCACCACTTCAGGCTGCAGAGCTGCCCGAAAATATCATTAACTCCCCTCAGGGCAAATGTAATCAGTTTAATACTTTTATTCTTCAATGCTCTGTTTTCATCATTAATTTTGTCTGTGAAACAGTATCAGTGCCTCTCACATGTGATCCCATGGCAAGTGGCAGCTGATGATGACTATTGTATTCATTCATTACCACCTTGGACAATTTTGTCTCTACGTTCTGGACCCACCAATTTGCACTTCACTGTCAGTCATCATATGAAGAATCAGTTCTGTTGATTTTGTGATTTTGGTGGTGGATTGATGTCAGGTCAAACCCAAAACCTTCATTGTTGTTGTTGGGCCAGTCTTTGGCTCCCTCCTTACGGAAACATGGGCTTCCCTAAGCCCATGTTTTTGTACCCTCTTTGCAATCCAAAAATAGATCCATTTTTGTGTCATCTTTGCCATTGTGATTCTTGATCACACGTAATTTCAAATGCGTTTTATGATTTTTTGTCCAAAATACTGTTGTGTAACTGTGTCATCAACTTCTTCTCTATATGCTATTGGTTCTTAGCTCTCCTATTTCACTTCATCTCTGCATTTGTTTTCTTGCTACTCTGAGTTTTTGAATCTTGAAGATAAATCCCGAGCTCTGGTTAACAGCTGAAGCAGGCTTTTCAAAGTAAAAATTGTAGCATTTTGGTTAGCTTCTCCTCCTTAAGCACTCTAAGTCCCTCAAAATATCTAAATTGATCAGTCACCAATAAGTATTGTTTCCCTATCAATTTTGGAATCATTTTCACAACCATATAGCTCCGAGATTGGAGCTTTAATAAGATTCTCAAGAGCTAGCTGTTATAGTTGGAGAGCCCAAACCCTAATCAACTGCCCACTAGAATCACAGATTTTCAATGTTGGACTTGGATACTAATATGCCACCAAGCATTGCAGTGCCAACACTTGTGCTGGCTGGTTGTACCCTACCCTTTGACTAGTCCTGGGAAACATTCCAGTGTTGATGTCTCCACTGTGCAGCTAGTTTGCAGCTGAGGCTGTGATACATGATGGAAGGTGCTGATACTAATTGATAGGAACCCCATATCTTATTAAAGAACACAATTTCTATCCGGCAGAATGACAAGGGTATGCATCTCCTTATGCCCAAAGGTCACAATTCTCTCACAAATGACAAGATGATCTCTTTCTTCCCTAGTGTATCTTATTGACAACGCTGGTATTTTGTAACTATCCCCAATCTCCAACTAAGTAGCTAACTATTTCTATCTATTACACTAACTATCTATCTAACAGGTATCCAACCTATCATAACTAGTTCCTAATGGTTACCTAACAAAAACCATCAGGAGAGACCTTGTTCTGAATTGTTATAATTAGACACATCTTATTTCTGTACAAATCCCAGATTAGGTGCTAATTAGCCTTAGATTTAGAAATTACATTCATTTGTAATTAATGTCCATATATTATAAATACAATGGTGAGTGGTCTGGTTTAGACACAGAAATTCGAATTAATCTTAATGATTTTTTCTGAAAAATTGGTTTTTGAGGATGAAGCACAATGGTGTTGTTTAACTGACCCCTGCTCATGTTTTATAAATAATAAGCATATAATATCTTAGTTTATTTGACAGATATTTGAACTTGATGTGTATTTTCGTTCAGAACATTTAGGACAAAAATGAAGGTGGAAAACTGCCTTTTTGTTTGTCATTGCATGTGGTTGAGATATACTCATTATATAACATATCTATGTATTTATTATGCAGGTGTCGTGGATCATTGAATTAGGCATTGATTGGATTTTTGATACTGGTATGCGCTTACTGCTGAAGGTGAATTTCGTTGTATACAGCTTCACTCTAACTTGTGTCATGCTTTTGTAGGTCATTCTTTTCAAAGTCCACATGTTAAATTATTGAGTGGACAGGATTTCAACATAGGTTTGTACTCATATTGCATAGAGATTAATAATGGTATTCAATACTGTTAATCATTTCATTTCATAAGCTTCTGCTTTCTTGTCCCTTTACATGTCCTCATTTTGTAAATTGTTGGTTTAGGGAGTTTATGCACTTATGTGCGTTCAACTCTTTAAACTTGTGAATATGGATTTAATTTATTAAACATGTGAATTAATCTTTTGGAAAAGAGTACACCTTAAGTGTGATTGTTTGGTAGGTACAACTGATCCGAAAAATTATATGGCTTTGATTGGAACATTTGGTATATTATTAATCACGTTGTTTTGTTTCCAGGATTATATTCTTTCCACAATTGTTGGATGTTGCATTCTGAAGTCTTGACTCTTATTTTAATATTTCACTGGGCATCAAATGGGATGAGTTGCTAAACTAGTTGTTTGTGATCATACCTTGTACGTTTCTGCTCTCAAAATAATCTATGGTGTTCATGGGGGTTATTTTTATTTTTAAATACTAGCTTGTTATTTTATTTTTATATTACATGATGTGGCTACCTGGGTAATAGTTGTATAGATTCAGTTACATCTGTGTAACAACTTGCTATGTTAACCTGTTAATAAATGCATAGCCTTATACTCATTGGGTGGCTGCTTAATATCTGCTTTCTGCTCCGTTATTTTACAACTTGCATTGTGTTTTTAGTCATCACATTTCTAGGATTTTCCAAACTACATGGAGATTTCTTTATGGTTGTTGATATATATCTTTAAGAAAATGTCCAACCAACTACTGTTCTTTGATTGTGTACTCCAAATCTAATATCATCAAATATTTTGTATGAACTAATCTAATTCCAATTAATAATGAATACAGTTTACCTTAGCATAATTCGGAAAGTTTAAACTTTATATCTTTCGATTGTGGTGGGGCTAGCATGTCCTGTGGTTTTAAATTCTATTGCACCATTATGAGTTGATACAGCCACCAAATATAAATATTTTATTAAGATAGCTATGAATGGTTTAGCTCTAGTTTCAGACGTCATGTGTACATGTATTTGCAGTTTTTGACTGTTTTTTTTTTCTATGTAAACTTTAATGCATATGGTCCACTAAAGCAATCATATCTTTCTTCAAAAGTTAATTTGATGCATGTCTAGACTTCTACATGTTTGTTGATTTGCTTCTAGATAAACGATATGTTGAAATTTAGTATTCCCTAAGTAGGGAATAGTTTTGATAGATCTCAACACTCCATGTTTTTGTTTTTTATACTTTGAGGTTCTTAATATATAATTTAAAATCAAAGACATGCAATCTAGTGCACGAGTTCTGGTTATTGATTTAAGTCTTGTGGTGTTTCAGGTTATCTATCAGCATCGTTGATGATATAGGCTGCACTGAATAATATTGATGATTGATATAAAATTCGGATTGCCTGCTCGTTTGGTGATGAATTAAGTAGCTCGTTCATTCTTGGGACTTTTTTGTGGCAGTTGAGTTTCTTCTCTTTGAAGCTGTAAATAATTTTTTCCATGTATATATTTTTTTTGCAGTCAAGGAATGATTTGTTACAGGAATTGTCTAATTCATTAATGAGTAAAAAGCTTTGGAAACATTAGTACAAGCTACTGAAAATCAAAACAGTGCTAATCTCAAATCTTCATTCCTGCCCCCTAATTATTCACATTTATTAGTTACACCCTCGTTGTTTATATAACAAAGATTTGATTGAATTATATTAAAAGCTGCGGCTTAATAAGTGGCAACTATGTGATATATCTACATGCCAATAATGATGATATTGAAATTTCTTTTGACTAGTGGGTTGTTAAATTCGTCGACATTTTTAAACAGTTAACTATTAATTATTCATATGCTAGAATTTCTTTAGCTGTTTCCTTAGCGTAGACTAAATGCTCTTTTGGTCTCTATCAAGGGTTAATTGCACTTTTGGTCTTATAGGCATTATTGCAATTGTGCAAATTTAGTCCTCTAAGTTTCAGTTATGTTAGTTGGGATTTTTATGTATTGTAAATGTGTGATTTTTGTCCCACAGGTTTCAATTGAGTTTCTTAAATATCACAATTCTGATTTTATTCCTTTTATTAGTTGGATATTGTTGATGTGATATTGATTGATGACTTGTTTGAAAGATTAAAATTGCACAATTGTGCGATACCTTATGACCAAATTGATGCTATTTAATCTTTGGGACTAAAATGACTTATTTGTAATATCTAAGGGATTGAATTGACTCAATTGAAATTTGAGAGACTAAAATTTTAGAATTGCAATATCCGAGGGAGCAAACATGTAATGAAGTCTAAAAATTATTAGTTATACTTGGAGGTTTTTCCCATTTGTCAACAATTTTAGACATGACCCAAACTAGGGAAAATGGTAATATTTGAAGTGAAAGGGGTCGTATTTGGGAACTTCAATTTTACTATGGTTAAGGGTGATATTTCCTGTTACTTAGTGAAATATATACTAGTATGTATTTATGTATGGAATTAATGTTTATTTTAGCACTCTAGTTTAGGGATTCTAAAATTAAAAGGAATTGTGGTTATTGACTACTTGAATTTTTAAAGTCCTTTGTGACCTATGATAGATTACATGATGTATCAAGATGTGTTGCCAGTTCTTAATCGTGTATGCGTGTAAATGGTCGCGAAAAAAAGCATCTTGGGGGACTTTTGATTAGTGTATCTTACTAGTGCGTAGAATTTGTAGATGAAATTGGTTGCCTTTTATCTTCTATTTATTTTGCTTCCCTCCTTCAATTCCTGTGGTTGCAGGATTAGCTCACGTAGGAAATACCGTTTTAGTTTGCTGAGTTGGATCATGCCTACTGGTATGTTTCTCTTTCCGTTCCTTGTTCTCGTGGTTCCTGATGACTGGTGAGTTATCTCTTATTTGTTATCCACTGATTCCCATTTCCATTAAGCCCTCGAAAAAGTATAGTGTGCACCAGCCAAAGGTGTTTGGATAAAAGGATTTCGCCTTTATTGGTTGAGTTACTTCCTTCTCATGCTTTATTTACCTCGGTAATTATGTCCTCACGAATAACAACGAATTCATTGCAAATTTCCAACAACTATTTTCTGTTAAAGTATTAAGTTCATTTGGAGGTTGTAGCATCAAATAAATGATAAATTAATAAACCACCACTACACAAGCTTCTTTAATGTCCACGAAAAAGTTGACATGAATTGATAAATTAACATGGGTTGAGGAGTTTGCTTAATAAAATCGTGAATGTGTTTTATGTATATAAGTTGGGATATTAGATTCACATGTGAACATCTGTGGAAGTATAACAAAATCAGCTATTTTACAAATTCATCGAGGCATTGGTTGTGTTTTATTATTTGCATTTGCAAATGACATACTTTGAAGAAAAAAAACCAAGCATGGTAATGGGATTTACTCACCTGATCGATTAATCATTCTGCTCATGATAATTGCATGACTTAAGTCAGAGCGTTACAAATCCTATTGAGAATGGTGGTTTGCCGTGGCTTTCCAAAAGATGAGAATCCAATCTTGTAACTTCAAAAATGATGAAGGGCCTAAAGCTTGTATGCACTATAGTCTCTTCAAGTTTGAAAACCGTCACCATAGGCGCGCAATTGCACCTCCTAATTTTTGTAAAATTGTAATTAACTATATTAATTCTTTTGCAAATTATGTACTTGTACGATATAGGAGTGTGTAATTATATTTTTTGTCCCCCCTGGTCCAGGGTCTTGGATCTGCCACTGGTCATCATATAGCTTGGCTGCACGTGTTGGCCTTTCGGATTATAAAACATCAAGCAAACGCAACTGTATAATCTGGTGGTGGCTTGTGACAGAAGTTTAAGGATGAACCGATTCATTGTTTTGCATCTATGATCGTCTAAGTGGGTATACCCATAATCTTTCAAGTTCTTATACGACCAATCCCCATTGGCATTAAAATATGGTTATGTATTTTGAGCAATTAACTCCGCCTGTGTCTCATAATAAAACACAGCCGGTCCCCAGCCCGGAAAAAAGGAGGAGGGTTGCAATTTCAAGTTTCTGATTAAATTAAAATATGACAACCAATGATGCACCTTTTAGTCAATGAAAATACTACTTGTTTCATATAAATAATTCACTTTAAAAATTGCATGGTCAACTTGCTATAAATCAGATGGTCAAAATAATTTATAGATAATATCTTGTTTTTGTGTTAATTTTATGTTGTGCTAATTTGATGTAGTTTTGTAACGATTCACACATTGTATTTAATCTTGTGGCTTGAAGTCTTTAATTTTGAATTGAATAGTCAAATTCCTTTGGTTGTGCTATGTATATACTTCAGCAGCCACACTGATATTTTTGTATTTTAACCAAAGTTGGTGGTAGGAGTTTCACAAGAGACATGATGTTTGGTCCTTAAAGCATTGAACCGTTTCACTTGTTTTTAGTCACTTTCAATTCCATAAGAGAAGTAGCCAATGTTTCTTAACATGATCAACGAAAATACCTATGAAAACCCTTTTGACCCGGTATTTCAACAACACTACCAATACGTACCATCTCAAAGATACAGAAAATTTAAGGAATTACCATGTAAATATGCGAAGAATGTAAATATTAAGACAAACAGCAACCCCACTCTGAAGAATGTTAGCTTCGTTACATGGAATTAACTAATTATATAACATCATGCAATATATGATTTCAGAGTCCTATTAGGTACATAAAGTTTATTTGTGGATTTAATGATGCAATTTTGTTAGTTTTACAATGTTGTATACTATTGTTTTCATAGCAACCAAGAACCCAAGATTTGTGCTACAGAGCTATTGAGGTAAGAAACGGTAATATACAAGCTTACTGCACAGAGAAAAACATTTTTTTTGTTCTTTTAAATGCATTTTTTATCCTTTAAATTCATTCTTCAAATTGGAAAGAACATATAACCTTTGGGAGAATGAAATATGCTCTGATATAGTTGAGTATCTCATTATATTTCTCCACTTTAGTAATAGAATAATTCTAATGAAAATTATTTTGGTTTTTTTTTTCTCAATAAAATCAACATTTAGTGTAAATTTCACAAATTCGATTAAAATTTATGAAAATTTCTTATATAAATAATTTTAATCTATGTTTAAGAAATCACATTAAAATATTAATTTATTGATAAATATCTTCTGTTAATAGTAAGGAAAAACAGACAACATATAATAGAAAAGAATAAGAAGAAAAAACATATTTACACTTTTGCATTAAAGGAGAGAAATGTATAGAAAAGTACATAAAATACTTTATTACAAAGAAAAGAAAAGGAATGTATAAATCTTAAATCATAAACTCTTAAAAAAAAGTAAAGAGAAACTGAACCAAGAAACTAAACTAGTTAAAATATAGCCAAGCATTTTCAGTTTTAATAATTGTGGATTTATCTTTTTATCCCCTGCAAACTGAATGTTGCTTTAGATCTAATAGTCAGTTTGGGTCTTGATAAGAGAAAACTGGCATAAGGAGGAGGCTTGGTTAAGAGATCAGTTAATTGAAATTGACATATGTATTGATGGTGATTTCTCCCTGCTGTGATGCCTTTTCGTTGACAAACCAAAATTCTAACTCAAAATGATTTGATTTTTTATGCCATATTACCAATATAATTTCACATTGTTTAGGACTCGAAGTCAAAACTAGTTTAAATATATTTTTTTCTCCTTCAACTTATCAAGTTGTCTTTTAAAAATAAAACTGTGATGAAACATCAACTTCTAAAATAAAAAATACTTTAGATGTAATGATTAACTCTAATTTTGTTATTTTTTGTACTTGAAGTAAAAACAATTTTGAATGGAGAACTAGATTTGTACCGAGAATAATGATACTAAGATTGTCACACCATATCAAAGGTGGTTTGATTGACTTAATTTGAAGCTCAATGAGAAGAGACTTGAACCACTGTATTTCAACAAAAAGAGTAGCCATGACTCTAACTTAAGCTTCAATTAAGCTTCAATTCTGGATCTAGACATTGAAGATGCCAATTTCATGCAAGCTCAAAATCAAAACACAAGAAAATGTCTCCAACTTTCAATCGGGGACGAGGTAAAAGGCATGGCAATCAAAGAACCAGTCACAACGCTTTTAATATTGTTGGCATCAATTTGATGAGAATCTTGTTGAACTGAGTCTAAATCAACCTTTTGTATCCACATCTAACACTGATCAAACCATACCACTGCCACCAACTTAAATACAATGGATGTTTCTTCCTACCCAGACAATTTGGTCATCAAGAATGATTAGAATGGACAATATGCATATGAGAAATGATAAAAGATATTTCTTTATAATGCTCTAATATCAGGTAAGGAGATAATATCCGACTAAAACGTGAGATTTGTATTCATTTATATATTATAAAACATTATAATCAAGTGAAATTTAAAAAAAAATATTAGAAGAACTATCCTAACATACTTGTAATTCTTTTTAAAGAAAAACAGAACCAAGAAATTAAACTAATTAAAATACAATTAACCATTTTTAATTTTAATAATTGGAGATGTTCTTACCTTGTTCTTTAGTTAAAATTTGGAGATTGAGTTTAAAATATGGATTTCGATTATCAAGGTGGTGAGAGAAGTTAAAATTTGAGGACTTAAAAGTAAATATCTTATGTTTTAAAAAACAAGCTATATTTTTTTAAATATTAGTAATATGAAATCGATATAATAAGTTGATGAACCCAATCTTAAGATACTATTCATATTCATTTTTAAACTTGCTTAAAATTCTCTTAAAAAAATTCAGAAATATAATGAATTTTCTTGAATTTAATAAAATATTTATAACCTTTTTTATTTTAGCTTTTCTGAATCAAGAAATATAATAATTTTTCTTAAGTTTAATAAAATATTTATAGATTTTCAATCTTTATTTTTTTTTACATCTATATAAACAAAGATTAGACCAATGATAAAAATATAAATGATAACAGTGTAATTAATATTGTCTTAAACTTTAAAAATAAAAATAAAAATATTTAAGAAATCTATACTTAGGAGTACTAATTAACGTTTAGTAAAGTGGCCATTCATTTTAAAATCTTAATTTCTCTTGTCTCTTTATCCATCTCTATTAAAAGTTTGTGTTTAACACAGTTTATTACATTAAGTGTGTTATGTTGCAAAAGTGGAATAATGTCTTTTTAAGTGTGTGTATGTATCATCACACTTTATATATTTTTGTGGTAAAGAAGTGAATTATTCAATTCTGCTTTTGCATGTCTCAATGTTGGTGCTTACATTTTTTATGTCAACGAAAAATGGCAACAGAAGAATCATGCCAAAGGAACGAACAAAAATATCTTTGGCTTTTTAAGTGATTCCAATGCCCACAAAAATAAAGAAAAGAAAAGAAATTACGTACACATATATGCATTACAAGAAAATTATCAAATGAAAAATAATTTTTAGAAATCAAAATAATTAATTACAATAGTAACTAAATTAAAGACCATTTTAAAAACTAAAACAAAAATTGGTTTCTAAATTAGTTTCTATTATTGTTAAATAGTTTCTAAACTGATATCTAATTAGCAACCAAAGTTTTAATTATCAATTATTTAGTTTCTAAATTTGGTCTCTAAAACCTTGGTTGCTAATTAGATATCAATTCAGAAAATTATTTAACAATAATAGAAACTAATTTAGAAATCAATTTTTGTTTTAGTTTCTAAAGTGCTCTCTAATTTAGTTATTATTGCAACTAATTATTTTGGTCTCTAAAAATTGGTTTTTATTTCATGATTTTCTTGTAGTGATGTTTTTAATGGAATAAATTTGCTTTATTAAAATCAAATGGAGAGGTAGAAAAGCTTATATATGATCCAAAATGCCAACAAAATCCATCATTGAATATTTTAATCAATTAATATCAAATTATATATTTTTATATGAAGTTATTTTTATAGAATTATATAAAATATTCTCAATTTTTTTATAATAATTTTATCTTATTCAAATAAAATGATTTCAAATGAAAATTTCCAAATTTATATATGAAGGAAATGCAAAAGGAAAGTAACCATCCACTCGCACTTTCACTTCAAAAGGAAAGAATAAAATAACTATTTTGGGATTTTTTTCACATACCTTTTGTGGTTGTGACCACATACCCATAACGTGCATATTAAAAGTTTAGGACATATATAAGTTGAATCTTCTTGTATATTTCAATTATATAGTTTCATAATAAACTTGAATAAAAAATTTCAATCATAATTTAAATATAAAAATAAGAACAACAATACAATAAGGATTTTACATAAGAATAAGAATAAGAATGAAATATCACTACAAGAAAATCATGAAATAGAAACTAATTTTTAGAGACCAAAATAATTAGTTGTAATAGTAACTAAACTAGAGACTATTTTAGAAACTAAATAAAAAATTGGTTTTTAAATTAGTTTGTATTATTGTTAAATAGTTTCTAAATTGGTATCTAATTAGAAACCAAGGTTTTAGAGACCAAATTTAGAAACTAAATAATTGGTAGTTAAAACATTGGTTGCTAATTAGATATCAATTTAGAAACTATTTAACAATAATACAAACTAATTTAGAAATCAATTTTTTATTTAGTTTCTAAAATGATCTCTAATTTAGTTAATATTGCAACTAATTATTTTGGTATCTAAAAATTGGTTTCTATTTCATGATTTTCTTGTAGTGTATATGGCCTAATAGATATAAAGAAAACAAGAAAAAAGAAAAAAGAAAACTTAAAAAAGAGTGAAAGAAGAGTGGTGCATCTTGGGAAAAAGAACATGAAGGTGATTCTATACTCTTTTAAGATAAACTTCATTGTTGATAATTACTCTTTAAGAAAGTTTTTTACATATAAGGTGTCGAAAATCTCTCTCTAATTCATATATATTAAAAGTGATTTTACAAAATTGTAAATGTAAAAGAAATGCTTGCAAAATGAAATCCCAATGCCAATTTGAGATCTAAAATTTAGATTTCTTTAAAAAGCTTGGTCATGTTATTCTTAATTCTTTGTAGCACATGCTTTCCTTTTGGTGGCACCATGTGATATATGTTTGAGCTTTGTGCTAATTAAGTCCTAAACAACAATTATTACTTCCACATAAAGTTCGAAGAAAATATCTCATAATTTCTACAAGTCCAATAAAGACACAACAACAAAATTTAAGAATTATTTTGGGAAGCAAGACTTCTAGATACTCTATTTAGAATTGTAAATTATGGAGATCCAAAGAATTAAAGAATAAATTTTATCCTCGGTAGTTATCAATCAGCAACAACATTCAAAACAAGGACACTCTTAAATGTAGTCAAAATATTAAATTTTATTATAAAAATATCATTAGTTTTGTGATGAATATTATTAACAGGGTATTCTTGTTTCAGACTTTTTTAAAAATTTAACCTTTTTAAGTTTGTATTTCTTAAATCTACAGTGTTCTTTCGAAATGGATAAAAAATAAAAAATAAAGTCTAAAGTGCTTATGAGAAGTGATTCCTAAATTTGTGCCACGTACATGATTCGTTTATTTAGTAAAAGAATTATATGTATAATTGTATTAATTAATTTTTATAATAGATTACTTTATTTTACTACTTGGATTTTGGATTTTAGTAGTTTATTTATACCTATATAGGATTTTTCACTTTAATTACTCTAAATTATTTTTCTATTTTATTTTGTTTAATATTTTGTTTTATTAATTTATTTTGGTTATTTGGATATTTTATAATTTTAAAAGTTAATAAAATAGTTCTTTAATTTTTAAATTTTATTTTATTTATTCTCACTTAACTAGGAGAGTGGAGAGATTGTCATGTTAATTTAATTTTATTTTGTTGTCACCTGACAGGACAGGAGAGTAGAGATATTGATTACTTTTCTGTTTTAAACTGATATTTTTTTATTAAATAAGTATTTTTTTAATTTTATTTGTTTTCACTTTTTTTTTATCAGCAATAAAATAAATAAATAGGCACTTAACTACTAAAAAAGTATAGAGATTGATACGTTAATTTTATTTTATTTGTAGTCACTTAACTAACTGGCAAGAGAGTGGAGAGATATTGATTCTCCTATTTAAAACAGTTTTCATAAGTAGTTTTGAATGTAGAAAAGTTTTTAAATTTTATCTCTCTACTCTCTTATATTTCTTGAAATGCAATAACATATATCTTATATATACAAATACACATAAATTTATATTTAAATATATACATATAATAAAAATAAATACTAAAAAATATGGATGCACATGCTTAGATTGACAAGTATTAAATAGGAGTAAATATAGATAAGTTTTTTCTCAATTTAAATTCTGTCTTTTAAATTTCAAATTTATGGTTTCTCAGACAAAGTATATGTTTTTGTTTTAAACCCGGGTGAAGTTTAGAATATGTTTGCAAAATTTATTCAATAAGAATTTTTGGGAGGAAAAATACGAAAAAATATAATAAATTTCTTCATAAACTAAAATTAACTTATTACGTACAAATTGAAAATAAATATAAAAAATAATAAATTGACTTATCCATTAATTAATTTTAGCTCACAAAATAAAAATTCTCCTTTAAATATTTATAAGAAAATTTGTCCACACATATTCTTATTCTCTATAGGATCCAGTAGAATATTAGAGGGCAATGTATATTGATAAATAACAACCTTTTTCATATTTTTACTGTTCCTTTTTATAAGGGTCCTCTAAATCTTATATTTGACTTAGTTTAAGAATGAATGAATAAGAAAATTAGTAGTGATGCATTTTTTTAGTTGTTTGGTTATGTAAGAAAAAAAAAAAAGAGGTTATTATATATATAAAATTTAGAAAGGGAGGTTTATAAAAAATCGCTTTCTTTTTCTCTTCGAAAAAGAAAAAAAAAATGTAGAATCTCTATAATTTTTTTATTTCCTTCTTTTTTTAATGTTCAACAAGGGTAAAAAATATTTTCTTCAACCTTTTTCTTTTCTTTCTCTTCATTTATCTCTTTTTCATCTAAACCAAACAATGTGTTAACTTTCACAATGATTTTAGTTTCCTCAACAATGATTTTTATGCAAGTATAGGATGTAATATTATCTTCAATATAGTTACTTGATTATATGTTAGAACTAGTAGTATCCTATGCAATCCAGGATAAAATATGCTAAAACTTTGACTTTCATTTATAAAATAAAATGTTACTTATATACTCAATACAAGAAAATCATGAAATAGAAACAAATTCTAAAAATAAAAAATAATTAGTTGTTATAGTGATTAAATTAGAGACAATTTTAAAGATTAAAAAATTTTTTGGTTTCTAAATTACACTACAAAAAAATCATGAAATAGAAACCAATTTTTAGAGACTAAAATGATTAGTTGCAATAGTAACTAAATTAGAGACCATTTTAAAAACTAAACAAAAAATTGGTTTCTAAATTAGTTTCTATTATTGGTAAATAATTTTTAAATTAGTATCTAATTAGCAACCAAAGTTTTAACTACCAATTATTTAGTTTCTAAATTTGGTCTCTAAAACCTTGGTTGCTAATTAGATACCAATTTAGAAACTATTTAACAATAATAGAAATTAATTTAGAAACCAATTTATTTATTTTTTTAATTTCTAAAATGATCTCTAATTTAGTTACTATTGCAACTAATTATTTAGGTATCTAAAAATTGGATTATATTTCATGATTTTCTTGTAGTGTTAGTTTCTATTATTGTTAAATAGTTTCTAAATTGGTATCTAATTAGCTATCAATGTTTTAACTACCAATTATTTAGATTATAAATTTGGTAGCAAAAACCTTGGTAGTTAATTAGTTACCAATTTATAAGTCATTTAACAATAATAGAAATTAATTTAGAAACAATTTTTTTTTTAATTTCTAAAATAGCTTCTAATTTAGTCAATATAACAACTAATTATTTTTTATCTCTAAAATTAGTTTCTATTTTATGATTTTCTTATAGTGACTGTTGAAAAATTGAGTGAGTATATATTTAACTTCTGAGAAAATAATTCAATGATCCTTTTGTTGAAGATCTTTATTCGTGATTTACATGAACCTTTGCTTGAAATCCATATTACTACAAGAAATTCATTAAATAATAATAAGAATTAGAAACAAAAAATAATTAATCACGGTTTTAACTAAATTAGATACTATTTTAGAAACTAAAAAATTATTTATATTTAAAGTGATTTCTATTATTAATAAAAATTTATAAAATTATTTCTAAATTGGTATCTATTACCAGAATTTTAGCTACTAATATTTTAGATTCTAAATTGGTCCCAATTAGTTTTTTAGAGAATAATTTAGAATCTAAAATATTAATAGATAAAACCTCGGTAGCTAATGGTTAGATACTAATTTTAAAATTACTTTATAAATTTTTATTAATAATAAAAATTACTTTAGATGCCAATAATTTTTTTAGTCTCTAAAATGGTCTCTAATTTAGTCTAATAGTAATTAATTATTTTGATCTCTAAAATTAGTTATAATTTGATGATTTTCTTGTATTGTATATGAATTTTTTTTTTTATATTTCACAACTACATTATATTTGTATTATAAATGGAAAAATAAGTAAAGAGTAAAATGAAGAATACTTATGGTTAAGCATATAAGTATGCATAATATGGATAATTAGGTTAAATAATGAATATCACTATAAAAGGCAATGTATAATGTGAATAAAAAGTGAAGAATCGCAGAAGATCAAAGCTTTACTTTCTTTCTTTCTTTTTATTTCCAACTATCATCCATAATGATGCAGAACCAAAATATAACAGGATTTCTACTGTCATCGCAAAGAGATTTATCACTAATTTCACCTACCTTCCAAAGCAAAAACAATCACAAAGAGAGATTAAGTACTCTCTATACAATACGAACATAAAGATATATAATTTTTAAAATATGATATGGATAATGTTACCCTCTAATCTATTTTTAGAATTTTTTATGAATAAATACAATCTATCTATGTATCGTTTTTATTAATATATAAGTTTTTATATAATTTTTTCATATTTTTATATTTTTTTATTAATAATATTTTTTTATATGATAACAAATGATTGTTGTTACTTAAAGATACCAAATTGTATAATGAAACTTATCTTTTATTTTAAAAAAATGTGATATGAAATCCGGTGATGTATTTAACTTTCGTCAAACACATATTCAATTCCCATAAAATTATACAACTAGTGACTTCGAGAAATTACTGACACTCCTCAAATTTATAAGGAAATTTATAGTTTATATAAAATGTTACTTTTCTCTTATTTATTTTTATTAAATATTAATAAGTGTATTTTCTATTAAAATAATAACTTTTAAAAACTACTACCAATAAGAATAAATTTAGTACATTCGTAACATTGTTTTAAAAAATTAATAAAAAAACTAAATTAATTAATTTTATTGGTTTATATTTTTTTTCATTGACAATAAACAATTAAGTTAAATGGTAATGTGATTTATTATAAATGTCTTATATTAATGGTAGGCTGGAATAGTCTTGAACCTCTTTTGTAACATTTTGTTACTTATGTAACACTAATCATGATTATTGATAGCCAGATGTTCTCTCGCATTTAAATCACTGGACTTTTGCTACTACAACTTGGTTGGGAATATGATCAATTACATGAAAATAGTTACTCTTAATTCAATATTAATTATTTTTTTATTAATAAAGAATAAATTAAAAAAATAAGATACTTTAAAGATGTCGTAACCTTTATACAGACACTTTAGGAGTGTTTCAATCTTTACACAAATACTTAAAGATATATTTCAATCTTTATATAGTAAGTGGTCCAAGTCAATCACCAAACCAATTCTCAATTAAAAAACATGATAAACCATATAAGAAAATGATAAAAAATGGTAAGAAGAAAATATGTTTCTTATTTTCTTATGTGTATTGTTACATCACTTCATCATGTATAGAAAAATATATAGGGAGTTTCTCTCCAAATTACCATCTAATTAAGTAGATACTAATCATGACATTTTATAATTATTAATTATTAATTATTAAATTAATTTCATATAATTAAATACAATATTATATAATATTACATACAATAATTACATATATTTTAGTAATTATTATTTCTTTAATAAACCACATCAACAAAAATATCATTTATCATATTAAAATCTTATAACTAGTTCAAACCGGTACACACAAAACATCCTAAAATACAATAAAAAAAATCACAAACACATTTACAAAACAAAATCCTTCCTCCCCAAACAAATCCCAAAAACCCACTCAAACTTCAATCGAGTTTCTTTGGAAACCTAAAGAAATCAGCATTAATTGTATACATAACAAAGTAGCATTGAGTGATAAGAAGACAACTCATACCACAATGAACCTCTCAAAAAGGGACTTTTGACTGAGTTTGACTGAACATAAGATTGCAACAGAGCCATTTTTTTGTACTCTTCTGGTTCAACTTTATGGTAGAATCAGTATCCCTATGCATTAGGCTTGTAGCAACATTTCTTTATTTTGGTTGTAATTGTACAAGTAATTAGAGGATCAAGAGACAGAAGAAAACAAGAAAGTAGAAGAGAGAAAAAAGCATGGCATGCAAGAAATTTACTATAACTAGGATATCAAACACAAGAAAACAAGTATTTGTTTGGTAACATTAAGAAAAAATGAGCTAATTTTTCACAGAAGCATTAAAGTAGTTGGGTTTTATCTATTAATTAAAATCATGATTCAGGTACATTTAATTTATTCTTTTCCTTTTTCCGAGCAACATTCAATTATGCAGACGTCATCTCAAAGCTTACAAAAATAAAGTGATGAAAAATCCAGCAATTTGGTCAATAAATGGAATTGAATGCACCAATACAATGTTCTCCCTTCTCCTTTATACCCTACATTAGTTAATCATTATTCAACATGTTGGGCAAAAAGAATCTTCCCTGTTATATATATTTGTTTTAATTATAATGCAAGTTTAACTTTGTGAATGTATTTTGTTGCTTTAGCTTGTTTTAAAGAACAAAACAAAGTATAATATATTTACTATATAGGTACTAGATATATCTTCAGAGTGTATTTTTTTTATAAGAAGAATTGGGATATCTTGTCTTATTTTATTGTTTTTTATTGATAAAGAAAGTTAAGGTTTCATTGATTTTGATTGTTGTTAAAAGAATTTAAGAAAACTAAGTAAAAAAATTTACTTTTGGGAAATGCCTTTTACATTGATAAAATTCGTTAAACTTCTACTTACATTACAAGAAAATCATAAAATAGAAACCAATTTTTGAAATAAAAAATAATTAGTTGTTATAATAATTAAATTAGAGATCATTTTAGAAACTAAAAAAAAATGATTTTTAAATTAATTTATATTATTGTTAAATAGTTTCTAAATTGGTATCTAGTTCGTTACCAAGGTTTTAACTACCAATTACGAAGTGGACTTTAAGTCTAACTCAACCCCATAAAACCGGCTCAATGAGGTGAGGTTTGCACCCATTTATATATTATGAAATGTCCTTATCTCTAGTCGATGTGGGATCTCCAACACACCCCCTCACGCCGAGAGTGATAGATAGAAGCTCGTGCGTGAGACTATATATTTTGGATGGTCCGATAGCGGTCCGATAGCGGGTGGCACGATAGGCCCAACAAATACTCGCTAGGATAGACTCGAAATGGCTCTGATACCATATTACGAAGTGGACTTTAAGCCTAACTCAACCCCATAAAACCGGCTCATAGGGTTGAGGGTTGAGGTTTGCACCCACTTATAGGCTTATAGTCCACTTTCGGAATATGGTATCAGAGCCATTTCGAGCCTATCCTAGTGAGTATTTGTTGGGCCTATTGTGCCACCCGCTATCGGGCCGCTATCGGACCACCTATAATATATAGTCCCACGCACGAGTTGGCAGTCTCGGCGTGAGGGGGGTGTGTTGGAGATCCCACATCGACTAGAGATTAGAGCCTTTCATTGTATATAAGTGGGTGCAAACCTCAACCCTCAACCCTATGAGCCGGTTTTATGAGGTTGAGTTAGGCTTAAAGTCCACTTCGTAATAACAGAAACTAATTTAGAAAAAAAAATATAGTCTCTAATTTAGTCACTATAGCAATTAATTATTTTTTGTCTTTAAAATTAGTTTTTATTTCATGATTTTATTATAGTTTTAACATCTTTTTCGAGCAACCTATATCTAAATAAAAAAAAGTGTATTAATTATGTGCAGTTTAATTTTTAATAATATAGTCTTAAAAATTTAAATATGTGATGATTAAATTTAAAGATGTGATGTTTCCAACTACTATATTCAAGTTAATAACGATGTGTAACAAAATTATAATTATTGTGCGTTTCATTTTGGATCTTGGTTAATTTATGTGTATAATGTGTTGTAAGTATTTTCTTTTTATCTTTAATCTTGTTTTGATTAAGTGAGTAAATTATTTGAAAGTGTTTTAGCTTCTTTTTTTTTTTAAATGTTAAATTCTATTGTAATGGACTTAAGAACTTTTAAGTTGTTAAAATATTATTAAGCTTCTTGGATCTCAAGGAAAAACATTTTAATTGATTATAACATTGAATAAATGTGTGGTTCACCCTAAACCATAATTATTGAATGTACATGAGTAAGATAAGTTAATGTGGGTAATGGTGCTTAATAAGAAAATTCAAACATTTCACACCAAGTTGTGTTATAAAATAAACTTACTAATATAAGGTGAAACTTCCATTACCTCTTGTTTTCACAAATCCCAAACTATGTCGTGCCCATTTGTGATTCTAAACAAGATAAAATCCTTTGAACAAAGTGGACTGCTATAAAGAGAAGTAATTGCTATAGAGAGAAGTAATTTTGAAAAAAATAATAAAATTTATTAATTAATTTATAAATCAATATCTAATTAGTTACTAAGATTTTAGCTACTAATTACTTTAAATTCTAAAGTTGGTAGTTAAAATCTCAATATCTAATTAGATATAAATTTAAAAAATAATTTATAAATTTTATTAACAACAAAAATTAATTTAGATATTAATAAATTTTTTAGTCTTCAAAATAATATTTAATTTAATTAATATAGGCTTCATATTTGTTAATTCATTTCTGGTTTACACTACTTCTAGCCGATTAAATCAGTTATAACAGTTATGTCTGTCAATTGAGTAGGTGTCCAAAAATGACTAATTATTTTTTGTTTTTAAAATTAGTTTTTATTTAATGATTTTTTTTATTGTTATAGATGTATTTTATTTAAAGGTAGAAACCCGTCCAAGAGAAACAACACGCATGCTCTCTCTTTGGAATAACCAAGTTATATAAATGTAGGAATTTAGTTAATATTCATATTCATATGGTAATATTATACACAATAAGAAGTTATTTTATAAGAGAGATGATAACTTAGAATTAGATGTTGGTGCATGATACAAATTCTCTTATTTGAAATTAGTTATTTTTCTTAAAGATTTATTCTCCACAACATTGAAGTACGAAGAACTAATTTAGATGGAGGAAAATATTTTCAAATTAGAGAGAATATTCTTTGTGGACAATATTGATGCATATGGAAAGGTAATAATATTTTAATCATGTTTTTAAAATATAATTTTTATTATACGTATAAATCATAATTTATTTATTTAATTTTCTAGATTATCAATAAAAAAAATAAGATCGAACTTAAAAGATCAATTTATACATTTTACTTGAGATGACTCACTCTTATTCTCATTATTTCAAATACTTCGATCCGTTTTTAGTTACCAACTCTAAAATCTAAATAATTGGGACCTAAAACTTTTGTAGTTAATTAGATATCAATTTAAAAATTATTTAATAAAAAAAAATTACATACTAATAATCTTTTTAATCTCTAAAATAATATTCAATTTAGTCCATATAATAACTAATTATTTTTTTTCTAAAATTATTTTTTATTTAATAATTTAAAATAGGTTCATCTTGAATTGATTTGCGAAAATGTTATATTATTAACAAGAGAAATGTTAAGTGTGCATCTCCACATAACAAAGCGTAAGTGTACATCTTGAGGTGGTTTCATAATTCTTTAAAGTTTTTTTTTTCATTTTCTCACGTAGCAATAATGTTAAGATTAACTTTTTAAATAAAAGCTTTCATATTAGATATCAATATGAAACTTAACATCTGAGTTATGCTGACACCTCAAGTAACAACAATTATTTGTTACGAAAAAAAATATTATTAAAAAAAAATACAAAAAATATGAGAGGACTACACCAAAACCCATATGTTAACAAAAATGATACATAAGTATATTATATCTATTCATAAAGAATTATAAGAACAGACTTGATGGTAGACTATTATACCAATTAAAAAATTATCTATGAATAAATCCAAAATTAGTCAACTTATCAGCACATTCATTTCCTTCACGAAAAATATGAGTAACTCTAAACCTAATTTTCTCATAGTAATTAAGACAAGTATTTCATCGATTACGAAGCATCCAAGGAAATTAGTCCTAGCAGTAAACGCAACAAAAACCAAAGCAGAATCACATTCTAGTCATATATTAGTAAGCCCTATCTTTTGAGCTTCCTCATAGCATGTATAACCCTATAAAACTCAGCAACTAGAGCAGTCTGAACTTCAAGAAACGTAAAGAAAGCTCCAATCAATTTCTCCATACTCCCACGAAAAATACATCCACAAGTAGTAAGACCAGGATATTCCCTAGCAGCCCCATTAGTGTTAATTTTAACCCAGTCTAGTGAAGGAAACCCCCATCTAACATGAAGAGGACAAAGAACTTTACCAGTATGAGTATGAATACCAAAAAACTTGATCACGTTGAAATCCAACATATCATTATTCATTGAAGCTTTAGACAAATTTCCTACCAGACGAGTTAAATCTTTATTAACCGAAATAGCCCTAAAAATCTCAATCTTATCCTCAAAACGAGCATAACTCCTCATACGCCATATCATCCAAATAGAAAAAGTTATCACAACAAGTTTAATCAATTTAACCAAAGGACTACCATCATTCTTAATAAAAGAGAGAAGATCATCCTTATTAGAGAAATGAGAAGTAGGAAAAATCTGATGAACCTAACTCCAAATACGCAAAACATTAGAACATTCAAAAAATAAATATTAAATAGATTCCTCGTGTTTTTCACAAAGCGTAGACACAGAACAAATACGCAGACCTTTATTTTGAATATGCTGATCGGTAGGAAGTCGCCCATGAAAAACTTTCAAAAGGACAAGAGTTTTGGATTACAAGATTTGAAATTTATCAATATCATTGGTTAACAAAATTTAAAATTTTGGTTAAATCAGTACAAAAGTTGCTTAAGTCATCATTTCCTTATGATACTACGCAATGTACATATGGCACTAATAAAAAATATTCATGTTAAAGTATAAAACTTCATGTTTATAGTATTAAGAAAATCATGAAATAGAAAAAAATAATTAATTGCGTGACTAAAAATAATATTTTAACTACCAATTATTTAGATTATAAATTTGGTAGCAAAAACTTTGGTATTTAATTAGATACCAATTTAGAAATCATTTAACAATAATATAAACTAATTTAGAAACCAATTTTTTGTTAGTTTCTAAAATGGTATCTAATTTAGTCACTATAACAACTAATTATTTTTTATTTCTAAAATTGATTTCTATTTTATGATTTTCTCGTATTATAGAAAACATTGGTTAACAAAGTTGTAATTTATTGTAATTTTGATTAAATCAATACAAAAGTTGGCTAACTTAGTTTCTTATCGTAATATAAATTATATAAGATGAAAAAGAGTGTTGATAATAAAGACATTTGACTCAAATTCACATCTTATAACTTTGAGAGGAAAGTGACACAAAACTCGTGGGAAGGTGAAAAGTCGGAAGAGATGAATGGAGAAATAGAAAACATTGACTTGAAGAGAGAGAGAGTTTCCCATGGGAGATTTGAAAACATTGACTATAAAAAATAAATAAAATTAAAAGAATTATTTAAGAAATTATCTAACTTGTATAAAAAAAATATAATATTTTTTTATAATGTGACGAAAATACTATCACACCAAAAAATATCATAAAGTATATTAAAAAAACAGTGTAAAACTAACATTAAAAAGATAAACTCTTATATTTTTATCCTGCAGTTCCCAAATCTCTCCTCGTCCAAAATGGAGAGATAAAGTGTTTGTGTTGGGCCTATCGTGCCACCCGCTATCAGGCCGCTATCGGACCACCCAAAATATATAGTCTCATGCACGAGTTGGCAGTCTCGGCGTGAGGGGGTGTGTTGGAGATCCCACATCGACTAGAAATAGAGCCTTTCATTGTATATAAGTGGGTGCAAACCTCACCTCATTGAGCCGGTTTTATGGGGTTGAATTAGGCTTAAAGTCCACTTCGTAATACTCTATGTGCACTACAATCTTTTTATTTTTATAATATATTTACTTCCATATATTTGCTTGAACTATATTAGTTTCACATTTTAAAAGTAGTTTACTACCAAACTAAAGTGTTAGTTTGATCACACGTTTATTATAATTGGAACTTCTTAAGTAAAAAACCTAATTACTTTACATGATGTAATATTTTATTTTCACGCGTGAGTTGAGTTATGGTTGTTTGTGGGTTTAGGTTGGATGTTCTTTAGGAGACTTTTAATTTATTTGTTTGTTGGGTTAACTTGTTATTTCCTTTAGAGGCTTTAGTTGTTTCTCGGTTGTTTTCTATTAGGTGATGGTTTTTTTCCTCGTTTGGAAGTGAGTGTTTTGAAGAGGTGTGTTACAGTGTTTTGATATATATAAGGATTGAACTGTCCTTAAATTAGTTCTATTTATTTATTTATTATTACTGATAAAAAAATATATTTTCACATTAAAAAATTAATTATCCAGAAGGCTTGTAACATCCTAAAATACTCCATTTTAACTTATTCTATTTTTTATTTATGAAAAATCATTATTCACATATAGTTTTTAGTCTTAATGTATTGTTTAAGACTAGTTTAATCTCTTAATAGGGAGAAAAATAAATTCTTTAAATATATGTTATTATTTGAAGATATCAATGATTGACTACTAGCAGATAGGGATGTCTTGGTTTAAAAAATGTAATATTTTTACTTTTAAAAGACCAATGTCTTGGTTGCAACATTTTTGGGCCCACAGATAGGTAATGCTGATGGATTTTCTTTTTCCTTCCATTTTTTTACTAATGATTATAATTGTCAAATCTATGGCTATATTGTATGATCATTTATTGAAAACATTAGAGTATTTATTATCTCTTCCTCCTTTCATTTTATAATATTTATCATTTAAGTTGAAGATTGAGAATTTTAAAAAAACTTCAGACGTATTTAGTTTTAAAATAATATAAATTTATTTAAAAAATTAATATAATTTCACATTCACTACAATAAAATTATTAAATAAAAACCAATTTTAGAGATAAAATATAATTGATTGTTATAATGACTAAATTAGATATCATTTTAAAGACAAAAAAATATTGATTTTTAATTAATTATTATTGATTTAAATTAGCTACCAAGATTTTTCTAACAAATTTAAAATTTAATAGTTAAAACATTGATAACTAAAACTATTTATCATAGTAAAAATGAATTAAAAATTAATAAATTTTGTAATCTCTAAAATAGTATCTATTTTATTCAGGATACCAACTAATTATTATTTTTAAATTAATTTATATTTAATAATTTTCGTGTAATACTATATTAAGGAGGAGATAAAGGTTTTAAAGAGATAAATTTGAGTAATAAATAAAATGAAAAGTAAAGTGACACTTATTTTCATTGAATTGACTGTTTTTGAGTTCCAAAACATAAATTTGAGTGTTGAAATATGAAACCAAATTGAAAGAAAGTTTTGAAATAGTTGATGTAAACATCAAGAACGTGGGTTGTTATTTCATAAGCTATCATACTTGATCGAACACTACTAGTCTCCACTAGTATCATTACTGAATAAAGCTTCGAAGTCAATGCAAATTTGTCCCACTCTATCTCAAGGCATATATGTTTTATCATGGCTAAATCTTTCTGTACATCTCTAAAATTAACACAATATAGTATTTTATATACGTTGTGGTTATTGAAATGATTTAGTTTACTGTTTTTTTCACCGAAAAAGTAAGAAAAAAAGAAAGAAGGAAGTTTCTGACAGGTCTCAAGGAGAATTATGTTTATTGAAAAGAACTCCTACATGCATATCATGGTGTTCTTTCAGCAGCAGGACAAGAGCTTAGAAAGTAGTTTGTCATAGCTGGTTACCAGTAGCAATTCTGCATCTTGCAGAAATGGGTGGACCAATGGAGCATGTGATCAAATTTTAACCATTTAGTTTATGTTTATGCAAAACAATACTATTCTTCCACACTTCAAACTCAACCCCAATGTCACATCTTACATAAATAACAACATAACCTTTAAGAAGCTATATGTATTGCTGCATTAAGGTAACTCATATTTAGACGAGATAAGATTGATATTTCAGAAATATTTATTTTTTTCGATTGAAAGTTTGGTTGTGGGTTCCTTTTATGTATTTTTATTTTTTTTATGTATTTTTATTTTTTTTTCTTATTCTGATTGATGTTTTGATATTTGATTTGGACAATGTTAGTTAATTGATGTTTTTATAATGTTGATTTATCTTTATTGTTTTTTTTATAAGATGTTTATAAGAGTTTTGTTGATTTTTTTTTTTAAATTTGTATAAAGGTTGGAACACTTCTAAAATAGTTCACTTTAATTTATTTCTTATAAAAAAAATAACAGAATCAGATTTAATATAACATAATAATATTGAATCAAAAATTGAAACCCTTTATCTATTAATTAATTATAAAAAATATTAGACCATTTGATATTTAGTATAGCTATTCATATTTTATGAATCTCAAACAGACATTTAAAGGTTGATTTTTGATGAATAACTTAAATATAAACTCATAATGATTACTGATACATGAATTTCTTACAGAAAATTCATTGAGAGAATATAAGAAATTCCAATATTGACATTTTTCCCCCATTGGAGATAACAATATATTTCCTAATGTTAAAACATTGTTGAATTCAATATCAATATCAATGCTATAACCGTATATTATCTCACATATAGTAGTGTAAATAACTTATTCGTCATCTCGAATTAAAATCTCCAAATCCTAAAACCAATTGCTCAAAAAGCCACTACAAGAAAATAATAAAATAAAAATTAATTTTTAAAAATCAAAATAATTAGTTGTAATAGTAACTAAAATAGAAAATATTTTAGAAATTAAAAAAAAAATTGCCTTTTAAATTAGTTTCTATTATTGTTAAATAATATCTAAATTGGTATCTAATTAGCAATCAAGATTTTTACTACCAAATTTAGAAACTAAATAATTGGTAGTTAAAACCTTGGTTGCTAATTAGATACCAATTTAGAAAATATTTAACAATAATATAAACTAATTTAGAAACCAAAATTTGTTTTAGTTTTTAAAATATTCTCTAATTTAGTTACTATTGTAACTAATTATTTTGGTCTCTAAAAATTGGTTTTTATTTCATGATTTTCTTGTAGTGAGTTAGACACAATATATGAATTTAGTCTATCAATTTCAATAATTTAATTCATATTTAAGTTTCAATTATTATAATATAAATTATTAAATTAAGGCCCAATAATATAAGTTAAGAAAAAGCTTAGCGTAATAGTTTAGTCCAAACAAAATATTATACTTTTATAATATTAACTTTTTAAATACATTCTTATTTTGAAATATAAATACTACAAATTATGTGATAAATGCAATAATTTAATCCACACTACTTTTCATACTTTTTGTGTGCAATAATATATTTGCTAAGTATTTAGATTTTAATACTTATTAATAGTACAAACAGAAAATATTGATTCATTAAATTAAAAAAGAGACCTGATTTAAACTTTTTAAGAATTAAGTAAATAACCTACCTTGATTTATTTTATAGGACCAAGCAATTGTTGTATCTTGTATCCATCAAAATTAATCCAAAGCACATATTTGTACATGCATATGAAAATATTATTTAGCTAACTTTTTTTTATCAACAATAAGAAATGAATAACAGGAATCACTTAAGGGGTGATTCAACCCTTATACATACCTATACAATATAATTCAGTTTCTCAAGTCACCCAAATCAGCACAACGAAAGAGCTCATATTAATCTACCACTAAAAACCCGTACTAGCACAATACCAACCTAGTACAAACTCACTACAAACATATCAAGGAGCAAAAGAACAACAAGCATTAGCCACCAACCCAACTACCAGCCCAACAACCCACAGACACCATCATCCAACAAAATAAATAAAAAGAAAACACCAATCAGAGAAGGAAAAGCAGCAGAGGGTATTTTAGAAGTTACCCAGGACCAAGCCTTCAATTGAGCCAAAGTAAAGATTTTTGAATGATCCACCACACCCCCTTTAAAAATAACCTTGTTCCTATGACACTAAATCTCTCCAATCATCGAGATCCACACGCTTTCCAAGACAGAATTGAAAGACTTTTTAGTATTACAAAATGGATTTATGGGAGTGACCGACGACACTCCTAACCACACGGAACATTGAACCCAAGTGAGCCAAGCAATTCTACAGTCAAAGAGTAAATTACTAGTAGATTCCTCCTTCAACCTGCAAAAGCAACAAACTAAAACGTCAGTCATCACCCCACGTCGTGCCAAGTTGACTTTAGTAGCAATCTTGTTTTCCAACACCCTCCACGCCAGAACCTGGGCCGTAGGTAAAGCCTTAATACTCCAGAAAAATTTATACAAATTTGACAATTCCCCATCACTATATCCCCTTAAAACACCATAGGCAGATTTAACCGAAAAAACAGGAGGCTCACCATCTTTCCAAACCCAGAAGTCATCAAAATCTGGAACAAGACTCAACCCTCTAATCTCATCAAAAAGTTGGCCTACCTAAGGCTTCTCCCATTCAAACAAATCTCTTCTCCACCCCAACTTCCAACTCCAATCTCCTTCTTCCCAAACCCCACAACAAATATCAGCTCTAAATTGTCCACCCATTTGTCATCCAAAAACCTAATTTCCTTCCCGTTACCAACTTTCCACCTAAAACAATTATCAAACTTTTCCCCCCACTCCTTCATCGACCAAATCTCCTTTAGCTCCCGCCACCAAAGGGACCCAATCTTGTTTGATCTTGGCCCTTTCAAATTTCTCCAACCCCCATACTTGGAGTCTACCAAGAAACCCAAGAAACCCACACAATCTTGGCTCACACACCTTCTCCCAAGAAACCCACACAATCTTTCGCCCACCTGACCTCCAACCCCACAAAAAATTTCTTTGGATTTTCACAATTTTCTTCATAACAATAACAAGAATTTTAAACAAAGACATATAGAAAAGAGGAATAGCTGAAAGAACAGATTTAATCAGACAAATCCTCCCTGCCATCGAAATAATTCTGCCTTTCCATCTTCCCAATCTTTCCTTTATCTTCTCAACCACCCCGTCCCAAAATGCTTCCTTCTTGTGGCACCCCCCAAGGCATCCCAAGATACTTGAAAGGATATTTCATCACATCACAATTAAGCTAAGTTGAGTGATCACTTAAAATTTAAAGCAACATCTCCGTTTCCAAGTGCAGGTTTTATGCAATTTATTACACAAAAGATGATTAATGAGTGAAGGTAAACAAAGTGTTGTAGTAAAAACACTTTCAAAACTGAGTCAAAAGTTAAGAATAAAGGGAAATTTTCTAGTCAGCATCGGATTCTTGTGACTCACTTTTTTGTCACATTCTTCTGTGTCTGTGTTAATTAAGATTACAAAACCTAAGTTGAAAGTGTTTTTGCTTAATATAAGTGTAACACTAGCATTAGTTTAGAGAATGTTCTCCACCTGAAACTCTGCCATATGCAATTTACAAATGTCAGCAGCACTAAGATGAATTTGGAAATTGAAAATCAGACACATCTCCCAAAATTAGTAGACAGCAAGACTACAATTGGGTGTTTTGAGTCATTCAATAAATACAATACCAACCATTTTAGCATCTCGATGAATTTTAAAAACAAAAGCAAATATACATACTTCCAGCATTTGCAATTATGTACGTGTCTTCTGCTAAAAATCCATAATAAACAAATGGAGGAGGTGAGGAACAGACCATGAATACTACTGTTTAGAATAGCTACAAATGAAGGAGGCTTTGGTCATATGACCAAGCTACAAACCTAGGTAGAGCTAGAGACAAACACAAACCTAAGCTTCATACACTGTTTATGTCTTCATTATGCCATTACATCATTAGAATAATGAGGACAAAAATATCTCGTTTTGAATTCACTGGTACATAATCTAGGCAATTCTAAGTTTATAACATCATCATCTTTGAATTTGTTTAATATAGAGTTATAATCATCCTACAAAAAAGTTAAAGTTACAACCAAACACACATATTATGTAAGAAACTATTACAATATATGATCATTATACACAATGTAATTCTTTCATATGGAAAAAAATGGTTTGTTGGGGGCGTAGAGAATTATGGTTTGTTGGGTAATGGTTGTGGTTCTGTATGGGAGTATCGAGCATTGGTCTTTATCTTTCTTTATAATATGTTTAGACTATCTGTAAGATGTTTTGTTTTTTAAACCTTTATCTAAGGTTGATGTAGAGAACTGTGAGTTCTATAAATGGATTGAGTACACCTGAAGTACGTATTTTATTTTATTTAGTCATCTATACTTACTTATATTATAACATTAGTGTGTTTTTTTTTTGTTAATAATTAAAACACCTTCATCGCTAAAATAAGAAAAAAAAATTAAGACATTTTATAATATATAAATGAATGTAAATTTTATCTTATAAATTGATTTTATAAAATTTGATTAGATTTAAAATTCACTTTTTAATATGATGTCAAAGTTATTTAGATTTTATCTTAAGAAGTTTGTTTATTTTATTAGGATATCGTATTGTTATCAAATTACCTACAATGTATATTCGCATGCATAAATTGATAATTTCAACGTGGAGAATGTATAAAAGATTTTACATCAACAAAAAATTAAGACATTTCATACTACCTAAATGAATACAAATCTTTATAAGATGATTTTATAAGATTGAATTATATTATTTTTTAATAATAAATTATAAGATAGATATTTTACAAAATAAAAATAACTATAGAGTGCTATCTTTTATACTAAATCTCAAATTTAATGTATTTAAACCCATAGTGGTGTATAGTTTTTTTGAATTAGAAGTAAGGTGAATAAGGTGAAGTATGAATATATATATTTGATTTTGATTTTACTTTAGATATAAAGTGGTATGTTATTCCCCACATATATATTATTATGATTTTTGAATGATGATAGTTGCGTGATAACAGCCAAGAGGAATGTGAACTCTTTGACGTAACTGAATAAATATGATTTAAATTTGACCAACATGATTGATTGGACAGTACAGGCCATATTTTCCAAATACCTTTTAACACAATTTACTGTATATTGGTAAAAAAGAAACTGTACTTCCTTTCTTTTCTATTTTTCTAAATTCAATCTACTCTCAAAAACCAATCATTACAACACTGCTCCATAACCTTTTCTTCACTATCTTCAAAATATCATCTCTACAATAAATTAGCTTAAATATCTAATCTTATATTTCTCCATTAATCTTAAATCTTTCAAAGATTTCACATCGATCAGAGAATAATTCATTGTATATAAGTGAGTGTAAACTTCAATCTCATGAATCGATTTTATGAAGTTGAGTTATGTTTAAAGTTCACTTCATAATATGGTATCAGAATCATTTCAAGTCTATTTGGAAAAATGTTATGAAATTGGTATTTAGAAACTAAATAATTGATAATAAGACCTTGGTAGCTAATTAAATACCAATTTAAAAATATTTTTTTAATTTAACTACTATAACAACTATTTTTTTTTCTAAAATTAAATTCTATTTTATGTCTATTGTAGTGTAAGGTTATGATAAGATTATTTTTAATGGAGACTTTAAATTTGTTTAGGGTAACCAACCCATGTTATATTTACATTTTGGGGGCTTGGTTTAGAATAAGATATTAGTCAATAAAATTTATGAAAATGTAAATATTGAAATTTGGAATCTTTCGTGATTTATGTAACCCAACTGTTTTCTTAAATAAATTTTACAGTAACTTGTTTTTTTATAAAATATTTACCTCTCAATTTCTATATTTAAAAGCATACCATTTTAGTTCTTAAATAAAATTTGTAGTAATTTTTAATCTTGTTATAGATATTAAAATAAACTAAATATATACCTGTATAAATTAAAATTGACATGGGTAAGGAATAAAATGAAGTGTTTATTTAAGGATTTATTTTACATAAGTATCAAACAAAATTAAAGTTATGGAAAATGATCATTATGGTTTTAAGTTAAATTCTAATTTTATTTTTATTTACCTCTATTTTTGTAAAATTACAAATTCTTTTACTTATTTCCAACTTTTCTTTACATTTTAGATATTCTTTACAATGTTTCTCCTTCTTTTCATGAGACTACAACTTTAGGAAATAGTTGAAAATATGTGTTACACTCATTAAAAAAAAAACATGAAATAAAAAATTAATTTTAAAGATAAAAAATAATTAGTTGTTATAGGTTTCTAAATTAGTTTCTATTATTGTTAAATGGTTTCTAAATTGGTATCTAATTAGCTACCAAGTTTTGACTACCAATTATTTAGTTTCTAAATTTGGTAGCAAAAACATTGGTTGCTAATTAGATATAAATTTAGAAACCATTTAATAATAATAAAAACTAATTTAGAAATCAATTTTTTTTTTAATTTCTAAAATGGTTTCTAACTTAGTCATTATAACAACTAATTATTATTTTTTTCTAAAAATTTGTTTATATTTCATAATTTTCTTGTGGTTCTGTTAAAAAAAACTTTCTTTGAGTTAGTTTTTTTCTCTCAGAATTTTAAATTTTCTCATCTATCAGTTTTGGTGCATGTAATTGTAGGATAGTTGCATATATGATAAGACTAGAAAAAATAATACATGTTATATTTATTTGTTTCTTAGATTTGTCCTTTTGAAAATAAATGAGAAGGATATCTGAGATTTTTTACTGTTTTTTTTTTCATATTTAGATTTCTGGAATATTAAGGTGATTTTAGGTAATAGAAACCAATCTTAATTTTAATTAGATTAATTATGTATGCAAGAATTTAAAAGGATATATAAGTTATTGTTTTGAGTACATGTTGAGACTTGGTTTTGATTTGAATTAGAAATTATAGGGTTGATTTTAATGGTGAATGCCCCACTTTGCATGTTAATTTTCTACATCTTCTTAGCATCTTAAAACCATTCAAGTATATTAAAGGCAATGAACATGAGTTTCATGAACTTCTCAACAAAAATAGAAACAGTAATTTTATTATGCAAAATTATTTTCACCTAACAAAATTGAGTCAAAATATTTTTTCTGCAAAATCTATTATACACGGTAATCTTCAAAAACTTAATTTAATTATTTATTCTTATGATTTTGAAGACTATGTGTTTTGTAAATTTTTAATTTATTTTAACCTTCATATGAAATATTTATGAACTTTATGTTTTTATTGTTATGCGTAGTGAAAATTAACTATGTTATGAATCAAGTTGAGTTTTAATAAATGGATGATTATTGAATGATATTTACTAGGGAAGCAATATCTTAGTGTGAATATTTGAACCGTTTATACTAATTATCAAAGGGACGTAGAAGATGAATATATTAAATGGTGAAAAGTCATAGAAGTTTTTATTAGTTGGGTGCAATTTTACCAACAACTATATGGAAGTAGAAGAAGTTATCTCATACTATAAGAAAATTATTAAATATCAATTAAATTTAAAGATAAAAAATAATTAATTATTATATTAATTAATTTAGAGACTAAAAGATTATTGGTATGCAAAATGGTTTCTATGCTTAATAAATTTTATAAAATAATTTATAAAACTAACATCTTTAGAGTCAATCACGACATCAGAAGTATTGTTCACCTTGGAAATTGGGGTTCCATCATACTTTTGCCCTTAAAAGGTATTTTGGTAGATTGAGGGAATAAATAATATATAAATTGTCTTTGATCTCGACTCCTGAGCGATGTGAGACTGTATTGGCAGTATCAGATCTCTATTAAGTTAGAATATTAAGTAGTTAAAACCTAAAGGTTAGATATTAATTTAGAACCTATTTTATAAATTTGTATTAATAATAAAACTACTTTAGATACCAATAATTTTTTTAATGTATAAAATGGTATCTAATTTAGTGAAATAGTAACTAATTATTTTGGTCTCTAAAATTATTTTTTATTTAATAATTTTATTGTAGTATCACATGATATTAGAATTGGGAGACAATTTAATTGTTAATTATACTTTGAGATATGTTAAAATCTTGGTAGCTAATTAGATACCAAAATTTAGAAACTATTTATCAATAATAAAATCTAAATAATTGGTATTTAAAACGTGGCAGATTCTTCATGCACCATATCAATTAAGACTGCACTCAATAATATTATTTTAAAAGACTTATTTGTCCTTAATGATATAAAATCCTACACCCAACAACATTGTATTTGCACCCAACCCATTAACAATGAACACTATATGAACCATAAAACCCTACACCTCAACAACACTGTATTTGCACCCAACCCATTAGCAATGAACACTGTATGAACCATACAAACCTACACCCCAACAACACTGTATTTGCACCCAACCCATTAGCACTGAACACTGTATGAACCATTAAGCTTGTTGCAAGGTAGCAGCAGCAAAGAGGAAGATGGTTGCATAGAGAGAAGGAGAAGTGAGCACCATTGCCACTGTTACAAAAGAAATTCACTACACTATTGTCACTGTTGCAACTCACTACACCACCACCACTTCCATTCAAAACCCACACCACATTAACACAATACTCCTCTGTAGCATTTCAAAAAAATAAAGGTTTCAAAACGCACATAATACTCCTTTGTAGTATTTCAAAAAAAGTTATGGACAATATTGGATTTTAAAATTTATGTTGGGTACATGTTTAAAATAATATGGTGCAGGAAGAAACTGCCTTAAAACGTTGATAGCTAATTAGACACCAATTTAAAAACTACTTATCAATAATAAAAACTAATTTAAAAATCAATATTTTTTTAATATTTAAAATGATTTCTAATTTAGTCAATGTAACAACTAATTATTTTTTATCTTTAAAATTAGTTTATATTTAATGATTTTCTTGTAGTAATGTAGTAACCGAAAGAATTTCCCTCAAATACTCAAGAAAATTTAATTTGAGTAGACATGTAAATATAGAACTAATTTTTTGTGTGTGGTTTGGATTTTGTTGATTGAATTGTTTAAGCTAACCCAACACATAATTACACCAATAAAATGAACAATGGAAAAACATTTATACTGAAAAAGATAAAAGTTAAACTCTTTATAAATTAATTTTCCTAAATTTTACTTACCCAAGAAAAATATAAGAAAATAGGTACTCGTTACAAGCATCTAAGTGAGATGTAAATATTTTTTAGTTAATGATTCTAGAATGAAGAGCTTGATTTACACTTTTTCAACTGTATACGAATCATAATTTAATTATTTCTTTATTGTCCTTACGTGTATATATAAATACTTAAACTTCAGTTTTATATTAAATATTAACTAATGCGTAAAACTGTACGCTTTTATAAATAAATAATCTATATTTTAATTTTATCTATTTTATAACTAGAGCCTTGCACTTCAATTTTATTTTAAGACATTGTTAAAACTTTCCCTTTTCTTTATGAACGAAATTGAGATTAAAATATCGAATGAAATGTACGATAATATTTTTTTTAAATGATCATCGAAATTTTCGTCTCATATGAAATAGTTCACTCTATTATGTTTATTCATCCATTTTAACATATATAAATATCCCATGTCGGTTAAATGGCTATATTTGCATCACCATTTTCTTTGTACAAAATCCATCCACATAGGAGGAAATAAAAAAAAACTGCTGTGCTTTTTAATTTTAATTCATCGATGGTTAATTTTATTAAAAAAATAATTAGTTAAACTTATGGGCAATCAATTTCAGAAAAACTAAAATTTGACACTGATTGATTTGATAAGAAATATTTATGATAATTTTGAATAAGGTAATAAATAAAGAAAATATTATTTTAATAAATATACAATAAAAAAATACTAGTTTAGAGCTATTACATATTAAACTTTGGTAAAATTGTTGAATTTGAATAAAAAATGATTGCAGTGGTAAATAATGTAGAAGGGTTGAGTGGATTTACATTAGTTGAAGAAGAATAAATAAAAAAAAAAAGTGTTTTATGTGAGTATTTATAGAAACATACTATTTAGTTACAAAGTGGTAAGGACATTTGGTCAAATGAAAAAGTGAAGAGCTTAATAAATGAGGGATATGTGATAGTGGAGAGTGCTCAGATATGACTGAGGCCAAAATTGTTAGTATTATGCACAGACAGTACACATTGGTGGGCTGTCTTCCCGCCATTAAAACCACTCTGCTCTTTCCACCACACCATTCATTTCTCTCACTCTCTCTCTCCATTCTCATAATCCTTTTTTATTATCTCACCTCTTCTATAAATACACCAGAATAATCTCATGCTTTTCTGCTTTCACTAGGGTTCTCTTCTCTTCTCTTCACCATATAAAAAATAAATCAAAAAGAAAGAAATCAACATCAAGCAGTTGACATAAGCAAGTAGCTAGCTGCTAGCAGAGGCAGAGAGAGAGGGCTCAACTCATAAATATCCATCATCCAAGGCTTTTCATTCATTCAGAGAGAAGAAGAGAGAAGAGAGAGAGGTTGAATTTGAAGAAAATGGTGAGAGAGAAGAGAGACATGATCTCAACATCAAGAGGGTGTGGTGGGGGAGACATGAATGAGAAACCTGCATGGCTAGAGAGGTTGATGGCTGAGACATTCTTTGGTGCTTGTGGGGTCCACGAGGATCGAAGGAAGAACGAGAAGAACGTCTTTTGCTTGCACTGTTGCCTTAGCATCTGCCCCCACTGCCTCTCTTCCCACCGTTCTCACCCTCTACTCCAGGTATTATATTATTCTATTACTACCATGCTACATGCCAATTCTATACTCAATTCTCTTTTTTTTTTTTCTCTTCTCCTTTTCATTCCAATCCAAAAAAGCTACCATTTTTTATCCTACCATGGTGCCCTCTTCCTCTTTTCTTCTGCCTTTCACCTTGTCTGCCTTCAAATTTCAAAAGGGCAAGTGCAGATTCTTCACGTGATGCTGTTTTTCTGTCCAAGTTCACTCTTTTTCTGCCTCCTCCAATTGTTTGATGGGTATTTGGAAACACCTGGACTTTTACCTGTTCCTAGCTAGTTGGTCCTTTTTCTAGAATTTTCTTCTGAGCTCCTTCTTTTTACTCTTTCCTATTTTGGGAGTTTTTGCCTTTCAACTTTTGAACTTTTTCAATTCAGATGCAGCTGGATCTCTCAGGTTTTTATCGAAATTCTCTCTTTGAAGACCGCTTTTTTGTCACCTTATTTCCTTCTGTTTTCTCTCACATGCAACTTTGGAGGATATGCATTATACCTACCTAGCATCACCTTCTGGTTTCATTTCTCTTTTATTTTAAAAAAAAATTCTCTGAACACTGATAAAGTTGGTTCCATCAATCAGCTGCTTATTTCAGATGAATTTCACAGCATTTTCCATGAATTAATATGGTCACACAAAGATGCTCTTCTTGTACTCTTCAACATTTTCCCTCAAATCCCTTTTCTTAGAATCTTGTAATAATCTTGGAAAAACAAATTAAAAACAAGACTGAGCTTAAATTTTCCTTTCCGGCTTAAGGAGAACTAAAAAAGCTATCAAATTGAGTGAGATTAATTATCAGTTTAACTTTGTTCATGCAATTTCACTTTTGAATGGTTTTTTCCAATGAGTGGTCAATGGGGTTACATTACAGGGTTCCTTCTGCTAGATTCTTTTCCCTACTTTTATAATCTAAAAAAAAACACAACAATTGAGTTTTGTTGTCTAAACATAAACATAAAGAAGTCCTTGCTTTGGGTGAGTAATTGCCTGGTTGAACTCACCAATATTGTCTCATTCTATTTGGTGTTTCCCCATATCTATGTTTATGCATATTTATACATGGTTTCCATAAGGGTTCACCATGTCTTCCTTGATTCCCCTTTTTGGTTTCGGTTTCTTTCCCATTAATGGAAGCTCTCTTTTTTATCCATTTCTCCCTGCAAAGGTTTATCAGCTGTTCCTTTCATTGAAAGTGAAAAGTTTGACCCACCGGTTCCCAATTCGTGTCTCATTATTAAATAATTTGCACAGGAACCCACCACTTCTCCCAAATTATTCTCCCACTTCACACTTCATTTATTTTCTCTATCCCCCTTCAATTCATGGAAGGTTTAAACCTCCAAGGTTGGTTGCCTACCCCTTCTTACAATAAGATCCCTTTAACTCCCCACAATTCACCCTTTCCCTCTCAATAAATATCACATTCCATTAATTGTGCTAGTAACTGTTGACAGTTAAGTTTACCCCAGATGAAAAAAAACACAAGAGCTTACTAGAAACTTGAGCTAACTTTGTTGACATAAATATGGAAAGTTAGCTTTATTTAATCTTTACTTCTTCAAACTTAACCTCTTTTGTTTGAATCACCAATAATCACAGGTGCGAAGGTATGTTTACCACGACGTGATTCGATTAGACGATCTGGAAAAACTCGTTGATTGTTCCAATATTCAGGTCAGACAATTTTCTGCCAAGGAACAACATGAAAAAGCTTGCAGATTTATACATAACTGTGTTGTCCCACATACATTTTTAATTAAATGCAACATTCAAATAAATAATTGGCAGTATCTGAACAATTTCAGGTTGTGATAATAATCAGATTAAAAAAATTAGTTTTGAAATGATTTTGTTATGTGTGGGAATAATCATAGTTAGGAGACTGAAATGGACATTCTTTGTTTGTATTGGATACATGGCAGCCCTATACTATAAACAGTGCCAAAGTAATATTCTTAAATCAGAGGCCACAATCAAGGACATGCAAAGGTCCTGCCAATGCTTGCTTCACTTGTGACAGGATTCTTCAGGAGCCATTTCATTTCTGTTCTCTATCATGCAAGGTTTTATCTCATTTCTCATATTTTTGCTTTCTTCTTTTGGTTTAAACTTGGTGAAACAACTCAGCAGTTATACTTCTTTTGTTAAGTAAAATGTTTCAACATAGATCATCCTAAAATAAACACTAATGGTAACTAGGTTTTATAATGGAATCATCTACTTGTGTGTTTGGTGAGGGATTCAAATCTTAATTAGGTTCTCTCTCTATGTTGATGATCATTTCTTAATTACTATTAGTTCACAGTTTTATTATAAAAATTGAGTGCATATGTGAATATAACAAAATGGGAATTTCATTTCTTTCTTGGCAAAGAAACATGGATCATTTGATGGGAGAAAAAAAATATAAATCTATTGATAGGATTTGATCTATGAAACTTGCAAGGGTCCTTATTTGGGTAAAGAAAATTACCCTATTGGATGGCATTTATGAAAGTGAGAAAACTATTTTTCTTTCCCATATTCAAGTCACTTTCAAAATCTTCTACTTTCCTATTGTTTAGATAAAATGATTTTGATTTTCTCTCTCACTTTTCCTTGCATATCTTTTGCTTCTTTTTACCACCATTTTTTTTACGTCATTCATTACCTTTCTCCTTTTCTCCTTTCTTCTTTCTATCTTCCCCTTTTTCTCACTCCACCACAAACATTGCCCTTAGAAGAAAACGGGATAACGTAAGCTGAACAATGCAAAACAAAATTGTACTTTAATATATAAAAAAAATCAACTAATTATTTTCATATCAATTTTGGAAATGACTTTTTTAAGAATTTAATTCTTCTATAATCAATGAATTATCTATTTATCTATCGAAAAACTAAATAAGAAAAAAATGTTGGTTACTAACGATATTGTATTGCCTTAGCCTTGGTTGATGTAGCATTTAAATAAAATAAACTATTAATATAAATGGTGTCTCTCTACACTAAATAGTGTATTAATGTTATAATGTGTCTTGTTAGTAAATTATGAAATATTAGTATAAATTTGATATATCATATGATCATTGTACTCTTATATTAAAATTTAATTTACTTAAATAAAATCTTCATTGAAGGATTTTTCTGAAGATTCTTGTATACTAACAATGCTTATAGTTTTTGTCATTTAACTAGTAAATGAATCTTTTTTAGTAAAACAATAAATGCTTTACGTCAGACCAAAAATTGTCGGTGAGATGTAAGAAATAGTGTGTATCTTAAGCAAGCAACCGAAGTTCATTTTAAATTTAAAAAAGGGATTAATTTTAATAAATATTGTATGCATTTCCATTGAAAAGGTGGATTCTTTTGCATGATGATGTATAATTAAAAAAAACAATACTAAATATAATTATTTTAAACACTTGTTTTTCTTCATTTATGTGAAGAACAAAGATACTGTAGTGAGAGTATATTAGGTGCATGATAATCCATAGACGAATGAGAATTTTATATAACATTTACCAATGCATTGATTAACCAATGATGAAAAAGAAAACCCTTGACACCACTTGATGAGCAGAACCCATGCTTAATAAGTTCCAAGACCTTTTACCCATCCCATAAAAACATTATTAAAAAACCATGTCATTTCTAAACACTCAATCTGACCAAACACATGCAAAACCACAACACCACCCTAGCCCTACTTCCTATGCTTGCCTCCAATATCACCTGCATGTCGCAGAAACTGCTTCTTCATTATCACCAATCTCCTCTACAGATGTCCAACCACCATTGGTAACACCTTCATGCATCTCACTACTAATCCTATTATATAATAACTTTTATTCATTAGCCTCTACAACTTTACTCCAAAACCAAAATGCCCTCTTAATTAATGGGCTTAGATTACAAGGTTTTTTTTTTCTGATAGGGTGGTTTCTAAATTTTAAGTCGTTTTTTAGTTAGTTATGCCTATCCGCGGATAGACAGTTGAAGTTTTCTTATGTTTCTGAATTTTAAGTCGTTTTTTTAGTTAGTTATGCTTATGCCTATCCGCGGATAGACAGTTGAAGTTTTCTTATGTATTGGATAGACAGTTGAAGTTTTCTTAAATTGTATAACTCATTTACTTCGTAAGAAGGTTGGATGGATCCTAAAGTGTATTATATTTTTCTTGTTAAAAATAAGTAAATTAGATGAAAAATGAATGTTTAATGTTGAAAGCATGAAAAAGTGCAGGTTGATTACATGGTGTACGCGGGTGAAAGCTTGTCGGACATTTTACATCGATTCGATGAATCTGATTTTGCAATATCGCAGTTCGAGGGTTTAAGAGTGGATGGTGGTTCAGAGGTAATTGATGAAGATACCCAAATTGCCCCTAGCTGCTCTTACTCCAACACTGAGGCCACAAGCAATTCCGTAATTTCATGTGAAGCTAATAACAACGTGAAGAAGGGCAAGGGCAACACCTTCCTTCCAGGGATAGTCCTTTCTCTTGGCAGTAGAAGAAAGGGTGCCCCTCATAGGGCCCCTCTCTCCTGAATTACCACTTCTATATTATTACCATTATCATCATTATAATAATAAAAAAGTCCTCAAATTTTAACTTAATAATATATTACTACTATTAATTACTTTAAAGTTATGGCCAGAATAAATATTCGGGTTTTAATTATTATTTGTCATATAAAACTATATGTATTATTATGTGCTTTCTTTAGTGGATTTTAAGAGCGTGGTTAGTTTATGAATCAAAGTATGGTATGTGCACTGTGTACTGTGCATGGTTAGGATTCTCCATTGTCATCATGGCTGGTTCTTCAAACCACCAATTTTGTATTCGATGCTCTGGAAATTTGGCTTATGCATTGTTTGTGAGATGTGTTGTATAAATGGAAAAAACAATTCCCTTATATGCTGTGCTTGTTTTCTTTTTATCAGTAATAATTTCATCACAACTACTTAGAAAAAGACTTAATGTTATCCTATTAACAAATATTAATTGAGTTTATACGTATCAATTAATGGGTTTATGATTTATTTTTTAACAATGTTGTTTAATGAAGGAAAATGATCTGCAAGTGTACTTTTGAAATAAGTTTTAAAACTAGATCCTATAGTCTGACTTGAGATGGTGACTTCACTGGTAAAGGAAAGCTATGGTAATTCAAAGGTGAGATGCTAAGAAGGAAATGGTGATTTATGTGTCTGTTTGTGTTTAAACTTTGAAGGACAAAAAAATGTGTTTGAAGTTACTGTTTATAAAGTAGCTTTTTCACTAAACAAAATTTCTGGGGAAGAGGTTCTTGTAAATAGGATCTTAGGGTGGAAGGTTCTAGGGCACAGTTACAGTAGCTTTACCTTTTTGTTATTTCACCTCGTGATTCCTAGTAAAAGGACATAACAATAGTTATTAAAAAATATAAAATGACCTACAAAACTAAACTCACCCAGAGGTTGACCTATCTGTATAAAAGTTCTAACGAAATATAAAGGTAAAGGATTGCTACAACACCCACCCCAACACTTTAGGACGGTTTCCACAGTTGACCTAAGAGTTAGACTTAAAAGTGAAACAAACACATTCACACTTTCTTTCATTTCTCTAATGATCAATTCATTCTTGATCCAACATGTGTTACATGTTTTTGGTGAATTTATAGAATACCCTTATTATCAAGTTCATTACAAACTCAATCCTCAACTTTTTATATAAAATTTATTTAAATCATCATTAACTAAATATGTTAATATTGAACATTTCTCATTGACTATAACTAATAGATTAAATTAGTATTACAATAAATTTTAGAGATTAAAATAATTAGTTATTATTTAACTAAACTACGTCATTTTATAAATTTAAAAAATTATTGATATTTAAACTAACTTTTATTATTAATAAAAATTTATAAAATAGTTTATAAATTGGTATCTAATTATCATTAGTTACCAAAATTTTAGTTATTTATTATTTTATATTCTAAATTAGTCTCTATTAGTCTTTTAGAGACTAATTAGAATATAAAATATTAGTAGCTAAATCTTGAGTAATTCATTTAGATATTAATTTAGAAATTATTTTATAAATTTTTACTAATATTAGAAATCACTTTAGATATGAATGTTTTTTTAGTCTCTAAATTAGTATATAATTTAATTAATATAACGATTAATTTTTGAATGAGGAAGGAGAATATGAAGGGGAAAAAAGAAGAAGGAGGGATTGAATACTGAGAGTGTAATAATGAGGGTGTGCATGGAGAATTGGTGGAAGTGTAGAAGAATGTTAGTATAGTACTAAAAGAAAAGAGATTTGGTTAGATGGTAGGTGCATGTTAGGTATTTATGCTAACGTCATAAGACATTCCACCTAGGTTTGGTTTGGTTTGGAGGGATCTTAAATAACTATATCTTATAAACTTTAGAATGTTTTCTAGTAACAACTTTCCTATGCTACTATAGGGTGGCAAAGTGGGGCGAGCTGACATTTTCAACCCGCTGATCCGTATTAGCCCGTCCCGCATAATCTGCGGTCCGCGCAGGCCAACAGCGGGGCGGGACGGGTTGGCCCGCTAGCCCGTAAAAAAAAATAAAAAAATAAATAATTGACTTGACTTGTTAGAATATAACTTTTTTTGTTCATCAATTCTTAAAATTTATTCTATAGTGGTTCATTACATTACAACACTAAGGGTTCTAATTAAATTCAGTGTGATTAAACTATTTTTTACAAAATTTGAAAGTTTCTTTTAAGTGATCATCCCTTTATATTGAGACAATGATTTAATAAGACATACAGTTAATTTTATATTTTGTGAGCACATGAAACACGGGAATCAATTTCATTAAAAAAAAACTTTCTCTATTAAGTAACTGGTATAGACATATACATAAATTTTATATCCTGAATCTTTTGTTGCATTTGTTCTAAGCTTGGTTTCATGAACATTGGTTTCCAACCTCTCAGTAGGATTAGACAATAAACTTATAAAAAGAATATAATAAATCATTAATTTTGCAATCTTTTTTTTTTCTTTTAGATGTTTCTGCAACACTCAATTGTTTTTTCTTCTACGTTAAAAAAAAAAAGGGTCGGCTCGCAAGCCCGCGGGGCGAGTCATGAAAACCAACCCGCATTTTGTATGCTGGGCGGGCCTATGCGGGGCGGGCTGGCCCGCTTTGCCACCCCTATGCTACTATACCCCATCATTTATTATTCTATCAACTAAGCTTTTCACTCACGCCGCTTTTTTTATTTCTATATAAATTATTCAAACTATATCAATGTAATTTCTTTTCTTGTCATACATTATATTTTTCATTATTAAAATAAAGATTTAATTATAATTTTAGTTCATTTGCCGCTTTGATGTATTATCATTAGATATTGATCCTTTGCTTTGTATGTTTTTTATTAAAAATAAGTGATTTATGTTAGGTTGAATAGGTGATTCCTTCTGCATTTTGTGAGAGACTGTTGTTGTTATTTGAACTGTTGTGAACTTTCTGTCCAAAATGTATAAGTGTTGGACCACTCCTAAAATAGTTATTTTTGTTTTCTTGCTGATAAAAAAAATCATTGTTCAAATTAAATGTAACATATAAAAAGGTTATAAATCATGAGAAGTTATAAGAATGTCTAGAGGTATTAATGGTGTTGAGTGGATAATTAACTCAGGATATTCATTTCATATAACTCTTAATTGTGTATGGTTTAAGGTTGGGTCTCATTCGATCTAAAAAATGGGTCATCATGGATTTGAGACCTTGACCCACCAGATAGTTTATAATAATCTAGTTACTTTTTTATTTTTTAATAATAAATACACACATACTTAATTAGGTAGAAAAAAATTAAGTCTTTTAACTCGTTTAATGTTTCTAATTGAATAAATTAAGAATATTATTAGTTATACATGTTAAATTACTCTGTTACAATCAATAACTAAAACTTATATCGTAAATTTTAATAATTTAAATTACAATAATATTACAAATTTTTATTATTTAAAAATAAAATAAAATAAATAATCCTTTAAATTATTTTATTTTATTTTAATTAAAAAATGTCTAACTTCATAATCTATGTAATATTTTTAAAATTTGTTAGTGTTTGTTATTTTGATATGTTAATTTGAACATGACTTATTAGACTTTATCCACTTTTCACATGAGCTCTACAAAATTTGGTTGGGAATTACTAAAGTATGGTCATTATCATTGAGTTGTGTTAGTGGTGAGATGAAACCACTTAATATTGACATTAATGTTGGTGTGTCCTTTGGACTAAATCTTGAACCTTTTAGCAATTCTATGTGGCTCACGAGAAGATTTTTATCAAAATGAGTATGAGAGGAACATCATATCATAGGATATATTGCATTATAATATCCTTAACATGGAAGCATTGAGATAAAAGATATTTTCTTGACTTCAATGAAATTATGTCACTTTAAGTTCAATTGACTTTTGGTGTCAAGGTTATAACAAATACTTAGGGATCAATTAAGAAACTAATTTAAGCTATAATTAAAGTTATTGTTGACGAATACAAAAATATTGTTTGAATGTTGGCATAGACAACTTAGACACATAATAAAACTCTTCCTTATTATCTTGAGGGAGTTATTGGAAGCTTGACCAGACCATGAAAAAGCACAATTTGAATGTTGGCATATGACTATTTTTAAATCAATAAATACATTTTGAATTGTGTATTAATTCTAAAATGTATTTTCGAATTTAATAACACTAGAATACAATTTGTAATTTATACGAAAACACATCCTATAATACACAATTCATAATATATATACATTTTGAATTGTGATTTTAGAATATATTTCTAGATATAAAAATATATTTCTGAATATACAATCTAATAAATATATATATATATATATATATATAATTGTACATTTTTAAATTATGTATTTTAGAATGTATTTATAGATGAAAACTTTTGAAAAAATGAAAACCACATAAACACAACACTTACCTCCTTCAATGAGCGAATGAGTGTGGTGGTGGTGCTACAAACAAACGTAGTCATTAACGGCACTGGCCACTTCAATTCTGATAGATTTAATATAAATATAAGGGGTATGTTGGTCCTTTCACACATAATATGGGGTTGTAGTTAAAATTTATTGTGATGCATAGAGCCTCCGTTTGGAGATTGTTAAGCTATCCAGTATAATGGTTTTCCCATGTTATTGGGCCCAACGCTATTTTAAAAAGGGAGATTACTTTCTGCATTCTCTTAATTTCCTTTTACACCCTCATGAATATGAAAATTCCCATTTCTAATTTATGAAATCCATAAGTATTTTTTACTTTTGGATTATGCAATTAGAAAGATTTTTTTACTCTTAGATCTGATGGTATTTTTTACTTTTAAATTATACAATTCAAAAGTCATTTTTTATATGAAAAAAAGTTTTGAATTACATAATTTGCAAGTCAGTTTTAACTTTTGAATTACACAATTCAAAAATTTATTTTACTTTGTATAAAAAAAACTTCTGAATTCCACACAAAAAAAATTTGAGATTGAATAATCTGAAAATCTACTTAATTGCACAATCTAGAACACTTAGGGTGACGGCAACAACAAGAAAGCAATGATGGTGGTAGTTATTGTCTTTAACCACCCTACAGGGTGCACATGGAAACTACGGGTTGCAGAAAGAAATGGGCTTAAGAAAGATATTTCTTGTACTTTTTGTTTCGTTTCTTATGTCATCTTCTTACAAATGAAGTTTGAATTTATTTTTAATTTCACTATCGCATTATTATTAAAATTTTGTAATAATTTTTGCTTAGTATGAGGTTCTTACGGGTCTAAGATCCTACTTTAATATTTTTTATTTAAAATTTGTTGAGAAGAATTGTTTTTAAGATATAAATAATTACTTATTCTCATTTCCAAACTTGTCTTTCACTTGTGTCGCTTAGAGAATTATTAATACGATTATTTAGTGCAGTAGTAACAGTCAAAAGCAACACGCTACACATTTTGAACTGCCTTTATTAAGTTCCAACTCCATCGTGTATATTTGGCTCATATACTTTCGTCTCTTCAACTCAATTTCTATTAAACTTATATTTACTCAATTTTACTTTTTCAATTAAATAACTGTCCTTTAAATACGTGGTCTAAATATTATCTTTTCCCATAACTTTATTTATTTTTGTTTTCAGATTTAAAAAACATGAGATTTTATAATTAATATAAAAACATTGTGTCTCTATTCTACATCATCATCTATAATGATCAAGGATCAATTATTGATGGACCATCCTTGTTATTCAACATATTTTAAATAAAAACAATAAAAATTCTTCATTTTACGTTATCAATAAAATATCTCACATTTTTTAACACATAAAAACAAAATAACAGAATATATCACAGTTAAGTTACTCAATTAACAAAATTAAATAATTACTCAATTAACAATAAAATTAAATGATAAAGACTCAATTGAAAAATATAATTTTTTTAAATAGTAAAAAAATAAATAATAGAAAGTCAATAAAAAATCCTCAATGGACTTAATTAAGTAATTTGAAATTGTTGAGTCTTTTGTATCGCTTCACATTCATGTTTTTCCATCAATTAATCAGTAAAAAACGCAGAGCTACTGTTTTGGTTGGAAAAAGTTGCGTGGAAGACAGCCCCCAATTAAAATAGGCATGGACCTTATTGTAAGGGATGAGAGAAGATAAAAAATACCAAACTGAATCACTAATTTTGAGAGGATATGGATATCATTTGAGGATCTCGAAATTCCCAAGTCACACCTAAAAATCCCATTTTAAGAATTTCATTATCCACGCAACAAAAATCATTCAATTCAAAATCAAGCACTTAGAGGCACAGAAACTCGATTTCTGCGAGGTCTCTTTACCGCACACAACTACAGCTAAACTTGGTTGAATAATTAAACCAAATATCAGGATATCAAATGTCATTTTGAAGCGTAAAATACAAATTCAATATCAAGAGTAATACATTAGATAAAACATCTCAACACAATTTACACATTAATCTCAATTCTCAACCTCACCAGCAAAGAAAAACACTACCTCAGGTACAGTCAATCACTCTGGTAAAAATTCTAATTTGACCAAATGTCAATGTTTACAAGAGCATCACGAATGCATTCTATCAAGAAACCACATTCAAACACTATTCCTACCACAAGGTCTCACAAACCCACTCCATCCAAAACACCGCGAGGCATATTATATAAGATCAGCAACATTCATGGGCATTTCATCAATCTGAGTACTGTAGTATTGCTCAATGTCTCTCAAGATCTTGATGTCATCACTCTTCACAAAATTTATCGCAACACCCTGCAAACCATGATTGGACAATTATAAGTAACATATATATAGGACAGACAAGAGTCAATGGCAAAAAGAACATGCAACAAATGGAAGCAAAGAACACCAGGACCACCAAACAGAGAATCTCTCAAAATTGTTCTAGAGTGCAAAACAAAGTTTTTCATATGAAAATTAAACTAAACAAACAACTATTTAGACATTCCCAATACCTTTCGTCCAAAACGTCCAGAGCGACCAATTCGATGAATGTAAAGCTCTCGATTGTTTGGAAGGTCATAATTGATAACTAGAGACACCTGATAACAAGTAAATGCATGAAAAAATCAGCAATTAAATCCTCTGTCGTGTAGATACAGTTCAACACTAATTAAGAAAAGAATTTCTCAATATAATTTCATTCGATATTGGTGAACTTGGTTATCAGAAAACTCCATTCAATTGCATTTCTTAAGAACAAAAACAAATAGCCAATATAAGCAACCAAGAATAGGCTTATTGACTCATGACATATTATCACATACCCCACACATTGTATCGGATAATATTAATGATGTGAATTTATCTTAATCTACAGATGAAACAAAGGAAAGTAAACACAAGAAAGACCAGCACCACAACTTGCCTGCTGTACATCAAGACCACGGGCCCAAACATCAGTTGTTATTAGTACCCGAGTTGTTCCAGCACGGAATTCTCCCATAATAGCATCTCTTTCTTTCTGAGGCATGTCACCATGCATAGATGAGACTGTGAAATTATTGTTACGCATTTTTTCAGTTAACCAGTCCACCTGTACCAAGTGGATACAAATATTAACATGACAGAAACTACCATAACAAGCAAACAGACGGATGGTATATACAATCTAAAAATCAATTATTTGCAGTGTGTTTGAAGTGATGGCCTATCGTAGTAGGAATGTTTTAACAGTTTTCGTGTACCTTCCGCTTAGTGTTACAGAATATAACAGCTTGAGTGATTGTGAGGGTATCATACAGATCACACAGGGTATCAAACTTCCATTCCTCCCTTTCAACTGCAACAAAAAATTGCTTGATGCCCTGTAATTGTAGAGTGGGGCAATTGCATCAATATCCATTTAAAAATCAAACATCAATAAGAATATGAAAACAATTGCTTACCTCCAATGTCAATTCATCACGTTTTACAAGGATCCTTACAGGATCGGTCATGAATTTGTTTGTCATTTCCAGTATTTCATGAGGAAGGGTAGCAGAAATCAAGCAAACCTACACAGTAAAAACTCGGTTATTCAAAGACTACAATATACTTCATAATATTAATCAGGCTTCAAAAGAATCCAAACAACAATGATCCACAAGAATGCAGTTTGAGCAATATGAAAATGCATCACTTCAGTAACCAAGACTAGGGACCCCAAAGATGCATCCAATTAAATTATAAATAAACCTCAAAAGTAAAGTTTAGAGTTAACTGGTCCAAAATGCTTCAACAGCTCCTCACCTATCTACTTAATTTAATAATGGTGCAACAATCAAGTGATTACTGCTGGCCGCTTATTGTGATGAAAAGCAGAAGTCCCATTATTTAGTTATTGACTTAAATTTTAACGTCATTGATTTTAGGTACATAGTTTTTAATGAATTGAAAATTTGAACCAACTTAAAATTATACACAAACAAAACTTCAAAAAAGAGGTCAACCCCATTCTCCATTTATCCTTGAATTATGGCCACAGATTTTTTCTCAATCAATGTGACACCTTCAGATGATGTCAACCATGAGTTTTCTAACAGGCATTGATTAACAGCACACATCCCATATCCCTATTTGACAGCAAAGTTGTTCTGAATTGGAATTCTGGTCTTTGCTTCAATGTCATTTTTTTGCATTGTCATTCCTTAAGTTATAGTCAAGCAACTTAGGGTGTGGTTGACTAAAAGATATGAACTTGTTCAACAAGCTTTTATCACATAAGAACTAGTCATAAATTTGATCTTGAACAAAATCACTATTTGTTATTCTTCTCGGGTAAACTTGTGCCCAAAATTAATACTACTACTATGCACCTTAACAATTAAGATTTCAAATTGCAGAAATTTGATTCCAAAATTAAAATACATTAATAGAAAAAGGGAAACAAAACCTGAAGGTCAGGTGGGAGATATCTATACACGTCATAAATTTGATCCTTAAATCCTCTGCTCAACATCTCATCAGATTCGTCCTGTTGCCAAAAGGAAAAAATATATGAAAATCCTAGACACATGAAAACAAAAAGAAATATGAAACCAACTATTCACAAGTGGAAGCAAAGAACTCACAAGAACTAGCATCTTGATAGCCCTTGTGCGCAATGTTCTCCTTTTGATCATGTCACAGACTCGGCCAGGAGTTCCAGACACCACATGAACTCCATACTCAAGTTTCCTAATATCTTCACCCACACTTTTACCTCCAATGCAAGCATGTGCTTGTATGTTAATGAAATCTCCAATAGCCAATATGACCTTCTCAGTCTGTGAGGCCAGTTCCCTTGTTGGAGATAATATCAAGGCCTGAACTCTGTCAAAAATTACAAACAATGACCCTAAATAAATACTCAGTAAACATATTCTAAAAGAATATACACTCAGTCAGAAGTAAACCACAAACACACACACAACTTTAACAATACATTCTAAGGTAGGTTGGGTTAAGTTGTTACTCAATCTTCTCAGAATGAATAATTCAAACAGCCTATCAATTCATTCTTAAGAATACAAATCTTAATTTTCAGAATATTTACTGAAACTAAAAAATTAACCCTCTAGCCTAACCAAAGTATCTTGGGCAAGCTTTTAAAAAATAAGCCCCCACAGACAACCACAGTTTTAATCACAACTAGGTTTCTGCCGTCTGTGACTGCAATGCATAGGCAGCCGTTTCCAACAATTTCAAAATGAATCCGCAATTTCAAATCTCGAACCCTCTCTCCACACCGCACTTATACCCATTGTTCCAGGAATATCAAAACCGGTGACGAAACATCGAAACAAAACCTCTCCACACACCGCGCCGCTAAAAAACCCTAACCTAAAAATTCAAACTCTGACAACAACAATAAGAGGGAAAATAAAACAGAAGAAACGAAGGTTACTTACTCTCTAACGGAGGTATCGACGACTTGGCAAACGGTGAGGGCAATCATGGAGGTTTTGCCAGTTCCGGATTGGGCCTGGGCGATGACGTCACGGCCCTGGATGATTGGCGTGACCGCCCGTTGCTGTATAGCAGAGGGCTTCTCGAAGCCGTACTGGTAGATTCCACGGAGCAGATCGTCCTTAATCCCCATCTCCTCGAAGCTCGCAATCGCCTTCACACCTTCCGTCGTCTCGAAGTCCATATCATCCGCCGCATTCACCGCCCTCCGCCGGTTCGCCGGCACCACCGACGTCGTTGCCATCGCCCGCCGCCGCACTACGAATCGGTTTTGGTTGAAGAGAGTGGAAGGAGGCAACGAATTTGGGAGATTAGTTCACTGTGCTGCGAGCCCTAAAACAGGTTGAACAGTATATTATACATACAAATGCGTGTGGGGCCCATAACATAACGTAACCTTTTGTTGGGTCTGTTTTACCTTTATCCTCAGTTCCACGTCAACATGTTACGCTAAATGTGATGATTATATATAACCCTTTTTAAGTTAACTCGATTACTTTCACTAATTTTTCAAAGGTTCAATTTAAATTTAGAGGAGCATTTTTTATTTTCAAAATTAAAAAAAAAATCTACATACTAAAACTTGTTATTGTTTTTAAAACAAATTAAACTAAATACACCGAATTAATAAAAAATAGTTATTTCTGTCAAAAAGTTTAATCAACAGTAAATATTAACAAGATATGGCATGATAAAATAACGGTGAATTTTAATTTTATCTCATTTAAGTTTGCATTAGATAATAAATTAATAATATTATAAAAATGTTTAAATAATAATAATTTATATTTGAATATTTTAATTAATAAAATAATTTAAATATGCATATCAGTGCTTTTTTAAATATAAAATTTAATATTTAAATAAATTCTAAATGTTAAATAAAATACTTTAAATTTTGAGTATTATAATATATATAAATATATATATATATCATTGTTTTATCTAATTGATCACGTATATTATACATATATATAATATATAAATGAGGAATTAGATACAACAATGATAATATATCTTATTAGTGTAACAAAACTGACCTAATTACAATGTTAATAAATCAAATTTTTCTTAGTAATTTTTTTATATAATTTATAAAAGTGAACAATTTTGTTTAGATGTGAATTTATAATTGAGGGACATTATTAAAAACATTTATACTAAATACATATTAAACGGGACTTTTTGTTAAAAAGGAGAAACATAATTTCTCAAAATTAGTGTATTTAACATTTTTTACATTTTCTTGGGTTATATAAGTTTTTTTTAGAATTTTGTAGAATTGGGATTACTATAATTTTTCTTTTAGATTTAAGAAAAGATTTTTAAAAAATCAGTCAACCACGGTCTTATTGATTATAATTAATTTTTCTAAATATTTTAACGCACTTAAATTTCTGGAAAAATCTTATGAAAATGTTAAAATATATCTATATTTTCATTTTTCATGCATGAATATGTTATTACCAAATTAATTTTATACTTGTAATTTATTTAATAGACTTAATTTCACTATTAATTTTGGAATTTAACACTTGCCCAATTTTCTCTATTTGTGTTATATGTATGATTTTCTTTCATGTTATCAAGTTTAATTGTAGGAATTATATCACTAGTCTTATGTTATGAAGTTACAAAAATGAAAAACATTAAGATTAAGATTAGAATCAATCTTTGATTGGTATGGAATTCTAAGTACAAAATAAAAAATTGTTAATAAAATAAATTTATTTATTTAAGAAATAATTTTAAGAGGCTCATAATATCATAGATAAAGTATTAGGAGGTGTTTAAGTTGTTTTTACTCAATGAAAGATGACTAATAAAAAACTTCATTTCTTCTCAAGCTTCTATAGTAAGATGAATATTTCATTACTTGACCTAAAAGCTTGAAGTCTAAGGTGTTGTATGTGGTCCCTTCCTATTAAAGATAGGAACATGATTCAAACTTAGACTCTATTTTTGGTTAAAGTTACAACCTACTTTCAAATAATTGGCTACTAACTTAGTAAGCCAAGGTGTGAATGTTTCCAATATGTTAATCTTTCTTATATGTGATGGGATGGAATTATATAGACTTCACAATTGATTCATTTAATAGAGAAGTCATTCAAATTATCCATAAACTCCCAGGTTTTCTCCAACAATATTTATTCTTCCAAAATTCATACTTTTTTTTAATGTGCTTCGGTGTTACCATAAAAAAAAATACGTTAGAGACAAGTATTTATGATTTTCCTATATGGTTTATGATGTATTTTTTAGTGGCATTTCACATTATTTCTTTTTATATTACTGCAATAAATAAATATGTTTAATATCTCTTAGAGTTTATTTTTTCAGTCCTCTAATTTTAAGAATATAAATCACTTTGGTCATTTATATTGTCTAATATTCATCAAAGATTGCTATCAAATATTGTTTTCTTTGCTGATAATTTTTTTTTAATAGTTTGTTTATATTTTAAATAATCAAGTTAATATGAGAAATGTAACTTATGTGTCCTTAATCTTACTACAGTAATTTGTAGAATGATTTACAAAGTTAGTTTATATATAAATATTTATTTTAAGTGTAAGATGGTTCGATTTGAGTTATAGTTTTCAATTTTCTCTATAATTCTTTGAGAAGGATAAACTTGCTGAATTGCTGACATGGATTAAAGTTTTAAAAGTTCCCTTCTTTATTTTCATTCTTGTTCTTTAATTGTTTGGGGTGTTCTTGAATTGTGTCAATTGAGTAACTTGTGTTAAATCCATAACAAACTGATGTGATGAGTGCAAAACGATTCAACTATGTCTTCTACAAAAGTACAAAGTTGAGAAGTTCATTAAAAACAATGATTTTGGATTATGGTAATTAATGATGTGCATTTTTCTCGTTCAACATACAAAAGTACAAAGTTGAGAAGTTCATTAAAAACAACAATTTTGGATTATGGTAATTAATGATGTGCATTTTTTTCGTTCAACAATGTCTTCTACAAGTGTAGAAGGTGAAACCAAGCTTGATGTTGCTTGATTGAGAAGTGTAATAAAATACGATTGGATAAGGCTCCTTAGTCTTGGTTTTAAGGTGTTGTTGAAGGATTTTTTTTGTGTGGAGTTATAGATGAAGCTCAAAAGGTTGTACATGACGAACTTTTTAATGAATAATTTGTATCTAAAGCAAGTATTGTGTTTACGTAAGATGAGTAGTGAAAAGTCAATTAGTAAACAAGTACATGAGTTCAATAAAATGATTCTCGATCTGAAAAATATCATTGTGCATATTGACAATGAAGATAAAATATTATTTTTGTTATGATTGGTGTCTAAGACACATGACTATTTTAAAGGAATTTTATTGTATGGAAGAGATGTTATTTCTCTTAAAGAAGTTCATATTTATCTAACTTTGAAAAAACAAAACGAGAAGTTTAAGGTAAAGCAATTTGAAAAAATTGATGGACTAATAGCAATGGGTAGGATGTTAAAGAATGAGAACAATAATAAGAAAATGTATAAGTTTAAACAAAGGAATGGTGGAGGTAACATTTTGAACATTATATGCTACCATTGTAAGAAGGAATGTCATACAAGAAGGTGTTGTCTTGGTAGGTAGAAGAAAGTTGACAACTTCTCATATCATTTAGATATGGTGATGCAACTTTGGTAGAAGAAGATTATGAGTAATAAAAAGTTCTTATGGTGTCTAGTGATGTTGATGATTTTGAGTGGATGGGTGTTCATTCCACATGACTTGTAATAGTTTGTGGTTCTATGAGTTTATAAAATTTAAAGAATGATTTGTTCTCCGTAGAGCTAACAAATCCTTTAAAATCATTGTTATTAGAACCTTAAACTTCAATTTGCATGATGGAACTCAAAAGTTGTTGGACGAAGTTGGTATATGCCTAACTTGAATAGGAATTTGAAATCCCTTATGTTGTATTATTTTTTCATATGTACCGTTTGCAAAAATGGGAGGAAAGAAAGAGGAAATTGGTGCCCCTTCCATGAAGAGTTGAAATAGGAATAAAGACAAATGACAAAATGGATTTTGCTACTTTAGTATTGTGCAATTGTAATATTGAGAATTAGCCAATGAAAAAATTGTAATTTTTAAATTGGTTTAGTAAGCCATATAATTTTTCAATTAGAAGATCTATTTTTTTTGAATAATTTGATCTAATTACTTTGATTGAAAATTAATCCATAATCATTATTATTATTGAATGAGTTCATAATTCAATAACACCTTTTTAAAACGGTGATGGATAAAAAAAAATGTTTAGAGACATGTTTGATGTTCCATTAATGAAATAAGTCAAAAGTTTTTGCTTTGTAAATATATTTTAAGAAATAAACTATTTAAATTTAAAATACTAAATAGTGTTTGTTATATACTATTTGTAGTTAAATTGTTTAGTAATTTTTTTTATTAATTTAAAAAATTACTTTGAACTAATATTAATTTGATATTAGTGATTTTTGATTTTATTTCCTTGTAAAATAAATATTAAAAAATTAAAATAAATTTTTATAGAAGTATAAAATTATATTAATATTCTTTGAATCCATTTAATTTTATGGAATATTATTAACAAAATAAATTTGAATATTACTTTCAAACTTATAAATTAATTACTCCATAATTTATCATTTTCAATTAATTACTTCATAAAACTAAAAGTTAATAAGATTATGATGATTATAGTATAACTACAAAATATGGAAAATGATCAAACCTTTATAAGGTTGGGATAGGTCAATCTTATTGCATTATCTCTAATGGTTGCCAGTGAAGTTTTAGAAAATAAGTTCACTGTCATTTACTATAACAAGTAAAGAAAAGACTAAATAATTAAATATCATTAAGGAGGAGATGAAATCACTTCATTAAATAATACCCAAAGTTTGATATGTAGACCTGTTGGTTCTATATTGGTATTTGTAAATAATTTTCAAACGAAATGATAAAATTATGGGAATTGATTAATGATGATTCAATTCAAGATTAATAGTTAGATGTTTAACTAAATGAAAAATATTCATTATAATGATGTATTTTCTCTAATAGTGAAACACAACTCTATTAGGATTTGTTAGCTATGATTTTTAAGCTTAATCTTGAGTTGGAATAAATGGATGTTGAGATGATTTCTATGTATGGAGATCTCGATGAGACCATCTATGTGAAGTAATCATAAGAATTTTTAGGTATAAGGTAAAAAGAATTATGTTCATAAATTAAATAGATGCTTGTATGACTTGAAATAGTCTCCAATAAAATGGAACATGCGTTTTGATTAATTCACTGTTTCATGAGGTGTAAGTATGACAATTGTGTTTACTTTTAACTTTTTCATATAAAATGTTCATTAACTTTTGGTACTTTTCACTTTAATACTTTTCAAATTTGGTATGCCTTGCAAGTAGATAGATTTTGTCCTAAGGGTCATTTGATCAACACCTTTCAAATGCAAAACTTTTGGTACATTTTTTTAATTGTGTTTAGTTGAATGCTTACTTTACCAATTAATCCAAGATTTCAAGTTAAAAGAGCACAACACTTGCACCTCTACTTTTGAATACTTTATCACAAAATCTTATTTCACAAATGTTCAACAAGAAATTATCATACAATTTCAAGATAACCAAAAGAAAAAACTTACAAGAAAGACATCTAGTTCAAAGAAAGAAAGATAAGAATTAAAGTAAGGTATGCTATTGACTAAAAAGAATGTTTCTTGAAACTTTGTTCCAATAATTTTCAAATAACTAATACTTACACTTTCTTTGTACAATAATATTCAACAAAGACACTGAGTTTTGCGTACTTGATTTTGCAAGCAAATGAACAACTAAAAAAAATTGAACCAAAAACATGCCAATGTTGAATTACCAAATAAAGTGGAAAAAAGTTATGGTTGCTAACCTTTTAGAGACCAAACTTACAATGAATTAGTGACGAATTTGGAGGATTAGTAACAAATTTTTGGATGCACCTCTTCTTGTGATTGATTTTAGATTCTTGGAGTTTTTGGAATTGTGATGCATTTGGAGAGACTTAGAATTACCCAAACTTTGTTACCACTTGATGGAGACCTCATCAAGACTCACAAGAAAGTGATGGAATGTCCAAATAAACTTCAAAAGCATAGATAGATCAATACAAATTGTTTTGCTTATTAACTAGTTTCTTGACTTGATTTTTGGTGTTACTATGCGGGTTACGATTTAATTTATATGGAACCAGGTGTGATGGATGAACCTAAATGGATGTGGGAAATTTTCTAGGAATCTTGGATCAATCTTTATAAAGTTCTCGAGAAAACTCAAGAACAAAGTTGTTATAACTATATTAAAGTGTGTACGGGTTCTTTGTTGGAAAGTGATTGCATTTTTGTTGTTCTTTTTTGATATGTTTTGTTTTAATTGTGTAATAGAAGGGTTAGGAAGTCTTGGTTGGAATATGGGTGGTTATTGGCTTGAGAATTATATTGTGGTTCTTGGATAAAATATAGTTTGATTATTAAATGAAAATTGATGGTGGTGTGTAAGGAAGTTGTTGGTTTTGTGTGTGCTTTTGGCTAACAGTGGTGTTAGATAAGTGATGGATGTTGAAAGCATAAATAACACAAACTATAGAAAGATTAGAATAAAAAAAACTTGTGACAATGAAAATAATGGACAAGGAAATGATGGAAACTTATTTAGGTTGAATGTAAATAACTCCTTAGAGTGTGAAGAGCCTTTGACTCTTGATTCACACTCTTGAATATGACACACCAAGAAAGACAACAAGAGGAAAAAACCACTTAAGAAAACTTGACTAAGATAAAACTTACCTCACAAAGAACACAAAAACCATCAAAAGCTCTCATCATATATTCACTTGAAAGGTAGGATGATCTACAATATTTACTCTGGTTTCTTATACATGCTAGAAGCCATGAACTAGCCTCCTTAAATGGAAGTGTGGGGGTTAACTATTATAACATATGATAGTTTATTCTAAGATAAAAAAAAACCCTAATAAGAATTAACCTCATCATATTGTGTATACAAAATGAAATCACCTTTCTATTATATTTTTATCCTTTCTAAAATTCTTAAAAATCTTTTTGATTTAGTAAAATCCCTCCATTAACTCCTTAATCTTCTATTAGTCATAAACTCATTAAAAACTTCATGAATTATTTGAATTTTCTCTTTTTCATTTCTCTCAACTCTTGATATATTATTTTTAGTTTTTTTTTATAATATTGGTGTCTCTAGTATATGATCTCATAATTTTTTTTCTTATCCCTCCTCTAAAAATACTTGTAGAAAAAAGTATATTTAAACAGACCCTAAAATTTACAACTAAACTAACATGCCAAATTTTAAATAGTTCATAAAACTAAACTAACAGACCCTAAAAAAATTACTTGGTTTATTATATGAAATTATTATCTTATTAAGATATTAAATAAATATACAAGTATATATAAAATGTTATATTAAAACAATGAATAGATTAACCTATTTCGGAAAAAAATTGACCTATCAGAATTTTTTCACAACCTTATTTAATTAAGTATGCTTCTAAATGTCTAAATTTAACATTTGTATTGAATAAACCACTTTAAATAGATTTTGCCATATCTTCTTCAGAATATCAGTTAAGAAAATAATTTTTTTTTTCTTGTATTATTTTCAATAATGATTTTTTTTTAATTTCTTGGGTCAGCGAGATCCCGTTTAAAATTCATCAAAGAAATTGGCAAGTTAATTAATTATATTGTAAAATTTTGATATAAAAAAGGTAAATGATCATATTTTTAGGAGTAATTTAATATTAAATTAAAAAAATTAGTTCTCATTATATTCTGCATCAATTCGTATGCATTTATTTCAAAGAATAAATCAGAAGTTTTATCCTTCAAAATTTAGTTTATTTATTTATTTAAAACCATTCATAACGAAATCAATTTTAAGAGTAAGATCAAGAAAATGTAGACACTGTTCCCATTCACATCCCACTTCTCTTTCATTCCACGTTTCAATCTCATACCCGAACACGTCTCTTGCACCTCCGTAGCTTCTTCTACTATCTCACTTCTCTTCTTCTCTCTCCCTTCTCCACACTCTCTTTCAGATTCTTTCTTTCAGGTATGTGAGTTCTTCTTCTGCCCTCCACTTTTCATGGGTCTGTGTCATCTTTCTGTAGTGCTGGGTTCTTCTTGTCTCCACCCTTAATTATCAATTTTACTTACTTGTTTGTTATGTGAATAATTTGATTGTTGGGGTTGTTAATGGTGGACCCTTTGAGCCAAAGTTTTCACATTTGAAGTTGTTTCTGTACATCCTTTGGACTGAGACTGCTTAGAATTCCAGAAATTGTGAGAAAAAGTTTGTTCCAATTGCATATCTGTTCTTGTACATGTGTGCAGATACTTGGCTCTTGTTGATAATTTTTTTTGTTATTCTCCTGTTGAATGGTTTGATAGAATAATAAGTGTTACAGGCTAGTATATTTATGTTACTACATACCATTATATTAAGTATAATGAGTGTATATTTGATTCACAAGGAAAGGAGAAAATAAGAGAAGTTTATGGGATAACTATTACATGTTGTATATTCTACTCTTATGAATACATTCATATAAAATGTTGTATCCTAAGATCTGAAATTGGCTTCTTGCATGGTCCGTCCCCTTGTTCATTCTGCTGAACTTTTGTTCTTTTGTAGCTTGTTTCTTTTCATAACTAGAATTTCCTAGGGCACAATTTATGTAGATGAGTATGCTTTTTTTTAGTGTGTAACTGAATTTACTGTGGTGGCGTTGTAGAAGAAGAAATTACTTGAGAATCACTGATTCTATTTATGCCATATGTTTTTTTTCCTGCTAATCACAGATATAATCAGTGTTACATAACCCATATTTCAGGTCCTCTTCTTGATACGGATGGCAGCATCATTGGCATCCCTTGGTGGGAGTGGTTTATACACACAGAGTAATAAAATAATTCTTGGCAAGGAAGTCAATGGAAGATATCTCTTCTCATCTCACAGGCTTTCATCATTGAATAAGGAATCGAAGACAACATCTGTCCAGGCATCATTGGATCAAAGAAAACATGAAGGAAGAAGAGGATTATTGAAATTGTTGAATGTCGGAGTTGGCTTACCTGTACTATTAGGAAGTGGGAAAGCTTATGCTGCTGATGAACAAGGGGCATCCTCCTCCAGAATGTCTTATTCTAGATTTCTTGAGTATTTGGACAAGGATAGAGTTAAAAAAGTGGATCTATATGAGAATGGAACCTCGGCTACCGTGGAGGCTGTATCTCCTGAGTTGGGTAATAGAGTGCAGCGAGTGCGTGTTCAACTTCCTGGACTTAGCCAAGAGCTCCTTCAGAAATTCAGGGAAAAGAACATTGACTTTGCAGCACATAATGGCCAAGAAGAGACAGGTTCTCCGTTAGCTAATCTGATTGGGAACCTGGCTTTCCCTCTAATTTTGATTGGAGGATTGTTCTTTCTCTCAAGACGATCATCAGGAGGAGTGGGAGGTCCTGGTGGGTCAGGCTTTCCTCTTGCTTTTGGTCAATCCAAAGCCAAGTTTCAAATGGAGCCTAATACTGGAGTGACATTTGACGATGTTGCTGGAGTGGATGAAGCCAAGCAGGATTTTATGGAGGTGGTGGAATTTCTTAAAAAGCCTGAGAGATTCACTGCTGTTGGGGCTCGCATACCAAAAGGTGTTCTTCTTGTTGGTCCTCCTGGAACTGGGAAGACACTTTTAGCAAAGGCTATTGCAGGTGAAGCAGGTGTCCCATTTTTTTCAATCTCAGGTTCTGAGTTTGTAGAGATGTTTGTTGGTGTTGGTGCTTCTCGAGTCCGCGATTTATTCAAGAAGGCCAAAGAGAATGCTCCATGCATTGTTTTTGTTGATGAAATTGATGCTGTTGGAAGGCAAAGGGGTACTGGAATTGGTGGAGGGAATGATGAAAGAGAACAGACCCTCAACCAACTTTTGACAGAAATGGATGGATTTGAGGGTAATACGGGTATCATTGTCATTGCAGCTACTAACAGGGCTGACATTCTTGATTCTGCATTGTTAAGGCCAGGCCGATTTGATAGACAGGTAAGGTTATATTAGCTAATGCTTAATTCACATTTGTGTGATCCAATCACTGAATGTAGTGCTTTTGCAGGTGACAGTTGATGTTCCAGATATTCGGGGAAGGACTGAAATTTTAAAAGTTCATGGTAGTAATAAAAAGTTTGAAGCTGACGTTTCACTTGAGGTAATTGCTATGAGAACACCTGGTTTTAGTGGGGCAGATCTGGCAAACCTTCTGAATGAAGCTGCTATATTGGCTGGTCGGCGTGGAAAGGCAGCTATTGCATCCAAAGAGATTGATGATTCTATTGATAGGATTGTGGCTGGAATGGAAGGAACAGTGATGACAGATGGGAAGAGCAAAAGCTTAGTGGCTTATCATGAAGTAGGGCATGCTATTTGTGGGTAAGCCAAAAATCAGGGTGTAGTTGTCTTTTGAGTAAATGTGTATGATAGCAATGAAAACAAGGTGCTATGCCTATATAAACTGGTGTTACATTTGTATATATTGTAGTTCTCATTATAGAAACTGTTATAACAAACAATAAAATTGTTCTCAAATATCTATCTGTACTTGCAGAACTTTGACTCCTGGTCATGATCCTGTACAAAAAGTAACCTTGGTTCCTCGCGGGCAAGCTCGAGGCCTTACCTGGTTTATTCCTGCTGATGACCCAACTCTGATCTCCAAGCAACAACTCTTCGCAAGAATTGTTGGTGGACTAGGTGGCAGAGCAGCAGAGGAAGTTATTTTTGGTGAGCCTGAGGTTACCACTGGAGCAGCTGGTGATTTGCAGCAAATAACCGGTTTGGCCAAACAGGTTGGTGTTCATGACTTCATTTTCTGTTGTGATGTATCACTTTTCACTTGTTCTCTTTTTTCATTTTTCTATTTTGCTTTTGGTGGGGACGGATGCTAGTAGTATTGTTTAGACTCTACAGAATTGGCAATGTAATCTGAATTTGGTTATACTTTATCAGTACATTCAGTATTTTATTTATGTAGCTCTAATGAATTGGTGAGAGCCGAATTAAGGACTTGTCAAAATATTTTTTTAATGCTTAAAACTCAATTTCTTTTGTCTTTAACTGAAAGAATGATATTTCTTCATTTGGGAGGATGAATTTTTAGTACTCATTGCCAAAATAATCTTTCTTATTCTCCTACCTTAGTCTTCAGATTACAACTTTATAACACCTGTTCATCTAAAAAATGTAAATGATACTGTTGCAGATGGTAACCACATTTGGAATGTCTGATATTGGTCCTTGGTCACTCATGGACTCATCGTCTCAAAGTGCAGATGTGATCATGAGAATGATGGCAAGAAATTCAATGTCAGAAAAGCTTGCTGAAGACATTGATGCTGCTGTAAAGAGAATTTCAGATGAAGCATATGAAATTGCATTGAGCCAAATAAGGAACAACCGAGAAGCAATTGATAAGATTGTGGAAGTTTTACTGGAGAAGGAGACAATGAGTGGAGATGAATTCCGAGCTCTCCTATCCGAGTTTGTTGAAATTCCTGCTGAAAATCGGGTCCCTCCTTCAATACCCTCACCAGTTACTGTTTGAATAGCCTATATGCCACTGCAATGTAGTGTAGCTTTCCGCATGCTGGATTTCTGGAATTGTGAAATATTTGTAATATACCATGAACTCCATTTTTTGTAATGAAAAAAGATCCTAGCTTGCTTCTGTACTTTTTCTTGTGTTGGCAACATAAAGTGTGTGTTTCTTCACAATTAGTACATAATGTAACCTTAGTAAATAGTAATAATATGATGACCCATTGTATCATTGTAACTAGTGATGTGCAATTTTTAGTTTGAGCCTAAAGGTGTTTTACACGAGTTAAAGAATGAAAAACTTAATATCTTGCTGGATGTCACAAAGGGTTTGTTAAATATGAGCTTAGGTAGCATAATGATATTTCAGAGTGATGAGGGTCTATTGAAGCAAATAATTGAATGATGACAAAAGGGTGGTTTAGCAGTGACTTTTTCTGTTCTCTGCATGATCTTGTTGGATATCCATGTCAGAGATGGTGCCAAATATTAGCTTAGTTACTATGATGACATTTGAAGTGAGCAGGGTTTAATAAAGTAAATAATGGAATGATTATGGTAAAAGTCAAAATATGGTGTAGCTGTGATATTTTGTGTCCCTCCATAACAGTTGGATTAATATAATTGATGTGTCATTATTGGAAAAGGGCAATGTTAAGTGATGTAACGTTTTGGATTGATTCCCCCTCTCTTATTTGATGTTTGATGTTTGATGTTTCATGATTGGTCTAGAGGCAGAGCAATGTCAGGTGATAGACAAAGTTTTTGGAAAAGGTCTTGCTATTTACATTTTCTTCTTCTTCTTCACTGTGTCTTATTTTTTGTTTTAAAAAAATTATCCTTTCTTTAGAAATTTGGTATCAGTCAAATGGGAGAGAGATGCATAGAAGAGAACAGCTAATAAATGTAGAAATCTCTTTAGTGTGGTTTATCCAAGAATTACAGATGAAGTTTTCAAATTTCATGAGATCAGTAAAAACAAAGATCTGAGCACGATCAAGAGAAAAAGAAGAAATTGTACAAGAAAATTGTTAAATAATAATAAGTGAGAATAAAAATGTTAAGTGTTTTTTTATATGTTTGGACACGGATTGCTTTTTAATTTGTTTTATTTAATTATCATTAAATTTAAATTTTATTTTAAATTACATTTTTTAATTTAAGAAATATCAATATGTAAGTTATTTATAAATTGAACGATTCATAAGTTTTTTCTATAAAAGCTAAGTTTTTTTTATAAATTTTTTCCTGTTATACATTACTATACAACTTGTCAGTTAAGTTGACATATTAAAAGAATATTCTTTTGTCTTCACATTATATGTCTTATTATTTTAATCATATCATAATTGGAAAGAACAAGAAATTTCTAATTAAATTCTAGATGAGTTTGGTCGTTTTGCTCTTAAATCGGTTATGACTTTTTTCTTGAAATTACGAGTTCCATGTAGTTGGGTAAATTCATTTGATCTTTATATATTTTGTCATCCAAAACTCTAACTCTGAAAAGTTGATGATATTCAGAATAAAAATTTGTATATATGGATATGCTTTCCTGAAAAGCACAATAAATCTATTTAACATTTTTTTAATATTTTAATGCTTCTAAAATAGTTATTTTTTATCTTTAAAATAGTTTTGAAATTTTGGCATAATCAATTGAAAAGCACAAAAATATATTTAAGTGTGAAGATGGTTGGTCACGTCTCAACAAGTATACGAATATTAAAATAAGTTGCTTCTAGGTTTTAGAGATGAAAAAGAAATCACTTAATTCATATTTTTTTTAAAGAGATTGGTGATTAGTATGTCGGAAATGATTCCTAGAAGTTAAGAGTTTAATAAATTACTCCTATAACAAAACCTAGTATAGACACAAATGATGATATTTACAAATAATTAATGTCACAATTATAAACTTGAGTTTGACTATGTACATAATTAACTTTATTTTTTGAGGTTGACCAAGCTTGAGTTACTATAAAAAAATGCTAATAATTAATAAACCAGTTTAACATTAATTTGTAAAATTGAGGCCCACCAACATAGTGCCACTTCCTAATTATTATTTAATAAAATTCACAATAAAATTTCTAAAGTTTTTACTCATTTCTTATTAAGCAAATAATTCAGTAGTTAATGATATAGGATTCATATATCCTATATCTGAACTTTTTTTAAAATCTTCATATATATGATTAAGATTGTGAGAATAAGTGCTTTGTATTATAATTATTTTTGCAAGGCATCTAAATTGATGTTATTATAGATATATTTCTAAAGAGGTTTAATAAATAATTGTAAACTTTTATATCTACACACAGTCATGATGAAAAGAATTCTTTTTTCCCATTATTGATGAAGTCAATTGATTAATTATTCAACAGAGAATCAATTAATACTTTTTTTATTTTAATAAAAAAAATGAACCAAGTTGGTCAATTAATACTTTTTTTTATTTTAATAAAAAAAATAAAGTGTCAATGCATAAAAATCTATTTATTTATAGGTTTTTGTTATTTAACATCTTACTATCAGTTTTTTATTTGATTTTATATGCTATTATTGTGTTATATTAATTTAGAATTTTATTTTATTTAATTTAATTTCTTCTGAGTTTGTATTTAAATATTACCTGTCAAATTAAGAAATCATAAACGGGCATTAATTTTTAAATATTATTCCCAGTGATGATCTAGGAAGGTTTCTCTTTTTATAATTTTATAATCAGATAGTTTAAAAAGATGTAGAGAAGGTGTTTGAGAAAAGAAAAATAAGAATAACCACGTTGAATTGACAGGAACACTTGGAATGATAATCATATATATCATTGACATGCTGCAGCAGTTATAGACAGCATTAACTTTTGTTCTTGGTTAGTGCATTACTGAGGATGCACCAATTAAAAAAACAATGATAAAACCAGGTTGGAATCGAAGTTATCCCATTCACATCCTTATCATATGGGGAATAAGATTTCAACAAAAGTAGTATGCATTCAATTAACACAAAGAAACAATCCAAAGAAACAAAAACAAGTGGCTCTACTGTGTCATGTATTTTCTCTCTCTTGGTCTGTAATTTTTTGTCTGTTATGGGACACTGACAGTGTACAGCCTTAACGTTACCCTTTTGGTTTTCTCTTCCCCACGACCTGGAACTATCTTGTGCTGGATACCTGATGAATCTGAGCTTGGTTTTTGGCTCTGTGGCTGACATCAAACTGCTACTAATACTGCTTCTGCTGAATACAAATACTGAGGTTGTCTAGTACCAGGTTTTTGTGACAGTCGAGGGGAGGTGAGGATTGGTTTTCACCAATTCTTTAGTTTTCAATTTTAAATTCGAGATTATTATGATTTTTGAGATTTATATTCTCATCTGATTAAGAATGGTTTCAGATAAAAGATTTGCCTTGACTAATTTGAATAATAGTGAGTTTGGCTGAAAAGCAACTGGTCAAAACTCAGATGCTGGTGTTTTTAGCATATCTGTTAATCTTTAATACAAACTTTTACCACACAAATTGCGTGAAACCACAATTCTAATGAGAATACCACCAAGAGCACTTAACTACCACAATTCTAATACAAACTTTTGGTGCTGTTAGTTTTATTCTTCTTATGTCTGTAGTTGGTTTGAATATGCTTTACTTTAGCCTGTGAAGGCTTGGCCGATGCAGATTATAGGTTGATTGAAATTGGGTTTGTAAATTTTTTTCCTTTCATAGATGGGATGGATGGTGTTGGAACCACTCATTGAAATAACCAACTTTGCTTGCTTTTCCAACTTTTATAGGTTAATTTGGATCCTTGGTTTGAGTAGGCATGGATTTCATCAGAGTTTACTTTCAACTATTGTGTGTGAGTGTTTGTTTAGGTACCTAACTATTTCACGTTTCTTTCAAGGATAGAGTAGCAGAGAAAGTTATTGAACTGAGCACTTAATGGCTTCAACTGAGTTTGATGAAGACGGTGATAACAGAGGCGGTATGTGGGTTTTGGAACAGAGGATTGACCAGCCAATGGATGAAGAAGCTGAACGGCTCAAAAACATGTACAGAGAAAAAGTATGCTCCTCTATTATTATATGTGTATATATTAACAACCATTCTTTGGCCCCCATTTGAGTTTAAGCTTTTGGGGGAGTTGGTCCTTTACATGGGTATTGAAGATTAAGCGATTGGGAATTAACAGAACTGGGAATTAACAGAACAAATTTTCAACAATTTTAACATGAAAAACTTTATCAAGTAAAAGATTTCCACAGTGAAAATATGATTACAAATGGTCTCTCTTTCTCAAGAAAATCTCATTTCTCTCAAATGACTCTCTCCAATTCTCACCAAGCTTAATAGAAGCACAACTTTTCTCTCTCTCGAAGAGAATTATAAGAATCCTCACCCTCTTTCATCTCTTTTTCATAGAAAATTCTTAACTACATGGAAATAGAATGAAATACTCTCCTTAGGTATAGGGGATATAGGGGATGAAAAAACCCTTAGTTCATGAAGAGATGCCACTCTTCATGATTTGTGAAGAATCGTAGCTTTCACAAAGAGATGTGATTTTTCATGAGAAATGCTTTATTAATGAGGAAGTCCTACGTAAGCAATTAGGTGGAAATGCAGTGGAGCAGCAAGGATTAGACTTCTGACCACTTGATGACAAAGGCTCTCCAGACAAGTTAGAACCAACTCTTCTCAAAATACATATCTAATGCTGAGTAGACTAAGAAATCCATATTTTTACATGTCTGTTGAGTGATTATAAGTTAAACTTTCAATCGGAATTTCTTCATTCTCTAATTCTCTTTTACAGTTTCTAAAGATATTATGCCAGCCATACAATTTGGTGTATAATTTGTTATTGTTATTGGTTTGATTTGTTCAGAAATTTTCTACACTGTTACTTCTGCGGCTTGCATATCAGAGTCTTGGTGTAGTCTATGGAGATTTGGGCACTTCCCCCTTGTACGTTTTCTATAATACATTTCCTCATGGAGTTGACAACCAGGAGCAAGTGATGGGAGCTCTTTCTTTGATTATATACTCTCTTACTCTGGTGCCGCTGCTCAAATATGTTCTTATTGTACTACGAGCTAATGATAATGGTCAAGGTATTTGTTTGATTTTGGTAATTAGTATATTCATGGTTGGACTAAGGAAATAGCTAAGCATACTAGTATTTCAACCTATGACATATTGAACGTGTATATATGTTGATACTGTTGTAAGGATTGAGACATCCCTGAACTGTGTCATTTTATTTTATTTATTCTTTGTTGATAAAACAGAAAAATCTGTTGATACTGTTGAACATCTATGGAGCAGGTGGAACATTGGCTCTTTATTCCTTGCTCTGTCGACATGCAAATATTAGAACCATTCCCAACCAGCATCGTACGGATGAAGAGCTAACAACATATAGTCGGTCTACCATCCGTGAAAAGTCATTTGCTGCAAAAACCAAGAGATGGTTAGAGGAACAAGCTTATTATAAAGATATCATTCTTATTCTTGCCCTTGTTGGTACCTGCATGGTGATTGGAGATGGTATTCTTACCCCAGCTATATCTGGTATGGCTTGTGTCTGATACTGATCTTCTTGTTCCTTTTTGTTTATGTTTCTGTGATGTGAATTTTCTGTTTACCCAAGTACTATATCTACCAACCGGTTTACATGCTTCTGCATTTTATATGTCAAAATGTGCAAATTTACCGAGCTGTGAAGGGAAACCATAAAGTCATTTTGAGGTGATAGAAAAGGACAGTGAGAAGAATATAATTTTGAAATTGGTAGTATTTTGAATGGCGTTATTGATTACTTGGTCCACTCAGCAAGAGATGTATTTATTCGAAAATGGCCTAGAATACAAGATCTTAGAACATCATTTGTAGCTTTTTCACTTTCATCCCCTTTAAAAATGGATTAATTAGAAATTAATTACATGTATGATGTATTGCTTAAGGCTGCAGATAAAATGATTCAGCTTTCAGTACACTTTATTTTCTGCTTTAGTATCATCTTAAATAACCCTTCAGTGAGTTCCAAATATTCATAACAAAATCTTGTGTTGCAGTTTTATCTGCGGTTGGTGGCATCAAGGTAAATCACGCAGATTTGAGTAACGGTACGGTCCTACACCTATAATGTAACACTGCATTTTTCTTCTGTTTCTATCTACCATTATCTGTGTTAAGTACTACAGTTTCAAATTCAACTATTTTATGTTTTTAGTCTTGAAAAGTTTATCTTTTTTTCTCATTTTTTCCTGAGTTGCAGAAGTAGTGGTGCTGGTTGCTGTTGTTATACTAGTTGGGTTATTCAGCATGCAACATTACGGAACAGATAGAGTTGGTTGGCTCTTCGCTCCAGTTGTCCTTCTTTGGTTTCTCCTAATTGGAGGCATAGGCATCTTCAACATCTGTAAATATGACAGCAGTGTTCTAAAAGCTTTTTCACCAGTGTATATATACCGCTATCTAAGACGAGGAGGTAAAGATGGTTGGACTTCCCTTGGTGGAATTTTGCTCAGCATAACAGGTACATTAACTTTTTTTTAATCAGCAAGAAACAATATATACATAATAATCATTTCAGGAGTGATCCAACCCATATAAAAAAACCTGAGACGACCTTACATCACAACACCTTCCAGGCAACTACTCAAAATTAACCTTGCCAAAAACCACAACTGCAAACAAGCTAAAGTGAAACAAGACAAACCAAAGGAACAAGACACCAATCAGAATAAGAAAAACAAGCAGAGGAAAATTTAGAAGTAATCCAAACATGTAAGAATTGTTAATTAAGTGAAGTGGACTCATGACTTGAGCTTGGTTATTTGTGATGATTTATTTCAGGGACAGAGGCTCTTTTTGCTGACTTAGCCCACTTTCCAGTCTCTTCTGTACAGATTGCATTTACTCTCCTAGTGTTTCCTTGCCTTCTTTTAGCCTACTCTGGACAAGCTGCTTACCTTATGCATAACTTGGACCATTCACAAGATGCGTTTTATCGTTCTATTCCAGGTTTGTTATAATTCTCACACTTTTTATTTTGATATTTCTACTTGTGATATGTGGTGTTTAGAATATGATCCACAGCCTTGTTGCTACACTCTTAGGATAAACCTCTTGGTGTGGAAGTTCCACTTTTCTTTCTCTTACAGATATTTTATGTTGACTGGTGTTAGAGATGTCATAAAAGTATGAAACCCCTTCAGTTTGTGGAGAAATTACGGTTATAGATTTTTTTCTTTGTTGTCAAGGGTTCTAGATTTGAAGGACCAGGTTGCTTATTGGTGTTATGATACTTGACTCGGTGTTTTGGAGATTATCAGATGATTTGGATACCTAGTGAGATGTCAATTACAGTTTACATATTATTTGGGAGTTTGAGGGTCCCAGTTAAGAACAAAGTTTAAGACTTCATAAAATTAAGGCTTTTGTTATAGAGTTTGGTTGCATTGATTATTATGAAACTTGAGAGATGGTTTTGTGCTTGATCATGTTAATAGTATAAGGAGAAATGTTAACAATTAATACACTTTTTTAATTTAAATTTTACTAAATTTACTGCAAATATAAAATTTAGTGGGTAGATTTTGATTATCCTTAATTCTGCAGACAAAATATACTGGCCAGTATTTGTTGTTGCAACAGCAGCAGCTATAGTTGCAAGCCAGGCCACAATATCTGCAACCTTCTCAATTATTAAGCAAGCCAATGCTCATGGATGTTTCCCGAGAATAAAAGTTGTTCATACATCAAAGAAGTTCCTTGGCCAGATATACATTCCAGATATCAATTGGATCCTTATGATTCTATGCATTGCTGTTACAGCTGGGTTTAAAAATCAGAGTCAAATTGGAAATGCATATGGTAAGTTATTCTTCCTTTGTTGAATGTTGTGAAGCATGCTTTTTCACCTTTCTCTTATAAGAAAAGGAAATTTACAAGGAAGGAGATAGAATGTACAATTTGGAGGAGGACATGAATTCCTTAGAAAGAGCAAAACAGGATAAAATGTACAACAGTGATTTTGATTCTTGTATCTTCCAAAAGGTGGTGAATTTAGTCCCTTGGTAGGTCCAATGTAGTATAGAATTAGGGCCTAAATACACTAGAAAATACGAGGACTGGAGGCACTGTTATAGAAATACAGAGACCAAATTTGACCAAGGGACTAAACACATACAAAGTGAAAAGAAAAAAAATTCAGTGAAGGATCCAATAAGATCTGATTCAAATCCAATATAGCACCATGTTTACATAAGAAATGTATTGAATCGATTCAATTACAACTTCGAATATGAAATTAAAAGGTATCAAATAGGAAATGATACTCTGAATCATCGAACTAGAATGAAATACACGATCAACCAACATTTCTCAAATTTGAAAAAGAGTCAGAAGGAATGGTTCGATCCTCTTATTTTGATTTCTCGAACGGACAGATCTATGAATTGGGATCCTAATGCATATAGATAGAAATGTTCCAATGGGAGCAAGAATTTCCAGGAACATTTGGACTATTTCATTTCTGAGCATAATAGCCTTCAAGTAGTGTTCGATCGATTACATATTAATCAATATTCGATTGATTGGTGGTTATAAACAAAAAAAGATTTGTGAAAGTCACTTTATTTATTTTTCTCCAAGTTACTTTTTTTTTTGCCCAAATTTCACATGAATGGGGATTCCCTATATCCTTTTTACATCAAAGGGTGTAAGAAGTAGTGCATATTATGCAATGATACTACATGCTTCCTTTAAATTGTGCAACCAATTATATAACAGCCATTGTAATTGCAGGTACTGCAGTTGTACTAGTGATGCTGGTTACAACATTGCTTATGATTTTAATCATGATATTAGTGTGGCGCTGCCATTGGATTCTGGTTGTGGTGTTCACTGGCTTATCACTGATTGTGGAATGCACATACTTCTCTGCTGTACTCTTCAAAGTTGATCAAGGTGGATGGGCTCCCCTTGCAATTGCTGGAGCATTTCTTCTGATCATGTATGTATGGCATTATGGCACAGTGAAACGCTATGAGTTTGAAATGCACAGTAAGGTGTCAATGACATGGATTCTTGGACTTGGACCAAGTTTAGGACTTGTTCGTGTACCAGGAATAGGCCTGGTATACACAGAGCTTGCAAGTGGAGTACCCCACATATTTTCTCACTTCATCACAAACCTACCAGCCATCCATTCTGTTGTTGTTTTTGTATGTGTGAAGTATCTTCCTGTCTACACTGTCCCAGAAGATGAAAGGTTCCTTGTCAAGAGAATTGGACCTAAGAACTTCCACATGTTTCGATGTGTGGCAAGGTACGGATACAAAGATTTGCACAAGAAAGATGAGGACTTCGAGAAAAAGCTTTTCCACAATCTTTTTGTGTTTGTTAAGCTGGAGTCTATGATGGAAGGATGCTCAGATTCAGATGACTACAGTTTATATGAACAACAAACTGAGAGAGAAGGCCTACTATTGAACAATAATGCAAACACAGCATCATTGAATATGGATCCAACAGTTTCATCTGTGGATTCTATAGTTTCAGTTACATCTCCATCTCACTTGAATGCTACTGTTAGGTCCTCTGGTCATGTAAGCAGCCAAACTGAGGTTGATGAAGTTGAGTTTTTAAACAGCTGCAGAGAGGCTGGGGTGGTTCACATACTCGGAAACACAGTTGTGAGGGCTAGTAGGGATTCAAGATTCTACAAGAAAATAGCTGTGGATTATGTATATGCATTTCTCAGGAAGATATGCAGAGAAAATAGTGTGATCTTCAATGTTCCTCATGAGAGTCTCTTAAATGTTGGTCAGGTTTTCTATGTATAGCCTCCTACCCTTCTCTTGGTAATTCTTGTGTGAACATAGTTTATGGGCATATTCGATCAAAAGCATGTGAAAATAAATAATAGTCATAAAAAATGTTAAAACATAAAATTGTTTTATTACTATTCAGAGGCTTTTTGGTTGACTGTGTTTGTAAATACTGTGCTCACACAAGAATTGTTCCTACTGGTCCAAAACCAGTAAGATTTATCATTTGTATCATTTTGTGCATGGTTGAGTTTAGTGTAGCTGCCATATGAACGATCCCTTGTGGTATGTATCATTCAATAGAGAATGTCTTCAAAGGAATGACTTTGGGTGGTTTCTTAGAAATCTGAAATTCATTATTCATTTGATGTTCCCAATGGCACACTAAGTTGTTCAACTCTTCTAACACTTTATGTTGCATTCACCATTTTCAAATGCTGGAATGTGTCACCAATCATTATTCTTTTTTTTTAATGAAACCAACATTAATTTTTAAGTACTAAAATACAACTTCCAGCATTACAAAATAAACTAATTTCATACTGATTAAAAATACAACTTAAATTCATTTAATATTTTTTATTTCACAGAATAAAGATATACATTTTTTAAATTATCGCAAGCATATTGATTAGAAATGATATCGTGTTTAAACATATGTTTTTGAAATAATAACATTAGATATAACCCAGTAAGAATTTGTTTATATTTAAGTATACTAACTAAATATAAAAAATGTGTGTACCGATACGTTAACTAATTTAAGATTTTTTTCATAGACAATCATTTTATTGATATAATAGAACAAAGTTCCATCAGGTCTGTTTTTTATTTTTAGAATCTTTTATGAATAAGTATATCTATGTATCATTTTTGTTAATATATAGATTTTGGTATAGTATTTTTTTATTTTTTTTAATAATACTTTTTTTCATGTGATGACAGATGATTGTTATTACGTGAAGTATTAGTAAGCGTCTAAGTGAGAGGTCAAGTTTCATAATAAAACTTTTATATAAAAAGTACATTAAATGTCATTTGTTTATATATTTGAGTTTGGATGAATTATTATGTAGTTTACTTATTTTTTAAATGTAGATATTGTTTGGAGTAGCCGCCGAAATTGAAAATTGTAGATGTAATGTAATCCATTGATTCCTCTTTTTCTGAGAATTTAAAATTGCATATGTTCCCACCGACTGCTTCAAGATTTTGTTACAATCTTTTATTTTTTCATCACCATTTTTTATGGTTTGCTAAGAGTAAAATAATAATGTTTGTTGAAAATTCCACATCGACTAGAGATTAGAGCTTTTCATTGTATATAAGTGGGTGCAAACCTCAACTATATGAGCCGGTTTTATGGGGTTGAGTTAGGCTTAAAGTTCACTTTGTACAAGTTGGTAGTCTCGGCATGAGGGGTGTGTTGGAGATCCCACATCGACTAGAGATTAGAGCCTTTCATTATATATAAGTTTTCCATGCTAAATTTGCTTATGCATTTTACTTATACCAAATCGCTTTATTTATGGATGGGTTGCACTGAGTGTAATTTTCCAGCTTTGGTAAAATTCCAAAGGCAAAAAATAGACAACACAATAACTTGTTACTTTGAACATTTTAGCCTTTTACATATTTTGGTAGATTGGTAAAATTACAAAGGCACAAAAAGATATAAAACAATTGGTTACTTTGAAAATTTAACTTTTTACATTATGGAGGTTGAAATATTTTTAACCTTTTACATATTTTTGGATATTAGTCTTACTAAGTTTAAGATAACCAAAAGTAACGAAACATGTAGAGGTTGGATATTATGCATGCTCAAATTGTGTTGGATCATAATCATAGCAAACTTATTCTATAATTATTTTAGAGATTGTTAGATATTGTTACTAACTATTTTTTGCTTGATTTATATAAATTTATGAAAACCTTCTAATCTCTCTATATAAATTTCTTTTAAGTCTCATGTGAGAATATTTTCTTAATATTAAGTTATTCTAATTTCAAATCTAGTTGGGTAGGAATTGTTAGATGCAGTAAGAACATTTCTTCAAAATTTATGTACAAGGGATTCAAGTTGTTTTTTTTTAATCTTAAATTTAAACATTACTACAATTTTTTTACAGAAATATCTTAAATGTTCAATTTATTTTATTAATTTTTGCTTATTAAAAAAATCACTTATTTTTTTATGTCTTTCTTACATATGATAATTTCATCAAACCATATGTTTGATTTTCTTTTAGGGTTTGAATTTCTTCTTCAAGACGTACATTTATTTTATTTTTCTATTTTTTCAGTGACTTCTATGAAGCTTTGTGATTTCTCTTTATTAGTAAATTTGACATAAACATTTTCTTGATGATTGCTTTTTTCTTGTTGAAAGTCTTACTTAGGGACATGCTTTTTGTTTTCACATCATTCACCTCTTGTTCGTCATTAATCTCATTCAATTTCATTAACAACACTACAAAAGAAAATCATGAGATAAAAGAAATATTAGTTTCTCCTAATTAGTACAAAAATTCCCAAACCTGAAATATGATAATTGGACTACCATTTCATGACTAAATCTTTGAAAGCATTTGTTTTTGCCAAGCATCTAACATGGTGAATGGGTGTGAAACCTCTTTTTGTATCTATTGAGAACTTTCTGCTTACTAATACACCACTCATTTGAAACAAGAAACTTATCTAATCTACTTTTTCTTTACCATTATCTCTAAAACATGTGTATCACATTCCTATAATTGGTATATCAAATAATTGCATCCCTTCCATAAATGGCATCATCTTGATTTTTTATTTCTTCAAATTTTCATCACATAACATATAATAAATTTTTCTGTGACTATTTAAAAGTTATATTAATATTAACTTTTAATTGATTGAAAGTATAAAATTTAATGATAATATAAAGACTTAAAGATTTTTTTTAAACATTATAATTTTTTAAAGGCTAAATCTATTAATAAAAATTAAGTGAAATTATTTTCTTTAACCAAAAACACTTAAAGATTTTACTTCATAAATTCGAATCACCACGTTTTCACTCGAGTTAAACTAACTTATAATTCATTTCCAAAAAAAATAAAATTAAACCCATGCATAGCAAGAAAATAAACCAATTTTAAATATGAATATTTTTTTTTCTGTTAGCAAACGAAAAACTCTATAAATAAAAAATAAGTATACTTTAAGTATTCCAACCTTTTTAATACAATCATCAAAATTAGTTATCTGTATTCCCACTTTCTCAGTTTGTTTATTATTTTACATGTATTTTTAAAACATAATTATATATATACAATATATAAAATTAAATATTAGATAAATATATTAATTTAATAATTTCAAAAAATATTTAATTATACTATTAATAATAATATATAATTATAAATAATAAAAACAATAAAAAAAATTATAATATCAACAAATATATAGTTATATAAAATAATAAATGTATATAATAATAAATATTATTTTTATAAATTTTAATATATATAATATATTTATTTTAATTTAATACAAAATTATTTTTTATTATATTTTTTAATTTTGTATTAAAATATACAAGTAATTATAGACATTATGTGTTAAAAAAATTTAATTAACTCAAACCTAAAAAAAATATCATAATTTATTATTTAAATACTTTTTAATAATAAGAGTAAATTTATAAACTTACTTTTTACAACTTTAAAATAATTTATAAATTTCCTCCCAACTATAATATTACACCCAAATTTAAATAAATCACCTCATAAATCCACTTTATTATCCCTTAATCCAAACAATCTCATATATTCTCATAAATATATTTTCTTACCCTCCTCACAAATTTTCTCCTCAATCCAAACACAACATAAATCTCCTAAAAATAATATGGATACAGTTTCACTTCCCCTTAACCTTCTCAACAGTTATCATAGTCCGAATACAAAATTCTACATAAATTTTACTATGAGTTTTGAGAGATTGATGTGTGGTGTTTATGGTTATTGATTTGTCCAGTTTGGGAAGTTGTTGTGTGCTTTATGCAAGTTTTGTTGGTTTATGTATCATTCTCGCATGATAGGTTTGTAGATGTTAGCACTTGGATATTTGGAGTTCTCCAGCCTACTGACAAAAATCTTGTTTAGTTGTTGGATTTTATGTCCTCTAGTGAGGGTGTGTTCTCTTTGGTGGATTGATGTAATTGTAATTGTTGGGCTTTTGTATCTTGATCTGGTATGTTATTATGGTTAATGTGTTGTAGGAGGAGAGGTTGATCATACTGAAGTATTTTCTTTAGCACAGGTCAAGGTTTGATCCTGAATCAATTCAAAAATACCGTCAGTGAGTTTCTCATTCTTTGAATGGTGTCTTGAACCTTTGGCATGTATGTACTCGATTTAATATTGATGCATTGTTTTATTATTCAATTATTAGTGTTGGGAAAGGAAGTATAAGATTAAACTGTGGATTTTAGATATGAAGGTAGAAATTTTTTTTATCTTTTGTTCTCTGTATGACAGGTTGGACCACCCCTTAAGTGGGTCAATTCAATTTAATTGCTTATTGCGATAAAAAAAAATGGTTAATGTATTGTAATGTCAGTTGAATTTTTAGATGGTTAGGTAATAAGAAACTTGTTTTAAGTTTTTGTATAAAAACTGAGACACTTTTAAAGTGTTTCTATTTATTTTATTTATTTTTTATTGATAAAAAAAACATAATAAAACCGTACTCAAAAATAATATTGTATGAATGAAATTTCTTAATCTTAATCATTCTTTGATTAGTTCTTATTCTTAATAATGTATAACTGTATAAAATGCGGTATAAGTAGTAAGATCATCTAGAGGGAGCAATTTAAATTATGTTATATCAAAGTCCACTCATCTACAGAAAATTTGAATCAAGTTGCGGTTCACTGACCTACTCAAGCAAATTAATTAATGAAATAATTAATACGGACATTGAGTTGAAATCAAGTGAAAATAAAACAAAATGAGATAAAATGTACTAGACAAAGTTTCTATTCATATATGTATTTATATAAGTATAAATATGTGGTCCATATGTGTGTATTCATATATGTATTCTCTATATGTGTGTAGTCGGTGGTCGTCGAAGTTATGCAACATGCATGGGTACTGTCGTGTGACGAGGTGAAGGTTGTTCTGCTCCAACCATAAAGAAGAATTTCTTGCGTTGGGATACCCCGAAAGTATCCCTTTAATTTTATTTATTCATTGCTGATAAAAAAAAGAGTATAAATAAAAGAAAAAAATTATTATCGACATTTTAAATTAGAAAAAAAGAAAAAAATGGGATATAAAAATATAGTAAATAATACAAACTCTTGTATAAAAGATTTGTTATATTATTATTATTATTATTCAATTACAAACAAGATTTAATATAAGTAAATTGCCTTTTTCATAATATCTTAAAATTTACTAATAATTATTTGTGATTGGTTATCAATATTTTTTCTAAATTATATAGAAATGTGTCTAGCTTATTTTTTAAAATTTATCTTTTTTCTCAAAAAGTACAAAAAGTAAAAATAGATTGAAAACATATCTTAATTTTTTTTTAAAATTCAATAAGTTATATTTTATGAAAAGAAATGTGTGTCTAATTCGGTTTCTTTGACCTTTCTAATGAACCAGAAACCTTTATGATAAGTATTCTGATATGTCAAATATACTCTCACATAATTAAGATTCTTTATATACTATTTTCTCTTTCAATCCACCAAAATACTTTTTAAAACAAAACCATGACTGAATACTGATACAACTTTGTATACATCAAAATTATTAGCTGCAAATATTAATTACATCAATCAACTTTGTTTCAATCCTATTTTTACTTGGAGTAAATTAAAAAACCCTCTTAAATTCTATATTCCTAAACATATTGCCATTAAAAAAAAACTTCCTACGTAGAGTAATCTTTTCTTCACCATTCAAAAAGTGTTACAAGATTCTATTCCCATTATCTTAAACCATCCAATAAATCTCACTCTATTTTATTTTCAACCTAGTCGCCGCCTCGTGCTCCTTCGTGAAAAAGACCTCTGAATGTTGGATGTTAACGTAATCAATTACACACAACACATGGCAAAATTTGTGTCCCCACATTTTTGTATTTATGTTTTCTAGTTATAGCACTTCATTACAAAACATAAGCCAAGTCCAAGAAGAATCGAACTTTTACACTTCCTCGTGAAAGCTAAGAATAAAGTAAACACAATATAGCTAGGTTTTATGCATACATTTATATTTAAGACTAAGACATAAACCTAACCAAAAAGGGTGCAAAAAAAGGAGTTAGAAAAAGGTACGAAAATATGGAGGAGAAAGAAAAAGGAGGGGAAGAAGTGAAGTACCGTGGTGTGAGAAAGAGGCCATGGGGTAAGTTTGGAGCAGAGATCAGAGATCCAAAAAAACCTACGGGAAGACAGTGGTTAGGAACATTTGACACTGCAGAAGAAGCTGCTAGAGCTTATGATCGTGCAGCCATTGAATTGAGAGGTGGCCTTGCAATCCTTAATTTTCCACATGCATCAGCAAGTTCTTCAACTACAGCCATTGGAACTTCTTCTTCTTCTTCTTCTTCACAGCAGAAGGAAGTTATTGAGTTCGAGTGTTTGGATGATAAGGTTTTGGAAGACCTTCTTGAATCAGAAATGAAGAGAAGGAACCCAGATTAACAACACAACCATTTCCTTCTCTCTTAGCTCATTTTTTTATCTGAATTTGTGTTTTAGGGTTGTTTTTCAAAGATCTTCATGCCTCCACCACTTTTAGGGTATTTGGCATTGATTGAACTTTGTATGGTTTTAAAACCTCATGCAAAAAACCTTGTATTGGGAGGGACACCCATATTTTCTTTTTTTCATCTCAACCACTATAATTTTATTCTTAGAGTGGTTATAATTCAGATGTTATTATTCTCAAATTTACTTATGTCAACTTCAGTTGGTATTTGGTTTGGACTAAGTTCTACAAATACTAAATATTTGTTTTTGAATGCTAATTGCTCCTTGGTGGTGAAGCATGAACTATCCCCTTCGAGAACTTCTTTAACACGTTGCAATTATTTTTTTTTCTATCATTTCTTTTAGCAAGCTTTTAATTCTATCAAATGGAGTTAATTGAAGTTATTTTCTCTTAAAGCTATCTTCAAATTGGAGTTTTTGGCTGATGATGAAACGAGATGAATTTAACCTGATCAAAGCAGTTGGGAATGTTGAGGTTGGTGACTTCTTTACACTGCTTTTTTTATTTTTCGTAGTTTTTTTATAAAAAAATAAATAAATATTGAAATATTTGAAGGATGTCTAATTCGTATATAAGTAAATCTGATAATAAAATATCTATTTAATATACGTAATACATTCCATCTTTAACCAGGATGTTTTCTTAATAGGATCCAACAATCCAAATCCAATACAATGCAAATAATTCTCGTACAAACAAAAGATCTAAAACTTGAAAATTTATTAATTTTTTTTGGGTGTACAAGGTCATACGAAATTGGAACCTATAATACCCATTTATCCACTTCTTCACATTGAACAAATCTTTGAGGATTCTGTTATATGCTTTTTTGGCCAACTTGACTACATAGTTCATTTTAGAAAAATACGTGAAAAAATCACCATGTGTGTATGCTTTTATTAGGCTATTTCTAATGAGAAAGTTTTTTCTCTTTTTGACAAGGTATACCCAACCTTGTAATAGAGGTTTCAGATGTATGTATAGAATAAGATAGGAAGATTCCTTTTTTTCAGTATTTTTTTATTATCTATACAAAATATTTGATTATCTCCAACCCTTAATTGTCCCCTTGACCTTTTCTAACTCTTCACTTAAGTTTACATACATTCTTATTCTTATGCAAGAGCTACAATAGGAATATAATAGCAAAATAAAAAATAAAAATGAAACACCCAACACAAATCAAACAAAAAAATTTGGTACATATTTTTTTATCAAATAAATAATTAAATATATACGATGCACTTTGATGATAATCTAACTTTATACACATCAAAAAGATAATGACACCTCTTTACAAGTAAAAACCTAAAGTACAAATTTACCACCAACTATATACATCAGCAGCCAAAACTACCACTCTGGCACATGATCTACTCTCTCTCATTTTACAATTTAAACTTGTCATCATCTCTGATTTTGTAGAAAGTGTGTAGCCATGTTAATGGGAAGGAAAGAAAGAAAGATCTTATTATGTTATGACGGTACGTTTTACAATATTATTAGAACATCTCGATATTTTGGTTTGATCTTAAGTTTAAGATTTTCCTCTTATAAAAAATTTCATTTAAATATACTATGGATTAAGAATTTGAAATTTAAGATATAGATTCTTGTCAAGTTTCATATATTTTTTTTATTAGCAAAGAATATAATAAATAAGTAAAGAGATACTTCTGATATCCCAACCCGTATTGAATAATGTTTAAATCTGTCATTGATTATTTTTTTTCTTATTCTGAGTGGTGCATAGATCTCTGTATGTTTTCGATTAAGTGACTTTGAACTTTGTGGTCGTTGTTCTTGTAGGAAGGGTTTTAGTTTATTCTTTTACGTGAGTTGTTTGCTTTTCTGTAATACAATATGGTATAACCAAGCTAGAAGGAGGATTGATGGGTCTTGTAATGTTATGTCCTTTATAAGGTCAAACTACCTCTGAAATGATTTATATTTATTTTTTACTTGCTATAAAAAAAAAATTAATAAGAGACCCTTACCTCTATATAGACTTAATCTTTTTAAACATTCCTCCCATACGAAAGTGCTAGAACTAACCAACTAGAGCCTTTACATCAGCCGCAAAACCAAAAGAAAGCTGCATAAATGGCTGCATAAAAGGCACCAGCAAAACAGACCATAAAAACAAAAGAGCGCTTCAAAAAATCCGCACAAGCTCTAACCTGATAGCTTATTATAAAAGAAAATAAATAATATGCTAAGTAAACATTAAAGATAAAGCTTAATGATAAAACTTAATGAAAGGAAGTTTTTTTATAACTTACCCTTGTGACTTTTAAATATGTGTTGGACTTTTATATAACAAACACTATCAAATCAAATGTACAATTACCAAACACTTTGTTATATTCAAGAAAAAAACACTAATTCCATTAATAAGTTTTACTTAGTCTTGGTAGGATGCTTTAAGGAAGATGTTTTTCCTAAATTCATATATTGATTGTTAACGGTATGGAGGAGCGGGGAAGAAATTTTGAAGTTGGTTTTGAGTGGGTAGTCGGTAATGGAAATAAAATTTTATTTTGGCATGATGAGTGGGTGAGATTTGAAGCTTTGAATAGTAGGTTTTGTGAGGTTGTTTTCTTTAAGTATTAGCAAATATGTTTTTTTTATTCTTTTGTCTTTCCACTCTTGAAATTGGGTTCTAGTTTGAAGAACATGTTTGTTTAATTGGGAGAAGACTCAAGAACTTAAGCTTTTACAAGTGCTTCGAGGCTCACGTCTTGTCTTGGGTAAAGAAGAGTGTCGGGTGTACAAGGACGACGTGTCCTCGGGATACTTGGTCAACTCGGTCTACAATATTTTAATGAATTCTTGTGACCGAGAGAGTTTGTCCCTATTCAAACTTTTTTGGAAGCTCAAAGATTTTGTCTTCTGCTCACTGTACAACTTGGAGGGTTATGGGTAATACAATCGCATTTAAGGCCAATCTGGTAAGGCGAGGGGTAACAATTGATTGTATCTCTTGTTGTATGTGTCGGGAAGAAGAGGAGACAACAAGACATTTGTTTTTTTTACAGTAAAATTGTTTAGCTAGTTTGGAATCAATGTTATGTTTGGATTGTGGTGGCGTCGATAGATCATTTTGATTATGGTTCACATTTGTTACACTTTAATTTGTGCAGTGTTTCAGGTTATGTTAACGTCGCTTGGGGAAGTGTTTGGATTGTAGTCATTGGAGAAATTTAGAGGCATAAAAATAATCACATCTTTAAAAGAAGAGTGATTGATTAGATAGACACTAGGAGGTTTTTTTGGTTGATATGTAGATGAAAAGGTACTTTGTGAACACCATTTTCCTGTATAAGGGTTGGACCATGCCTAAAGTGGTCCCATTTAATTTCATTGCTTTTTGCCGATAAAAAGAAAATAATCTTTGACTCAATCAAATTTTGCTTGGACTTCTAATTTTGCTTCAGTTTGTTTTTCCTTCTCTAATTGGTGCCTTAACCCATTGACTTGTTTGCTTATGATCAAAAGTCTTTGATAGCTTGTTAGTTTGAGTAGTCTGGTTTGTTGATGTTGTTCTTTTAGGTGCCTTAGTTTTGCGTTGATAGGTTATAGCTTGGTTGGAGAGTCTCTCTTTGAGTGAAATTATTCGTACGTATATAAGTTGGATCACCCTTAAATGGTTCATATTTATTTATTTTTAAATAAATTGTGACTTAAGAAATTCAAAGTCATTAACAGTAATTAAATAATTTGATAGGTATAATACACAACAAAGCTGACTATTAATTGTTAAAGAAAAGATACTCATCTATTATAGATAAGATATTTTATGAGATTTCTATTTATTTTTTTTATGACAATTGTAGAATTGATATAGATCTAATATAGATAAAAAGTTTAAAATTTTCATGTCGGTTAAATATTGTTAATAATTGAAACTTACTATATTAGTTGTACTTAAATTGTCATGAAATATATTAATATAAAATTATTATTATTATTATTAATATTATTATTATTATTGATATTATTAATTATTAATATTGATATTATTAATTATTATTATTAAGATTATTAATTATTTTAATATTTTAAAATTATTTAATTAATATTTTTTATTTTAATATAGACTAATATATAATAATAATTATTATTATCTTCATTATTATTACATCAAATTATTAAATTAATATTTTTATTCTAATATATACTACTATAAATATTATTAATAATACAATCACCATAAATTATTATTATTAATAAGAAAATTATTAATATTATTTTTATAAATATTATCATAATTATTTTTAATAATAATAATAATTATTATCATTATTATTGTTATTACTATATCAAATTATTAAATTAATATTTTCATTTTAATATATTAATATGAAATAAAATTATTAGTATTATTATTATCAAAAGTTATTATTAATATTATGTTTATTATCATAATTTTTTTTTTTATTATTAGTATCATAATAATAATTATTATTATCATCGTTATTATTATTAATATTATTACAAATTATTAAATTTCTATTTCAATTTTAATATACGTTAATATAAAAAGATTATTAGTATTTTTATTATCATAAATCATTATTAATGATAAAAAATTATTAATAATATAATTATAATTATTGTCATAATTATTTTTAATATTATTTATATTTCCATAACTATTACTATTATTATTATGTGAAATTATTAAATTATTATTTACATTTTATTATGTATGCATATAAAATAAATTATTAGTATTATAATTACAAATTTTTTTATTAAAATTAACAAAATTATTATGATTAGTATCATAATTTTTTTTCATTATCAATATTATTATTATTTAGCTTTTATTATTATTATTATTATTATTATTATTATTATTATAATTTTAATAATAATAGTTATTATTACCTTAATTAATGTTATTATTATATTATGAGTACGATTATACTAATATAAAATAAGATTATTTGTATTACTATTACCATAGATTATTATTAATAAAAAGAAAATTATTAATATTATTAATATAATTATTATCATAACTATTTTTAACAATAATATTATTGTTATTGTTATTATTATTATCATTATTAATACATCAAATTATTAAATTAATATTTTTATTTTAACATATATTAATATATAATAAAGTTATTAGTATTATTAATATTATTATTTTTATTATTTTTATCATTTAAAAATTTGTGTAATAGAGTTGGAACATTCATAAAGTTTATTTTCATTAAATTTATTTTTTGCTGATTAAATAAAAAAATTATTATAAATCTTTTAATTAGTATTTCCATTTTAATTTATATTAATATAAACATTATTAGTATTGTATTATCATAAATTGTTATTATGAATAAAAAGTATTATTATTTTTATTATAATTATTATCATAATTATTTTTGATTTTATTACTTAGACCATAACAGTTATTATTATTTTTATTATTATGTGAAATAATTAAATTAATATTTTCATTTTATTATGTATCAATATAAAAAATATTACCAGTATTATAATTATCGATAAACTTATGAAATTTAAAAAACTATTATAATTGTGATTATTATTATTATTACTTTAATTAGTATTATTATTATTTTAATTATATTATTATTATCTTAATTAACATTATTATTAAATTATTAGTATGGATAATTATGGATGAATATTACCAAATTATCAATGAATATTACTTACAAATACAAATATGGACACTAAATTATCGATACATTTTTATTTATGTTCAATTATCAATAGATATTACTATTGTCTATAGGATAAAATTTATTAGTAAAATCAAATTATTGACGGACAAGTGTCAATTTGTAATTTTCTGACAGTAAATCCAAAATTTCCTGTAGTGAAAGAGTTATAAGATAATCATTGATTTAGGATTAGGGTTTAGGATAAATCATTTAGAGTTTATATTCTAGTGGACTCTAAAAATGTGTATTTTAATTTTTATTTAGGCTTTTGTGTAGGCAACAACATGTGAAGTATGATTTTTTTTGGTAAAACTTTTTATTTATACCTTTCCTATATATGTATTGGAGCATCACAACCTCATATTCATATAATATTAATTATTTTTTATTGTCTTTTAGAAAAATATACATGTAAAAAAGGCGGAGTGGTAGAGTAATTGTGAATATACTTAATTTGAGGATCACAACATGATTTTTTTTATCAGTAATAAAAAAATAAATAAATGGGAACCACTTTAGAGGTAGTCAAACCTTTATACCAAAAGAGCTAGTGCCTTACCAATCTCCAACCAAGGAACACCTTCCAACTTAAATAAGGAACAACCAAACCAACTCAAGAAAGCATTAAACAACCAACCTCATACAATCCACTGGGTTCAAAACCCAGTTGGGGTACGTAAAAGAATTACAACAAGACTTTGCAAAAATCCAAGACCAAACATTTACCTAGACCAGTGCAAATACCTCGAGTGCATCTACCACGCCCCTGTCGAAGGTCACCGAGTTCCTATGTCTCCAAATTCCACTCATAACACCAACCCAAATCGCCCCCCAAACGTCATTAACCACATCAGAAGCAGAACACAACCTGAATTGTTGGAAGTTGACCAAAGGGTCCTTGTGAATAACAAACGACACTCCAAGCTACTCAAAACAAAGACACCACACCCGCCAGGTAAACTCGCAGACGGAAAACGGATGACTGGACGACTCTTCCACCTTCCCACACAAACCACACACTAGATTCTCTACCACCACCCCTCACCTTTCCAAATTTACCCTAGCAGCAATCTTATTCTCCATCACCCTCAAAGCAGTGACCAAAGCGGAAGGCAAAGCTTTGCACCTCCACAACTTACTGTAAACTGGAGAAACCTCCCCAACTCTATCCTTCCTAACCTGAAAATAGGCTGAGTTAACCGTAAAAGTATGAAACCCCCTGCCTTCCAAATCCAGCAATCTGCCTTCCCCGATTCCAACTTCGCCCCTTGTAGTAACTGAAAGAACTACTCTACCAGAGGTTTCTCCCATTCAAAAAAAGGGTCTACGCCATTCAAAGTGTCACACCCAAACACCATCAATCAAATTATCTAGTTCAGCCACCTTTGCACCTTTTGTCACACTAAGAGAGAAAATTCTCGGGAAAACACTCTTCAACGCTCCACAACTCAACCAATTGTCCTCTCAAAAAAGGATAGCCCTCCCCTCACCAACTTCCCACTCAAACCCATCTTCAAAACTTCTTCCCCAACCCTTTGAAGGCCACACCTCCTTCAAATCGTTGCACCAAAGAGAGCTCCTACCAACTTTACCTTCCTCTCTCAAGCTTCTCCACCCACCATACTTAGAAACGAGGATCTCTTTCCACAGACCACCCTTATCCGTACCCAACCTCCAGATCCACTTACCTAATAGAGCCAAATAAAACAACCTTAGGTCAATAATACCTAGACCCTCATTGTCACGAGGCTCACACCTTTTTCCAAGAGGCCCAAGCGATCTTCCTACCATCTGAACCCCATCCCCAAAGGAAATTCCTTTGTATTCGAACTAACTTCTCTGCCACCATAAAAGGTAACTTAAACAATGACATAAAAAATAACGGGATTGAGGAGAGAACTGATTTTAACAAGCAAATCCTCTCAGCCAACGACAGACACCTGCCTCTCCATCTTAACAATTTACCCTGAACTCTCTCTATCACCTTGCTCCAAAACACACCCCGTTTGTGACACCCTCCTATTGGCAACCCTAAATAAACAAAAGGAGTTACCATCACTTTACAATTTAGAATAGCCGCAAAACTCTGAAGCAAGCTCTGATCCAACCCCAATCCACCGATAGTACTCTTCACAAAATTGACCTTAAGCCCAGAAACAAGCTCAAAGCAGAGTAAGATCGCCTTCATATTGAAGACACTTTTTATATTAGCTTTACAAAAGAATAAAGTGTCGTCAGTGTATTGTAACATATTTACCTTCACTTTATCCCTTCCAACCTCCAGACTGTCAATCAAACTCTTCTCTTCTGCCATCCTAGAAATCCCAGCCAACCCTTCCGCAACTATCATAAAAAGAAACGGTGTTAACGGATCACCTTGACGAAGTCCCTTCCCAGGAGTAAATTCCCTAGTTGGACTACCGTTCACAAGCACCGAGACTGAAGCAGATTCTAAACATCCCTTAATCCAACGAATCCATTGAGCGCAAAAGCCCAACCTCTCTAGCATATAATAGAGAAAATCCCAACTTACCGAGTCATATGCCTTCTCATAGTCAACTTTAAAGAAAACACAACTCTTCCTTTTCCTTTTATGTTTTTCCAAAACCTCATTCGCCACTAACACACTGTCTAACAAACCCCTACCTTCCTGGAAAGCCGACTGTCTAATATCAATGACTTTACTAATCACCTTTTTCAAGTGTAGAGACAACGCTTTAGAGATGATCTTATATAGGCACCCGACCAACGAAATAGGTATAAATTCGCCAAGTTGCTAAGGGTTTTCTACTTTTGGAACAAGACATAGGAATGATGCATTTGAACCTCTAGGCCAATGACTCTTAGATGCGAAATCCTTCACTGCTGACACCACATCCGACTTAATGATTTCCCAGCAATGCTTTAAGAACCCAAAATTAAAACCATCAGGGCCAAGACTCTTAGAACTATCACAATTCCATACCGCATCCCTAATTTCTTTTTCAGAAAAATCGGCAATCAATAACTCATTATCTTCTTTCGAAATAGAATTGAACCTAACGTTGTCCAACCTAACTTGACATCCTTCTTTTCTAGCAAACCTTTCTTTGAAGAAAACTCTGACCTTGTCCTTAATCACCTCCTTATCCTCACACCACCGGCCGTCAACAAACATCTCATGTAACTCATTCCTCGCCCTTCTCCATGATGATACAAAATATTATTTTGTTATGAAATGTATGTTTAGGTTTTTGAATTAGTTTCTGTCCTAATAATAATATTATTATTATTAGTAACAGTAATTTTATTGATAATTATTATAATTTTTAATAAGACGGTTGATAATGATAATAAAAATTATAATAATAACAGTAATGATCCTTATGCAGAGACAGTATGTAGGATAGTGATTTTGTCTGATAGTTGTATTCCGAATAGTGTTTGTGGGATTGTTTTATGTTGTCACATGCCAAAAAAATATGTAAGCATGACTCACGGCTTATACCAGCTGCAGACCAAAGGGAGGTCTCCATCACTCAAAAGCAAGAACAGGACAACTACAACACCCAGGGAACCAATTCTCTGTTACCACATATCTTTCATACCTTACCTTAATATGTCTTCAACAATTTTTTTTATAACACTGATACGAATATTTTAGGAATAAGAATATTTTAAGAATGATTCAATCTTTATAAAGAAAAACATAAACATCCTATTAGCAACAAGCAAGAAAGTTGAATTGAAAATGAAAAATAAGTAAGAAATAATTGTGTTTAGATTGAGGAGGGGATTTGTGAAGAGGAGAGATAGTGGATTTGTGAGAATTAGAGAGAATGTGTGAAAATATGTGTGGATATTTGGATTGAGTGATGATTGAATGAATTGGTGAGGATGATTTATTGTAAGTTTACAAATTTATCCTTGTTATTAAAAAATATTTAAATAATAAATTATGATTTTTTTTTGTGTAGATTTGAATTAATTAAATTTTTCTAATATATAATATTCATAATTACTTATGTTTTTAATAAAAATTAAAAATATAATAAAATATTTTTTTTTTTTAAATTGAAATAAAATTATTAAATATATTAAAATTTATCAAAATAATATTTATTACTATATTCATTTATTATTTTATATACTATATATATTTTGCTAATATTTTTATTTTATTATTTTTATTATTTATAATTGTACGTTGTTATTAATAGTATAATTAAATATTTTTTATATTATAAATAAATTTATGTAATATTTAATTTTGTATATTGTAATAAAATACATGTACAAGATATTTCAATAAAATACAAAAAAATTCTACCTAAACTCGCACAAATATCTTTATTTTGTAAAGAATGAAAATCAGTCTCCACTCTCTCTCCATTCACTCCTTCACTCTCAAAACCATGAAAACAAATAAAAAAATCTCACACTTGGAAATAGAGACACATAAATCTTCTATTGAAACAAAGAAAATATTTCAAAATACTCTATCTTTAAAACTAATTTTATTAACCACTCCAATTCAAATATTTGGCTAACATATTGCTACGATTGGTTTTTATGCAACTATAACCTCTGAACCACAATAGGACTGAAAATAGAACATAGGGCTGCTTTTACCTGTTTCTGCCATGCTACCACACTACGGGATATACAACAAACTAATGATTTCTAACCACATTATTGTTAATAAAAAACATATCATTTCTATTTTAAAACATTTCGACTTTCTTTTTGTTCCAGAAGATAATCAAATTGAATGATGTGAAATTCAGGTCAAAGTATCTACACCAGTTCCATTTGAATAATATTAATGTCAAATCACATATTAACGCAGCAAGTCTAATATGATGTACACCATGCTTATTAAAAAATTGCTCTACACCAATTTTGAATTACTTTGATTCAGCTATTCTCAACTGCACTCAATTACTTAATCTAATAATTAATACACGGACAACAAAATAAAAAAATTCTATTATTTCATTAGATATATTTTTTCATATACTAATTCTATTTATATCTTTTAGAAAAACAAGAAATATAAAATAAAATGGACTTACGTAAGGTAATACGGGGGGCCATAGTCTACTATATTTCCCATTTATTCAGTACTATATTGGATGTCAGATTCTTATTAAAGTTCTGTTTCTTTTAACTTTATTCTCTTTATTCAAATTCGTTCCTCATGTAACATAAAAAATGTTATCTTCTCTTTGCTATTCAAACCTTTTAGGATCTGCCAACGTCGTAGGACTCTATTGTTATACTATAATTAAAATATTGCATAATAATTTCAAACAATAAAATATTTTTTATAAAAAATAATAAATAAATATAGATCATTTTAGAGTGATGAAATTCTTATACAACGGGTTGAAATCCCACATCGACTAGAGATTAAAGTCTTTCATTATATATAAGTAGTACAAACTTCAATCTTATGAGCCGATTTTATAAAGTTGAGTTAGACTTAAAGTCTATTTCTTAACACAATGATAAAAAAAAATAAAAAAAATTTTTAACCTCAATTTAAATCAATCTCCTAACCAAAAAATTTCGATTAACCTAAAACTCAATAATATCATCCATTATTCAGAACATTATATCAAAATCTAAACAATAAAATATATCATCACTGTAATTGTTTCGACCCAGTCGCCACCTTACAGAGCACCTAAAAGGAAAAGAGCCTTGACTGTATTACAACCTACAGTGACGAGCTTTGGACATCATCTGACCAAATATTTGCATTTGGAACCTGTCCAAATATACTCATTCCAGTGACACTTCCTTCCAAAATATGATAAGCCAAGTCAAAAGAAGAGTCCAACTTTTACACTTCTTCAAGAAGGCTAAGAATCAAGTCAATAAGAAGGAACCAAAACTAAGAGTTGGAACCCTACTCAACTGCATCATACAGAGGCTGCTTATATATAAAGACTTGAAACAAGAACACAAATACTGAAGAAAGACCAAAGTTGTTTAAGCATATAGAAGGGGCAACGTATGGAGAAAGAGAGATAAGAGGGATCTTTTAAGTTTTGTATTTGTTGGAGATTAGATTTTGATGTGTTAGTATAGTACTGTTATAAAGAGTGAGTTCTTGTGTTCTATATATTTATTTATTATTTTTTGCTAAAAAAATGGAGAAAGAGAGATCATCAGGAGATGAAGAAGTGAAGTATCGTGGTGTGAGAAAGAGACCATGGGGTAAGTTTGGAGCAGAGATTAGAGATCCAACAAAACCTACGGGAAGACAATGGTTGGGGACATTTGACACTGCAGAAGAAGCAGCTAGAGCTTATGATCGTGCAGCCATTGGTTTGAGGGGTGCTCTTGCGATCCTTAATTTTCCCGATGAGTATTATTCTCATCTTCCTTTTGTGTTCTCAAATTCTTCTACTAAGGACAATGGAAGTTCTTTTGCTATGAAGGAAGTTATTGAGTTCGAGTATTTGGATAACAAGGTGTTGGAGGATCTTCTTGAGATAGAAGAGAAGAGAAGGAATAGTGGAGATTAGGAGCTTGACTGCATTTTGTTTAGTTCCTCTTCTTTTTTCTCTCCTTGTATTGATATCTGAACTAAACCTGTGTTATAGTGTTCAGATTGATTTCCAAAAATCTTCCCCATCCCCCGTTTAACATTGATTCAATTGAAAAAATGTTGCAGTTAATGCAACAAAATCTTGAAATAATAGCGGTTTAATGTTTATATATATGGAAAAATTGTTGGTCCAATGTGGTTAATGAAGTAGGATTTGGATGGTAGATACCTGAAATCTCACAGTTCAATGTGGTGAGGGTACATACGTTGATTCAGATATTTACAAATCATGCAACTCTATTTCAGTAAGCATTTGCTCTACATGGTGTTTCTAATTTCTCTAAGCTTTTTTATTTTAACTTGAGTTTCGTGATTAGTTTGGGATTAGTTCTGTTGTTACTATAATGTTTCTTGATTATTGCTCTGCTAGGTGGTGAAATATTGTATGTTCTTACACGTTATTGGTCTACTGCATTATACTGAGATTCAATATTATATCATCCTCTTGAACTGTCAATCAAATCTCTTGGTAACTCTTATTACATTTCTCAATTTTAGTTATGATTTGAGGATTTCTTTATGCTTTCTCAGACACTGAAAATATTTTCTTTTAAATTGATCTAGATTTTTGGCAGATGATGATGTTGCGATGCTGTAACCTGAGAAAAAGGTTGGCAATCTTAAGGTTGATGGCTTCTTAATTACGTTGCGTTTGCTCTCTTGTTCTTTGTTATATATTCGCCTTTGTAATATCTCATAATAGGTTACAGTTTATTTAATTTCCTTTGTGTTAATCAAACATAGGTCTAGGGGTGTTATGAATTGGATTTTTCAAAATCCAAAATCTAGATTTAATTCAAATCTAATAGAATAGATTGGATCTAAATACATATCTATTTTAACTGGATGAAATTGATTTAGATTTTATTAATTCAATTTAAATTTAAATTTAGATTAAATCTATTTTGTCAATTAGAGTAAATTTGATGTACGATTGACTTAAGTGTGTATTGGTTAGACACATGTCCAACTTAATTTGGTCAACCTTGGACCAGTTCGTCTTGATCTCACTGAGTCTTACTCCACCTAAATCCAGTTGAACTCAACTCAATCTTGGTCCGACCTAACCTAATCTCGATCGAATTCGATTCGATCTAGGCCCAACACAAAGTGCAGGTGTTTGTGGCTAGTAGGAGTTGAAATGGGCCCTATGCTACTAATTGTAGGGCTTGGAAAGTGACAAAATGGATGTCACCTTCACATAGCTCTGTTGTAAAACTGTTGTTGCAGCTGTTGCACAAATCTGAATTTGGTTTTGTATCTTAGCTGGATAAGAGGTGTGTAGAATCATGTATATTTGGTTATGATGAAAGGAAGATAGTTTATCTAATTAGGGAGATATACTTTTATCTTCTATGTTGTTATTATGGGTATAACATTACTTTTGGTAGCCATGTTATCCTTGGAGGAGGCAGGTGCTTGATCTTTTTTTAGAGATGATAGTGTTTCTTGCATTGTATTTTGTGTGTATAGGGTTGGATTACCCCTTAAATACTCCAAATAATTCATTTATTCTTAGCCGATAAAAAAAACATATAGAATGTGAAGAAGAAATCATGCAGTAGAAGGAACTTCTAGGAGTGGTGTTTTGGATGCCACAACTTGAGCATGTAAAGAGATCCTTAGCAAAGAAAGTAGTTAAGGTTTCTACCTTTTAGCAGAACCAACATCAACGACAATCAACAATTGTTCTTGGTTATTTACCTTCGGCATGTTGGGTGGCTGCATTTAGTTTGGAGTAGCTCTTGGTGATGCAAACTTTGTGTTGTCATCGGTGCTACACCAACTAATCTGGTAAATTGTGGAACTGAAATGAACAATAGGTGTATCTTTTGTTATGGTAGTAGTCTTAGTCTCAAAACTATGTCCTTTGTTGAATGTTTTCTTGGTTGTCTTTTTGTATCTATATCCCTATGTGAACATTAGTGTAAGTTGTTTTTGTATACGAATTGGAAGGTCTTTTAAATGCTCAAAGTTATTTAATTTATTTATTGTCGATAGAAAAGCATGTACAATGATAATACTAAGTGTACATGTGATTAAGATATCTCTCTATTCTATTTAGTATCTCTTCACTTTTGTAATTCACAATTAATCATTATACTTGTAATCAATTGTAATTAGTGAAATTCTTCAATGTAATACTTGTAATCAGTGCAATCATTGGAACTTGCTTGCAAAACAAAAATTAAGTATAATTCAATTTTGGAATGAAAATGTATAAGAAAACTTTATTTTTGTTCATTGTTCTTCGTTGCATGAGTTAACTACCACTACAAGAAAATCATGAAATAGAAACTAATTTTAGAGACAAAAAATAATTAGTTGTTATATTAACTAAATTAGAGACCATTTTAGAGACTAAATCATTTTTTGGTTTCTAAATTAGTTTATGTTATTGTTAAATGGTTTCTAAATTGGTATCTAATTAGCAACTAAGGTTTTTGCTACCAAAATTAGAATCAAAATAATTGGTAGTTAAAATCTTGGTAGCTAATTAGATATCAATTTAGAAACTATTTCACAATAATAAAAACTAATTTATAAACCATTTTTTTAGTTTCTAAAATGATATCTACTTTAGTTACTATTGCAACTAATTATTTTAGTCTCTAAAAATTGATTTTTATTTTATGATTTTCTTATAGTGTACTCTTGGTCATCATCTAATGCTTTGTGAAAATTATTAAGAAGTTAAGTTCAAAACTATGAGATGACATCATCTTGAAAAAAAGTTTTCGGAAGTTTTATTCAAAACCTTGTTTCTTAATTTTAAATTTTCTTAAATACGTTGATGACTAGTCGACTACATTCCACTATCGAATGTGAGAATAAATTTCTAATCATTCCATACATTATAACAAATCTTATTTGTAGACAATGAAACTAGAAGAATTAAGACATGTATAAACATGGTAAAGGACTCAAACACTACAAAGATAAGAAAAATCAGATTTTTTATTCAGATTAATGATCCATATCAACCATTTCCCTTTTGTTATGCTAAAATTTTATCTGCATGACAAATAACCATGACAAATAACGTTCTTAAACACAACTTTATTTTGTGAGAACAAAATATTTCCTTTTACTTAAATTGGGACCAGATAAAAATTAACACATTTGAGACTACAATCCAGATGAAGCGTAAATTCCAATTGTAAGACATATGTGAGAACAAAGAGCACCATCCCATAACTTGCGTTAGTGCTTTTGTTCATTGATGAATTCCACATACGACAGCAGGGATGGAAGCAATAATACAAACAAAAAAAATGGCAATGAGAGAAAACGTGACTGCAAGGTGAAGAAGCAGAACCCCTTCGAAGCAGAGTAAAACAAAAAGTCTGCTACCAAAATTTAGATTTCTTAAATTCACTGTTTTGTTTAGCTGTGGTACTGTGACCAAGTTACTTGCTTCGAATCATTTTTACAGATTTTAAAGATTTTTTTTTATAAAGGTTGAAACATTTTTAATTAATTTTATTTTTTATTAATAAAAAAAAATTCACTGTTCGGACATGCATAAGTAGAGTTACCTTATCACTTGAGATTTTCTATCCCAATGTTCACACTCGATGTCATAAATCCAAAATCAATAACTTTATTTAGAAGTAAATAAAATGTTCAATTTATTTTATTTATATTTTGCTGGCGAAAAAAACAGAAACTGCGTTTTTCCCCCATTGATTCATTTACCGAAAAGGAAAAATTAAAGGCGTTTTATCTAACCAAAAGAAGATTACTGTATGATGAAAATAATCTTCTACTCAAAAGGTTCAAGAATGAAAAGAATCTTATTAATATATAGGTCAATTCAGTAAACACCCAAGGTCAAACCATGTTATTAACATGATTGTTCGTTGTTCTTAGCAAATTTGAATTAGGTCACCACAGTTAATTAATTTAAAAACCAATTCAAGACGCGCTATTTCCACCCCCACATAAACCTAATACAAAAATTGCACTCAACATATAACATAAAGATATTTACCCTCTTCAAATAGTCTTTTTTTTGGGTCAACTTGTCAAAAATATTTTGTAATTTTATACAATCACAATTATTTTTATTCTTTTTTTTATTAAGTGTAATTTATATTTTATTTTAGAGTTAAATATATTTTTTATTTTTGTATTATATAACACAAAATTGATTTTTGATCTTGATTTAAATTTAAACCATCCAAATACTTATAGTATAAAAATAAGTCTCTATGTAAATTTTTTTTTTCTAAATAATTGTTAATTTTTTTTTTCAAAATTTATTAGTTTTGATTATGTTTACTATGATTATTTCTAACTATTTTTATCGAGAAAAGTTTTGTTGACACTACAAATATTGAAAATCCATTTCTATTAGATTGAAGAAGTGTGATTATTTCTAACTATTTTTATCGAGAAAAATTTTGTTGACACTACAAATATTGAAAATCCATTTCTATTAGATTGAAGAAGTGGAATTTTATCATTTACTTACTACAAATATATTGTTTGAAATTTCAATCCTGAATGAAAATTAATTTTGTGTTATATAATAATAAAATATATATATATATATATATCCATTTATTTTATTTTATTGTTGAAACAAGTTGTAAAAAAAAAATTGGTTTCCAAAATATTGTTTTTGTTCCCTTGAGGATAAGTAGATGAATCGAATTTTTACACATCATGACCGCGAAAGATTCTAAGAACGTGACAGAATAGTATTGACGACGCTATACGTGAATGTATAAAGCATAGGCATAACTGATCCAACACATACAAAACTCTTGTCTCTCACAACATGCTGAATCAACGTCGGAGTTTCTATTTAAAGAGAAATTCATAGCCAATATCCAATCTCGAATAAGATTGTTTCTGTTACCTGGGAATAACCGAAGAACAAGAGGTTACAACATGGAGGAGTCAGGTAAAGTTAACAAGGAGAAAGGGGAAGAAGGAAGGTACCGTGGTGTGAGAAGGAGGCCATGGGGTAAGTTTGGAGCAGAGATCAGAGACCCAACAAAACCTACGGGAAGACAATGGTTGGGGACATTTGACACTGCAGAAGCAGCAGCAAGAGCTTATGATCGAGCAGCCATAGAATTAAGGGGTGCTCTTGCAATCCTTAATTTCCCTCAGGAGTACCATTCTCATTTCCCTTTCTTCTCATCATCGTCTTCTTCTTCTTCTTCTACTACTAGTGTCATTGGAAGTTCTTCTACTGCACAAGGGGAAGTGATTGAGTTTGAGTATTTGGATGACAAGGTATTGGAAGACCTTCTTGAGTTAGAGGAGAAGAGAAAGAAGAAAGAGTAACAAGACGTGAACTATCTGTGTTTAATCTTCACTATTTCAGAGTTCATATTCTCTCTAAAAATGTTGTTTTTTCTGCATTTTAAGTGCCTTGGTTTCTTCCACATAAAATTTACACATCACAAAACAACTGCAATTTCCAATTCCTCTGTGAGAAAACAAGTCAAAGACAGAGATGCACAGTGCAAAAAGATGGAAAAGTTTGTTATATTTCAGAATATATACACATTGTTCGTGTAAAGAAAAGAAAAAAAAAATAACAGAAAAATATAACTCATGTTACATCTCATTCTTTTTCTAGAAAGATCTAAAAAATTAAAAAACACTCATAGATTGAGCTGAAATTATTTTGTTTGGAATGATGTAGAACTTTCTTTTATCCTCAAAGCCAAGCATATGTATATACAAACAGTAAGTAACAAATAAGTTATCTTTTCACACGAATAATAAAAATTTAGGTTCCAAAGATATAAAGGGTGATAAAAAAAGTATTAATATTTTAAGTCAATTCAGATTCATAAAAATTAGTTATAAAAGCTAAACAGTTTTGAACCTGTCCTTTGAGCATGATGCTACCATGGTTCTACTACTAATCATAGGCCAAAGAAAGCACCAAACCACATTCTATTTTAAAATCCTTTTACAAAAATAGTAATGGTAACAGAATTCAATAGATTTTTATATAGAAACCAAAAGCGTGTACTAGCCTCAAATTAAAAAGCAGAAACAGCCTCAAAATGAGAAGCCGCACACTTTAGACAGACATCTCCATATGAATGTTCTGGTGAGGATGATAGCCTATGAGCTTGAAATCAGCAGCTACAGAAGAATCTATATCTTTCTTCTTTGGATTTATCTTCAAAGTGTGGTGCATGCCAACAGAGGAAGCCAAGTCTGCAGCTTTTCCCTTTTGTGTGGATGAGTCTGAAGCATCTGTTGCCTCTGTTATCAGCTTAGACAAGGGGAAGGAAAGAGGTTATGTTCACAGAGAGGATGCTTATGTGGGTGCATTGCTCCTTTTTTATCTAAGTTTGACGTTTAGCAGTACCAACTTTGCTGTCAAGTTAGCGGTTATCAATCACCTAAATTTTCTTTAACTCAATCTATGGTCTTGGGTTAAAAAAATTTCTCCTTGTTTTTTCGATAAAAACAAGTGATTAGTGGTAGGTTGAGTTGGTGATTATTTACTTTTTCCTTACTAATAAAAAAAAAATCAGTTCTTCAGTTTCTCACATAAACAGATGGGGAAAGGGAGAAATCTGATGTCTTTTTGGTGTACCAACATGCTAAGAGCACCCTTTTAGCTATTCCATGTAATATCAGGATGAGAGGAATACTATACTGGGAATTGGATGGAAGGATTATGTTTTAGCTTCATCCTTATTTATAGCAAATTTTAAAGGTTTATCTCTCTGCCATGAAGCCTCCAAGGTTCTTTGGGTGGTGTATGAAGATCCTTGAGGGTAGTATAAATGTTTTATATTAGGAGTTCTCTGGGTTTGTCAGCAATTCACACTCACTCATTATAAGAGAACCTTCTCTTCTATCGTCATTGCTTATTCAACTACATTCCCGAGCCTCCATTCAGAAAAGCGTTTTTTTTTTTACCATTATTTTTTTTTTTTTACCAAAATGGGTTCGTTGTCAAAAAAGTTACAAATATGGGGCAAGTCGTATCAACTTGGCACAACTTCAAATGTAGAAGTTGTGCCAAGTTGACACAACTTCTGTCACGTCAACTTGAAGTCGTGTGAAGTTGAAGTCGTGTCAACTTGGCACAACTTCTGTCACGTCAACCTGAAGTCGTGTCAACTTGGCACGACTTTTTCCACGTCATATTTTTTTTTTAAAAATAAATATATATTATAATTATTTAATTATAATTAAAATTATAACTTATGTAATATTTGAAATTAATTTAATAAATAATTTTTTTATGAAGGAATAAATACTTAGGTAAAGAAAATGAGGAAATTAATAATTAAATTTGAAATTGAATTTTATTATCAAGTTTGTTTGTGCGGACAATTGTTTCTATTGTGACCTTGGATTCTGCAATATGAACATTTTTTTTGTTTATTTATAATTGAATCATCTATTTCATGGATTAAATTAGACCTCATAAGCTTAGAACTATTGTGGAGACCGTAAACTGGAGCGATAAATATCGTTAACTGTAAATGACAAAATGAGCAAATAACAATCACATGTGAACAAGGCGTGAAGCCAGAAAGAAGCTGATCGCCAAGAGTCTCTGGCGACCAGGAAAAGTTCAAATAGTGGCGAGAAAGTTAAAAGACCCGTTTTGATGAAGCAGATCGGGTGAAGCAGTGTTTAAGCCAGTAGCTGAGTTAAGTTAAGTCAAAGATCGTGCCTACAGTTTCGCTAAGTCTTTTCTTTGAAGTAAAATACGCAAGGAGAGTTAAAGCAGTTGAAAAAGTCGCAAGAGAAAACACACAGATTTTTGTCATTAACAGTAAGTATCAGTTCAAATATATGTGCGGGAAGATATAAAAATCAGTACAAGTTATACACAAGAGAAAGTATAAAAGCAGTGGATGGAGTAAATTGATTAGTCTTCGGCGGGCACCTCTTTTCCATCCACCACCTCATTATTTAGAGACACCATGCTGAGATCCAGATCAGGGAACAAGCAGGCGAATTGTTCCGGTGCAGCCTCGAATCCAGCAGCCAGAATTTGGGCGGAACTCAGATTGAGATCTTCAATTTGCTTCTTAAGCTCTTCAATCTGTTTCTCGAGTCCTTCAGCTTGTTCTTTCAGTCCCTTATTCTGCTGCTCCAGCTCCTCAACTTGCTTCTTGAGTTGTTCGTTGATTTCTTGAGCCTGAAGAAGGTCTTCAGCAACCTTCTTGGATTCTGCTTGCGCCTTGCCCAGTTCAGCTGCAAGCTCCCCATTTTTCTTATTGACTTCGTCGAGCTCAGTGATGGCGTCATCCCTCGCCTTCTCCACCTTTCCAAGGAGGGTCTCCTGGTCGGCTGACCTTTGCTCCAATTTTTTCACCTTGGCGGCGTCGGTTTTTACGAGAGCCTCCAGGTCAGCCACCTTGACGCGATAAGGCACAATCTTGTTCTCCAGTTCGATCTTTACTTGAGCAAGTTGCTGCACCTTATGGCGGAGATCAGTGGCCTCCTTGCGCGCCAACCTGAGCTCGGTGCTCATTGCGTCCTCTACTCGGGAGTGTTCAATCTCCGCGAGTGTCAGGTTAAAGGACAACTTCCCCACCTCGACCCTCATGGTGCTGTTTTCAGTTTTAAGGTTGAAGAGGTCGTCCTGGAGTTTCCTGGTGGAGCTCTCCACGGCTCTGGTTACGATGGCGGGGATGTCTTCTGCTATCGTCTTCAGCTTAGCAGATAAAGGCTCCCACATCCTCGTAACCTCAAGAGGGAGGTTTGCTGCTTGTAGAGGTGTTAGGTGGGCCTGTTGTTGATTTTCGTCGTCACCTTCTTTGGTTGGTTCTTCAGTAGGCGCTCCTGCTCGTGGTGGCGACGTCGGGGACTCGGTGAGGTGTGGGCAACCTCATCCCCGATTGGAGCAACATCTGCGGCTGAGGCATTGGAAGGAGGACCCCCTCCAGCTGATACATATGGCGTGGAGGCGTTCGGGGGGTCCTCCATGAAATTTGGCTCTTGGGCCTCAACCGCAGGTGGCGCGGTTGCCAGTGGAATGGCTTGGACAGGTGAGGCAGGAGCTGGTGGAGATGGCAAGGTTGGAGGTGGAACGGGCGTGGATGGAGGTGTTGAGGTTGGAAGAGGGGGTGGGGCAGGTGGTGAAGAAGGTGCCACCCTCTTCCTCTTTGTGATAAGGCCATCTTCGGTGACCTCGTCATCTTCTTCCTCATCCTCGTGGACTACCTGGGGAGCCTTCCTCTTGGGCCTTTTGAGGATGAGTTTCTTACGTTGGGCGGCGGGCTGGACATCGGAGGGAGCTAGGCCCTTAGGTGGCGATCGACCCTGGGCGACGGCGATTTCCACCACCGAATTTGGTACTGTTTGAGAGCCCGTCGCCAACCCGTGGGTTCGGGCGAGCGCCCTCAATTCCGCGAGTTTGCCCTGGCCCAACATATTATCTGCATGGAGCGAAAATACAGGAGTTAGTTCAAGGAGAAGAGTCAACGCACAAGGCAGTATGCAATAGCAAAGCAGATAAATAGTACAGAAAAATAAAACCAAAGTCTTGCGCGTAACGCACAAGACGCCCAGAAACAGTTGACAAAAGCAGTATTAAAACAACAGTTTAAATGTTCTAACCTATTCGAATTTCGAGTTGGTTCTCGTAGAATTCGAAGCAGATCAGGGTGGTGGTAAGGAAGGTGATGTTGGCCTCCGCCACACTCTTCCAAAAGAGGCAGAGATCTCTGTCCAATGCACCCATGCTGTCAGGACTTCTGGGTCTCCTGAAGCAGCTCTTGGACTCTTTCTTCCCCTTGTCCACCCAGTACAAGGGGAAGCCGTCGAGTAGGGAGGCGTCCTTGTCGTTAGGGCGCACTTGGACGAACTTCCCTTTCCAGTCTTTGTAGGATTGCTGGAAGATGGAGAAGATTGACCTCCCAGCGATCCCATTTAAGCTAACCCACAGGCGGTCTTCTGGGTGCTTGACTTCGAAGAGAAACAAAAATACGTCTACGGATGCGGGCAACCCCAGATGGTCGCACATCTCTTGGAATGCTCGCACAAACGCCCAGCTGTTGGGATGAAGCTGGGCGGCAGCAATGTTGAGCTCGGTGAGGAGTTCCCTCTCGAATCGGGTAAAGGGAAACTTCAGTTTCACCTTCTTGAATAGCGTCGTGTAGACGAAGCAGAAGGGCCTGTCAGCGCTCGCCTTATCGTCGGCACAACCGGGCAGATCGAGGGGGCAAGGTAGCACTATCATCTTCTCATCGTGCTCCTTATGAAATGTTTGGTGAGGTTCATCCCCCTTAGTCAGTCGCAAAACTGCCCCAACAGTGTTCACGGAAGACGTTTCCCTCAACAGGGTCGAGTTGGCCCAGGGGTAGAGTTTTTTGAAGACTGATGGGGGGACGGGGGCTCCTCCGGTGGTAGGTGGAGTCGCCTGGGCCAGGTTGGGGCGGGAAGGTGCAGGCCTCTCAGCCTGGGAAGATGAAGCACCGCGTGCTCGCGGTGGGATGAGTGCTTGAGAAGAGGGGTTTCGCGATGAAGGAGAAGGATTCGGGGTGATCTTTGAGCGGGTCATTCTCGAAGCTGCAAAGGAAGAAGAAAAGGAAAAATGATCAGGGTTCGCAGAGGCTGACTCGATCATGGGAGAAGGGTGAAAAGCGAACGAACGAAGGTTCGTTGCAACGATCGACGAAGCCCTAAGCTACGAGAAAGGAGAAATGGAAAAACAACCCACAACGTATGCACCAGACAGTTACAGGATGATGCGAATCGGTTAAAATGCAAGAAAAACAAGCAGAAGAAGGAAAGGAGGTACCTTTTGATGATCAGGAAGACGATGAAGGATGCTGGTGATTCAGAATGTTGAAGAACGCTGAGAGTTTTTCGCAGGAGAAGGTGAGAGCGTTTGAGAATACGAAGAAAAGTGATGGAACAGTAGAGTGAAAATGGGTTTAAGAGTTTTTTCGAAATGGGTTTGGGAAGCGCAAACGGTAACTAAAGGTAACCGTTGATGAAGCCACGTGTCGAACGATGGGTGAGGGGTTTGGTGGAGCGTCAGAGAAGCAGAAAGTACAACCGCTTGGAATTCTGCGTCAGTGCCACGTAGACCGGTGTTGACGTGACTCTTTCAGTCTTTTCGCTGGACAAGTTTTCGCTTAAGACTGGGGGGCTTGTGTACCGCCCTGGTAGTCGGAAGTGATGACGTGGCACCAAGCCACAGAGTAGGCGTGTGGACAAGGCGCCAGAGTTGCAGAAGGGAAGGAAGTCGGGTGGCTCGTGACATCGCCAGTTATTAAGTTGGCGTGCTCCGACCTCCAGCATACCAGAACCGGCGATCACCCAGTTGAAGATGAAGTCGCTAGATGGTAAACTCAGGCGACTAAGTGATTGGAGATCGCCAGAACAAGCACATCGCCGAAGACGAAGGCGGTGCAGATTATGAAGGCGGCCGGCGAGACCACAGGGAAGGTGTACGAGAGCACCCTAACTCGCCCGTTCCAGTAAAGATCGCACTCCCAAGTTAGCTATGCACTGGGCAATACCATGCATAAGTAACTTAGCCAAAAAGAGAATCAGAAGCAGCGCCCAAGTCAAGGAGGCTCCAGATGGTGGCACGTGTACGACTGGATGCGAGCCACGTGTCCAGGTCTGTAACTGCCAGGAGAGAGAAAGTAACCAGGTGTATAAGAGTTCTCAACGAACTTTCTGAGGTACGCACGTTCAGATTATACTCTTTACGCTTACGAGTTCTAGAGCTTACTGGGAGAGAGAACATTGCACGGTTCCTTGAGATTTCTTGAGTGTTCTTGCTCTTAGTATTTGGTGGTTCTGTCACTGACTTGGGCGTTGGAGTGCGATCGGCCGCAGCGTCGCCGCTCTGTTCTTTTGCAGGTTCTTGAGGTGGATCTCAAAGAAGAACGGAAGCTTGAAGCGGTGCGCACGTCGATCCTTTGACGAGGCAGGTTCCAGTGTTCTGGTCAACAGGCAGGATCACCTCTCTTTCTCAATACACTGCACCTTTAGAGTTAGTTTTTATTGATATATGGGGTCCTGCCCCTGTATGTGCTTCCAATGGTGCTCGCTATTATATCTCCTTTTTAGATGCTCACACCAAACATACATGGTTGTTTCTTTTGCATAATAAATCACAAGCCCTAAATTCGTTCATTCGTTTCAAAATATGCTGAAAATCAAACTGGTTTCAAACTGCGTTCTATCCAAACTGATAATGCAAAGGAATTCGTATGTTTTAAAAGTTTCACTCATATGCATGGTATTCTTCATCATTTCACTTGTCCCCACACCCATGAGCAAAATGGTTCCATCGAACGTAAACATCGTCACATTTCTGATATGGGTTTAACTCTTCTCTCTTCTGCTTCATTACCCATCAAATTTTGGGGTGAAGCCTTTCTAATTGTTGTGTATATCATTAACATGCTGCCTTCCCATGTTTTACAAAATAAATCCCCTTATGAATTGTTGTTTCACAAACTGCCTGATTATAACACTTTCAAAACGTTTGGGTGTGCTTGCTATCCTTTGCTTCGACCCTACAACAAACACAAACTTGACTTCAAATCCGCTTGCTGCATTTTTCTTAGCTACAGTGTTCATAATAAGGGTTATATTTGCCTCTCTAACACTGGTAAGGTTTATATTTCTAGGCATATCATTTTTCATGAAGAATTATTCCCCTATGACCTTCCTAAATATAAGTTTCATCACCCTGTGCATGATAATATTGAATCTGATTCTTTGAACCATGCTATTTCTGTTATTCACTCTCCTGCTGCTAATTCTTCTCATGTTTCTCAACTTGGTTTTGATTCTCCTGCTCTCACTACTTCTCGACCTATTGTTTCTCCCCTGCTGCCCACCTCCTTCACTGATCATGGCCCTGTCAATACTCATCACATGACAACGCGGTCCAAATCTGGTATTTTCAAACCTAAAGTCCTTCATACACACTCTGATTTACAACCATCTGCACCAACATCCATCGCCGAAGCGCTCTCTTCCCCTCCTTGGTGTCAAGCAATGACTGATGAATACAATGCCCTTCTCAACAATAACACTTGGTCCTCAACTTCTCTCCCTGAAGGAGCTAAAGCGATTGGCTGCAAATGTCTCTTTAAAAATATATATCATGCAGATGGGCACAAAGCTCGCCTTGTAGCCAAGGGATTTAGCCAAACTGCAGGGTGTGATTACTATGACACTTACAGTCCTGTGGTTAAACCTTCCACCATTCGTCTTGTTCTCACTCACGCGATCTCTGCTAATTGGGTTGTTCGTCAAATTGACATAAATAATGCGTTTCTGAATGGAGACTTACAGGAGGATGTCTATATGCACCAGCCACCAGGGTTCGTGTTGGACAATCCTCTTCTTGTTTGCAAACTTCACAAAGCCTTATATGGCTTAAAACAGGCACCACGTTCGTGGTTTCAAAAGCTAAGTAACACCCTTCACACCTTTGGTTTTCATGCTATCAAAAGTGATTCTTCCTTATTTGTGCAGTTTCATCCCTCATACACAATTTTTATTCTCATATATGTTGATGATATTATCATCACAGGATCCTCTTCCCAGGAAATTCAGAATCTTATAGTCAAGCTCAACTCTTGTTTCACTCTCAAGGATCTTGGTCCCCTTCATTACTTTCTCGGTGTACAAGTCAAACGTCTTTCCAGTGGCGGTCTACACTTGTCCCAACACAAATATATCCATGATCTTCTTATACGCACAAACATGCATGCTGCCAAACCTCTACCCACCCCCATGCAAACTAACCTTCGCATACCAAAAGATGCCTCCGCTGCCTTGTCTGATCCATCCATGTATCGATCTGTCGTAGGAGCCCTTCAATACATACTTGTCACACGTCCTGAGTTGTCCTATGCTGTAAACAAAGTGTGTCAGTATATGCACGATCCTTAGGAGCATCATTGGAAGGCAGTCAAGCGCATCTTACGCTACCTTGTTGGCACCCGCTCTCATGGCTTGCTCATTCAACGTAGCCCTTCCAGAGACATACGCGCTTTTAGTGACGCTGACTGGGGTAGTGATATTGACGACAGGAAGTCCACCACTGGCTACTGTGTTTATTATGGTCCCAACATCATTGCATGGTCCTCACATAAACAACGAGTTGTATCTCGTAGCAGCACTGAAGTTGAATATCGCAGCATTGCTGCAGCTCTAATTGAAGTCATTTGGTTGCAATCCCTTCTACATGAACTACACCTTTCCTTTCCTCCACTCAACCACAGGTCTTCTCGGATAATCTGGGAGTTGTTCTTCTAAGTGCCAATCCTATCATGCATTCTCGAACGAAGCATTTCGAACTAGATCTCCATTGTTCGCGACTATGTTCAGCAAAACAAAATTCGCTTGCTTCATCTCCCTGCCAGATTTCAAATAGCTGATACTTTTACTAAACCCATTGTTGGTCCCTCTTTTCTAGAATTCCGTCATAAACTCATGGTTACTGAACCACCCCCATAAGTTTACAGGGGAGGATATTAGTCAGTGTATAATCTTGTTACCATTATGTTATTCTGTTAATATCTTTAGTCTGTACTTAGGTGCTCTTGTTTGTATATAAACTTACGTGAACAGTGCTTGTAGACACAATAATCAAATATTCTTTCTCTCTGTTTCTTATATTCCAACATAGTTAATTAATTATATATATGATGAGAATAAATATAAGAATTCAATAGAAACTTATCATCATGCACTTCATTAATTCATTAATTTAGGAAGAATTTGTTCCAATAACATTAATGGTGTGATGGAATTCAAGCAGGGGAAATTAAATTGTAGACTTCTAGTAAATTAAGTTAGGTTAACGAGTCTTTCTCTAGCAAACATGTGCAAGTGTAAAGTCGAACAATTTTCTCTTACCTAGCTCAAATTAACAACCAATTGGAAGCAAAAGAAGAGAAAGTTCTGTGTTCACATAAGAAACATTCGATTTTGACCATTAGATTTAAAATAAGAATCCTTCATTGACCATGAACAGATGGGAAAAGGAGAAAAAAAAGCCTACGAAGGACGATGGAAACTTTTCATATATATATTAGTCAGGAAGATAAAATACATTCTTGGGAAAATATTTATCAATAATTATAATGAATATAATAACTCGCTCTTTCTTTTATTTTTTTTTAACAAATAAAATACTTTTGAAACAAAATCAGAAATACTAGTTAACGATAGGCAATGAAAATCTCTTGCCTGGTATCATTCAGAAACTTCAATTCGAATGATACCTGAATTACGAAGAAAAGATGCAGCAAGAAGAAGCATTTAACTTCACTCTAATATTAAAGAATTTCAAACATTAATTCAAACAGTCAAAGATATAGCTACTCCACCATTAAAGTCATGTGATATTAGAAAATGATACTTCCACGAAATTTTTTGTGTTTTCTACAAACCAAAGAGAAGAATTCTATAGCACACGGCACGACCTTTTCTAAGTCACCATAAATCAAGTGTATCTTTTGCTTCCCACATGCATGCTTCATTTTTTTTTTTTGGTTGGTGAGAATATGACATACGTCATATATATGTGACAATGTTTTATATATATATATATATATATATATATATATATGCGACCATGTAAATTTGTTTTCCTGTAATTGCTATCAAGTTACTTGGTAAGTTCCTTCCTGGAATATTGATACACGGGGTGTTGGTATGACTTCAATGTTTCACTACAAAATGCTAGATATATTCAAATATATAAAACTCTTAATGAATTATAGTTCTTATGACCAAGTGATCTATAGTTTAATACTTATAACCTCATTTTTTGATAGGAAAGTAAATTGAAAGGTTATTCAAGGTGAATAGTCTTTAATTATTTTTTTATTAATAATAAAAAATAAATAAATGGAAACCATTTCAAGAATGGTCCAACCCTTATACATAAAAAGTTAGCGTTTTATCAACCTTATCTCGAACTAAGGAGAGCTTCCAACTGAAGTAAGGAATACATTATTCGTTGTATAAAGCTATACATTATTCACTTAAAAGTCCAAAGGACCCTTTATTTGACGACTACATTTACTAATATTTTAATCTTTTATAAATTAAATAATTTAAACCTTAGTTCACGGCATATGTATATGTGGAAAAGGAAAATATATGTAAATTCCCTATTAATCACAATCAGATTAATTACTTGGTAAGTTCCTCCTTTGAATGCAGGCTTAGAATCTTCATTATAAATACCTGTGGCGATATTGGAAGTGATGTGCCAAAAATTACACAAAAGGAGCCATTACTTAAGAAGCTTGAATTTTTGTTTGTCTTAGGAAAATGAGTTCCAGTAACACCAATATTCAGAATGCCATTTGCCCTACAAAACCCCCACCTAAGGGCACTGGCTCAACTTCTTCATCAAGCTCCGGTGGTCAGAAGCCACCAACTACAAAGGGCATATTTTATCCCAAGAATAGATGATTTTCAAAAGGTATGCGTTTTCTTATTTTCTGTAGTTCAAAGTAAGTATCATATATAGCTATAAATTGCTTCCTATGCATTTCTCAGAGTCTTATTGCTTATTTCGTTTTGATCTTCATGCAGGTTTACGTAGAAGGTTCAATGATATATATTGGAAACTGATACTAAAAATAACACAAGCATGGTGTGCTATAGTTTATCGTAGTCAATTTTCTTTTACTTTATTTGTTTTTCCCTGCTGCTTCACTTAGGGTTCCCCAACACCTATTCTACTAATTAAAATTCATAGTTCGAAACAGAAGCCACTGAAACCCTAAACGATCTTGAAATAAAAAACATAAAGCAATTCATAAACATAAAATCCTAAAACAAACTTCAGCAAGCATTAGATGGCCATTCTCTAGCATAATGCCCAGACTCCCCACAGTTGTAGCAGCTTCCACCGCCGCCGTCGCCGCCGTCATACCTTCCTCCGCCGCCACCATATCTACCTCCACCTCCGCCGTACCTATCTCCGCCGCCTCCCTGGAAGCAATCCCTAGCTGGGTGACCGGACTCTCCACAGTTGTAGCAAGCACCGCCGCCGCCGCCGCCTCCACCTCGTCCACCACCGCCGTAGCTTCGGCTACCATCACCACCACGACGGGTTCCCAGGACGCTGGCACCGTCAGGACCGGTGACATCAACCGCCTTGGCGCGTCCGTCAGTCAGATTGAATGGCGAACTCAACGGAGTCTCCCTCAGCAAGGCTTCGGAAACCGTCATGTTTGGTTGATGTTATGGAGATTACAATTTCACAGTTCAAATAGTCTTAGTTATTTTACTTTTCCTTTCTGATTATGTACTCATAGATTTTTTTTTCATCAAAATACATTAAAATTAAAAGGAGCATATATAAAAAAAAAATTATATACAAGTGATTTTGCAGTAAATAAGTTACTGATTTGGTGTTCCTCAAACATGTGATAGACATCTGTTCAAATCTTTGACTTTGCATAGTGACTCAAGTTATAATGTTAATTTATTTTTTTATTTTTTCTCGGTAAGTTCAAGTCCTTATATAAAAAGGGGTAGGTGACAAAAAGAGCATTCGTTGACTTTTACTCATATCTCAGTATATATATAATAGAATTGCGAGGAAGGTACTATATATATACAATATATAAGTCAACCCGATTCTAGATATGTAATATGTTGCCATACTGGGAACTAAGAAAATTTAAGTGTATATATAAGCTTATTTATTAAACCTGACACAAGGTTTAAAAAAAGTCCATGAGAATTATTTTGGATGACAGTGAATATAATATTACGATATAGGTTGATATATAAATCTTTAGTGGATATTTTATTAAGTAATCTGTTCAAATCAAAATATTAAGTTTTTTAAAATTATTATTTTAAAAAATAATTATATATAATTATAGTAAATACTAATAATAAAATTAATGTTAATAATATTAATTTTATTGTAATAATATAAATATTATTATTAGTAATATTTTATTATTATCATAATAAAATTAAAATAATATAAAAAATAAATTAATTTTTTGGATAATATTATAATAATTATTCTTTACGATTATTCAACAATAATTATAATACACTAATAATATTGTTAATATTAATTTATTATTATGATTACTATAATAATATATTATTATAAATTTTTGCAAAAGTATTTATTAGCTCTTAATATTTATAAAAATATATTATAAAATACTGTAATAAATATTAGTTATAATAATTAATAATAAAATTAATATCAACAATATTATTATAATTATTTAATTAATATATTATTATAAAAATAAATTTTTATTATGATAATAATATATTATTGTAATAATAATTTTATAATTTGTTTTATATTATTACTAAAATTAATAATAATAATAAGGTTTTATTATAATAAGAATAATATTACCTTTAATATTAATATTAATAAAACTATTATAACTAATATATATAATTTTTCTGATAATAAAAACGAATATATAATTTTAATATTTTAACTTATAAAAAATACTAAGAATTAAATAAATAAAATAACAGTAGAAGAAACAAAAGATAAAAAGACAAAAAATGGAAAAAAATTAACAAAGTCAACTCATGTCAGCGTTTTAAAGATATCTACCTCTCCAACATGCAACATTCTTACGCAATCGCTTGAAATATAGAAAGTGGTTGACGGCCATGCATAACTAATTATTAAAATAGTGATAAGTAAAGTCAGTAATCTTAATCACTAATTAAATAATTAGAAAAATACCTTGTGATTTTTTATTTATTTAGTTGCTAAATAATGTTGGCTTGAGATATAATGATACATAAATGATTACTTGTTGAAACAGGGCATCAAACCTAGAGAGAATCAAGCCTTTTATCATTTATGAGAGAATGATTTCCTTTATCACTAACACGATTTTCTTTATTATAATGTTTCTTCCTTTACGACTTCATTCGATCAAGTGATTAACGAAATCAAAGTTAATCCATAAGAGTTTGGGAAGATAGATGGGTTGGAAACTACTAAATATCCAAGGTTATATTTAATTTCTGTGATACCGAATATTAGAAAAATAATACTTGGAAGTGATCTCTTAGAATGGAGAAGATTCACGTTCGAATGGGAATCAAAACAATTAAATCTTTTAATGAACAATTTGTTAGAATTAAAGGCTTTAAATAAGAGGGGTGTGAGTTGTTTCATGAAAGATTTTTTAAAATACTAGACAAGAATGAAGATTAATGCAGAATCACAGAACAAAACAATCAGATCAGCCAAGAAATAAAACTGTTTTAAAATTGATTTAAAAAAATCAATCGGTTGTTTATGTGAATTGATTGTTTTTATCGGCACTTTGCAAAAACACAAATCAAATAGCTTTTAAGGCAGTGAGGGATAGAAAGATTCAACACACAAAATTTATATTAGTTCACTCTTAACCTGAACTACATTCAGTCTCCAGAAATCCCTGAGTATTTCACTAGGCAATCAATCACAGATTACACAAACACCAAAGAGGTGATCTTGAACCCTTCAAGAACACTCACCCTCTTTGTAACACATACTACAAGTTAGAACACCCTCTGACTGTATACACCAATACCTTTCAAGTTTACAAATCTGAATTGAAATACAAGAAAGAATAGGAAAGATTACACCTGATACTGCAACTCATATCCCACCCTTAACCAATGCAAAGCTTTTAGCAATCTTGGAAAATTTTTAATTTCTTTTTGTATTCTGATCTCACTCTTATATAAACGTTTTTGGCTTTGAATTAGGGATCAAAACAGATTTGAATCAAGGAAAAACAGATTTAACAAACTTAACCAATTCTATTGAGATTTTTAAAAAACAAACGATTGAAAGCACGATTTAACCGATTGAAACGACAAATCAACAGGTTGTTTTTTCACTTTGAAAAACATTTTTCTTTTTAAATAACTTGATTGATTAAGTTTTGAATTAAGCTAAGAGTGAACTACAAATTCTAATCTACCTACAACCCATGCCCACAAGCAACAACCTAGTCTTCAAGCAATCTTCATGGATTTGGAGACATCAAAGCTTCAAGTTCAACACAATTTAGCTATTAAAACATCAAATTTGGAAAGGGAAGACGAATGGAAGTGGAAAAGAGAAAATTCACTAATTTACACTGTGAAATCAACATATAATTTTCTTCTCATGGACAACACAGGAGAGGAAAGGGATGTGTTTGAAGGTTTTTGGAATATCAAAGCCTTACCTTCAACTCAAATTTAGCGTGAAGAGTCATTAAGAATAAAGTGGTCACAAAAAACAATTTAAGGAGAAGAGGAGTAACGATGGATAGTAATATGTGTGTGATGTGTGGTGAGAAAGAAGAAACAATAAGCCATTTATTCTTAACATGTAATATTGTCAAAGAAGTTTGGAACTCATGTTTTTTTGTGGATAGGAGAGGCAACTGTGTCACACAATGAACCCAACCAAAACTTTAGGCATGTTGTTAATTAGTTTCACTTTAAACAAAGATGCTCACGATATATGAGGTGTTGTGTGGATAACAATAATAGGTGAAATATGAAAGCAAAGAAACAACATAGTGTTTAGAAATTCAATGGTGGATCCTATGGAAATTTTCGCATTAACTTGTTCTTGGATTACTGGAAAAATAAGTTCTGCATCTTTTTCATGTGTTCAATGGTCTCTTGACCCCATCACTTGCTTGAATTCTATAAAGTTATATTATGTTGGGAAAAACGGGTAATTTTCCCACTAAAACAAAACCCTAACAGAGCTACCCGACAAATAATATTGAATAAATAAACCGAAATAATAAAAGAGATAAAGAGGAAAAACACACCCGAAAATTGTTAACGGAGTTCGGCCAATTTAGCCTAATCTCCGAGCACAGCAAAAACAACTCACTTTTATTATTATGAGAGAAGATATTACAAATTGGGATATATAACAGTGAAGGAGGGGATGTTAATATATAACCCTCAAACCTCCTTCACAAACAATGAACCCACCGATGTGGGACTTGGGTTAAGCCAAAATCAACAAATCTCCACCTTGGCTTAATTTCAAGTCCCACCTAAAACAAATATTCTCAAAACATAACAAAAACAAACTTTGCAGTGCTTCAAATTTGCGCCTCTGGGCGCCAACTTCAAATGTGCAAAATATTAACCAAGTCTAAACAATGTTCAAACTTGGCCCTTGTAACCACCTTGCCTTGTAGCGAACATCTTCTTTATTAGAAAATTCTTCTTTCTTTGCAAATACCCATTTGCACCCAATTGCCTTCTTACCTTTTGGTAATTGTGCCAGCTTCCACGTCTTGTTCTTCTTCAAAGACTGCATCTCCTCTTCCATCGCACCTGCCAAATTACCATTCTCTGAACTCAGAATGGCTTTTGGGTAAGTGGATGGAATGTCATCAACAACTGGAAGTGCATAGGCAACCATATCCATGAAACGAGCAGGCTTCTGAATATCTCGTCTCTGTCTTCTAACTGCAATTGGCGCTGATTGTTGTTGAGATTCTTGGGTAGGAACCTCTTCCTCATCTGACTCTTCTTCTGCCATAGGAGAGTCACTTATAGTATCTCGTGTTGGGATCACCACTGTCTGCTCAAACTCCACCTGCTTCCGAACACACTCTACCTGTTGTGGAGTACTATCAGCTCCTTCTGGATTTACCTTCTTTAACATGGTAGATTCATCAAAGGTAACATCCCTGCTGATAATCGTCTTCTTTGCCTCTAGACACCATAAACGGTATCCCTTCACTCCAGGACTAAAACCCATGAAAAGAGCTTTCTTTGCCCGTGGATCCAACTTTGATTCAATCACATGATAATATGCAATAGAACCAAAAACATGCAAAGAATCATAATCAGTTGCAGGTTTTCCAGACCATACCTCTAACGGGGTTTTGCCATCTATAGCAGATGATGGCAAACGATTGACGAGATGTTGAGCGTATGTCACAGCCTCAGCCCAAAACTCTCTGCCTAACTCAGCATTAGACAACATACAACGAACTTTCTCCACAAGTGTCTTGTTCATACGCTCCGACACCCCATTCTGCCGTGGTGTTTTTCTAACAGTGAAGTGCCGAACTATGCCACAATCTTGACATACCTTCAGGAACGGATCACTCTTGTATTCTCCTTCATTGTCTGTTCGGAGAACCTTAATCTTCCTTCCTGTCTGGTTTTCAACTTCAGCTTTCCACTTAAGGAAAATTTCAAGCACATCATTTTTGTTCTTCATAGTAAACACCCAAACTCTCCTGGAAAAATCATCCACAAAAGTGACAAAATAATGCCTACCTCCGATTGACGGAGTCTTGGCAGGTCCCCACACATCTGAATGCACATAATCCAGAATACCCTTGGTATTGTGAATTGCAGTGCCAAACTTCACTCTTCGTTGTTTTCCCAGAACACAATGCTCACAAAATTCAAGTTTTCAAGCCTTCGTACCTTTCAACAATCCTTGCTTGGTAAGAATTTGCAAGGATTTCTCTCCAGCATGTCCCAACCTCATATGCCACAACTTCGTTGCCTCAGCATCCTTCTTAGAGCTAGAAGTTGTTGCCGCTACTGTCCCCACCACTGTACTACCTTGATAGTAATACAAATTGTTCTTCATCACGCCTTTCAACATCACCAGTGCTCCTGAAGTTGCTTTAAGAATTCCATCTCGCATCGTCACGACTAGGCCTTTAGATTCTAAAGCCCCCAATGAGATGAGATTCTTCTTCAACTTTGGCACGTACCGTACATCCCGCAAAATTCTGGTGGATCCATCATGATTCCGCAGCTTGATTGAACCTATCCCAGCTGTCTTACATGGATTATCATTACCCATGTAAACAACCCCGCCATCAAGTTCTTGAAATTCAAAGAACCAATCCCGAATGGGACACATATGATAGGTACAACCTGAATCCAATATCCACTCATCTGGATACGATGATGCTGAAAGCGAGACAATTAAAGAGATATCTGATTCCACATCACTTTTGCATTCTGCAACATTTGCATCTTGCGGAACCTTCTCTTTCTTCTGCAGTTTTGGACAGTCTTTCTTCCAGTGTCCTTTCTCATGACAGAAAGCACACTCATCTTTGGCAACGGCTCGACCTTTAGACTTAGACATCCCTCTTCTCTCCTTTGTTTGGCTTTGCTGACGACCTCTTGCCACCAATGCTTCTTCTGATGTCGTTGATTTGGTTTTCATCTTATCCTGCTTTCTCAATTCATGACTATATAAAGCAGAACAAACAGCATCTAACGACACATTCTCCTTCCCGTGAAGGAGCGTAGTCTCCAAATGTTCAAATTCATCAGGAAGAGATGATAACAACATCAAAGCCAAATCCTCATCCTCAAACTTCACATCTAAATTCAACAGGTCTGCTACTAATTGATTAAACATAGTGATGTGTGCATTCATAGTAGTACCTTGTTGGTAGTCAAATCGGAACAACCTTTTCTTCATCAGGAGCTTGTTCTGACCACTCTTCTTCAGAAACTTGTCCTCCAATGCCTTCCACAGTTTGTGTGCAGAAGTCTCGTTTTTTACAGCGTACTTCTGCTCTCTGGACAGGCAGGATCGAATAGTTCTGCATGCCAACCGGCTGATGATGCTCCAATCTTTCTCCTCTACCTCTTTTGGTTTCTCTCCTTCAATAGCAATATCAAGACCCTGCTGAAAAAGAGAGTCCAAGACCTCTCCTTGCCACATGCCAAAATGTCCAGTGCCATCAAATATTTCCACCGCCAATTTCAAGGTGGACACCGGGAACCTCGACCATGATGACGAGGAGCCCGACACTCTGGATACATTCTTCGCTTCTTCTTCTTGATTTGCCATTACAAACTCACAATATAATATTCAATATTACAAATAATTTCAAACAACCCAAGGCGAACCTTCGGCTCTTGATACCACTTGTTGGGAAAAACGGGTAATTTTCCCACTAAAACAAAACCCTAACAAAGCTACCCGACAAATAATATTGAAATAATATTGAATAAATAAAGCGAATTAATAAAAGAGATAAAGAGGAAAAACACACCCGAAAATTGTTAACGGAGTTCGGCCAATTTAGCCTAATCTCCGAGCACAGCAAAAACAACTCACTTTTATTATTACGAGAGAAGATATTACAAATTGGGATATATAACAGTGAAGGAGGGGATGTTAATATATAACCCTCAAACCTCCTTCACAAACAATGAACCCACCGATGTGGGACTTGGGTTAAGCCAAAATCAACATATTATACATTGATTATGTCTTTCTTTTTCCTGCTTTTATTAGTGCCTATAATGGTATAATCTTATTCTGTTGGGAGGTTGGATGCTTTCGTTTTTTTGCAAGATTTAAAATTTGAAAGAAGGTTCAATCACGCATACAATTTAGCTTCAGATGTTGACATCAGGGTAAAAAAAATATCCATGGTAGATTGTTGAAGGACATTGCAGTAAACACATTTTTGAGGCACTGCAAATCAATCTTCAATAGGTTACGGGGTTATAAAATAACTTTTGTGGAGCTTGCAAGATAGGTTTCTTTGTTTTGGTGGGTTAATGGCCAGTGCTATTAGTTAATCTGAATTGAGGAGTTAGGGCCAAAATATACGACTATACATACAATTATAATTATTTGCGAGATCGTGGTGTGGAAGAATTTTTGCTTAATTGATTGTATCTAGCAGTAGCAGCAGTAGGCAAATTCTTCCTGCACCATATCAATCCTAACGTACACCCAATTTGTTATTTAAAATGACAAAAGTACCCCCAAAAATGACGAAATAAAAAGAGGGTGTGGAACACTTTTTACGGAAATATTCTGGATTTAAATTTTCATAGCACATTTTTAAATTTCAGAAATTCTTATTTGGAATGTATTTTCAACTTTTTATTTTGGATTTTTTTATCTGGAATGTATTTTTTTAGTTTTGAATTTTATTTATTATTCTAGATTTTTAAATACAAAATAAGGGTAATTTTGGAAATTTAAAAAAAGTGATAGGATGCAAGTTAAAAGTGATATGGTGCAGGAAGAAATTGCCTTAGTAGTATGCACTTTCATTTAGAGATGACAAAGCGAGACAAGCCAACCCATGGGCCATTAAGAAAAACACGATGCAGGTTGCCTATTTCAATCCGCCGACTCGCTTAGGCTTGCTATGCATAACCCCCAAGTGCGAGACTGGACAATTTGGCTTACATAACTCACATATTTTAAAATTTTAAGAATTTCTTTCTGCACCCCATATTTTGATAATAATTTTATAATTTTTTTTGTCTTTATGAAATGTATAAATTATTTAAGTTTCAATACTCATCAAATACTAAATGTAGTATTCAGATCTTAGTATTTTTTATAATAAAATTTAAATATAGTATTATCATTATATATACTAGCGGGAACACAGGCGCGTAGCGCCTGTGTATCCGCATTTCTTATTTTTTCATTTATATATATTTATGTTTAATATTAAAATTTGAATAAATAATGTTATTATTTGCACATTTATCTTAACAATATAAATTTATAGTATATTATAAATAAAAAATGACATTATCATTATTATGTAAAATTATTATACTTTGTGTGAATTGGCTTAACCAATGCAAGTAATTGATCATCATTCTAAGTGTTTTATTCTTTACAAATTTTATTTCCTAAGAATGTCACACACATTAACCACTTTTGCAATTCAAAACCATTCATCTTCTCCAGTATTTCACTAATATTTTTCTTTCTCTCAAATTTGAAGAGACATTCTTCTTTCTATGCAACTGTTTGAAAAGTAACCACTTTTTCAATTCAAAAAAGTCTCCAACCTCTATTTCAATTTAAAATTGTTCCTCCACATATATTACATATTTTAGAGAAAATAAGAAATGACAACAATGTCCATAATATAATCAAATATTTATATAAGGATAAAATAGGGAAAAAATTAAGAGTTGTTAAAGAGGAGAATCCCCTTTATATATAGATATAGATATATATATTTTTAATTAAATATGTTTAAAATAATTAAATAATTATATTTTTTATCACAATAAATAAAATGTAATATTATTTTAATAATGTGATTCTTAATGAGTAAAGAAATTGAAGTTATTAATTTATAAAATAAACTAAACATCTATTGGAAAAAATAAAATAAAATGTATACAATAAAGAAATAGGAAAAACAAAATAAGATAAATAAAAGAGATTAAATATGAAGAAAATTAGCAATACACATTTCAGAATTAAAAATTAGAGTTTTTGAAGCATTAAGGAAACGGAATACATGGTGAGTGGCTGTGATGAAATGTGAAGAGGAACAGTAATACACTATTTCAGAATCTCAAAATTAGAATTTTGAGGAGGCGGGAGGCATAATGGCAGCCAAGGAAGACTGTGTGCGCTTGCATTTAGATGTTGGAAGGGTCAACAATGGAGGCGTTTGCTCACGCTGAGCATCACAACTTGGAACTTCTCGATTTCTTCTTCTCTATCTCCTTCTTCCTCTTGTGCTTGAGAAATATGAAAGAAAACGCACCAAAATTGAATTTGTTGAAAGAATACCAAAATTGAATTTGCGCGCACTCTGTATAAAGAATATCAAATAGTATCAGACAATAGTTTTTAAGATGTTTCTATATTCTTCCTCTTTCATAGTTTTCTTATATATAATTTTTTTTGCCTAAAAAAAGTAACCGTCCATAAACTCACATTTCACCCCTTCTCTCTCCACTCTTCTCTAATAAAACGTGTCTGTGTATCCGCATTTTTTATTTTTTTAGTATTTTTTTATTTTTCTCAAAAACAATTTCTCTTAATAACCTTAAAATGAGAAGTTAAAGAGTAGTGGAAAGTAGGTACCTATATAGGAGAGAGAAAGTGAAAAGTAGGATATGTGGGTTATGTGTAGTGGAGAATCATAAAATTTGTTTCTTAAATCAATTTTAATAAAAAAAAATATCAGTTTAAATCAGAAAAGTAACGTATCAAATCTCCACTCTCCTGCTAGAGTGGTCCACAAAATATTACAAATATCTTTAATTTTTTATTTAATAGAGAAGAAGATTTTTAAAACAGAAAAGTAACTAATCAATCTCTCCACTCTCTCCATTCTCTCCACTCTCTAGTTAAATAATAACAAATAAAATAAATTAAAAAATTATTTTATTAATTTTTGAAATTATAAAATGTCCAAATAACCAAAATAAATTAATACAATAAATTATTAAGTAAGGATAAAATGGAAAAAAAAAATTAAGAGCAGTTAAGAGGGGAATAAGAAATGATACAATGACCATAATACAATAATAAAATTAAATATTAATATAAGGATAAAATAGGGAAAAAAATTAAAAACAGTTAAGAGGGGAATCCTTTATAATATATGTATATATATATATATATTATTTTTCATTAGAATAGTAATAATGTGTATATATGTATTATCTTAAAAAATTATATATTTTTAATGAAGTATTTTATTAGTCAATTTATTAGTTTAATTGAAATTTAAATTTCACCAAAAATCAAAACATCATTAAAACTTTTTTTGTTCAGAATAATACTCTGAAACCATTTGCCTAATTTATTTAAATAAAAAAAATTTAACTTAATAAGAAAAAAATAAATTTATTCAAATTTATTTTTTATTATTTTTAAAAAAAACTTATGCTGACCGACCAATAAAAGCAGTTCCCATATTTTATACGAGACGGGTGAAGTGCAAGATGGACTATTATTGTTGTAAAGGGTGATTGTCTTTTTGATTGAGTTTTATGGGGTTTTGAAAGTTAATAGGAGGCAACTAAGATATTTTGAAAGTTATTTTGGTTGGTTATAAAACACTAAGATATAAGGAAATCTGTTTGTAAAAGGGTTGATGAGAAAACATTTTTTTTATAAAGTTTGAGAAATCCTCAAATATCTTATTTTTATTTATTTTATTGTTTATTGAAAATATCGTGTTGTTAAAATATGAAGCATATATGTCTCAAATATATCCTCATTGTCATTACCTAGATCATCACTATCGTTATTATTATTTTTATTTAACAAAAAATAAATAAAATAAAATAAAAAGATTTGAGGAATGTAATAATCTTGAAGGCTAAGAATAACCAAATTTCGTTTTAGTGTGAGTCATAGTATTGGTGGTTTGGTCATGAAAGAATTAGCCTATTTAACAATTAACATACCGGAATTCATTTTTATAATAATTAATGACTATGTTTTCATTCAAATTAACAACTATTTTGTATATATCATACACATTTTTATTTAAATAAATTATAAAAATACCAATACAATATATTTAAACTATAAAGCATGCATAATTACTTTAAAAAAACGTAAAAATTACGTTATAACTAAAAGGAGAAAATAATATATATATATATATATATATATAAAAGGAAAATAATTAATTTAAAATGTAAATAACTGATAGTTATTAAAGAAAAAATAATAAAAACGAGAAACTAATCTTTTTTTTTTCGTTAAATTTAAAATTAAATCTAAACCAAGATTTGAGAGGGTCAAGAAAATAAATTGAATATATAATTAAAAAACAAATTTTAAATATTCCTTGAGAATTTTTAAAGCTGTACGAAATAAATTAATAATGAAGTCACATGTTAAAATAACAAAGTGGGAACAATAAGAAAAAACAAGTCCTTATATGTATATGAAAAATGATTTTATAAAATAGAAATTCATAAGAGAATTTCGTGCAATCCATTTTGAAAATATGAAAAGAAATAAATCCAACCCATATATATAATAATGTAGATTTTGACTGAATATGATTAATATTAATTTGTGACATCATAACTATACGTGAACCTCCACCATCAAATTACGCAAAAATATATTTTAAGTTTATGAAAAAAGACATAATAGTTGATCAAAACAGAGAGTTAAACTTTTTTTTTATCAATAAATAAATAAATTAAACGGAAATGTTTCAATTTTTATACAATAATAAAAAACTCACCACATAAGATATTTTAGGTTTATATTTTTTTAGCATTCCACCTTATTTAAACTTAGCTATTTCTACACCAAATACTACATAACTCCATTATTAATGTCGGTACTATTTTAAATTACAAAACTAATTAATTTTACTTTATTTTATAAAAAAATTCCAAAGCCTTTCAAATCCAAAAAGAAAAAAAAAATCCATTGACACAAAGAAGAGTTAGAATAACGTATTCAACACAGAAACCATTGACACAAATTAAAAGTTAACTTACTCTTCTAAATCAAACCCGCGTGAATTACAGTCTAACAAAACCAAAGTGCACGACATGATCAATATCTATACTCTCTCTTATAAAAAGTTTATTCAACTCTTTTTCAAAACAAATTTTCATATATATTAATGGAATAAATTTCTTGTAATCTACACTTTCACTTTGATGAAATGAAATGCAAGAAAATTGATCAATATATATGCAAATAAATGTGAAAGAAATAATTTAGGAATAAAATTCACAAAATAAAAATAGTTGAATAATAAATATAAATATTGTGTACCTTTAACAATAAATAAACTTAAATGAATTAATCAATGATTTTGTTCTTTCCCTTTCTTTAATGCAAGTAAACGCAATTTGAAGCATGGGAATGGAAGAAGAATGTTGTAAACCAGGTTACCATTATGGTAATTTCCTTCCAAATCTCTCTGTGTCTTCAGAAATGGTCAACTTTTGCGTCTCTGGCATTAATAACGATAACAAATATTGCTCAAATATGTGTTTGAACATCCTATAAATACTCTAATATTTTTTTTATATATATTAAAATGAATTGTGGATTTATCATAAGAACTTAAACGCATATTTTCTAAAAATAAATAAAATTATTTTATTAGAAAAAATAGTTGCAGAATAGAAATTTATGTATAGTGGTGTAAAAATAACTGTTTTCATCTTGTTTTTGAATGTGATTAAGCTCTCTAATCCAAGGTGCTTTTGAAGGTCCTTTATTCAAAATATTCAGTATTCAACAAAAATGTACCAATAAAAGAAAAATTTGTTTTTAGAGACAGAATTACATGTCCCTAAATTGACAAAATGGGTGATTATAGATTAAATCATAATTCAATTTTAGTAATTAGTTAATATTTTTATTATTATTATCATCATCATAGTAATATTATTAATAATTACAATAATAATAATAATATTATTATTTTTAATAAAAATATTCTTAATAATATTAATAACACTATTAATAATAATAACTTAATTAATAATATAATGTTAATATTAATATTAATAATAATATTAAATTTAGAATATAAAGTAGTATTTTCTAATTAATTATTTTGTAACTAATCTTAGATAATAATTTATAAATTTTTATTAATAATAAAAATTACTTTAAATATTAATAATTTTTTAATTTATAAAATAATATTTAATTTAATTAATATAGTTAGTTATTATTTTTTATCTTAATTTTTTTTAAGTCTCCTTTCGTTTCAACTATCCTGTCTATAGGTTCTATTCGATATAGTGGGTTGCTCTGTTTGTTTCTGTATCACGACAGTAGACTGTAATTTTTTCTAATAAAATATCAATATTTTAATTTATAAAATAATATATAATTTTTTCAATATAATTAGTTAATAATTTTTTTAGAGATATTTGTATAAGCTTAAATTTGTTTTATCTTAAGAGGAAAACTTAATTCGAAAAGAGATATAGTTCATCCTTTAAAAAATCTTCTAGATTTTATAAAGTTTAATTAATCTCCCTTTCAAATTCCGTCTATATTTATATATAACAATGTAAATCAAAATTTTAAAAAATAAAATAAATTTAATTTTTAGAGTAAACACATTTAAATTATTACAGTTATTGTAAATAAACAAAAAATAAATACAGTACACGTCAACGTAATATCAACAATAATAAAAACAAAAAATTACATTACATCTCCACATACTATGTTTCGTTTATACAAATTTAGATTTTAGAGTGAACACATTTAAATTTTACAAAAAAAATAAAATATATGTTAATGTAATATCAAGAATAATAAAAACAAAAACAAAAACATACACTTACACACCTAGAGACTATGATCAATTATACATACCTTCCTCAAGTTTTTAATAAAATAACAATCATAAATTTCTTATACTTGTCTCTTCCTTATGTTTTTAACAAAGTAATGACACTTGCTGTCTTTTATTTATAAATAACACATACTGGATAAAGTTTAATAAAAAATAGTGGAACAAAACTTAATATTTAAAATATAAAAACTAAAGGTGTTTTATAAATAAAAATTAAATAATTTAAATATGGAAAAAGATATACTCATCCCTTTGAGACTTTTTTAATAGATATTCATACTTTTTCTAATTTTAAAATAGATATTTTCATCTCTTATATTATTAATAAAATAACAATGATATATACTTCTTATTTTATGTAAACTTATACTTATACTTTTTACAACATATTTATATATGTATTAAAATCATATTTAAATTTAATAATTATTTGTTTATTTTAACATTTTTGAGAAAGTATAATTTTTTATATTTTTATGAGACAATATATAATGGAGTATAATATAATAATTTTACATATTGTTAATGTATAGTATTTATATTTCAATAATTATTTTTAGAATTTTAGTTAATAAATTATTTTTATTAATTAAAATAAATAAAATCACTTTATTAAAAAATATAAACTACATGAGTAATATTTTATTAGAAACATAATAAAAGTAAACGTCTTGATTGATATTAAAATTAGGAGTGGTGAGTACTTATTTTTGAAACTATAAAGAATGCAAGAGTTTTATCAAGAAAAATAAACACTAAAATGTAAGTATACTTCTATTCTTTAAAATATATACATCTCATATGCATATTTTAACTCTATTACTAGTTGAAGAAAAAGAGGGCGATGATAATATATAAACTTTTATGGGCATAACCATTGAATTAAAAAATAATTAATCTTCTTCTTTGCTTTGAATTTTATTATATTATTAAATATTTTTAAAATTGATAATTTTATTTATATAATATATTTTACAAAAATCCTGTGAAATAATATAAAAAAAATTTGTATAATGTATGGATTAAAATCTATTATTATTTATTTGGCAGTAAAAATAAAACCCTTTAAAAATCATAACAATCTATAAAGTAAAATTAAAACAAGTTCAGAGAGGAACTAAAACTATAATTATCCCTAATTTTTTTTCTCTTTAAGAGTATTTTTAAAAATTGCCATTATATTTAACAACGTGTATTATGGTTATCAGACGGCGTTTGTTATAACAACGCCGTTTGACTCTCTGTAAGCCGTGTGCCAACCGCGGATAGTTACTTTGTTTATAATATACAATTTCCGTTAACGTTCCGTGAAAATACGTGAAGGGAACATAACCTCACACATTTGACAGTTTCTAATCTTGTAGCACAAGCCATGCACCTTAACAACTCTCGCGCAGAGTTTCGTTTTCGTTTTCACACACACATTCTTTTCAAAGGAAAAATATATCTTCTTACCATTATTCATTAAAAATATCTACCTTATAATTATTTATTTAGTAAAATATTATTATACAATAACATAATAGTTTATATGGTTGTACGGTAAATATAGAAAAGTAGAAGAGATGTTCTTCTGTAAATCACCATAATTTTGCTTTGAAATTCACTAGTTATTTTCATTATTATTTTTTCATGGACAAAGAATTGTTATCCTTTTTCCACACATCATTTTTCGTAAGATTGTGTTGTGGGTTGCGTCAGAAATGTTTCAAATAGGAAGTTGAGTTTGGTCAAACACTTTTTATTTTATTTTATTTTAATAATAGTTCAACAATTCGATGAAGACGTTTATCTCTCTTTATCAAATAATTGATACATTCTAAAAGATTCTCCTTCTTCAAATTTTAAGGAAATCTTATTTATTTACTTACGTAATCTAACTAATCTTAGCATCATTAATTCTACCAAGCTTACATTCATTCCACATTATGTTTATAACTCATCTTTCATACTTTTTTTATTATTAAAAAAATAACACAATTAGAAAAAAACCAACAGTATATCAATTATATCAAATAAATATAAATTAAAGGATCAAAACACTGGTGAAATCAAATTAGAGATAAAGTGAGAATAATAACTCATCTTTCATATATTTTCACATCTATAGGAGTTACTATCAACTTTGTGGTTTGGTGATTTCGTTACCATTCTATCTTCAATAGGTTATGAGATAAGATCGCAATGAAATATATCCTTAACTTCATCTCGTAATAGCAATATAGGATTTGTGGATGGAACAACGCATATTTGGAATGAGATTGAGGATGTGGCGGAGGAGGAGGAGGAGAAGGAGAAACGGTGGCATGAGGTGATGGTGGAGGAGGAAAAGGGTGGAGAAAGGAGGAAGAAGGAGAGGGATAGAAAGGAGGAAGATTATGGTGAGGTGGGGGTGGCGTAACAGAAGAGGGTGGTGGTTGACTGGTGCAACGGCGGAGGAAGAAAGCAAAAAACGAATCAAATAAATGGCTAGAGACAGCGTCCTCACTCGCGTGGCGACCGGAGCCGCCGTGGGCGGTGCTATTGGCGGCGCAGTCGGTGCTGATAAAAAAAAAAACTCTCGTGGCGACCGGAGCCGCCGTGGGCTGTGCTATTTGCGGCGCAGTCGGTGCTGGTAAAAAAAAAAAACTCGCGTGGCGGGCGGAGTCATGGTGGCGTGTTTTCTTACAGTTTTAGCCAGAAAAAAATGTCATGTAACCTCACATTATGTAATCTTTTGGGTGTTGGAATTAAATAAAAAAAAATTGAAAAAAAAAACGGTGGAGGAAGAAGAGAAATGAAAAGTATATAAAAATAGATCTAAGAAACCATTTCAATGCTATTACAATATGTTTGAACATGAAATACTCAATACATTACATTAATCTGTTTAGAATATTACAAAAGATGAAACGGAACAAAGTGAATACATAAAGAAATAAATGTAAATAATGAAATAATGTTTAATTTACAGAACAAAATGAAGGTGAGAAAATAATTATTTCAAAGAAATAAAATAAAATTAAAAAGAATATTTTAGAAGAATCCAACCCTTATACAAAAACCAACGTCACGAACCCTTAACCCTTCTTGTCATATCTCCTTGAAAAGACATTCTGAATAGTTGCGGTTGAAGTGGAAGAGGAGGAAGAAGTGGTGTTATTGGAGCGAGGAGTAGGAGGTCTTGTGGTGTAGCAAAGAGCACTTTTAATGCTTATGCTTGTAGAACTCATGATGGGTGAGGGAATGAGAGTATTGAAGTTGTTGTAGGAAACAATGAATGGTTTTGTGGTTTGAGTTTTTGATGAAATGTGCACCCATATTTATAAGGTTATGAGAACGTAATAAAGAACCTTCTATGTTATTGAAACGATCAACGTTAGCTTCAGCCGCAAGCTTCTTTCCGCGGTTTCGTTGCTAACGTGGCTGGGAGAGGCTAATGTGTGCAGGTTCTCGTTAAATTACTTGTAATTTTCCATTCTTATTTTTTTTGGTCTGTTCCGTGTTTGCAAGCACCGGCTTCTTATCTAATATATATTTTTTGTTTTGAAAAGTCCAAGAGTTGAAAAAAACTACAACTTCTTGTTTCTTTTACATTTTCACACACTTCTCTTAATTTACTGCTTTAAATGGTAATTTAATTTTAAAAGTTAGATTGAGAAAGAAGATAAGGTGAGAACAAAATAAACTCTGAAAATTATTTTTAAGAGAACAACATTACATTATATTGAGTTATATTTATTTTTTTTGGTAAAAGACACTCAATTTGGCAAGTACATCAATAAAAGTGAGGGAAATGAGAGTGGGAAGAAGCTATAATTTTTTTTTTGAAAACAATAAATAAATAAATTAAAAGACATTTGAAAGATGTCCCAAAAACAGTGATATCTACAACAACAAACTATATCATAATCAATTCCTTGTCAAATTACAATAACATGCTTCTATATTAAGATAGAATAATTCAAGATAAACATTCAATTTCCTTCCTAGACATTGACGTATTTGGTTGATTTGAAGGAGTTAAAAAAGTGAACGTATTTCCTAACATCATTCAAGTTCTAAAGGTATGAATGATGATTCCTCACATATCAAACATTAAGCATTCACTCAAATCAACATAACTGAAACAAACAAGCATTCATGGGAGGGTGATGATTTCTCGGTCAAGGCTGCATACGACTATATCATAAAAAGTAACCAAAGAAGTAATTATGTGAATTCGCTTTTTAATCAACTATGGATGGCTAAAGCCTATCCGAATGTGCTAACTTCAATTTGGAGAGCCTTACTGAATAGATTACCAACAGGAGAGAATTTATCAAGGAGGGGTTAATAAAAATTTACTGAATAGATTACCAACAAGAGAGAATTTATGTTTCATCCATGCCCTTGACTGGACTTGTGCCATGGTAAAAATTTCCTTAGCATCTATCTTTACTTGATTAAAAATGACCTTGTTTCTACGCTTCCAGATACACCAAATGACAAAGACCCAAAGACTTTTCCACAAGTTATTGCCTTCTTTATCAAAGCAAATCATGCATGAAAACTGTTCAAAAATGATTAACTAACACATTGTGGTTCATCGAACTAATCCCAAGCCAACTAAAACACACATTCCAAACTGTAAATGATACCATACACGAAATAAGAATGTGTGATGTTGACTCCTCTTCCCTCCCAAAAATGGTGCATAGTGTATCCCTCAATATAACACCCCTTTTGTGCAGGTTCTACTTAGTTGTTATCTTGTCTGACAAATCCCTCTACACATAGAACTAAGCCAAGGGCATAACCTTTAGATTTCAAAGATATGCAAACGACGCAGATACACCCCAGTTCCATAATTTTCTAACTTTGTATAAGCATATTTTACTGAGAATCTATAAGAGGGGGGATCGTTCCATAGCCATAGATCCACCTTATCTGGATGTAGGGAAACCTATGATAAGCTTGACATAAAATCTTCTACCATAGGTTTTACCCACTCAAACTACTTCCTTCTCCAGCAAAAAACCCATTCCCAACCCTCTCTAGACCATCTTCCGAACCTACCAATAGGTTCATCTTTAAGCATGGAATTATTGTAGATTCTGGTGTATCTCACTTTGAGTTGAGTGTGGGCTAACCAGTCGTCTCCCCAAAATTTGAATTTTGATTCAGATCCTACTTGTCAAACCACATTTGAATCGAATCATCTACTTCCTTAATATGAGAGGCTTATTTTGGATAAATCATTCCATCATCTAGATTTGTACTTATTTTGGCTGATGTAATTGAATTTACCTTCCTCGATCCATACTTTGATTCTAGGACATCCTTCCAACTCCATTCTCCATAACCATTTTTCCAAAAGTGCCTCATTAAAAAGATCAATGTGCCTAATACCAAGATCTCCCTCCTCTTTCGGTTTACAAATGTTCTCCCAGCTAGACCATGTGATTTTCCTACCTTCCACACCCCATCCCCACAAAAACTTTCTCTATAATTTTGTGATTTCCTTGAAAAAAACCTATTGAGGCTTTAAAAAAGGATAAGAAGAACAAATGTAAGGCATTAATGACAAATTTTATAAGACAAAATCTGCTCGCGAAGGATAGGTTTCTCCCTTTCCACACAAAAAAATTCTTTCTGATTTTTTTATAGTAGAGGCTTCCAAAAGGAACACCTAGATGGATTACCACCCATAGGAAGACCTAGGTAGATGAATGGTAATTCCATTAGGCTACAATGGAGTATTTCAGATTACATATAAACCAAATTCCTATCAACTTCTATTGCACCTATTTTACTCTTGTGAAAGTTTACTCTAAGGTTGAATCCTAATTCGAAACATCTTAGTATAACCTTAATAGTCATAATATTTCGCACACTAGATTCACAGACGAAAAGTGTGTCCTCAACAAATTGGAGTGAATTCACATCTACATTCTTGTTCCCAACTTTTATTCCCAAAAATAGGTTTTTTCTCGTCGCTTGATTTACCAACCCAGATAGACCTTGCGCGTAATTAGAAACAAAAAAGGTGCCATCGGATCCCCCTGTTAAGGTCTCTAGAAGGTTTGATTTCTTTTGTTGGGCTGTCATTTACCAAAATTGAGATAGAGGCAGATTCTAGGCAAGCTCTAATTCACTATATCCATTTTCCACAAAACCCTAATCTACCCAACATATAGAACAAGAACTCTCAATTCACCGAATGATATGCCTTTTCAAAATCTAGCTTAAAGATCACACCACTTTTTCTTTTTCTTTTCAATTCATCCACATCCTCGTTCACAACAAGGACATTGTCTAGTAGCGCTCTATTAGATAAAAAAAGCCAATTGTGACGCATCAATGACCTTCTTAATAACTTTTTTAATCCTTTTAGATAACACTTTAGCTAGTGTTTTGTATAAGCACCCTACTAGTGAGATGGGTCTATAATCTTCTAAGGATTGAGGGTTCTCAGATTTTGGAATCAAAGTTATGAATGAAGCGTTACAACCCTTTGGTATCTTCCCCTCTTTATGGAAGTATTTTACTGCACCAACCACATCATTTACTAGTAAATACCAGTGCTTTTTGATAAAACCGAGAGATACTCCATCTAGGTCAGAACTTTTGTTACTATCACAATGCCAAACCGCTTCCTTAATTTCTTGTTCCTCAAAAGGTTCGGTCAACATCAAATTATCCGAGGGATTTAAAATCAACATTATCCAACCTAACACCTATATCCTCACCATTATCATTGTTTTAATTATCTAAGCTTGAGTTATAATTGAAATCACTACACAAATATTTTGATGTTCATTTGTTTATAATAGATATTATATCTATTTTAACCAACTTGTTAAATTCCATTAATATAAGTATTGTTTAAGGCCATTTCTCGTTTCAACACGGATATTCCTTTCAGTAGCTTATTCCAAACTACACACTAGTATTATTTCACAAGTTTCTTCAGACCTTACAACACATGAAGTTTCTCCATATCAACATATTTTTCTTCCAATTTTGTAAACCTTCTTTCCAGGTTACCTAATTTTTCTTCAACACTCTCTAATTGAGATACCAAGACATTCCTTTCATTTAGAAGGTTGTGCTTTTCATTATTCAGTAAATTGCAAAATTCTTCCAAGCTATTTGATTTTTCCCTTAAACCTTCAAGCTCAATTTTTGCATCACAAAGAGACTTCTTCGGTAATGTACTCTTTAAGTTGAGTTTGAACATCCGATTCTTTGTCATCTCCACGTGTGCGAGAAATCATCCATATTTGTCCTTCAAGTGCAAAATCCAATCTTTCATGAAATCGAACAACCTTTCTCGAGTAATTGTCTCATACTGAGAATATTAAGTAATTGTCTCATATTGAGAATATTACTCTTCAAGTGAGGTACATAATAAATGTCCTTCATAGTACTTTGTTTTCCATCCTTTTAAGAAAAACAATATTTCCCCCCCGGCCTTTAACCGAAACCTTAGTTGAGTCTTCAAAAAACACATGTCCATCTTCTATCTCTTGTATATAAAAAAATAGGTGTTTGTGCTCACACATATGATTACTAGTACTAGTGTCTAGATATCATACCATGTCACTATCCAAAGTGACACCTTTATTGACCATCATGAGAATTCTTTCATCTTTTGTCTCATCTTCTTTGACTAAATTTGTATTTCCTTCCACTTTTTTTTGGCAAAGTAATCTTTTGTGTAATGTACATATTTTCCGTAATTGTAATATTCAACAATTGGAAAATTTGAACGACCACCACTTCCACGATCATGGCGGCGTCCATGTCAGTTTTGCTAGTTCATTTGTCCCCTCTCTTCATTGTTTTTTTCCATGACCACAACCTCCGTTGTGATCAAAATTGCAACCTACGAGTCCATGTTCTCTTCCTTGGTTATGTTGCACGTACATCACCTTGTTTTCCTTGATGGTTATCTTTGTTTGTAAGGCTTCCTCCAAGAATTCTTGTTTTTTTTCTTCTTTCGATGTTCATGTGCTTCAAAAGAACCCATGAGATCATTAATGGTCATCTCTTCCAAATTTTTTGACTCCTCGATTGCACATACAACATTTTCAAAGTCATCGATCAATGACCAAAGAATTTTCTCCACGACCCTTGTATCCGTGAGAGTTTCTCCATTGCGTTTGAGTTAATTAACTACCATTTGCACACGAGTAATGTAACTAGATACTTCTTCCAAATTCTTCATCTTCATGGCCTCCAACTGACCTCGTAGAGTTTGAATGCACATTTGTTGAACTCGGACGACACCCTTGAACACCTTTTCCAAAAATGTCTCATGCTTTCTTTGAAGTGGATGCACCAACAATCTTTTAAAAAATTATTTCATCAACATACAAAGCTACCTTTTCTTTTGATCGTGTCTCTTTTAATGTTTTGTCATAAAAGATTATTGGTTATACTGGTCATAGCTCTGATACAAATTTGTGAACAGAGAATCTATTTTTATTCCACTGCTATTCTTCAAATGAGAGTATATGTTGTTTAAGGGTCGTGGTAAGGAGTTTCAAGGAATGATATTGGCTAGCTTTATATAAGGGTTGAGGTATTACTAAAATGTCTCAAATTAATTTATTAGTTTTTTACCGATAAAAAACTCTTCAAATGAGAATAAATAGTCTTACAATAGAGTTCTCAATTTCTACATGTTCTTCATACTGTAAATTACATTTAAAATTAAAATTAAAGTTGATAATTATTGACCCATTTAAATTTTAAAACAAAAATTGGTGAGGGTTCTGAGTTTAATGCTAACAGATTTTACATAAAAACTTGTGAAGCTTCTTTTTTCCAGTTCCAATCATCCTCCCCTTTCAATTTCACTGTTTTATCATGCTGCTGTAATATTTGGTCGTTGCTCTTAAATTATCAGTTGTTTGGATATTAATGGTAGGTTAAGCATGACCAATGTTGCGACCGAAATGATGTTGCAATTTCTGTCATTATTTTTGTTTTTTTTAATTATTTAAATCTCGAATGCAATTCTGTTTAAAAAGTTAAATTTTAATGTAAATTTCAGTTACTAAATCAAATAAATAGCTATATTATATTTTTTTATTATTATAAAAAATAATATTTAAGTTCTGAAGGCAATACGTATATATGGTAAGCGCGTGTGACGTTGTTACACGCAGAGAAAATTAAGGGAACATAGAATACAACTCACATATAACCTCGTTTGAAATCTTTGACTGTTTCTCTCATTCAACATTCAACTTGCCAGCTAACCGTCTCACAAACCCTAAGTTTTCTTCTTCCTTAAGGTACCTTAATAACCGACCAATCTGTGTTTTCTCACACAAATGTTATGGTCAATCACCATGCTTTGCTTGGAAACTACTAGGACTCACGTTACCCAAACACCATGCACCATCTTCATCATACTTTTCAATTCTTAACTTAGTGTTTTTGGTGTTGTTCTTATCAGTTAAATATATATTTGGAAGCAGATTAATGTCAATACATATGATGAAAGTTTCAACATTTTTTCTTACTAAATAAAACGTCTATTTCCGTCTCCATTCCATTTGTGAACTATGAACAGAGAGATAAAAGGAAACACTGGTTCTCGAATCACGGGGTAAATTTCTTAATATATAAAATAAGGAAGGGAATGAATTTTGTTACAACTAATAACAACAATAACAATGAAGCCTATATACAGCAAGAGAAATTTGAAATGATGTCATAGCTTTTTCCAAGCATTTACAAAGAAATAAAGAAACAAATAAATGAGATGGTTTGTCTTAAGTCTTCTTCTCATTCTTCTTCGAAAACACTTTCTGAGTAGTTGGCAATGGAGTTCCTGAGGATGCAGATTTGGGGTTATTGGTGGGAGGAGGAGGCCTTGTGTAATAGATAAGATGATTTTGAATCATGCTTTTACAACTCATGCTGCTCTTGAAGTTGTTATAGGAAACAACGTTTGATTTTGTGAAATGAATATTTGGATGAAATATATAGACATATTCATAGGTTTGCAGAACGTAAAGATGTGTATGAGCTAATTAATAGTTGCTTGGGGTGCAAGCTTATTTCCGCGGTTTCATTGCTACTTCTCCCTATTTTTGAATTGTCAAACGAATTAAATGACTGTGTTTTCCTTTCACACCATATATTTCATATCAAATGCAGTTCCTATAGGTTCTTCACCTTACTTATTCATGAGAAATTTCTATCAGCAATACAAAGAATATATTAAATCAGAATACAAGAGATATTCCAAGATTTTTACAAAATTCATCATCAGATCATATGTTGATGTCAACTGAGCTAGAAAAAACGGTAGATATGAACATCAACATGTAGAAGATCCTAACCAAACAAATTGAAGAGAATGAGGTGGAAGAAAAATATATATGATATTATTAAAAGATACGGATACCAGAATTATAGAAGGATCATAATATTAATTGGGTGTCTTTTCTAATTATCAGTTGTTTATCTTTATAGAGGTGAATAACCTTTATTTTGTCATTGTGTGTTATGATTCTAGTATTTAATTATTGATTTTTTTCCTCTTTAGTTAAACCTAGAATGAGTGTACTACTTGTATATATTCAGACCATTTGTTTTGATTTCAAGAACAAGAAAAGAGAGATATTCATTCTCATATCTTTTACCTTCCTTTTACTCTTTCGTTCATCTTTTGTTCTCTTTTATTCATCTCTGTTCTATTTCGTTATATGATATCATAGCTTTTATTAGAGCTCTGGTTGCTACAATTATCTATGGGTGAAGTTGTTGATCACTCACAAGATCTTTGTTCACCTTACCATGTTAGTATCATATAATTCATCCTTGAATAAAGTTTACTCTCTCATTACACAACAAGAGAGGCAAGTTTTTGGTGATCAATCTAAGACAATGATTGCTACTAGCAAAAAAGGTTATAATAACAATGCTACGACCTATGACATGGGTGGTGGATATAGAAGAGGAAGCTATGGAGGAGGATATACTTCCAAAATTTGCAGTTATTGTGGAAAGATAGGGCATGCCATTGATACATGCTATAAAAAGCGTGATTTTCCACCTCATTTCAAATTTAAAAATCAGAACCATCATCAGAGTCATGCAACCTTTCACAATACAAATTTTAACAATAATGAACAGAATCATGAAGGTTCAAAGTCAGAAGTGGAGTCTAAAAAAATTTGTTTTACTCTTGAGCAGTATCAAACATTGTTAGCTCTTTTACAACAGGTCAAATCCAGTGACAATGTTTCTAGTCAAGTCTTTGTTATTCCTTCCAACATGACAACACAAACTGGTAATAACTTTATTTCTTTTTTTAGTTCTTGGATTATTGATAGTGATGCTACTGATCACATTAGTTCATCCTTATAAAGGTGTTTGGTTCTTTTATGTTATGCTAGCACTTTGTCAACAAAGAAGAAAATTTGATCCAAGAGCATCAAAATGTGTTTTTATTGGTTTTCAAAGGGGGACAAAAGGATATATTAGGTTGAATATTCAATCAAGAGAAATTTTTGCGTCTAGGGATGTTGTCTTTTATGAACATGTTTTTCCATACCAAATGGTTCAAGATACTAGCAATGAAACTAACAGTTCTGACATTAATGATCAAATTTTGTTTGCTGAAGATCAATCTGTCTTAAGTCAACCATCACAAGCCATTCTTGCACCTTGTGATAATACACCTTGTGATAATGATGAAAATAGCAGTGATAATAATTGTGAGTTAGAAATTGAGGTTTCAGAAGAAGATGGTTCCCATATAGATCAAAACCTCAATGAAAATCATGATATAGAAAAAGATCTGAATCAGATCCATCTGTCCGAATGAGCACAAGAATAAAAAGACCACCTGAGTATTTAAAGGATTATCATTGTAATCTTAATGTTTCCATTGCATCTTCAAGAGTTAAATATCCTTTGAATTTTGTTTTGTCTTATAGCAATTTATCACCTTCTTACAAATCTTTTATGTCTCTTTCTTCACATGTTGAGTCAAACACTTATTCTGAAGTTGTGAAACATGACTGTTGGGAAAAGCTATACAATGTGAGATATCTGCTTTAGAGTCAAATCAAACTTGGAAGACTGCTCTTCTGCCTAAGAACAAAGTTGCCATAGGTTGCAATTGGCTATTCAAAATAAAATATAAGGTTGATGGGACAATTGAAAGGTTTAAAGCAAGGTTAGTAGCAAAGGGATATACACAAAGGCATTGACTACCTTGATACTTTCTCTCTAGTAGAAAAGATGACCACCATAAGGTTGCTTCTTTCTTTAGCTTTTATTTATAATTGGGAATTGAAACAATTAGACATAAACAATTCCTTTTTTACATGGAGATTTGAAAGAAGATATATACATGGTTGCTCCTCCTAGATTGACTTCTATTCCACCAGGAAAAGTTTGTAAACTAAAAAAGGCTTTATATGGCCTTAAGCAAGCCAACAGAGAATGGTTTGCCAAACTGTCATCATTTTTGCTTTCTATGAGATATACTTAATCTATGAATGATCATTCCTTGTTCATTAATTCTTCTGAAGGATCTTTTACAACATTATTGGTATATGTGGATGATATAATATTGGCAAGAAATGATAAAGAAGAGATTGCTCGAATCAAACAAGCCTCGAATCATACATTCAAGATTAAAGATCTTAGGAATTTAAGATATTTTCTTGGTCTAGAAGTAGCAAAAAGTAAGACAGGAATAATGGTAAATTAAAGGAAATATGCATTGGAATTATTAACAGATGCAGGTCTTTTAGCGTGCAAACCTGCACCCACTCCTATTGATAATCATGAGAAATTCTCTTCTATTGGAAGTGTTCATTTCACAGATATTCAAGCCTATTGAAGATTGATTGGAAGACTTATGTATCTCACTAATACCCGACCTGACATAACATTTTTTGTACAACAACTTTCTCAGTTTCTTGCTAAGCTTACAATTGTTCACTGTAATGCAGCGATTAGAATTCTCAGATATATCAAAGGGGCTCCAAGTCTTGGTCTATTTTTCATTTCCACTACATCTGTTCATCTGAAAGCCTTTTGTGATAGTGATTGGGGCACCTGTAGTGATTCAAGACAATCAATGACTGGTTTTAATGTGTATATTGGGAATTCTCTCATATCTTGGAAATCAAAGAAGCAAGGAACAATATCAAAGAGTTCTTGTGAAGCTGAATACAGGGCAATGACTTGTTACATGTAAAATTCAATAGCTAACTTATCTTCTTCAAGATTTCAAAGTTCCTTTTGAGCAGCCATCTCTTTTATACTGTGACAATGACTCAACAAGATACATTGTAGCAAATTCAGTGTTTCACGAGCGTACAAAACATATAAAAATAGATTGTCACGTGGTCCGGGAAGAATTAAAGAAGGGTTTCATCCATTTGCTTCCCATTTCCACCACAGAGCAATTGACTAATATTTATACTAAAGCTTTAAGTCCTCAATCTTTTAAGAATATTTGTTCCCCAGCTTGTGGCGGGGTATTAAAGGATACGGATACCAGAGTTATAGAAGGATTCTAATATTAATTGGGTGTCATTTATAATTATCAGTAGTTTATATTTATAGAGATGAATAACCTTTATTACTACTTATATATATTCAGACAATTTGTTTTGATTTCAAGAATAAGAAAAGAAATTCTCATATTTTTTATCTTCCTTTTACTCTTTTTCATCTTTTATTCTTTTTTATTCATCTCGATTCTATTTCGTAATAGATATGTTAAAAGCGTGTATTGTGATGTTTTATAGACAATTTACCTATATGAGAAAGAATATTGTGTTCAATGGAAAAAATATATATCATCTAAAAGGTTTTAAAATAATATGTTAAGTTGTGCGGGCAAGGTGTTACGTTCTTACCTATAGAGGAAGCATTGTTATTTTTAAGAATGAATATCCACCAAATTGAACCAATCCACATATCATTAAGTTTAGATGTTATTACAACATGCTGCTTTATTGGTAAACAAATACAAATACAAACTAGTTAACCCTAGATTCTAAACAAGTTGGAAATAAAAATATTGAGAAAATGTTACGTAGAACTTGTTGCTGCATGCATGTTTTCCTTCCACGTAAATAAACCTGCAAAATAAATTAAAGATGAATAAGAATAGTACGTTGGTGTGGGTTACATAAATTAATTATCCTTATAATTGTTTAAATAAAATTATGATTAAATTAATGCTTAAATGAAAATTTGGTGAAATGTTACCTGTTTGTGATTTGGTATTGTTTACTTTGGAACTTTTATTCTTGAACCAGATTTTTGTCCATCAGAAGGTTGGTTCGGGGCCAGATGATTTGCCGGTGATTCGTTTGCTTTGTTAGTGCCGTTGCTACCACCATTTTTTCCCTCAGTATTTTCTTTCGGGCTCATAACATTTCCGGTGGATTCTTTATTTCCTTTCACTGTGCCTTTGCTACTACCCTTTGTCATTCTTACTTAAAAATATGAATACAAATTCTATTCTGTATTCTGTATTGTTTTGGATGTGATTCTAAGGACCCAAATCTACTATTTATACACCTCATCGATATTGCATAAAGGAATGTCCTATGTAATTCACAGTAAATTATAAGGTTTTTTTGCAGAACTGGATTTTCATAATCACACGAAACATTAATTCCAACTTTTAAATTTTGAATTCTTGAGTTCAATCTTAATGATTTCTACATCTGAGATATTGCATAAATGAATATCCTCTGTAACTCAGAGTAAATTAAGGTTCTTTTGAAGAACTGGACTTTCATGTGATCACACCAAAGTATTCCAACTTTGAAAATTTTAGTTTCTGAGTTAATTCTTAATAATTTAAATTGAGGTGAAATTTCTATTTTTTTGGTATCATAATTTCACTATATGTGTAACAGATTTTTCGACTGAATTTCATGAAAACTAAAGGGTATTTGAAGTGTTCAAAGAGATAGTTATAGAAATCATAACGTGTTAGCTTATAAAACTATAAAACACAAAAATAACAAAATAAACAACTGAAAAAAATTATGGTGACTCTTATTAAAATATACGTACATAAGTAAATTTATGATGACCTCTCTTGTGTGTTGTTGGGACTTCTCTTCTCACTGGAAACGCGGTGCTGCATTTAATTGCAGTCCTCTTATGAAATATATCAACAATATTTTAATCTTTTCTTTCAGTTCATATTCATTCATAAGCTAATAACACGTTATGATGTCTATAACTATCTCTTTCAACACTTCAAATACCCTTTAGTTTTCATGAAATTCAGTCGAAAAATCTGTTACACATATAGTGAAATTATGATACCAAAAAATAGAAATTTCAACTCAATTTAAATTATGAAGAATTAGCTCAGGAACTAAACTTTTCAAAGTTGGAATACTTTGGTGTGATTATGAAAGTCCAGTTCTGCAAAAGAAAAAGAACCTTAATTTATTTATTTTTTATCAGCAAAAGAACCTTAATTTACTGAGTTACAGAGGATATTCCTTTATGCAATATCTCAGATGTATAAATAATTAAGATTGAACTCAAGAATTCAAAATTTCAAAGTTGGAATTAATAGTTTGTTTCGTGTGATTATGAAAATCCAGTTCTGCAAAAACACCTTAATTTACTGTGAATTGCATAGGACATTTCTTTATGCAATATCGATGAGGTGTATAAATAGTAGATTTGGGTGTTAAGAATCACATCCAAAACAATACAGAATAGAATTTGTATTCATTTTTTTACGTAAGAATGACAAAAGGCAGTCGCTATGAGCCCAGGTAAGTGTACATCATGAGTTGCTTTATATGGGGAAAAATTATAGATATTTTCAATTTTGTTATCCAATAAGAGTAATTAACAGAAAGTTGCATATTTAAATTGTTAAATGATAATTCATAATTTGAATTAGTTTTTGTCCTCTATGTTTTTCCACAAACTTTGACAGCCCAAGCGAACATCTGAGGAGTGAAGGAAATTCTTCTGATAAAAAGGGTAATAGCAATGGCACAGTGAAAGGAAATAAAGAATCCACGGGAAATGTTATGAGCCCCAAACAAAACTCTGAGGGAAAAAATGGTTCTAGCAAAGGCTCAGACAAAGCAAACGAATCACCGGCAAAATCTCTGGTCTCTAACCCACCTTCTGAACGAAAAGGTTCAAGAATAGCTCGAAAGTAAATAATACCAAATCACAAACAGGTAACATTTCACCAAATTTTCATTTCAGGATTAATTTTATTCTAATTTTATTTAAACAATTAAGGATAATTTATTTATGTCACACACACTAATTAACGTACTATTCTTATTTAATTGATTTTGCAGGTTTATTTACGTGGAAGGAAAACATGCATGCAGCAACAAGTTTTACGTAACATTTTCTCAATGTTTTTATTTCCAACTTGTTTAGAATCTAGGGTTAACTAGTTTGTATTTGTATTTGTTTACCAATAAAGCAGCATGTTGTAATAACATCTAAACTTAATGATATGTGGATTGGTTCAATTTGGTGGATATACATTCTTAAAAATAAGATCGTTATTAGATCGTTATTTTTTTTTATCGGTGAAAAACAAATAATTCAATAATATATAGATCGTTGATATAGGTTTCATTTTTTGTGAGAGATTCAGAGTAGGGGCCATAATTTTATTATCAGAAAGGATAATGGCCAACTAGCTTATATGAAAGATGATCATGTAAAATTGTTAATTAAAAAAGTAAATTAATTTATTATGTAAATTGTACTATTTAAGATTGTCATATACTATTTACGTAATAATATTGTATTAATAATTTGAAATTAAATTCTTAATAAATCTGAAATTAAATTCTTAATAAATCAACTTATTTTTAACCTTTAATTGGCCTGGCAGTGATTTCATATGTTTGATTATTATTTTTAATTTACCTGAAAAAAATTTATTTTATAGGAAACAATGTTTGATTTTGTGCATTGAATATTTGGATGAAATATATATGTATGAGCTAATTAATAGTTGCTTGGGGTGCAAGCTTATTTCCGCGGTTTCATTGCAGCTTCTCCCTATTTTTGAATTCTCAAACGAATTAAATGAATGTGTTTTCTTACACACCATATATTTCATATCAAAAGCAGTTCATTTAGGGTCTTCACCTTACTTATTCATGAGAAATTTCTATCAGCAATATAAAGAATATATTAATTGCTGAGAAAAAAAAATAAAAATAAAGAATATATTAAATCAGAATATTAGAGATATTCCAAGCTTTTTAGAAAATACATGACGTAGAAAAACTGTAGATATGAACATCAGCATGTAGAAGATCCTAACCAAACAAACTAAACAGAAGGTGGTCGGAAAATATATCTGATTTGTTAAAAGCGTGTACTGTGAATAGACCTGCAAAATAAATTAAAGATGAATAAGAATAGTACGTTGGTGTGGGTTACATAAATTAATTATCCTTATAATTGTTTAAATAAAATTATGATTAAATTAATCCTGAAATGAAAATTTGGTGAAATGTTACCTGTTTGTGATTTGGTATTGTTTACTTTTGACCTTTTATTCTTGAACCCTTTGGTGGTTCAGAAGGTGGATTCGTTTTCTTTGCCTGTGCCTTTGCTACAACCATTTTTTTCCCCAGGATTTCCTTTCCCTCCCAGAACATTTCCCGTGGATACATTATTTTCTTTCACTGTGCCTTTGCTACAACCATTTTTCTCAGAACAAATTTTCTCAATCAGATGTGAACTCATTCTTACTTAAAAATATCAATACAAATTCTATTCTGTATTGTTTTGGATGTGATTCTTCACACCCAAATCTACTATTTATACACCTCCTCATCGATATAAGGTTTAGGGTTTGGTATTTTTAGTGTAATTAGTTCAAAATCAAATGATACGGGTGAAAGACGTGTTCATGCTATGTTTTCTGAACAATAAACAGAGGTACCTTCTTTATTTTTTCTTTTAATTTCCATGAAATTTGTTGCAGCCATACGATCAAAGAATGAAAAAGATTAAAAATTTCACAATAAAGCATGGATCAAATCAGAAATGGGCTCTTGAAGAAAAGCAAAAGCAAAACACGGAAAATTGCTTCTAATCTCAATCTTCACCCAAATGCCGAATACATTTCTTAAGAACATACCTTACATTAATGCAACCATTTCCACCGAAACCGTGTCTACTCTCTGCAAAGGATTTTCAACTTTTGGGACAAGACAAAGGAAAGAAGCATTTGAACCTCTAGGCCAGTGGCTCTTTGTCGCAAAATCCTTCACTGCTGACATCACATCCATCCTTAAAATTTCCCAACAAAACTTTATGAAACCAAAATTAAATCCATCAGGACCAGGGCTCTTAAAGCTTTCACAATTCCAAACCGCAGCCCTAATTTCTTCTTCAGAGAACTCCCCCACCAACATCTCATTGTCTGCTTCCGAGATAGAATTGAACCTTACGTTATCTAACCTGACCTGACAAACATCGTTCCTGTCGAATCTATCCTTGAAGAAGTCACGAACCTTGTCCTTGATTACCCCCTTATCCTCACACCACCTACCCTCAACAAACAACCCGTGCAATTCATTCCTCGACCTTCTCCATTTCACATATGAGTGAAAAAACTTTGTGTTAAGATCCCCTTGTTTCAACCATTTCTGTCTTGTTTTTGAAATACAACCGCCTCTTGTTTAAACATGACTTTGTTCAGATCAGCTAAGAGTGACCTTCTCTCCTCCCTTTCTGACTCTTCTAGAGTGTGATAGATAAATTAGATATTGAAGCCAATTGGAGGATGCTCTTTGAGAGAGGAAAGGATAATACTACTATCTAAGCCTAAAAAGTTAATCTAAGGCAACAATCAATAATGAGACAAAAATGTACGGTTAATTGCCTATATGAATATCAAGTTTTCCAAAGAGTTAGGAGAAAGTGCAAAAACACGGTTTTGGATTGAATTTTTTTTATCGATAAGAAAAAATAAATAAATAAAAATCATTTCAGGATGGTATAACCTTTATACATCTTGAACATCTAACACTCAACTTGTCAAAACAAATACGATATCTCCTCATAAACCGCAAAAACAATCATCAACCTACCTCAAAACAAATCACTTGTTTTAAATAGAAAACATGCAAACTAGGGGATCAAGACACAAATTTGAAAAGGAAAAACAAGTTGAAGGAACTTTGGAGCTTACACGGGACTAGACCTTCAATTGAGCCATGGAGAAAATTTATGAATGATTGATCACTCCTCCCTTTCTTTTATTAGCAAGAAAAAATAAATAAATGTGAACCACTTCAGGAAAAGCCCAAAACAATCCAAAACACAACAACAGCCCCTCACAAACTACAGAATGAATACCAACCCAACCAACCAGTAATTACTTGTTTTTAATAGAAAACATACAAACTCTAGAGGATCAACACACCAAACAGAAAAGGAAAAACAAGTAGAAGGAACTTTGGAGGTAACCCAAGACCATACCTTCAGTTGAGCCAAAGAGAAGATTTCAGAATGATCAATCACTCCTCCCTTGAAAATATGCTTATTCCTATGATGCCAGATTTCACTAACCAAAGCAATCCAAATATTTCCACAAGCTATGTTGACAACAGAAGAAGCGTCAATCAAGTTAAAATGCAAGAAATGTGAGGCACACTCAAGAAGATAAGCCGACTTCACCCCTTCTACTGTATTGAAGAAGATCGTGACTATACAGAGGATTTTTTTATGGGGTTGGGGGTCCAAAGGTAGTAAAATTGCCTGGACGTCTTGGGACAAGGTGTGCAAGCCTCAAGAAGAAGACGATCTTAGCATCCTTAATATTAGGCTCTTTAATATGGCCTTGTTGGGAAAGGGAAGGTTTTGGAAGGAAATTCTATAGTCTAAATATGGTGGTTGGAGAAGCAACGGTTATGCAACTTAGACTCTCTCTAGTGGAGAGATTTGAAGGAAATTTGGAAGCTGGAGGTTTGGGGAAGGTGTTTTGAAGATCGCTTCAGGTGGAGGTTGGTAATGGGAACAATCCTGGGATTGATGGTGCATGGACATTAGATTGAGGAAGCTTGAAAGAAGAGATAAGATCATAGTTTCAACAAAAGATTTATATAGAAAGTTTAAAATCTAGTGTTAGGTTAGGGAATGTTTAGTTCAATACTATCAAAGAAAAGTGAGAATAAGTTGTTAGTTGAACCATTCTAAAGGATGAAATCAAGTGGGTAGTTTGAGAGTGCAAAGGTAGTAAAAAAGTAAAATAAAAATGATGGGTTTAATAAACAAAAACTAAATTTATTCAAAATTTATATTTAAAAATTTATTTTTTATTAATTTAAAAAATATTTTTATGCTGGTTGGTTCGTAGACTTACAAGTTAGTTCTTATGCGAAGTGGTTTAATAAAATCAACCTAAATATTTTATGAGGTAAGTCAATGCTGAACAGGTTAACCTCCATTACCATCCTTAATTTTTAAAATATGCGAATAAACTTAAATGAACTAAGAAATTAAAATAGATTTTGTAAAAAAATTAAAATATAACAAAATATATATATATATATACCAATACTAAAATATATATTATATATACATAAATTGTTGTGTTTCAATACTCTCTCATAAACTTAGTCTTTTTAATAATAACATATATAATTATAATTTAACGGTCAAAATCATTAAAATCATATTCTATAAATAAATAAATAAATAAATTATATATGTATAAATTATTTCTTATTTTTTCTTTTTTCTTTTTTTTTAATGCTAAAAATAAGTTTCTCTATAAACTATTGAATTCAGAGATAAGTTAATTTATCTTTATCCTCATATGTGATTTCTATATCTAAACAATAGATTTTTATTTATTTGGAATGAGTAATAATAATAATTATTCGTGTATTATATAACTTAAACGAGTGACATTCTTTGTAATTAAATTTCATCTCATTTGTATACAATTATATTTTTCTTACGAATATATATTTATCAGATAAGCCTTTTGGAGTTACTTAATAAATCAAGAGTCCAACTATATTATAACATGAAACTCGGACACTCTTCTTAAATGGTGTGTCGGTGTCTGATGACACCCGTAGGACACGTATCCGTCAAATTCAAAAAATATTTGTTAGATTTCTGACAATTCTATTACGGTTTTAACACAATTTTAAAAAGGAAAAATACATTAATTTTCTAAAAATTCAAATTTTATTGTATAAATTGTTATTATGATTATAAAAATAAGAAACAAATCATTGTAAACTAGTCCTGAAAAACATCTTTCTGCTTTAAAAATTAATCTGGAACATACTTGTGTACATAAATCTTTATTGTCAATTTATATAATAAACAATTATATAATATATAGATTCGTGTTCCGGTGTCCAATATTTTAGAGATTTTACGTATCTTCGTATTTGTGTCTATATCGTATAAGTATATGTAGTGCATAGATTATAACTAATATTGATAGAAGTAGAATTTTGGAACCAAAACAATTTTTATTTTCATTATAAAAAAATATAGATATTACAACCAAATTAAAATATTGTTACAAAAGAATAAAACAAATTTCGGAGATATTCATTTTAACTGCTACCTGACGGATTTGTAGGACCTAATTACGAAATTTATTTTCTCATAACTCATACAACAATAATTTAATTTTAATTAAGATTAAATATATTTTTCATGTATGAACATTTTTTTTAATTTAAATTTTGAACCTCTTAAATACTTTATAATAAAAAAACTCACAATTTTTTTTTTTTGGTAATTTCTTTGGTAGGATGCCTGTATAAAATTATCTCAAAAGCGTTGTCTCTACGCTTGAAAAAGGTGATTAACAAAGTGATTGATGTCAGACAGTCTGCTTTTCTTGAAGGTAGGGGATTGCTGGATAGTGTGCTGGTAGCGAATGAGGTGCTGGAAGAATATAAAAGGAAGAAGAAGAGTTGTGTGTTCTTCAAAGTTGACTATGAAAAGGCATATGACTTGGTTAGCTGGGAGTTCTTATATTATATGTTGGAAAGACTGGGTTTTTGTGCTCAATGGATTCGTTGGATAAAGTGTTGTTTAGAATCTGCTTCTGTCTCTGTATTAGTGAATGGCAGCCCAACTGAGGAATTTTCTCCTAGGAGGGGACTTCGTCAAGGTGACCCGCTTGCTCCGTTCCTCTTCCTCATAGTTGCTGAAGGGTTGGTTGGGGTGTCTAGGATGGCGGAAGAGAAGAATTTGATTGACAGTCTGGAGGTTGGAAGAGCTAAGGTGAAGGTTAATATGTTACAATACGCTGATGATACCTTATTCTTCTGCAAAGCGAATACCAAAAGTGTTTTTAATATTAAGGCTATTTTGCTTTGCTTTGAGCTTGCTTATGGGCTTAAGGTGAATTTTCTAAAAAGCAGAATTGGCGGGATGGGGTTGGATCAGTGTTCGCTTCAGCGTTTTGCAGCTATTCTTAACTGTAAGGTGATGGTAACTCCTTTTGTTTATTTAGGATTACCGGTAGGTGGGTGCCACAAGCGCGGTGTTTTTTGGAACGGGGTGCTAGAGAGAGTTCAGGGTAAGCTGTCGAGGTGGAAAGGCAGGTGGTTGTCAATGGCTGGGAGGATCTGTTTGATTAAGTCAGTCCTCTCCTCACTCCCGTTATTCTTTATGTCCTTGTTCAAAATACCATCTGGGGTGGCTGACAAGTTAGTTCGAATCCAAAGGAATCTCTGACGGAAGGAAAATCGCTTGGGCCTCTTGGAATAAGGTCTGCGAGCCTTGAGACTACGGGGGTCTTGGAATCATTGATTTAAGGACTTTTAACCTGGCCCTGCTAGGCAAGTGGATTTGGAGGTGGGGTTCGACCAAGGGAGGTTTGTGGAAAGAGATTCTCGACTCTAAATATGGTTGTTGGAGGAATTTGAGAGCGGAAGGTAAACCTTGCAGGGGTTCCCTATGGTGGAGAGACTTGAAGGAGGTTTGGGCCTCTGAGGGTTGGGGCTGAAGTTTTGAAGATGAGATTGAGTGGAAAGTTGGTGATGGTGGGAATATTTCTTTCTGGGAAGATAGCTGGTTGAATTGTGGTGCCTTAAAGGGAATGTTTCCGAGATTATATTCGCTTAGCACGGCTAAAGCTGCTAAGGTGGCTGAGATCGGGAACTGGTCTAATGGTGTTTGGATTTGGCATCTGTGTTGGCGTAGATCCCTCTTTGACTGGGAGAAGTTGTTGGAGGAGCAGTTGAGTCAGTTGCTGCAAGGGATAAAGATGGATGTGGAAGGGGTGGATAGCTGGGTCTGGAAGGCTGAGAGGTCTCAAAGTTTTACTGTTAACTCAGCTTATATTAAGGTAAGGAGGGTTAGTGATGGGGATTTCTCTCCAATTTACTGTAGGTTGTGGAGGTGTAAAGCCTTGCCTTCTGCTGTTTTATTGGCCTGGAGGGTGTTGGAAAATAGGATTGCAACTAGGGTTAATTTGGTAAGGCGCGGGGTGGTGGTTGAAAACCCTGTTTGCTGCTTGTGTGGGAAGGTTGAAGAGTCGTCGAGTCACTTGTTCTCCGTTTGTGACTTTTCTTGGAGGGTCTGGTGTCTTTGTTTTGAGTGGCTTGGAGTGTCGTTCGTAATCCATTTGGATCCTATGCAAAATTTTATCCAATTCAGGTTGAGTCAGGCATCGGTTTCAGTTAATGATGTTTGGGGGGCAATTTGGGTTGGAATTGTGAGTGAAATTTGGAAGCATAGGAACTCGATCGTCTTTAATGGAGGAGTGGCAGATGTGTTAGAAGTTTTTGCCTCTGCGCAAGTAAAGGTATGGTCTTGGATTGCTGCAAAGTCCCGCGAAGTTTACTTTTCCTACCCCTGTTGGGTTATGGATCATTTGGCATGTATACGGCTGATTCGGTAAAGCTAGTTAGCGCTTGGTTTGGTTGGTCCTTTGTCCGACGATTTTGGGTGCCAAGTTAGGAGTTAGATTCTATGTGTTCTTGTAAAAGGGTTGGACCACCCCTGAAATGGTCCCCATTTATTTATTTTTTATTGCTGATAAAAAAAAAACTTATTCTTGCAATCAATTTTTTTCTTTATTTATTGACGATGGGTTTAACCCGTCATCATTTTGTAAAATTCCAAGTTTTTTTTAGAATTTCTCTTTATTTGTATTTTTATATTAAGTTTTCAATGAATTTAATTTTTTAACTTGACAACATTTACATTAAAATAAATCTATAATTAAAATAAAATAAAAATAGAGAACAACTTCTTTTTTAGTTTCATATTTTAACTTTTAAAATTAATTTTTTAGGTAAATTAAAAATAATAATCAAACATATGAAATCACTACCAGGTCAATCAAAGGTTTAAAATAAGTTGATTTATTAAGAATTTAATTTCAAATTATTAATACAATATTACGTAAATAGTATATGACAATCTTAAATAGTACAATTTACATAATAAATTAATTTACTTTTTTAATTAACAAAAATAATAAATAAATTAAAAATATTAAGATATTTTAAGCCATTTACAAAAAGATCACATGATCATCTTTCATACAAGCTAGTTGGCCATTATCCTTTCTGATAAGTCAAAGCTGCATTCTTACATTTTTCTTCCTGCATCCTCATAATGTGGTATAAAGACAAAACTTTTCTTTTTGTTTCGGATTACAAAATTTGGTAAATTTTTAGATTGACGCTTCTAGTAAAATTTTAGATTGGCGTTTCTGGTAACTTCCTGGATTGGTGTTTCCACTAGTACATGAATGACAGTATTAATCCAAAATAAAAAAATGCAGAACATCCATAATTAAAAAACCCATTTAGGATCCGCCAATCCATAATTCAAAATATACATTCCAGATTCAGAAATCCATGATTGAAAAAAATCATTTCGGATCCACCAATCCGTAATAGAAATAAGACTTCCAGATTCAACAATCCGAAAATTAACAATTTATGCAAACTTTGCTTTTGGAACACTCTTTCATCCGGAAAGCAACATGATTCACTTTTAGATTGATGAATCCGTAGTACACTTCCAGATCCCAATTTCAAATAAAAGGTGAATGTCAGTTTTAGGATTTATAAAATTACGGGGGTGTAGGAAGAAACTGTATGTTGAAGATCTCACATCGACTATAAATGAGAATATTTCATTGTATATAAGTAGGTGCAAACCTCACCTCATAAACCGATTTTATGGGATTGAGTTAGGCTTAAAGTTCACTTCATAATATGATATCAAAGTCATTTTAAAAGACAAACAACGATCTATTAAAAGTTTGTTTGTTGTCTTGCATTCGGCTGTTGAGCTCCTACTACAGGTATAAAAGCGACTGTTTGAAGTGAAGTAGGACTGCTATTTTGATGTAGATTTTTCTGCATAATTTTGCAGCATTCATTGCATCCCAATTACATTCTTATTAATTGTTTTTGTTGTTTTAGTTACCTTTGTTTTTTTATGTTGTATTCGGACTTTATATAAGGATTAAAATACTGTCTATTTTAATTTAATTTTATTATTTGCTATTTTAATTTAATTTTATTATTTGCTGATAAAAAAATTATTAAAATTTTGTTATTAAGACTTCTCAAGTATCATCTATTTCTTAAAACTAATCTTATTATCAAACGGATTTGCAGCAATAATAAGGTACTTTTATTAAGACCAGAAGGTTCTACAAAGTCTAGCACAAGAGAGGATGTTTATATAAAAAACCAAAGCTAAGAAAATAACTGAAAATTGTTAAAAAAGATTAAGACAATCACAACAATTTAGAGTTAATCATTACAATTTAATTTTTTATAAAATAATTTTATTTAATCTCTAAATTTAGTTAAATAAATATATTATATATTTTGATTATTTAAAAAAAAAGAATATGTAGAGTTTTGTAATGGTAAGCGCGTGTTACGTACGTTGTTACATATAGAGGAAAGCATTGTTATTTTTAAGAATGACCAAATTGAACCAACCCACATATATCATTAAGTTTAGATGTTATTACAACATGCTGCTTTATTGGTAAACAAATACAAATACAAACTAGTTAACCCTAGATTCTAAACAAGTTGGAAATAAAAACATTGAGAAAGGTTACGTAAAACTTGTTGGTGCATGCATGTTTTCCTTCCACGTAAATAAACCTGCAAAATGAATTAAAGATGAATAAGAATAGTACGTTAATTAGTGTGTGTGACATAAATTAATTATCCTTAATTATTTAAATAAAATTAGAATTAAATTAAGGCTTAAATGAAAATTTGGTGAAATGTTACCTGTTTGTTTGTGATTTGGTATTGTTTACTTTGGAGGTTTTATTCTTGAACCATATTTTTGTTCTTCATCATCAGAAAGCAGCAGAAGCTTTGCAGGTGATTCTTTTAGTTTGTTTGTGGCACCATTTGGACCTTTTATTCTTGGACCCTTTGGTGGTTCAGAAGGTTGGTTCGGGGTCGGGGCCAGATTATTTGCCGGTGATTCTTTTAGTTTGTGTATGCCTTTGCTACCACCTTTTGGTTTAGAAGCTGGGTTCGAGACCAGAGACTTTGCCACTGATTCTTTTGCTTTGTCTGTGCCTTTGCTACCACCAGGTTTTCCCTCAGTATTTTCTTTGGAGCTCATAACATTTCCCGTGGATTCTTTATATCCTTTCACTGTGCCTTTGCTACTACCCTTTGTCATTCTTACTTAAAAATATGAATACAAATTCTATTCTGTATTCTGTATTGTTTTGGATGTGATTCTTCAGACCCAAATCTACTATATTTATACACCTCATCCATATTGCATAAAGGAATGTCCTATGCAATTCACAGTAAATTATAAGGTTTTTTTTGCAGAACTGGATGTTCATAATCACACGTAATAATATTGTATTAATAATTTGAAATTAAATTCTTAATAAATCTGAAATTAAATTCTTAATAAATCAACTTATTTTTAACCTTTAATTGGCCTGGCAGTGATTTCATATGTTTGATTATTATTTTTAATTTACCTGAAAAAAATTTATTTTATAGGAAACAATGTTTGATAATATTTGGATGAAATATATATGTATGAGCTAATTAATAGTTGCTTGGGGTGCAAGCTTATTTCCGCGGTTTCATTGCCAAGAAAAAATGGTTTTAACGAGAGTTTAGGGTTTAGGGTTGGGTTAACCACTAGACAAGAGATGTTCTTTAGTCATATTATCATTTTTATTTTACTTATAATTATTAACATAATTTATACATATTAATATTATATTAACATTATTATTAATATTATTATTATAATTAACATTATTATTAATATTATTATTATAATTAATATTATATTCATATTATTAATATTATTCATATTATTAATATTTATTAATATTATTCATATTATTAATATTTATTAATATTATTAATATTATTCATATTATTAATATTATTACTATTATTATTATTAATATTATTATAAATATTATTATAAATATTATTATTAATATTATTATAAATATTATTATTAATATTATTATAAATATTTTATTATTAATATTATTATAATGAATAGTTTCCAGTGTCTGATTCTTCAAAATTTGATACTGCAAATGTAACCAAAAAATAAATTATGATGATGTATATATGTGATAAGTTAATGTCACTTCACAAACAACTTATTTTTACTTATTGAAATTCATAAAAACAATCTTTAAGAATTGAATAATAATTTCAATTAATGAATCAACCTCTAAGACCTAAGTTCAAAGCATATTTAAATATATATACCAGTTTAGGCTAAACTCACTAAAAAATTTAATTATATCTATTTATTAAGAATTGAGAAAATATAAAATATAAAATATTTTATTGATGTTTTACAATAAACTTTTGACACTTAAAAAAAATTAAAAAACTCTATTATTTTGATGAGATTTTAGAATAAATATTTAGAATTTAACGAAGGTTTTAAAATAAACCTTTGGAAATTAACGAAGGTTAAAAAAATCTTTGTTATTTTATGGAGGTTTTAAAATAAACCTTTGTAAATTAACAAAGGTTAAAAAAACCTTCGTCATTTTGTGGAGGTTTTAAAATAAACCTTTGGAAATTAACGAAGGTTAAAAAAACCTTCGTTATTTTGCGGAGGTTTTAAAATAAACCTTTGGAAATTAATAAAGGTTAAAAAAACCTCTGTTATTTTACTGAGTTTTTAGAATAAACCTTTGGAATTTAGCTAAGGTTAAAAAACCTCCGTTATTTTGTTGAGGTTTTAGAAAAAACCTCCATTAATTAAATCAATTCCTAAGGTTATTTTAACATCCACTAAATAACCTCTATTAAAACCTTTTTTTCTTGTAGTATTACACACCATATATTTCATATCAAATGCAGTTCATTTAGTGTCTTCACCTTACTTATTCATGAGAAATTTCTATCAGCAATATAAAGAATATATTAATTGCTGAGAAAAAATAAAAATAAATAAATAAAGAATATATTAAATCAGAATATTAGAGATATTCCAAGCTTTTTACAAAATATATGACGTAGAAAAACTGTAGATATGAACATCAGCATGTAGAAGATCCTAACCAAACAAACTAAACAGAAGGTGGTCGGAAAATATATCTGAATTGTTAAAAGCGTGTACTGTGATGTTTTATAGACAATTTAATTACCTATGGAATATTGTACATTTATTTATTTTTGGATTGACGTTTTTGGTAAAATTTCAAATTGGCACGTCTCGTAACCTTTCGAATTGGTGTTTCTGGTAGTACATGAATGACACTGTTAATTCAAAATAAAAAAAATTGCAGAACATCAATAATTAAAAATATGCATTCTGGATTCGGAAATCTATATTTGAAAAAAATCATTCCAGATCCACCAATCCGTAATAAAAATTAGACTTCCAAAATCAGCAATCTGAAAATCAACAATTTATACAAACTTTGCTTTTGAAATCCCCACATCCGGAAAGCAACATGATTCATTTTCAGATTAATGAATCCGTAACACACTTCTAGATTTCGATTTCAAATAAAAGGTGAAAGTCAATTTCAAAATTTATAAAATTGTGGGGGTGTAGAAAGAAAAATATAGGAATGCAGCGAAATGAAATCTATATCAACAATCTATATGTTAAGGAATTATTTGTTTTTGGCCGATAAAAGAAAATCAACTATGTATTAGAAGTTTGTTGGTTGTCTTGTAGATGACTGTTGAGCTCCTATTACAGGTATGAAAGGACCGGTTGAAGTGAAGTAGGGTGTGTAGATTTTTCTGCATCGTTGGCTGGGAGGATTTGCTTGTTAAAATCAGTTCTCTCCTCAATCCCGTTATTTTTTATGTCATTGTTTAAGTTACCTTCTGTGGTGGCAGAGAAGTTAGTTCATATACAAAGGAATTTCTTTTGGGGATGGGGTTCAAATGGTAGGAAGATCGCTTGGGCCTCTTGGAAAAAGGTTTGTGAACCTTGTGACTATGGGGGTCTAGGTATTATTGACCTAAGGTTGTTTAATTTGGCTCTACTAGGTAAGTGGATCTGGAGGTTGGGTACAGATAAGGGTGGTCTGTGGAAAGAGATCCTCGTTTCTAAGTACGGTGGGTGGAGAAACTTTAGAGAGGAAGGTAAAGTTGGTAGGAGCTCTCTATGGTGGAAAGATTTGAAGGAGGTGTGGGCTTCAAAGGGTTGGGGAAGAAGTTTTGAAGATAGGTTTGAGTGGGAAGTTGGTGAGGGGAGGGCTATCCTTTTTTGGGAGGACAATTGGTTGAGTTGTGGAGCGTTGAAGAGTGTTTTCCCGAGAATTTTCTCTCTTAGTGTGACAAAAGGTACAAAGGTGGCTGAACTAGGGAATTGGATTGATGGTGTTTGGGTGTGGCACTTTGAATGGCGTAGACCCTTTTTTGAATGGGAGAAACCTCTGGTGGAGCAGTTCTTTCAGTTACTACAAGGGGTGAAGTTGGAATCAGGGAAGGCAGATTGCTGGATTTGGAAGGCAGGGGGATTTCATACTTTTACAGTTAACTCAGCCTATTTTCAGGTTAGGAAGGATAGAGTTGGGGCGGTTTCTTCAGTTTACAGTAAGTTGTGGAGGTGCAAAGCTTTGCCTTCCGCTTTGGTCACTGCTTGGAGGGTGATGGAGAATAAGATTGCTACTAAGGTAAATTTGGAAAGGCGAGGGGTGGTGGTTGAGAATCTGGTGTGTGGTTTGTGTGGGAAGGTGGAAGAGTCGTCCTGTCATCTGTTTTCCGTCTGCGAGTTTACCTGGTGGGTGTGGTGTCTTTGTTTTGAGTGGCTTGGAGTGTCGTTTGTTATTCACAAGGACCCTTTGGTAAACTTCCAACAATTCAGGTTGTGTTCGGCTTCTGATGTGGTTAATGACGTTTGGGGGGCGATTTGGGTTGGTGTTGTGAGTGGAATTTGGAGACATAGGAACTCGGTGACCTTCGTGGTAGATGCGCTCGAGGTATTTGCACTAGTTCAAGTAAATGTTTGGTCTTGGATTTTTGCAAAGTCCTGTTGTAATTCCTTTACGTATCCCAACTGGGTTTTGAACCCAGTGGATTGTGAGGCTAGTTGTTTAATGTTTTCTTGAGTTGCTTTGGTTGTTCCTTATTTAGTTGGAAGGTGTTCATTAGTTGGAAGTTGGTAAGACGATAGCTATTTATGTATAAGGGTTGGACCACCCCTAAAGTGGTTCCCATTTATTTATTTTTTATTACTGATAAAAAAAAGATTTTTCTGCATAATTTTGCAGCATTCATTGCATCCCAATTACATTCTTATTGATTGTTTTTTCTTTCCTAGTTATCTTTATTTTTTCTGCAATCTTTTAATCTTATATAAGAGTTGGAACATCATTAAAGTGTCCATTTTAATTTAATTTATTTTTGTCAATAAAAAATAAGTGAAAATTGTTAAAAAAATTAAGATAATCAAAACAATTTCGAGTTAATCATTACAATTTATTTTGTATAAAATAATTTTATTTAATCTCTAAATTTAGTTAAATAAATATATTATATATTTTTATTATTAAAAAAAATATGTTAAGTTGTGCAGACAAGACTAATGGTAAGCGCGTGTTACGTTGTTACATATAGAGAAAACATTGTTATTTTTAAGAGTGTATATCCACCAAATTGAACCAATCCACATATTATTAACTTTAGATGTTATTACAACATGCTGCTTTATTGGTAAACAAATACAAATACAAATACAAACTAGTTAACCCTAGATTCTAAACAAGTTGGAAATAAAAAAACATTGAGAAATGTTACGTAAAACTAGTTGGTGCATGCATGTTTTCCTTCCACGTAAATAAACCTGCAAAATGAATTAAAGATGAATAAGAATAGTACGTTAATTAGTGTGTGTTACATAAATTAATTATCCTTATAATTGTTTAAATAAAATTATGATTAAATTAATGCTTAAATGAAAATTTGGTGAAATGTTACCTGTTTGTGATTTGGTATTGTTTACTTTGGAACTTTTATTCTTGAACCAGATTTTTGTCCATCAGAAGGTTGGTTCGGGGCCAGATGATTTGCCGGTGATTCGTTTGCTTTGTTAGTGCCGTTGCTACCACCATTTTTTCCCTCAGTATTTTCTTTCGGGCTCATAACATTTCCGGTGGATTCTTTATTTCCTTTCACTGTGCCTTTGCTACTACCCTTTGTCATTCTTACTTAAAAATATGAATACAAATTCTATTCTGTATTCTGTATTGTTTTGGATGTGATTCTAAGGACCCAAATCTACTATTTATACACCTCATCGATATTGCATAAAGGAATGTCCTATGTAATTCACAGTAAATTATAAGGTTTTTTTGCAGAACTGGATTTTCATAATCACACGAAACATTAATTCCAACTTTTAAATTTTGAATTCTTGAGTTCAATCTTAATGATTTCTACATCTGAGATATTGCATAAATGAATATCCTCTGTAACTCAGAGTAAATTAAGGTTCTTTTGAAGAACTGGACTTTCATGTGATCACACCAAAGTATTCCAACTTTGAAAATTTTAGTTTCTGAGTTAATTCTTAATAATTTAAATTGAGGTGAAATTTCTATTTTTTTGGTATCATAATTTCACTATATGTGTGACAGATTTTTCGACTGAATTTCATGAAAACTAAAGGATATTTGAAATGTTCAAAGAAATAGTTATAGAAATCATAACGTGTTAGCTTATGAATGAATATGAACCGAAAGAAAAAGATTAAATTGTTGCTATATTTCATAGGAGGACTGCAATTAAATGCAGCACCGCGTTTCGGGAAAATACATAACTATATGAGAATATGAGAAGAGAAGTCCCAACACAGAAGAGAGGTCATCTAGAGAGGTCATATTTTAATTTTAAAAGTTAAAATATGAACTAAAAAAGAAGTTGTTCTCTATTTTTATTTTATTTTAATTATAGATTTATTTTAATGTAAATGTTGTCAAGTTAAAAAAATAAAATCATTGAAAATCTTAATATTAAAACACAAATAAAGAGAAATTCTAAAAAAACTTCGAATTTTACAAAATGATGACGGGTTAATAAATAAATTAGATTGCAAGAAAAAAAATTGAGGATGCTCTTGAGAGAGGAAAAAAAATTGAGGATGCTCTTGACGGGTTAATAAACCCATCGTCAATAAATAAAGAAAAAAAATTGATTGCAAGAATAAGTGTGATAGATAAATTAGATATTGAAACCAATTGAGGATGCTCTTGAGAGAGGAAGGATAATACTACTATCCAAGCTTAAAAAGTTAATCTAAGGCAAGAATGAATAAGGGTGGTCGGTAGAAGGAAGTAATTGATTCCAAATACGGAGATGGAGAAGCTTGAGAGAGGGTAGGGGAGGTAGTAAGGAATCATTGTGGTAGAAAGATTTAAGGGAGGTGTGGAGTTTAGAAGGGTGGGATCGAAATTTTGAAGAAGCTTTTGATTGAAAGGTGGGTAACGGGAAGGAAGCGTTGTTCTGGGAAGACAATTGGGTATGTAGGGGGACGTTGAAAAATGTTTTCCGAGGTTGTTTTCTATAAGTGTTTCAAAAGCTTCTAAGGTGGCAGAACTAGGGTTTTGGGATAACAATCTTTGGGAATGAAATTTTGGTTGGAGAAGGAATCTTTTCGAGTGGGAAAAGAATTTAGTGGGTCTACTAACTCAGGAAGTTCAGGGCGTGAGCTTGAATTCGGGGAAGGAGGATAGTTGGGAGTGGAATGAAGGGGATGAGGTAGGGTATACGGTTAAATCAGGGTACCATAGTTTTCGGGGGGTTCGAGAAGGGGTGCGAGATAGGGAGTTTATGAAGTTTTAGAAGTGTAAAGTTGTACCTTCTACACAAGTCACTACTTGGAGGGTGTTGGAAAATAAGCTGGCTACTAAGGTTAACTTGGAAAAACGCAGGATACAGTGGCAAGCTCTGTGTGTAATCTTTGTGAGGTGGAGGAGGAATCTTGTTCACATATGTTCTTTGAGTGTAGATTTGCATGGTTACTGTGGAACCATTGTTGCGCTTGGTTGGGAGTGCAAAGTGTGTTCCATAATGTTCCATTGTTAAACTTCTCTCGGTTTAGGATGAGTAATGTGACTGCTTCGGTAAATGAAGTTTGAGGAGTGATCTGGATCGCAATTGTCAATGAGATTTGGAAGCATAGAAATAGAGTAATTTTTAAAGGGGGTGTAATAGATGTATCGGAAGTGTTTGCTCTGGTACGAGTAAAGGTTTGGTCTTGGGTTACATCCATGTCGCAGGCTGCGAATTTCTCCTTCTCGGATTGGTGTATAGAACCTTTGGTTTGTATGGGGATGTGGTCATGAGGTTTTCATCTGGAATAAGTGTGAGTTCTGAAGATGACTTTTTGCCGGTTTTATTTAAGTAGGTTTTTTTAGGTGGTGGCGGGATTGTGTCGTGAGGAAAAGGTTAATGATTATGTGCTTTGTACAAAGGTTGGACCATCCCTAAAGTGATTCACATTTATTTATTTTTTATTGCTAATAAAAAAAATGAGAGAAAAATCTAGATTAATTGCCTATATGAATATCAAGTTTTTCCACTCAATGGACAAAGTCCAAAAACACGATCTGGGTTTGAGTTTTTTTTTATCAACGAGAAAAAATAAATAAATATGAACTATTTTAGGAGTGATCTAATCCTTAAACATCTTGAACACCTAACACTCAACTTGTCAAAACAAAAATGATATCCCCTCATAAACTGCAAAAAATAATCACCAACCCACCCTAAAACAAATAACTTGTTTTTAATCGAAAACATGCAAACCAGGGGATCAAGACACTAATTTGAAAAGGCAAAACAAGTTGAAGGAACTTTGGAGGTTACCCACGATCAGACCTTCAATTGAGTCATGGAGAAAATTTCGGAATGATAGATCACTCCTCCCTTAAAATTGTGTTTATTGCGATGTCACTAAATCTCACTTACCAAAACAATCCAGACATTTCCAAAAACTAAATTAACAGATGTAGAAGCACCAAACAAATTAAATGGCAAGAAAATGTGAGGTAGGAACAAGATAATCAACCTTAACCAAACACAGCAAAGATTCCAAACAAGCCAAACAATTATGCATTCAAAGCAAAAATGACTTGTAGTATCCTCTTTCACCACGCAAAGGCAACAATACATGGTATCAACCACAACCCCCCGTCTTGTTAGGTTGACCTTCGTAGCAATCTTATTTTCCAAAACTCTCCAAACAGTAACATGGGCTGAGAGCAAAGTCTTAATCTCCCAAAAAGTGTTATACAAGCTCATGGAAGCCCCATCTACCTTACCCCTTAAAAAACCCTACGCTGAATTACTTGAATACTCAATGTTATCACCATCCTTCCAAACCCATTTATCCTCAATTTCTAGAGAGAGGCTTGAAATGTGCACAACCTCAAGAAACTAGCTAACCTGGTCATTTTCCCAATTGAAAAGTCCCCTTCTCCAATAAAAATCTCACACCGAAACGTTATTAACTCAATCCCCACAACAAAAAAAGTTTAGCATCTTTAGTTACTGACAGTGAGGAAAGCCTTGGGAATTTACTTTTCAAACAAATTTAATGCAATTGAAACAACTTTATTATTTAATGATATCTTAAAAAATTTAATAAGACCAAGATTATTTAATGCAATTGAAACAACTTTTAAATTATATTTATTAAATATTTTATTTTGATTATTAATATTGATTTATATTTGAAATTTGTTTACTAAATAATTCTGTTCATATAGATACAAATATGGAATAAAATACTTAAATATATTTTTACTAGAATTGAACCCATTGAACAAATGTTTACTATAATCATTAAAAATACTTTTAATATTACTCATGATTTAGATAAATTTAACAAGTTCTAAATCATAGTGCACTAATGGGTTGTAGTTGACCTTTTGATTGCATGCAATTTCGTATGGAAATAAAGTTGCAATGGTTACCTACCTAAAAAGATGGCAATAATTACTTTCTAATATTCATAAGGCAATCGTGCTGTTAAAAGATGAAGCATATATGTCTCAAAGATATCTTTCATTGCCATTACTTCAATCATCACTATCATTACTATTTTTTTTAATCAACAAAAAATAAATAAATAAACACATTTGAAGGAATGCTATCATCTTTGAAGGCTAAGAATGACCAAATTTTCGTTTAAGTTGGAGTCATAATATTGGTGGTTTTGTCATCTATATAGACGAAAAATTAGCCTATTTAACAGTTAACATACCGTAATTCATTTTATAATAATTAATGACTATGTTTTCGTTCAAATTAACAATTATTTTTTTTATATATTTTACACATTTTTTATTTCAATCAAATTATAAGAATACGAATACAATATATTTAAACTATAAAGCATGCATACTTAAAAAAAACGTAAAAATTACGTTATAACTAAAAGGAGAAAAATACTATAAAAGGAAAATAATAAAAACGAAAACTAATATTTTTTATCGTTAAATTTGAAATTAATCTAAGATTTGAGAGGGTAAAGAAAATAAATTGAATATATAATTAAAAATCAAATTTTAAATATTCCTTGAGAATTTTTAAATCTGTACGAAATAAATTAATAATGAAGTCACATGTTAAAATAACAAAGTGGGAACAATAAGAAAAAACAAGTCCTTATATGTATATGAAAAATGATTTTATAAAATAGAAATTCATAAGAGAATTTCGTGCAATCCATTTTGAAAATATGAAAAAGAAATAAATCCATCCCATATATATAATAATGTAGATTTTGACTGAATATGATTAATATTAATTTGTCAACCTTCACCGTCAAACTACGCAAAAATATTTTGACTTTATAGAAGACTTAGATTTTTCTTTTATCAATCATAAATAAATAATAAAAAATACTTTAAATACTTACCAACCCAAAATAAAAAAACTTTTATAATAATAAAAAAAAACTTACCAACCCAAAATACTTTAAACCTAAACTTTTTAGCATTCCACTTCATTTAAACTTAACCATTTTTATACAAAGTACTACATAACCACAGTATTTATTTTCCTTTTTATAAATGAAACTCCAATATTAATGTCAGAACGGTCGGAAAATACAAAACTAATTTTTATTTTATTTTACATAAAAAATTCTAAATCCTTTCGCATAAAAGAAGAAGAAGAATAATCTATTGACACAAATTCAAGAAAAAGCAAAACAGAGTTAGAATAACATAATAACGTATTCAACAAAGAAAGCAACAAATTCAAGTGAACTTACTCTTAAATCAAACCCGCGTGAATTACAGTCTAACAAAACCAAAGTGCACGACATGACCAATATCTATACTCTTACTTATAAAAAGTTTATTCAACTCTTTTTTAAAACAATTTTTCATATATATTAATGGAAAATGAAATTCTCAATTTCTAAATAATTTTTACAATATATTGAGTATGCCTTGTCTAAAATAATAGCATGAGCTGAATAATTTTATGTTTGATCAGTTTCTGTTTAATAAATTTCTTGTAATCTACACTTTCTGTCAGTTTGATGAAATGCAAGAAAAATGATCAATATGTAAATAAATATAAATGTGAAAAAAGTAATTTGGAAATTCACAAAATAAAAATAGTCGAATAATAAAATATAAATATTGTGTACCTTTAACAATAAATAAACTTAAATGAATTAATCAATGACTTTCTTCTTTCCCTTTCTTTAATGCAGGTAAACTCAATTTGAAGCATGGGAATGGAAGAAGAATGTTGTAAACATGATATATTTAGGTTATTTAAATTATTTGATGATTTGTTCGGCACTAAAACTTTGGACCATAGCAAGTTTATTTACCATAATAAGTTTGTGTGCTGTTTGGGAATTTTAAATTTTTTTATATATAAAAGTTTAGTCATTTCTTAAGTAATTTAATTTTTTTTTTTGGATAAATTATTTTTTTAATCGTAGATTTTCCATTTTTTCCAACTCATTGCAAACTAGTAATATAGAGATCAAAATATCCTTTTTCTTCTTAACTAGAATTTATGCCAATGCTTTGTCATTGGATCTTATTATTATTTTGCAAATTGCTCTCTTATTTTTATCTGTTTTGATGAAAAAAAAAAATAAAGAAATGTTATAAAATTTATTATCCTTATAATATAGTAGGTATTAGATTTGGTATTTATAATGCACCGGAATATTGATAATATTGATGGTAATTTCCTTCTAAATCACTCATGTCTTCTAGATATCCTTGAGTAAATGCATTCAGAAATGGTCAACTTTTGCGTTAGCACCGCGTCTCTGATATTAATAAAGATAATAAATATTAAGATAATAATATTGCTGATAAAATAAATATATATATATATATATATATATATATATATATATATATATATATATATATATATATATCAAATATACGTGTTTGAACATCCTATAAAAATTGATGCCTAACATAAAGTTTTGGTAAAAAAAATCCTATAAATACTCTAATATTTTTTTCTGATAAAAAATATTAAAATGAATTATGGGTTTATCATAAGGACTTAAACGCATATTTTCTAAAAAAAAAAATATTATTTTATCAGAATATAATATTTTATTAGAAGAAATAGTTCTAGAACAGAAATTTACGTGTAGAGATGTAAAAATAACTGTTTTCATTACAAGGTAGTATGTTTTGAATGTGATTAAGCTCCCTAATCCATTAGGTGCTTTTGAATATTGTGTTGGACTAAGTGCCAGAATGCTCGGTTCAAAAAATTCAGTATGAACAAAAATATACCTATATGAGACAGGATTATAAGTCACTAGATAAATTGACAATATTGCTGATTATAGATTAAATTATAATTCAATTTTTAGTAAGTACTTAATATTTTTATTATTAGTATTATTAATCTTAATAATATCATCATCATTATTATTATTAATAATGTTAATAATTAAAATAATAGTAATACTAATAAATAATAACATTGATAATAATAATAATAATATTCTTAATAATATCATTGTTATTGTTAATAATAATATTCTTTTTTTTATCAGCAATAATAATAATAATAATAATAATATTCTTAATAATAAAAACAACACTATTAATAATAATAATATTACTATGCAGTCCTCCTATGAAATATAGCAACAATTCAATCTTTTCTTTCAGTTCATATTCATTCATAAGCTAAAACGTTATGATTTCTATAACTATTTCTTTGAACACTTCAAATATCCTTTAGTTTTCATGAAATTCAGTCGAAAAATCTGTTACACATATAGTGAAATTATGATACGAAAAAAATAGAAATTTCACCTCAATTTAAATTATTAACTGAGGCACTAAAATTTTCAAAGTTGGAATACTTTGGTGTGATCACATGAAAGTCCAGTTCTGCAAAAGAACCTTAATTTACTCTGAGTTACAGAGGATATTCCTTTATGCAATATCTCAGATGTAGAAATCATTAAGATTGAACTCAAGAATTCAAAATTTAAAAGTTGGAATTAATGTTTCGTGTGATTATGAAAATCCAGTTCTGCAAAAAAACCTTATAATTTACTGTGAATTACATAGGACATTCCTTTATGCAATATCGATGAGGTGTATAAATAGTAGATTTGGGTCCTTAGAATCACATCCAAAACAATACAGAATACAGAATAGAATTTGTATTCATATTTTTAAGTAAGAATGACAAAGGGTAGTAGCAAAGGCACAGTGAAAGGAAATAAAGAATCCACGGGAAATGTTATGAGCCCCAAACAAAATTCTGAGGGAAAAAATGGTTCTAGCAAAGGCTCAGCCAAAGCAAACGAATCACCGGCAAAGTCTCTGGCCCCGAACCAACCTTCTGATGGACAAAAATCTGGTTCAAGAATAAAAGTTCCAAAGTAAACAATACCAAATCACAAACAGGTAACATTTCACGAAATTTTCATTTAAGGATTAATTTAATTCTAATTTTATTTAAACAATTAAGGATAATTAATTTATGTAACACACACTAATTAACGTACTATTCTTATTCATCTTTAATTGATTTTGCAGGTTTATTTACGTGGAAGGAAAACATGCATGCAGCAACTAGTTTTACGTAACATTTCTCAATGTTTTTATTTCCAACTTGTTTAGAATCTAGGGTTAACTAGTTTGTATTTGTATTTGTTTACCAATAAAGCAGCATGTTGTAATAACATCTAAAGTTAATCATATGTGGGTTGGTTCAATTTGGTGGATATACATTCTATATTAAAACTTTTTAGATGATATATATTTTGTTCCATTGAATACAATATTTCTTCTCATTATTATAAGAAAAATTTATTATAGCTGCCAACAAAAAATAAGAACAAGAGCTATAAAAAAGAAGTCATTATAGTATATGGATAAAGTCTACTCAAGTTGAACACAAAAACAAATATTAAATATTATGTCTACAATGAAAACTTTTAATTCACACTAAAAATTATTAAAATAATAATAATAAGTTAGCGTCTAGAATTAGAACACAAAGTAAATGCAATGAAAAAATTAATTGACAAAATAATATTGAGTATAAAATGGGAACACAAAGTTGATGTAAGTCAAAATAATAAGTGCTGGTAAAAAATAATAATAATAATAAGTTAGGGTCTAGATAAAGACATAAAATGGATGCAAGTTAATACTTTATTACATTTAGTGTAAGTCTAGGCGACACTAATGTGACGTGGATGTTTATTGTCACCTTAGCTCTCACACTAAGTTGAGATCCCACATCGATTAGAGATCAAGACATTTCATAATATATAAGTGGGTGCAAACCTCATCTTATAAGTCTGTTTTATGAGGTTGATCAATTATGCTTAAATTCATTTCTTAATATGGTATCTGAGTCATCTCGAGCCTATCTTATCCATTGTTTGTTGGTCTTATCAAGTCACCCACTATCGGACCGTTATCAGACCATCCATAATATATAGTCTAATGCACAAGTGGTAACCTTAGTATGAAGATTTTTTTTATCGGGAATAGACAAATGAAAGGAGACTCTATGATCTTCTACATGAATAACTCAAAATTTTTGTTAGGATCTTCTACTTGATGATGTTGATATCTACAGTTTTTCTAGCTCAGTTCGACATCAACTATTGATCTGATGGTGTATTTTGTAAAAAGCTTGGAATATCTCTAATATTCTGATTTAGTATATTCTTTAATTATATTGCTGATAGAAATTTCTCATGAATAAGTAATTAAGGTCAACCTATAGGTATGCATTTGATATGAAATATATGGTGTGAAAGGAAAACACAGTCATTTAATTCGTTTGACAATCCAAAAATAGGGAGAAGCTGGAACGCGGAAATAAGCTTGCACCGAAGCAACTATTAGCTCATACACATCTTTACGTTCTGCAAACCTATAAATATGCCTATATATTCTATCCAAATACGTGGCCATCGTGTTCATAAGTCTCAAACACTCAAAAAATATAGCACATTGCACTATCAAGAAGAATGAGTTCCGGATTGCGTTCTAATAATGATAGCACAGGCGATTATGTTAGTGATAAGAAAGATTCAAATGGAAAAAAGGGTTCTGCTTCTTCACATGGAAGAGATAAACAGTATCCTACCACTGCTGATTACATGGCTTGTGGCGGAGATGGTAAAGTCAAAAATGGTTCACGCTCTTCTGGGAATAATTCCAACAAAACTCATTCCAAAGCTTCTCGCTAATCCGAAGGTGCAACTAGGAAATAAGCTATAAACATATATGTCTTTATATTTCATCCAAATATTCAGTGCACAAAATCAAACATTGTTTCCTACAACAACTTCAAGAGCAGCATCATTCAAACTCATCTTATCTGTTACACAAGGCCTCCTCCTCCCACCATTAACCCCAACTCTGCATCCTCACGAACTTCATTGCCAACTACTCACAAAGTGTTTTCAAAGAAGAATGGGAACAAGACTTGAGAGAAACCATGCATCTCATTTATTTGTTTGTTTATTTCTTTGGAAAAAGCTATGGCATCATTTCAAATTTCTCTTGCTGTATAGACTTGATTACTGTTGTTGTTATTAGTTGTAACAAAATTCATTCCCTTCCTTTTTTATATATTAAGAAATTTACCCCGTGATTCGAGAACCAGTGTTTCCTTTTATCTCTCGGTTCATAGTTCACAAATGGAGACGAAAATAGACGTTTTATTTAGTAAGAAAAATGTTGAAACTTTCATCATATATATTGACATTAATCTGCTTCCAAATATATTATAAACTTAACGTTTAATACATGAATGAATAAACATAGCATTCTGGATTGAATATATGTCGAAACAATAACCCCAAAGACATTGAATCGTTGTGGGTTTTTGACAAACGATGTTTGTATGGTCTTTGTTGTGAATAAGTAGTCTTTTTGATTGGGAGAAGGTTTATGTTAGACAACTTCTTGAGGTAGTGCATGCATGTCTCGTGCCCTATTCTGGAAAAAGTTAATTGGTGAGTTTGGATGTGAATTAAAAGGAGTAAGATACTATTTTGGATGTGAATCAAAACTGTTTTGAAAATAAATGCCGTCTAGAACGGCTAGTTTTGTGTGTTATAATTTATTATTTTGTGTGTGTTATAAATTAAGATAACTAATTTTATTATTACAAGACAATCATGAAATAGAAACCAAATTTTAGAAATCAAAATAATTAATTGTAATAGTAACTAAATTAGAGACCATTTTAGAAACTAAAAAAAAAATTGGTTTTTAAATTAGTTTCTATTATTGTTAACTAGTTTCTAAATTGGTATCTAATTAGCAACCAAGGTTTTAGAGACCAAATTTAGAAACTAAATAATTGGTAGTTAAAAACTTGGTTGCTAATTAGATACCAATTTAAAAACTATTTAACAATAATAGAAACTAATTTAGAAACCAATTTTTTTTTTTTAGTTTCTAAAATGGTTTCTAATTTAGTTACTATTGTAACTAATTATTTTAGTCTCTAAAAATTGGTTTTTATTTTATGTTTTTCTTGTAGTGTATTTAGATGTAAAAAATAGTTTTTAGGTATGAAAAATAACTATTTGGGTTCATATGAATATATTATTTTATTGTTGATTAAAAGAAAAAAAAAAGATGCTGAATGGTGTTTGGGTAATAAATGTGTGTGAAAACACAGATCGATCGTTCTTAGACAGCTAGCTGGCAAGCTGAATAATGTTGAATGAGATAAATAGTCAAAGATTTCAAATAAGGTTATATGTGAGTTTCATTCTATATTCCCTTCATTTTCTCTATGTGTAACAACGTGACACGTAACTTAACATATATATATTTTTATAATAATAAAAAAATATAATATAGCTGTTTATTTGATTTAGTAACTGAAATTTATATTAAAATTTATTTTTTTTTAAACAAAATTGCATTCGAGATTTGAATAATTAAAAAAACAAAAATAATGACAGAAATTGCAACGACCAAAAATTACAGCAGCTGATAAAACAGTGAAATTGGAAGGGGTGGATGATTGGAACTGGAAAAGATTCACAAGTTTTTAATGTAAAATCAACTTACAATACCTTGTTCAATGACGATCTAGGGGAGGAAAGGGATGTGCATGAAATTCTTTGGAAAACCAAAGCATTATTTTCTAGTTTTGATGTTATTAAGAATAGAGTGGGCAAAAAAGATAATTTGACTAGAAAGGGACTAATGCTAGATAGTAATTTGTGTGTTATGTGTAGTAAATTAGAGGAAACTAGGAGCCACCTATTTCTAACGTGTAAAAATTGTCAAAGCAATTTTGAACTTATGTTATATATGGGGTTCGGGAGATCACTCTCTCACACAATTATTATTTTTTTTATCAGCAATCAAGGATATATATAGACAAGAACTACTTCAGAGGTGATTAAACCCTTATACAAAAAGGTATGAACAACCTAACTGCATAACACATTTGAAACATCTAAAAAAACAAAGTAGCTCCTAACATAACCCGACAGAAACTTCCTCCGACATCCCACTAAAGCGAATACAAATAAACTAAAGGGGCAAGACACCAATCAGAAAAAGAAAAACTAGCTGAGGGACGTGAGCCAAGCCCAAAACTTCAACTGAGCCAAAAAAAATATTTCAGACAAATCTAGAACTCCCTCATTAAAAACTATTTATTTCTATGACGCCAGATTTCATTGACCATTGCTATTCATATATTACCCAAGTCAAGATTTACCGACTCCATAGCATTATACAACTTGAACTGCAAAAAAGTGTGAGAAAGCATGAAAAGGAACAATCATCGTAATACCTAACCACGCAAAGGTTCAACGTCAACCAAGATAACCTACAATAAAAAAGCAAATGAATATATTCCGCCTCTTTTTCCCCGCAAAAACTGCATAAACCGTTTCTGATCGCAACCCCTTGCCTGAGTAAATTAACCTTGGTTACAATCTTATTTCCCAACACTCTCCATGCGGTCAACTGGGCCGAGGGCAAAAAGCCTTAATCCTCCAAAAGAAATTAAACATCCCAGACCATTCCTCTCCTCGACCACCTCTTAGAATCCTATAAGCCGAGCTAACTGAGTACCCGTGACTTAAATCTTTTATCCAAATCCACCTGTTAGCTTTTTCTAAGTCAAGACACAAGTTGTGCACTTCCTCAAGGAGCTTCTTTAGTTGTACCTGCTCCCAATAAAAAAGGTTTCTTCTCCACCCCAAAGACCACTCCCACCCAAAATTTGTCTTGGAACCACAACTATCCAACGACACTTCTTTCTTAGTGAATAACAAAAGAAGCCTTAGGAAATTAGACTTCAAAGTATCATTACCAGTCCACCGGTCTTCCTAGAACCTAATATTCTTTCTGTTACCAATCTCCCATTTTAAACCATCTCCGAAATTGTTGCCCCACTTCTCAAGTTGCCAGATCCTTCTCAAATCTTTCTACCAGAGGAAGTCATGATAACCACCTTTGTCCTCTTTCAAATTCCTCCAGTTGCCATATTTAGATTCTAGAACCTCCTCCCACAAACCCTATTCATTAGACCCTAACCGCCAAATCCATTTACTGAGCAAAGCCAAATTGAAATCATTGACATTGATCACACCGAGTCCTCCCTCTCCCTTCGTCTCACAGACCTTTTCTCAAGAAACTCAAACGATCTTCCTCTCCTCGGAACCCCATCCCCAAAGAAACTCAAACGATTTTCCTTCCAACACTATGTAACCACAATGAACTGTATCAAAATTTTAGACACTTGTTAGTTTTACATTAAATAAGACTGCGAACAGTATTTGGAGTTGTATGTGAAAAACAATAACAGGTTAAATCTGGAAGCAAACAAATACCATAGTGTTTAAAAATTAAATAGTGGATCTTACGAAATTTTTTGCATAATTGCATAAGTAAAAACTTAGTCATAGATAGGTAAAATAGGTATAGGTATTGCGTCTTTCAATGGTACTTAAATCCCATCATGAGTGAATTCTAAAGTTATAAGATAGATTGTATGTTAATTATTTTTCTGCACTTTTTCATGTTTTTCCTAGTATAACCTTGTTATGTTGGGAGGTTGGGAGTTTTTTTTCTACAGGAACATGTAAAAAATAAAAAATATGGATGATAAACTTATCGTACCCTTATTATATGTTTGACCAACTTCGTTACTTTTGCAGTGAAAAGCAAACAAAAATATTATTAAAATACCTTTAACTACTACCACATAAAGTCTTGTACTTGATTTTCCGTTAATATCTAAAGTAGATAATTTTTAAAATATAAAAACACAAGTTAAGACAACTATATTTTAAGGTAGTATAATAAATGTAAAAAAATCAATTTTCCTTGTCAAACTATTATTTGTTGAAGAGTAATATATTTTAAAAAATACTCATGTGATAAGAACTTCGAGAAGATACTAAAGAATATTCATGCTGTAAGATTTGAAGAGACGTGTAAAAATAATACTCGTGTGTGTAGTTTGGAATAAACTACTTAAATAATACTTATATTAATGGAATTTAACAAGTTGGATAAAATAGATATAGTATCTAATATAAACCAATAATGAACATAAAAATATTTGTGTAGTTTTCAGTTATTACTATTTTAATTATCTAAGCTTGAGTTGTGTATTAAGTGTTTATAAAAGTTTGATTTATAAATTATTGTATTTTTTTATCATCTATCTTTTAAACCAGATCTTGAGGTCAACTATTTTATAAAACACCAAATTCAGACAGTCTATTGTTGTGGGTTTTGAAAAAACTTTAAAGTATTCAATAAAATACAATTCAACATCATTCCCGTGTTTTTTTTGTCTTTACATAATCTTATTAAATTTTAATATTCTTATTTGTATAGAGTATTTCAATTACAATTAAAAACAAAAATTATTACCAAATAACATTGATCCTAAAAATAATTTTTGCAAACAATGATTTTAAAGGTGTTGTTCATGCAAACATCGAGCATAACAAAATGATGATGGGTTAAACCCATCGTCAATAGAGAGGTTTTTTTTATATATAAATAAAGAAAAAAAAATGAGTGAAAGAATAAGGGTGATAGATAAACTAGATATTGAAATCCATTTGGAAGATGCTCTGAGAGAGGAAAGGATTATACTACTATCCAAGCTTATATTACAATTTAAATTTATAAAAAGGTAACTGAAATTTATATTACAATTTAAATTTTTAAACAGAACTACATTCCAGATTTAAATGATTTAAAAAAATATAAAAATAATGACAGAAATTACAACATCATTTCGATAGCAAACATTGGTCATGCTTAACCTACAATTAATATCCAAGCAACTGATAATTTAGGTTAATTGGCTTGACCATATTATTATTATTATTATGAATCTCTTTGTGAAATGGTCAAAGGTTTGATTTTGAGGTGGAAATGGTTGCATTAATGTATGGTATGTTCTTAAGAAATGTATTGTGTATTTGGGTGAAGATTGAGATTAGAAGCAATTTTGCGTGTTTTGCTTTTCTTCAAGATCCCATTTCAATGCATGATCACACGAAACAGAGTATTTGTTGTGTGAAACTTTGAATCCCTAAGTGAGTCTTAGTAATTAAATTCATGTGAAATTTCTGATTTTATTCATGCTTTATTGTGAAATTTTTAATCTTTTTCATTCTTTGATCATATGGGTGCAACAAATTTCATGAAAAATTAAAAGAAAAAATAAAGAAGGTGCCTCTGTTTATTGTTCAGAAAACAGAGCATCAAAGATGACAAAATCTCTGTATATTATAATATTTTGCTCTGTTCCGAGAACCACTGTTCATGCAAAGTACTATATTTCAATTTCACCCGTATCATTTGATTTTGAACTAATTACCCTAAAAATACTAAACTTAATTATTTTTTTATTTGTTTTTTCTTAATATTAATTTTAGTTATTTTTAAAAAAAATATTTTGTTCTTTAATAAAAAAATTTAATACTACAAAGTACATGTTAATTTGTAATAAGAACTGAAATGTGAGTTGGATGTGAATTGGTAATGCATGGACTGAATTTCTTCAAGGTTTTGAATAATGAGTCAGAAGTTGTTAACAACAATTCAAACTTTCTTACATATAATTATAAAACATTGCCTTTTCCATTCACCTTTTAGATTACGCTTTCTCCAATCTCTCATTCTTTTCATGTAAGAAACACTAATCAATTGAACCTATGGCGTTATTTTTTTAAAAGTTGAAATCACCTAAAATGTCTCTTATTTATTTATTTATTTTTAATAAATAGATTAAAAGTTGTTGATAATGCATTTTTATATTGCACATATACATATATTTTCAGATTGTTTTCGAGTCTTGAGTTGTCTCCAAAAAAAATTATATTAAAAAGGTTATAAAGATATGACATACAACATTGTAAACCAAGTAATACTCATTAAAGAAGATAAATTTAGTATTGTTCAGTGTCCTAAAGAAATGAGAAAATGTTGGACATTCTTTATGAATCAACAATAGAAAGTGTGAGGTATATTCATGGTTGTATATTGTTGGAGATAGTTGGCTGCTTCTTTGATTTCCATGATATTAGGGAGTCTCCTAAGTAGATGGAATATCCAGTGACAGATTTGCGTGTGGTAGGACATGTTGCCCAGTCAGAGTCACTAAAACCATAGAGGTGAAGTGAACTAGTGTGAGAAAAATATAGTCTTTCACCAGGGGTGCCCTTGAGGTAACGCAAAAGACGTGAGACAGACAGCTTGCTGATGATGAGTTGTGGGTGCAGATATGAATTGGCTTAAATTGTGGACAGCAAAGGCGATGTCTGGTCGCGTGTTGGTTAAGTAAATTAGACGTCCAAGGAGTCTTCTGTATTGGGAAGTGGCATCAGCATCGAGAGGTGAGTCTTGGTCAGGAGAGAGACGGGAAGTGTGAGTCATAGGAGTGGCCACAGGTGCAGAGTCAAGCATGCCAGTTTCTTGAAGGAGATCAAGAGTATACTTGCGTTGACTTAAATGAAGACCAGTACTGTTGCGAGCAATTTCCAGTCCCAAAAAGTAAGTGAGATTACCTAAATTTTTTATCTTGAAGTGATGGCGAAGGGATGCAGTAATTGTATTGATTTCCTCCGTGTCATCAACAGTTAAGACCAAGTCATCAACATAAACAAGAATAACAGTGAGTTTATCATTATTATATTTAAGAAAAAGAGAGTGATCAGCAACAGAAATAGAGTAATTATTTGATAAAAGAAAAGTAGAAAGTTTGGCGTACCATTGGCGACTAGCTTGACGAAGGCCATACAAAGACCGTTGAAACTTGCAAACATGTTGGGGAGAAGGAAGAGAGAGGCCAGGTGGGGGAGTCATCTATACCTCTTCATTGAGATCACCATGAAGAAATGCATTATTAACATCAAGTTGTTTTAAAATCCAATTTTTGGTAGTGGCAATAGCAAGGAGAAGGCGGACGGTAGTGAGTTTAGCAACAGGTGCAAAAGTGTCTAAGAAATCAAGTCCTTCAAGTTGGGTGAACCCTTTGGCAACAACTCTAGCTTTGTGGCGCTCAACAGTGCCATCAGAATGGTATTTGATTTTATATACCCATTTACAACCAATAGTTTTCTTTCCTGGAGGGAGAGGGGTAAGTTGCCAAGTATTGTTAGCAGCAAGAGCTTGAAGCTCATCTTGCATGGCAGATTGCCAAGAAGCATGTTTGGAGGCTTCATTATATGTCCGAGGTTTAGGATGAGAATTGATAGAAGAAATAACATTTCTAAAATTGGAAGATAAGGAATTGTAAGACAAGTAATTATGAATAGGATATCTACTACTTACAGTGTTGGTTGCAGTGTGAAAATCTGCAAGATAGGCAGGTTGTCGGTGAGGACGAGCTGATCTTCTTGGAAATTGAGGTGAAATGCTTTCTGGAGATGCAGGCGGTGATAACTCTAATGGAGGTGCAATGTTGGATGCAGGAGTAGAGACACTATTTGTTGGAAGATCATAGGATAATGAGGTTGGTGGAATGACAGTATTGGGTGCAGGAGTAGAGGCACATGGCTCGACAGGAGGTGCAAACCTCAATCTCATGAGCCGGTTTTATGGGATTGAGTTAGGCTTAAAGTCCACTTTGTAACATGATTGTATCAGAGCATGTTTTCGAGCTTATCCTAGCGAGTATTTGTTGGGCCTATCGTGTCACCCGCTATCGGGCCGCTATCGGACCACCCATAATATATAGTCCCACGCACGAGTTGGCAGTCTCGGCGTGAGGGGGGTGTGTTGAAGATCCCACATCGACTAGAGATTAGAGTCTTTTATTGTATATAAGTGGGTGCAAACCTCAATCTCATGAATCGGTTTTATGGGATTGAGTTAGGCTTAAAGTTCACTCTATAACATATATGTTCAAATATTGTGTACGATACAGAAATTGTCCATAGATATTAACATGAAGTTCTTGGTTATTAAGATGAAAAGTTCAGAATAAACAATTGTCTATAAAACATATCTATACAAGGATGAGTCTCCTTAAACTGTTTCATAAGCACAAGCACACACCTTATATTTTTTTTTATCTAACAAAAGAATAAAATAAAATTAAGAGGGTACCCAACCCTGCGAATTATTACGTTCCTTTAGTGACTAGGAAAAACTTAACCAATCAACTTCTTATGTATTATTATGATTTTTATTATACTTATTATTAATAATACTAATAATATTAATAATACTAAAAATATTTTATAATACTAATAATACTAATAACATTAATAATACTAATAATATTAATAAAATGAATATAATATTAATAATATGAATATAATAATAATATAAAATATAATATTAATAATAAGAATATAATATTAACAATATTATTAATAACATTTTAATGTTATTAATAATATGAATATAATATTAAGAATATGAATATTGAATATAATATTAATAATATGAATATAATTTATATTATTATTATTATAAATTGTATAAATTATATTAATAATAATATGTATAAATTGTATTAATAATAATATGTATAAATTGTATTAATAATACTATATATATAAATTATATTAATAATAATAATAAGTATAATGGTAATATCATAAAAAAACTTGTCTTGGTTAATATTTTCTTGGTCTTTAAGCTAAATTGAATATATTCCAATTTTAAAAGGTAAAAACTGTTAACTGCATAAAAACATAAGACCTGCGCTATGAAGCACCATGCCTCTAAAGTCTGGTATAAGAGTTGCAACCTGCTGGTTCTTATCACGACAACTCTCCAAAGGAATAGAGATTCTATAAACGGTATTCTAATGCTATAACAAATTTAATTATGTTCACCAACATAACAGTACACCACCAATCCAAACCATCATCTTCCTGTAGGTTCCGTTTACTTCAGAATCAAAGCACTCACCCTACCCTACTTGTGCTGAGCATTCGAGATATTTGTGCTGCCCCTACTTGTAGGTTCTGCATCCACCTTCTACTCCTCACCCCCCTCATTCACATTCTGACCATCTCTTTCACCCTTAGTGGCGTAGTAGCTCTTCCTTCCTTCCTCCTCCAAACCAGCTTGGTTCCACCTAGAGACACTTACTTATAGCTACTGATACAGGATATTGGATTCAAGACCCAATCTGCATAGGAATAATTGAAGCTATGTGACTTGTGATTCATCCAAAAGCCACGATTTTAGCTGGGACTTTTCAGAAAATTTATTCGGCATCTAAACACAATTGAGTTTCTATGCTCCCATATACACCACACTCATGAATGTTATTTCTTTTAAGTGATATTTAATTTTAATGGGAGTTTATAACTTTTGAATGTTTTCATAATAGATATATTTAGTTCAACAATACTTTGTGCAGAAATAAAGTTTTGCTATATTTAAATTATGATATTAATATTATTTGATCTCACTAAGAAGGAACTAATCAAAATATATATGTTAAAAGATCACACTGATACATATCCAAACTCACCAAAACTGGTAATTATTAAAATTACACTAAATGAAAATTTCATCTTACACATTCAAATTACATCAAAACCATGGTGGACAAATCTGACACCTAAAACTTTTCGAGCACAGTCCAAATTAGCATAAATTTCCTAATACCTCCTGGTCTGGTCCTTCCATAAGTCATACCACCTCCTTAGTCGTAAATCATACACTTACTTGGCCTAAATAGTTTCCTCCAATAGAAGATTGAATTGATTATATCTAACCATAGTGAATATTGTAAACCTATGTACAAAATTAATGGTAGCACTGCTACTATTGAAACTAAATCTGGAACCAGCTTCGAATTACAGGTGTATGTTATGAAGAAAGCACTGCCAAATGCTACCATCATAAATGTTATGGAGAGGAATAGAGTTATGAGTCCAGATATTAACTTCATAGGTAATGACTTGTAAAAGTCATACTGTGCATAACGTGAGATGAGAATAGACAAGAATATTAATAGTGCAATTGAAGATAAGATGAAAGCCGCTGCATCTGATATTGCAAATATCAAAAATGATGTTTGGTCCATGTATTTTGGTTCTTTTGTTTCATCATCAATACCACCTGGTATGTTAATGGCAGCAGCGAACACTGCTGTAGCAATAACAGTTGAAATAAGCATACAAAACTCAGCAGTGCGTTTAATCCACTCTTCTCCTTCTTTCCGCAATTCTTTATGTTCTTTTGTAAATAATGCCTGAGCAGTTTGGTCATCAGAGTTTTTCATTGTTATGAATGATGGAGACATTATCTTCTTCACCTCCTGTCACATATATATATGTTGAAGAGTTAATGGACCTCAAATATCAGTAGTTATAAGTTTATATGTTATAAGAAATAACTTTTTCTTAAATATTATAACTTAATACAAAATTATCTATGATTTAATATTGAAATCATATCTTAAATTACAGTTTAATGACAATGTAGTCTAAGTATCCAGATCTTAAAAGAATTGTCTGATTCCATTTACTTCAACCTTCACCAAAGACACTAGCTCAAACACACTAGGTCTCCAATCCATATTCAATTTGTGTCAAAACCTATGTAATACATACACTCACACAAACACTAATATGATACGGATACGGACACGGATTAATTATAATCTTTAAAATGTAGGATATAGAACATAGATCTATATATTATATAATTATGAATTATATAAATTGACAATAAGGATTTATGTGCTTAAGTATGTTTTAGATTTTGTTTAAAGCATAAACATACATGATTGGTTCAAAAGGATTTAGTCTTTATAATCATAACAAAAATTTATATAATAAATTTGAATTTTTAGAAAATTAATATATTTATCATTTTTAAATTGTGTTAGAATTGTGCAATAATTATTAAAAATTCAAAAAATATTTTTTGAATTAGACACTTCACCAATACGTGTCCTACGAATGTGATATGTGTGTCCAACACAAACACGCTATTTAAAAGGAGTGTCCGAACCTAATAGTTAAAATGTTTGGAATAAAATGTCTATATAAGATTGATTACCTCAAACCATCTTATCTCGAGGCACATCTGGAATGCTGCTCCAGAAACTAATTCAAGTTGTTCTGGTGGAGCTAACTTTGCAGCCAAATGCAATAGAGTGCTATTTCTTATATTTGTCGGAGAAGGAGGAGGTGAAGGATTGCTTTCATCCACGAGATATGTTACTATAAGATCCTTTTGGGACTCAATCTCGTGTATTAGGTTGAAAATGCTAGCATGGCGACATGAAACTGCTGTGTGAATTATACTATGATTTTTGTTGTCAACTTCCCATATCAAAGTAGGACAAGCACTAATAAGCTCTGATAAGAATCCAAAGTTACCAACTGATGCTGCATCAAATAAAGCCTGGTAAGGATTACTTATGATTCGAATTGCTTCCGATAACCTTTTGCATCTAAGAATCGTTTGCCAGAGATATTTAACCAATTGAAAAGTCACAACTTTTTTCATGCCTGCAACATAAAAAATCTATTACTTGCAATGAAACACCTTTGAAAGCTCCTTAAGTCAAAGCCACTCAAACTTTTTGTATATTTGGTGAATGTAAGAATTTACCAGGGTTGATCGTGATGGGATTTGTAATCTCTGGACAATGAGAACAAGAATGCAAATGGTCTTTATTTAGAGCCAAGAGATGCAAAGCTGTGTCATCATTTTCATCACGTGCCCAAGCTAGATCTTCCCACTCTCTTGCCATTTCTAAGGCCAACCCTAAAATGTATTTCGATAAATATTTAAGATATTTGTCATTAAAACTAACTATAAAATTATTTGTAAGAGTAATTATTATCTTCGTTATTGTATGCCAAAACAATTCTTATAATTTAGTGATATGGTTATCTTTATTCTAAGATTGAGTGAATGTTATAAAGTTCATAATATTTAATAAATTTGACACAATAGTAAAGAACATCAACAATATAGTAAAAACTGAGTTAAAAATAAATGATAAATGCTTACTATGGTTGCCAGTTTTTACACAAGAGAAAAACAAAGATCTCTTGTCACGATCTTCGAATTCTTGTATGCTGATTTGGTTATATAGAAACCATGTCATTTCACATTTTCCTTGCATCACAGCAAACTGAATAGGGATGTATCCACCTCCACCTCTGATAGTTTGCAAGGATGGCAAGTTTTGCAAGTATGGCAAGGATGGATATTTTTCTATCAATAACTTAGCAATACGCATGTTTCCAGATGCAACAGCAAAGCAGAAGGCAGTGTTGCCCTTGTTGTCTTGCAATGAAAGGTGTTGAACTTCGAGCATCTGTAACAGCCCTTCCACAAAAGAAGAATGGTTTGAACCTGCAGCAACATGGAGCAGTGTACTCCAACCAGGTGCTATTGCAGCATGTTTCAGTCTCCCATCATTGTTTTCTAAGATCCCCTTAGCTGCTGTCCAATTGCCTTTTAGAGCATATTTGTAAAGGGGCACGCAAAATTCAAAAAATTGGTTCGCTGAAACAAAGATGATATCTAATAGTCAGAAACCCTTCCACTGTATCATTTTTAGTATTACACTGCTTACCAATTAATTATATTGTGGGTTTTCTTTGGTCAAGGGCAATTGCACAAGATTAACAATGGAGGTACTGGAGTATGCATAAGAAAAAGGAGAAGAATGACACTTTCAGAAAAGAGCAATGATATTTGACACCCTGTTTCAAATTACACTTTTTTAATAAACAAAAATACCCTTTTATATTTTATAACCTCTATAATACTCTTATATTTCATAACTTCTATAATGTGGAAGATGTAATTTGGAGCAATGGAAAATGTGGGTGTGAAATAATATTCTGAAGCACATCAATAACTTCTCTGTGGGATACTCAACGGATAAGAAGGGAACATGCGTTGATGACTTAATTCCTATTGGGCTCAGTCAGGCCCATTTACCTAGTAAAGAATGGGTGTTTCTCCCTCCCCCTCAACAAATGGCTTACTGCGCCCCATCATTTTTGGAAAATATTATTTTACCTCTTTTAAAAATGACTTTTGGATTATTTTTCTGGAATATTTTTTGAATTTTAGATTTACCATTCTGAAAATTAAAAAATGTGTTCTGAAAAGGATATTCTAGAATGGTTTTTTTTTCTTCTAGATTTTCTATTCTGAAAACACACTTTACTTACAAAATCCTTATTTAAAAAAAAAACCTTTTGTTTACGGAATCCCTATTCTAGAACTACTCAAAATTATCAAAGATAATTCTGGTATTTCAAAGAATGTAGGGGTGTATGAAGAAAAATGTAGGGGGTGCAGGAAGAAATACCCGTAAATCCTGGGTGGAACACGACAGGAGGTCTCCTTCGAACAATAGTTGGACCTTATTGGACCTAAAGTTAGTTCGTATAACCTCAACAATTTCTTATCCAATAGTGCTGTAAAAAATTGGAATCGTCTATTTTGACTAAAAATTGATAATTATGAGACCATAAGGATTTGGAATTTAGGCAAAGAAATAGGTTTCTCTTTTACGGGCGAGGATGACGTGATTATAGGTAGATACAGTCAATGGAGGTACGAGATAATAAAAGAAAGAGGGGTACCAAGATAGAAAACAATTTATCTGATGAAACTAATTAGTATGTATAAGAGGTCTAGGTGGAAATTTAAAAAGAAAATATTTAACAGAACTTATAAGGAAAGAAGAGGTAGGATTAATGTGTATTGAAGAGACAAAGTATGCAAAATTGGACATGGAGAAATGTTTTTCACATTTGGGTTCTAATGATATAGAATGGTAGAAAATTGTACTAATAATAATGCAAGTGAAATCATTATGATGTGGAGAAAAAATTGTTTTGAAATGTTTAGGGTATATCATTATGATGTGTATTGCATTGGTTCATTGAAGGAAAAGAGAAAGGTATGGGAAGAAGTATAGAGGTTAGGAAGGAACAAATCACAAAGGCGTGGTGCGTGCTAGGAGATTTCAATTCAATTAGGACAATAGAGGAAAGGAAGAGTTTGAATACAAATGTTGATTATAGTAAGGAAATACGTTGGTTTGGTTCATTCATACAGAAAACACAACGGTTAGATATCCCAATGATAGAAAGAAAATTTACTTGGTACAAACCTAATGGGACAATTAAGGGTAGACTTGGTAGGATTTTGGTTTCCATTGAATGGATAGATAAATGGCCAGATAGTAAACAATATGACTTAAGCAGTTCGGTGTCGGATCATTGTGTCTTGGTGTTAAAAGATAATTATATAGATTGGGGTCTGAAACCATTGAGGTTCTTAGATATATGGCAAAGAGATTGCATATTTAAGGACTTGATAAGGAGTCGTTCGAAGAGTTGTGAGATGGTGGGTTGTTTATCATTAAAGAAAATTTTAAAAAACTAGAATCAGATATAAAGGTTTGGAACAAAGAAGTCTATGGAGATGTTAATAAGGTTGGGGTGGAAATAGAAAAGAAAATTCAAGAATTAGATGATGAGAGTGAATTAGGAGAGGAAGAAAAAAGGAGAGAGAATAGGATTATTAGCCGAGTTGAATAGGAATAACTTTAAAAAAGAGATTATTATACAGGAAAAAGCTCGACATAGGTGGTTGAAGCAGGGTGACCTTAACACAAAATACTTTCATTCAAAAATTAAACGGAGAAGATTGAGAAATGAGTTTAGTGGTTTAATAACGAATAGTAGATGGTGTGAGGATCCGATAGTAGTGAAAGAAAGGTTAAAGAGTTTTTCAAAGATAGATTCAGTGGGGAGAGTGGCAACAGGTTAAGTTAGCTAATATGTAAGTTTTAATTCCATTCCCACTGAAGATAACAACATGTTGGTAAGAAGAAGTAAAAGAAGTTGTATGGAATTGTGATAGTTTCAAAAGTCTAGGATCAGATGGTTTCAATTTTGACTTCATAAAGTTTTTTTTGGAGGAAATCAAGTATGACATAATTAATGCAGTACAAAATTCCGCTGATAGTGGAAGATGGCTCAGGGGATCAAATGCTTCCTTCATATCTTTAATACCTAAGTTTGTTAACCCACACACTTACATGAGTTTAGACCTATTTCGTTAGTTGACTACATTTACAAAATAGTATCTAAGATCTTATCTTCGAGATTGAAAAAGGTGTCACATAAGGTTATTAATTTTAGACAATCAACGTTCTTAAAGGGTAGGGGTTTAATGGATAGTATTCTAGTGACCAACGAAGTTCTAGAGGAAGTGAAGAGAAAAAAGAAAAGTTGTGTGTTCTTTAAAGTGGATTATGAGAAGACTTATGATTTTCTTAGATGGGAATTCATCTATTACATGTTAGTAGATTGAGTTTTTGTGAAAAGTGGATAACATGGATGAGAACATGTTTAGAATCCTCCACAATGTCAATATTAGTAAATGGGAGCCCAACCCAGGAATTCAAACCACAGAAGGGGTTGAGACAAGGAGACTCCTTGGCGCCTTTTTTGTTTCTTATAGTGGTAGAGGATTTAACTGGGGTTATTAGACAAGCAAAAACGAATAACATGTTAGATAATGTAGAGGTTGGTGACAGGCAAATGATACTTTGTTCTTCTACGAAGCTAGCACACAAAGTGTTTTTCTGATAAAGATAATCCTGAATTGTTTTGAATTAGTTTCTAGACTCAGTAAATTTATTGAAAAGTAGGATAAGTTGAAAAGTAGGATAAGAGGGGTGAGAGTCAACAATAGAACCTTACAAAATTACGCATTAATACTCAATTGCGATATAATAAAAACCTCGTTTGTATATCTAGGAATGACAGTAGGGAGAAATCACAAAAAATGCAGTTTCTAGGACGGAGTGGTAGATAAAATAAGAAAAATATTAGGTAGATGGAAAGGTAAGTTTATATCAATGACAAGAAGGATATTTCATTATCTATACTCACATTGCTTCCATTGTTTTATTTATTGTATAGAATGCCAGTGTCAGTGATGAAATCACAACGAAATTTTTTATGGGGATAGTGATCGAGGGTAGGTAAATAGCATGAGTATCATGGTAGAAAGTATGTGAGTTAAGAGAAAATGGAGGACTTGGTGTAGGGAGGTATATGGATTTCAGTAATAGAAGAGATATGGAAACAGATGAATAAGTGCAATTTTAAGAATGGTAGAATAGATTATATTGAAATCTTTAACCTGAGACAACTAAAGCTGTGGTATTGGTTACCATCTAAGGAACCCTTAAGGAGATGTTATTTAGAAGCACATTGATTATCTGTTTTAAATGTGGATTACATATATGTTAGGATTTGTATGGGAACAGATGGAAAGGTTTCTGGATATGATTATGCTGGTCTTGCAGGTTCAATTGAGTTAGGTATTTTAGCAAGAAACTACTTTGTATAACAATGATGCAGTAGAGGCTCAAGAGGCAACAAAGCTGAAGAAGAAAATAAAAAAAGTGAAGCATAATGGATGAGGAAATGGGAGGAGCCCAACATAGAGGTTATTACAAGTATATAATGGTCAAGTGGATTATAGAGGCACCAGCAACGACAACTTTGTTGGGGTGCAACAAAAGATTTCTGTTTTCTGATATTTTGAGGTTGCAGGTTCCGCCAACCTGTTTTTGAAAAGATGTGAAAGAAGGTGCCAAAACAAATATATTGGGGTTAATTTAATCTGGTATAGGTCAAGCTGCCACAAAACATGGTGTTTTGTTGTATGAGTGGTAAGTTTTGCAGTGTATTTTAGGTAATAGTGCTAAACTTTTTGCAAATTTTTTACAAAATAAATAAATATGAATTATTTTAGGGTGGTCCAACCCTTTGTACATTCTCAACATCTAACAATCAATTCAACCTAACAAAATCGACATCCCTTCACAAATAGAAAAAAAAACACCTGATCAATCTATAACAAATCATATATTTTTAATCGAACACATACATATCAGGGATTTAAACACCAATCAGAAAAGAAAAAAACAGACTGAAGGAACTTTAGAAGAAGTAACTCAAGACCAAACCTTCAAATGAACCATGGAGAAGATTTCGGAAGAATTGGTCGAACAGTTTAGAGTACCATAGTATTTATCCATGTTCTACTATGTTTGCTTGGATTTTTTTATTTCAGGAAAGGTAATGTTGTGGGAATATTCGTAGGAGTCGATGGAAATGGTCGAGATTCTGTATAAAGGTTGAACTATCTTAAATAATTTTTATTATATTAATTTTTTTTTAATAAAAAAATTATACAATGGATAAATGAGAAATATAACTAACTTTTACCATTTGTTTCTTGTAGAAAGCAAAGGTCAGGAGCATTATACTGATGATGATCTGCATTGGATTCTGTTGCATGGTTGGAGAGTTGAGATGTTGAAGTTGGAGTGTCACTCATTTCCTTCTCTAACTAGATAATGTGGAACAGGATTTCCCTTCTATGTTCACAACCTGCATTCACAAAATAAGCATACACATATTCAATGTAAATAAGAAGAAAGAAAAATAATTAACTAGACCTAGAATAAAATAAAAATTTAACTACATTTTATTATTATTACTATTTTACTCTCTTTTTTTTCTGGTGCGTTATTTGTTTTTTTTCTTCAATTATAGTTATTAGTATTGGAAAGGAAGTAGAGAATTAATCTGTGAATTTTAGATACAAAGGTGAAAATGAACTTTTATTTTTTATTATCTGGATAAGGTTGGATCACCCAACCGATTTAATTTAATAGTTTATTGTCGATAAAAAAAAACTATTTTACTCACTTTTATTTAAATTGTTTCTTCATATTTCATTATTATATTAATTTATTTTTGCTAATTTTTATTAATTTGTTAAATAAGTAATACTACATTGACAAAAAAAGTTAAAATGATAAGTATTATGTTTTTTTTTATTGAAAAAAAAAATATAGATTATTTTAGGGATGGTTTAACCCTTATACATTTTGAACACCTAACATTAACTCAACAAAACAAAAATGATATTCTCTTCCAAACAGCAGAACACATATCTAACCAACCTAAAATCCGCGTTGGTTTAGGGTTTAGGGTTTTAGGTTTTGGGATTGGTATTGGAGTAGACTTGGAAGGAAGATTGCTTGGGTGACATGGGATAATGTTTGTAAATCCAAGGAAGTAGGAGGGCTTGGTATTATGAATGTCAGGCAGTTTAATTTGGCTCTGATGGGAAAATGGATTTGGCGTCTGAAAATTGAAACAGGGGGTTGTGGAGGGAGGTATTGGAATCTAAGTATGGAGGATGGAGAGGTTTGAAGGAGTAGTGAGATAATAATAGTAAGGTTTCTATGTGGTGGAGAGATTTAAGGAAGGAATGGGGAGGGAAGTTTGAAGATCGTTTGAATTTGGAGGTCGGAAACGAGAGAGAGGTTATGTTTTGGTCAGACAATTGGATAGACTCAAAAGACTTGAAGAGCAGATTTCCAAGGTTATTTTCTTTGTCTGTTAATAAGGAGACAAATTTATGTGATTGTGGAATATGGGGGAATGAGACCTGGGAGTGGAACTTAAGGTGGAGAAGGGGTTTGTTCACTTGGGAAGAGGAGCAAGAAAGTCAACTCTTAGAGATGATCTCTAATAAGATGCTCAAGATGGAAACAATGGATAGATGAATTTGGAAGGATAGTGATTCAACAGAGTTTTCAGTTAAGTCCACTTATGATTTTTTAAAGGGAGAAGGAAGTGAGGAAGACTCAAGAAGATATAAATATTTATGAAAAATTAAGGTGCTTCCCTCAACTCAAGTCACAACTTGAAGAGTGATTGAAAACAATAATACTTGTAGGATTAATATGGAGAGTGATTGAAAACAATAATGCTTGTAGGATTAATATGGAGAGAAGAGAATCGGCCTCGAGAGTAATCTGTTTCTTCATATTTACACCCTAACCAAAGATAACAAATATTTCAAACAAATTTTCATTCAAAAAGCTATTTCACTGGGTAGACTGGTAAACATTTAAAAAATATATACAACTTTAAAAAGTATGTTAATAAAATATGCTGAAAAAATTTATGAAATAGTAAATTTAGTACGAAACAAACGCGTGCAATGAAAGGAGAAAAGAAAAAACAAAAAGGGCGAAGATCACCATCATCATCTTCATCTTTGGTGGTTAAAAAACGTGAAGAAAGAGGAATTGAATAGGGTTGGTACAAAGTTAATATATAATTGTCCTTTCAGACACTTTTTCTGTCAATGGGGAAAACGTCCTTTAAGATAAGAATTTTCAAATAGAACCTCGGATAGCTAATACGACAAGAAACTGAATTTTACCACGAGAGAGAAAATAACTGTGAAATTTTTATTTGAAAAAGGTGAAAATTACCTAAAAAGAATATAAGAAACGTGCATGAATGGGGTCGGGTCATATTGGTGATAATAATTCAAATTTGGTACTCATCAGCTTTTGGTCAATGATTGTACTACAACCCTGTGCTTTCTAACATGTGACTTAAATTTCAACCTCATGAGAACTTATCTTAAAATTGAATATTTAATTGGATTTTTTTTCTCTCAAATCACCATAGTGTTTTTTTTATTTAAAAGTCATAAACAAGTGACAGTATTTTAAATTTATAATAAAGTTATGTTTTAAAAAATATACTTCCTGAAATTAAGTTATATAGTATGATTTCAACAGGAAAATAATAAAAATAATTAAAAGCTGTATTTGAAAACATAATCCTCTCATAAGTCATCCGTTGAAGTATGACTTGCTCATTTACTTTTTATATATAAAAAAAGACTAACTAAAAAAAGTGTATCATTAAGGCTTTGCCCATAAAAAGAAACCAAATTTAAGGAGGGAGAGAAACTAACAGGAGAATTTTTTTTTTTCAGTAAAAAAATTAAATGGATCCGTTTAAGGGTGCTCCAATCCTTATATAATGATGTTTAAAGAGAACCTTTTCATCTACATATCAATTAAAAAGACCTCCTAGTTTCTATCTCATCTCTACCAATAATAAAAAAAAAATAACAATTATCAGCTCTTATAAAAATACTAAATTGAATACATACATACCAAGGGTTTTAGACACCAGTCAGAGAATGAGAACTTAGTTGACGGTATATTCGATGAGATCTAAGACAAAACCTGAACCTGTGCCAAAGAGAAAAGTTCAGTATGAGTATGAGTATGAGCAGAATGAAGAGGAGGTGTAATACAGAAATAGAAACCTGAAGAAGAAGATGGTGATGGTGGTGGTGTGGTGTTGAATGAAGGAGTAGAGAGTTTTATATACTAGAAAGAGAGGTAGCTCTAAGAAAAGAAAAATTCTTTTTGGATTCCTTGTTTAATCCATGGCTATGGTTTTGGCAGCTATTGCACTTTCCAGCTAATGAACCACTCAACTTGCTTGACTATCTATGTATTTGCAAGTACAAGAGCAAGTCTTAGTAAACGAGCCACTTGTGTACACGAGCCACTTGTGCAGACAAATTTTTACACAACAATTTTTAAAGGTCTTAAATAAACCCTAATCTATTACCACATCATCTATATTTATACATTACAAAAAAAGTATTAAATAAAAATTAGTTCTAAATACAAATATAATTAATTATTATATTAATTAAATTAAATATTATTTTAAAAACTAAAAAAATATTAATATCTAAATTAATTTATATTATTAATAAATAATTTTTAAACTAATATCTAATTAGTTATCGAAAATTTAATTGTACTTAAAAAAAATTATTAATCCTTTCATACACTTGTAATGTCAATGGGAAATAAAACCTTGAATAGCTAAAAAGATAAGAAACTGATTTTTACCACCAGAGAGAAAAAAAAAAGCTGTGAAATATTTATTTTTATTTTAAAAAAGGTGAGATTATGAGTACTATGAAATTTACCTAAAAATAATATAAGAAATGAGGGTATGAATACGAATGGGGATAATAATTCAAATTTGTTATTGTTCCATTTTCCCTACTCTCGTCAGCTTCTGGCCAATGATTGTACTAACACTTTGATTTAAATTTGGATAATGATAAATTCATTACTCAAATTTTTTATACAATCATATTATAATTCTTAACATTATTATTTTAATACCTTTTTATATTATTTAATTACAAATTTAGTTTTTGTTATATACATTTAATTTTAAAACTATCATATAAAAAATATATACAATTCTAAGCCATGTAATTATATACAAATTGAGAAACTATATTTTTCCTTAAACTTCAATCAAATGAGAACTTTTCTTAAAATAGAACTTTTAACTGGATTTTTTTCTCTCGAATCACCATAGTTTTTTTTATTTATTTAAAAGTCTTGTAAATAAGTGACAGTATTTTAAATTTATACTAAAGTTATGTTTTAAAAAATATACTTCTTGACTTCTAAATAAAAATATTAAAATTATGTTACATATTATGATTTCAACACATGAAATTAATAAAAATAATTAAGAGCTGTATTTGAAAACATTATTCTCTTATAAAGTCACCCTTTTATGTATGATTTACTAATTTACTTTTTATAAAAAAAAAAATTATCACAATCAATTTTAAACTAAAAAGTGTATCATTTTGGTGCTTCAGCCAAACTTTTCCTCCTCACCATGTAAAAAAATTTAAGGAGGGAGGGAAACTAATAGGGAAAAATATTAAAAAAATTGTTGGATATCCAGAACAATAGAAAAGAATTACAGAGAACCAAGAGAACCAAATGAATTAACATTAAGATAAAATCATCAAATTACAAATTGATTTTAAATATCAAAATAATTAGTTAGACACTAAAGTAATAATAAAGTAATAATAGTTAGAGATTTTAGTATCCAAAATAGACTTTGAAAAACTAAGAATATAAATATATATATATATATGAGAAAATGATTGGAATTGGAGAAATAGCAGAAAAGAAAGTTGAAAGAAGAGGAGGTGGAATAGAGGAAGAGAAAGAAGAAGAGAAGAAGAAAAAGAAGAAGAAGAAGAAGGTGGTGTGCGCCGTCTTAGCTGAAGAATTGGAGATTTATTTAAAGGATATAGAATAGACAAAAGAAATGATGAAGAATCTTCCTTTTTAATTCGTTGCTTTCTCATCTCTTTTGGTGCATTGCACTTTCCTCCTAATGAATCACTCAAACAAAACCCAATATAATGAATGGACTTAGTCTTCTGTAGTCAACTCTCTGAAAATAAAATAATTACAAAGAAGACTAACACATTCCAAGTCTGCTTAATTAAATGCATAAATTTTGTAATCATGACTCAATTTAAATACACAAATTATTTATAAATAATTCTTCACACACGCTTATATAAGTGTATATTAATAATAAAGTAAAATATTAAGAAATGGACTTTAAGAGTGACAACTCGTACGTGCAATAACTTATTATGGGTGATCCGATAGCAGATGACCTGATAAACCCAACAAATAATTGTTAGGATAGACTCGAAAATGACTCTTGATATCAATTTTAGAAAATTAATGAGGTTTGTACTCACTTATGTATTATAAAATGTTCTAATTTTTAGTCGATGTGGAATCTACAACACACTTTCTCATGTTGAGACTGTCAACTCGTATGTGAAACTATATACTTTTGGATGATCTTATAGTAGATGACCTGATAACTCTTGTTTGATAGACTCTAAATAATTCTGATACCATTTTAAAAAATTGATTTTAAACCTAATTAAATCTTATAAAACCAGTTTATAACTAAGATTTATACTCATTTATATATATAATATGAAATATCTTAATTTCCACTTCGAATATTTAACAAGTAATATTTTTAAGACCTTTGGAGCACCTGGAATCAGGATTAATGCAGATGGCAGAGTAGGCTATGGTTCTATAAGTGTTGTTGCGGATTTCTGTCAGACATCACTACCTTCTTTCACATACTTTGAAACTGTCATAACTAATGGCTACGGTACATTGAAATGCATATTTGAAACTGTAATTTTGAGTGAAGTGGAGAGGGTTTCTGGGCAGTTACCATCAGTTCATAATTTGTCATCTTTTGTTTTTGTTATTTTTTTCTTATAACCTTTTTTTTTTCAATCAAAAATAAAAATCCACGCAATGAAGAAAAGGCATATTACAAGCATTATGAAGACATTGAAAACAAAGGCACATAATCGTCACGAAGAAAATGTGAAGGCACGACAAAGCCATCCATGACCGTGTGGACTGTGAAGACTTAAAAGAGAAGAAATCTGATAGTGAAGACTTGAAGATAAAATTTTCTTATCAGCAACCACTCGAAGAGAATAATTTTGATAGTATATTTGTACAAAGATTTTTAAGAATATAACAAATTTAAATTTTAGTGAATATATTAATATTAGATAAAAGTAAAAGAAATTAAATGGTCTTATAAAAGTTGTATCGATCATCCATTTACTTACTCGAATGATTGATCAAATTATTGTTTTAGAAGTATTTTTTTTTAAGAAAATTGAAATATGCCATTGTTCATTTTAATGAACTCAAGTTAAGTTTGAATAAGCACGCATGAGTCATAACAAACGCGTAAAAAGGGTTGGCAGCATACAATTGGAATTAGAATTGTGAAAAAGCATGTGGAATTTTGGTGGAAACTTAATAAAAAAGACATGTTTGTAAAGCTTTTATGGGGTCACAGTTGATTGAAAATTAGGGCAGGCTTGACTTTCCAGTACTAGTTTAATAGTTTACAGTAGTATTTATTTAATTGTCACTAAATTGATTCTAATAAAAAAGTAGAAAACAATTACATAATACCCAACGTGTATATTATAATATCAGTAAATAATCGTATCTTCAAATTTAATGATAAGTAATACATTTGTAAACATTTTACTATTATACTACATTACTGTATTTCTTTAAAAACATATTTTACATTAGTACAAATGTTAATTTCAATAAATTACATCTTCTCACTCATAATTAATAAATGTTCTTACCATTCACTTAAAGTAATTTGAGTTTTTCTTTATCAGCAAGAAATAACTAAATTAAAATGACCCACTTAAGGGGTGGTTCAACCCTCATACAGAATAAAAATGAACAAAAATACATTTTCATCTACACACCTACAACATAAACAATCTCTTACTGCCTTCCCCTACCTTACCAGCAAAAGTAAGAACATTAAATCGAATACATACATATCAAGGGTTCTAGACACCAGTTAGAGAACGAAAAATTCATTGCCGGTATCTTTGAAACAATCCAGGACCAAACCTTAAGTTGTGCTAGGGAAAAAACTTCAGAATGATCAATCACACCACCTTTAAATAAACAATTATTCCTGTGTCTCCAAATTTCACTAACCAATGTTATCTAAACATTACCCATAATAAGATTAACTGAAATAGATGCATCTAAGATTTTGAAATGTTCAAAATGTGACCCAGGGATGTTTTGATCAATCGAACTCAGTCCTAACCAATCATAACAAAGATTCCAAATTTGTCAAGTAACTCTACATCCAAAGAATAAATGATTTGTTGACTCTTCAAATTGCCTGCAAAAGCAACAAAGATTGTTCTCGATCTCTATCCCTCGTCTCTCCAGATTTACCTTGGATGCAACCTTGTTTTCAATCACCCTCCACGCTGTAACATGGGCTGAAGGAAGTGCCTTAATCCTCCAAAAAAAATTGTACAGTCTTGAAACTTTCTCTCCTCTGTCTCTCCTTAAAGATCTATAAGCTGACTTGACTGAAAACGTTGTTGACTCACTATCCTTCCAAACCCAATTGTCCTCTGACTCCAGCTCGAGCTTCTTGTTAGAAATTATCTCAAGAAGCTGGCTTACTTGATCCTCCTCCCAAAAAAACCCCTTCTCCACCTTAAGTTCCACTCCCAGACCCCGTTAACCCAACTTCCACAATCACATAGACTTGCCTCCTTAAGAAAAGACAAAGAATATAATCTCGGAAATTTATTTTTCAAAACTCCAGAGGCTACCCAATTGTCTAACCAAAATAGGATATCTCTCCCATTTCCAACCTCCCAATTAAAACAATCTCCAAACTTCTCTCCCCACTCCTCTGAATTCCATACCTTCCTCACATCTCTCCACCACAAAGAGGCCTTGCAATTATTAGACAGTTGATCCTTCAGGCCTCTCCATCCACCATACTTGTAATCAATGACTTCCCTCCATAACCCTCCCTTGTCCGAGTTCAGATGCCATATCCATTTTCCCAACAAAGCCAGATTAAAACTCCTAACATTAATAATAGCTAGCCCACCCGCTTCCCTGGATTTTTACACACTTTATCCCAAGCAACCCAAGCAATCTTCCTCCCTTCTGACCCCCAACCCCACAAAAAATTCCTTTGTAGACACACAATTTTCTTCAACACAGAAGATGGAATCTTGAAAAGAGAAAGATAGAACAGAGGTATAGATGATAAAACAGACTTGATCAAGCATATCCTCCTTGTATCTACCCTTCCACCTACCTAGACTACTCTTTACTCTAGTTACCACTTCATCCCAAAACTCGCACCTCTTATGACACCCCCCTACTGGCATCCCCAAGTACTTGAAAGGTATTATCATCACTTCACAATTTAAAATTGTCGCAAAACAAAGAATCTCTCTCTGTTCCACCCAAACCCCCCCAATCCTACTCTTGAGGAAATTTACCTTGAGACCAGAGACCAACTCAAAGTAGCTCAACATGACCTTTATGTTAAAAATACTTTTGATATTTGCCTTACAAAAAAACAAAGTATCATCAGCATACTGAAGCATATATACCTTTATCCGCTTTTTCCCAATTTCCAAGCTCTCAACCAATTCTTTCTCAACCGTGGTCCTAGACACCCCTGCCAGACCTTCAACCACTATTAAAAATAAGAACGGAGCTAACGGGTCACCTTGTCTCAACCCCTTCTTCGGAATAAATTCCTTGGTGGGACTCCCGTTTACCTGAACTGACATCGACGCTGATTCCAAGCAAGCCTTAATCCAGGAAATCCTCTTTTCACAAAAGCCGAGCTTGCCTAACATATAATAGATGAAATCCCACCTCACGGAGTCATACGCCTCATAATCCACCTTGAACAACACACATCTTTTTTTCTTCCTTTTCATCTCTTCTATGACTTAATTGGCTACCAGAATACTATCCAAGAGTCCCCTTCCTTCAAGAAAGACAGATTGTCTAATGTCAATCACTTTACTAATCACTCTCTTCAACCTGATAGCCAACATCTTCGACACAATTTTATACACACTCCCTACCAGCGAGACCAAAAGTAGGAGCTAGAGAGATTTATGATGATTTTTGTGACAAAATCAAAACTTTTAACAAAAGAAGACGTAAATAGAAAATATAAATCCATCACAAATAATTACACCAATCATATCATCAGAAAGTCTTATCTTTTTTCTTCACAACAATACTTTAGAATTTAAAAGGATGTTCTTGGACATGCTCAAATAGAACAAGTTTGATAGCTGGAAAGAAAAACTTTCGCCTAAGCATGTGAGGTTGTTTCACTTAAAACAAGCATTTGACACTTGAAAACGATATTTGTTGGCATGCTTATTTAAGTGTGGTTTAAACGTTAAAAGTCTGAATTCTAGCTTGAACAAATAACTAAAATGAGACACATTTTACTAGTCAAAATTTAAAGAAAACAAACTACAAATGAATATTAAAATGAAAACATATTATAATCTTTAATTGTCTTACAAGCATATGAGTAATTTTGCATATGCTAAACCTAAAAATAATAAATATTATAATCATAATGATATTTTAAGTGGATAAATTTAAAAGAAACAAGTAATCATCAGAATCATCGTTATGATGTTTCATATTGCCTATAAAAAAAATGATGTTTCAAGGAATACGTTTGATCTGTGCATTTATTATTGTTATTTTTTTAAGGACAATAAGCAATTAAATTAAATTTATCCACTTAAGGGCTGATCTAACCCTCATACAGATAATAAAGGATAAAAGTTCATTCCACCTTTATATTTAAAATCCACAAATTAATCCTCTACTTTCTTTTCCAACACTAATAACTAAAGAATAAAACAACGCATTAACATTAAATCGAATACATACATAGGGTTCAAGACATAATTGTACACAAAATTTTTAATAACAGTTAAAAAAGATGTTTCAACACGATTTTGTAAGTCATTATATTTTAAAGTTACAATGGCACACAAAATTTTTAATAACAGTTAAAAAAGATGTTTCAACACGATTTTGTAAGTCATTATATTTTAAAGTTACAATGGCGATTTTATTCTCAATTATTGTCATAGCTTCAAAAAATAATTTTTGGTTCGTATATATTTTTTTGTTACAATGGGCATATAGATTTTTTTTTTTTTTAAATTATGTTACAAAATCATTGAAATGAGCAACTATGACGATTTTTTTTTATATAACCATGATTTTTAAAACGTTTTATTTTTTGGACTTAATCCTCAAATATGTAAACAATATTACTAGATATATTCCTAGGCATGTGTAAATGAATGCACAAGTATAAATACATATATAACATAGTAAAATACATGTAAATAAAGTTAAAAAAAATAAAAGTTTTGTAAAGACCTAATACTATAAAAATTTAAACTATTTAATCATTTTTTTTAAATCATTTACCCTTATAAATATTAACAAAATATTTTGTTTATGTTGTGTTTGACATAATATAGGGAAAGAGGTGTTACTGATATGCATATTAGTGAGTAAGGGAAAAATCCAACATAAATTGTCATTTTTTTTAAAATGTGACTCCTCTTTTTCAACAATTAACATGTCATTTAAGCTCTTATTTTCTTTAGATAAGTTGGACAAAAAATATTTCAATTGTTCAAAATCACCTAATGTGATGACATTTTTTAAAAGGAAAAGTTTGAATGTTTCATTCATTGATCTAGGCCATAAATTTGTCCTCTTTTATTCATCCCTGATAACATCCTGATAACACTGTATAAGATGTCATCAGATGGAAGACTAAACACATCATCCTTCAATATGTCATATGACGAGTTTTTGTCAACAATGTCGTTTTTAATAGTTATCCTAACAAAATAAAAGTGCAATTTAGTAGTAAATTTGACATAAATGTGTGTATAAAATAATGAATTAAATACTTTAAGTGATAAAATAATAATCTATTTACAATAATTTTGTTACCTTTAATATATCATGCATGGAATTATAGTGTTATTTTAACTCTTTTATATTGTGTTACGATTGAAAAGAAGATTTGTGGGGAAGGGGGGAGTGAAGATTAGAGAAAATGTGTCAGGAGCGAGGTTTTTTGGATTGAGGGGTGATTAGAATGAATTTTTGAGGAAAGAAGAAAGCGTTTTGGGATGTGGTGGTTGAGAAGATAAAGGAAAGACTAGGAAGATGGAAAGACAGATTTATCTCGATGGTAGGAAGGATTTGTCTGATTAAATCTGTTCTCTCTGCTATCCCCTTGTTCTATATGTCTTTGTTTAAAATCTCTACTATTGTTATGAAGAAGATTGGGAAAATTCAAAGAAATTTCTTGTGGGGTTGGAGGTCAGGTGGGCGAAAGATTCTGTGGGCTTCTTGGGAGAATGTGTGCGAACCCCGTGAAAATGGTGGTCTCGGGGTTATTAATATTAAATTTTTCAACATTGCTTTGTTGGGGAAATGGATTTGGAGGTTGGGTTTTTCCAAAGGTGGTATGTGGAAGTAGGTGGTAGAATCTAAGTACGAGGGTTGGAGAAAGTTGAAAGGGCCAAGTTCAAAAACGATGGGGTCCCTTTGGTGGCGGGAGCTAAAGGCGATTTGGTTGATGGAGGAATGGGGGAGAGAGTTCGACGACCGTTTCAATTGGAAAGTCGGTAATGGGGAGGAAATTAGGTTTTGGGAAGATAAATGGGTGGGCGATTTGGAGTTGAAAAACAAATTCCCAAGGTTATACTCTCTTTGCAGGGATAAAGATGAGTTGTTGGAATGTTGTGGGGTCTGGGAAGAAGGAGAGTGGAACTGGAAGTTTGGGTGGAGAAGAAATTTATTTGATTGGGAGAAGTCTCAGGTAGGCCAACTTTTTGAAGAAATTAGAGGTTTTAGTATTGATCCGGATATTGATGACTCGTGGGTTTGGATGGATGGTATGCCTACTGATTTCTCGGTTAAATCGGCCTATAGTGTTTTAAGGGGACATAGTGAGGGGGATTTGTCAAATTTGTACAACTTTTTCTGGAGTATTAAGGCTTTGCCTGCGGCCCAGGTTCTAGCATGGAGGGTGTTGGAAAACAAGATTGCTACTAAAGTCAACTTGGCACTGGCGAGGGGTGAAGAATGACGTTTTAGTTTGTTGTTTTTGCAGGTTGAAGGAGGAATCTACTAGTCATTTACTCTTTGACTGTAGAATTGTCTGACTCGTTTGGGGTCAATATTCCGCGTGGTTAGGAGTGTCGTCGGCCGCTTCCATTGATCCTTTTACTCACTTCTTGCAATTTTGTAACGTTATAAAGCCGTTTAACTTTGTGCTGGGAAGTGTGTGGATCTCGATGGTCAGAGAGATTTGGTGTCATAGTAACAAGGTTATTTTTAAAGGAGGTGTGGTGGATCATTATGAAATCTTCACTTTGGCTCAATTGAAAGCTTGGTCATGGGTAACTTCTAAAATACCCTCTGCTTGCTTCTCCTTTTCTGACTGGTGTCTTGCTCCTTTATCATGTTTGAAATCGATTTAATTGGCATGACCCAGTTTAGGGTGATATGTATCTCTATTTCGATGGTTGTTGATTTTTGTGGGCTATTGGGTTGGTGTCTGGTTGGTGGATAAGGGTTGTTATTCTTTTTGCCCCTTGTTATGGTTGGAGTGAGTTTGTATTGGGTTTGTACGGGTTTTTTAGTGGTAGATTTTTTTGTGTCTCTCATTTTGTTGGTTTGGGAGACCTGAGAAATTGATTCATATTATATAGGTATGTATAAGGGTTGAACTACCTTAAGTGGTTCTTGTTATTCAATCCTTATTGCTGATAAAAAAAATGAATTTTTGAGAATGATTTATTGAAATTTATTAGTGATGTTATAGTTGGGATGAAATTTATAAATTATTTTAAAAGTGTAAAATGTAAAATGTAAATTTACAAATTTATCATTGTTATTAAAAGCTATTTGAATAATGAATTATATGGTTTTTTTTTTCAGATTTGAGTTAATTAAAATTTTCTAATATATAATATTTATAATTACTTGTATTTTTTAATAAAAAATTAAAAAAATATAATAGAAAATATTTTTGTTTTAAATTAAAATAAAATTATTAAATATATTAAAATTTATGAAAATTATATTTATTATATTTATATATATTTTTATATAAATATGTATGTTTTATTGATATTATAATTTTATTTTATTATTTTCATTATTTATAATTATTTGTTGTTATTAATAGTATAACTAAATATTTTTAAAATTATTAAATAAATTTATGTAATTTTTAATTTTATATATTTTATTTTTAATAAAATGCATCCAGAAGTATATTAGGATAAAATGTAAGAATCCTAAATTAAATATGCACAAATCTCTTTATTTGTGTATAGAATGAAAAAAAAACCTTCAATCCTCTCCCCTCCACTCTTCCACTTTGAGAATCACTTAAACAAATAAAAGATAAAAGAAGTACTCTTCCTCCCTCTCTCCTCAATACATATACATGAAAACAAGTGATATTCACCTTTTCTTAAATAATAAAAGAGTTTGCTGTATTTATAAGTGAAAATAAATAAATATAAATGATGTTAAATACCAGTCTTTTAAAATGTTTTGATGCAGATATTATTATGTGTGTTTTTTTTTTATATAAAAGGATATTATTTTATTTTAAAAAGTTATTTCAATGAATCGATTGGTAAACATTTAAAAAAAAAGTATATAAAACTTTAAAAAGTATGTTTATAAAATATGCTGAAAATTTAGTAGTAGATTTACTAGCAAACAACCGCGTGCACAAAAAGGGTCAAGACCATAATCGCTTTCGTCGTCTTTATCTTTGCCGGTTAAAATATGTGAAGAAAGAATTGACTAGTCCATTAAACTAAATTTTACCACGAGAGAGAGAAAAAAACTGTGAAATATTTTTTTATTTGAAAAAATGTGAGATCATGAGTACTATGAAATTTACCTAAAAAGAATATAAGAAATAAGTGCATGAATGGGGTGATAATAATTCAAATTTATTACTCTTCCCACTCTCCCTACTCTCATCTGTCCAATGATTGTACTACAACTCTAGTTTCTAACACCTTATTCTTTTTTTTATTTGGAATAAACAATTAAATTAAATCAACCTTAATACAAATAACAAAAGATAAAATTTCTTTTCTACCTTCATATCTAAAACTCAACACTAATAATTGAATAATAAAATAATGCACCAATATTAAATTGAGTACATACATACTAAAAGTTTAAGACACTCTTCAGAGAACGAGAAATTTACTGACGGTATCTTTGAATTGATCAAAGACCAAACTTTGAGTTGTGCTAGAGAAAATACTTCAATATGATTAATCACTCTTCCTTTAAACAAACAATTATTCTTGTGTTTCCAAATTTCACTGACCAAAACTATCCAAATATTACCCATAATAAGATTAACTGAATTAGGTGCATCCAAAAATTTGAAATGTTTAAAATGTGACTCAATTAGTCACTGATCTGCCGGCAAATAATATAGCCAATCTTTAGCTACATCTTGGAGTGAAAAAGGGAATGCTTTAAGCTTGATGTGCTCCTCTGTGACCTCAGCTGGCCTCATGGTGGTGCACACTGTGTGAAACTCCTTAAGATGTTTATGCGGGTCTTCACCTAAAAGGCCATGAAATTTAGGCAGCAAGTGTATCAAACCAGATTTAAGCTCACATTGCTCATTTGGGTATTGGATACACATAGTTTGGAAGGAAACATCTGGAGCAGCAAGTTCTCTGAGGGTCCGTTCGTCCATAATTCCAGAGTTAGGACTTCCGACAGTAGTTGGTGATGAACTAGAAGACGAGGTTGTACTAAACATGTAATTCAATTGAATATTCTATTAGACCTCTCAGAGCAAAATCTTTTTATTTTATTTTAAAAAAGAAACAACCCAAGTCAACTCCCAGGAAAGAGAGGTGAGTCACAAGTGGACAAACTTAGAAACCAAGTCTTTCCTAGCCAGAGTCTTCCCTTAATTGTTTTCAATATATTAAAAAATCAAAGAGTAGCAACTGAAGTGTCTACCCTAAATGCAAGATCCTATAAAATAAAATAAAAAAACTAATGCAAATGCTACACTTAATGCTTTAAAAAAAAGTTAGAGAAAAAAAAAATTATGTTAAAATAAATAAAGAAATAAATAAAATATAGAAAATAAAAACAGTAAACAAAAACAAAAATAGAAATAAATAAAGATGACAAAACAAAATAAAAGAAATAACTAAAAACAGAAAAGATATAAAATAAAGGCAAAATAAGATAAAGATAAAAGATATAAAGGAATAAAATAAAAACAAAAAATAAAGATAAAAGATATAAAGAAAGAAAATAAAACAAATCAAAACAAAATAAAGATAAAAGATATATAGAAAGAAAATAAAAACAAATCAAAATAAAATAAAGGTAAGAGATATCCTAAATATTAGATTTTTTTATTTTTTTATTTTTTTTCATTTTTTTATTGCTATAATAAATAAATAAAAACTAAAAGGAAGAAAACACAGGTTAAATATGGAGAAAAAAAATTAGGAAAAAAAATTATTCAAATAAGAAAGAAAAACCTGATAACCAAAATCAAATTGGATTCCCCGGCAACGGCGCCAAATTTGATAGCTGTCGTTTTGCTGTCAAATTAATATGATTCTAGCGTAGACTTGTCTAACACTAGAGAGATGATAGTATAATTGTGGACAAATGTCCCCAAGTCGTCTCCCAACGAATCCAATAGTAAAATTAGCTGATTAGGGTTTAAAATCTATCTGCAAGCAATAAAAGTTAGCAATAACAATAAAGATAAAAAGGGGGTTTGAAATAGCTGTGCAGAAAATATAAAAGAGATTAAAATAGCAAATAAAAAGCGGTTGATCCCAAGTTCTTCCACCATTGAATTCTTCACAGGTTCTCTAAAGATTAATCATTTCTCAATCCTCCAACAGAGCTAAACCAGATTGAACATGCGCCTATCTGATTCAACTGAAACTCACCAGTAAAGCATGCGTCTACTGGTTTAATCCATTCTCACTTTGTTCCATGCGTATACTCCATGGGAATGCTTACCTCCTTTCTCTTGAATCATGCGCCCAAAAAATTAATTAGAACAATGCGAACTAACTAAGAAACCAAAGTTTAAGATAAGGAAGACTCTCAATCATGCGTTCAAGTACAACCTCTCACAAAAGCTAGTTTTTCAGGAGATTAGACTATTAAAACAACTGCTATAGATAATTAAAAATCAAAACTTTTATTGAACAAAACCTCAGAACTCAATGGGAAATTACAAAGGAATCAACCAAAAAGGTTTAGCCTTCCATGCGGAGGCAAAACAAAAGAATTACTAAGAAGAAAATAAACTAAGAAAACCCTATGAAGCTCCCTTTTCTCTCCTTGATATTTTATAGGCTTGTGTCCTTTTATAGGCTTTTCTGCTCCAAGGATCTTAGGAAAATATTGCAGTTTAGATTTTGTAAACAGTTTCCACTTTCCATAATTATTTTTATTTTGCAGAAGATTTGCTTCCAATTCTGTTTCTGGAATCTTGTAGCTTTTATTTTCTCTTTCTTCTCCTGAGAATATTTTTTCTGTTTTGGTTCAAGAAGCAACTTGGACTTTTGCATATTTTGCCCATTCACAAAGGTAGATGCTTCCTCTGGATAATTTACTCTAAAAAGACAAAATTAACAATAATAATATTTAAGGCTCAAATAAACCCAATTATAAGAATATTAATTAAAACAATGGATTTATTTATTATTATAGTCCAATAATCTATGAATAAGGCTAGTGAGTGTGAATAAATATATGCTCATCACTGACAAAAAAATTAATCATGAAAAACTCAGTTTCATTATCACTTCTTATTATTTGTATTGTTATCTCAAACTGTGTTTGAACAAAAATAACAAAATGTTCCAAAACCTTAACAACTTCATATTTTTGTTTCAAAAGAAAAATCGATGTGTACCTCAAATAATCATCAACTATGGTCAAGAAATATTTATGACCATGAATTGATGGTATTGAGTATGATCCCCAAATATCTACATGAATCAAATCAAAACATTTTTTTGATTTAGATGTACTAATAGGAAAAAAAAGTCTTTTTTGCTTTGAGAAATGACAAACATCACAAACAAAAGATTTGTTATATTTAACATAAGGAAATTTATTCTTGATAACATCAATACATTTATTTGAAATATGACCTAATCGAAAATGTCAAAGGGTTTCTAGATCACTAGCACTGACATTAACAATATTGATGATGTGTGTAGATTCAAGGGGTTTAATTTGAAATTTCTGGTAAGATGGGATCCTGAGTATATAAAGTCTATCTTGCATATTAGCATAACCAATTATTTTCAAGCAGTTTTTGTCTTAAATGTGACAACCATTAGAATCAAAGGTAAGAACACAAGATAGTCTATCAATCAATTTTGTTACTGAAAGAAGATTAAAAGTGAAACAAGGAATATACAAAACATTGTTTATGACATGATTTTGATTGAGAAAAACACTTCCAGAATAATTGGCAATGACTTGATTTCCATTTGGTAATTTGACATAAATAGGATCAATTTGATGATACGAAGTGAAGAAAGTTAAGGATGAACAAATGTGATCAGTAGCACCACTATCAATAATCCAAGAACTAAAAGAAGAAATAAAGTTATTACCATTTTGTGTTGTCATGTTAGAAGGAATAACAGAGACTTGACTAGAAACATTGTCACTGGATTTGACCTGTTGTAAAAGAGTTAACAATGTTTGATACTGCTCAAGAGTAAAACCAATTTGTTGAGACTCCACTTCTGACTTTGAACTTTCATGATTCTGCTCATTATTGTTAAAATTTTTATTGTGAAATGCTGCATTACTCTGATGATGGTTCTGATTTTTAAATTTGAAATGAGGTGGAAAACCAAGCTTTTTATAGCATGTATCAATGGTATGCCCTGTCTTTCCACAATAACTGCAAATTTTGGAAGTATATCCTCCTTCATAGCTTCCTCTTCCATATCCACCACCCATGCCATAGGTCGTAGCATTGTTATTATAACCTCCTTTGCTAGTAGCAATCATTGCCTTGGATTGATCACCAAAAACTTGTCTCTCTTGTTGTGTAATGAGAGAGTAAACTCTATTCAAGGATGAATTATCTAATTAACTAACACGGTAAGGTGAACAAAGATCTTGTGAGAAACAACTTCACCCATAGATAAATGTAGCAACCAGAACTCTAATCAGAGCGCTCTGACACCATATTACAAAATAGAACAAAGATGAATAAAAGAGAACAAAAAGAGTAAAAGGAAGGTAAAAGATATGAGAATGAATATCTCTCTATTATTGTTATTGAAATCAAAACAAATGGTCTGAATATATACAAGTAGTACATTCATTCTAGAATCAATAATTAAATACTAGAATCATGACACATGTTGGAGATCCCACATCGACTAGAGATTAGAGCCTTTCATTGTATATAAGTGGGTGCAAACCTCAACCTTATGAACCGGTTTTATGGGGTTGAGTTAGGCTTAAAGTCCACTTTGTAACATGGTATCAGAGCCATTTTCGAGCCTATCCTAGCGAGTATTTGTTGGGCCTATCGTGCCACCCGCTATCGGGCCGCTATCGGACCACCCATAATATATAGTCCCACGCACGAGTTGGCAGTCTCGGCGTGAGGGGGTGTGTTGGAGATCTCACATTGACTAGAGATTAGAGCCTTTCATTGTATATAAGTGGGTGCAATCCTCAACCTCATGAGCCGGTTTTATGGGGTTGAGTTAGGCTTAAAGTCCACTTTGTAATATGGTATCAGAGCCATTTCAAGCCTATCCTAGCGAGTATTTGTTGGGCTTATCAGACCGCTATCGGACCACCCATAATATATAGTCTCACGCACGAGTTGGCAGTCTCGGCGTGAGGGGGGTATGTTGGAGATCCCACATCGACTAGAGATTAGAGCCTTTCATTGTATATAAGTGGGTGCAAACCTCAACCTCATGAACCGGTTTTATGGGGTTGAGTTAGGCTTAAAGTCCACTTTGTAATAACACACAAAGACAAAATAAAGGTAATTCACCTCTGTAAAGATAAACAACTGATAATTAGAAAAGACACTCAATTATTCTCCTCTATAAAGAGAAACAACTAATAATTAGAAAATACATCCTATTAGTATTAGGATCTTTCTATAACTCACTCTAGTATCCGTATTCTTTAATATATCATTATCTTATATTGACAAACTTCATTACTTTTGTAGTAAAAAGCGAACAAAAATATTATTGAGCTCAATTATTGTATAATGTTGGAAACATTCTGCACTGGATAGGACTCGAAACAAAGTCCCCACCAATTAATATTCCAAGTAAACCTCCAACAGCTAGGATTCGAACTCAAGTCTTTCCAGTGATTCAGGGAAGCATTAACTACTAGACCAGACAAATTCTTTTGCCATATTATCGTTTTTATTATAGTTATTATTAATATAATTTATACATATTAATATAATTATTATTATTAATAATAAAATAAATTATACTCATATTATTAAATTATTATTAACATATTATTAAATTATTATTAACATTATAATTAATGTTATAATTAATATTATAATTAACATTATAATTAATATTATAATTAATATTATAATTAATATTATTATAAATATTATTATTAATATTATTAGTATTAATATTAATATTTAATAAATTTAATATTATTATCATCAATTTAATAAATTTAATTTAACTAATTTATATCATAATTTCAAAAATAAAATAGTTATGACAATATATAAATAAAATAAATTTAAAATAAATAATATTTAAAATAAACAAATATTTTATATAACATTTAAATAATTTAAATATATATTTTATTTTACTCAATTAATTTTAAATCAAACGCTTATTTAATTTAATAAATCTAATTTAATTAATTTATATTCAAAATTGATAAATTAAATAATTTATTATAAAATTAAAGAAATAATTCTAAAATAAATATAATAAAGAATTAAATATTAAAATATTTATTATACATTAAAAATATTTAAATTTTAAAATTCTAAACATGCGTGAGCTATAGCAGACGCATATGCGTGGGTTCTGTGGGCAAACCAAAACAGACGAATATGCATGGGCCGCGGCCGACGCAAATTTTTTTTTTAAAACAAAAAATTAAATCAATATATGCGTCCGTTTTGCGTCCAATGTAAATCTTGCGTGGGCTTTTACTCATTTTGGCTGACGAGAGTAGCGTCCGCAAATGACCCACGCAAAAATTTGGAAGCTAAATCAAGTTTTTCTTGTAGTGCAATTATTTAGTTTCTAAATTACCAATTATGTTTTTTAGTTTTTACATAATCTTATTAAATTTTAATATTCTTATTTGTATAGAGTATTTCAATTACCATTAAAAACACAAATTATTACCAAATAAAATTAATCCTAAAAATAATTTTTGCAAACATCGATTAAAAAATAACTACTTCAATTCAACTAAAAACATGAATGACATTATTCTTTGAAAAATAGTTTCGATGACAATTGTCATGAAAACTTAGCAAATATCATGCAAATAGTTTTGGTGTACATTGATGGATAAATAATATCAAAGTCTACCTAAAGTAATTACATTATTGTACACGGAAGCAATGATGAGAATTAAAAAAAGAATGAGGTTTTTTTATATATAAATAAAGAAAAAAAATGATTGCAAGAATAAGGGTGATAGATAAAGTAGATATTGAAATCCAATTGGAAGATGCTCTGAGAGAGGAAAGGATTATACTACTCTTAAAGGATTATAATCCCTCTTAAAATTAAACATCTTTTTAGTGTTTGATCTCAGTAAAAAAGAACTAATCAAAATATATATGTTAAGATCACATTGATACATATCCAAACTCACCAAAAATGGTAATTATTAAAATTACATTAAATGAAAATTTCATCTTACACGTTCAAATTACATCAAAACCATGGTGGACAAATCTAACACCTAAAACCTTCTGACCAGAGTCCAAATTAGCATAAATTTCCTAATACCTCCTGGTCTGGTCCTTCCATAAGTCATACCACCTCCTTAGTCGTAAATCATACATTTACTTGGCCTAAATAGTTTCCTCCAATAGAAGATTGAATTGATTATATCTAACCATAGTGAATATTGTAGACGTATATACAGAAATAATGGTAGCATTGCAACTATTGAAACTAAATCTGGAACCAGCTTCGAATCATAGGTGTATGTTATGTAAAAGGAACTGCCAAATGCTACCATCATAAATGTTATGGAGAGGAATAAAGTTATAAGTCCAGATATTAACTTAAAAGGTAATGATTTGTAAAAGTCATACTGTGCATAACGTGAGATGAGAATAGACAAAAATATTAATATTGCAATTGAAGATGAGATGAAAGCCGCTGCATCTGATATTGCAAATATCAGAAATGATGTTTGGTCCATGTATTTTGGTCTTTTTGTTTGATCATCAATACCACCTGGTATGTTAATTGCAGCGGAGAACACTGCTGTAGTAATAACAGTTGACATAAGCATACAAAATTCAGCAGTCTGTTTAATCCATTTTTCTCCTTCTTTCCTCAATCCTTCATGTTCTTTTGTAAATAATTCCTGAGCAGTTTGGAGATCAGAGTTTTTCATTATTATGAATGATGTAGGCATTATCTTCTTCACCTCCTGTCACATATATATGTTGAAGAGTTAAATATCAATAGTTATAAGTTTATATGTTATAAGAAATAACTTTTTCTTAAATATTATAACTTAATACAAAATAATCAATGATTTCGTATCAAAATCATATCTTAAATTACAGTTTAATGACAACGTAGTCTTATAAAGCTTAACTCAGCAACTGTAATTGTCATATTTTCTAAGTACTCAAATCTTAAAAGAATTGTTTGATTCCATTTACTTCAACCCTTCACCAAATACACTGCTCAAACACACTAGGTCTCCAATCCAGATTCAATTTGTGTCAAAACTCAAGGATGTCTTAGAATAAAAAATCTAACTATCTATCTATTTTTTTTAATCAACAAAATAAATAGATAAATAAAAATATTGTAAAGATACCTCAACCCTTATACAAATCAAGACACCTTTCTCTCTAAACTCCTTATACAAACAAAATCACATGAAACAGAAAAACAAAACAGACAATAGTATAACAACCCTAATAAAGTCTCATCCCACATAAAAAAGCACCTAACATTTTCTAACAGATTTCATGCATATCAGTGACTCAAGACACCAATTAGAATACGAAAAACTTACCTTGCGGGTTTTGGAATTAACCCATGACCAAACCACCAATTGCGCCAGAGTAAAAATTTCAATATGATCTATTCTGCCACTTTTAAAAATTTTCTTATTCCTATGTTTTCATAACTCACCTACAACTGCTACTCACACACAAACCCAAATTTGATTAACATTTTTGTTCACCCCACTAAGCTTAAAATTTGAAAAATGCATTTTTGGCTCCCAATGATCTGTCGATGTCACCTCATCCATTCGTAACACTTAGATCACACAAGTCAGGCAAGTCTAGAAGTACAAAAAAGGAAGGGACGTAATTTCCTCTTCCTCCCGCACAAACAACAAATATTGCTAGTCATACTTATCCCTATTCTCACCAAATTGGCTTTATATGCTAAATTATCCTCCAAAACCCTCCATGCTGTGAATAGGGTTGAATCTACCTATCTATTGAAATACACTAGTGTTGGGGTGAGCAAGTTCAGAGAATAATTCCATCTGAAAAAGTAATGCATGCAAAACTTATGCAGTATAAGATTGGTTACCTCAAACCATGTTATCTCGAGGCACATTTGTAAGGCTGCTCCAGAAACTATATCAAGTTGATGTGATTTGGCTAACAATGCAGCCAAATGCAATATAGTTGCATTTCTTATATTTGACGGAGAAGGTGAAGGATTGCTTTCATCCACGAGTAATGTTACTATAAGATCCTTTTGGAATCCTATCTCGTGTATTAGGTCGAAGATGCTAGCATGGCGAAATAAAACTGCTGTGTGAATTATACTATGATTTTTGTTGTCAACTTCCCATATCAAAGTAGGACAAGCACTAATAAGCTCTGATAAGAATCCAAAGTTACCAACTGATGCTGCATCAAATAAAGCCTGGTAAGGATCACTTATGATTTGAATTGCTTCCGATAACCTTTTGCGTCTAAGAATCGTTTGCCAGAGATATTTAACCAATTGAAAAGTCACAACTTTTTTCATGCCTGCAACTTAAAAAATCTATTACTTGCAATGAAACACGCTTGAAAGCTCCATAAGTCAAAGCCACTCAAACTTTTTGTATATTTGGTGAATGTAAGAATTTACCAGGGTTGATCGTGATGGGATCTGTAATCTCTGGACAATGAGAACAAGAATGCAAATCGTCTTTATTTAGAGCCAATAGATGCAAAGCTGTTTCTTCATTTTGATCACGTGCCCAAGCTAGGTCTTCCCACTCTCTTGCCACTTCTAAGGCCAGCCCTAAAATGTATTTCGATAAATATTTTATGTACTTTACTGAATGCTATATACGTCCTAAAACATTTTCTTAAGATATTTGTCATTAAAATAACTATAAAGTTATTTGTAAGAGTAAATAAATTAAAAGTAATATAATCTTTGAAATTTTATAGTTTGTAACCAACTTTAATAGTGAACTGTGTTATATAAATGTATGCCTAAACAATTCTTATAATTTAGTGCTATGATTATCTTTATTCTAAGATTGAGTGAATGTTATAAAGTTCATAATATTTAATAAATTTGACACAATAGTAAAGAACATCAACAATATAGTAAAACTGAGTTAAAAATGATAAATGCTTACTATGGTTGTTAGTTTTTATACAAAAGAAAAACAAGGATCTCCTGTCACGATCTTCGAATTCTTGTCTGTTACTTTGGTTATATAGAAACCATGCCATTTCACATTTTCCTTGCATCACAGCAAACTGAATAGGGATGTGTCCACCTCCACCTCTGATTGTTGGCAAGGGTTGCAAGTATGGCAAGGATGAGTATTTTTCTATCAATAAGTTAGCAATACGCATGTTTCCGGATGCAACAGCAAAGCAGAAGGCAGTGTTGCCCATGTGGTCTTGCAATGAAAGGTCTTGAACTTGGAGCATGGGTAGCAGCTCTTCCACAAAAGAAGAATGGTTTGAACCTGCAGCAACATGGAGCAGTGTACTCCAACTACTTGTTATTGCAGCATGTTTCAGTCTCGCATCGTCTTTTTCTAAGATCCCCTTAGCTGCTGTCCAATTGCCTTTTAGAGCATACTTGTAAAGGGGCACGCAAAATTCATGAAATAGGTTCTCTGAAACAAAGATAATATCTAATAGTCAGAAACCCTTCCACTGTATCATTTTTAGTATTACACTGCTTATATTGTTGATCAATGAAGAAATATAAATAACTTTTACCATTTGTTTCCTGTAGAAAGCAAAGGTCAGGAGCATTAAACTCATGATCTACATTGGATGTCGATGCATGCTCGGAGAGTTGAGATGTTGGAGTTGGAGAGTCTGGCATTTCCTTCTCTAACTAGATAATGTGAAACAGGATTTCCCTTCTATGTTCGCAAACTGCATTCACAAAATAATCATACACATATTCAATTCAATGTAAATAAGAAGAAAGAAAAATAATTAACTAGACCTAGAATAAAATAAAAAATTAACTATACATTTTATTATTATTAGCGTCGTTGTTGGGAAATAGTTTTAATTTTGAATACGAATTCCTAAATACTATGAATGTTTTTATTTGTTTTGTTTTATTTATTTATTTTATATTTGTTTTAAATTTTGTATTTTATAAATATTTATTATTTAATTGCTACTTACTCCTTATGTTAATCCTTGAGTGAGTTGTCTTATATGATATTAAGAGGGCAAATATTTATGATATTAAGGTGACTTTTAATGTTTTTGAGGTTTTGCAATCTTTTTAATAAACTGAAAGATTGTCTAAGAATAGATGCTTCAAAGGAAACCTTTAGAACTAAAAAGAAGTTGCACCCTTAAAGATGTTAGAGAAATTATTTGTACTTGAATTTGTCAAAGAAAAACTCACTGCCAAATTTTGTGTTATTTTCTGGAATTTAAGGAGAGATGAAACAAAATGATATATTATGAATAAATATGTCACTTAGCTTAAGTTCAATTAAGTACCGTCAGTGAGTTTCTCATTCTCTGAATGGTGTCTTGAACCTTTGGTATGTATGTACTCGATTTAATACTGATGTGTTATTTGTTTTTTTTCTTCAGTTATAGCTATTAGTATTGGAAAGGAAGTAGAGGATTAATCTGTGAATGTTAGATACAATGGTGGAAATGAACTTTTATCTTTTGTTTTATGTACAAGGGTTGGATCACCCCTTAAGTGAACCGATTTATTTAATAGTTTATTGCCGATAAAAAAAAAGTTCAATTAAGTTAAATAGAAGGTGTGAGACATAAGCCACCAAAGGAAAGAAATCCTATAGCTATGAAACTTCTTTTCTTGTTGTCCATACTTGAAATAGTCACAATGAGTAGTTAATTCTTTCATTTGGGATTGAGAATAATTTGTTCAAACTCTTATATATTGAGATGATATTTATCTATAATATTCCGTTCTTGATTGATGATTAATATTATCATTTTATTCTTAAAGTTTGGAATTATTTATTATTTTGATCTTAAATTCGAGTCAAAATTATTTCTAAGTATCTGTTATATATTAAAAATAAAATTAAAATGTTAATTGTTTTTATAAAACCTTTCTATAATGGTAAAGAGTTATAACGAGGTTAAAAATGACAAGCACTCTGATGTTTTTTTATACGAGGATGTCATTTTATTTTAAAAGCTATTTCAGTGAGTAGATTGGTAAACATTTAAAAAAAATATAAAACTTTAAAAAGTATGTTAATAAAATATGCTGAAAATTTAGTAGAAAATTTATGAAATAGTAAATTTAGTACGAAACAAACGCGTGTTCAGAAAGGAGTTTGAGAAAACAAAAATAAATACTTTGCAGGTTAAAAAAAGTGAAGAAAGAGGAATTGAGTAGGGTTGGTACAAAGTTAATGTATAATTGTCCTTTCAGACACTTTTACTGTCAATGGGGAAAATGTCATTTTCAAATAGAACATAGGATAGCTAATAAGACAAGAAACTGAATTTTACCGCAAGAGAGAAAAAAGTTGTGAAATATTTATTTTTACTTAAAAAATAGACTATTTTTTCAACAAAAGTTCTTGTATTATTAGGTAATTTATAATTAATCTCAAATAATAATAATTATTTATCATCACATAAAAAAATATTATTAAAAAAAATTAAAATAATTATTATTATTTATTGTTATATAAAAAAAATTATTAAAAAAATTAAAATAATAATAATCATCTATCATCATATAAAAAATATTAAATATAATTAAGATTACTGTAAAATTTACTAAAAAGAATATAAGAAATGGGTACGTGAATGAGGTCATTTGCGTTTGTTTCCATTTGTTTCCACTGATTTCAGTGCATTGGCGAGCAAAGAAAGGTGTTGAAACACATTTTTTCATCTTCACGGGTGCCCAAAGATTTGTCAAGAAAGCCACGTAGATGATGTGAATTGACCATATTACCCTTGATATTATAAAATTATTTAATAATATTAATAATAATAATAATAAATATAATTATTTATAACAAAGGATTATATAATAATAGTATTAAATATAAAAAATAACAATAAAAATAAAAATAAAAATAAATTACATATTTAATAATAATTAAAATAAATTTATTAAATAATAATATTAACAAAAATAAAAATAAAAGTTAATTTTAGTTTTGATTTGATTTGTGAAAATATTTTTTTTAAAAAGGGTAAATTTGTAAACTTACATTTTATACAATTTAAAAAAAATAAAAATCTCCTAACAACCATCCTATTATACACAAACTTCAATAAACTTTTCTCACAAATCCACTCTAATATACCCTAATTCAAACAACCTTACTTTCTTTACACTTTTCTCTCAAATCACTCTAAATCCACTCCCTCAAATCCTCTCCTCAATCCAAACACACCCTTAAAAACAAATCAATTATTATCGAATAATCATTTTGATCAGCTTTTGCTCAATGATTGTACTACAAATCCTATGGTTTCTAACATGTGACTTAAATTTCAACCTAATGAGAACTTATCTTAAAAATGAACTTTTAATTGGATTTTTTTTCTCTCAAATCACCATAGTTTTTTTTAATTTAAAAGTCATATATACAAGTAAGTGACAGTATTTTAAATTTATACTAAATTTATGCTTAAAAAATATACTTCTTGACTTCTAAATAAAAAAATATAAAATTATGTTACATATTATTATTTCAACGTGAAAACAATAAAATTAATTAAAAGCTGTATTTGAAAACATACTTTCATAAAGTCATCCTTTTAAGTATGACATACTCATTTACTTTTTATAAAAAATAAAATATCAGAATAAATTTTAAACTAAAAAAGTGTATCATTTTGGTGCTTTAGCCAAACTTTTCCTCCTCACCATCTAAACAAAATTTAAGGAGGGAGGGAAACTAACAGGAGAAAATATTTTGAAAGAAAAATATTAAAAAATTGTTGGATGCCCAGAACAAAAGAAGTACAGAGAGATTTTTTTTAAAGTATTAACTTACATATTAATTTAATAAATAAATTTATATCTAACTCAATCTTAAAAAAAAAATTATAAAATAAAATATATATTTTATTTATATGTTATAATTTAATTATATATATAGATGATCTAAGACTTTCAACTTATTATAACCTTCTTTAAGAAGAAGTATTTTAGTTTTATATTTTTTTTAATAGATGATACAAGTTTTAGGTTCGAACATGATATTTAAAAAGAAAAAAACTACTAACTTAACAGTAAAATATAGACACGATGATAATATATATATATATATATATATATATATATATATATATATATATAACTAGACTATTTTATACAGTCTAAAATAGTAGTAAGTAGTGTAATGCATCATCTAAACCATAATGGAACGAAAGTGGAAACAGCAGAATGAAGAGGAAGAAATAGAAACCTGAATAAGAAGAAGAAGAAGATGATGGTGGTGGTGGCTTTGGCAGCGAAAGTATTCTTTTTTGTATTCATTGTTTACTGCATGGCTATGGCTATATATGGCTTTGGCAACTATTGCACTTTCCAGCTAATGAACCCCTCAACGTGCTTGCTTTTAGAGGCTATTTATTATATAGTACAAGAGCAAGTCTTATAGTAAAACGGACGTCAAAATGAAATTCAAAGCAGAAAATAATTCCAAGATATTTTTAGATTCAATAATTTATAATTAATATCCTTATGAAAACAAGTAAATGAATATTTTTAAAATTATAATTAATTTATGAATTAATTAGTTTATACAAATTTCAATAAATTCTTCTAAAATTAAAATTCATAACATTGTTCATTTTTAATAAGTATTCTAAAATGTGTATTCAATAACATAAACTTGAACTTAAAAGAAAGACCTTATTCTTGAGCTCGGGACATTTGTGTTTAATTTTAAATATAGAAAAAAAATAACATAAGAAAATTTTTAAAACTATAGTTGAATTAATACATAAATGCGACAAAATAAATGTATTTAAATTTAAATATGTCCATAGTTAAATTAATACATATTAAATGATACAAAATAAATGTATTTCAATTTAAATATGTCCAGTAACATTTTAGATTTAAATTAATATAATTTTACTGTTAAAATTCTTATTTAAATATAATTTTTAAGACTGTAGTATATGTATTACAAGAAAATTATTAAATATAAATTAATTTTAGAGATAAAAAATAATTAGTTATTATTTTAATTAAATTAAATAATATTTTAGAAATCAAAAAAATTATTAATATCTAAATTAAATTTTATTATTAACAAATAATTTTAAATTAATCTCTAATTAGTTATTAAAATTTTAATTATCACTTTTAAAATCTAAATATTTAACAATTAAAATATTAAAGTCGTCACCTTTATGATTCAGTTTAATTTTTTTTAGTTAACATAAAATGAAAAAAAAATTAAAATAAATTGGATTAAAAATATGTTGTGAGATAATTAACTATGAAAAAATAAAAATAAGTAAAGTTGCATATATATTTAGTGTTTAGTTTGATATTTTATTGATTAAGTTTTTTTTTATCAGCAATCAATTATACAAAAAGGTATGAGCAACTTAACTGCATAACACCTTTCAAACATCTAAGAAACAAAGTTGCTCCTGACAAAAACTTCCTCTGACATCCCCACTAAAGAAAATACACAAACCAAAGGAGTGAGACACCAATCAGAAAAAGAAAAACTAACTGAGGGAAACTTAGACGTGAGTCAAGCTCAAACCTTCAACTGAGCCAAAGAAAAGATTTCAGAAAAGTCCAGAATTCCCTCATTAAAAACTATCTTATTTCTATGACGCCAGATTTCACTGACTATCGCTTCCACATATTACCCAAGCCAAGATTTACCGACTCCGAAGCATTACACAACCTGAACTGCAAAAAGTGTGAGAAAACATGAAAAGGAACAACCGTCGTAATGCCTATCCACGCATAACAAAGGTTCCACGTCAACCACGATATCCTACAATCAAAAAACAAATGAAAATATTCATCCTCTTTTTCCCCGCAAAAATTGTACAAGCCGTTTTTTACCGCAACCCTGTGCCTGAGTAAATTAACCTTGGTTGTAATCTTATTTCCCAGCACTCTCCACACGATCAACTGGGTTGAGGGCAAAGCCTTAATCCTCTAAAAGAAATTAAACATCCACTACAAAAAAACGTGTATATAGTGGCGGTTATAATATGGCGGTTATTAAAAACCGCCACAATTTACTCTATAATACGACATTTTCGTAAGCGCCATAATCTTCATTCGAAATGTGACATTTAGAACCCTCACAATTTACCTTCAAAATAAAATTTCTTCCGCTTTTTGTTCCCTCCATAACCTTAATCTTTTCCAAAGTTTTCATTTTTCCCTCTTCGATACTTTTGAAAATGTACCTCTTTCACTCAACCTCTAAAAACCTTCACTCCTACACTGATCCTTTTTCAGTCTTCACATTCTTCTAAACCATCTCAACCCCATTTCGTAAACCCTTTCACCCTCACCGTAATCCTTCCCTTCTCAGTCCCATTTCGTAAACCCTTTCCTCTCACCCTCACCGCAATCGTAAACCCTTCCTCTCACCCTCACCACAAACGTTCCCCAGTTGTATTTCGTAAACCCTCACTCACCGCCCCATTTCGTTATCTCAAATTTCAGACATAAACTGAGAGAGATAACATTGCATCTTTGCAGTGGCGCGCCCAATGGCTCTGGGAATCTCCAATATTCTGCACTGCCCCAAATTGAGTTTCTCTCATAACAATCTCCGTCCCAAAATTTCAACCTCTCTCAGGTCATCCATTTTCTCTCTCTCTCTCTCTCTCTCTCTCTATATATATATATATCCATTTGCAAGAATCGAAGAACGAATTTAGTTTTCGTTCGAATTAATTTGTTTTTCGCATACCACACGTTTCTTATGTTATCTTCGTGGACCTCGTTTCTAGGGTTAATAAAATGTAATTCAGTGTCGATTTTCAGGTTTATCCAGACAACAACATGGAGTGAAAGATTATCTGTGTTGCTGCATTTGTGACAGGGAGCTTTAATTCCGATGGTGACTTTAATCCTTATGAGGTAAAAAGTAAAATCTAATCTGTAATTAGTTCACACTTTGAAATTTGAAGTTGTTTGAATTGTATCTTAGTTTCTGTGATGTGATGTAGGTGCTAGGTGTAAGCCATATTGAGAAATTTGACATGGTCAAGGCAACTAATCGGAAAAAGGGCGTAACTATTTTAAGGGTTGTTGTAGGTTTTATTTTACTATTTGTATTTTATTATAATATCTAAACTGGATTTGAGAATAGTGGTTTGAGTTGCATATAGTTAGTTGTGTTGTTTAACAACATTATAGCTTTTGAATTTGAATGTTAGATTTTAGGAACACGTGGATATGGTAGAAAGGTCATCAAATGATCTTTCTAGCCACTGTGCTTGGTACTGGAATCTTAGGTTATTGGTTTCAAAAGCTTTTCCCTCCTGGAATCTATTTGGAAGCATATTGCAACCATTCGTTGTAGCAACGATGATGCCATGCTATTTATAATCCTTCCCTCTTCAAATTAGTTGCTTAATTGCATTTATTCTGTTGCAGAAATGTTGGTGATGGAGTAGTGGGCAATGCTTAAGTGAAGTAATTCATCTTCTGATGCCTGTGGACAAAACCAATGGTCATTTGGCTACATGTTGATTACAGTTTCTGTCACTGCATGTAATAAATTGGTGTCGCTGTGATTAATTAAGGAAATGTTAGATTTTAGAATGTTCTCCAATTTATGGCTTTTCAATTTTGTTATATCAATTGGTACATGAGGTTTTTAAGTGAATGAAGTCCACTAAAAAATACTCTAGCCTTAAACAACAGAGGAAGGTCCTAAAATTTGTTTAAAATCTACCATCAAATAGAGTCAAACAATTCTGTTGTTTATCTCCAGAACTGGGTGCTCTCATATGCAGACTAGCTTTATTTATTTTTTCCTAAATTCCGAGGTAATTTTCTTCTGACTTGATAAAATGCAAAAGGTGAAAACATCCTAATCAGCTTTATAATGGTGAATTGGCCATGAAAACACACATATTCATGCATTCATACTGTGAAATTGTGTTTACATGCAACATTTTATAATTTTATAATTTTATAATGCAGCATTTTGATTCTGGCAAGGTCTGATCAATTTCAAAGTCAATGAGTTCAACAACCTCATGCAAGGTAGTGAGTCTTTCCTTAGCTTTCAACAAAGTTGGTTGTTTTCCAAAGAGAGTAATTTGCATGAAGGTTGTGACCAATGGAACCATGTTAGTCCCAAAAGCACCACACACATGCGCCTGGTCCAAAATTTCAGTTGCTCTAAAATTGCTACTTGCTATAGCTCCATGTTCAAAGGTGCAAAAGAGAAGCAACAACATGGTGAAAGTTCATCTTCTGGGTGGCTATACTCAGAACCAAATGCCCATAGTGATAGCCTGAATGAGTCAGCAACACAAGATTTAGTCTTGAGAAAGCGATCTTTTATGGTATTAATCATTGCTTTCTTAATCACATCTTAGCTTCTTTTTATACATTTATTTAGCATTAGTCCATAAGAAGTACATGAAATTAATTAGAATGGAAGAATGATTTTGGTGTTTATAGGGAGAGACCATGCAAGCTGCCAATGCCAAGAAGCCATGCACAACTACAAGTAAAGCAACAAAACCAAAGTCAAGCCCACCCAAGGATCCTCAAAATGTTGCTGCCAAGGTTTGCTTAATTACTTCAAACCTAAGTTAAATTTGTCTGTCGCATATATGTTCCATGCTTTGATTGCAAATTAAGAAAAATTAAATATAAGCTCAATGCTGATAGAATGTTTGTACGAGTGTATCACAGAACATAAGAGAGAGAATAAGTGAGCGGCTTAAGACACTCTAAGAACTGGTCCCTAACGGCTCCAAGGTAGATTTTTCAAACTAGTTTGAAATGCTGCATACTTTTGCATTTCCTTTGCAACAATATATAGGATTATGATTTAATTCCATTGATGAATTATTATTGTTATGATGAATGATAGTTAATGAACATAAGATTTCTCTATTACTATTATAATACTAACAATAATTAATATTTATTTTATAATTTTAATTCCAATTCTTTGCTATATTTTAAAGTATTTTTCAAAGATTATTTTTTAAAGTGACTAATTTATCCTTTAAATTTTTTTTTTTTATTTGTTTGAATTTACTCCGTATAACAAATTTGTTTGCAGGTCCACTGGCCTTTGAAAACGAGGAATACAATGGGAGCTTACCTAATTTGAAATTGAAATCACAATCATGAACAAAGGTTGAGTATGCATACATGTCTAGACACTTACCTGTTACCTGAATTAGATATATTAATATATAACACTGATTTCATTTGCTATGTAGTTATTCCATCTACAAATTTCTTTGTTGCAAGCTTCACTTTCCTCTTATTTTAAATAATTAATTTGTCACATGTTATTTTTTCTTTCTCTCTTTTCTAATTGTTGTTGTTTATATAATTTGAATAAGCTTTGTTTAACTTAAGTTATGATGGATGAACTAATGAATTAATTAGGTTGTGAAGAGTACTGGAGGGTGATGTGTCGGGTGATGTGTCAGTAGAAGTGCTTAGTGAGTTTGGTGCAACCAGTGAATACGGTCGTAAACCTTCCATCCCAATTAGTGAACAATAATCTGTTGAATATGCCATGCCAGGAGGGTATGGGCTTCTATGCAAACTCCTTAATTCATGCACACTCCTTGGATATATAATATTCTTTTCATTTATTTTTTAAAATTTGAAAATTAACTCTAAACATATTTTAATTAATTTCAGGCACCGGATGATGGAAGTTGTACTTCATCACTGAACCAGAATATTATTGGATCAAGTGGAGGCAACAAGACAAATTAGAATTAGGACTATGACATTAGTTGTAATATATTCAAATAAAATTTACATTTTGACAATTTAATTTAATTGTTTTTTGGATTAGTTTGACATTATAAACTTTGTTATCTTAATGAATGAATAAAATCATTTCTTATTATTATATTTATCAATTTTAATTATATTATGAGGTATAATTTTATTATAAAATTAATTTATCTTATAATTTAATTATATTATGAAATTTAATTGCGTACTGAAATTTAATTATAATATAAAATTAAATAATATTATGAAATCAAATTATAAAACGAAATTAAATTAATTATTATAAATATTAAAATTTAAATTAAATTTATATTATATCGTATTAAGTGGCGGTTAAAACTGCCACTATTTACGTTAGAATTGGTGTACCTAGTTTTAAAATTACGACATTTATAACTGACGTCAATTACACGCTTAAAACCGCCACTTTATACAATGCATAATATGGCGTCTGCTACAACAGTTTTTAATTGACCGCCACATTAAACTTTGTGGCGGCAAGAATTCTGGCGGTATGCGGTACCGCCACAGACGTATAATGCGGCGGTTAAAAACGTCAGTTTTTACGAAAATAACCGCCGCATTATACACGTTTTTTTGTAGTGATCCCAGACCAGTCCTTTCCTCGACCACCTCTTAGAATCCTATAAGCCGAACTAACTGAGTACCCGTGACTTAAGTCTTCTATTCAAATCCACCTGTCAGCTTTCTCCAAGATAGGACACAAGTTGTGCACTTCCTCAAGGAGCTTCTCTAGTTGTACCTGCTCCCAATCAAAAAGGTTTCTTCTCCACCCCAAAGACCACTCCCACCCAAAGTTTGCCCGGGAACCACAACTATCCAGCGACACTTCTTTCTCGGTGATTAAAGAAAAAAGCCTTGGGAAATTAGACTTCAAAGCATCATTACCAGTCCACCGGTATTCCCAAAACCTAATAGACTTTCCATTACCAATCTTCCATTTTAAACAATCTCCGAAATTTTTGCCCCACTTCTCAAGCTGCCAGATCCTTTTCAAATCTTTCCACCAGAGGGAGACATAAGAACCACCTTTGTCCTCTTTCAAATTCCTTAAGCCACCATATTTAGATTCTAGAACCTCCTCCCACAAACCCCTTTCATTAGACCCCCAACTGCCAAATCCACTTACTGAGCAAAGTCAAATTGAAATCCTTGACATTGATCACACCGAGTCCTCCCTCTCCCTTCGTCTCACAAAACATTTTCCAAGAGACCCAATCATCTTCCTCCCTTTGGAACCCCTCCCCCAAAGAAAGTTCCTCTGAATACTCTCAATCTCCTTCATCATTCCTGCAGGCAACCTAAACATCGACATATAGAATAAGGGAATAAACGAAAGAACATACTTGATAAGACAAATCCTTCCAGCCATAGACAAATTCCTAGCTTTCCATCTCACCAGTCTGTATTTGATTTTATCCAACACACCATCCCAAAAAACTTCCCTCTTGTGACAACCTCCAATTGAAAAACCCAAATATTTAAAAGGAACTTTCATAGTATCACAATTAAGAATTGTTGCAAAACCCCGAATGGAAAACGCATCGACCCTACTCCACCAATTCTGATTTTCAAAAAATTCACCTTCAAACCCGAAGCAAACTCAAAGCAATATAACATTGCCTTAACATTGAACACACTTTTAGAATTCGCATGACAAAATAAAAGAGTTGCGTATTGCAGCATATTAACTCTAACCTTCTTACTTCCTACCTCCAAACTGTCGATCATTCCCAATGACTCGGCATTCCTATAAACTATTGCCAGACCTTCCTCCACAATCAGAAACAAGAAAGGTGTGAGAGGATCACCCTACCTCAAACCCTTCAACGGGGAAAATTCCTTTGTTGGACTTCCGTTAACAAGAACTGATATCGACGCGGATTCAAGACAACATCTAATCTAAAGGGTCCACTTATCACAAAAAACAAGCCTTCCTAATATGTAGTAAATAAAATCCCACTTCACTGAATCATAGGTTTTCTCGTAATCAACCTTGAAGAAAACGCAGCCCTTCTGCGCTCTCTTAGCCTCCTCACGCACCTCGTTGGCAACAAGAACACTGTTCATTTAACCCCGAACTTCGAGAAAAGCTGACTGTCTTGAATCGGTATCTTGCTTAACACCTTTTTCAACCTTAGGGAAAGAAGTTTAGAAACAATCTTGTACAAACAGCCAATCAGAGAGATAAGTATGAAATCCCTAAGCGACTGGAGTTATCATACTTAGGAATCAAACAAATAAAGGAAGCATTTGATCCCCTAGGCCAAGAACTGGAGCAAGCAAAATCCTCTACAACCGAAAAAATATCCTTCTTAATCACCTCCCAACTATGTTTAATGAAACTGAAATTAAAACCATCCGGGTCTGGACTCTTCGAACTGTCACAACTCCAAATCGCGTTCTTAACCTCCTCTTCAAAAAAAGGACCAACCAACTTCTCATTATCAGATTCAGAAATAGAGTTAAAACGAATGTTATCCGACCTAACCTGAGGCCCAAAAACGTCTTCAAATCTTTTTTTTGAAGAAATCCATGAGTTTATCTTTAACCACATCCTTGTCCTCACACCACTAGCCATGAATAGGCATACCATTGAAGTTGTTCCTTACCTTTCTCCACGCAACAACAGAATGGAAATACTTAGTGTATAAATCCCCTTGTTGTAGCCACTTTTGACGAGCTTTCTGAAAATATAAAGCTTCTTGCTTGAACAAATGTTTACTATGTTCGACCAATAAACTCCTCCTCTCCCCCCTACCAGCCTCGTCAAGAGTGCCTTCATCATCTCGATCATCCAAAAACTGAATCTTCTTTTTTAATTCTTTCCCAAAGTTAATAACATTCCCGAAAACATCACGATTCCAAACTTTTAAATCTTGTTTCAACATCTTCAATTTTTCCTTTAAAACAAACAACCCTCTCCCACGCACTTCATAATTGATCAACTTGTTTCGTACAAAACCTCTGAAATTGCCATCTTTCTGCCACACATCTAAGCTTCTAAGAACATACATCTTTAATTACCAAAGCACAATAATCTGACACCGATCTACTAGAGACATATTGTTTACTATTTGGCCAAATATCCAATCATTCCTTGGAAACCAACACCCTATCTCACTACAAGAAAAATTGGAATTACATACCGATTATTACATATAGTATAAATCTGTATGTGAAGTCAATGTTACATACAGATATTTACATACAGATTCTAATCCGTATGTAAGATATTTAAAATTTAATTCAAAAAACAAAAATTATTACATACGAATATCCGAATGTAATTTATTTCAAATTTAATTAAAAAAAAGTGTTACATACGGATATAATCAGTATGTAATGAATTAAAAATTTAATTAAAAAAGAACTGCTACATACGGATTTAAGGTTTAGGGTTTAACTTCGTATGTAACTTATTTCAAATTTAATTAAAAATAAAAAAAAAGTGTTACATACAGATATAATCCATATGTAATGTATTAAAAATTTAATTAAAAAACTGTTACATACGGATTAAATTTGTATGTAACTTATTTCAAATTTAATTAAAAAATAACTAAAAATGTTAGATACGGATAAAATCTCTATGTAACTTATTTCAAAATTTATTTAAAAAATAATTAAAAATATTATTAATATTATTAATATTTATAATATTTGAAATATTTATAATGTTTATAATATTGATATTAATAATAATAATGATAATATGTATAATAAAAATCATAAGATAACAAAAGAATTTATCTGGTATAGTGGTTAAAGCTTCTTTGATGACTCAAGAGAATTAACTTCGAATTCTGCGTGCTATAGTTTCCAACATTAATAATAATTATGATAATTGTGATTAATAATAATAAAAAGAAATATAAATAATAATGGGAAATAAATCCATCACACCAATCATGTCATCAAAAAGTTTTGTCTTTTTTGTTCGCAACAATACTTTAGAATTCAAAAGGATGTTCTTGGACTTGCTCAATCAAGAGAACCAGTTTGATAGCTGGAAAGAAAAACTTGTTCGCATGTGACGTTGTTTCACTTACAACAAGAATTTGACAATTGAAAACGACATTTGTTGGCTTATTTAAGTGTGGTTTAAACGTTAAAAACGTGTTAAAAGTTTGAATTCTAGCTTGAACAAATAACTAAAATGAGACACATTTTACTAGTCAAAATTTAAAGAAAACAAACTACTAATGAATATTTAAAATTATTCTTGAGTGGAGTTGGAGTTTAACGAATTATTGAGAGGATTCTTCTTCTACCTTCGGTCGGTCGGATTGTATTTCAGTTACCTTCCTTGCAAGCTCCTAGCTCTTCCTTACTCGTCTCACTTCTCAGTCTTCTCGTAGTTCAGGTTCGAAGGGTACCTGCAAAATACACTCTGACGCTCAAGTCAGTAAAGGTATTCGATGCTCCGTTGTCAGAAGACCGTACATGATGATGTACTTGGATCTTGGAATGTATGATATTTATATTATTCTAATGGGTCATTTTTACTGGGTCAGATTAAGGAGGTGGACCATGTTTATAAATACACTACCTAGCTCTTAATCTCTGATAACCTGATTAATCCTGCTTGAACGTAATTGGATTTGTGTTATCGGTCGACCCATTGATGTGGACCGTGATCTCGATCGATTCAATAATAAGGACCGGGGCATAACATCAGTCATATGACCCTACCGATAAAAAATGAAACATATTATAATCTTTAAATGTCTTACAAGCATATGAGTAATTTTGCATATGCTAAACCTAAAAATACCGGTCTTTTAAAATTTTTTGATGCAGATATTATTATGTGATGTTTTTTTTTTATAAAAGGATGTTATTTCAATTAAAAAAGTTATTTCAATGAATAGATTGGTAAACATTTAAAAAAGTATATAAAACTTTAAAAAGTATATAAAAAGTATGTTTATAAAATATGCTGAAAATTTAGTAGTAAACAACCGCGTGCACAAAAAGGGTCAAGACCATCGTCGTCGTCTTTATCTTTGCCGGTTAAAATATGTGAAGAAAGAATTGACTAGTCCTTTAAACTAAATTTTACCACGAGAGAGAAAAAAAAAACTGTGAAATGTTTTTTTTTTATTTGAAAATTGTGATATTATGGTACAAAGTTAATAGGATCGGTAGAAAGTTAATATATAATTGTCCTTTCAGACACTTTTACTGTCAATGGGTAAAATGTCCTTTAAGATAAGAATTTTCAAATAGAACCTCGGATAGCTAATACGACAAGAAACTGAATTTTACCACGAGAGAGAAAATAACTGTGAAATTTTTATTTTTATTTGAAAAAGGTGAAAATTACCTAAAAAGAATATAAGAAACGTGCATGAATGGGGACGGGTCATATTGCTGATAATAATTCAAATTTGGTACTCATCAGCTTTTGGTCAATGATTGTACTACAACCCTGTCCTTTCTAACATGTGACTTAAATTTCAACCTAATGAGAACTTATCTTAAAATTTAACTTTTAATTCGATTTGTTTTCACTCAAATAATTTTTTATTTATTTAAAAGTCATATAAACAAGTGACAGTATTTTAAATTTATAATAAAGTTATGTTTAAAACAAATATACTTCTTAACTTCTAAATAAAAATATTAAAATTATGTTAGTTACCATAATAAGAGGTGGATAAAATTAGATACATTTAATTCTGATGAAAAGAAGATAGTTTATTTAATTAGAAAGATCATTGATGTTTTATGTTATTGTTTTGGGTATTACAATACTTTTTACCGTCGTATTATTTTTGTAAGTAACAGAGTTGACGCGAGTCTTTGGATTGGTAGAGCAAATCTGCGAAAGCTAGAAAGGAGTCGAAGAAAGAAGTCCTGTTTAGCAAGAGAGAATCAAGAAGCCAAAGATAGTGAAACCCTAATGTAGCACTGAAAAGAACAGAGATAGGGAAAGGCAGCGGCGATAAACAATAGAGGAAGAAAAGGAAAGAATATCAATTCTATTATTATTCAATGTATCTCAAAACAGTACAAGAGAGAATATATGGTGCTGGAAAGTAAAAACAGAAAGCCTTAAAACAAAAAAAGCCCAAAGATACAGGGACCCAATAAAAACAGAACATATATACTTTATCAACCCCCCCCCCCCCCCTCAAGCTAGGAGTATAAGTTCTTTATTTCCAGCTTGGATTGAAGCACGTTGAAGATGGAAGGAGGTAGAGGCTTGGTGAAGATATCTGTTGTTTGCACGGAGGAAGGGATGGGGAGTAGTTTGATCAATCCAGCATTTAGTTTTTCCCTAAAAAGATGGTAGTCGATTTCTATATGTTTGGTTCGTTCGTGGAATACTTGATTGGAAGCAATTTGTATTGTTGACTGATTATCACAGTAAAGTGTGGCTGGTTGAATGAAAGGAATGTGGAGATCATGGAGTAGATAGGATAACCATTGTATCTCGCAAGTGGTGGTTGCGAGAGCTCTATACTCAGCTTCAGATGAACTTCTGGATATAGTATGTTGCTTTTTCGATTTCCAGGAAATGAGAGAGTCACTAAGATAAATAGAGAAACAAGTAACTGATTTTGTTGTCTCAGTACAAGCTGCCCAATCTGAATCACTGTATGCCTTGAGCTGGGTTGTGCTTGCTGCTGAAAGAAAAATACCATTACTAGGTGCATTCTTGAGGTATCTAAGAATACGAAAAACAGCCTAATGATGAACTGTGGTGGGTGCAGAAACAAATTGACTGAGCTTGTTCACGCTGAAGGCAATGTCTGGTCTTGTGTTTGTCAAATATAAGGCATCCTAGCAGTCTTCGGTAAGAGGATGATTCTGCAACATCTAGAGGAACACCTTGAGTGCTAGATGGAGGTGAAGAATGAACCATAGGTGTTGGAACATGAGCACATCCAAACATTCTTGTTTCATGAAGAAGGTCCATGGTATATTTGAGTTGTGAAAGGTGGATTCCAGTGCTGTTTTTGGCAACTTCCAGACCAAGGAAGAAAGTGAGATCGCCTATATTTTTTATTTTAAAATGTTGATGCAACAGATTGGTGATGTGGGTGATTTCCTCAGTATTATTCCCGGTGAGAACGATGTCATCAACATACACAAGAAGAGCAGTTATGTGAGTATCAGTAGTTTTTAAAAATAATGAGTGATCAGCAGCAGATAGAATATAATCATTATTAAGTTAAAAGTTGGATAATTTGGCGTACCATTGTCTACTAGCCTGACGGAGACCATAGAGGGAGCGTTGCAGTTTGCAGACAAAATTTGAATTAGGAACAACAACTCCAGGTGGTGGCTTCATGTAGACCTCTTCAAGCAAATCTCCATGAAGAAAAGCGTTGTTAACGTCTAGTTGTTTGAGATTCCAGTTATGAGATGCAGCTAGCACAAGTAAGAGGCGCAGGGTGGTCAACTTTGCAACAGGGGCAAACGTGTCAAGGAAGTCGAGTCCTTCAAGTTGTGTGTAACCCTTGGCAACGAGGCGTGCTTTGTAACGATCAATCGTGCCATCAGATTTGTGTTTGTGTTTGTAAATCCATCGACATCCAATGACTTTCTTTCCCAATGGCAGAGGCACAAGAATCCATGTATGATTAGTCGAGAGAGCTTCTAGTTCGTCCGCCATAGCCTTTTTCCAGCAGTCATGTTTGGAAGCATCCTCATAGTTTTTGGGTTCAATAGAAGAAGAAAAAGAAGCAATAAGACTTTTAAAATTAGAAGATAAAGCAGAATATGATACAAAATTTTTAATGGGATACTTAGAACTTACACTATGTGTAGATGGCAAATCTGTATGAAAATACTGAAGGTAAGCTGGAGGTCCTTTGGCCCTAGTTGATCTCCTTAGTGGAGTAGTATTCATATTTCCAGTGGGTATAATGAGTTCAGTACTAGTATTGCAATTGTCAGAAGAAAAAAAATCATAATTTGAATTATAAGACTGTGGAATAGGCATAGACAATGTTGGGACTGTCATTTTTATCATCTTTCAAATTATATGGAAAGAGATTTTCATAAAAGACAATATTTCGTGAGATCTCAATTTTATGATTTCTAAGATTAAGAAAAAGGTAACCTTTAGTATGAGGTTGAAAACCTAAAAAAATACCAGATACAGATCTGTCATCAAGTTTCTTTCTGTGAAAAGTAATAGTGCTAGAGTAACAAAGACAACCAAAAACACGCAAAGAAGAAATATCATAAAGAGAGTCAAGTAACTTTTCATAAGGAGTCATGTTTTGCAATAAAGGGGTTGGAATACAATTAATGAGCAAAACAACAAATTGCCAAAAAATTGGGGGTGGGGGGGGGGGGGGGGGGTAAATTGGCTTGAAAAAGCAAAACACGTGTAACATTAAGAATACGCTGGTGTTTACGTTCGGCAATACCGTTTTGTTCTGGTGTTTCAACACAAGTTTTTTTTATGAATGATGCCTTTAAAAGAAAACAAATTAGTCATGGCAAACTCAACACCATTATTAGAACGTGTAGTTTTGACAATGGTGTGAAAATGGTTTTCAACATAAGATAAAAACTATGTGAGTTCTAACTTCAGATTTCGTGCACATAGGGATTACCCAAGTATAACTTGAAAAATCGTCCACAATAGTTAAAAAATATCGAAAACCATGCATAGAAATAATAGAACAAGGGCCCCAAATATCCATATGCAAAAGATCAAAGATATGAGAAGTATTGGAATGACTTAAAGAGAAAGAGAGTTTTCTTTGCTTTGCTCTATGACAAGTATCACACAGATAAGGTTTTTGAACAAAAATACAGGGGTATATAGATCTCAAAACATGTAGTCTTTCATTAGAAAGATGTCCCAATCTATTGTGCCACACGTTAACATCATTAGAAACACAATGGATAGAAGGAATGTATCTGTTTGTGACATTTCTTTGAAAGATAGAAGAATGAAAAATATACAAGCCATTTTTGGCCTCAACTATACCAATCTTCTCTTTCGTTAAATTGTCCTGTATCACACAATCCTTAGATGAGAAACTCAAATGACAGTTCAAATTTAAAGCAAGTTTAGATGCAGAAACAAGATTGAAGGTAAACTCAGGCACATATAGAACATCAGTAAGGTAAAATTTATTACTAAAAGCCACAGTTCCAGAACAACTAGTATAAAACCGATGACCATTTGACAAACTAATAAGGACATGTTTTATGATTTTATATGATGTAAAGTCAGATAAACAAGTGCAAACATGATCAATTGCTCCTGAATCTAGTATCCAAGAACCTTTAACAGTAGTATAGAGATTAGAGAAGATAACATTACCCATTGAAGAATCCTTTTGATCTTTATTGACAGGGAAGGAGCCCACTTGATTCAATTGTACAGGGGGCTAGTTCGCAACACTATTGATGGAATTTTGCTTGATTAGTGCTGATAAAACTTGATATTGTTGGGCTGTGAATACAGAGGGCATGTCCCCATTTACCTGTTCTTGTTGACAAATTTCAGAAGAGTACAAATCTTCCTATTGCCACTAAACCTAAATTTTTTATTTTCTGATTGGGGAACCCCACCCTTTTAAAACAAATATTCTCAGTGTGACCAAATTTTCCACTGAAAGAGCAAGTAGGAGCAGAATTACGACTGACACTAGTATGGTTAATATTTGGAATCAGAAAGTTACTTGCTAATTGGCGTTCTTGTCGAGCCACTAAAGAAAAATTTTAGAAATAGGTGGTACCGGTTCCATAAGGAGTACATGCGATCGAATGTTGTTGAATTGATCATTAAGCCCACATAGAAATTGCATAGCTTGGTCCTCACGTTTTCTTCTACTGATATCAGAAGCTACAGAGCAAGTACAGTTAATTTGACAAACACATATAGGGTTATGTCGGAAGTTATCAAGCTCATCCCAAATAATTCTGAGTTTTGTAAAATAGTTAGTTACAGATAAGTCGTTATGACTCAAAGAAGATGCTTCAGATTGCAAATCAGAAATCCTAGAGAGATTACCTTGCGAATATCTAGTTTTCAAGTCGTTCCAAATATCGACAGCTACATCCATCCAAATAATGCTTTGTCTAATTGGGAGAGGTACCGAATGTATTAACCATGAAAGAACCATGTTGTTGCATCTGATCCAAGCTGAATGTGTAGAGTCGTTCGTTGGTGGACAAGGGTGAGTACCCAAAACGAATTTCACCTTATTCTTTGCACTCAGCGCTGTTATGATGGATCTGCTCCAGGAATGGTAATTCGTCGAGTCAAGCACTGGCGAGACCAATGAAGCTGTTGGATTCTCACCAGGATGGAGATAAAGGTAACTACTTGTGGAGGGTTCCAACGTAGGTGTATTTGTTCTCGTTGTTCGCTCTTCTGCCATTTCGCTACAAGAAAAACAAGAAACAGATCGTAAGCACATAAAAGATTCATAAAGATAGAGAAGATGAAAGAGGAATAAAGTGCGCAACAAAGCTCTTCTGATACCATAACAGAGTTGACGCGAGTCTTTGGGATTGGTAGAGCAAACCTGCGGAAGTTAGAAAGGATTCGAAGAAAGAAGCCTTGTTTAGCAAGAGAGAATCAAGAAGACAGAGATAGTGAAACCCTAATGTAGCACTGAAAAGAATAGAGATAGGGAAAGACAGCGGCGAAAAACAATAGAGGAAGAAAAGGAAAGAATATCAATTATATTATTATTCAATGTATCTCAAAACAGTACAAGAGAGAATATATGGTGCTGGAAAGTAAAAACAGAAAGCCTTAAAACAGAAAAAAGTCCAAAGATACAGGGGCCCAATAAAAACAGAACATATATACTTTATTATTAAGAGGCAAGTGTTTGACTTTTTTAGAAATGATGATGTTTTTTGCATTATGTTATGTGTATATATGGTTGAACAGTACAAGAAAATCATCAAATAGAAATCAATTTTTAGAAACCAAAATAATTAGTTGCAATAGTAACTAAATTAAAGACAATTTTAGAAACTAAAACAAAAATTGGTTTCCAAATTAGTTTCGATTATTGTTAAATAGTTTCTAAATTGGTATCTAATTAGCAACCAAGGTTTTAACTACCAATTATTTAGTTTCTAAATTTAGTCTCTAAAACCATGGTTGCTAATTAAATACCAATTTAGAAACTATTTAACAATAATAGAAACTAATTTGGAAACCAATTTTAGTTTTAGTTTACAAAATGGTCTCTAATTTAGTTACTATTGCAACTAATTATTTTGGTCTCTAACAATTGATTTCTATTTCATGATTTTCTTGTGGTGAAAACATGATTTACATGTTTTAAATAATTTATTTATTTTAATTGATAAAAATCTTAATATTATGATTTCAACGTAGAAGTAATAAAAACAATTTAAAGCTGTATTTGAAAATATAATTCTCTTTTAGAAGTAATAACTTTTAAGTATGACTTACTCGTTTACTTATAATCTTTTTTTTATCAAAATCAATTTTAAACTAAAAAGTGTATCATTGTGCTTCGGCCAAACTTTTCCTCCTCATGCCATGTAAACAAAATTTGAGGGAGGGAACTAACAGGAGAAAATATTTAGAAGGAAAAATATTAAAAAAATTATTGGATACCCAGAACAAAAGAATTACAGATAATCAAATGAGGTAAATATAACTTTTAATTCAAAACTTTAAAATAATAAATTTATATACCTTTTATATCTTAATCATTTTTTTTTTAATTTTATTTAATATAAATTTTTATTTATTTTCTTTTAAGTATTAACTCACATATTAATTTAATAAATAAATGTATATCTAATTCAATTTTACAAAATAGGTTTGTAAAATAAAATTTATATCTTAATTATATATTATAATTTAAGTATATGTATAATAAATGTAGGATTTTTAACTTTTTTGTACCGTATCTATCTTTAAGAAGTTTTTTTAGTTTTATAACTTTTTTTTATAGATAATACCACATTTTAGATTCGAATATGATATTTAAAAAAAAATTGTAATTTTTTTATTAACAATATATAAATAAATTAAAAATGATTAAATCTTAAAAAATATACAGAGTTAAAAATAAAATATAAATACAATAATATATTCTATGTGTATATTAGAAAATGATTAACGTACCCCTAAAAGTTGGAAGAATATTGAACAAATACAGAATAAGTAATATCACATAGGGTTATTATAATTTTGGATTTATTTCTATAAATTTTATTATATATTTTTTTAAGAGTACTTACCAAATAAAAAAAAAATGGACAGATTTGCATGGACCCATGAATATACTCATCATAATAGGATTAAAAACTATTACATAGTGGACTTTTAAGCCTAACTAAACCCATAAAACCGGCTCTTAGGGTTGAGGTTTGCACCCACTTATATACAATGAAATGTCCTAATATCTAGTCGATGTGGGATCTCCAACACACCCCTCTCACGCCGAGACTGCCAACTCGTGCGTGAGACTATATATTATGGGTGGCCCGATAGCGGGTGGCACGATAGGCCCAATAAACACTCGCTAGGATAGGCTTTAAATGACTCTGATACCATATTACAAAATAGAATAGAGATGAACAAAAGAGAACAAAGATGAACAAAAGAGTAAACTGAAGACAAAGGATATGAGAATGAATATCTCTTCTTTCTTGTTATTCAAATAAAAACAAATGGTCTTAATATATACAGGTTTGGGATCACAAAAATAAAAAGTAGTCTTAAAAAATAAAGTATTCCAAAATGTGTATTCATAGCATAAGTTGAACTTAAAAGAAAAACCTTATTCTTGCATTATTATCTAGTATTTCACCTGGGGATATTTGTCTTTGTACCGTCCCGTCCCCGGGCGTTGACCAAAGTCAAAGTTAACGATTAAGTCAAAGTCAACATATAGTGGGACCACTCGAGGAGTCTAAGGAAGGAAGTCAACAAACTGACCGCTTGGGGCGTCGCTAAGACAAGGCGTCGCCAAGATGAGGCGTCGCCAAGAGAAGGCGTCGCCAAAGTAAGACATCGCAAAGATAAGGCGTCGTCAAGAGAAGGCGTCGCCAAAGTAAGGCATCGCCAGGAGAGGGTATCGCCAGGTTGAAGCATCATCGGGTTAAGATGTAGCCCAGAACAGTAATAAAAAGAAGAGAAAGGTGGCTTCAAGGCCATAGTTCTAGTACCAGTAGAGAGTAACCTGACTCATGAAGTACCCATGCCACCGCTGGTAGACCCTGGGGCCGATACGACCAATGAGAGGGCCACGCCCAGGGAAGAACCACATGCATGATACGAGAGAAGGGTAGATACACTTCCAGGGCGAATGACTAGAGGCTGCGGCGCACGAGTTGGCACCCTGAAAGTCATCCCACACGCTAGATGCACTTCAAAGGAAGAGGACTCGCATAATGGAATAACCCTAAGTTGGGTTACGACGCTGTGAGGCTCTCTGTGTAGAATAAATGATCAAGTCGGAAGAACACGTGGCAAATAAGCACTGAAAACATCAAGGCTTTCCTAAAAGTTTGCTAAGGTACGTGTTAATTCAATTAAGTTTCGAACGTTTCAAGGGATATTTTTATACGCTTTCAATGCGCTTTAACGCACTTTAAATGCAGGGGTGTATAAAAAGGGGCCTTGGGATGTTTGAAAAAGGGGGATCCGAGTTTTTTGACCTAATTCTCGCAGTTTTACACACACGTAAACCCTAGTTGTTTCGCTGCGCACCCCCTGTAGCACAAACAATTAGGGCAACACAGTATTAGCCACTCAGTACTATTGGACCACCTTCAGAGCACCCGGTCACGGTGTTCCGATACGGAGGTGTGTCACCTTTGATGTTTCTCGCTAGTTGACTTGATCGTCAGAGTGCAAACGGCCGCGAGGGCGCCCCTTTGTTCACTTCCTTTCAGGTACTCACAGACGGAGCAAAACGAAGGTGCCCTAGCTCGCGAGGACAAGCCACGCATAAAGACGATCCTGGTCAACCGGCGGGAACATTATTTGTCTTTATTTTTTAAAATATAGAAAATAAAATAAAAAACATAACATAAGATAAAATGTTTGAAACTATTTAATAATACAAATAAGTGTATTTCAATTTAAATATGTTCAGTAACATTTTAGATTTACGTTAATATAACTATACTGTGAAAATTCTTATTTAAAATGCTTATGTGATGGAAGAGAGTTGGATCACGCTACTTGGAGTGTGGTTTTCCTCCAAGATAAGCGTTGATGACTGCCACTTGAGAGCTCTCAATCACTCAAGATGAGACCTAATGTTAAGAGGAAACAAGGCTCACTAACACCTCACACAAATTGTGCAAGAGTAACTTTTCTATTCAAATTCAACATGTAAAATACAAGGAGAAAGACACTCTATTTATAGGAGATGGTGCTTTGGAAAACAAGAAGCAAGGGTAGGATGGTAATTGTGTGAGGGGGTTGCCTTTAGGGTTTGACTAAGTCAAAACCACACCTTAGGCCACTTCTTCTAGAAACTATGTCAAAAACAAGCTAAAATGATTACTACACCCCCCTAGTATATGCTAAAGACACCTATTCTTAAGAAGACGAGAATGAAGAACATTTGATGTTCTGGTCTTTGCCCATTTCTCCTCTGGTGAGGTCTGCTAGATCCTTGGTGGGGTCTTCATTTGAAAGTTGAGATGATTTCTCATAGTGTGAATGATAATTTGCATCATTGGTCATCTCCTTGTTGGCTTGATTTGTATCATTAATGTCTGGCTAAAATGTGATTCTGCTTTGGTTTGTGTTGCGTTTACGGCTAGGACTAATGTTCCTTGGATGCTTCGTAATTGATGAAATACTTGTCTTAATTACTGTGGGAAAATCAGGTTTAAGATTACTCATATTTTTCGTGAAGGTAATGTGTATGTTGATAAGTTGGCTAATTTAGGATTTATTCATAGAGAATCTTTTCATTGGTATAATAGGTTTCCATGTCTATTCTTAGAATTCTTTATGAATAGATATAGTCTATCTATGTATCGGTTTTGTTAACCTACAAGTTTTGATCTAGTCCTCCCATATTTTTGTATTTTTTTTAATAATATTTTTTTTTCATGTGATAACAAATGATTGTTGTTATTTGAGGTGTCAACATAACTGAAATGTCAAGTTGTATAGTGATGTCTAACATGAAAATTTTTATTTAAAAAAGAAGAAATATTTTTTTTTAGTTTTATAATTTTTTATAGATAATACCAACTTTTAGATTCGAACATGATATTTAAAAGTAAAAATGTACTAAGTTAAAAATAAAGTATTGATACAGTTATGTGTATATTAGAAAATGATTGATCCCGAATGATCACATATTATTGGGTGAAAAAGGATGTGAGGGACTGTTTATACAGACTAAAAGTTGGAAGAATATTGAACAAAAACAGAATAAGTGATATCACATAGGGTTATTATAATTTTGGATTTTTTTATAAATTTTATTATATATTTTTTTAAGAGTACTAAAAAGACTACCAAATAAAAAAAATGGACAGATTTGCATGATGGACCCATGAACACGCTCATCAAAATATATGATCTTGTTGTATTTGTTTTCTTCAAATTCCCATATTTGGATAATAATAAATATGGTGGAATAATTTTAAAAAGGTAGGAAAAATTGGATTGAAAACAATGTTAAATGGTGTCTAGGAAAGATTAAAGAGGTAAGATTTTTTACGGATAGGTGACATAATAATTTAACTATGACGAAAATATACCTAAAACTATAAAAAAAAAACTCAAAAGTGTGCATTGCTTATGTCTCCTAGGCTGGTTTTTGGATAATAATAAATGGGAATGAGATATAAAATGGAGAAGAGAGTGATTTGTGTGGAAAAAATCTCAAGTAGCTCTGATGTTGGATATAATACACGTAAAGCCAAAATTAGCAAGACAAGATAAGTGGGTGTTGAAGTGGAAAAAAAAACTAGAACTTACTCTCTGTTAAATCAAATTATAATCTTTTGCATAATAGTAATAGGGGTGAGATTCATGATTTTTTCAGCTTATATCAAATGAAATTTTTTTTTGTATGGAGGGCTAGTCTGAACAAAATCTAAACTAAAGATAATTTGAAAAAAATGTGTAATCAAACTAGTCAACATATTTGTCTGGAATGTAGGATCTATTTCGGTCTGGAATAAGGGTTATAAGTGGTTAAGAATATTATCTGTGTCACATAATTCTCTCTTTAATCACTTTCACCATTTTAATTGTCCAAACTTTAATAAGAAACAAAATATGTTATGGGAAAATATGTGGGTAGTGGATAAAAAAAATAAAAAGTGGTCTTAAAAAGTGGAGCCTGTGACTGGGAAGAAATATTTGGATTAGTACAATTAAAATGTTGGGTGTGGATTACAAATTTAAATAAAATGTAATTGTTTTCTTACTTGGTGCTTATGCCCGAAAACTGGCCTACAAATATTATAATCACTAGCATATACTCTAATGTTAATCTCTTCTAGTTGAGGCTTGTACATGTTGAGAGTTCAAGTGGTGGGTGTCAGGTTTTTGGGCTTACTATCTTATCAGCAGAACCCGCACTGCTAGCTTTTGGTTTCTTTGTTTTGACAGGGTAAGAGGAAATGGTTTAAGCATTTTGGAAGGTGCAATGGTAGAAGGAACTTACTCAGGGCTGAATTAAGAAGAATCATCAGAAAGGAGGAAAATGAACTAATCTTGTGTAAAAGGAAAAAAGCTAGAATAATCTGATCTCTGCTGCAATACAAGAGGAAAATGGATGGCAGAGAAAACACAGTGTCTTAGCAGGTACATCAAACTTTGAAAGACTTTGGCAATGTGATGGTTTTATCAAGCAAAAGCTATGGGATATCAAGTAGTTCGGTGGTGCAGATTCTAAATAGCAAAGTTTTGGATTTTGTAGTGAGATAAGTGGAGGTTGGGTCTGTATGAGGTTTTATGGGTTTGGTTTTAAAGGGGAGGTTTGGATATTCTGGTATATTTTGGCGGCTGCTTCTTCCTGCACCTCCATCTTGTGCACCTCCATAAATTTTTCTTATTCCAAAATTACCCTTTTCAATATTTTGGGTTACATAATCCAGAAGTTTTTTCTAGATTCAAAATTAACTTCTGGATTATGTAATCCGAAAGTCTTTTGTGATTATCTTCCGGATTACATAATCTGGAAGTCTTTTCTATACATAAGATTAGCTTCCGGATTACATAATTTGGAAGTCTTTTCTAAATATAAAATTGACTTCCAAATTATGTAATCTGGAATTTATCCGGATTACATAATCCATGGGCTTATTATTTCAAATCCAAGGGGTGAAAAAAAGAGGATAAAATGGTATTTTCATATTTAGTATGGGGGTAGCACAAGAAGGTATGGAGGTGTAGGAAGAAAGAGTCTTTTTCGGCAGGGTCGTAGTAGGTGCTTATGGGGTGGGTAATAATTTTTTGTATTGGTTTTTGTCAAACTATAGAACCTTTTTTTTTTTTTGGATGGCTTGCTGCATGATATAGCTTGGACTGTTTCTTCCTGCACCTCCATAGATTCTTCTGGCATCCCATAAACAACATGAAAATACCTTTATAACTTTATTGAGCCACCTCCATAAAATAGCTTCCGGATTAGGTAATTCATACATGCAATTAAAAGAGATTTCCGAATTATGTAATCCATAAGTTAAAAAAGACTTCCGGATTACATAATTCGGAAACTAATCATGCATCTGAAAAAAGACTTTCAGATTATGTAATCCGGAAGTTAATTATGAATTTAAAAAAAGACTTCCGGATTACATAATTCAAAATATTACAGAGGGGTATTTTTGGAAATATGAAAATGTATGGAGGTGGGAGAAGAATATATGGAGGTGCAGGAAGAAACAGCCTATAGCTTGTGTTCCCATCTAGATCTTATTTGCTCCTTGTTGTTATCTATGTCCATTAGAGAACACTAGCTTTAGGTTAGGTTCCATGTATAAGAGTTAAAACATTTATCAAATTTTCCAATTTATCTATTTTTTTCTCAAAATATATGATCTAATATTACTTTTTCCTACATGTTAGAAGACTTAAGCTTAATTTGAAGACATCACATAACAAGTCCAAATTCACATGATCTAGAATAAGCATTGCTGGGTTAAAATTTAATTGCTTAGGTTAAATAATTGCTTAAAGTCATTTTCTTCTTTATTAATATAATTTTGATATTTCTTTTATTTAAATATTTCATAAGATTATCTAAGTCAATTTTGTGTGTTCTTAAGCTTCCTTAAACTTAATGATAAGTTGTGGGGTAATGGAGAGTTAATTATAGTGAAAAATGAGCGTTAGTGAAAATTAATGTGGAATTTATAGGAGTTTATAAAAAAAAGAATGTAATTGTAATGTAATAAAGAGATATGTGAATTTTGAGAGAAGTAAGTTTTCTCTTTTATGAAAACTTTGAGAAAACTTTGTAGTATTTTGAGTTATAGGAACACAAATTTAATCTCATGAGTATAATATGTGACTATCACTCCGTCACTTTCTCATTTTTGTTAATTGTAGCGCTAATATCCTTCTACGTGAAGTGAGTGACACCATGAGGTGAATTTGTAAGTGAACAGAAAAGGGAAGGTGTGGAAAGAAAATGTTAGAACAGATTGAAAATATAAGAAATACATCAGAAAGAGTTGTTTAAGAAGTAGTCATGGGGTTATATTTGAGGTCTGAATACTTAATGTACACTACACGCTATATTGAAAGACTAGGTAGCAGAGGCACAAATAGGTATGTAATCTGTGCATATTATCAAAATTATGCAGGTGCTTAACAAGGTATGAAGGTTACAAAAAGTTATGCAGAAGATTACAAGTGCAGAGGAAGACTAACCAATAGAAAAATAGTGCAAAAAAACAGCAGAATGAAGAATACAAGAACTAAGTTTAAAAAACAGGGAGGAGTATAAGAGGAAGGCTAACTAGGAAAGATAATTAATTTTCTGTTTTAAAGATTCAATCTCTATATATATTGATTGCTTCAGAGGCAGATGCAAAAGGGACATATTTTGTCAGTGAATTTTTTGCATGATGATGTTAAAAAGCTTAGTCATGGGAAGACCCATATGGCACTTATTTTTTATGAAAAATTGGAATACAAGTGATGGTCTCAACATAAGCAGGATTTCAACAGAGAATTGCAGGTTGCATTAGAATCCAAGAGAAATACAGAAAGCAGAGGAAGTTGTTATAGTCATTACATTTGGGGTATCTTTCAACATGAATGTGCAATTTCATCAAAATACAACAACAAAAAAGTACAGACTTAAGAGGAAGTCTTATGCCATTATATTCTTCGTGATAGTTTTAGTTTGACTTAGGTTATTTTAGGAGAGGTGGTGATTATTAAGTATTTGTCCTTCAATGATAAATATAGTATAACCACTATTTCTATATTTGGAATTTGACCTGTTTATATATATAACTTGAACATAATATATCAAATATCACCATAGCAATGTTTCTTTCTTGTAGTCTGGTCCTTTCCCACACATTCTGCCTCATTTCAACAAAGGTTAAAGAAAACACTCTTTGCTCCGTATTGATAAAACAACACATTAGACACTATCACACACCTTGAGTCAAAAATATATATTAGAATGTATTAAACTACTATTTTGTATTACAATGTTCTACATAATTGTATATATCATACGTTTGCTTGGCCGAAATAGAGTCCTACAATAGAAGGTTGAATATAGGATATCTGACCATAAAGAAAATTGTAGAGCTATATACAGAAGTAATGGTGGACAAACAAATACTGCAATTAAATCTGGAATGAGCCTCGAACCATAGGTGTATGTTATGAAGAAAGCACTGCCAAATGCTACCATCATAAATGTTATGGAGAGGAATAGAGTTATGAGTCCAGATATTAACTTCAAAGGTAATGACTTGTAAAAGTCATACTGTGCATAACGTGAGATGAGAATAGACAAGAATATTAATATTGCAGTTGAGGATGAGATGAAAGCCGCTGCATCTGATATTGCAAATATCAGAAATGATGTTTGGTCCATGTATTTTGGTTTTTTTGTTTCATCATCAATACCACCTGGTATGTTAATTGCAGCAGAGAACACTGCTGTAGCAATAACAGTTGAAATGAGTATACAAAACTCAGCAGTGCGTTTCATCCATACTTCTCCTTTTTTCCGCAATTCTTCATGCTCTTTTGTAAATAAATCCTGAGCAGTTAGGCCATCAGAATTTTCCATTATTATGTAAGATGCCGGCATTATTTTCTTCACCTCCTGTCACATATGTTGAAGAGTTAGTATAAAAGATTATATAATATAACTATAATACATTTTACACATTTAGATGATAATTAAGTTTTTTTAATGAATAAATATCAGCACTTTACACATTTAGACATTTTGTTGGCTATTTATCCTTGAAGTTTTTTTTATTCCATTCACTTAAACACTTCACCAAACACACCTTGTCAAATCGAGAATTCCTCTTATAATAATTGCATGTTTTTTTTCTGTCAAGACTCCTGAGGATGTCTTAGATTGTCATGAAAGAGTTAAATATCAGGGTGTTGGATGTGTATATAAAAAGAAGTGAAATGTGAAAATGTACAAGCATATGCAAAGTCAAAGAAGTAGAAGGTTACCTCAAACCATATTATCTCGAGGCACATTTGGAGTGCTGCCCCAGAAACTAATTCAAGTTGACCTGTTGGGGCTAACTTAGCAGCCATATGCAATAAATTGTTGTTCTTCTTTTTGGGTAGAAAAAATGAAGGGTTGTTTTCTTTCACAATATATGTTACTATAATATCCTTTTGAGACCCTATCTCTTGTACTAAATTGAAGATGCTAGCATGGCGAAATGAAACTGCTGTGTGAATTATACTTTGATTTTTATCATCAACTTCCCATATCAAACTAGGATGAGCACTGATGAGTTCTGATAGGAATCCAAAATTACCAACTTCAGCAGCATCGAACAATAGTTGAAAAGGTTCACTTATGATTGCAATAGCCTCGTTGAGGGTTTTGCGCCGAAGAATGGTTTTCCAGAGATGATTAACCAATTGAAAAATCACAAGTTTGTTCATTCCTGCAATATAAAAAAACCAGTCACTTCGTAATGAAATGTAAGGAAATTTTGGAAAGCTCCACAAATAAAGAAAAAATTGAAGTTACTTGTCTTAATTTTGCTTATATTTGGAATTTACCAGGATTGATCTTAATGGGATTTGGAATCTCTGGAGATTGACAACAAGAATCCATAGGGTTTTGATTTAGAGCCAAGAGATGCAAAGCTGTGTCTTCATTCTCATCACGTACCCAAGCTAGATCCTCACAATCTCTTGCCATTTGTAAGGCCAAATCTAGAAAACATTTGGATAAATGTGTTAATAAGTCATTATCCAACAAAGTCTTCATCTGTCAATCAAGAAAGCTTATTAGTTAAAAATAAGAAAGACATACGGTAATTTCCAGTCTTGACACAGGTGAAGAACAAGGATGTTGTGTCTAGATCATCGAAGACTTCTTTTGTCTTGTCATAGAGAAACTGAGCCATGTAGCATTTTCCTTGCATGAGAGCAAACTTTATAGGGGTGTGTCCACCTCCACCCCTGATTTTGGGTAAGTGAGGGTTTCTTTTCATCAACAATTCAACAATAGGCATGTTTCCACATGCAACAGCAAAGCAGAAGGCAGTGTTGCCTTTGATATCTTGCAATGAGATGTGTTCATCATTGAGAAGTTGCAGCAGCTCCTCCACAAAGTGAACATGGTTAGCACCTGCAGCAACATGCAGCAATGTACCCCAACCACTTGTTATTGCTGCATGCTTTAGTCTGTCATCTTGTCCTAATATCACTTTAGCTTCTGTCCAATTACCTTCTAAACCATACTTGTGAAGGGGTACGCAATACTCCAAGAACTTATCCAGAGATTCTCCTGATACATTACACTCAAGTTTTTAATAGGTTTCTATTCTTTCTAGTATATATATATATATTAAAAAAAATTACGTGTTTCCAAGGTATAGTGGGATTTTATTTCCAAGGTATAGTGTATATATATTCACATTTACTATATGTGCATAACAAAATAATATTTTACAAAAAAATTGGTGAACATAAATTTTAAAGACATGTCAGTATTTTATTGCATATTTAATATTGATAACACCTATAAAATAATTTAAAGAAATGATAATGAAATGTACTACAAAAAAGTTAAAAATAAAATTTAAAAAAAATGATGAATTAGGTGAACATATTTGTAAAAATGATAAAATTTACAAATATTCAAAAGGAAAAGAAAACAGAAATCAAAATTTTACTTAGGAATCATCCCAAAATATTTAAAATATTTTAGGGAAAAAATATAAGAATTTATTATTTATTGAAAATTTTAAAATGTATGAGAATATTTACTTAAAATAATTAATACAACAGATAAGGTATAAAAAAAAAAAAATTTGGTCATACTTGTTTCTTCTAAAAAGTAGCCGTCAGGAGCATTAAATTGACCATTTGGTGCCATTGTATTATTGGAGAGTTGTTCTGTTGGAGTTGGAGAACCAGTCATTTCCATTACCCTGTCAAAATAAATATAAACAATATTAATATAAGCAAGAGATGTCATTTTAAGATTGTTTTATTTAAGAAAATTATATAATTAGTTTCTTAGATTCAACTTAATGTTTGAGACTACGTTTCTTTATAAGGATAGAGTATCTTTAAATATTTTTATTTATTCATTTTATTTATTATTGATAAAAAAAATATAAAAAAATATGTATATATAAAAATTAAGATATTTATTGAGACTCTTGTTATGGTTTGAAGCTTAAATAGTGTGATTAAATTAAAAAAAAATATTATTATTTTTTAAAATTTTACTATAGTAATTAAGAATAAACTACTTATGATATGTCAATAAGTAATTATATAAGTTTAGAAATCTATAAAACAATGAGTGCTCTAATAATCTAAAGGAAGAAAGAGGTGAAGATCGGCAATTATCAAATACCAGAAATCAATAAAGATACCTTTCAAGCTCATCCCATATTTGCTTGGCTGATTTTGGACTCTCTGAAAATATTTCAAAAACATCTGGATTCAAGCCACAGTATAAAATGTTTTTTGCTTTTGCTTCTAGTTCCAAATTCTTCATGTCTTCTTCATCGTATTCATCTTCACTCTTCTCCACTTCTTCATTGTCTACTATCTTTGTTGGAATTTTGGGTCCATTTTTAATCACAAGCCAAAGCTTGAAGTCAACGGATTGTATGAATATTCTCATTCGCCCCTTCCATTCACTGTATTTTCTGCCATTGAAATAGGGTGGTTTCAGAGTAGATTGTCCTTCTGTCATGGTATTACTCATCAAATCTCTATCAACCTGTTTGAAAATGTGGGTTGATGGTTAGATTGTATATGAAAATTAAAAGGTAAAGAAAGGTATATTCTCTACAGTCAAATCCAAAGGGTTTGGATGCTTAGATGTATAAGAAAACTAAAACGCAAATAAAATAGAAGTATATTTAATTTAATTAATATAGTGATTAATTAATAAAAAAAAATTAAAATAATGATCAGGTTGAATTATCCTTCAAGCATACCAATTTAATTTAATTACTTATTATTGATAAAAAAATAATTAAACTATAGATAATAGAAATTCATATCCACTAAGAAACATGTGTGTATTTTAGTATGAATCTTGACCATTCAAATAGAATTTAATAGTTTATATTTTATAGTTAGACGTATACATATAAAAGTAGAAAGTCAAACAAGATAATTGATATATATAAATGTGGACGGTTTCTTTTAATTTTTATTTCCTATTTGGTCCACTTGCACATTAAACAAATGAAAGAGATAGTTAAGTGTGTACCAAAGTAAACCTATCCGATAACCCTATTTCCTATATTTTCACATAACTAAATTTTACCATGACAAAAAAGAAAAGTGAAATATATGAGAACAGTAATTTTATAGTAATTAAGTTACCTATAGTGATGTATGCTTCAGTCCCTACTATAATAGGTTATAGATGAGAACAGTAAAATTGACCTAAAAAGAATAGATAAGCCATATAAAACATAATGGGCAACCACCCATTGGTGAGCAGAATCAGAGTTTTCCTGTGTACTTATCCTCGTACCCTCAACTTTTGGTCAATTATATTACTAAATTGCTTTTCTAACTTGTGACAGACACTTCAACCAAAGGAAGAACATAGAACACACAACATGTTACCTACGTACCTGAAAACTGAACTTCTAAAGAGAACTTTACAACAAATAAACACAACAATAATCGGAAATATCAACCCAACCAATTCGTAATTACTTTTTTTAATCGGAAATATAGGATTAAAACATCAATTAGAAAAGAAAAAAATAAATAGTAGAAACTTTGGAGAAAACCCAATATCATACCTTCAGCTGAGTCAAAGAGAAGATTTCAGAGTAATCAATCACTCCTCCCTTAAAAATATGTTTATTTCTATAATATCAGATTTCATTAACCCAAATAATAAGTAAGTTAACAGCCGGCCGCAGGAGCGTGATCACCAAAATTTAAGTAAGAAAAAAATATTTAGAAACTTGGAAGGGAAAGAAAGTTGAGGGTAGGAAGGAGGAAAATGATTGGAATAGGAGAAATAGCAGAAAAGAAAGTTGAAAGAAGAGGAGGTGGAATGGAGGAAGAGAAAAAGAAGAAGAAGAAGAAGAAGAAGAAGAAGAAGAAGAAGAAGAAGAAGAAGGTGGTGGTGTGTGCCGTCTTAACTGAAGAATTGGAGATTTATTTAAAGGATATAGAATAGACAAAAGAAATGATGAAGAATCTTCCTTTTTAATTCGTTGCTTTCTCAAGTTATTTGGTGCATTGCACTTTCCTCGTAATGAATCACTCAAACAAAACTCAAGATAGAGATGTAATTGCAATATAATGGAGTTAGTCTTCTGTCGTCAACTCTATGAAAATAAAATAATTACAAACAAGACAAACACTATTCCAAGTCTGCTTAACAAAAATGCATAAATTTGTAATCATGACTCTATTTACATATACAAATTACTTATAAATAAATCTACACACACGCTTATCTAAGTGTATATTAATAGTCTTAACATATACAGCTAAAGAAGGAAAATTTACACATAATGCACCATTTTTATCGGAATGGATAAGTTCACAGAAAATTAAGAAAAAAGAGGCCACTTATGTTTCCTTAAAAGAAATAAACTGAAGTCATTATTATGACTAACAATTTTGGTGATTTTTTTTAAGTAAAGTCATCATAAAAATAATGTGTATAATAATTATGGTGACTTTTGTAATTTTTATACTGAAATTATCAAAATAACCCCTATAACGATTTCAATTCAATTTAAATGTGACAAACTCAGATTTTTTTTATAAAAAAAACTCTGTTTTTTTTACCATAATATAAAAACATGGCAAACTAAAAATGTTTTTTTTTTCAAACTCTTTCAAATATTTTCAAACTTGAATAGCTAATAATTTTTTTTAATAATACTTTTCTTCATAATAAATGTTTATTATTATTATTATTTGAATTCTCAGTCTAATTCAGATATTAAGTTATATAATGATGTATAACATTTTTTTTATCCGTAAAGATTGAATAACAGTAACCACTTAAGGGGCTGGTTCAACCTTATACATAAAAAAAAAAAATGAGACAATTTCTCCGGTCTCCCAAACCAAAATAGAGAGACAAACAAATTTATCACTAAAAAACCCGTACAGCCCGTACAATTTCAAAAACTAACCCATACAAAAATAGAACTAACCCGTACAAACAGACTCAAAACCAAACTCAATACAATCTCCCTGGCAAAAAGAAACAGAAGCTTAGAACAACAAACAACTCAACCGAGGGAGTAACTCTTATAAAAACTCACTTTATTGAAAACATACCAGCTCTAGGATCAATGCACCACTCAGAGTAAGTAAAACTAGCAGAAACAGTTTTAGAAGTTACCCAGGACCAAGCCTTTAATTGTGCCAAAGTGAACACTTCCAAAGTATCGATCACCCTCCTTGGAATAAATGTTTATTCTTATGCTTCCATAATTCACTAACTACAGCAATCCAAACACAATTCCATACTACATTAACCTGGACAGGAGCATTTAGCAAATTAAAATGCAAGAAGTGAGCTGTTGGGACAACATGGTCAACCGACGCAATCCCTAACCATGTATAGCACTTATTCCAGACTAACCAGGCAATCCTGCAATCAAAAAACATGTGTTTTGTCGACTCCACAACCATCCTACAAAAACTACATTAAATTGGTATCCACCAAAATCCCACGCCTCTTCAAGTTAGCTTTTGTGGCAATCGAATTAATCAACACCCTCCAAGCGATATCTGTACTGAGGGCAAAGCAGTAGTCTTCCAGAGAAATGTTGGGAAAAACGGGTAATTTTCCCACTAAAACAAAACCCTAACAGAGCTACCCGACAAATAATATTGAATAAATAAAGCGGAATAATAAAAGAGATAAAGAGGAAAGAACACACCCGAAAATTGTTAACGGAGTTCGGCCTGTTTAGCCTAATCTCCGAGCACAGCAAAAACAGCTCACTTTTATTACTATGAGAGAAGATATTACAAATTGGGATATTTAACAGTGAAGGAGAAGAGTTTAATTTATAACCCCCAAACCTCCTTCCCAAACAATGAACCCACCGATGTGGGACTTGGGATTAAGCCAAAATCAACAAATCTCCACCTTGGCTTAATTTCAAGTCCCACCTAAAACAAATCTTCTCAAACAAAACATAACAAAAACAAACTTTACAGTGCTTCAAATTTGCGCCTCTGGACGCCAACTTCAAATGTGCAAAATATTAACCAAGTCTAAACAATGTTCAAACTTGGCCCTTGTAACCACCTTGGTGAGCATATCTGCAGGATTCTCCGTAGTGTGAATCTTCTGGAGAACAATCTCCTCTTCTTCGAGAATCTCACGCACAAAGTGATAACGAACATCAATGTGCTTCGTCCGTGCATGAAAGACTTGATTCTTTGCTAAATGAATAGCACTCTGACTGTCAGAATATAACTCAAGGTTTTTCTGACCAACTCCCAAGTCTTTAAGCAACCCATGAAGCCAAATTGCTTCCTTCACAGCCTCTGTAATCGCCATATACTCTGCCTCTGTCGTAGACAAAGCCACCGTAGACTGCAAGGTAGACTTCCAACTAACTGGCGCTTTTGCTAAAGTGAACAAATAGCCAGTTGTAGACCGTCGCTTATCCAAATCACCTGCATAATCAGAATCACAATATCCAACTATGCATTGACCAAGTGATTCATCTTGCTCAAATGTCAATCCAACGTCTAAGGTATTTTGGAGGTACCGTAGAATCCATCTCACAGCTTGCCAATGACCCTTGCCCGGATCATGCATGTACCTGCTAACAACACTCACAGCCTGTGAAATATCTGGTCTTGTACACACCATTGCATACATCAAGCTTCCAACTGCATTTGCATATGGGACTTTCGCCATGTATTCTCGTTCTTCATCAGTCGTCGGAGATAAACGACTACTCAATTTCAAATGAGGAGCAAGTGGGGTACTTACAGGTTTTGTATCTTCGTGTATACCAAAACGTTGTAGTACCTTCTGCAAATACTGCTTCTGTGACAGCCAAAGTTTTCCCCTCTCTCTGTCCCTGTTTATCTCCATGCCGAGAATCTTCTTGGCTTCCCCCAAATCCTTCATCTCGAACTCTTTACTCAACTGAGCCTTTAACCTATCAATCTCAACTTGGCTCTTTGTTGCAATCAGCATATCATCAACATATAAGAGTAAGTAAATGTAGGAACCATCTTCAAGTCTGCGCAAATACACACATTGATCATATTTGCTTCTCTTGTACTTCTGATCCTTCATGAACTTATCAAATCGTTTGTACCACTGTCTCGGAGATTGTTTCAGTCCGTACAACGATTTGCTAAGTTTACAAACCCAATCTTCTTTACCATCAACCTTGTATCCTTCTGGTTGAGTCATATAGATTTCCTCATTCAAATCACCGTGTAGGAACGCGGTCTTTACATCAAGTTGAGCAAGCTCCAAATTCAACTGTGCTACCAAGGCCAACAAAATTCGAATGGAGGAATGTTTAACAACTGGAGAAAATACCTCATTATAATCAATTCCCTCCCTCTGAGCAAAGCCTTTAGCAACCAACCTTGCCTTGTAGCGAACATCTTCTTTATTAGGAAATCCTTCTTTCTTTGCAAATACCCATTTGCACCCAATTGCCTTCTTACCTTTTGGTAATTGTGCCAGCTTCCACGTCTTGTTTTTCTTCAAAGACTGCATCTCCTCTTCCATCGCACCTGCCCAATTACCACTCTCTGAACTCAAAATGGCTTCTGGGTAAGTGGATGGAATGTCATCAACAACTGGAAGTGCATAGGCAACCATATCCATGAAACGAGTAGGCTTCTGAATGTCTCGTCTCTGTCTTCTAACTGCAATTGGCGCTGATTGTTGTTGAGATTCTTGGGTAGGAACCTCTTCCTCATCTGACTCTTCTTCTGCCATAGGAGAGTCACTTGTGGTATTTCGTGTTGGGATCACCACTGTCGGCTCAAACTCCACCTGCTTCCGGACACACTCCACCTGTTGTGGAGTACTATCAACTCCTTCTGGATTTACCTTCTTTAACATGGCAGATTCATCAAAGGTAACATCCCTGCTGATAATCGTCTTCTTTGCCTCTAGACACCACAAACGGTATCCCTTCACTCCAGGACTAAAGCCCATGAAAAGAGCCTTCTTTGCCCGTGGATCCAACTTTGATTCAATCACATGATAATATGCAATAGAACCAAAAACATGCAAAGAATCATAATCAGTTGCAGGTTTTCCAGACCATACCTCTAACGGGGTTTTGCCATCTATAGCAGATGATGGCAAACGATTGACGAGATGTTGAACGTATGTCACAGCCTCAGCCCAAAACTCTCTGCCTAATTTAGCATTAGACAACATACAACGAACTTTCTCCACAAGTGTCTTGTTCATACGCTCCGAAACCCCATTCTGCTGTGGTGTTTTTCTAACAGTGAAGTGTCGAACTATGCCACAATCTTGGCATACCTTCAGGAACGGATCACTCTTGTATTCTCCTCCATTATCTGTTCGGAGAACCTTAATCTTCCTTCCTGTCTGGTTTTCAACTTGAGCTTTCCACTTAAGGAAAATTCCAAGCACATCATTTTTGTTCTTCATAGTAAACACCCAAACTCTTCTGGAAAAATCATCAACAAAAGTGACAAAATAATGCCTACCTCCGATTGACGGAGTCTTGGCAGGTCCCCACACATCTGAATGCACATAATCCAGAATACCCTTGGTATTGTGAATTGCAGTGCCAAACTTCACTCTTCGTTGTTTTCCCAGAACACAATGCTCACAAAATTCAAGTTTGCAAGCCTTCGTACCTTTCAACAATCCTTGCTTGGTAAGAATTTGCAAGGATTTCTCTCCAGCATGTCCCAAACTCATATGCCACAACTTCGTTGCCTCAGCATCCTTCTTAGTGCTAGAAGTTGTTGCCGCTACTGTCCCCACCACTGTACTACCTTGGTAGTAATACAAATTGTTCTTCCTCACACCTTTCATCATCACCAGTGCTCCTGAAGTTGCTTTAAGAATTCCATCTCGCATCGTCACAACTAGGCCTTTAGATTCTAAAGCCCCCAATGAGATAAGATTCTTCTTCAACTTTGGAACGTACCGTACATCCCGCAAAATTCTAGTGGATCCATCATGATTCCGCAACTTGATTGAACCTATCCCTACTGTCTTACATGGATTATCATTACCCATGTAAACAACCCCGCCATGGAGTTCTTGAAAATCAAAGAACCATTCCCGAATGGGACACATATGATAGGTACAACCTGAATCTAATATCCACTCATCTGGATGCAATGATGCTGAAAGCGAGACAATCAACACATCACTTTTGCTTTCTGCAACATTTGCATCTTGCAGAGCCTTCCCTTCTTGATCTTTATTTGCCATTACAGACTCACAATATAATATTCAATATTACAAATAATTTCAAACAACCCAAGGCGAACCTTCGGCTCTTGATACCACTTGTTGGGAAAAACGGGTAATTTTCCCACTAAAACAAAACCCTAACAGAGCTACCCGACAAATAATATTGAATAAATAAAGCGGAATAATAAAAGAGATAAAGAGGAAAGAACACACCCGAAAATTGTTAACGGAGTTCGGCCTGTTTAGCCTAATCTCCGAGCACAGCAAAAACAGCTCACTTTTATTACTATGAGAGAAGATATTACAAATTGGGATATTTAACAGTGAAGGAGAAGAGTTTAATTTATAACCCCCAAACCTCCTTCCCAAACAATGAACCCACCGATGTGGGACTTGGGATTAAGCCAAAATCAACAAGAAAGACAAACACACTTTTTCTCTCCACAGGGCCTCTTAAAAGAGCATAGGCAGATTTTACCGAGAAACCATTATCCTTACCAGCCTTCCAAACCCGCCTATCTACAGAATTCATGATAGGGGTCTTTCCATGCACTTCTTGTAACAGCTGGACTTCCTGGTACATTTCCCGATCAAACAGATCTCTCCTCCAAATTAACCTCCACTCCCATCTATCATTAACCCACTCCCTACAAGACTGTAAACTACCTTCTTTATTAACAATCTTTGGGAATTTACTTTTCAGATCTTCATTGTCCACCCAAACATCTTTCCAAAACAGAATATCCTTCCCGTCTCCCACTCTCCACTCGCAACAATTCTCAAAAGATTTACCCCAATCCTCCATCCCCAAACCCCCTTCAAGTCTCTCCACCAACTGGAATCCTTAGCATTACTCCTTTGTTCTTGCAAATTTCTCCAGCCTCCGTATTTAGATTCAAGAATTTCTTTCCACAGACCATCCTTCTCAGTCTCCAGACGCCAAATCCACTTTCCCAGCAGTGCCTTATTGAAAAGTCTTAAATTCAAAATTCCAAGACCACCAGCTTCTCTACGCTCGCACACCTTTTTCCATGAGACCCACGCTACTTTCCTTCCTTCATCTCCCCATCCCCACAAAAACCTTCTCTGTACCTTTTCAAACTCCTTTAACATAGCAACAGACAGTTTGTACATGGATAAATAAAACAACGGAATGGCAGAAAACACTGACTTAATAAGACACACTCTTCCTGCCAACAAGAGAAATCGGCCTTTCCATCTACCCAACCTGCTTTTAACTCTTTCTAATACACCATCCCAAAACGAGACTTGTTTGTGACTCCCCACGAGCAACCCCAGATATTTGAAGGGAGTTTTCATCACTTCACAATTAAGGATTGCAGCATACTGCTGAATTACAGTATGATCAACCCTCACCCCTCCAATTCTACTTTTTGAGAAATTAACCTTCAAATCAGAGGCTAATTCAAAACAGTGCAGAATAGCCTTCAAATGATGTATAACATGAAAATTTATCATAAAAAAATTATTTAAAAAGGATATGAAACTGAATTTTACTACAGTGAGAAAAAAAATGTGAAATATTTATTTTAATTTAAAAAATGTGATATTGTGAGTGCTGTGAAATGGGTACTGTTTCCACTTTCCCTGATCTCATCAGCCTTTTGTAAATGATTGTAACTCTGCATTCTTAAAAAAAAACCTAACATTTTTAACTTATTGTAACCTATCTTTAAGAAGAAGTATTTCTTTAATAGATGATACCAACTTTTAGGTTCGAATATGATATTTAAAAGAGAAAAACTACTAAGTTAAGAGTATAAATTATCTTAGACACAATTATAAAATATATATATATATATAATATCAAATAACTATTTATAAATTTTAAGTATAAAAGTAAAATATATAACTAGACTATTTTATACCGTATAAAACCCTACTAGTAAATAGTCTAATGCATCATCTAAACCATAATGAAACAAAAGTTGAAGAAGATGATTTCTTTTTATCAACAAAGAATAAATAAAACTAAAAGAGACATTTCAGGAATGTCTCAACCTTTATACAAAAAATGGTCAGACCAACATACTCAACACCATCAGACTCTACAGAACAACAAACCAATTCTCAAAGATACATGGAAAGAGAGGATAGGTCACATCAAAAGAATTCAGCAACCCTCATAAAATGCTATCAAGACCCTTATATCCAATCTTCATTCAAAAGAGGGAAAACCACAATACGCACAAAAACAACCCCTAGTAACAAGAAAACCACAATAACAAGACTCCAGATTACAAGACAATCAGATATCATCACCAACATACTAACTTGATTGGGAGCCACATTCTCTTTTCATAACCACTCCAATAGTAGAAACAAGAACCTACACAAAAAAATATATCAGTCCTGGACAAATAACTACAACAGTTTGCAAAACATCTTTTTTTTCAAATACTTTATACAACACAGGGGATCCAAACACCAATTCGAATAAGAAAAGTATGCTAATCTTTCCTTGACTGTAACCCAAGACCAAGATTTCCTTTGAGCCACACTAAAAACCTCCAAAAGATCTACTCTCCCATTCTTAAAAATACATTTATTCATATGATTCTATATTTCACATACAATTGCTACCCAAATCCCCCAACATCTATTGACAACTTCCTTCAGACCTGCAAGCTTAAACAACATGAAATTCATTTGTGCATCAAAATGAAACACCGAGCAAAACCCAAGCCATTAAAAACAGAGACCCCAAATTCTCCAAGAAACCTTACACTCAAAGAATAGATTATTTACCGTATCCACTTCCTCGCCGCATAATGGGAAAAAGTTACTTACCAGAACTAAGACCCTTAGTAGCAATTGTATTATTCAACACCCTCCAAGCTGTAACTTTCCTTGAAGGGAAAATCTTTAACTTCCAAAATTCCGCAAGAAAATCCCCAACACCACCTTGCTCAACCCCTTTAGATGATTATAAACTGCCTTCACCATGTAAATTGTAGACATGTATCCATCCAAATCAACTTGTCAGTCATGCCTTCACCCTCTTTCACTAACCTCTTATTATCCAACAACTGCAAGAGTTTATCAGCTTAACTAGATTCCCACACAAAAATAGTCTTTCTCAATCCCAACTTCCACAACCAATAATTGTCATTCCAAACACCAACATGTGATAAAGTGCGACCAACATAAAGAGACTGAGAACAACCTAGAAAACTTTTGCTTTAGGGATTCATTATCCACCCACTTATCCTCCCAAAACTTAATTTATTTCATCTCCAACTACCTACCTACCTTCCTTTGTCTCTGAATTATTACCCTATTACACTAAGTTCCAAACTTTCCTAAGGTGGTGGTGGCGGCTTTGGCACCTAGAGGATTCTTTTTGTATTCTTTGTTTACTCCATGGCTAGGGCTATGGCTTTGGCAGCTATTGCACTTTCCAGCTACTGAACCACTCAACTTGCTTGGCTATTTATAGTACACGACCGTCAAAATAAAATTCAAAGCAGAAAATACAATTTCAAGATATGTTTTGCATTCGATAATTTATGTTAGTTTACCCAGATTTTTTTTTTAAAATATCCTTATGAAAAAAGTAAATGAAATTTTTTAAAATTATAATTAATTAATGAATTAATTAGTTTATACAAATTTCAATAAATTCTTCTAAAAATAATTCCTAAAATTGTTCGTTTTTAATAAGTACTCCAAAATGTGTATTCAATGACATAAAGTTGAACTAAAAAGAAAGACCTTATTCTTGCATTATTACTAGTACTTCACCCTCGGGATATTTGTCTTTTTTTTAAAATATAGAAAAAATAACATAATATAAGATAAAAATTTGAAACTATAGTTGAATTAATACATATTAAATGCGACAAAATAAATGTAATTAAATAAGTATGTCCATAGTTGAATTAATACATATTAAATGATACCAAATAAATGTATTTCAATTTAAATATGTCCAGTAACATTTTAGATTTAAATTAATATAACTTTACTGTGAAAATTCTTATTTGAAAATAATTTTAAGACTGTATTATATACATTACCAAAAAATCATTAAATAGAAACTAATTTTAGAGACAAAAATAATAAGTTGATATTTTAATTAAATTAGATATTATTTTAGAGACTAAAAAAATTATTAGTATCTAAATTAGTTTATATTATTGATAAATAATTTTAAAATTAACTACCAATATTTTAGTTACCAACTTTAGAATCTAAATAGTTGGTAATTAAGAAGTGTCACTCCTAAGTCGTCATCCTTATGATATTGAGTTTTTTTTTTTAGTTAGCATGAAATGATAAAAAAAAATTGATTAAAAATGTGTTGTGGGATAATTAATTATTAAAAAATAAAATGTAGGTTTAAAAATAAAAATAAGTAAAATTACATGCATGTTTAGAGTTTAGGTTGATGTTTTATTGATTAGAATTAGAGTTTAGGGTTGGTAGTTTAATATTTAGGATTAAAAGTTTGTGATTGAATGACTAGAACTTAAAGGTTGAGTGTTTAGGACTTATAAGGTGGTCCTATTATTTTTTTTATCAGAAAAGATCCTATTAGACAATCTAATTGTCATAGACATTCTATTAAATAGTCTAGTAGTTATGATAGACTATCTAGATAAACTGTCTACTTTTTTTGTTAGCTGGTCTAATAGAACCATCTAGTTATAGCGTCTATTAGTGATGATATTCATTGCTTAAGTGTTATAGGGTAAAAATATTTTGTTTTGCATCTCACTCACACCAATCTCAACCCATTACTTGAATAAATAACTATATCGTTTATATTATCTTTTCTTTCCTCATATTTTAACATGTTGCACATGATAAATGAATATTTCTGTTTCACTTTAGTTGGGTGGGTTGGGGTAGGCACTAGGTGCTTCCGTTTGAATTTTTGTTAGGTATGTGGAAAGGTTATCTTTGTTTTCTCTTTATCTTATCTGCATAAGGATTGAACACCATTAAGTGAGTAGTTTAATTTAATTATTTCTTATTGATAAAAGAAATGATAAATGAATATTAATGGTTAGGCTAGTTAGGATATCAACTTTAGTAATAATTGAAACATGTTATTCTTTTAGAAAAAAAAAAGTTAAAAGGAGGTAAATTAGTTTTAGTTTTGAACTTAAATGAAAACCAATGGGAAATAGGAATAAATATATTTTCCACATTAAATTTATATTATAATTAAAATAATTAATTTTCGATCATACATTAAAAAAAATTATTAAATAAAAACTAATTTTTGAGACCAAAATAATTAATTACTATATTTACTAAATTAAAAATTATTTTATAAACTAAAAATTTATTATTATGTAAAGTAGTTTCTATTATTAATAAAGATTTATAAAGTAGTTTCTAAATTGGTATCTAATATTAGCTACCTAGAATTTAACTATTAATTATTTATATTCTAAATTAGTCTCTAATATTTTTTTATAAACTAATTTAAAATCTAAATTTAGTTGTTATTGGACGATTTTCGTGTAGTGATAATAAATTTAATTAGATCATATTTAAAAGTAAAAATTTACTTAAACTAAGTTAATTATAAATATTATAGTCAAGTCATGACTTAGCAGTAAAATGATTCTTTTATACTTAAAAAGTTTATAAAAATATAAGGATGACTAAAAAAAGTATTATATTTGAATAGGCTAACAAAAATATAGATATGGATAGATGTATAAAATGGTATATAGTGGATATCATTATTATGTTTTATTACATAAAACTAATGTCATGATTTTTCATATTTCCTCATAAAACTAATCTCATCAAACTTTTAAATTCCAATTTTTTTATACAATCATCTACCACCCTTTTTTTTATCAAGTTTTAATTGAATACTTTAATTTATATTTTAGTTAAATATTTTAATTCAATATTTTAGTATTAAAAAGTACACTACAAAAAAAATCACTTTTAGCGACCACCAAATTCGGTCGCTAAAACAGTATAATCGGTCACTAAACATATTTGCGACCAAAATGACCACCAAATAAAGATGGAAGCGAAAACCCTAGTCGCAAGCATTTAGCGACCGAATTATAAAGTGGTCACATATTTGCGACTGAAATTTTTGGTGGCTGAATCGGTCGCAGAAAATTTGGTCACCAAAATTTAGGAACCAAATTTGCGACTACCATTTTCAGTGACTAAATTGGTCGTAGAAAATTTGGTCACCAGAATCCAGGAACCAAATTAGCGACCACCATTTACGGATGTTATTTATTAGTTTACACTAATGCAAATTTAGTGTTAGTAATCCAATTTTAAATACAATAAAACCAAGCATATAAAATAGAAACCTATGCTGCAGCTTAAAACTAATGAAGCAGATATTGAAGTAACAATAACATTTGTATTAAGCTACTTAAGTTCTACATAGAGAACCTAAAAAAAGACAAAATTATAAGAGAAGGTACCTACCTCAACTTTGGGGCTGTGGAGAAGGACATGGTCCTGCGAGAATCCAACAGAATCTAAAAACTGAGGAAACAGTTTCTTGGAGAAAAGCATGCACAGAGTCAACAACCTCAATAGTTTCTCTAAGTCGGCTACAACTTCAGGGCCCTTCAACTCCACACAACCGCTTCCACCACACACACTCGCAACTGCATCACCCTACAAGTGTTTCAAGTTTCAAACCCAAAATTGAGTCGACCTATTTGCGCATGAAGGAATGGATACCGAATGCCAAGTCTGCGATTGGCCATTTCCCAATAGTCTCGGAGTAAGTGAACCTCAGCGTCTCCTACAACGTCACGATCGATTCGAACAGATTCGCTGGCGCCTGAGCTGGCTTCCCCCTCAAGGTCCGCGCTCTCGACCATTCCTCTTCGGCCTTCTTCCTTCACCTGAATAAGAGGTACATAGTCACTGCTGTTCCGGCAGCCTTCGCCATAGCGCCGACGGTCATGGAATTGGCAGAGAAGAAGAATGTGCACAAAGAGGTTTGGGGGACGAGAAGGAAAATGAAGACATAAATTGGGGTTTGGAAGATGGTTTGAGTGTGTGAAACAGAAACGTAAGAGAGGACAAGAGAGGAAATTATTATTATTATTAGCATTAGCGACCAAAAGAAAATCGGTGACTAAATAAAAACATATTTGGTGGTTGCTTTGGTGATTGAAATAAACAATTACATTTAGCGACCGAAAAAAAAAACGGTGGCTAAAAATAAACATATTCGATGACTGATTTGGTGACAAAAATAAACAATTACATTTAGCGACCGAAAGAAAATCGGTGGCTAAAAAATAAACATATTTGGTGGCTGATTTGGTGGCTAAAATAAGTAATTACATTCAACGACCAAAATAAAATTGGTGACTAAAAAATAAACATATTTGGTAGCTGATTCGGTGGCTGAAATAAGTAATTACATTTAGCGACCGAAATAAAATCTGTAGCTAAAAAATAAACATTTTTGGTTGCTAATTCGGTCGCAGATATATTTTTCCTAATTTATTCAAAACAGTCACCACTTTAGCGACCGATGGTTTTGTCACTCTCATTTTCCGTCGCTGATTCGGTCGCTAAACTTACGAACATCATTAACAATTCATTTGGTCGCTATTTCGGTTGCAAATTTGATACTGAAGGTATTCAATGGCTATTTCGATCGCAAATTGCAACCACTCACTTTCGGTCGCTGAATTCGGTGACTAAATTATTATTTTCTTGTAGTGGTAGTTGTGATCTTGTTGTAGAAAAGGTTGGTCATCAAAATATCTTTTTTCAATTTGTAATTTATTTTCCCTCACTTTAGAACCACCATACATGCCCCTTCACCTCCGCAACTCCTCACTCCATTCTCAACTTGGTGGGCATTGTCTAGGTTACTAATAAATATTCTGTATAATTTATCTTAGAGTATTTATTTTTTAATTTTTACTTAAAACTTTATTTGTTTTAATCAAATTTGATGTTAATCTAATTACTAAAGAGAATAGGTTTATTATTTCCTCTCCTTGAGCATGTTACTGAAATTTATATTATTTTTTTAGAAAAAAAGAAAAACAGAAGAAAGCGATAAAACAATCTTTAAAGAGTGAAGTTAAGTTCATTGTGGAACTATTTTTTTATAACATTGGTAACTATCGTGGTGTTTACCTATTACGTATGACAAAATTTTGGATGATTTTTTTTATTTATTTTGACTATCAAATTTTAAATTTTAAATATTATTTATGAATTTTTGCCTTTGGTAAAATCAAGTGTTTATTGAGTTTATCATTAAGGATTCAATCAATAAAAAAAATCATTCAATAGAAACCCATTTTATATACAAAATAATTAGTTGTTATTTACGATGTATCATTGGGATGTCAAATCCAATTTCTTGTAGTTTAAATTGGGATAAGGTTCACAGAATATTAATCGAATATGGGGAAGTGTGTGGATTATTGTGGTTGGAAAAATTTGGAAGCAAATGAATCTCATCATTTTTAAGAATGGTGGAGTTGATAACTCAGAGATTTTTACTATGGCGCAACTTAAGGTGTGGTCGTGGATCACGTGTAAAGAAAGGTTGACATCCTTTACCTATGTCCAATGGTGTATGGATCCAAAGACTTGTTTGATTTCTATTAGAATGAAAGGTTGAAGTTGGGCTCACCAACTTGATGGATGCTCTTGTAGCTAAGGTAGTGCAATTTTGTACTTACACTGTTTTAGTGTAATTTTGTTGTTTGAGTGTGGAACAGGTGCTACTAACCTTGGTCATAGGTCCGTTTGGAGGTGTGCAAGTCTTTGTTGCAGGAGTAGAGTTGGTTGTTGGTTGTGTGCGGGTCTTTGTGTTACTACTAATGTGGTTATGAAAAGAGATTGTGGCTCCCAGTTAGGTTCGTTGGTTTTTTGTGCAAGTTCTTGTGGTATGTAGTTGAGACTATGAACAGGTATTGTGGCTACTGAGAAGGTTAGTAGGTAGGTAAAATTTCTTCAGGTCTTGAAGAAAGCAGGTTCAATTTGGAGTGGTTTTTGTGGGTTTTGTTTGTGGGTGAGAGATGTTGTTTTGTAATTGTCTTAGATTATGGGTTATTTTGTGTGTTATGTTTTGACTAAATACTGGTTATAAAGGTCCTAATAGGGTAGATGGTGATTTATGTTGATGTGGCTTATCGTGTCGTTCATTTGAGGATTGACTTGGTGGTCTGTAGAGTTTGTAGTTTGTTTGAATGCTAGGTGTTAGATAGGTTGACTTTGAACAATTTTTGTATAAAGATTGAGGTACTTCTGAAGTTTCTGTATAAGTGTTGAAACACCTCTAAAGTGTTTCATTTTATTTGATTTATTCTTTGTTGAAAAAAAAAGATGTTATTTAATGATTTTGTAGTAGTGAATGATTTTTATTTATTTATTTATTTATTATTACTGGTAAAAATATTCACAAAATAAATAAGATAATATGTGGATGTGGGATAAGAGAAAGATACACAATTTGACAAGTGGACTTAAGAAGTTAACTTTAAGTTTAACTCGACTTTATAAAACTGGTTTATAAGGTGAGGATTTTTAATATATTCCCTCACATCGAGACTGTCAACTTGTATGTAAGACTATATATTTATAAACGGTCAAATAGCGGTTTAATAACAGATAACATGATAGACCCAACAAAACAATACTTTTAACACCTTGGAGAACATGTAGGATTAAAGCAGGTGGCAAAGTAGGCTATGGCTCCATAAATGTGGTTGCACAAATGTAGATTTCAGTCATAGACATCACTACCTTCTTTCACATACTTCATGGGGTTGGTGGCTTTTCTTTTTGCAGATGCAGAAAACAGAGGTAGACGTTCTGACTAAGCCCGCTACACCATTGGAATGGGAGTACGGCATGGGTATACTGCTATCAGAGGAAAGCTTTAACATGCAGGGCCCTTTCTTTTGTTAAAACAAATCTGTTGAAGCAACATAAGGTGAGGAAATTATATGCAGGAGACTATACTGGTGTAAAACTATTTTGTAGATCTATTAAAGAATATGGATATAAGAGTTATAGAAATATGTTAATATTAATTGTGTCATTTTTTTTATCGGCAAAAAATAAAATAAATAAAAAGGAATACTTTAGGAATGTCACAACCCTTATACAAGAATCAACACCTGCACATAAAGTACAGGCTTCAAGACAAGCGGGAGCAGGATAACCAGCTATAAGGACCCCCTATGCTAGTGTGTACCCCCATACATTTTTTTTATCAGTAATAAATTAATAGAATAAAATGGAACATTTTAGGGGTGTCACAACCCTTATACATAAGATACTTCTAGTTTAAACTATCAACAAAGCAAAGTAAGATTAAGTGACACACCACTTAACTCAAGAATCTTAAACTATTTAAATAGTCCCTACCCAAACAGAACTGGTTTTACAAAGACCAGCAAACCAAAAACTTGATGGCTATCTTTTTTTTTTTATCGGCAATAAACTATTAAATTAAATCGGTTCACTTAAGGGGTGATCCAACCCTTGTACATATAACAAAAGATAAAAGTTCCTTTACACATAACTTGATGGCTATCTAGCCACTGGAATTTTAACAATCTAAAAACTTTAAGTCTAGCTAGCTCCCTACCCATTGCAGCAATACCAAACCTACAACCTTGTGCACTACATTTTATTGTCAAAGTGAGGCACGACCTCTACTGCCAGTCTACTTCCAAAAGCTACAAAAATCTCCGCACATCCTCATCTTTTAAGTTCCAAGAGCTGGTCAACAAACCACACAAAACATGTATCTATCAAAACTGCAAAATGTTGACCAACATTGACAACATTTGGACATGGGCTTACAGGTTAGTTTTTTGCCTAGGAGAACACTCAACAAACCTTTGTCCTGCTTGCTACTGCAATAAATAACCCATAACCCTTTTCTGCTTAATAAATCACTTATATACCATCATCTTCCTTGTCCCTTCTTTAGCGCCCTTCTTGTAACGTATATATGACTCCACCACAAAGAGAATCATTGTCCCCTTTTAATTTCAAACATATAACATGATAAAAAATCCAATCAGGGAACCCAACATGAAAAACATTCATCAAATCTTTCAACTATAACCAAGCTTTGAATCGCCTTTGCTGTGACTTCAGTTGGACCTGCAAACAACTAACAACTAGCTCTCTAAGAGCATTAGTAGCACTAATCTCATAAATAACACGACAACAAAATTAAAAATAGTTTAGAACTGTAGTTTACGAGACTTCTTCCTATTAAAACAAACCCCTCCTTCTTCATCATCTCTTCCGAATAGATTTCATACATTCCGTAAGTAACAGACATTTCGGATAGTGTACCCCCATACATAGTTGTTTCAGGTAACATAAAACAACAGTAATCTTACAAAGGATTTCCATAGGCCGAAACCTAAACTGCCCTCATAAACAAGCAACAAATTACACTTAGCATACTAATAACTTGTTCTTTATAAAGGTGAATAACTTTTATTTTGTTTTTGTCTACTATGATTCTAGTATTTATTGATTGATTCTTTCTCTTTTTAGGTAGACCTAGAATAAGTGTAATGTTTATATATATTTAGACTATTTATTTTGATTTCAATGTAATAATAGAAGAGATATTCATTCTCATATTTTTTGTTTTCTTTTTACTCTTTTGTATCTTTATCTTTTTTTATCCATCTCTGTTCTATTTTATAATAATATTTATCTTTGTTCTATTTTATAATAGTATTTATCTCTGTTTTATTTTATAATAATATCTGTATTGGAATATGTGGTGTTTCTTAAGTTTAGTTTACAGGTTAGCTCCAAGCTCTCGTGAAAATATTAGAATTAGTGTAGGTTCTATTCTTTTTTTATCTTTTTAGGATATATGTGGTATTAAGTGTGACACGAGTTTGATAGGATGATCTGTCTATAAACGTTAAGATATTCTTAAATTTTTTTATTTATTTAATTTTTATTTGTTAATAAAATAAAAACTTCTTCACATACTTTGAAACTATCATAGACAACACTTTTTTGGATTGGAAGGCTCAATGGGTAAGGTACATTGAAATGTAGATTTGAAATTTGGATTTGAAACTGTAATTTTGTAATTTTGAGTGAAGTGGAGAGGGTTTCTGGGCAGAAGCAGCAATTCATAATTTTGTCATCTTTTGTTTTTGTTGTTTTTTTCTTATAACCTATTTTTTTTTCAATAAAAATAAAAATTCACGCAATGAAGAAAAGGCATATTACAAGCATTATGAAGACATTGAAAACAAAGGCACATCATCGTCACCAAGAAAATGTGAAGGCATGACAAAGCCATCCATGACCGTGTGGACTGTGAAGACTTAAAAGAGAACAAATCTCATAGTGTGGACTTGAAGATAAATTTTTCTTATCGGCAACCACTCGAAGAGAATAATTTTGATAGTATAGTTGTACAAAGACTTTTAAGAAAATAATTTATTTTTTAAAGAAATTGAAATATTTTATGATAAAATATGTTGTTTCGATACAAATACAAAATTTATTAAAAATTTAAATTTTAGAATTTTATGATAATAATTAAATTAATTAAAATTAGATTATTTTAATTTTTATTTAAAAAGTAAGAATTTAAAAAAAAAATTATACTCAAATTCATGTCTCACGTATTTGTATTCTCGCATTAATTTGATTTTAGTCGAAATCTCATCTGTTTAAGATCAAGATATTGTTAGATTGACTAGGTTTATTTTTATTTTTTTTCAATATAAAAAATTTAACTGTTTGATGTACTAATAATTTCTATTTAATGATGTGTGTGTGTAAGAAAATGGAATGCGCTGATGGTTAATGATATTTTTGGATTAATATTTTCTATAGTTAATTTTATTCCATGACCCAAATTGTTTGTATTTTAAAAATAATTTTCTGTAGTTTTATTGTTAATATCAATGTTTTTTTATTAGATTAAGATAGTTGTATCGATCATCCACTTACTTACTCGAATGATTGATCAAATTATTGTTTTAGAAGTATTTTTTTTTAAGAAAATTGAAATAAGCCATTGTTCATTTTAATGAACTCAAGTTAAGTTTGAATAAGCACGCATAAGTCATACTGATCGAAACAATCGCGTAAAAAGTGGCTGACAGCATACAATTGGAATTAGAATTGTGAAAAAGCATGTGGAATTTTTGTGGAAACTTAAGCAAAAAGACATGTTTGTAAAGCTTTTATGGGGTCACACTTGATGGAAAATTAGAAAACAATTACATAATACCCAACGTGTATATTATAGTATCAAGTAAATAATCGTATCTTCAAATTTAATGATAAGTAATACATTCGTAAACATTTTACTATTATACAATTTTATTAACATATTTTCATATAATACATTACTGTATTTCTTAAAAAAAACACATTTTACATTAGTACAAGTGTTAATTTCAATAAATTGCATCTTCTCACTCATAATTAATAAATGTCCTTTTATCATTCACTTAGAGTAATTTGAGGTGATTTGGAGATATTAAAAGTCGAGCTTTAATTAAACTCGATTCTTCAAAAGATGGTAATGGTAGGCAAGTTTATTGAGAAAAGACTAAGTGAAGGTTATTTACAAAAGAATATCTAATGGTCAATATTGTAAGAGCTAGAAAAGTTTTTAGAAGTATTTAATGAATAAATAAGAAAAATTAAATGAATAATTAATGGAGAATCAAGATATATTTATATACTTTTAGGCTAGGTCAATATCTAAAGTGACTTGTTATTAAGTACGTAGTTTGTTATAATAAAATTATTTTTAACGTCATTTGAGAGTTGTGGCATTTCATGTTGAAAAGGTGAAGTGTTTTTAAATTCTTTTTGTACTTTTACTCCATTTAAAACCTCATTTTGCTCATTTCACTTTCGCTTATTCTATTTAGGTATGCTCTAATGACCTCTTCTTCTTATTTTAATTCCTCCAATGGGGGATACCCTTTGGTAAGTAGGGGGTTGTTTTCATTAGAGATGAACCACCTTTAATTTGTATTGACTCGTTTTCTAATGAGAGGATTTAGTGAAGGAATATTTTTCTCCATCCCAACACTCTTGTTGCAGTTCTTTCCAACGCGCTTATGGGTAATAGAGTTATTGTTGTTCCGTCAAGAAAACATAAAACCTCCTCTCAAGAGGTGTTGGGAACAACAAAGCCAAATGTAGTCAAAAGGAAAATAAATTTATCGAGTAATTATATCTATCTCTCCGAGTTTACCTTGACATAATCTGTCGAAGATTTTCTTTCCTCCTTCAACATATGTTCTGAATCTATAGTCGAGTTCATCTTGGTGGAAGCTTGTGATAGCTCAAACAGAGTTCTTATGAAACCACTACCAAATCACGATGACTCTACCGAATTCATGTACAAGTTATTCTTCAATGATTTTGATGTCTTGTTTATCCCCCTTTGAAAGTAGGATGATTACGACCATGAATATGATTCTTAGCCAACTTCACACTAATGGTTAGGTTTTTTTAAAACCATTTCATGTACTTTATCATTATCTCCATATAAGTTCTACTATAAAAAAAAATATGTATTTTTATCAATTGAATCATGGTTCTAGGTTGATTGAATTTCTCTGAATGGAGCTCAATACGATCCTCCTTTTACCATTTACACCTCTTCTTTCAAAAATAAAATTTTAAAATTGAAATGTTTGTCCAAAGACCCTTGGAAACGCCTTTTCTTTCACTTAGATCATACCTAAATTTCCTTTGTATTGGAAAAGGTAGGTCAAATTTAGGTCTAGTATCTAATACTTTTTTTTGGCTTAGGACAAAATAGGTATTGAAATCATCAAAATCCTTCCTCACCCTATAAGCAGTAAATATTTCCTCAATGTGCCCTTCACCAAGGACCCATTTCCTTATTTTTAGGTAAGATTTTCTTTTTGCATCTTGTTAACGGTTGTAAGTTAAAAGAGGTGGAAGCTGACGTTATTTTCCTTCAAGGGGAATTGGAGAAAATGCACAAATGAAGTGGATTTAAAAGATAAAAATGTCGAGCTTGTTGCGACCAATCTTAAAGGTTACACAAAAGGGTTCAAGAAAGGCATGCGTCAAGCATTTCATTTTGTTCCTTCTTTAGATATAAATCGTTGGATTTAGGAAAACATGTCATTCACGCTAATTTAATGATGACTAAACTTATGTACTTTACGTTATATGTTATAATGTTAATGAAATATTGTTTCTATTGTTAACTTTATTGTTTGGCAAAACTATTTATAGGGTCAAATAGTTTTAACTTGGCTGGAATCATTTTAACTCATTTTTATCATATAACTTCGATTTGATAATGAGTATGATTCGAGTTGATATAAATATTTTAAACTTTTAGTAACAATAATTTCTCACTAAGAATATATAAATTGCTATTTATTTATCTTACTAACATTATAGATTATTTTACTAATATAAAATAAATAATTATTTTACAATTAGTTTTATATAATGAAATTATGTATTTATATTATAATAGAATTTATTTAAATATTATTTTTATAAATAAAAAGCATACATACATTAAATTAGTGATAAAATAATATATCATTATTAATAGAAAATAAGTGAATTTTTTAAACAATAACGATATAATAATAATGAAAAAAATAATATTTAATCACTGTTATTTTATAAACATCCAATATTAATTATAGCTTTATCATGTAAATAAATAAACTTTTCTTATAAATTTTTTTATCACCAATGAATAAATTTTATATTCAATACATTTGATACTAGTATAAAATTATCGGTGAATGAAAACGTTAATACTTTACCACAATTGATTTGTAAACATTCAATACATTATTTAATACATTTTATATTAATTATGTTCTTATTACAAGAAAATAAATTAAAAATTAGTCATAAATAATATATAAATATCATTAAATTTTTGTCAGAAGAAATATCTCTTTCATATTGTGATTTTAAATTCTTGACAAAGATCTTTTATATAGTATATATATTTTCTGGTATTTCCTAGATTTTTTCACAAATGTATAGTTAAATTTTATTTTCAGGAAGCACGCATAAGCATTAGAAATCAAACGACATTTGATTGATGTATCTTATTGAAAAGTAATCTCTTATGAATATTGTACTTTATTCATTCTCTAAATTTATTTGCATTGAGTTTTTTTTTCCCGAAGAATAGGTATAATGCACAATCCTTTTCAAAAGGGCAAATAATTTATCAAAACCTTAAGTTTTCTTCATTGATAATATACTTAGGTTATCAATTTGAAATTGTCCATAATGATGCATTATGAATTAATGTGAAGCCTAATCCACTCCTTTTATTGCTGTTTGAAGTCTTACAAATGCATGTTTTCTCATGAAAAAAACAATAACAAAACAAATATGATAGCAAGAACTAGATTTTAGTTTTGTGTGATTTAGTAACCTATTGTATTTTGCTAAGTACCTATAGAATTATCATTTTGAGCAGCATTAACAGAAAAAAAGAAAATAGATTATTGAGCAACAACTCAATCTTTCTACTGAATCATGCGTTTAGTTGGTCTAAACAAAGAGTTACAAATATAGTGCGAATACACTATGTCATGCCAAAGACGAAACTGCAAACATATAAATAAGAAAATTGGTAAAAACGCAAGTACAGCAATGGAAAAAGGAACCCCTTTTGAACCATGGTAATAGGTTATGAAGAAAGCACTACTGAATGCTACCATCATGCTGATTATGGAGACAAATAGAGTCACTAGTCCAGAGATCAACTTGAATGGTAGAGAACTGAGAAAGTCTTGCTCAGCATATCGTGAGATTAGAATGGACAAGAAAATCAGAGTTGAGGTGGAAGAAGAGATCAATGCCAATGCATCTGAGCATGCAAACACTGTGAATAAAGGTTTTTTCAAATAATTTGGAGATCCTGTTTCATCCTTGTAACCACCTGGGACGCTAAAGGCTGCAGAAAACACTCCTGTGGCAATTAGAGTTGAAACAACCATGCAAGAACTTGCTGTTCGCTTCATCCATGACTCTCCCTTCTTTAACAATTCTTCATGCTTCTTCGTGAATAGGTCTTGAGGAATAATGCCATTATTGTTTGGATGCTCTATAAACAATGTTTGCATGATCTTTTTTACCTCCTATGACATCAAGGGTTTGAACACAATGTTATTCATGTATACTTTACAGAACTATGCATGCATAAAATAAAGAATGCATGCATAAATTAAATAAAGTTACGTTTTGTTTCACAAATTATCTTTTTGGGAAAGTGAAGTTGAAAATATCATAACTTATGCTTGACATCTTTTTTCTTCCAACTAGTATGTTTAAGGTATTCTTAATGTTTGAGGCTAGGTGAGATAAGTTTCTTTGTCAAGATTGGAGTATGTTTTTTTTTTTTTTAAAGTTTTTATGTTCGGCATCATTATGCAACTTGACCTCTCAGCTAGGCTGACATCTCAAGTAACAACAATCATTTGTCATCTCATGAAAAAAGTATTATTAAAAAAAAGGAAAAAGAAAGAAAATACAAAAATATGGGAGGATTAGACCAAAACTCACATGTTAACAAAAACGATACATAGGTAGACTATACCTATTCATAAAGAATTCTAAGAACAAACTAGATGGAAGTCTATTATACCAATTAAATGATTCTCTATGAATGAACCCTAAATTAGCCAACTTATCAGCACATGCATTTCCCTCACGAAAAATATGAGTAACCCTAAACCTGATTGACCTACATAAATTAAGACAAGTATTCCATGGATTATGAAGCATCCACGAAACATTAGTCCTAGCAGTAAATGCAGCACAAAGCAAGACAAAATCACATTCAAGCCATCAAAAATATTAAATACTCCAACTTATTAATTTTATTTATTATCGATAGAAAGACATAAAAAAGTATGTGTATAATATCACATATGTATAAATTAAGATATTTATTGGAAATGATTTGGAGGTTAATATACTTGATTTTTTTAAGAATGGAAATATCTTTAAAATATTCTACCTTGATTTAAACTCTTTTTTTATAAGTATTGAAATATTTTTAAAATGTTCTAGATTAATTTCATTTATTCTTTCTTAATAAATTAAAGTTATATATAAATTAAAGTTGTGATTATTTCAAGAATTTAACACTACATATTAAGGGTTTTATATTATAAACTAATAAGAAATTGTTGTATATTTTTTTAGTTATGGTTAAAATTTAGTAAACAATTTATAATATATAATGTTTTGTGATTAGATATAACATATTTTGAAAAGTATTTGAAATGTTAAATTTCGAAGAATATATAAAAACTCACATTTTATTTTATTCTTATTACTACAATAAAAAGTGAACATCTCTTGCATTTATACTTAAGTAAAAGTTATTTTCATAATTACAATCTTGTGTAAATAAATTTTATTACTTTTTTCTAAAATTACTAAATATTAACCAAATATATTCATCAAAACTATATTTCTATGTAAACATATAAAAGGATCATAAGTCTACCATTATATTTATATATAGTATGGAATATACCTCAAACCATGTCAACTCTAGCATCATCTGAAAAGCTGCTCCAGAAACTATATTAAGTCGATCTGATTGTGCTATTTCTGCAACACAATGGAGTAAAGTGTTACCTTCATCATCAACAAATGTGAATAGGAATTCTTTGATTGGACCTAATTCGTGTATTAAATTGAAGATGTTGGCATGGCGATGAAAGGCAGCAACATGAATTATACTTCGACCCATTGTATTTAACTCCCATAATAAATCGGGATAAGTGCTCATAATCACAGATAGAAACTCAAAATTTCCCACTTCTGCAGCAAGAAATGTTATTTGTGAAGGTTCCCTTATTGCATTCATCATTTCAGAATCATCCAGGGTAAGAAATATATCCCACAACCGTTTTGTGAGTTTAAGGACTGGAGGGTCCTTCAGCTTCATGCCTAGCCACACAAATATATATAACTCTAATCACAAACACTTTCACGTGAAAAAATAACTTTAACAACACAGAAGTATCAATACATTACAATTAAACTCAAACAACAACATACTACTATGTGTATATGTGTATTATTAACCTTTATAAACTTTATCAGTTGAAATTGAAGGTTAATATAACATGCATGATTTTGAGTGTGGGTTTGAGAAAAGTTCAATGAAACAACAATAAATATTACTAGCACACTACATTCTATTAATGGATAATCAACAATTGAAAATAATAACATTCAATGTAATGATTTTCCTGATAGAAGTGATTATTATAAGCACTCACACTTGTTTAAGAGGTGTTTTGGATACTGTAGTAGACTTCTCGAACCAGAATTAGAAGGTTTTCGAGCCAAAACGTGTAAACCTGTCTCACCGTTTTCAGCTCGAGCAAAAGCTACCGAATCCTTCTTATTTAGCATGTCCAGAGCCAGTTCTGCAACAAGTACACATTATTTGAATTTCAAACTTTGATGACAGTAAAATTTATAGGAGGAATTTAGTTAACAGTACTTAGTGATATGTTTGTGGTTCACACTCATAAGCAAAGGAAGAATTCATACCTTTAAACAATAAAAAAATAGTCTTCTAAACTCACTAGTAAAATATTTGGAATTTATTCATTCTCAAAAACGCTTTCTGTGTTAAAAAATTGTTATTCCTGAACATGTTTGTGAGTATGTGTCTGCAAATACATTTCTGATTTCTAAAAGTTTGTCTCCTAATAGCACTTAAAGAAAACAGATGAAAAAGATGAGAAAACATCTCATAGCTATATTTGCCTTTTACTTTTTAACATACTTGTTTTAGAAACAATTTTATGAACTTCATAAATTTCAAATGAGAAATTGATTACTGAGTAGTATGACAAAATTGCTTTAGAAAATAATTTTTAAAACCAGAGAGAGTGAGAAGGAAATCAATCAAATCCTAGGATTTCTTTCTTTGTTTTAATCTTTCAAAGTCCACCAACTTTAAGATTTTCTAAAATGAAAAAGATATGTTTTACAGAGACACGCAATAAGCTTACCATATAATCCGGAGTTGACACAAATGAGGAACAATGTATTCCAATCATCATCGCAAAGTATTTCTTCAGTTTTATCAAACAGATACTCAGCCATTTCAGTTCTTCCTTGTAAAACAGCCAAGTGAAGAGGAGTGACACCTAGTCCACCCCTTATTGTTGGCAACAATTCATTTTTCCTGCGCATTATCTCAGCAATGTGCACGTTTCCTACTGCAGCTGCAAAGCAGAATGCAGTGTTTGCCTTATCATCTTGCAATTCTAAATGTTCCCGAGACATTTCTTTCACGAGTTCCTCCACAAAGCGTTCATGGTTTGCTCCCACTGCAACATGCAGCACTGTTGCCCATCCCTTTGTAATTGCAGTCTCCAACAGTGTGGAATCTTGATCCAATATTTTCTTGGCCTCTTTCCAGTCACCTTTTAGTGCTGCTTTGTGAAGGGGAACACATTGGGTGAGGTACTTCTCTCTGTTTTCTTCTGCAACATATCAATTGAAGTGTGTATTTTAAGGTCTAACATTTGATACAATTTTATCATATGATTTGTTTAGTTTTAATGCTACTAATGCAACAACTCAATGATTATAATTACTGATTTTTTTTTATCAACAAATAGAAGGAGACAAACAGATCTACCACTAAAAAACTCGTACAGCCCGTACAATTTCAAAAACTAACCCGTACAAAATCAAAATTAACCTGTACAAAATCAAATCTAACCCGTACAAACTCAAATAGACTCAAAATCAAACCCAATACAATCTCTTTGCACCCACAACAAGGGGCAAAAAGAACAACAGAAGCTTAGAACAACAAACAACCCAACCGAAGGAGTAACTCTTATAAAAGCTCACTTTATTGAAAACATACAAGTTCTAGGATCAATGCACCACTCAGGGTAAGTAAAACTAGCAGAAACAGTGATAGAAGTTACCCAATACCAAGTCTTTAATTGTGCCAAAGTGAACACTCCCGAAGAATCGATCACCCCTCCTTGGAATATATGTTTATTCATGTGCTTCCATAATTCACTAACTACAGCAATCCAAACACAATTCCAGACTACATTAACCTGGACAGGAGCATTTAACAAATTAAAATGCAAGGAGTGAGTTGTTGGGACAACATGGTCAACCGACGCAATCCCTAACCAGGCAATCCTGCAATAAAAAAACATGTGTTTTGTCGACTCCACAGCCATCCTGCAAAAACTACATAAATTGGTATCCACCAAAACCCCACGCCTCTCTAAGTTAGTTTTTGTGGCAATCGAATTAATCAACACCTTCCAAGCGATAATCTGTGCTGAGGGCAAAGCAGTAGTCTTCCAGAGGAGACAAACTCACTTTTTCCCTCCACAGGGCCTCTTAAAATAGCATAGGCAGATTTTACCGAGAAACCACTATCCTTACCAGCTTTCCAAACTCGACTATCTACAGAATTCATGATAGGGGGTCTTTCCATGCACTTCTTGTAACCGCTGGACTTCCTGGTATATTTCCCTATCAAACAGACCTCTCCTCCAAATTAACTTCCACTCCCATCTACCTTCTTTATTACCACACAAAGAGAACAATCTTGGGAATTTACTTTTCCGATCTTCATTGCCCACCCAAACATCTTTCCAAAACAAAATATCCTTCCCATCTCCCACTCTCCACTCGCAACAATTCTCAAAGGATTTACCCCAATCCTCCATCCCCCAAACCTCCTTGAAGTCTCTCCACCAACTGGAATCCTTAGCATTACTCCTTTGTTCTTGCAAATTTCTCCAGCCTCCGTATCTAGATTCAAGAATTTCTTTCCACAGACCTTCCTTCTCAGTCTCCAGACGCCAAATCCACTTTCCCAGCAGTGCCGCATTGAAAAGTCTTAAATTCAAAATTCCAAGACCACCAGCTTATCTAGGCTCACACACCTTTCTCCATGAGACCCAGGCTACTTTCCTTCCTTCATCTCCCCATCCCCACAAAAACCTTCTCTGTACCTTTTCAAACTCCTTTAACACAGCAACAGACAGTTTGTACATGAATAGATAAACAACGGAATGGCAGAAAGCACCAACTTAATAAAACACACTCTTCCTGCCAACGAGAGAAATCTGCCTTTCCATCTACCCAACCTACTCTTAACTCTTTCTAATACACCATCCCAAAACAAAACTCACTTGTGACTCCCCCAACAAGCATCCCCATATATTTGAAGGAAGTTTTCATCACTTCACAATTAAGGATTGCAGCATTCTGCTGAATCACAAGGATTGCAATTATAATTACTGATAGTATTATATTTTTTTTTTAATGTTCAATGATTACACTAAAATTATATTTATGACCTCAAACATGTATATTAATCAAACCCTACACATTAGGTTGATCCTAGTAGGTAACTATTGATAGTATTATTAGTTTTACGTAGATTAATCACCTTACAGATTAAAAATGTTTTATGACAGCTACCTTGAGTATAGTATGAGAAACATAAAGTGGATAGATTTCATGTTTAAGTTGTTAAAAGACTCACAACTTGTATATATACTCTTGGTAAGTAGAGAATATTTTATCTTTATTCAATTAGAACAGTACGATTTTTATAAGCTGTTGTACATCTATGCACACCTAAAAAATAACTAACTGCTAGACTAGTTCAACCTGCAAAATAGGGCTTTATTTAATTAAAAATACAAAAATAAGCTAACATAAGTGAACAATTAATGTTTCTATTAAGAGCTGTATCATGAAAGGAGAGAAAGGGCAATAGGATCAGTGTTAAGGAGAGAAAAGGCAATAATTGGATTAGTGTTGAGAAAGGGCATGTTAGGTTCTCTATGCTCCTCATGTACTGAACTGATCATAATATTTTCAGTGCTCCATATAGTATACCTTCTATGAAACTATGACATGTAACATACAGTTATCTTCTGCCTACATTAAAACTTATTTTAAGATGCCAAGATAAGAGGATACGTTCAACTCAACAGTAGTAACTTCTTCCAACATATCCGATAACAAATTATATAATAAGATCAATAAACTCTCGTTAGGATAAGTTAAATAACTTTGATATCATATTAAAAAATAAATTTTAAGTTTAACTCAGTTTTATAAAATAAGGTTTATAGTGAATTATAAAAAAGTCTTTATTTATGTGGGATTTTTAACACTTGTATAGAACTAAACATTGTTTCAGAGAGTCCGTAAGATTTGTAGCAGAAATTGTATACGATCACAAAAGTGAAGCAGATTTTGCAATGATTCAGCTTGTTCAAGCATGGAGAAAAAAATGCACATTTTATGAAAAGATAAGAAGGGACAGAAAGCTTACTAGTGGACACTAGATGGAGGAGAGGCCTCCTAAACTGAGCTGAAGCAACCCTTTGAAACAGTCTTGGGAAAGATGTTGAGTCTGATACGGCCATTTCTCTGCAAACAGAACATTCAAATTACAATAAAGTAACATTCTATATTTTCAGTAATGAGTTAAAAGCACTTCAGTATCCATGGCCTCACAATCTTCCATTTTTATCATCTATTGGAGTAATGTGAAACTACTTCTTAAAGGTTACCTAAAACACAGAAAAAAATGTTTTGGTGTTGACTCTTGAGTGCGTGCGTATAGAAAAAAGTCCAACTATTAGGGCGCATAGAAAAAAAAAGTCCAACTACTACACAAAATTCCAACTTAAACTTTGATTGAGATATAAGAATGTGACTAACAAAAAATATACTTCACACCATTAAAAAATACCCATTTTAATAATATAATAACATATTACTATTTTAAATTAAAAATAAAAAATATAATTAAAATATTAACATATTGATTATCAAAGTGGTTGCTTTTATTATCTATAACTAACTAACTAGTATATATTTGTACTTTATGGTTACATTATAGAAAAACTTAAATAGATAAATACAAATAAAATTATAAAACAAAAAAGACATATGTACACAAATATGCCCATAAAGATGACAACTTGTTTTGGACTATAAAGCCCACCAAACCTAAGTTGGGATTCTAAGGCCCAAATTACTAGGAGGAAGCAGACTTCATTCATTACCATAGCAAAAAAAATTATTTTAATTTTTGTAAAAATTAATAAGATAAAAAATAACTTTAAAACCTAATAAGTTATTTACTAAAAGAGGTTGGAGACAGGTGGGTCCTGGGAGATGTTATTATATGATAATATATTGATATACTTACACAGTCATTTGAAAATGGAAAGCTTTTACTGTCTGTGTTTAATGTTCTTCTGCGAGCCACACGTTTCTGCACAGCTACTCCCCCATAATCTTCTCCCTCTGCAAATATAAACCCAATTTAATCACTTTCCCTAATTTGTAACAATCGTTATTCAAAAACTGTTTCTAACTGAAGAAAAGATCCCCCATAACTTAATTTGGAACATTATTTAAGAAAAAAAACTTAAAATCCCAGAAGAGAGTAAACAAGGTTCAAATTTTACATATAATGTCCTGTCTTCAAAATTGCAGAACCAGCTGAGTCAAATCCAAAAAATACTGTGTAGAAAACAGTTGCAAAAGGAAGCAAAATTGAGAGAAGGAAGATCTTGAGCATATGTTTGAACAACGTAGAAAAACATTAGATGTCTATAAAAACATATATGGTTCATTCAAATCCAAGAAATAGAAGGAAGAGGGTAACAAGATTTGATTACCTGAATTAGAAATGTTGAGAAAAAATGATTTCCTTGTCCTCTTAGCTCTGAAGAGTGACTGGTTTTGGTTCCAGAATGCCAAGTTCTTCTGCAGAGAGAGGTTTGAGTTTTGGTTGGTCAAGAATAGTCCAAGTGATTGGTGAGTGAAAAATTTGGTTACTTTTGAGGCTGTTGGGTAAGTGAAGTCAATGATAAATAAATAAATTATGCAAGATGGTGGTTGGTCATGGCAATCACAAAGCAAGAAATTAAAATAAGGAAAAGAAAGTTGCATGGTGCCAGTCACTACAAAAGTTATCTAGAAATTTTTATTGTTTTTATTTATAGATTAATGTTTATTTTATAAGGGATAATTTTACTGTATTTATATAAAATTATTACTATTAATAATAAGTTAAAAAGTATATATTTGACAAAATACTTGTTTAAGATTTGAAATAGAAACTAAATAAACTAAAATATATAACTTCATATAATTCAGGCTTTCAATAACTAGAAGATATTATTTTTCAATAAAAATTACATTTTTCTTTCAGTCATTTATTTATCATAGGTATATAGTAAATATAGACATCAAAAAGGTAATATTCATAATTATAAAACTTTAATTTTAATTAAAGTCGTTACTTTCAGAAAAACTGTACTTCAATTTAATTGTTATATAAAAGCATAATTTTATTATTCAAACATAGATAACTGAATTATATTTGACATTGAGTATATTTTTATTATATTTTTTCTTGTATATCATACATTTTGAAAATATGTTTTATCAAATAACAAATGATAATGAAAAAGCCATCTACTTTAATTGTACAAAAGAAAAATTCTATAAATTGTTTACTTGCATGAATTTGTTTATAAGGATTAAAAACCGTACCTACAAAAACCTAAAACCTCCAAATTAATTCTCTTTAAAAAGATAATTAACCATTTAAAATACTATCAACCAATCGTTTAATTAATTAAATTATATAAAATGAAAATATACAAAAAAAAAATATGAATGAAGAAGAATTATGAATTTTAGTATTTGAAAAATTAGAAGCACACATAAATAAAAGAGTAAAATTGCAGGTAAAAGTTAAAATGATACAAATGCTGTAATTTAACTGAAATATGATATAGATGCATGTAATATGTACATTAGCAAAGTCGGAATTTACTTTAAAATTTAATGTAGATACCTTGAGTGGAATAAAAGAAAAGTATGTAAGATTAGAAAAAAAGAAAAAGAAAAAAAGAGTGATATTCTTAGATGACCAAACAAGCAATCATGGAGGATACTTATTTTTAATATATTACGTTGTGAAAAATCAATTAAAATGAAGACACTTGCTCATGAAAATATTCTTTTAGAATTTAAAATAATTAGTAAAATAGTAAATGAATAATAGTACCAGCACTCAGCTGTGGATTCAAACATCACTCAACATGTTCTACCAAATTTCTTTACTAATTACTTATACCTTTAGTTTGGACAAGAAAGTTGGTCATTTTAAAATGTTTTAAATCTATTTTATTTTAAATTATTTAACATTTTAAATGTATTATTTAAATAATATCTTTCGAAGCCCACGATGGTGCTTTCCCTGGAAAAGCAAAAGCACGTGCAATTTTTATATCAATTTAGAAAAATGATTATTTGACACTCATGGTTACATGATACACCTCACTAAATATTAATATTTGAATTATTTTTAATTTTTTAATTTTAAAAATTATTTTAACATTTTGTCTAAATTTTCATTAAAAATATTTTTATTATAAATTTAATATTTTATTGTGGGTGTAAAGTGGAGTAAGATGTTAAAATATCATTACCATTTTGATAATAGTATATAAAGGGTGTGCAAATGTTTAGGGGTGATATGATAGCGGGTAACCTGATAAACCCAACAAATACTCGCTAGGATAGATTTGAAATAGCTTGATACCATCAGAAGAAGTGGTCTTTAAGCTTAACTCAACCCCATAAAACTAATTGGTTCATGAAGTTGAGGTTTGCACCCACTTATATACAATGAAAAGCTCTAATCTCTAGTCAACGTGGGATAAAAAAAAAAACAGTTCATGAGAAACAACTCATTTCAAGCAAAGTCAAATCCAAGTGTTCTGCTTTGTCTGCTATTTAGTGGTCAATACACATTTTCTTCATCAATTTGTCTTACTAGACTCTGGTTCTTGGGAGTGTTTAATGATATCTTTAATTCTTATAGATTTTTAATTTTGTAGCCTTTGAATTCAAGCATTAAGAGGAGATATTTCTTTTGCTTTATTGCAGCTAAGATTTCAATGCGAGTTTCAACCGTCCATTTCCCTCATCCTAAAGAACCTCAATTCAACCAACGTAAGACATGCACATCGAAATTCTTCTGGAATCACAGGGGCAGCTTAATGGTGAACCTGCAGTTTCATCAAAAGATAGCAGTCAGAAAAGCTCTTTGTCTGAAGTTACTGAGCCATCAAATATTTTTTAAAAAAAAACACTAGTCTAGATCCAACTCTAAATTTAACTTGTCTGAGGTTTCACATGGTCACAGCACTGCTCTTAGCTCTGTTCCCCAGACAATTCTCATATAGGAAACCCTGCTGGCACTGGACTGAGAATGAAATTATGATGAAATTCTATTATTTTTTACAAAAGAAGAAAAAATGAGAGAAAACATATGAGAAGGGGTTAAGGAATAAGAAATGGGGCTATAAAAAATTAGGATTCAAGAATAACGAAGATAGCGTATGTAAAATTAGTTTCATAAGGTTAAGGCATAATGAAGGTAGATATAGAATATAAAAACTTAGAGTCTTTCATTGTATATAAATGGGTGCAAACCTCACCCTATGAGTCAGTTTTATGGGGTTGAGTTAGACTTAAAGTCCACTTTGTAATATGGTATCAGAGTCATTTCGATCCTATCCTAGCGAGTATTTGTTGGGTTTATCAGGCCACCACCCATAATATGTTAATCCACGCACGAGCTGTTGTCACTCTCGGCATGAAGGTGATGGAAAGAAGCAATTTACCACATTTTGATCAAATAAACCTCAATCTAAATTTTACAAAGTTCAAGTACGAAGCAATAACAGGTCAGAAGGCCCTTTAGGAAATTCTTCTGGCTAATCATGTCAGTCTTTATTTACATTATCACCACCACTACTATACTATTATTACGGGCGTTCATGGATTGGATTTTTTAAAATCCAAATCCAAATAAATGGATTGGATTTAAAATCCATATCCATTTTAATTAGATTAAATTTATTTGGATTTTTTTAAAATCCATTTAAAGTGGATTAAATCTAAATTAAATTTACTTTATTAATTAGATTAAATCTACTTTGTCAATTACATTAAATCCATTTTCATATGGACACAGACTAACTTGGCTCGAACTGGACCTAAGCCTACTCAACCTGGACGCGGACCAACTCGGTTCGACATCGGCCCGAGCTCGGACGACTCGACATTGGTTCAGGCCCGTTCGGTTCGACATCGGCTCGGGCCCGAACGACTCGACATCGGCCCGAGCCGGAACAACTCGTCATTGGCCCGAGCCCGCTCGTCTCAACATCAACCCGAGCCCGCTCGACTCAACATCGACCCGAACGAATCTGTTAGAATATATGACCTTAAACAAGAGGGGGTGAATTGTTTATAAGAGATTTACAAAAACTTTTGAATGTTAAATGAAATTTTGTGAAGAAAACCAAAAGGGGAATCAAGTTAGCCAAGAACACAAACTGTTTTAAAGCAAAACACGGGAAAAACAACCGGTTGTTTCTTCGAATCAATCGGTTGTTTATACCATTTAAAACTTGAACAACTTAAAAACATAATTTAAAGGAGTTCAGAGAAAGAGAAATGCACACAAACAATTTATATTGTTTCACTCTTACAACAAGAGCTAGGTCCAATTCCCAGAAACCACTATGTAATCCACTAAGAAATCAAACCAGATTACAAACACCACACACCAAAGTAGTGACCTTGAACCCCTCAAAAAACACACTACCTTTGGCAAATCACACCAAGAGTATTGATCTTGAACACCTCAAGAACACACAACACTCCTTGGCAATACAACAACAAAAATACAGAAGATTGAGAAAGGATTACACCTGATCAAAGTACAATTTGAAAAGAATATAGTTGCAATCATATTCCACTCTCACTTAAAAATCCAAAGCTTGATGTGAATCTTGAAAACTTGAGATCAAAACTGTCAAACTGAATTTCTCAAAACTGTTTCTTACTTTTTAGAAACATATAACAAACTAGTTATATTTTCCAAAGATTGGTCAAAACATTTAATGAAGGAGCGTATTCAGTTAGAAATCATTTAAGACAAATTCACCATTCAAAACAAAATTCTGTTAGAATTTTCAAAGAAACAATCGGTTGAAATCACGAAACCACCCATTGATTTGGTTTGCCAGTTAAGTCAACCAAGTCAAACAACTTTCAACCTTTTTCAAAACATCTAAGAACAAAACAACCGGTTGATTCGATAAAACAACCGATTGATTCGATAAAACAACAGGCTGTTTTTCACTTAGTTAAAAAAACATTTAATTTCAAAAAGGTTTTAATTCACATCATTTTTAGATTCAATAAAAGAGTGGATCACACTTTAATCTACCCAGATCCCACCCACACACAGCAACAACACCAGCCTTTCATCAAACACCTTGGATTTGGATTCTTCAAAGCTCTTAATCACTCTTGATCAACAGAATCGACATTAGCCTGGGCTCGGACGACTCGACATGGGCTTGGGCCTGCTCAACTCGACATCGGCTCAGGCCCGCTCGGCTCAATATCGGCCTTGGCCCGCTCGGCTCGACATCAACCCTCACCCAATCGTCTGGATATCGGCCCGAGCTCGCTCGACTCAATATCGAACCCGAAAGACTCATCTCGACATGGGCCTGGACCGGCCAACTAGACATTGGCATGGGCCAACTCGGCTCGATATCGGTCCCGGCCGACTCGGGTCAACTCAATATCGACCACTTAGCTCGACTTGGCCCAAGGTTGACTCTGCTCGACTTTGGCCCAAAATGACTTGGTTCGACTTTGGCCCATACCGACTCGATTCGACTTGGGCCCAGACTCAGCTCGACGTGGACTTGGGCTGACTTTGCTCAACCTGAGCCCAAATTGTCTTGACTTAACCTGAATCGAGCTAAGTCAAAATCCAACCCAAAATGCAATTTGGATAATCCAAAAATGTATCTAATTTGTATCTAATCCATATCCAATTAAATGGATTGGATTTAAAATCCAAAAATATGAATTTGGATTTGAGATATGAATTTGAATAATTATATATTGGATTTTGTAATTTGAATTTTTTTTTCCAACCTTATCTATTATCTCATGTTTTATCACGTTTTATCACGATCTTCTGAGATTGATGTTGTAGGTCCTTGTCTATCATTGTCTTGGGACCCACCCACTCTCATCTTAGTCATAAGTTCGTCCACAACATCAAAAAAATGTCTAATTTTGTTGCATAATGTGGTTTGGTTTTATTTAAGCGCACACACACACACACACATATATATATATATTTATAAAATTCAGATTAACATTATTAGTATGTACTAAATTTTACTTTAACTTGATCTTTTTCTTAGAAAATAATTAAATTTACTATAAATGATCAGACCAAATTTCATAACCATGGTCTTCGAAAATTCGTTCACAACTATTGTTTTTAGAAACTTCTTTCACAACTAAAGTTCTTCGAAATTTCGTCAAGCTTTGTGACAGCTGCTTCTCCTTCGAAGCCCACAATGGTGCTTTCACTGGAAAAGCAAAAGCACATGCAATTTTTATATCAATTAGATAAGATAACAACACCCACCAATGAGTGGTTCAACTTCTATACCACACTTTCAAAAACAGTTTAGAATTAAATATGTTCAGAACGGTCAAATAAAGTTGCTGTTTGATGGATATCTTTTTCGTTTTTTACTCTTCAAAAATCCCTTAAATCAATAGTATAAAGTGTGTTTGTAAGGTAACAGTACAGTGACACTACAATGTTGTGCCACCACCATCCGACATTAGAGATGCAGCAGCTGCAGCAGCAGTAGGTACAACACCGGTTGAAATGCCTGGTTTGGACAGGTGGAGAAGCCTGCGAAATTCACACCAAAGAGTTACATATATCTATAATGATCTATGTGAAGGAAGCTAATAAATATAAATGCATGGTATTTTTCTGCAGATTCAAAAGGTTGCAAAACCACTTAAATTGATAACCGTTAACTAATTCTAATATGATGGTGAGTAAAAAGATTTGCAATTGGTATAGAAAATTGAGAAAAGAGATTCTTACGGTGCAAGGTATTCACAAAAAGATGACACAGCAGCAGCAACTTCAGTGTAGGTTTCAGCAGCTGCAGGTGCTGTTACTTCGACCATTTGTATACCAGGTGTAACTGGCACCGCCTCGTCAGTTGCATGCAACTTCAGCATTTTATTGATTGATGAAACTGTTACAGTGATTTGTGCAACCCTGTAGAAATTGAAGGAAAATCCCACCCTCAGAAGCTCATGATCTAACTTGTACCCCAGCGTATAAAACAAACGAAGAACATTCTTGCTTGTTTTGCTTTCCACCATTGACCTAACCAGAACAGAAATTTGCTCTGCACCTGCACCCCTCATTGCACCACCTACATGTCTAACAGTCCTGAACCCATCAAGCAATCACATATTAAATGGGTATTTGATTATGAAAAAAAAAATTCAAACAAAGTTTTGAAAGTAAAGATGCATGGTTTACCACGAAGGTTCAGCTTGCTCTAGGTCACACAGGAGTCGAACCTCTGAGGTTACACTGCCTAGAAACAAAGCCAATTAAATCATGATTAATTGGAAAAAGATCGAAATATAATATACTAAAGAACTGGATATATGCACAAAATAATTCAAAATTACACAAAAATGTAGAGGGAATAATAAAAAAATCTGAAGATATTTCATCTCTATTCATGAATACAATACAGAGTAAAACAACACCTCACCTTGGATAAGCATAAATTTCTTCAAAGAACAGGGAGTAAAACAACACCATGAAATGTAAAACTGAAGCCAGTACAAAAGAGCATCATGGGTAAAAAAGGGGGCATGAAGCATGCCATTTAGATGGTAGTCCAGTGCAAATGCTTAAGGGTGCACTTGATGCACACTAAAAAACAGTTCATGAGAAACAACTCAGTTGAAGCAAAGTCAAATCCAAGTGTTCTGCTTTGTCTGCTATTTAGTGGTCAATAAACATAAGCAGTTCCAGAAACGGAGTAAGAGTCCATGCTTGGTACAAGCTTGATTAGGCTTGATGATTGTTCTCCATAATGAGGTTTAGCCAAATTGAGGGCTTCTTTTAAAATATTTTTGGAAATTTGTACCATCTAGTTCTTCATTTTTTAGCAAATCAAAAGCATTCTAAATGAAATTGTTACTACATATACTGAAACAAACATTTAATAGAGACTACACATTATGCGGTTGTACAGACAACACTAAACAAAAATATAAAGTCGTTCAATTTTATAATGGCCAGCAGCTAATCATATATGATATTCCAGATTATTCATTGCAGGCTTTCAAACAATTCTGGGCATTTCTTCATAATTTGAAGTAATTTTCCAAAATTGCATTTGGGCAAGGCTTAGGAGGGAGTAAATTGGGTAGGGTTCTGGGCAGAAGTGCCCTCTTTCTGTTTTGGTGGAGCTGGGTGAAGGATGGTGCTTTTCTGTTGCTGTTATGAAATAGAATTGTCTCTCTATTTGTCAGTACTATTCATCTCATATGCACGCTCAGCTTCTCAGGGGCTTTCCTTCTTCTCAGTACTGTTTATATCATATGAACTTTTAGCTTCTCAGGGGCTTGCTTCTTAGACATATAGCAATTGAAAGCTTTCTTGTAAGGACATACATTTCCATCTCTTCTAATGCAAGTTATTTCGTGCTAGTTTTCCCAGAATATGCTTTCCCACTTAGTAATAAAAATACATTCATAACAACAATAGAAAATGAAAATGTTGTTAGCCAAAAATTATCAAATTATTGAAATAAAACACTCACCCAGATGTGGACCACTCTTGAGACATATTTCATGTATCCTCAAGCGTTCTCTCTGAACACCACATAGTCCTTGAAGAAGAATCTCTAGGGCCTCAACATGCTGCGAAGGATAATAAATATTAAAAGTCAAGGTTGTCTTACACAGCCTTTCCAGATGAAAGTTTCCTTCTGAAAAAAATGTAATACTAACAGAACATATCTAGATTATCTAAAAGAAGAATTATGGATATAGACCAAAAGAATGTTTACATTATTATTTCTGTTCAAGAAATAGTGTGATTCCACAGCCTTCCATCAAATAATGAGTGCAAAAGTGTGTGCATGTTTGACACTTAATCACTTGTTTTTCCCAAGTTGTCTGAGGAAACTGACACAAACAAGTGATTATTTCTTCCAATTAAGATAAACAAAAACACATACAATTAGAATGGTTTCCATGAGACAACCGGTCTTTCATGTGTAGATTCTAATAAATAATAATAATAATAATAAAGTAGGATAATATATCATCAAGCATACCCAAGCTATTAGACAATCGTTACTGTCTAAAACAACATTAGCTTCACACCAAGGGGATCGAGTTATTCCAGAGAAAGCCCAAACGAGTAACAAACAAACAATGAATCATTCACAGGAAAAAATAGATTTGTGCAACAAGGAGAAAGATAATGACGATACCAGGTGTCAACATATAATTTTAAACAGATATCAGAATTTTTTTTAATATTTTAGTAGAAGTGAAAATGATCAGTTTGGGATTCTAATATTTGAAAACTGTGAGGACAATCGCCTATTTATGTATGTTAGCTTTTATTCTCATATAATAAGCTTATTATAATCAATTATTAGAGTGATATTTGAATTACTGATATGTTTTCTTTTTGGTCAACAAAGAATTAAATTAATATAAAAGGGGATACTTCGGGGGTATCCCAACCCACATACAAATAACAAGAGGCCCTCACCACCTATGGGCTTAGGCTTCTTATACATACCTTCCACACTTTCACCTAAACAAATGCAGCACAAAACTTACCAAGACAACACCAGAAACTGCCCAAACAGCTGTGTAGTCTTGACAAAACTGCAACCTACTATAGATGCATTTTAACCGTAAAACAGAACTCAAAAACCACCAACATTGACACGGACTGACAGAGCAAAACTGAGGTGCTGCAAAGAGTGTAGCACTCCACACACTTGGCACATTTGGCAGATGTAGATGCTGGAGAATTCCACAGCAGATACACACTACAGAAAAACTGGCGCATCACACCTAGCAGAGCCAATGAACAGCTCCTTCACCTGCATAATTTTGAAGTTTGCCCTTCTTTGCATCTTGACATTGACTCATAGTGTATTAGCATAGCCTACTCCGTTGCTAGTGCTGTAATTCCACCTTTTCTTATTTGCTGTCTAAACCAGAGTTTTCCTTTAACCACTCCTTCTGCCTTTTTGCTTCCTTCATATACCACCTCAAGTTGAACTAAATTTAACTGGGGAATCTTTTGGGACTTCTGCAGCATTTGCATTGAATACGTTGGCTTCCAAGTCTTCAAGATTAGGCCCCCCATAAAGAGACATTGATCTTCCGCTGCCACTGAACAAAGCTATATAAATACTACACTGTCTACATAGGAGATTCCGAATTCCTACACCTCATTTTCTTCTTCCTTCTTCTACCTGCACCACAAACCACAGAATCCTTCCCCCTCCCTGACTTCACTTGCTGCAATACCTGCCTCCACAAGGTTGGCCAATGCTTACTGCATTATTGTAGTGTTTGTTCTTCCATGCTTACATGAAAACACACCATACCCACAAATACTGGTCTGAACTTGGTCTATGCTGCAACTTCATCTTTCTAACTCCAAAACTCCACACCTGTAGCACCCTTGGAGAGACTGTGGCACCAGTTGCATTTTGGAGACTGGCAGTGGTATGTTACAATTTCCATGAGCATCCTTAAGACGCACACTCATGGACCATCACCAGCACCTATCAAATGTGAAGGTCAAACTAGCAAACCATACCTAGCAGAATCAGAAAGCAGATCCTGCACCTGTAACCCCCACAACCAAATCTGATTTTCTGCCACAGGTGAAAATAGCTGCTGGCAAGCTCATGGCAGAAGACATAAGCGTGTCTGCATAGAAGAAAGGAGGGCATACTGCATCCTCACCACATCATAGGTGAGTTCTTTCAACATCAGTTATGATTTCCTCCAGAGATCATCTTGTATTGGTGGTGAAGCTGTAACCAAACAGAAGGCACAGAGCAGATAACACCTCTTCCAGGGGATATGATCTGTTTTCTCTTGGCCCTCATGGCAGAGACAGTGCTGCTGGAACATGTCTCAGCCCTTTGGTCATAGAGGTAGTTATTTGGAGCACTAATTGAACCACTGCAGGGGTCCTAACAGAACAGTTTTCTGGTTCATACAGAAAACCCCTGCCTTGATGCTCCCACACTCCTCAACACACATTGTCTTTACCATAACCTCCTTTCTCTACCCTTATTAAATTATCTATAGCTTCTAATGCCTAAAAGGGGGTTCAGGACCCAGTCCACAAAGGAGTAGTTATATGAGGGTATCCTATGTTTCATCCATAACCAGAATTTGAGTTGTGCCTTCTGGAAAATCTCCTCCACATCAACTACTCCTTGTTTGAAAACAACATTGTTACTTTGTTTCCAAATACTCCTCAATATAGCTGCCCAAAGACCTTTCCGAACCAAGTTTTGTTTGCTACTAACCTATACCAGATGAAAACTCTCAAAGTGGCACTTCAAGTCATTGTGCTGGACAAACAGGGTACCAATCCATCTGAAGCACATTGACCAAACACTCTGTGCATATTTGCATTCTAAAAACAGATGTTGGCTTGACTGTTCCATGGCTTGACACATTCCACAAATTGTTGGGTTTACCGTCACCCCTCTCCTACTCAAGCTCATTCTTGTTGGGATTCTATCCAACAGAACCCTCCAAGTCATAGTCACCACATTGGGTAGCGTTTTAATCTTCCACAGACATGTGAATAAGTCATTATGTGGACCTCTGGCGTGATCAGCTAACACTCCATACGCTGATTTTACCAAGAACAACCCTGAATCATCACTACCCCATACCTGGATATCCTTCACCTCCCTATTCAAATTGGCCCTATATATGTACCTAAATAATTCTTCCTCCAACAATGGACTCCCACTCGAACCTCTCTCGCCTCCACCTTAGACTCCATCGCCAGAATGATTCTTCCCACACACCTACCTCTCCCACCTTTTGCCCCTGATTTATTGACAAGGAGTATAACCTAGGAAACACTGTTTTGAGGTTAAGGTTGCCGACCCACCCATCCTCCCAGAATCTGCCTTTATCTCCTGCTCCTATTTTCCAATGTAATGCCTCCCAAAACCACCCTACACCTCCTTCCTCACAGCATACCTTAAATAAGCCTCTCCACCACTAGGATTGAAATTTACTATGTATATGAATATGGTAGTTACCTAGATCCGAGACATATTTTGAAAGCAACAGTACTTTCCATTTCCCTTTCTCTTCAGTCAAGAGACGCCATTTCCATTTAGCCAATAGAGTAGTATTAAACTTTCGAATATCTTTAAATCCCAACCCACCCTCCTCTACTGATATGATATAATCAAATACTTTCGCTCATGGCAAGTAAATGTTAAAATGTAATACTTTTATTGAAAATTGATTCTATAGAGCTTGGAACAGGTCATTATTTGCATATCACTTTGACATATTCAGATAATTGAACAATTGGTACTATATGTCAAATTCTCAAAGCCCATATGAAAGCTTAAAAGAAGTTTCAAATTTTAAATAATTATCCCTTTATCAACCAAACATGATAGAAATGCATAGCTACATACGTGCAAAAGGTAACTAAGCTTTAGTGAATATTTTTTTTAAAAAAATGGGTAACAGTAAAGATACAAGTAGAATTTTGCAGTTAACCTTTAACTCATGTCTTAAATCATCTAGAAGTGAGTTAAGGATACACAATGAATTTGCATAACTTTTCACAACGAATTTCACATTCACGGAAACACACAAGAACTCTCAGGGACTACTTAAGCACGCAGATAATGTTGGCTTTAACCATATGAAATTGACTCTTTTGACTGATAAAATCATTCTTGTGATTATTTAGTAACTAAATTTGTTTCTTCTGTGCACTTAACTTTTTCCTTTGCATTTTTTTTTTGAGAAAGGAACCATTAAGGTGGCTACTCAATCCTTTTCTTTACTGCCTGGTGCCTAGGGCATTCGGGTTAATTTATCATTAAGCTACCTTCCATGGCCAGCAATCACTATCAGCATTCTAAAAGTGGAGATTATGTCATTAATATGAAACAAGATTAACAATAATAACCCACATCAAGAGACCATGGCTAACCCAGATAAATTCAATTCCCCAATTCTTCAACGAAAAAGCCGGTTCCAATTAACAATTCAAATAAAACATAAACTCACCTGTGTCTCTATAATTCCCTGAACCACACATTCCATATTCAATAAGCTCACCTGTATTATTAAACAAGAGATATACGTATTATTTACGCAATCTAACACTTGCGATAAATCCATCCAACATTTATACAAACAAAACAGAGATGAAGGCTCTTGCTCCAGCTTTCACCATCATAAATATTAACTTCACCCAAATAGAGTGCAGAAGCACTTTTAACAGAATATGCTACAGATATTCAAGAAATCGTAATTCATAGTTACAGAAATGAATGACCTAACATATTGTCCGCGTTATTCCAGTATATAAGCAAAAGGAAAAAGAAAACACCACATACACAGAGAAGTCTTTTGTACACTCACAAGTATCTATTTTGCAAAATTTTGATTTTACTAGAACACTGTAATAACGAAGAGTGAAGAATGAAAGGAATGCAGTGAAAACCTAAAACTGAAATCATAAAAACTTTGAAACTAGAAGCATTCTGATTCTGTGATGCACATAAAGAAACAAATGGAGAATGAGAAGTTAATTGACCTGTTTAGTTTATACTGAGATGAAAACGAAGAAATCTATGTCCTCTTAGGTATCATCAATTGGCAAAACAATGATCGAGGTTCTTCAATCTTCAGAAATAACAATGTCTGATTTTACAAGCAAAAGGGGAAAATCAGAAGAAAGCGAAGGAAAGAAATGAAGAATCATTTCACTCTATGAACAACGACCTTAAGAATTTCTTCAAAAGTATGATACGGCGGTCGTCATGCTACTAGAGTAGAACATAGACTTCTAGAATTACCCTTTTTTATAAAAGTTATGTTTTTCCTATGGGATAAATTCAATTTTATTTCTTCAAATTTTCAAAAAATAAATTAGTTTTTACAATTTTAAAATATATTTAGTTTCTAAGTATCCATTTTTAAAATTTTAAGAAATATTTTTTCAGAAATATTTTTTCTTAGATTATCAATTTAAACTATTAAAGTAGTATTGTTATTATTATCATTCTAAATTTGAGTTTTACTTTGAATTTTAAAGATAAAAATCAAATTTAGCCTAAATTTAAAAAAAGGAAAATCAGAATTAAATGTTATGGTCACCTTTCTTAAAACAATTCAAACTATATTGATGAATTTTCAAATTGTGTAATAATAACATTTTTTTTATGAGGTATTGCGAAGTAATAACTAAATATATATATATATATATATATATATATATAATTAGTTAATAATAACTAGAAACATGCACGTGAATCCAAAATCCATAATTTTACTTTGTCATAAATATGATTTTAAATATTTATACATGATCATTTTATTTTTTACAATTTTTATTATTTTTTTATCTTTGAAGTTTTTTGTCTTGTTTATTTTTTATCTTTCATTATTTTTATTAAGTAATCATTATTTTTTACTAAAAAATATCATTTAAAAAAGGTAACTACATATATTGTTTATTTTATATTACATAATAAGTATATGCATATAAAATTCAATACATAAAGAATATGATTGGTATTAAAATATATTTAATATATTATGAACATAATTTCTTTTTAAATTATGTAAGGATAAAAGAAATAAAATATCATTTTTTTTATATTTTATACAAATGAATATATTATAATAAACAAATTTAAATATATAAAACATATTTAATAAATTTACTGTTTTTTTTATTTTTTATATATTAAAAACATAAATTATACAATAATAATTTAAAATTATATTCCTTAAATAAAAAATAAACTATTAAAAAAATTATAAGCGTATAAGTAAATTATATATTTTTTTAGAATAGTACATTGTTAAATAAAAATTGTTGAGTGAAGAATGAAACTATAAAAAATGCAAAATACATTTTATAATTATAAATTATAAAAAAATTATAAGTAATTATCTTATTCATATAAAAGAAAAATTATTATTTAATTGAATTACACACTTAAAAATATATAATCAACATGATTTAAAACATTTTATCATCTTAACTAATATTTTCTTTTTTAGGGTTAAATTAACTCTAATTAGCCTATTTTAGCTCTATGTTTGAACTGAAGAATACTACGGAAAACAAATTGGTTGATATACAATTATAGGAGTTTAGTTGATGCTTTACTCATGAGAAAACATTATCTCTCAAAATCATTTTTGTGAAACAATCATAAAACAATAAAAATTGATCAGTATAAGATTAACAATAAGTATTTACTTTTTGGTAATGTGATTTACTGAATTGATCAGTATATGATTTTAGAGTCAAGTTGATGTTTCACTTGAAACAAAAAATAAACTTGATGTCATACAACTATTTTTATAAAATATTGAAAACAATAAAACTATGATTAAGTCTATGAAATAAAATGGTTCGTTTAGTTAGTAAATATATGAAGAAACTGATCAAAATCCATATATGAAAAGCTTGGTTACAATTTGACAAGTATTATGCTTTTGCATATTCCTTTAGCCTGTTTATTTCTCTGAATGCACTGCACCATCGTTTACTTAACTACACCATGTGTTTTAGTTGATTTTCATTGTAAAATACTTGGATATATAAGAACTCATCTTCAAAACTTGAGAAACTGTACTTGTAGAGCAAGCATCACAAGTGGAATAATAACCAGAAATGGATGATAAGAAGAAAAGCAAGTGTAGCAATAACTTATTCTTTCATTGTAATTTGCGAGAATAACTTACAGTACTAAAACATCAGTAAAGAACGTGCTTATTTGGCCGAAATATAGACCTAGAGAAATAGGCTGAGTAAACAATGTCTGACCATAAGGGAAACAGAAGAAATGTGAACAATGTGATTGGTGCAAGTGCAAGTACAGAAATGAAGATTGACACCCATTTTAGGCCATGGGAATATGTTATGAAGAAGGCACTGCTAAATGCCACCATCATGCCTGCTATGGAGATAAACAGTGTTAGCAGTCCACATATAAGCTTCATTGGCAGTGACATGAAGAAGTCATCCTCTGCATAACGTGCTATGGTAAGCATTGACAAGAAAATAAGAATTGAGATTGAAGATGAGATTAGTGAAGTTGCATCTGAGATTGCAAATATTATGAAGATGATAGCATTGCAGTTGGGGTTTCCACTTTTATCATCATCACCACGTGGAATGCTGAATGCTGCAGTGAACACTACTGTAGCAATAAGTGTTGAAACTATCATGCAAGATTTTGCCGTGCTCTTCATCCAAGATTCTGCTTTTGTCAGTAACTCTGCATGCTCTTCAGTGAAAAGTTCACGAGGAGTTTTACCATTGGAATTTCTCTTCTCTATGAGACAAGGTGGCATGACCTTCTTCACCTCCTGTAACATCAAACCAATGTGATGTTCTACTATAAGATGAAGCATAGAATTAGAAAATAGAGACAAAAATATATAAATCAGTATCATAGATACGTCTAGAGACAAGAAACAGATTGTACCATGAATTATGACGTACATTTCATCCATGAAATTCCAGTGTTGGAAATTTGTTCATATAATTTTGGTGTTTGTTTGGAGTAAAGTTTACAAACTTAAATTTGAATGAACTTCATTTGGAAACAAAAATGTAGAATACATGCAGAGGAAATAAACAGAAGCTTGGGCAACATGCGTGGGCTTTAGGAAGAGATACCTCGTACCACCGTAACTCGTGCATCATCTGAAAAGCTGCTCCAGACACCAAGTTAAGTTGATTTGGTGGTGCTAATTTTGCAGCACAATGCAGTAAGTTGTTTTGATCTGCATCCTCGTATGTTACAACAAAATTCCTGATAGATCTTATTTCATGTATGAGATTAAATATGGCTGCATGGCGATGCAAAACAGCAATGTGAATAATGCTTCGATTTTGGGCATCAACTTCCCATGTGAGATCTGGGTAAGATGTAATCAACTCAGCTAAAATCTCAAAATTTCCTCCTTCAGCGGCAATGAATATTACATGAGACGGCTCGCTTATGACTCTTATCATTTGCATCCCTGCGCAATCAAGAGAAAGAAGGGCATTCCAAAGACACCTTACAAGTTGGAGAGCCAAACTTGGATTCTTACCTATTACAAATAATTTCACATGTTGGTTATATTATGATAAACTAATGACCATGAAATCAATAATCTCATAGTAGCTAATAGCTATACCTAGAATATGAAGAAATATACTATCTCTCCCCTTATACGTTCTAATGAATAAAATGTTGTGCACTTTTATGTGAAATAAACAAGATTGTTGTTGTTCTGAACAATCTTCATGAATCGTACCATGCACATGTGGTAGTTTTAAAAAAAAATATATTTAACCATTTTTTTTCCTGCAAAGACCCTTGTAGACGCTCATGAGGTTTTGAACAACAGTGATTATGAAGACTTACGTGAGTTCATGAACTGATTTGGATACCTTCGACCTTGACAACTAAAAGCAGAAGATTTTCGTGCCAAAACATGCAAGGCTGTTTCCTTGTTCTCATTCCGAGCCACAGCTAACTTTGGATTATCTTCTAACATCTTTAAAGCTAAATCTGCAAAATTTCAAAGAGTTTTCAAGAAATTAAACAAAGGAAGAGGGGGGAGGAACAAAAATATGCGTATACATACCATAAATGGCAGTGTTGATACAAAGAAAGAACAATAAATCCCAATCTTCACCATTGAAAATGTGAAATGTACGAGGATATAGATACCATGCCATTTCAGTTTTTCCCTGTAAAGCAGCGAAGTGAAGAGGGGTGAGTCCTTCTCCTCCTCTTATAGTTGGCAAACTAGTATTTCTTCGGGCCATTGCTTCTGCAATTTCTACATTGCCAACTGCTGCAGCAAAGCAGAAAGCTGTGTTGCCTTTGAAGTCTTGTATTTCCAAGTCATTTGGGTTGAGTTGATTCACCAGCTCCTCTACGAAGTACAATTGATTTGCTTCTGCTGCTACGTGAAGCAGTGTGGCCCATCCCTGTGAAATGGCAGCAGTTTTCAACCTGCTATCTGCCAATAACATGCTTCTAGCTTCTTTCCAGTCTCCTTTAATTGCAAGGTTGTAAATGGGAGCACATTTCTTCACATAATCCCCTAAAAGGAAAATATGTTAGATTCATGTATTATACACTCTTATTTTTTTTATGAGTAAAAAATAATAAATAAATATAAACTATTTTAAGAGTGCTTCAATCCTTATATAGAACAATAACGAATCTTCAAAGAACTAAACATAAAAACCAATAACACCTAATAACACAGGGAGTACAACAGCCAACATCCAACCAAACAACTAAGAAGAAAGCAGCACTAAAAAACAACACTAAATCAGACAAACTAAAGTATCAATACACAAGTCAGAATAAGAAAAACAAACTGAAGGTTCCTTGATGCAACCCAAAACCAAACCTTTAGTTGAATAAGTGCAAACACTTATGAAACATTCATCACTCCTCCTTTAAAAATCACCTTATTTCTGAGTCTCTAAATCTCACTTATTATTAATTTACTTATTTTAAAATTATTGAATTATTTTCTACTATTTTCACTAATTATAATTATAGTATTCAAAGTAGAATTGTTATGATATAACTATTTTTTTCATGTAATATAAACTTTTAAAAGTTTAGCAATCGAGTCAATTTATAGAATTCAACCAATCGAGTGCGTTTATAGAATTCTACAAGTATCTAAACACTCGAGTTTTATATGTTTTTATTTATATCTATATAAAGAGAAATATTAATTATAATTATGCATGTTGTTATTCATGTAATTGACAATAGTTAATATGATTTTTAAATAATTATTACAAAAATCAATATAGTTATATAGTTATTATATATATATATATATATAATATAAATGATTTTTTTTTTCAGTATGATTGACATGCAAATATGATTGTTTACAATGAAAGGACGTAAGAGAAAGAAGGTCAAGTCAAAAAGGAGAAAGGAGTAAAGGCACGTAAGAAAATGTTTAGCAAAAGTCACTCTTTAAAACAATAAAAAAAAATATGAATATGTTGTTGATTAGTATCTTAAGAGTGAGAGATTAGGAAGTACTTGTATTCTGTAATAGATCACATGAAGGACTTCTGCATTCAACTGAACCAAATCTATGAATCACTATCTGTAGTTCTTCTGGATTTGTTGTATTTCCAACTGCCATAGCCATTTCACTGTAAAATAAAAATAAATTAAAAAAATAGTTGAAAGACCTATGATTAATCTCATAAAAAAATCAATAATTTTTTTAATTTTTATAATAATATATTATGATACTATATAATTTAATTAATATAAAGACTGATTATTTTTTATCTTTAAAATTAAAATTTATTTAATAACTTCTTTTAATATTTGAAATGTGACGAAATCTTTATTTTAAGAAAAATTCTGTTTTTTTATAATTAAATAATATAAAAAAATATTTGCATAATTTAACTATAAATTTATGTTTTATTATATTCTTTTTAAATTGTCACATCAAATATTGTATTACAATTCTCTGATTTTTCAAAGTATAACTTTTTTTCTCCTTTCATTTTTGGTCTTGACCATGCAACACTCCATGAGAAAGCAAACAATAATACGTGGATAACACAAGATTCCACATGGTAATTTTGTTCGTTAAAATCGTATCTATAAAAGTAAACTATGAATACACACTTTTTTCAAAAGTGGATTACAAAACACCGTTGTTCCCCACCTCATCAAAGCAGCTACGTCATGGAAAAAAAAATGTGTTAATTTTTTTTATCAGCATGTGTTCATTGTGTTCATTAATCTTGTGCACCATGAAATTTTCATTAGCAGTTGTTTGATACCTGATTTCCAAGTCTTTCAAACAACCTTTTTTCTGCTTCACATGCCAGCCACAAATATGAACAAATGATTGTCAGCAATAAAATCTTTCAGACTATAGACAGTAACAGAAGAAACTGTGTCCAAGAATACAAGACATAATAAGAAACAGAATGAAAGAGTTTGTAGAGGAATTAAGAGAAGAATGTACTGACAAAAAACATGTAAAAACACTAATAAGATTTGTTTACCCTAGTTGTATGAGATTCCTATAAAGTTTCTTAGGTAATTTTATGAGCATGCGGTGTGCCAGAGAGAGATCTTTAAACTTTTTCCGTCAGAGTAAACATATACATTACTGATTACAATAAGCAAAAGAGTAAAGATAATGAGAGATGATTAATAGAAGAACCCTAATCTTTGCTGATGAAAAAAAACCTAATGAAGTGAACACACATATATATATAATGCAATAGAATGAAGCATGCAAATTAAAAAGGAATGAAAGAAGGAAGAAAGTGGGAAAGAGAGAAAGTTTAGGAGGGAGCACAGCAAACTTACACTTATCATAAGAAGAAGTGCAGTGGAGTAAATTAAGCAGAAGTGAGAAACAGATTTTATAGTAAGAAACTGGAAAGTTTCACGAAATTGAGTGCACTCCTTTTTCTCTTTGTCCATTTGTTGAAAACAGACAAGACAAGCCGTTCTAAGCGCAATTGCATTTTAAAAATAGAAAGTATGTTAACTTAGCACGACACACGTGATTTTTAAATTGTTCCGAGAATATAATCTAATAGGTGTTAGAAGGAGACAGGGAGGATTCAGAGGAATTTCTTCAGGAGGAGGTGGGGTCGGAAGAAAGATTGCTTATGAGACCGGTGGTCTTGGTCTTAATTAAAGAATGTTTAATCATAAGAAAATCATTGAATAAAAACTAATCTTAGAAATGAATAATTAGTTGTTATATTGATTAAATTAAATATTACTTTAGAGACTAAAAAAATTTTGGTTTCTAAATTAGTTTCTATTATTGATAAATAGTTTCTAAATTGGAATCTAATTAGCTACCAAAGTTTTTGCTACCAAATTTAGAATTTAAATAATTGGTAGTTAAAACCTTCATACCTAATTAGATACCCATTTAAAAACTATTTATCATATAATAGAAACTAATTTAGAAATCAATAATTTTTGTAGTTTCTAAAATGGTTTTCTAATTTAGTCACTATAACAACTAATTATTTTTTGTCTCTAAAATTGGTTTCTATTTAATGATTTTCTTATAGCGAATGTACCTTTATCAGGAAAATGGATTTAACGTTTAGGGACAGATAAGGGCGGCTTGTGGAAGGATATTGATCCCGCCGGTTGACCGGGTGCGTCTTCGCGCGTGGCTTAAACTCGCGAGCTAGGGCACCTTCGTCTTCAACCTAGATTCCCGTCTTTGTGAATACCTGCAAAAGAAGTGGACAAAGGGGCGCCCTCACGGCCGTTTGCACTCCGACGATCAAGTCAGCAAACGAGAAACATCAAAGGGACACACCTCCGTATCGGAGCACCGTGAATGGATGCTCCGAAGGTGGTCAAATAACTGAGTAACTGAATTCCTCCCTAATTGCCTGTGCGTACAATGGGTTCGCGAGCAAGCAACTAGAGTGTGTGTGAAAACTGCGATCCTGTCTCAAACGTCTAAAGCCTCTTTTAAACGTCTAAAGCATTTAAAGCGTCTTAAAGCGCATTTAAAGCGTATAAAAATGTTCAACACGTTTAAAACGTTCAAAGCATTTAAAGCGTTTAAAGTGCTTTAAAGCGTTCGAAACGTAAACTAAATTAAAGCATACCTTAGCAAACTTTCAGGAAAACATCGATGTTTCAGTGCTTACTGTCATGTGTTCTTCTGACTTGATCGCTACTCTACGTGGAGGGCCCTACAGCGCCGTAACCCAACTTAGGGTTAATCCATCGTGCAAGCCCTCCTTTCTCGAAGTGCATCTGACGCAAGGGGGTGACTTTCTGGGTGCCAACTCATGCGCCCCAACCTCTAGTCACTCGCCCTGGGAGTGTATCTACCTTCCTCTCATACCACGCACATGGTTCGCCCCTGGGCGTGGCCCTCTCATGGGTCGTATCTGTCCCAGGGGTCTCCCAGAGGTGGCGTGGGTACTTCACAAGTCAGGTTACTCCTCACTGGTACTGGGAATATGGCCTTGAAGTCACCTTTCTCTTCTCTTTATTGTTGTTCTGAGGTACTGAGACCTCTCGCGGTGTCGCCCCCTCCACGGTCTTTCCTACCCGTGGGTATCGGGGGGTGACATCGTCGATGCCTTATCCTGGCGATGCTTCATCTTGGCGACGCCTCCTCTTGGCGACGCTTCGTCTTAGCGATGCCTCCTCTTGGTGACGCCTACACCTGGTGACGCCTTAAGCGGTCAACCTGTTGACTTTCTTCCCTGGGCTCCCTGGATGGGTCCCACCATATGTTTGACTTTGGCTTTGACTTTGGTCAACGCCCGGGGATGGGACGGTACATATATTCTTGAGTCTATAAACGGGGGTTGAAGGAGTCTGAGAGAGCGAAGGAATAGTATTAAGTTGTCCGTTGTCCCTTTGATGGAAAGACTTGAAGGAACTTTGGGTTTTGGAGAGCTAGGGAAGGAGGTTTGAAGATTGACTCAAGTGGAAGATTGGTAACGGGAAGGAAATTAGTTTTTGGGAAGATAATTGGCTTGGAGAAGAAGTCTATTTGAGTGGGAAAAGATTTTAGAGAGTCAACTTCTTTAGAAACTTCAAAGGTTGAGGATCGAGTTGGAAATGGAAGATAGCTGGGTTTGGAAGGATGGTGAGTTTTCAACTGACTCAGTCAATTCTGCTTACGTTTTCTTAAGGGGTGAACTAGAGGGGGAAAACACTTCCATGTACGTAAATTTTTGGAGGATTAAGGTGTTGTCTTCAGCCCAAGTCACTGCTTGGAGGGTGTTGGAAAACAAGATAACCACCAATGCCAATTTAGAAAGGAGAGGGGTGGCGATCAAAAGCAATATGTGTATTATGTGCGGGGTGGAAGAGGAGTTTTTTCGTCATTTGTTTTTTGAGTGTAGGACATTTTTGCTTGTTTGGAGTCAATGCTAGGTTTTAGGTTTGGCGTTCGTGAATCATTATGTTTCTTGTGATCATTTTTTACAGTTTAGGATGTGTAATGCATCTGAATCTGTTAATGATGTTTGGGGAGCAATTTGGATAGATGTAGTAAGTGATATTTGGAGGCACAAGAACAATGTAATTTTTAAAGGGGGGTGGTGGATGTTTTTGAAATGTTTGCTCATTCAATTAAAGGTTTGGTCTTAGGTCACTTCCCAGGTACCTTTAGCTTATTTTCTTATTCTGACTGGTGTCTTGATCCTTAGGTTTGTAGGAATTTGATTTAGTGTTGTTTTTTAGTGTTGGTTTTTTCTTTATGTGGTGGGTTGCTAGTTGACGTTGGTAGGAGTCTTTGTGTTTTTTTTTCTTACGGGGAGATTCTGGAGGTTCTTTCCTTTTGTATAAGGGTTGGACCACCTCTAAATGGTTCACATTTATTTATTCTTTCTTGCTGATAAAAAAATATAATAATAATAATAAAAAAAATCTACCCTATGTTTTCAACTCATTAATCTGAACCAATTTCTTTTCCCTTAAATAAGTTATATGGATCCAAACATTATAAATGAAAAAAGATATTATAAAAATATTATATTATAAGTGGTTAGACAATTTTTTCAATGAATAAGATTGGTATAAAGTTAGTGAATAATTTAATGAAAGTTGGTGAATAATTATCTATCAAGTGGATCAAACTAAACCTAATTGGGTTTAAGCTGAGTGGTATCTCATTTAAGTGAGTTATTACTTGTTTAAGCGAGTTTGATGAGAAAAAAACTCAATTTCACTGGAGTGAAATTGCTTGGACGAGTTTTTGGCGAGTTTCTAATGTTCCAACTTTCTCTTTTCACCTTATTCATTCTCCTTTAGCTCTTTTATCTCCATTTTTCACTAAAATCCTGAAATTAACACAAATTTAATAATAAATTGTTCACATCCATCTTATAATCAAAATATGTAAAAAGGTTTAAATTAGGGGATGAAGTATAACTATTTTATCAATTAAAATTTGTAATATTGCTAAATTATAGCTCTTATAAATTATCTTAATTTTCTCAAAATGTAAAAGATGATATTCCAATAATTCTTGTTTAAAAAACAACTAAAATCATTCATAAGTATTTGAAAATAGTAGTTCTTGAAACAATCAAATGCTTATCTTTTAAAAGAAATTTGAACATTAAAGTGGTTACTAACAAATATAATCAATTGATTTTTAATGATAATAAATTATTTTTCTTTTCAAAATGATCCAAAATAATATTTTGAAATCATACAATAAATTATTATTAAACATAATGGATTATATGCTAAAGTATAACCTTTAGATTGCATAGTTAAAATAACCAATTATTTGTAAAACTCATAAAAATTAATTTTAATCAATATAGATTATTCTTTTGACTAATCAATTTATTAAAAAAATATTGAATTTTTTTAACAACATTGATTATATATTAACAAAATAAAATTCAATTTTAATTCAGATAATGGATTATTAACTTAAAATAATAGATCATATGTTCATAAAAAAATATTTTTTAATGAAAGTTTTCCAAAGACTTTTTAAAGATTGATTGAAGTTTCACATCTGATCAAATTAAAACAATCAACAGTAAAAAGTGTAATCATGAACTAGAGATGCAATATATTGAATCTGTGTTGCACTAATTTTTAATTGTAAAAATTGTTGAACAAATTTGATTTTGAATTTTAAATACAATATCAAGTACTCTCCTTTGATAGAGCATCATATACTGTAGCAGGTCACAAATTCAGGATGTGCATACTATTGTCTTTATGGATATTTTTTTTATCAATAAAAAATAAATATAAATATTTTAGAGGTAATCCAACCTTTATTAAAAAAAATTTGGCGTATAAGAAATGCACATAGATTTGATTATTTTATTTTATTTTTATCTGCCAAAACATTAATTTTTTATGTATGCAGGTGATAGATTCAAATGGGTGATGAATAACTGTGTTGAAAACTTCATTATTCTCAAGTACTTTAATATTATAGGACATTTTAGGAAGGTTCCTATATGTTGACGAAATAATGGAATCATTAACTTTATGTTTGGATATGCACATATATTATGTTTTGGATAGACATACTACAAGAAAATCATGAAATAGAAACCAATTTTTAGATACTAAAATAATTAGTTGCAATAGTAATTAAATTAGTGACCATTTTAGAAGCTAAAAAAGAAAATTTTGTTTCTAAATTAGTTTCTATTATTATTAAATAGTTTCTAAAATGATATCTAATTAGCAATCAAAGTTTTATAGGCCAAATTTAGAAACTAAATAATTGGTAGTTAAAACTTGATTACTAATTAAATATTAATTTAAAAACTATTTAACAATAATAGAAACTAATTTAGAAACCAATTTTTTTTAATTTCTAAAATGGTTTCTAATTTAGTTACTATTGCAACTAATTATTTTGGTTTCTAAAAATTGGTTTCTATCTCATGATTTTCTTCTATGATTTTCTTGTATGTAGTGTTGCTCAATACAGAATTGTGGAATGAAGCGAGTTTGGTTTCATGGATGTGTGAGAAAATATAAGCAGATTTGTGCGATGCCATTGGAGATATTTTTGTGAACTACGAAGAAAGTAAGAAGAAGAGAGGAAGAAAATATGTGTAAGTAGATAATATTATAATATAATATTATTTTATAATATAATAATAATATAAATACATTTATATATTTATAATAAAAAATATTATTAATACTAATAATATAAATATTAAAATAATAATTATATTTAAAATTAATTTTTAAAATAATGATAATAATTGTAAAGCAATTAATTTTAATAAATATTATTATCATTATTATTAATTATTTTTATTTTATTTTATTTAATAATAAAAATAAAAATAATTATTTATATAAAAAAATTATAATAAATACTATTAATTATATAAATTAATTAATTAATTTTTTATATATTACATGGTGAATTTTAATTTTTTTCAATCACAATATTATTTTATAATTTTTTTTATAAAAAAAAATTATGTTCTAAAAATGATAAGAGACTTGTATTTTTTATATAAAAAATTAGTTAAATTAAATTTTACAAAATATTTTAAAGATAAAGGTAAATTTGTAAAGTTATATTTTACACATTTAAAAAAAAAATTGCTCACAACCATCACATTACTCAAACTTTAATAAATCTTCCTCATACATCCATCCTAACATACCTCAATCCAAACACACTAAATTTTTTTCACACTTTCTTGTCAAGTCCTCACACTTTCACTTTCCTACACCCTCAACTTTCTACACTCCAATCCAAATAAATCAGGATCAACATTGTTAAATTTTATATATAGCAATAGAAAATATCTCTTCATTGGTAATATTTTTTATATCTCATGTTCTCAGAAAAAGTAATAAAAGTATTGACAAACTAGCAAATTTAGGAACTAATTTGAGGAAAGATTTTGTTTGGTTTAAAGACTTGTCCACTTCCACTTGTTTAAATATTTTTTTAATCAACAAGAAAACTTGTATTAGACCTGATTTCTTTATAAACCGATTTGAACTTCCAAAATGTAGATTTTCATTATTGTATTATATTTGTTTGTTTTTAATAATATCATTATCTTTAAGAGTAGAATATTGGTGATGAACTTTGGAATTCCAAATTGGTTAAAATGACAAAATTTCAGACAAATACATATAAGAGAATAACATTTAAAAACTAACAACATTGTAATTAAAAAAATAATAAGCATTACTAAATAGTTTGTTCCATTACAAGAAAATCATTAAATAGAAACTAATTAAAATAATTAATTACTATATTGACTAATTTAGACATTAGTATCACTATAACAAAATCATTAAATAGTAACCAAATTTATACACCAAATATAATTAGTAACTATATTAACTAAATTATATACTAATTTACATATTAAAAAATTATTAATATCTAATGTGGTTTATATTATTAATAAAATATTATAAAATAGTTTCTAAATTGATATCTAACTTAGCTACCAAAGTTTTAATTAATAATATTTTATATTTTAAATTAGTCTCTAAACGACTAATAGAGACTAATTTAGAACATAAGTAGTTGGTAGTTAAACCTTAATAGTTTATAGTTAGATACCAATTCAGGAACAATTTTATAAATTTTTATTAATAATATAAACTACTTTATATATCAATAACTTTTTAGTTTATAAAATGGTCTCTAATTTAGTCAATATAATAACAAATTATTTTGGTCTATAAAATTAGTTTTTATTTAACAATTTTCTTGTAGTGTATAGAGATTAAAAAAATTATTGGTATTTAAAGTAATTTCTATTATTGATAAATATTTTTAAAATTTGCATTTAATTAGTTAACAATTATTGATATTATTGGTAGCTAATTACATATTAATTTAAAAATTAGTTATCAATAATAGAAACTATACTTTAGATATCAATAAATAATATCTAATTTAGTCAATATAACAATTAATAAATTTTTATTTTTAATTTTTATTCAATTATTTTTTTTGGAGTGTTCACATGAAATCTCACTTGTATTTTAAATTATAAAATTATATCTTGTTTTCAATCTGCTTTATATTTACCGATACTTGTATGGGAAACATTAGAAACAATCTTTTCTTTTTAAAAAAAAAAACTAAATAACGATTTTTTAAAATAAATAGAAAAAATAGACTTAACTAAATCAACCTAAGAACATTTATAGGGGCTATACATTGAGTCTTAATTAAGATTATGATGTTATTCTTATAAAACATTTTTATTGTGGTAACATAACATAAACAAATTTATAATATTAAACAAGACACTCGATCATAATAATAAAAAATTAATTTTCTATCTTAAAAATATATATATTTCTGCCAATAATTAAATAAAACATTAATAAATACGAATGTTACAAGACCATTGCACTGAAGTAAAATATGTAAATAAAAAATTATCTTTCTATCTTAAAAAATATATATTTCTGCCAATAATTAAATAAAACATTAATAAAAATATGAATGTTATAAGACCATTCCATTGAAATAAAATATGTTCTTAAGAGTGATGTGTCACCGAATAACTTTCAACAATTCATTTATTAAAATTAAGATCTCATAAAATAACTACTTTCAACAATTAATTTTATTAAAACTAAGATCTCATTAAATAACTACTTGCAACAAAATTTTTATTAAAATTAAAATCTTATAAAGGACTCATGTAATAGAGATGCTTGATGTAGAAAATATATGATAAACTAAAGTATATACAATTCCATTTTCAAACCAATTACGAGAAACCTAATCTTTTAAATATATATTAGATAAAATTAATATTTTTTTATCACCAAGAAAGAATGAATAAATAAGAATCACTTCAGGAGTAATCTAACCCTTATACCAAAACCAAAAACCTCCTACCAATAGATAACCCAACTTCGGTAAACACCGAAATACCAACATTGCTGAAAAAAGTGTCATTTAACTAACCTCATACAAACTAAAGGATTAAGACACCAGTCAAACTAAGAAAAAAAGAGATGATAATGTCTTGGACACCCACGACCAAACCTTCAACTGAACAAGAGTAAACATTTCAGAAACATCAATCACGCCACCTTTAAAAATAACATTGTTCATGTGCTTCCAAATCTCACTTATTACATCAATCCATATCGCGCCCCAAATGTTATTAACAGAATCACATGCTCTATCCAACTTACATTATAAAAAATGATAACTTGAGTCATTGTGGTCCACTGACGCAACTCCAAGCCAAGTGTAACACTGACTCCAAACAAGTCAGACTATTTTGCACTCAAAGAACAAATGACAACACGACTCCTCTTTTACACCGCACAAACCACACAAAGACTTTCAACCACGACCCCATGCCTTTTCAAGTTGGCCCTGGTTGCAATCTTATTAGACAACACCCGCCAAGCAATGACTTGAGTTGAGGGCAAAACTTTACACCTCAGAACTTTTCGTACGTATTTCTCCTTCTAGATCCTTCCTTCAAACAACATAGACAGATTTTACCGAGTACCTTAAGTAGTCCCCATCCTTCCACACTCTATCCTCAACTCCATATTAGACCTCAACCCTTGAAGTTCTTGTAAAAAGCGAATCTCCACAAAAAAATTCCATTAAAAAAACCTCATTCTCCAATATACATGTCACACCCAACAAACATTAACCCAACCCCCAAACTTATCCAACTTAAAATTTCACAAAGTGCTAAAAAAATACAACCTCAAAAACACGTTCTTCAAAACACCACATCCCACTCAATTATCCTCTCAAAAAATGATATCTTTCCATTATCAATCTTTCGGAAAAAAAATCATCGAAATTCCGTTACCATCCCTCCAAACCCCCCATACATAAAACTAATGTGAATTAAAGTTTACTTAATATTTAATATTTATGTGATATAAATATGAAGCATATAATTAAACATTTTTCAGTACTGAGAAATTGCGAAAGCACTAGGGTGAAATGAATGTCTAAAAGAAGCAAAGTTCTCCACGTTCTCTTAGTCATCAACGAGTCATTTGAGACAATTATTGAAAAACGGCGTGCTTTAATTTTCCATCACTTATGTTTTTTTATTGGTTGAATGCTATCTAAAGTCATACTTTTTTCTTTTACAATTTTTTATTGGAAAAAATCGTTCAAACATATTTAGTCAGAATCGAATGGTATTATCACACTAAGTGTAACTAAAATATTAGTTGCATACGTTTGATTATAGTTTATTTTTAAATCTTATGTGTGTTGAATTTCTAGACCTAAACTAATAAAAGACTCAGATGAATTTAATAATTTACGGGTTAAATTTGGATCAGATTGATTTAAGAGTGGTGTTGACATGAAACATAAATAACTTGAGTATTTACTTTCTATTAATGATTGAATTTAAACAATATCTCGTTATTTTATCTTGTAAATTAAATGTTATGAAAAAAAAATCATAAAAATAGAAAAAAAAAACTAATAGATTAGAGCTGTTTTCACTCGAAAATATAATGATGGTTTGTACGTTAAATTCTAATCCATACTTAAATTTTAATGGGGCTAAACTTTTAAACCCTAATTTATCTTTGGATTCAATGAACTATCTCCATCACGTGTTAAAGTTTCAACAAAATAAAGTGGTGACAAATGATGAATTAGAAAGGTGGAGAGAGATATTGATTCATTAGTTGTGTAGCATTATGTAATAAACCCAATGCATTATTGTAAGCATTCATTGTCTCTTAATGAAAAGGTTAAAAACATTGGAAACAACAATTTAGAATCTAAGTCATGGTGGGCAAGTAGAACATGGGGGCATGACATATATATGATGGGGCAATTTTATAATTTTATCTTTTGTTTTGTCACTAGTCTCACTCTCAATCTTCTCTTCTCTTTTGTTTTGGGAGTGAGCTTTGGAATGGTATAGAAGATTTCATGTTCATTGGTAAAGAGATTCTTATATTATAAAATAGGATATAAAATAAATTTTTAACTATTATCGATAAAAAATAAAAGGTTAAAAAACGAAAGATTTTGTTGATACATGGTGTCCACTTATTGGTTTCATATTTTATTTGGTTGGTTATAGAATGTTATCATGAGTCTAATTCTTTGTGTTTAAGAAAGAATGTTTTTGAAAAGCTTTCAGAAGAAAGAATCAAAACTCTCATCATGTTCATAAAGAAGTTAGTAATAGGAAGAGTATAAAATTAAATATAGAAAAATAAAGTTATAGGTAAATATATTTCTAATGTCCCAAAAGGGAGAATTTCATGTTTAGAAAAAATGTATTTGAGCAAAGATGAATCTGATTGGAGTCAAAGGTTGTGCATCCTTTTCTCCAGAATATTCTTCCACAGACACCGCGTTCAGGCGTGCTCCTCGCAGTCCGATGAATAACTATAAAATAACTGATTTTGCAATCAAATGTTTTTTTGACAAAAAAAATTATATAATAATAAAATTAATCTATACTTTTATCTATATATATATATATATATATATATATAAAATTCACCACTTAACTTTAACTTTTTATTTTTATTTTATTCTTATTTCATATTTTATTTTATTAATTTATTTTAATTACTTAAACATTTTATAATTTCAGAAGTTAATAAAATAGCTTTTCAAATTTAAAATTTTATTTTATTTGTTGTCATTTAACCAGAGAGATTGGTAAGTTACTTTTCTATTTTAAAGTGATCTCCTTTTTTATTAAATAAAAAATTCAAGATCTTCAATAATTTTTTTTCCTATTTTATCTTTACTTCATATTTTATTTTATTAATTTATTTTGGTTATTTGGACATTTTCTCCTTTTTAGAGCATATGGATATAGACAAATTCATGTTTAAAAAATATGAATGCACATAAGTTTCTATTTCATTTCAATAAATATGAATACACATATGATTATGATAAAAATAAAAAATACAAATATAAGTAAGATATGACATGCGCCTCTATTCCCATTAGTAATTAATAAAGATGATAACAAAATAATAATTTGTTATTTACATAATTTTTATACCAAATTTAGAAACTAAATAATTAGTAGTTAAAACCTTGGTAGCTAATTAGATATCAATTTAAAAATCATTTAACAATAATAAAAACTAATTTAAAATTAATTTAGAAACATTTTTTTAAATTTCTAAATTGGTCTTCAATTTAATTAATATAACAACTAATTATTTTTTATTTCTAAAATTGGTTTTTATTTCCTATTTTCCGTGTAGTAATGTTAACAAAAATTATAAAATTTACAACGGCCATGTGTGAAAGTTTTATAAATAGTGATCAAATTCCATTTAGTAGTAACAAAAGTTACTCATCGATTGTTTTTTATTTAGTCGCTATAAATATTATAAAAAAATATACTTAAATATTAAATAAATGTGTTTGATGGAAATTCTACTATAACTTGTTGAGTGAAAACTCAATTTACTAAACTATCAAAATATTTTTTTTATTAGTTTACTTAAGAGAAAAATGACGTATATATTATATATTATATTAGAAATATTATATTTATATTTATAATAAAATATATTCGAAATTAAAGTTAATAGATAGTAAAATTTTATATTTATTGTATATAAAAGTTTAAAATAACAATAAATCTCCTTAGTCTATATAATTTTTTAAAACATTATGCATACAACATATTAAATAAATTTATATTTAAACAAATAAAAATTAAATTAATGTATTATATTATATAATATATAATAATATTATATTTTTCTTGATGAAAAATAAATAAATACTCTTATTTTTTATTAAAAAATCATTATTTAGGTTGTTATAAGATAGTTAAACCTCAGTATTTATTATGGAAATGAACTAATTAGAATATCACGGTTAGAAAGAAACTAATATAATAATATTGTTTAGCTTAGCTTTTACTCTCTAACTTAGAATTGTAATTTTAGGTTATTTCTTTCCTAAACTTTTGATTTCGTTTATTTAAATTGTTTTTAAGAAAAGAAATCAAAATTACTTAAAATACAAGTTAATCCTCGCACTACAAGAAAATCATAAAATATAAACAAATTTTTAGACACCAAAATAATTAGTTGCATAGTAACTAAATTAGATACTATTTTAAAAATTAAAAAAAAAATTGGTTTCTAAATTAGTTTCTATTATTGTTAAATAGTTTCTAAATTGGTGACCAAATTTAGAAACTAAATAATTGGTAGTTAAAACCTTGGTTGCTAATTAGATACAAATTTAGAAACTATTTAATAATAATAGAAACTAATTTAGAAACCAAATTTTTTTTAGTTTATAAAATGGTCTCTAATTTAGTTACTATTGCAACTAATTTAGTTTATAAAATGGTCTCTATTTTATGATTTTCTTGTAGTGTCGTATTTGTATTAATTATTTTATATTTGAAATGTTTATAATTATATAATTAATTTATCTTAACATTTTATGTGATATTTAAAAAATTATTATATTATTTTTATTATTTATTCTAATTTAAAATTAATATATCATATTTAATCTACTTAATGATTGTTAAATAATAAAAAGAAACTGATATAATTTTTTAAAATATATTTTTGTATAATCAATATAAATTATTTCATTTATGCATTGATTTGATTAAATGGTAATTTGTTGTTGTTGAATATATACTTTCAATTGATATGCTAAAATTTTAAAGATATATTTACTTTTAGTTAATGATATATATATATATATATATTAATTGTACTTGAGAAAATAATTTAAAATTACATAACATATAATTCAAACCTCGTCTTATATTTATATAAGTAATATATTTTAAAATATTATATGTACGTTAATATTTTATAATATGAATATATATACCATATTTTTAGTAATTAATGATTTTAAAAATATTTATTTAGAGACAAATATATATACAAGAATATATTCAACAAATATAGTGTATATTACAGCATTTCTAAATAGAGTCTTTTTAGTGTCAAACCTTCCTCCATAGAGTACTATTGTATTTGATTTCAAAACCAATGTGTTAATATACTCATACATTATGTTGATGTAACAATTTTATTTGTTTTATTCTATATTATGAGTTTTAAATGAAGTACTATGGATGTCATTAAAAACTAAAAATCATGTTTCCTTAGTTTGTCTAATAAGTATATGTTAATTTCACTATTATTAATAGGTATAAATTTTCATCCTTTTAAAAATAAAATATTACCAATAATAGTGATGAAAATAGTGACTAAAATCATCTGTTTTGACAAATAGGTTGCAATTAGAGACTAAAATTTATAATTTTGTAATTAAATTTGTAACTGATTTTTAATACTTTTTCTTAAAAAAATTAAAGTACTTATCAAAATTGTAACAAATTTTGTAGTTGCAATTATTGGTCACTCTTAACATTACCAATATAATATGAAATGGTAATTTAAGTATATATAATAGCTATAAAATACAGTGATAAATAAACCTCTTTAAAACCTAAATCTTAAATCCTGATTAAATAAAAATTAGGCTTCTAAATATTAACTCAATTTGGTTGGTGATTTCGTCATTAATTAAAATAACCTAAAATAGCAATCTATTTTTGAAGTAACTAAATAGCAATATATTTTTCTATTGTTTTATATGTTTATTTAGAATATATATTTAATAGTTATACACCATCAGAATATAAAATTGACAGTATAAAAACTAATGATCATTAGCATAATTTTTAAGATTCATTATAAGTGTAAAATACTATTTTAACTTAAAATAGATTAGTCTTCCAACTTCAAGTCTCCCAGTAAAATAGTTTTTGTACTATAGTGGGAATCTTTAAACATTTTTTCTGTTTAAAGTAGCTATCAATTTATTTTAATAGTTTCCATTTAAAGATGTTCCTGTTCTCATGAATATGACTTTTTATTTTAAAGAATCTTTCGTTTTTAGCCGTCCATTCTATTTAGACTTTTTAATTTTATTTCATCTTTCTCTGAAATATTAATGATGTAGAAATACATATTTTCTGTAAATATAAAGAAACGAAAATTAATTTTATATAAGAACTAAGAGCCTTAGCTTTAAAAGTTTAAAATATGTTTAACCGTCCTCCTTTATTATTTATTATTTAAATAATCAAACTTTTATAATTAAAATTGGTGGTGCTGAATAATTTATATAAATTTTTTAGTTATATTAACTTTTTTATATATAATTTAGTTTATTGAATTATTATTGGTATTTATTTTGTTTTATTAAGTATTGCATATTATTTTATTACAATATTAATTGATTTAATTTTATTGTTGTTTTTGTCATTTTATTTTTATTTTTGAAAAAATTATATAAGTTACTAACCAAATAAATAAATTCAAAATAAAAAATAAAAAATTTACAATTTTTTTTTAAAATTAACGGATCCACATGTCAATTCGTCAAACTATCCTATGATAAGATAAGATGAATTGCCAATATCAATCCGTATAATTTATATTTATTAATTCGACTCACTCATTTTTAATAGATAAAAAGCGAGTTAGAGCAAAAACAAATAAATTTGACCATTTTGTCATTCCTACTAAATACTCGTCAAATTTAACTCAAACGTTAATCTAAAATTTTCACAAAACTCTTAATAACATCTACATTTTGTTTCTACCTCAATGTTCCTACCTTGAACCCACATTAAATAAAAAAGATAATTTTTCTTTTAAATTTTTTTTATTAAAAAATCTTATAAAACATACTTACCTTATATAAAATAAGATTTTCACTCATTTATATATTATAAAAAATGTTATAATATTTTATCGATACGAAATCTCTGTCATTCAACTCTTCTCGTACGTTTGTAAATACAAAGGAATAAAGTAACTTCTACAAACTAAGGGACCAAATGAAAGTAAACCTTACCAAATGAAAGTAAGGTACCAAATGAAGCAGATATAAAGAGAAAGGGAGTGTATAATTTTCTTAGCCACTTCCATCACTTTGTATATCTTACAAATTAACATATTTTTTATTCTATCCTCAATCAAATGACTCCATTTTTTTTCCACTGTTTTTTTTTTAATTTTAAAATCTGTATGAACAAAGTGATGGAAGCTGGGTTGTTAAAGGCCATAAGTATTCTATATGGTTAAATGATTTAAATTCAATTGAGATGAGGTATATATTTGGAGGAATTGGTAGTCAAAGTAAGGTAAACATTTAGAAGATAAACTAGAAAACTTGTGGGATAAACTCTCAAACAATTGACTGTACCATTTTATTAAATATATTATTTATGTGTGTTTTTAATAATATTTACTACTTACTTTAAAATATTTAGTATGGTTTGTTTTAATTTTGTTTTTTCTATTTTACAAAAAATGACTTTAATCACATAAACATAATCCTAAATTTTTTAAAAAAGTACTATTAGTAAATACTTTCATTAATAAAGTAACTTTAAATAATAATATGTAATTACTGTATTGATTTATTTTAGAAAAAGTAAATAAAATTAAAATATTGAAAATAATAAGATAAAATTAAAATGAAGTTATATATTATTGAGACAAAAGTATGTGGGAGAACATAAAATAATTTGAAGAGTCCTTTCAAGTGAAGGTGACGTTCTATCCGCGTGACCATGTCCCTATAGTGAATCAGAAATGGGTCCACTCTACTTTTTCATTCACATTTTTATGTTCTTTTAAATGTGTTAAAGTTTGCAACTTCTTCAATATTTTTATTTCATTTTTATTCGGAAAAACGTTTATTTTTCAGTGAAAACGATCACAATTTAATAAAAAAAGTGAGAAATTCAACCAAATTCACAAAAAAAAGGGGTTATAAAAATCTAGGAAATGTTTTAGGTGACAATAGTTGGAGAGATATGAAAATATAGAAATAAATGCAGTTTTAAATAGTTGTGTTTCTGATAGTTTGCTGGTTTTGATAGTTGAAAAGAGAGTACAAATATAGCATATATCCATTATATTTTAGGTCATAGTAGGATATTTTCATAGTAATATTTTGTTACAGTATATTGTATGCTCTGTATTTATTATTATTATTTTTTTGCTAATAAAAAAACCAAGAAGGAATAATCAATGTTATTCGGAATATAAATATTAAGAAACTTGTGAGAAGATGAATGATCTTAGAAAGTAAATTTATTGAATCCTTTAAAATTGAATTTGTAAGTTAATATATTTGTATCTACTTATCTTATAATTTAATTATGTTATAATTGATATAATGTTACTATTACAAATAAACCACTCTTAATCTAACACCGACAACAAATATCACAAAAATATATAGATTTCATATTAGTTTGAATATTATAAGAAAATAATTAATTATTTTATTCAATAACAATACTGAAATTATGTAAAAATAAATAAATAATTATATTATTGATAACAATTAGAGCTATAACATTATCATCATCTATTCATAATAATTATACTTTTAAAAACAAGAAAATAATATTATCCTTTTCAAGTTGGTAAATATGTATCAGTCATTCCAATCTTTAAAAGTCTTAGCCAATGATATAGTCATACAAAGAATTCATACAAATAATTCAGTCCAATGAAAGACTTAAGAGAAGGAGATGACACCTTTCTTATATCTAATAATAGCTAACAAGACAAGAAGTCTAAAAGCATATGCTAGCTAGAGGGGATGAGAGTGAGAGCAAAAGAGATAGAAGTAAATATATAAGTCGTGGATGACACATTGTTATTTTAGGCAAAAATCCAAAACATATTGATGGTGGAATGTATACTTATATTTAGTTATTATCACTATAAGAAAATCATGAAATAAAAATTAATTTTTAGTAAAAAAAAATAATTAGTTGCTATAGTGACTAAATTAGAGATTATTTTTTTATTATTTTTAAATTAGTTTCTATTATTGTTAAATGGTTTCTAAATTGGTATCTAATTAGCAACTAAGGTTTTTGCTACCAAATTTAGAAACTAAATAATTGGTAGTTAAAACCTTGGTTGCTAATTAGATACCAATTTATAAACCATTTAATAATAATAGAAACTAATTTAGAAACCATTTTTTTTTAGTTTCTAAAATAGTCTCTAATTTAGTTACTATAGTAATTAATTATTATTTTTTTATCTCTAATTGGATTATAATTTTTTTTTAGTGTATAAAAGTAAATTTTGCAAAAGACAAACTCAAGGGTTTGGATATAAAAGAGACACCTAAAATATTTATGTTGAATTGTAGTATTATAAATATACCATTTATATACTAATTTGGGAAAACTCATTAGTGCAAAAGAGATTGTTCATGTATTTTATTATTATTAATAATAGATTATTACTATTATTAATAATAATATTATTAAATTAATATTTTCATTTTAATATATATTAATATAAAGTAAGATTATTAGTATTACTAATATGATAAATTATTATAAAGAATAAGAAAATTATTAATATTATTATAGTAATTATTATCATAATTTTTTCAATATTATTCTTATTGTTATTATCATAATTATTTTTATTGATATTATTAATATATTTATTATCTTAATTTTGTATTATAATAATTATTATTATCAATATTTATCTTCATTATTATTATTTTTATTTTTATTATTCCAAATTATTGAAATAATATTTTTATTGTAATATATATTAATATAAAAAAAATTATTAGTATTATTGTGATAATAAATTAATAATAAAAAAAAATTATTAATATTATTGTCATCATAATTTCTTTTTATTATTATCAACTATTATGGTTTAGGGTTTAGGAATCAATTTTCACAAATCTAGGTTGGCAGGTATAAATGTAGTCAAAAGCAACCTTGAATGCTATGCAATATCTCTTAACTGTACTATTATGAGGACTCCCTTTAAATAATGAGACTTGAAGTTAGTGGTAATCCGAGGAGGAAGGAGTTTTGGGAGCCAATTGTGAATAAAATCAGCTCGAGACTTAGTGCATGAAAGGGAAGATTTTTATCGATGGCAGGTCGAATTTGCTTAATAAAGTCAGTAATCACAGCATTACCCCTCTTTTATCTTTTTTTCTGTAAAGCGCCAAAATTGGTTTGTTATTCAAAGGAGGTTCCTTTGGGGGTGGGGTAAGGAGAATTGAGCTATTTCTTGGGTGAGCTGGGACAAATTATGCAAACCTATGGAGGAAGGAGGGTTAAGGGTAAAAGATATTAAAATGTTTAATGGAGCTCTCCTAGATAAGTGGAAGTGGCACCTCCTGAGAAAAGAACAAGGAAAATGGAAGGATATTATAATATCAAAATATGGATCTGAGTCAAATCGATGTCTGTTGCCCAAAAAGTATCAGTCATGGTGGTGGAGGGATTTATTTAAAGCTTGTGGAGAGGACGAGGTAGGTGGTTGGTTCAATGATGCTTTGGTCTGGAAAGTAGGTGCTGGGGACAAAGTCAGACTCTAGGAGGATGCATGGGCAGGAAATTTCAAGCTTTGTTCTTTGTCTCCCAGGTTGCACTCTATTTCCTTTGACCAATGGATGATAATGGGTGAGGTAGGGCAGTGGGAAGAATCAGGCTGGCAATGGAGGTTTAGGTGGAGAAGAGCTAGATTTGAGTGGGAATCCATTCAAGAAGAAGATATGTTAAGGTTAATATCTACGAACATTCTGAACAAGGAGGAACAGGATCAACAATTGTGGGGAGGAGGTGGTACAGGGGAGTTTTCTGTGAAATCAGCTTATAATTGCTTAGCTTCTCATGCCACAGGGGAACAAATGGGCTTTTTCAACCTCTTGTGGCAGGCTAAAGCTTTTCCTAGTGTTTTGGTTACTCCATGGAGGAGCTTGCTGGATCGATTACCAACTACAAGCAACTTAATCAGGAGAGAGGTGATGGTTAGCTCGTCTTTGAGTGCACTATGTCAAGAGATGGAAGAATCTTCCCAACACCTGTTTGTGGAATGTGTTGCTGCCCAACGAGTGTGAGAGTTGTGTTACAAATGGATAGGTATATTATCTGTCCAACACAAAGATTTGAGGTGCAACTTTGAGAATTTCTACTTAGTTCACATGAGCTCTAAGCAGACTATGATTTGGAAAGGTGTATGAGCGGCTGTTGTAAGAAGTATATAGGAACATAGAAAAAAAATCATCTTCAATCTAGGAGTCTCTGATGCGGAAGAGATCTTTCAAATGACACAATTGAGATATTGGTTATGGTTGAAATACAGGTTACATTCCTTTACCTTTTCTTTTTCTGATTGGAATTTGAATCTCATTTTATGCATCAAATGTTGTGGGTAAAGGGGTAGGGGGTGATCTTTTGGGTTTGGTCTGTGAGTGCTGGCAGAGGGAGGGAGGGAGCAGTAACGCAAACTTGAAAGGATTTGTTTGGTGCATGTGGAATGCCACGCAACTGTTTTCTGTTTAAAGAGCAGCCTTAGTTGGCTGGGGAAGATATCCAGTGTAAGCAGAGGAGCATTGGTATGGGGTGATGGGAAAAATGCACGCGAAAAAAACACACACAATCACAAAACAACGCCAGAAAATAAACGACACAAAATTTAACGTGGTTCGATCACCAACTGCAACCTACATCCACACGGGCAACTATTAGGTTTTATTTCTTTCTTCTTGCATGCCCAATTACAAGTACAATGATATCTTTAAATAGAGATTATAAAGGGGACACAATGATTAAGCCCACTCACTAAAACATGGTGTTTAGACACCCAATTGGTTCTGACTTCACACTCAACAATCTCCCACTTGAAGCCACAAAACAATGTTCACCTGCACTTCAACTGTGTACATGTACTTCTGTAATCAGTCAACGAAACTCAATGTTCCACCACTAGTTGCCACCAACCTTCTTAATCATTTTGAAGGCTTCATTGAAACTCCCCTAAGTTTCAACACGTTAGTCATGACTGAAACTGCCACTGACCCGTTCTCTGTTTCTGTCGGCTCCCACTTACACAAACTGCCGGATCTTGGAACAGCCTGAGAACAAACACTCTACATACTCAAATAAGAAATTTTCTGGAGATGTTTCAACAGCTAGAATACTAGTTCTACTAACCCACTGTCGTCTAGGGACCTCAGTTGAAACACAACCCATGCTCCCACTGCCACAAGTACCTCTAACTGGTCTACCTGAACCTTTCCATGCTCGTTCATCCTGAATCTGACCTGTGGCTCTGGGTTTCTCTCTTGTAAAGACAACTCTCTTATGCCTACTAGATTTTGTGAACCAGACTTTGTTTATCTTTTGAATTGGGACGATCACTTCCTCAGATGGTAATTCGACCATATACAGGAAAACCTCTCTTTCTTTTGCGAGCCATGACAAGATTTCTCTTGATGACCTTTCACTGCTGATTTCCCACATCATATCCCTGTTCGTCCAACTACCTAACAAAAACCAAACTTTTTGTCAAGTTTTGGAACAACTCTGACATCCTTCAAAGTCCAGAAATCGATTGCGTTTTCAACACTGTCACCCATGCCCGTAACATCAATAGTTCTGTTGTCTGCTAGTCTTACCTTTCCAAAGTCCCCAATAACTAGATTCTGCAATGTTTCACTGTTGTGGGTAGCATGAAATGAAGCATCAAAATCCATGACCCAGGAATCCACACGGCTATCCGCGCAACAGACTAATAGGTCCTCGTCCACGAAGTCTTCTGCAATGTTGACTTGTTTATCATTTGGGCATTGATTTATTTCTGAGGAATATTTTTGTGTAGTCATTGATATTCAAGATTGGCATTATAAACATACCATCTGAATAAGTCAAGTCAAGTAAGCCTTCATTTCGATTCTCTTCGAACTTAATGCTCGCCTCTGATAGTTGGCTTACACTACATGTTTAACTTCTTTACATTCATTTGGTCTTCCAACATGAAGTTTTGATGATGATATTATAAAAGATCTGTAAAATGCCTTCGATACATGGTTGGACAAAAGGTTCAAATTCTAAGGGTCTTAAAATAGTTTAAACAAATCTCAAGAAAGAAGGGGAATAGTCGATTCACACCTGTGAGGTTGTAAATTTTTTTCTTTAATGAAAGTTAATTTTGCAGTAATATCAAGTCATTCTCAATATTAGGGATAACAATGCGGGGCGAGGCGGGCCATGACTGGTCCGCAGGCTGCTACCAAAATCCGTGGGGCGGGCTCACTAAAAAAATAATATTTTATTTTAATCATTTAAAGGAGTTAGTTTTTTCTTATCAATAATAAAAAATAAATAAATAATAACCACTTTAGAAGTGATAAATAAATAAGAACCACTTTAGGAGTGATCCAACCCATGTACAAAATCGTACAAAAATGAACAATTAGTCTGAATAATTATTAAATATCATAATTCAAAATTTATAAATACAAAAACATTTTAAAAAATATTATATAAGAATTAATGGCTATTTTTATTATGTAAATTATTATTATTAATAATCTAAAAATAGTATCTCATAAGAGACTTTGTGTTTGTTATCTTTCAAAAACTAACTTATCGTGATTCCAATTAGTAATCAATCAATGTTTTTTTTAATAACATTTGGATGAGATTTTGTAGTATGATCATAATTTATTAATATTTTTTGTAATTGTTATCACTACTACAGAAAAGTGTTTTAACGACGGTTAAAAAGAACATATAAAGACGGCGGGAACCGTTATTATTGTGAATGTCGTTATAAATCAGTTGTTTACAACGATGGTTCTAGAATCGTCATTGTAAAACCATAGTAACAACACGTGTAAAAAAAACTATTGTTATTTTACCAAATAAATGAAAAAAAAGTGTATTTTTAGTGACGATTCTAGTGTGAACCGTCGTTATAAACCTGAAAACATGCTTTTAAAGACGGTTCCCAGATGGAACTGTCGTTATAAATATAATTTTTTTAAAATATTTTATTATTATATATATACTCTAAAGCAGCATAAAATATCAAATTTCCAGAACAATAATGCATTAATATCATAATTTAAATATGAAAATCTACATACAATAGATTTACATATAACATTCTACAAAAAGTTCTATAAATATATGAAATTTTTTTATGTTATTCTAATAATTCATCTGTTATACATGGTTACGTTAAGGTGCATCCAAGTGAGCTTCTTTGCATTTGCACTTTTTCTCCGACTTAACATGTTATATCCAGAATAAGAACTGAAATAATAAGATTTCATGTTACAACACATAACATTATGTAATGTATAAGTAAGTAATAAATTTGTGAATGTATTATAATATTATCTTGATTTAATAAATCTCTACTTTATAGTAGGAAACATCATGCAAAATTTTAGAATTTTTTGACAAGTGAAAGTATGGGAAATAAAACCTTAAAATACCTAAATAATACTTAAAAATAAAAAAAAAACAATAATAAATGGGTGGTTTTTTGGAATTTTGGTCCACCCCAATCCCCTTTGGGGTGTTGCAACTGTTTTCGAGCGCGGAGGTGAGAAGAAGACACGAGGAGGAGAGAAGAAGACGATGGTGACGCGGGGGTTGGAGATAAGATAGACTTGAAATTTTAATCGCCATTAACATTTGAGTGAGATTGTGCACTGGATAGGACTCGAACCCAAGCCCCAAATTAATATTGCAAGGAAACTGTAGTAGCCAGGACTCGAACCCAAGTCCTTCCAATGACCAGGGAAATGTTAACCACTAGACCAGACAAGTTCTTTGGTCATATTATTATTAATATTATGTGTGATGTGCAAAATATAGTGTGCACGAGGGAGAAAAAGAGTGAGTTCGAAGAGCGCGAGCTGGGCTTTTTTTTTTATATTCAGTTTTATAACGATAATTCAATAGAGTAATCGTTGTTATTTGTGCCCAAATTCCATTATTAATGAAAATTCAGTATACTAATCATCGTTATTTGTGCCCAAATTCCATTATTAATGACAATTCAGTATACTAATCTTCGTTATTTGTGCTCAACTTCATTTTTAACGACGGTTATAGCGATAACCTTCGTCATTTCTCATCGAAAATTCAAAAATAAAATATAGAAATGTCACCGTACTTTTTGCAAATAGAAGTGACAAAAAAGAAATAGAAAGTCTAAGAATGTGGAGATATATATTTTGAAATCTAGTTATGCATAATGGATGAGATTAAATTGGATTCTCAAAGGTGGAGGGATCTGAGAAATTAGGCATGCGAGGAAGGAGAAAAACAAAACTGGATTGATAAAAATAGCTTATGAAAGGTAAGTAAATGATCAAAGGTTAGGTTATGAGAGGATAGGTTGTTAGAAGAGAAAAAAATACTTTACAAATCATAAGAGATTATGACAATTCGAATTTTAAAATAAAAAAAAAAGTTGAAGGTATAAGAAGTTGGAATGACAACATATGTGAATCACGTATGAATTGAAAAAATATTGATTTGAATGAGAACTATCTCAATTCACAATGAAGAGTTAAGGAATCCACTTCTAAGAACAAGGAATAATAAACTAATATGAAAAGAATTTGAGCTTTACAACATGATTTTTAAGAGGTTCTAGTCTTACAAGTATATTAATTTGATTACTTTAAGTTTGTCATTGTTTATAAATATATAATTTTTTTGCTAAAAAAAATTAATGTGGAAAGATAAGGGAAACACAAACCTACATAAAAGATTTACTAAGATTTTCAACATGTCACGATTCTGGATTGAGTGATAAAAAATCATGTAAAAATGTACGTAGATTATACACTACAAGAAAATTATGAAAACCAATTTTAGAGATAAAAAATAATTAGTTACGTAGTGACTAAATTAGATATCATTTTAGAGATTAAAAAAAAAATTAGTTTCTATTACTGTTAAATAGTTTCTAAATTAATATCTAATTAGCTACCAAGGTTTTAACTACCAATTATTTAGATTCTAAATTTGGTAGCAAAAGCATTGGTAGGTAATTAGATATCAATTTAGAAATCATTTAACAATAATAAAAACTAATTTAAAAACCAATTTTTTTTTGTAGTCTCTGTAATGTTCTCTAATTTAGTCAATATAATAACTAATTATTTTTTATCTCTCAAATTAGTTTTTATTTAATGATTTTCTTGTAGTGATAATAATTTGAAGATGCTACACACAGTAAAAACATACACTTTATACTTCAATAAACTAATATGTTAATCATATTTAATTTATTTTTTAATTTAAAATATTATTATGTTATTATAATGGTTTGTCAAGTATATGTATTTTTTATTTTGCAGGTGTTAAAGAAATTTTTTCTTAATTTGAAATATTTAGAAATAGAGAAGCGAAATCATGAGTTGACGAGGAGGAGATTCTCCCCAAGACATGATTTTTTTTTTATCAGCAATGAATAAATAAAATTAAAGGGGATACTTGAGGGGTATCCCAACCCATATACAGTAACCACAAGTGGACTTTCTATATCATCTACAAAAGAAACTCTCCTTTATGGTTGGAGCAGAACAACCATAAAGTGAGAAAAACGTACCCAAAAATAGAACCAACAAGTTACCTCAAAGCAACATTCAACTTTACCGAAACACCCAGAACCGAGGCCACCTACATTCACCTCGCCACACGACAAGTTACCCATGCAGGGAATAACTCGCCATGTAGCTTACTCTGGTGAGCACTAAGTGCCACGAGGAACACAATCTCTGCAAAATCGCCTGCCGCCAATGCTACTCGCCATGTATGCTCCTGACCTAAAGAAACCCCGCTCTCGACGAGGATCCACTCGGGAAACCTCTCGACGAGGATCCACTCGGGAAACCCCTCGTCGACGGGCGAGTTGTTCCCTTCATCTCATTGCTCATGTCCCCAAGACATGAATAATGAGTCAATTCCCAAAACAACAGTTTTCATTTCCATCTGGGAAATATTTTCCATATATCATATTCACCAAAGTTGATAAAAAAAAGTAAGAGAAGTAGAAGGATGATATTTGGTAGTATTAAATTTCTCTTAAATTTATATAAATTTACAAAATTGATGCCAAACTTGAAAAAACTTTTTTTTTTAATTTTTGTAATCCTTTTCGTTATTGATATTTACTGTTTTAATTTTATCAACTATATATAAATAGTCAAAGTAAGTTTGTATACACCATGAACTTAAACTATAAAAAAAACAGATATTTCAATTATTATTTAATTGAACAAAATAAATATTTTTTTAAAGTAATTAACACAAGGTCTGAATTCCTCAGCCTTAAAAAATTCATTATTATTTGGAGAAGAATTCATACACCATACGACTACAGGGTAAGCTATGTACATATGAACAACTTGGCAAGGATTTATTTTCCAGGCCAAAAGAGAGACATACAAAGATAAGAAGAACGGATAATATCTGACCATAGTGGTTTGAACAAGGGTATTGGCAGAAACGAAAGCACGAAAATAGAAAATGGAACCCTGGTTAAACCATGAGAAAATGTTATGTAAAAAGCAGCACTGAACGATATCATCATGGTTGTGATGGAGATGATTTGTGTGACCATACCAAAGAGTAACTTGTAAGGGAGGGATTTGAAACATTCATCCTCTGCATAACTTGAAATGAGGATGGACAAGAACATTAGTATGGAGGCTGATGCTGATATCAGAGCACATGCAACTGATAGTGAGAATACCAGGAATGCTTGTTCCTGCAAATAGTTGGGATTTCCTGATTTTTTATTGTTGCCACCAGGAACCATAAACGTAGCAGTGAAAACTCCTGTGGTTATGAGTGTAGATACAAGCATGCAATTAATAGCTGTGCTCTTTGTCCATGATTCTGCCTTTGTTAATAGTTCTTTATGCTCCTCAGCAAATATTTCACGAGGAGTCTTGCCTTCAGCATTTTTCTTCTCTATATTTACCAGCAGCATTATTTTCTTCACCTCCTGCAATATCAAACTACAATGTTTTTTTACTATGTAAAAGTATAATGTCATACTATATATGATAAGTGTTTTTAGTCCTGAAAGTAGGTCATGATTGATTTCTCAAATTAAACCATATTTAATGACAATGTGATCGATTCTAGTGAAGATGTTTATTATGGCAAGTATGGACTTGAATAAATCATAAATACACTAAAAGCAATTTTTCCTATTTTTATTGGTGTTGGATTCTATACAATGTTTGAATTTTATTGTATAATTTATCTATTTTTTGCTGGTTTTTTTTTCTTCGATGTTGTTGTGTTATATGTTTTGTAGTGGAGGAGGTAACTATCCTTTCTATCTCAAAACGACTGGTACAAATGTGTGTCGTTGGTTTTTTGCTCAAATAAAGGTTTGGAATTTGGGTCTGGACTTCGACTTGATGAAATTTTCAAGTTTTGAATCTTTTGTTTATATTATATTGACTTGTATTGTGTTTGGATTTGGATTGTTAGGTTTTATTGAAAAAACATCATGGTTAAAGGTGGAATGTGTTATACAAACTAAATGGATAAAAATCATGAAATAGAAATTAATTTTTAGAGACGAAAATAATTAGTTACAACAGTAACTAAATTAGAGACCATTTTAGAAATTAAATAAAAAATTGGTTTTTAAATTAGTTTATATAATTATTAAATAATTTTTAAATTGGTATCTAATTAGCAATCAGGGTTTTAACTACCAATTATTTAATTTCTAAATTTGGTCTCTAAAACCTTGGTTGCTAATTAGATACCAATTTAGAAACTATTTAACAATAATAAAAACTAATTTAGAAACCAACTTTTTATTTAGTTTCTAAAATGGTCTCTAATTTAGTTACTATTGCAACTAATTATTTTGGTATTTAAAAATTGGTTTCTATTTCATGATTTTCTTGTAGTGTTCTATTATCAGGTTTACTTGTATACGGATTGGAGCATTCCTTAAATGATCAAATATTTATTCTATTCCTTTTGTTGATAAAAAAACTCAATGATCAAATATTTATTCCATTCCTTTTCTGATAAAAAAAAACTGTATGCTTGTTTATGCCTATGCTTGTTAGATCGGAAGTATATGCTTCTAAGTGTTTCTGGTTTGTGCAGCAATTCCTATGGATTATGCAGAAACAATTCCTCTGGATCATGTAGCAAAATTTTCAGGTTCATATTCTTTCTAGAGTAATTATGGTTTGTAATTATAAACTAGCAAGATTTGGATTGTTAGGTTTTATTGAAAAAACATCATGGTTAAATGTGGAATGTGTTATACAAACTAAATGATCATTCCACTACAAAAAATTATGAAATAGAAACCAATTTTTAGAAACGAAAATAATTAGTTACAATAGTAACTAAATTAGAGACCATTTTAGAAATTAAATAAAAAATTGGTTTCTAAATTAGTTTTTATTATTGTTAAATAATTTTTAAATTGGTATCTAATTAGCAACCAAGGTTTTAACTACCAATTATTTAGTTTCTAAATTTGGTCTCTAAAACCTTGGTTGTTAATTAGATACCAATTTAGAAATTATTTAACAATAATAAAAACCAATTTTTTATTTAGTTTCTAAAATGGTCTTTAATTTAGGTACTATTGCAACTAATTATTTTGGTATCTAAAAAGTAGTTTCTATTTCATGATTTTCTTGTAGTGTTCTATTATCAGGTTTACTTGTATACGGAATTGAGCATTCCTTAAATGATCAAATATTTATTCTATTCCTTTTGTTGATAAAAAAACTCAATGATCAAATATTTATTCCATTCCTTTTGCTGATAAAAAAACACTATATGCTTGTTAATGTTGATGCTTGTTAGATCGGAAGTATATGTAAAACAAGCAATCACTCACTCACACTTAAATTCTCTCTAAAAGAAACACTCTTCTTTGTAATTTTCTCTATTGTATTTCTTTCTGTGGTGCATCTTACAAATGATAGAGCATCCTTTTTATAGGCTTTAGTAAGCTCTTCTAGAAAGATCTACATTATGACCTTAAAATCCCACTAACAACATAATTAAAATCCCACTTACAACTTTTGACCTTTCACCTATCCAAACCCTCATTCTATAATATTCTAGTAACTTCTAATTTTAAAACCCACAAACTAACATTTAAAGTTTATTCAACAAAACTCCCCCATAAACTTAAATGTTTCTACCATCCATCATGCCAATCATCTTCTTGTATTTGTCGAAAAAGACTTTCGGTAGCGGTTTTGTGAAGATATCAGCAACTTGATCTTGACTTGCCACATGCACCAATTCCACACTTCCTTTCTTCACATGATCACGAATAAAGTGAAAACGAACGTCAATGTGTTTGCTTCTTTCATGGTTCACTGGGTTCTTTGCCAACTCAATTGCTGATTTGTTGTCAACTTGAATCACAGTTGCATCTAGTTGCTTTAGCTCCATCTTACTCAACAAGTTTCTCAGCCATATCGCATGACATACACACCAAGATGCTGCCACATATTCAGCTTCACACGTTGATAGCGTCACGATCGGTTGCTTCTTTGAAAGCCAAGAAAATGCTGTGTTGCCCATAAAGAATACATATCCCGATGTACTTTTCCAATCATCTATGTCTCCACACCAATCACTGTCAGAGTAACCCACCAACTTGTAATCTTCTGCTTTTGAGTAGAACAATCCAAGTGATACAGTACCTTGGATGTACCGTAGGACTCACTTCAACGCCTTCCAATGTGAGTAATCTGGTTCCTCCATGAATCGACTTATGATGCCGACACTTAATGAAAGATCCGGCCTCGTGCATGTGAGATAACGAAGGCTTCCTACCAAACTCCGGTATCTACTTGCATCGACACGTTCTCCTCCATCGAACTTTGAGAGTTTTGCACCTGGTTCCATTGGTATTGATACTAGGTTGCAATTTTCCATCTTGTACTTCTTCAAAATCTCTTTTGCATATGTCTCCAGTGATACAAAAATACCCGTCTCTTTTTGTCTAACCTCCAAGCCAAGGAAAAACTTCATCAATCCCAAATCTGTCATCTCAAATTCCCGTCTCATTGTGCCCTTAAACTCTTCTATCATCTCATTATTGTTACCCATAAAAATGAGATCATCAACATAAAGAGCAACAAATATCATGTTACCTCCATTGTTCTTTGCATAAAGAGCATGCTCGTAAGGACATTGCTTGAACCCGTTCTCCTTGAAGTATGTATCGATACGAGTATTCCATGTCCGCGGTGCTTGCTTCAACCCGTAAAGTGCCTTTTTCAATTTTAGCACCTTCTTCTCCTCTCCGATTTTCATGTACCCAGGTGGTTGTTTGATGTAGACTTCTTTTTCAAGCACACCATTCAAGAATGCCGACTTGACATCCATTTGAAATATCGGCCATTGAAATTGAGCCGCTTGGGAAATGAGCAATCGAATTGTCTCCATTCTTACAACGGGAGCAAACACCTCATCGTAGTCAATTCCCTCCTTTTGTTTGTATCCCTTCGCAACGAGTCGTGCCTTGTACCTCTCTATCTCGCCTTGAGCATTCATCTTTTTCTTGAATATCCACTTCACACCAATGGGCTGACTTCCCTCTGGCAATTCTGTTAGCTCCCATGTGTTGTTGCGGTCAATCGCTTTAATCTCCTCATCCATGGCAGTTTGCCACTTCTTGTCTCGCACCGCCTCTTCAAAGCTGATATTTTCTGCATCTGCCAAAAGACATACTAGGTGTACCTCATTTGTCGAATCATACAAATCATGCAAACTTCGAATTTTAGGTTGTCGTGGTTCATCTTCATCATCGGTTGTTTCGAAATTTATACTTGTCGGTGATGATTCTCCAACTTCAATCATAACCTCTGAAGAATTTTTCCAATCCCACTCGCTTGCTTCATTTATTTGCACATCACGACTCACCGTCACCTTCTTGCTTATTGGATCAAGTAGCTTGTACCCTTTTGTCTTTTCATCATATCCAATAAAAACATACCTTTTGCTTTTGTCTTCGAGCTTCGTTCTTCGTTGATCTGGTACGTGTGCATAAGCCACACTACCAAACACTTTGAGATGAGAAACTGTTGGCTTTTGTCCGCTCCATGCCTCTTGTGGTGTTTGACCATCTAACTTCACATGTGGACATCGATTTTGCACATAGATGGCGTATTGCACAGCTTCCGCCCAAAATTCCTTTGGCATCTTTTTGCTCTTAAGCATTGATCGAACCATGTCGAGAATGGTCCGATTCTTCCTCTCGGCCACACCATTTTGTTGAGGAGTGTATGGTGCAGTTAGAAATCGCCTTATGCCTTGCTCCTCGCAATACTCCATGAAAACCGTTGAAGTATACTCGCCACCTCTATCAGATCGTACAACTTTGATCTGTTTATCAGTTGTCCTCTCCATCATCACCTTGAACTTTTTGAACACCTCAAATGCCTCGAATTTTTCTTTCAGAAAGTAAACCCAAGTTTTCCGTGAGAAATCATCAATGAAGGTAATGAAATACCTTTTACCGCTGAAGGACTCTGGAGTAATTGGTCCACATATGTCGGTATGAATCAATTCGAGAGGTTGCTTAGCCCAATATTGAGCCTTCTTTGGAAACGAGGTTCTCACATTCTTGCTGAGCACACATTCTTCACAAAATTTTCCCTCGTAGTCCATGTTGGATAGCCCGTGCACCATATTCTTCTTCGCTAACTCTTTTAGTCCACCATGATGTAGGTGACCAAAACGGAGATGCCACAACAATGCCTTATCTTCTATGTTGACTTGCAAACATTTTTCTCGTATGCTTCTCAAATTCAGCTTGTACATCCGATTTCTTGCCATCTCGATTCGAGCAACCAAACGCCCTTGCTTGTTCTTCAAGTGTAGGAGTCGATCTTTCAAAAATATCGAGTAACCTTTCTCCGTGAGTTGCCCCATACTCAAAATGTTGGTCTTGAGGTCTGGTACGTAATAAACATCTTGGAGTGACCCAATTAAGCCATCCTTTTGTAAGTAGCAAACCGTACCTCGGCCTTTGACCTCCACCTTTGATGCATCTCCAAATGACACATGACCATCTTCAATCTTTTGCATATCTTTGAATAGGTACTTGTGACCGCACATATGGTTGCTTGCTCCTGAGTCGAGGTACCACAGAGTGTCATTGTTAATGTTGACTTCATCTTGAGCCATCAAGAGAACACCTTCATTTGTTTCGACTTCCAAGGCTAGGTTGGTTGTTTCTTATATCTTTATATCAGCACGACAATCTTTTGCACAATGCCCCACTTTACCACAATTGTAACATTTGTCAGAGTTACAATCCTTCGCATAGTGACCATATTTGTGACATTTGTAGCACTCGATGTTGGAATAATTCGATCGGCCGCCTCTTCCTCTACCACGTCCTCTTCCACGCCAATTTGGTTGGCTAGAATGTTCCTTCTCCTTATAGTACCCTTCAAGGTTGCTGCCTTTTCCACCACGACCGTTTCCACGACTTCCATGACCACGCCCTCTATATTGAGAATTTTGATGATAGAGTACCTTTTCGTCTTTGATTGACGCCTTGGTTTGAAGTGCTTGCTCGAGTGTTTCCTCCTTCTTCTTCTTCTTTCGTTGCTCGTGTGCCTCGAGAGAACCGGCGAGCTCGTCGACTGTGAGCGTCGCAAGGTCCTTTGACTCTTCTATCGCGCACACAATACTCCCAAAATTGTCTGTTAATGTTCTCAAAATCTTCTCCACAACTCGTGCATCGGTCAGAGTTTCACCGTTTCGGTTGAGTTGATTCACCACAGCCTGTACACGCGTGATGTAGTCAGATACACTTTCTGACTCCATCATCTTCATGTTCTCCAACTCGCCACGCAAAGTTTGTAGACGCACTTGCTTAACTCGGTCAGCTCCTTTGAACACCTTCTCCAATATGTCCCATGCTTCCTTTGAAGTGGACGCACCAGCAATCTTCTCAAAAATTGCCTCATCAACAACTCTATACAACATGTACAAAGCTGCCTTATCTTTCGATCGCGTCTCTTTCAACGCCTTGGTTTGAGTCGCCGTATAACCCGTGGTATTTGTTGGTTCTTCACAACCTTCTTCGACCACCTCCCATGAATCCTGAGAACCGAGAAGAGCTTTCATTTGAATGCTCCAGTTGTCATATCTGGTCGCCTTCGTTAACCGTGGTAGCAACAACATAATTAAAATCCCACTTACAACTTTTGACCTTTCACCTATCCAAACCCTCATTCTATAATATTCTAGTAACTTCTAATTTTAAAATCCACAAACTAACATTTAAAGTTTATTCAACAGTATTGCTTCTAAGTGTTTCTGGTTTGTGCAGCAATTCCTATGGATTATGCAGCAACAATTCCTCTGGATCATGTAGCAAAATTTTCAGGTTCATATTCTTTCTAGAGTAATTATAAACTACCATGCATGGTTTAAGTTTGAAACCAAAATTGAAAGAGAAAGATCAATATATGCATAATATAGGATCATATAATCTTGTATGAATATACCTGGAACCATAGTAATTCATGTGTCATTTGAAGAGCTGCTCCGGAAATTAAGCTGAGTTTGTCTGGAGGTGACAACATAGCAGCATAATGCAATATGTTGTTTCCTTCATCGTCTTCAAAAGTTGCTATGAAATCTTTGATTGAGCCTAGTTCGTGTATTAGACAATAGATGGTTGAATGGCGGTGAAGAACAGCAATGTGAATTATGCTTCGGTTTTTATGATCCACTTCCCATAATAAATCAGGGTAAGATCTCATAAGTGTAGCTAAAAATTCAAAATTTCCAACTTTTGTAGCATCAAATGTTATTTGTGATGGTTGACTTATGAAAGTCCTCAACTGTGTTTCATCGTAATCTTGTTGTAGAAGCATGTTCCAAAGACACTCAACAAGTTGGACGAATGGAGTTGCCTTCATGCCTGTTTCTCGTAATTAATGACTGTCATTAGTTATAATGATGAGACACATATGTTTAATTTTGTGTTTTTAGATTTTAAAACTAGTTTTTATTCATTAATTTTGAATAAAAGTTTTTGAAAATAAGTTGAAAGATATCTTGATTGATAATTCTAATTTTAAAACTGTTTTAGATTTGAGAAAATGAAAATGGGTGGAAAGTTTTGTCTTCTTCAACAGATGAAGAACTTTTCAGTTTTTAGCTTTTAAAAACAAGTTTTGAAAAATTAAACGAAAGAAACTGAACTAAAAAAAATATAAAAATATAAAAATTTAATAAGAACACAACTTAAAAATATATAAATTTATAAAAGATTTATAATTTAATTAAACTTAAAATTTTTTTAAAAAAAGTTTATCTTTGATCGTTTTCGTGTATCTGGAATACAAAAGCCAAAAAAACATAGGAAAATGGTCGAGCTGCTAAAAAAACATTTCTTTAAATATGAGTTGAATTATTATTATTATTATTTTTATTTATAGGTTTATTTTTCTTACATGTCTATTCTTTTTCAATATGCATAGTTTCTGAATTAAATTTCAAAAGTTTTTTTAAAGAAAATTGTCAATAGTTTAATAAAATTTTATATTATAACTCAAATTGTGAAATCTAAAATACAAAATATAGCTTATAACTTCAACATATTTATTTTTTTTATAAATTTTAATAATGATATAAGTTAAATTATAAAAAAATATTTGTTATAAATTTGAATTATATAAGAATAAATATTTACACATGAATTGTTATAAGAATTTGCAAAGGCAGTGGCTATAGAGGGTATGAAAAGCAGTATAAGGAGAATATGAAGCCAGTACCCTAGTTTTCCATGTAGGTAACACAGTGATTGTAAGAACTTACTAGAGTTCAAAATCTGGTTTGGAAGATACCATTGATCACCAACACTAAAACCACAAGTCTTTCGAGCCAAGAGATGCAAGCCTGTGTCGTTGTTCTCATCCCTCGCCACTGCCAGCATCGAGCGTTCTTGTAGAATTTGCAAAGCAATATCTGCAAAATTTTCCAAATTTGTTAGCTAGGAAGGTAATTGCTGCATGGTATATTACTAAAAGTGTCTGTGAAAACTTTGATTGATTCTGTGTTTCTAGCCTAAGAGATTATAACCTGAGTGATTAGCATGTGGTCCTCATGAATGTTTTTGTGGTCATATATATATATATATAATCTTGTCCATCCTCAAAATTCAGTAAAGATGAATATATTTTTTTTATCAGTAAAGAATGAAATTAAATTAAGAGGGATACAAACCCTTTTACATAAACCAAACCACATTAAGAATCTCCAAGAATAAAGAGATGAACAAAGACCCCAGAAGCAAAAGATAATGTTTGCTGCATAAGCTAAACATTCCTATTTCAACTAGCACCGTGCTCATATTGGAATACTATAAGCACTGCAAACTGCAACTACAAAACCACCAAAATACACCAAAATATTGGTTATCTCCACCACCTCAATGACATTCCTTCTACTCAGCTTGCAGTGACACGATTGTAGCACTTGTTACAGAATTAATCACTTCAACGCAGCATCTTCCATTCGCTCCTCTTTGGACTTTGGTTTCCCCTTGTTTGTTCCTTTTAAGCTCACTTTTATCAGAAACCAACTTCCTACTTGCCAAGGTCCATCTCGCACTTAGATTGGTTGGAGTTTACAACTTCGACTTACATCCCCCAACATGTCTGAATCCCCACCACAACCTCTACTGCTACCATCCACATGTGAAACCACTAGTTGATCAGCAAACACACTTAGGGATTTCCACAACAACCAAAACACCACATAAAAAACACAATTTTTGTTTCCTGCAAAAAGAACCTTGAACCAGCATACACCCTGCCTCCATTGGTCTGTTAAAAGACACATCAAAACAGAATCTTCCATCATGTCCTTAACATTCCTTTTGACTCCCTTGCATACAAGTACATATGTCTTTTCCATCTTGCACCAGCTGCAGGCCGTGACAAACCCACCAACACCTCCAACCAACTATAAATCCAGTATAGGTCGTAGTCTTAAAACTCTTGGCATCTGGGAGTCCTAATTATAACTTCTAATGCAAAGCATTGGATTAAGAATCCAGTCTATGAAAGAATAAGTACAGGAATGCACCTTGTGCTTCATCCAAAGCCAGGATTTGAATTGAGCCTTCTGAAACACCTCCTCCGCATCTACTAGCCTTGTTTTGAATACAATCAGGTTCCTTTGGTCCCAGATACACCTAATAACAGATGCCCAAATACCTTTCCATACCAGGTTTTGCTTCTTGCTAGCATTACTCAGATAAAAACTCATAAAGTGCATATTTAAATCATTCTGTTGAACAAAAGAGATACCTATCCATTTGAAGCACAAGGACCATACCCATTGTGCGTATTTACACTCCAAGAAGATATGTTGACAAGACTCCTCCTTAAGCTGACACATTGCACATATCGTAGATTCCATCATCACCCCTCTCCTACTCAAACTCACCCTTGTTGGGATTCTATCCAACAGCACTCTCCAAGCTGTCACGATCACATTTGGGAATGTCTTAGTCTTCCAAAGGAGATTAAACACATCGGATTGGGTTCTACGAGACTGCTTGGCAAGGCACTCATAAGCAGAATTCACAGAAAAAAGGTCTGGTTCTTCCTTCCCCCACACCTGCACATCCACGTCATTCCTTCTCATTAGTGCCCCTAATAGCCATGTAAAGAGGTCTGCTTCCAGTGAAGATTCCCACTCAAATTTGGCACGCCTCCATGTCAGCCTCCATCTCCAATTCGAATTAATCCACACACCAACTTCACCCACTATTTGCCCCTGGTTTAAGGATAGAGAGAACAGTCTAGGAAACAAGGATTTGAGATCAGAGCTCCCAACCCACACCTCCTCCCAGAACTTTATTTTGCCTCCACACCCTAGTTTCCAGCTTAGTTCTTCTTGAAACCGTCATTTTCCTCCTCCCTCCTTGCACACTTTATAGAGATCTTTCCACCACCAAGATTGGAGTTTGACTAGTGTATGGACGCTTCCAGGCTCCAACCCATACTTTGAGTCCAATAACTCCTTCCACCTTCCTTCCTCTTAAGAGATACAGTGTCATCTCCATTTAGCTAGGAGAGCATGATTTAACTTTCGTATTTCTCTTAAACCCAATCCCCCCTCTTCTTTAGGTTTGCACACATCTTCCCAACTAACCCAGCAAATTGGCTTGCTTTCTTTCCCCCAACCCCACAAGAATCTCCTTTGGATAGAGGTAATCCTCTTACAGACTGAGTCAGGGGCTTTGAAAAGGGAGAGATAATACAAAGATATAGTAGATATGATAGAGTTGATAAGACAAATTCTCCCTGTCATGGATAAAAATTTCTCTTTCCACACACCGAGCTTCGCTTTTAACTTATATTCACTGATCTAACTGAATTCCTGAAAGTTCAATGTATTCTTCTACTTTAGTCAACATTAAAAGTTGAACATACTTTGAAAATGGCATGTGACTAAGAAACATTAATTCATGCTCAACAAGTCTGGTCTCTCTGTTACAAATGGATTGGCATTTAACATCAGGAGGTGTCACTTTGAGAATTTCCACTTTGGAAAGGCGCGGCTGTTGTGAGAAGTATCTGGGATCAAGGAACTGTGTTGTTTATAAGCAAGGAGAATAAATCTTTTATATGGCACAACTTAAAATCTGACTTATAATACACGAGCAAGGGGCAGAATACATGTTAGGAGTGGTGGAAAATGCTTGAGTAGATATAATACTGCTTGTGTAGGCTGCAAAGTTATGTGCACTTCCAGAGTCATCAAGGGACCTGTAGGAGCCGTAAGTGAGGGTCTTAGGAAGAGATCCTCGCTGGAAATCAAGTTAGAGTTTGACAAAAACGTGTCTGTGCAGAGGGAAGTCTTGAAGTAGTTATGACAGCTTGCATAGTGTACAACGATGAGGTAGGAGCTCTCCTAAAATGTTTCTTTAATTTTATTTATTCTTAACTGATAAAAAAATAGACAATGATTCAGTTGGAAAATGCATTACAAGTTTGGAAACTGAGTTCATTTGAAGCAATTTTGAAGTAGCTTTCACGTTTTAGAAATGATTGGACGTAAGGGAAGGAGTATGAATCTGCATTTCAAACTACCAAAACTGAACTTGGATTTTGTTTCATATTTTAAGAGAAGTTTGAGTGACAAATTGAAAATACAAGAGAAAAAATATTTAACTTTGGTATAAATTTGGTATTCGACTGTAAAATAAGAAATAAATTCAGGATGAGTTTTATGACACACACGTGTTATATATATAGGTGACAAATCAAAATAAATAAGAACACTGTAACAAATCTGAATCATATAATTATACACAGTTGACCAAGACAAAAGTTGAGTAATTGGTTATATGATACTTAACAAGTTGCGTATTATTTTTTAATCTTGATTGTTTATGATCCAATATGTTTATGTGCATAGGGAGATATTTATCAAAAAAGCATGTAAACTTTGATGAATCAATAGGAAGAAGTAAGGAAAATGAACTCACCATACAATTCAGATTTTATGCAGCGGAAGAACAGCATGGTGAAGTCATCTTCTTCCAAAATGTTGGTAGTGAGAGGGTAGAGAAGCCTTGCCATTTCACCTTTTCTCAGCAAGACAGCCATATAAAGAGGAGTGGCTTCTTCTCCACCCCTGATTTTGGGTAGGTCTTCATTTTGTTTGATCAACATAGCAGCCATTTCCATGTTTCCAGATGCAGCAGCATAGCAAAACGCTGTGTTTCCATTGAAATTTCGCAGTTCCAGGTCAGGTAGGTCAAGTAATTTAACCAATTGATTCGCAAAGTGAACATGGTTTGTTCCTGCCACAACATGAAGAAGTGTACCCCATTCCTTTGTTATGGCAGCGTTCAACAGACTACTGTCTTCTTCTATCATGCGTCTGGCTTCATTCCAATCACCTCTCATTGCTACCTTATAAAGGGGTACACATTTCTGTAAGTATTCCCCTGAAGAAATTGCAGTTCCAAATTTCCTTCAGTTCAACAAAGCATAAGGATATTGTAAAATATGTGGATGCTGTAATGTTGCATATTGCACCTTCGAAAAGAACTATGAATTGTGCATGAACAAAAATATATATAGAGAGAGAGAGCAAGTACTCCTATCTTGCAGTATGTGACGAGAAGGGTGTGGAAGTTGATCAGCTGAAGCAATCTGAACCACATGTGCTTGTGGTGATGACGATGCTGGGTTCGCGTTTACTGTGTCCATGTTTCTGTAAAACCAACATCAAGTCTTTAAACTTATAAGGAAACATTTTAGGGTGTGTTCTTCAAGATATACTAGTTTTGGAGAGGAAGAAAGGTATAAAAAAAAGAAACGAAAAGATTTATTTTTCTTGTTTTCATTTTTTCATTTTCAATTTTTAATAATAATTGTTTCCAATCAGATTTTTGTTAAGAATTCGCAAAAAAAAATGTATGTACACATATTTAAAAACAAAATGAAAACAGAAAGCAACAAAAATTAAGTAAAGGATTCTTTCTTTTCATTTTTTTAGCTAAATGACCTAACATTAACCTTTGAACATAACCTTCATGTTCATCAGATAACCTTACTTCTCAATTTTATAATCATGAATTGTGTTTTATGAGATTCAGACACGTCTCTTAAATGAATGACGTATCCGTGTTGAACACACGTATGAATAATGACATTCGTAAGATACTCGTATGACACATATTCGTGAAGTGTCCAATTCAAAATATATTTGTTGAATATCTGACAATTCTAACACAATTTTAAAACGAAAAAATACATTAATTTTTAAAAAATTCAAATTTATTGTATAAATTTTTATTATGATTATAAAAATAAGAAACAAATTATTTTGAATCAGTCATGAAAAACATATTTCTATTAAAAAAGCTGAAACATACTTGTGTACATAAATTTTTATTATTAATTTATAATTATATAATACATTACAATAAAATCATCAAATAGAAACCAATTTTTAAAGATTAAAATAATTAGTTTCAATAGTAACTAATCTAAATTAGTTTCAATAGTAACTAATCTAAATTAGTTTCTATTATTGTTAAAAAATTATAAATTGGTATCTAATTAGCAACCAAGTTTTAACTACCAATTATTTAGATTATAAATTTGGTAGCAAAAACTTTGGTTGCTAATTAGATACCAATTTAGAAACCATTTAACAATAATAGAAACTAATTTAGAAACCAAAAATTTATTTAGTTCCTAAAATAGTCTCTAATTTAGTCGCTATAGCCAATTAATTATTTTTTATTTTTGTGTGTTAATATTTATACTACATAGCTTGTGTTTTAATGAAAAACTTCCTACATAGAAAAGGTCACCCAAAAGGATATTCTTTGAAGTAACATTCATCATAGGGGTACTTCACTTTCTACAATGTTAGTGCCGACATCTAAAGGCAGTAGTCTCTCTACCTGGTGTTGTGTTTCTTGAGTCTTTCTTAGTGGGGTGCCAATTGTAATATGAAGTTCTGTTTTTTGGGGGAAAGAGATCTAGATTTATAAGGATGTGTACTTACTTTTCTTTTGAACTTATTTATGTTTTTTTTATATGAGCTGGGACATTTCAAATGTTTTATTCTCTTATTTATATTTTAGTTATTGATAATAAACAAAAACTGAAAGTAGAATGATTGGTAGAATTGAAGTTGAAACGAGGAAGATATTTGGTGTAGTGAGGCATCCTTTTCAGGGGACAGGTTAGGTCACACTAATTATGGGGGCGGCTCTCACGCTTCTCTCTTTCTTTCATTATATTAATAATTCCTCAATTTTTATATAACATTTATTCTTAAAGGAAGAAAAAAAAAGTATAATGGAAGAAAATAATATTGCAATTAATCCACTTTACTCCTAATACTATTATAAATGCGAGTCATTATCATCTTTTGCTTCAAATTTTTAAACATTGACCCAACAAAACATTGATCCAAACATAAGGTTACTCTTCCCAGTAAGAATTTCAAAATCAAAACTTATCATATTCATTCAGTATTCCACATATACCTGAACCTGAACGTATTTTAAGTCTCTGCAAATCTTCTCTTATGCTAGTTTGCCTCTTAACCAAAGTTAGTTTCATGAGAAAACCAGTATAATAATTTTTTATCAGTAATAAATAAATAAAATTAAGAGATACTCAGAAGTATTCTAACCCTTATATAGAACCAGAGTATTACACCCCTTATAGATTATAACATCTAAACTTATAGCTTTACAACTCCAAAAACAGTTCCAAAAAGATGCTTAAACAAAACTGTATCAGCACTAAAACTACCCTACCTAAAGAGAGGCAAAGCATAAGAAGAAGCTAAAAAAGAAAGTATCCACAAGAGGCACCAAATGGTAATAAAAACTAACTTTCTATATTATAGATTGAATGAGAAAAACAGATATATGCCTGAAAAGATACAAATGGTAAGGTATAATAGAAGCTGGTTCTGATAAATTAGGATTCAAATTTTCTTACTAAGAAAGAAAGGCACTTGCCTTTGATTAGTATCCACCTAGGCCTGTGCCTCAAACCAAAGAAAAACTCTTGTAAAAAACAAAAGGGGAAGAGAAGTGATGAACCCCAAAAAAATTAGAAGGAATGGTTTTGAAACTCTTCAAAATATATATAAGCAAGGCCATTCAGGAATGGAAGTTTGAGATATAGAAGAACAAGAATTAGAGAAAAGAATACGAACCAGATTTTGAAGAGACAGAATTAAGAGCTGGAGCAAGGAAATAGAGACACCACTTTGTGTATCTTTACATTCTTCATGGTTTCCACAGAGACTGTTTAAACGAAGCTTTTGCAGATTGAATGTGTAAGTGGGTGTGTGTGACCTTAATCATCCTATGATTCAAAACCAGATTGCTGTGTTTGGTGAAAAACATTAATTTATTTATGAATCAGGAGCAACATGACAATTCGAAAGACTCAAAATAAAACAATATTCGAAAATTCTCATGATGCTGTGTGATTGTCGACCGTCCATGAATATAATACAGTGACAGACAAAACCAAAGTAAAGTGGACTCCTCCCACTATTAACCCAAATATATTAATATTTCACCTTCTGCTTATCATTAATTCACACTCTTCCCTTTTTGTCCAAATTGAAACTCTTCCACAAATTATGCATTAATTTCTTAAGCCACACATTTTATCCCTTATTAATAATATAAATAAAAAATTATTTAAATACAAAAATCAGTAAATAAACACCAATTTTAAAAATAAAAATAACTAATTATTATATTAACTAAATTAAATATTAATTTTAATTTAAAAATAAAAAAAATTAATATTTAAATTGATTTTTATTATTAATAAATAATTTAGAAATTTGTATCTAGTTATCAATATTATTTAGATTATAATGTTAGTAACTAACTAATTAAATATCAAATTTACTTATTAATAATAAAAATTAATTTAAATACTAGAAATTTTTATAAAAAAATTATAAAAAAATTCATATTAGATAAAAATAAATAATATCTAATTTAATTAATATAAAAATTAACTATTTTTTATCTTTAAAATTAAATTTTATTTAATAATTTTATTATAATGCATAACCAAGCTACCTCAAAGCTTATTTAGTTTCCTTATGAGATAAAAGTTTTGTTTAAATAAAACAGATTTGTTCTGTAGTATAACTTATTTTATTAGTTTACAGTGTTGTTTTATATGCTATTTAAAGAAGTGTTTTAAATTTTGATCTTCATTTGTGTAAAAGTCACAATGAGATATTTTGGTATAATCAATGATGTGGAATTTCAGATTCCAATTAATCATATACTTTCCCTTTTGCCTTCTACAAATTTCAACTTATGTTATATAAGGTTTTTGAAAAGGTAAAATAATTGTGAAGCCATAGCAGCCTCGATTTTTGTACCTTATTGAGAGGATAAGGTTGTTTGTGTTCCATGAATTGAGGTTAATAATTGAAGATGACAGTTGTTAAGTTATGTATTGGGGCCCACAAATGACTTTATCAAAAGAAGAGTGTAACCTTTTACGTCACCTTGCATGCGTAGCTTCTCTACATTTTCACGTCACTAATACTATTTTAACCTAATTATCTACTAAGTGTAGTTTAGTTCAATTTTTTTTGTAAAAAATAATTCTTAACTAAATATAAAAATTATATGTAATTTGACTCGATATGCTTTGAACATTAAAAGAAATAAGAAGCAAATCAAACTAATATTTTTGCAATTTAATTTTTTGATTTTTTATTCTAAATTATCGTTTTTATTTTGCTTTTTTAAGTGTATATTTTTTTCACATTTCAAAGTTATTTGTAGGTAAACTTGTTCTCCATCTCTTTCATATGGTATACATACTAAGTTATTAATCTGATCCATATCTATAGAAAAAATATAATTTTTAGAGAAGTTGAAGTTATTTGTCTGCATGTTTTTGGAATAAATAATCATTTTTCAAAAATAATTATTTGTCAACCCTATATATAACAAGATACTTTTTTTAAATTGATTTGTCCTAACTCTCGTGAGTAATTATCATTCATATTCATATAATACACTAGTCAACATAAATAACAAAATAAGTATAAGAGGAAATATGACACAAATTGTATTTTTTTTGTGAACTTGCAGTTTTATAACTTGTATTATAATTATTTTATTATTAAAATTATAATTATTTTATTTATATTTTATTATTTTGATTATTATTAATATAGTAATAATATTAATAGTAGTAATAATAAAAATAATATAATTAAATTATTAAATCATTATTATTATAATAATAATAAAAATAATTATTATTATTAAAATAATAATAATAATAATAATCACAATAATAATAATAATAATAACAATAATAATAATAATAAATAATATTAACATTAATAAATATTAATACTAACATTAATAATAATAATAACAACAACCTTAATAATTATAATTGAATTGAATTATTCACTAAAAAATATTTAATTTTAATTATTAAATTTAATTTCGTTAACATCAATTTAGCAATTGAATTTCTCATCAACTTTTTGTTGTTGAATTGGTCTTCAGAAATTAGGGTGACCAAACCTTCTACGACCAGAATAACAATTGATTTTTTTTTGTCACAAATTTTATAATCGATGAAAAAAGTAGTTGATAAGTAATTGGCAACTAGGGTGTTTGACACAAATTGTGTTTAGTCGTTATTTCGATCGCAACTCATTTTAATGATATTTTTTTCACTTTAAGGATCCATTTTGATGGTCACTAAAAGATATTTTTTTATGATTATCAATTACTTAAATCAATTTTTCATATTTTTTTTTAAGATTTGATTTTTAACCATCCAATTAAAAATATGTTTAGAAGACAAAAAAAAATATTACATTTCCATTTAGGTCGCTTCTAAATATACATTATTCATACATTCCTTATATCTAATTTCATTCTCAAATAAAAAAATTTATCCTCAGTTTTTCCCCACAGTCCAAGATACTTAAATGATATGTGTTAATACTCGATTTTGTCTGCATAAATAAATTTTATTTATAAAAAAGTTAAAGACAAAAACTTTAAACTTATGGAAACTTAAGGGTTGGCTCCTTAAGCCGACCCCAAAAAAAATAATAAAAAATTAAAAAATCTTAAAATGATAAATTTTTTCATATTAGTAAAAATTTAAGAAAATGGTATTTTTTATTTAGTCCTTTTTAATAAATACATGTTAAAAAATTGTTATTTTGAACCTAGCCCATTCATGAAGTCCAAGCTTTTAAAAAAAAAAAAAACACCTAACATTTCCTCTCCACACCTCCCAATCAACTTTTTACACGTCCCTCAATCCATTTAGCTTTTTCAGTTAGAGACTCCACTATTACCTTTGGTAACCCCTCACATTTACTTTTTCTCCCCTTGCGGATTCCCACATTCACCTCACACTTTCACCTTTTTGTTCCTCTCATACCACATCGTGTTCCTGTTTTAAATTTGTGTCTTCTCCATCACATTAACACACTGCACATATTTGTGCAGACAAGGCATTAAAAAAGAGTGAATTCAAGTATTGCTTTTGCCATTCACATGCGTGTGGAAGTCTACATTGTTTAGTTTAATTTGTTGAGTTATCAATGTGCGTGTGGGATTCACGTCATAAAAATGGGGTCACTGTTTTTACATTTTTTTGTTTTTCCATGCATTAGTTGCTTTTTTGTCCCTAATGTTAATATCACCACCTTAATCACTTCTGCTATTTGCATCATGCTTCTTATATCAGCACCACATTTACTAAAACGGGCATGAAATCATTTGACCAGCCCAGAAGATTTTTTAGTTACCACTTGCGCTTTTAATATCCGCACCAACTTTTTTAAGAAAAGCCTGGACCCATACTGTCCCACCGTTCTAATTTTCCCACGCTTTTTTATCTACACCACCACACTTTTGCTACCTGCCACCCTTTTTATTTTATACACTCATCAACTCTTGTTTTCTAATTTTTTTATTTAATTATCCCGTTTACAACTAGACAATTTCTTCTTGCATCCCTACGTTTTTATTCATGCACCCCCACAATGTTATGTAAAGACAAACCTATTCCTATTATTTTCAAAAAACCCTAAAATGCACACAACACCCACACTCTACTCTTTCATCATCCTTTGCATAGACTTCACATTGACAGACTACATTGCTCTCTCAATGGTGGTGCTACTCCATCTCTTAAGATAAGAAGACGTTTCTTTTGGTGATAATCGATGGTGTTTCCAATGACTTGGTGGTAATTCGGTAGTTTCTCTTTACGGTTCTTGTTCGAAGAAGAAAATAAGTAATTTTTTGTTGGTTTTCAAATCTATAGTTCTATTTTTATTGCGAATTTTCGTTTCCACAGTACATATGTTGTGATTTCATAATGCGTAATGCAAAAAATACATTCCGAATTGACAAATCTGTAATTAAAAAAATGCAGGTGATATTTTTTCAAACAAATAGTGAAATTGAAATTTTAAAAATTGTAGGTGTATAAGAATAAACTCCATTACAACCATTACCAGGTTAGACTGTGCCTACGAAGAGAGGTAGAGGTGAATACTAAATACATACACCTAACATATAGAGAGTTGTGAAGTGTGTGTTTTATTATTTATATTATTAAAGTGGACTTCATCTGAATACAAAAGTTGACCTGCTGCAAGTGAAAAAGGATACAATCTTTCTGTGCAGGACATCAAAACTAGTTCAACTTCTTACTCCGATCATACAATGGCATCTGCAAAACTCATCAGATTGGCCTATCACATGTTCAACACAAGAAAACTTCACAGCACTGCCATTAGAATGAGCTCAAATTGGAGAGATCTTATGAAAAAGGAGTTTGAAAATGGAAACAGTGGAAAGAAAAAACAAGCTCACTACCCAGTTTGCATATACAGAGTTCCATCTAACATACGAAGGGTCGAACCAAAAGCCTACAGACCCAACAACATCTCCATCGGTCCTTGTCACCATGGAGCACCCCACTTGAGAAACATGGAGCCTCTCAAGAAAAGCTTCTATCGCCGCCTCTTCGACAATGATGCAAATGCAGCCAAACTAGACGAGGCTTTTAAGTTACTAGAGAAAGAAGAAACCAATGTTCGAGGATGTTACAACGAGGACATCAAATTGAGCAGTGACGAGTTTCTACAAATGATGCTAGTTGATGGCTCTTTCATTGTTCAGCTCTTGAGGGATCTATCAGTGTGTGAATTCGGAAAAGTCCCCAGTCTCAGCCCATGGATGTTGCCCATCATTCGTCGCGAGATGTTAATGCTTGAAAACCAGCTTCCCATGTTTGTTTTGAAAAAGTTGTTTGAGTTAACTGATGTTGTTTCTGCTCCTTCGGAACCAAATATTGGTCTCAAAGATCTTGCTCTTCGATTCTTTTATCCTTTGTTGCAGGTGGATTCGGAGAATATGCTAGAAAGTAAGAAAACTGATGATGACTTTCACTTCCTCGGTCTTCTTAGGTCAGCCATCAGTCCAAATCTGGAGGGAGAAGAACAGAGAAAATTTCAACCTCACATGATTCGTTCTGTGACGGAGCTGAAAGAGGCTGGTGTGAGGATCAAAGCAGATAAGGGTAAACAATTGCTTGACATAAGCTTTGGGAAAAAATGGGGTTTTCTAACAAGACAACTCACTATTCCTCCTTTGTATATCAATGACCACAGAGGCACTGTGTTTCGTAACATAGTTGCTTTTGAGAACTGTCACAAGGATTTCAAACCCGATGTGACAAGCTACTTGTTTTTCTTCAACGGACTCATAAACTCTGCTGGTGATGTCTCTCTTCTTCATTACAAAGGGGTGCTTCACCATTCTCTTGGCAGCGACAAAACCGTTTCTGAACTAATCAACAACATCACCAAAGAAATTGTTGGGGAAAACACTGAGTCGTACTTGTACAAAGTGGTGAATGAAGCAAACTCATATTTTGTTTCCTTCTATGCGAGAAAAAGAGCTTCCTTAGTGCATCACTATTTAACTAGCTGGGTGGTGGGGGTTTCAACAATTGGTGCGTTCTTCGCTCTTTACTTCACTCTCATTCAGACTGTGTGTTCATTTGCAGAGTCGTTCAAAGTCTTTGAAAACCAAAGCTTTCGATGCGTCTTTGCAGATGCTTTTTGTAAACCATTTCGTCGCTTTCGCCCCAAGGATAGTGAAAGTGAAAATAGTAAAACTGAAGATGCTGCAACAAATTAGAAAGGTGAACACAATTTTAAACCTCTGCAGGAAAATTTGAGATTTTTACAAGGAAGTTCGTTGTGGTGCTGAATAAGATATTTCGGAGTTGCTTGAATTAGTTTTGGTATAATAAGGGTAGAAGTTCATGTAGTGGTCCTGAGAAATCAAAGATTAGCAGTGAGACAAAGAAGCTTCATACTTTCACCTGTGTTTTCAAAACTACTTTTTTCCACCCTTTATTTCGTCATGTTGGTCAATTTTTCTATCTTTGCACACCCATCTTGAACGAGTATATTTTACTATTAGTGTTTTGGTCAATTATCTTTAACTGCTTAACTTTATTTTATTTATTCTTAATGGATAATAAAATATATACCTATCGATTATGTTAATATTTAACATTTTTTTATAGATTCAAAATCTTAATTAAATATAAATCTTAAATATTTAATGTCCTATTTAAATAAAAATATGAAAGGTATAAAAATTTTAAAATATTCAAAATCTTAAATAAATACAAGATCTTAAATATTTAATATTCTATTTAAATAAAAATATAAAATTTATAAAATATTTAAAATCTTAAATAAATATAAATTATGAATATTTAAGGTCCTATTTAAATAAAAATGTAAAATATATAAAATTTATGAAATATTCAAAATTAAAATTGTGTTTCAAACTTCATAAAAAAATAACAAAAAAATTCATTCTACCACAAACAAAACAAGAAGAGAATCGATTCTTCCTTGTATTCAATCATTTTGAAAATTAATCCAAATGAGAATCGATTTTGGTTCACCAACAAAGATACAAAATCAATTATGTGGAGAATACAACAACCCTGAGAATCTATTCTCCCTTTAAGCACAACCCAAGTCAAAATTGATTCTCAGTGCATTGCTTCTTCTCTTTCTCTCACTAATCTCTCTCTATTGAGCTAAATCTTCTTGTGATTCAAGTCCTTCCAGTACCCATGAGAGAGTTAACTACCAGACAAGTTCTTTGGTCATATTATCATTTTTATTATACTTATTATTATTAACATAATTTATACATATTAATATAATAATTATTATTAATAATAAAATAAATTATATTCATATTATTAATATTATTCATATTATTAATATTTATTAATATTATTCATATAATTAATATTTATTAATATTATTCATATTATTAATACTAGCGGGAACACAGGCGCTCACACGCCTGTGTATCCGCATTTCTTATTTTTTTTCATTTATATATATATATATATATTTATGTTTAATATTAAAATTTGAATAAATAATATTATTATTTGTACATTTATCTTAATAATATAAGTTTATAGTATATTATAAATAAAAAATGACATTATCATTATTATGTAAAATTATTATACTTGTGTGAATTGGTTTAACCAATGCGAGTAATTGATCATCATTCTAAGTGTTTTATTCTTTACAAATTTTATTTTCTAAGAATGTCACACACATTAACCACTTTTGCAATTCAAAATCGTTCATCTTCTCCAGTATTTTCACTAATATTTTTCTTTCTCTCAAATTTGAAGAGACATTCTTCTTTCTTGAAAAGTAACCACTTTTCAATTCAAAACCGTCTCCAACCTCTATTTCAATTTAAAATTGTTCCTTCACATATATTACATATTTTAGAGAAAATAAGAAATGACAACAATGTCCATAATATAATCAAATATTTATATAAGGATAAAATAGGGAAAAATTAAGAGTTGTTCAAGAGGAGAATCCCCTGTATATATAGGTATAGATATATATATTTTAATTAAATAATTATATTTTTTATCACAATAAATCAAATGTAATATTATTTTAATAATGTGATTCTTAATGAGTAAAGAAATTGAAGTTATTAATTTATAAAATAAACTAAACATCTCTATTGGAAAAAATAAAATAAAATGTATACATTAAAGAAATAGAAAAGCAAAATAAGATAAATAAAAGAGATGAAATATGAAGAAAATTAGCAATTCCATTCTCTGCCCATTAGGTGAGAACAAATAAAATAAAATTTTAAAATTAAAAAACGCTTATTTAATAAAGAAGAATATTAGTTTTAAAACAAAAAAGTAACTAATTTCTCCACTCACCTACCCATGAGAACAAATAAAATAAAATTTTAAAATATGTGTAGTGGAGAGTGAAAGTGGGGAGTATGTATATATGAGAGAGAAAGTGAGAAGTAGGATACGTGGGTTATGTGTAGTGGAGAATCATAAAATCTCTTTCTTAAATCAATTTTAAAATTCTACAATTTTAATAAAAGAGAATATCAGTTTAAATAAAAAAAAGTAACATAACAAATCTCCACTCCCCGCTAAAGTAGTTCACAAAATATTACAAATATCTTTAATTTTTTATTTAATAAAGAAGAAGATCTTTAAAATAGAAAAGTAACTAATCAATCTCTCCAGTCTCACCACTCTCTCCACGCTCTTCGCTCTCTCCACTCTCTCCACTCTCCAGTTAAATAATAACAAATAAAATAAATTTTAAAATTATTTTATTAATTTTTGATATTATAAAATGTCCAAATAACCAAAATAAATTAATACAATAAACTATTAAGTAAGGATAAAATGGAAAAAAAATTTAAGAACAGTTAAGAGGGAATAAGAAATGACACAATGACCATAATACAATAATAAAATTAAATATTAATATAAGGATAAAATTGGAAAAAAAATCAAAAGCAGTTAAGGGGGAATCCCCTTTATATATAGGTATAGATTATTACTAATATTATTAATATTATTACTAATATTATTAATATTATTATTATTATTATTATTAATATTATTATTAACATTATTAATATTATTATTAATATTATTATTATAATTAAAATTATTATAAATATTATCATTAATATTATTATTGTAATTAAAATTATTCTAAATATTATTAATATTATTATTAATATTATTAATATTATTAGTATTATTATTAATATTATTAATATTATTAGTATTAATATTCATATTATTAATATTATATTCATATTATTAATATTATATTCATATTATTAATATTATATTCATATTATTAATATTATTAATATTATATTCATATTATTAATATTATATTCATATTATATTCATATTATTAATATTATTAATATTATATTCATATTATTAATACTAGCGGGCACACAGGCGCGAGACGCCTGTGTATCCGCATTTTTTATGTGTTCATTTATATTGTATTTATATTTAATATTAAAATTAAAATAAAAAAATGCTATTTTTCACACATTTATATTAACAATATAAATTTATAATACATTATGAATAAAAAAGTTACATTATCATCATCATTATGTAAAATCATTATACCTTGATGATGTCAATTGGCTTAACCAATGCGAATGATTGATCATCCTTATAATTATTCACGTCTTTACATATTTTGTTCCCTACGAAAGAATGTCAATTATGAATAAATGTAAAATGCACACACAAATATATGCAATATACATATATTGATAATTACCTGTTTGTGTAAATAAATGTGTGAATGCCCTGTTTTGTTATCTTCATTCAACTGTAAGGGCTTCTTGTATATTATGTTACCTTTGATATATATATATATATAAGAAATAGTGTAAGTAGAATAATAACCTATACTTATCTTTATGTGTCACACATAAATAAAACGAACAATACCTGATTTTGTGATAACAAAATATCTTTATAAACAACATTTTTTGTAAAATTTCCATCTTCTCCCTGAAGGTGTCATTCTTTAATAAGAATTTTTGTTGAAGCTTGAGAAACACCTCTTGATAGTGCAACATATAATTGACCATGACTAAAAACGTGTCGTGGAAGGTAAATTCCAACATTAGGTATAGTTTGCCCCTGTGATTTATTTATAGTAATAGCAAAACTTAATTTCACAGGAAATTGTTTCCTAATAAGCACAAATGGGAAACCTGCACTTTCTGTTGTTTTATGTTTAATTCTTGGTAAGAAAGATCTTTTTCCAGCATGTTGACCTGTCAAGATTTCAACATCCAACATGTTCATGTAGAACCCACGACACAATAATCTCGTCCCATTACATAACCCAGATTTAGGGTCTATGTTTCACAACAACATTAATGGTGCACCTTTTTTAAGCTTGAAAATATGAGGTGGCAAGCCACCTGGAGCAATGGAGTGCAAGTACTCTTGTTGGTATAGATTATGTGTGTCTCCTTCAACTTCATCAAATGACAATAGATTATGTTGTTCTCCTGGAAAATGATCGATAATCATGTTATTAAGTATTTCAACATCTTCATTTTTTGGAGTCAATATGACTCTCTGAACCATATAAGAAGCATCCCATGTATGAAATTGCAATTGGGGAAATGTTTCTTGTATAAGTTTTTGTATTGAACTTTCTCCTTCCCATGGTATTGCTAGTTCACGGGGTATTTTCACCATATCATCAAGAATTGTAGGTTCAATCCCATCTCCAATGCGCATGAGGTATTCTGCAAAATTGTATAATAATAATAATTGTGAAAAGTTAAATGTTTATATAACATCTTTGTTACCTGCATTATTGATTGATCGAGCCAAATGTCGAATTGATTTCAATCTCCTTTCTTTATAACTTCTGCTTTGTGTAGATAGTTCATTTGTCCTTTGTTCCATGGTCATTCTTCGTCTTATGTTTGCAATATTTAGCTTCAAGTTTGGTTTTGTCGTTCTACTCTTCATCTTTTGTATTTATATTTTCGATTTTGTTGTGTAATGTATTAAAATGTAGAAAACTAATAAACATTAGAAAAATTATTTAAAAAGTTCTAAAATATAAATCAAAACTAAAAGCAAAACAAATTATAAAAACACTGTTGCAAACCAAGAATCAGTAATGCAATGCAAACATACATACAGCAAGAAAAAAAAATTAGTATGTGACAGAAAATAGATAGCTAAATTAAAAATATTTTCAGAAAATATTTTACAAAATATGAAAATAAATATATAAAATATGATAATATTTAAAAAAACACTTTGATCTATATATTAAATATTGTTTATATAAATGAAAAAATATAATTAAAAAATATCTACATATAATAATTCGCAAAATGTAAAAATAAATATAGATAATATAGATAATATTTTAAAAAACATTTTCATCAATATATTATTTTGAAAAGTAGCGTAAAAAAATATCTTTAGAAAATATTTTTTAAAATGTGAAAATAAATGTATAAAAAGCACTTATATTTTTCATTTGGTTATGTAATGTATTAAAATGTAAAAAAATAATAATAAACATTAGAATAATTATTTAAAAAATTCTAAAATATAAATCAATACTAAAAGCACAAAAAATTATAAAAACACTGTTGTAATGCAAACATACATATAGCAAGAAAAAAAAGAAAGTATGTGACTGAAAATAGATAGCTAAATTTAAAATATTTTTAGAAAATATTTTACGAAATGTGAAAATAAATACATAAAATATGATAATATTAAAAAATATTTTTATGTATATACTATTTAATATTATTTATTTAGATGGAAAAAATAGATAGCATAAATAAAAAATATATTCAGAATATATTTTTCAAAATGTGAAAATAAATATATAAAATATGAAATTATTTAAAAAAACATTTTAATCCATATATTATTTAATAGTATTTATTCAAATTTTATCCTTATAATATTTATGTTTTATTTTATTATTTTAAAAATATATGAGAGGAGATATTTGTTATTTTGTGACTTCTTTATTTTTAAAAACTAAATTTTAAATTTTAAATATTAAATTTTAAATTTTAAATTATCTTTATATAGGGGATCTCCTCTAACTATCATTTTAAATTTAAAATAGTGAATTTTAAATTTTAAATTTTAAATATTTAATATTAAATTTTAAATTTTAAATTACCTATACAGGAGATCTCCTCTTAACTATCATTTAAATTTTAAAATTTAAAATTTAAAATTGTGAATTTTGTATATTTAATTTTTAATTTTTTTAAAATCTAAATTTTGAATTTTAAATATTAAATATTTAAAAAACACTTTGGTCTATATATTAAATATTGTTTATATAAATGAAAAAATATAATTAAAAAATATCTTCATATAATAATTCGCAAAATGTAAAAATAAATATAGATAATATTTTAAAAAACATTTTCATCAATATATTATTTAAAAAAGTAGCGTAAAAAAAATATCTTTAGAAAATATTTTTCAAAATGTGAAATAAATGTATTTTTCATTTGCTTACGTAATGTATTAAAATGTAAAAAAATAACAATAAACATTAGAATAATTATTTAAAAAATTGTAAAATATAAATAAATACTAAAAGCGCAACAAATTATAAAAACACTGTTGCAATGCAAACATACATATAGCAAGAAAAAAAGATGCAATTGTAGAGGCTAGGACTCGAACCCAAGCCCTAAATAATGTTTACAAGCAAACTGCAGCAGTCGGGATTCGAACCCAAGTCTTTCCAGTGACCAGGGGAAGCATTCATTTATACATATTAATATAATTTATACATATTAATATAATTATTAATAATAATAATAAAAAAATAAATTATATTTATATTATTAATATTTATTAATATTATTCATATTATTAATATTTATTCATATTATTAATATTTATTAATGTTATAATTAATATTATTATTAACATTATATTCATATTATTAATATTTATTAATATTATTATAAATATTATTCATATTATTAATATTTATTAATTTTATAATTAATATTATTATTAACATTATATTAATATTATTAATATTATTAGTATTAATATTCATATTATTATTAATATTTTTTAATATTATTAGTATTTATATTATTAGTATTAATATTAATATTATTAATATTATATTCATATTATCAATATTATATTCATATTATTAATATTAATTTTGATATAAATATACATTTAGATATTTATTGTGTGTGTATAGTAGTTTTATTTGACTTGAGTAATATTACTTTTATTCAGATATAGATAGATAGAGAGAAAAAGGAAGAAATTATATAATATTAATATAACTTTAATACTATAAATACATATATATTGATTAATATATTTCTTTATTTGATCATTAATTTTTTAAAACTCATGGTTAAATTTAAATTTACTTTCATATTATATATATATATTAATATAAAATTATTTGATATCTTATTTTCAAATATAGGTTATTATAGGTAGTTGTGAAGTTTTTGTTAGATGGCTATATAGGTGCTTGTATCTTACACTTCTTTTCTGATTTGAGATTCTTGTATAAGGATTGAAATATCCTTAAAATGTTTTGTTTAATTTTTTTTTATTCTTTGTCGATAAAAAAAATCTTATTTTCAAATATTTACTTACATAGATTAAAATTGATATAATGTATCATTTTTAAAATATTTTAAATTATAAATTATTTAATCACTTTGTCATTATGATTTATATATTAGTAGAAAGGGTTATTTAGTAACAACTTTTTACATAAATTTTATGGTGCTTATATTTACATACGGAATTTAATCCGTATGTAAAAATCCGTATATAATGTTGATTTTACATACGGATTTTGATCCGTATGTAAAAATCTGTATGTAATTCGCGTTTTTCTTGTAGTGGTAATTCGCGTTTTTCTTGTAGTGAAAAACTACACATTGACACTTGTGGGAAAAGGGTATGTGAGTAAATTCATTGAGAACTGGCTCACCCAACTCTATAAAAAATTTCTCAGTATATTTGTAATCAACTTGCACATTGAAACCAATACTTTAAAGAAGGATAGCTAATATAGAGGGATTGCATTAAGCACAAATTTTATAAGACAGACTTTCCTAGCAAATGTTAGAAATTTCTCTCTCCATTTTGATAACTTGAATCGTAACTTTGTCATGACTGGCTCCCAAAAAATTTTCTCCTTAGATTTCCCTCCACCGGAAGTCCAAGATACTCAAATGGTATGCCTTAACACCCGATTTCGTCTGGATAAATAAATTTTGTTCATAAAAAAGTTAAAAATAAAAAAATTTAAATTAATAAAAAAATAAAAAAATCTTAAAATGATAAAATTGTTCATATTACTAAAAGTTTAAATGGTAATTTTTATTTAGTCCTTTTTAATAAATACACATTAAAAAAATTTGTTGTTCTGGACCTAGCCCATTCATGAAGTACACGCTTTAAAAAAAAACACTTCACATTTTCTCTCCATACCTCTTGATTAACTTTTTACACGCCCCACAATCCATTTAGCTTTTTCACTTAGTGTGTGTTTGGATTGAGGAGTGGATGTGTGAGGATTTGAGGGAGTGAATGTGTGAAGATGTGAGAAGAAAGTGTGAAAAAAGTGAAGTTGTTTGGATTGGAGTATGTTAGACCGAATGTGTGAGGAAAGTTTATGGAAGTTTGTGAGTGATATGATGGTTGTGAGTGAATTTTTTTTTTTAAATTGTTAAATGTTACTTTACAAATTTATCCTTGCCTATTAAAACTTTTTAATAATGAAATGAGTTATTTTTGTTTAAAAATAAACAACTTTCACATATTTCATAGATTTAAAAATTAAAATTAGAAAATAAATATATATTAAATATAATTAGATATAATTTAAAAATTATAATTAGAAAAAAAAAATTATTCAATAAATTAAATAAAAAAAACTTCAAATAATTTCTTAAAATATTAAATATGCATTATAAAATTAGAAAATTAATTAGAAAATAAATCAGAAAATAAATCATATCTTATATAAATAAAAGATAATATTTTTTATTATTAAAAACCCTATAGTAATGAAAAATAAAATAAAAATACTAAAAAAAATATAATGTAATTAATAATAGAAAATAATTTCATAAAAAATATTATGAAATAAATTACTAACTGATAAACATAATAATTATAAAAAAAATATTAATATAAATGCATCAACAAATTAAATAAAAAGAGAACTTCAAATAATTTCTTAAAATATTAAATATATACTATACAATTAGAAAATAAATCACATCTTATATAAATAAATAAAAAATACTATTTTTTAATATTAAAAACCCTTGCTGATGAATGAAGCTAAATTCGAAAATAACACATGTTGATGTGACTTTCCCTTTACATCTCTTCATTTTGGAGGGAGAAGATATTTACTATTCACATGTATATCTTCTCCTCCTCTTTCCTGCAAAATCCTAGATCTAAACCATTGATATCCTTTCACTTGTTTTCTTATAAACAATACATCCATAGAAACAAACAGAGTCATAGGTACCGATCACATTTATTTTTTCTCCCCTTGCAGATTCCTACATTCATCTCACACTTTCACCTTTTTTTTCCTCTCTCACGTCCCCTCACCACTCACCTTACCTCACATCGTTTTCGTTTTCTAAATTTGTGTCTTTTTCAATCACATTAACACAATGCACGTATTTGTGCAGACAAGGCATTAAAAAAGAAAAAGTTGCAGAAAAGCTTAAATGAAAAAGAAACGGAAGCTAGTCTCTCCCTAAACCCTAAATCTTCATCTTTACTCTCTAAACCCTAAACTTTCACCTAGGCTTTATGTTTATTCTTCAAAAATTATTTAAATGCACATGGATCTCATGGTTTATTTCCTCAAATTTGTGAATGGAAACTTGCATTGGAAGGTGGAAAAGATTTTTTTGACATCACATACTTAAAAAAAACATACACTTAACATCATATTATAATATTTAAAACTAAAAAAAATTAACTATAATTAAAATATTATTTTATTGGTTTATGAAGTATACGTTTTCTATTGTTTATGGTATTAAAACACCCAACACTCTGTGAAGGAGGAGGATGAGAAGTTATGTAACAAGGAAAGGAGAGAGGCAAAGAGTGAGTCCCACTATTCTAAATCTGGATGAGAATTTATTTTTACACTCTCATCTAACTACCAATAATTCATTTTGTTTTAAAATTTTATTTATTTGTACTAGTTAAATATAATATTTTATTATTAAAAGAGTTTGTAATTATATTCATGAAAAATGTGCATGAAAGAGTAAATTCACGTACTACTTTGCCATTCAAATGCATGTGGGGTCCACATAAAAATTAAAAAATTAAAAAATATTTTTTTCATACAAAAAATTTTAACCTCAACAACTATGTCATTCCCGATCTTCTCTTGCCAATGGAAATACATAAGAGTAAAGTGAATCATGGTCAGATTCAATTTTTAAGAGCCCAGTTTCAACTTACAAAACCCAATTTCAACTAGCAAAGTCTAGGTTACCCTAACACCCTCCTTTTTCAAAAAACATCTCTTGAACATAAATAGGTAAGAGCAAAGTCTGTCTCTGTCGGGTTAACTTTTTTAAGACTTTGGTTTCAATTTTTCAAAACCCAATTTTGACCCAAATTTTTTCAAATAGTTTAATCTTCATAATCTTAGATTTTCTTTGGAGATCCAACATCGACTAGAGATGAAAATATTTTATGGTATATAAGTAGGTGCAAACCTCACCCCATGAACCGGTTTTATGGAGTTGAGTTAGGCTTAAAGTCCATTTTGTAATATGATATCATAATCATTTTCGAGCTTATCCTAGCGAATGTTTGTTGGTAGTTAAAACCTTGTTTGCTAATTAAATACTACTTAAAAATCATTTAACAATAATAGAAACCAATTTGTTTTTTAGTTTTTAAAATGGTCTCTAATTTAGTTACTATAGCAACTAATTATTTTTTGGTCTTTAAAATTGATTTCTATTTCATGTTTTTCTTGTGGTTAAAGAAACTTTTTTATATAGATTTTAGTTAATTAAATTGTTGTAAACTATTCTTGAATAATTATTTTTTAGAAAAATACAAGTTACATAATATTTGGGTTATAAGTAACATTAGGGTTATATATGTAAAAGTTAGAAATTATTACATAAAAATAAATAATTAAAAACAAAATTCAAAATAAATATAAATATTAAATATTTGATGTGTTATTTAAATAAAATTATAAAATATATGAAATTTATAAGATATTCAAAATCTTAAATAAATATAAATTCTAAATATTTAACGTCTCATTTAAATAATAATATGAAATGTATAAATTTTTTAAAATATTCAAAATTTTAAATAAATACAAATCTTAAATATTTAATATTGTTTTTTGATCCTGCCGCTAACTCTCGCGTGGAGGGAATGTTTCGTTGCTTTCCCTTGCCCCGTCTATGCAACTGTGCAATCTACAAGAACGCTCTTGGAACCGTCTCCGGGAACTTCAGACGCAACCTGCAAAAAACACAGACGGCGCCGCTGGCGGCCATTTGCACTCCGACGCTCAAGTTAGGTCACAGAACCACCAAAAATCAAAGAGTGTAGTAAAAATGTGTGTGATCAAAAAAGATCTCTCTCTGAGTCTCACTCTGATTCTCTTTTATACTTCTCTCTGCATCTGTGCCTAACAGAATTCTGTTATACTTTTCTGGTGCGTGTCAGAATTCTGTTATTCTTTTTCTGCAGAGACGTACCACCAGAATCAGTGAAACATGAGCGTCTGTGCGTGTCTGCGTTTGTCTGTACCTTTAGCGACACGGAGTGCACCTTTCTCTGGGCCGCGCCTCACTCAGATGGTGACACGTGGAGGCATGTAACTCACATCTAACCGTACATGTGCCACCACCTGAAGGGCTCTAGTGCGTCTCTTTGTGCGCCTAAGTTATTCCCTTGCGGAGTAACTTAACGCGTTTCTTTCATCTGGGTGAATCGCACACTCCCAGGAGAACGCCAGGTGTGGCTGGACTAGGCACACTCACCAAGCATTGCTCTCTGCGTAAACGATTTCCCCTCTGCGGTGCCATGCACGTAATGGGTTGAGGGAGTCACCAATCACTGACCGGTGTACTAGCTCCCTCAGTCCACTCTCGTGCACGACTCTACCGGTGAGCAACTCCTCTTTCTCTGAGATATGATCATACGAGGTCCATGCGTAACGCTCTCGCTGGGAACCTCAGTCCCAGTTTAACTGCGTGTAACACGAGACCCCGATGACCATGAACCCCGATGACTGATAGGTGCTCTATTGCTTCTCGCGTTCTGCCCCTAGGTGTTCATCTGGGAACTGATCTGTCGGTGGCCACTTGGTATGACCACCGATCACCGTTCTGGGCTATCTGTCCCCTGACTTCTCTGCCACCTGATCTGTCGGTGGCCGCTTGGTTACTGACCACCGATCACCGTTCTGGGCGATCGCCTCCCTGATCTCTCTGTCACCTGGTCCACGTGTCACCCTGCGAGTGGTCCACGTGGTTATCTACTGCTGACGTCATCGTCTACCGATGACCGATCGGATCATTTTTAAATAAAATTATGAAATATATAAAATTTATAAAATATTCAAAATCTTAAATAAATAAAAAACATGAATATTTAATGTCCTATTTAAATAAAAATATGAAATATATAAATTCCTGAAATATTCAAAATTAAAATTGCATTTCAAACTTCGTAACAAATTAACAAAAAAAAAATTATTCTACACAAACAAAAGAAGAAGAGAATCGATTCTTCCTTGTATTCAATCATCTTGAAAATTAATTTAAATGAGAATCGATTTTGGTTCACCAACAAAGATACAAAATCAATTATGTGGAGAATACAACAACACTGAGAATCGATTTTCCCTTTAAGCATAACCCAAGTCAAAAATTGATTCTTAGTGCATTACAAGATAATAGAGAATCGATTCTCATTACATGTAGCAACAATATATGTAGCAACATAGTGCAAAATCGATTCTCACTTCATTACAACGTGAGTGAGAATTGATTTTGGTGAATAACAAAATAGAGAAAATCAATTTTCCTTCTTAAAACACTGCTTGCAAAATTGATTTGAGTCACATTGGCTCAGTGTCTTAGAGGAGGTAACTGTGTAGAGAGGGTATGTGAGTAAATTCATTGAAGCTTACATGACACCCTCTAAAATCTCTCTATATCACAAATGACCCAAAAATGAAGCTCCTTGCTGCCCCATCTACGCCAGCCCCTCCAAATCACCTCCAAATCACTAGAATTAAACATCCTTCGCACAGGCTCGCCAATCCTCCCTCCCACGTGATCAATAAAACTGTTTCGGTACGACCAATATATACTCCCACATCACTTGGAGTCGAGGTCAATGACAGTTTAAATATACATTTTTTCCTTAACCCACCGATGCACCTTTTAAGGAAAAAGTTGTGACGGAGCTTAAAAACTTTAAAGAGAACAATATTTCGAATGTGGTAATTGATCTTAACGATACTATTTCAACCGACTTGAAGTCGAAACAAGAAGCAAACACAGTATAAGGGACTGGATTTAAAGTGAAAGTTAGTAGAAAGTGAAAAAAAAAGAGTTTGAGAATATATTTCACAAATTTTAACACGTATATTTCACATAAATAAAACTCCATAATGTGCATCCATAATTCTTTAATATACCTGTTTGAGGGAATATTCTATAGGATAATCAATATGATACATCATGTTTATGGATTGGAGACTAGACTCTATTTTATTAATTTATTATCGCTGATTAAAAAAAATATAAACAAATTTTTTAAAATATTCAAAATCTTAAATAAATATAAATTTTAAATTATTTAATGTTCTATTTAAATAAAAATTTAAAATAAATAAATTTCTTAAATTAATAAAATTCTAAATTAATACAAACTATTAAATTATTTAATGTCCTGTTTTAATAAATTTTTTGAAATAAATAAAATTTTCAAATTATTGAAAATCTTAAACACAACTCTTAAATTATTTATCCTCTGTATGTTTCAGGTTAGTTACGATAGATTTGAGGGACACAATGTATTTGTATTCAGTGATTTGAGTGGATTTGCGAGGAGATAAGGAAACTATCTTTTTCTCATAGTCTCTTATTTCACTAGAAAATAGAAGAAAGACACATGGGTGCTTATACAAATATAAAGCGCTATCCTCATTTTTTCTCTCTCTCTTTGTTTTCTCTTTTATTGGATAAAACTTAAAATAAAAAAGAATACAATAAAAATAAAATCTAAATTATTTATTCGGTTAATTCATATTTTATGATATTTTTCTAAATATAGTAATTTTTTTATAAAATATGTCTAAGTATTAAATTAATTTTAAAATATATAACATTATAATATTAAAAATAAATAAAAAATAAAAATAATTTAAGTAAAAAAATCAAAATTACAAAAAAATAATTAACAAGTGCTTTAGACAGTTAATGCCCAACGAGATAAGAGGATTTAGAGCTTTTATTTTAGAAACTAAAAAAAATTGGTTTCTGAATTAATTTTTATTATTGTTAAATAATTTTTAAATTGGTATCTAATTAACAACCAAAGTTTTAACTACCAATTATTTAGTTTCTAAATTTGGTAGCAAAATCCTTGGTTGCTAACTAAATACCAATTTAGAAACTATTTAACAATAATAAAAACCATTTTTTTTAGTTTCTAAAATGGTCTCTAATTTAGTTACTATTGCAACTAATTATTTTCGTCTTTAAAAATTGGTTTCTATTTCATAATTTTCTTGAGACAAAATCAAAGTTTTGTCATATATTTTTTTTACAAAGAATATAATAAATAAATATAGGGATACTTCAGGGTATCCCAACCCTTATAGAGATAACAATCTTTTAAACTTTCTGTCATATTAATTTAAAAACCATTTAATAATAATAAAAATTATTTATTAATAATAAAAATTATACTTTAAATATCAATAATTTATTTAGTTTATAAAGTAGTATCTAATTTAATTTAAAAAATAATATTTTAGGAATACTTCAACTTAAATAAAAGAAGAAATAGACACTACCTTCCCCTATTGATGAGAATAAAAAAGATGTTATCAATAGAAGAAATGGACAAGGGCCAAAGCATTTAAAGTTCTTTTTATTAGTCTTTGCAAAAGATGAGACCCAAGCTCAAAGCCCAAGCCCAAGAAGGCCAAGCCCAAGAAAGCCCAAGTCCAAACCATGAAGGGGCAAGGCCAAACATTAAATAAAAGAGCATCATTTGAATTACTTTTGTATAGTTGTGGGAGGTGTGGATATTAAATAAATAGGTGTAAATGTATTAGATAAAGTCACATTGTCCATGTGACTTAGGGGGAGAGTGTAGGCGTAATATAGGAGGTGCCAAAACTAGAAAGGAAGTCACACTTTCCTCATGCTCTAGTTGGCACCAATTTGAGTGTCATTTAGAGGGAAATTTGAATTTGATTAACTTCTCATTTCAGCACCTCTAAGGCTATAAATAGAGGTGTTTGCCTTTGTAAAATTCAGATTGGATATTTGATATAGAGAAACTCTACTCAATTTGAGAGAGAATTGTGAGATTTGGTTCTCCTTCTTCCATAGTCTTATCTTGTGAGCTTTTGGAGAGCTTCAAGTGGCGGCTTTCTGCACTCATCTTGGAGCTCCATCACCAAGTGGCGTGTTCATCTCCAACTCCATCTCATTCAAGTCTTCATCCACATAAGTTTCATCTTCTTTCATCTCCATTTTCATTTCCAATCGGTAGTTTAGCTTGTTCTTCAATTTCTACCGTTTATTCTTGTTCTAGGTGCTGTTTTAAGTTTCTATTCGGTGCATCTTGTTCCTTTGATGATTTCAATCGGTAGATTCATTTCTTGATTCAATTCTGTCCATTTTTCCAGTTTACACATTTCAATTGTGTTTCTATTTGTGTTCTTGTTTTGTTCTTGCTTTCCTTTCAATTCCACCAAGTGTTTGTGATAAGGACATGACACTCATGATGTATATGAGTTTGACTCTTCATTTGGATGACATTGTCCTCCATTGATTTGTCCTTAAGCCTCCTTAAAGTGTTGTTTCTGGTTAAGTGTCTATCCAACTCATACCATGGGCTTTCTTGGGCTTGGCCTTCTTGGGCTTGGGCTTTGAGCTTGGGCCTCATCTTTTACAAAGACTAATAAGAAGAACTTTAAATGCTTTGACCCTTGTCCATTTCTTCAATTGATAACATCTTTTTGATTCTCATCACCTATCAAATCTAACAAAAACCTGTGTAGAAAAAAATAATAGATTTGCCACCCCAACAAAAAGCTTTCCTATAGAAACTTTAAAACAGAGAAAAAAGAACATAAGTATAATTATACACTTAAAGGTATTCATGAAAAGTATTTTCCTATAAAAAAAAAGTACCCTCCCCCATTCAATAAGCCAAAAATCAATGGCATGAAAAAAAAAGCCAAAAACTTCTATAAATAGAAAAAAGGTTCACACATCCTTCACTTCTCCACTTTTAAGCAGTTTGGCTACTTTGCTAGCAGTAGTCCCAACGAGCCAACACCTTCATGTCTAGTTGACTCTAAATAATATATATATATATATATATATATATATATATATATTTAAAAAAGATATCTATTTATTCTAAGACTTGTAAGGATCGAGAAAAATAGTCTTAGAGTAGAAATGGTACAATTAAAATGACACCTGAATATTTTATTATTAAAATGAAAAAGCTATATAAATAGAAAATTAGTTATTCAGGTTTCATTTTAAAAGAACCACCATCTCTAGCAGTTTCATTTTCCTTTCTTCTCCCTTCTCTCTAAGATCCTGACCTCCTCGCTCATTTGTTTGACGATCGGAGTCCACCATTAGACTCCTAGCAGCGAGATCTACAAGATTGCCCGATTAGAATCTTTCATAAAGTAAGTTCATTTTTGTTCGCTTCTCCTTTCCTCTACCTTCTCTCTAAAATTTTGACCTCCTCGCTCATCAGATCAATGATCGGAGTCTACCATTGGACTCCTGGCAGTGAACTCTACAAGATTGTCCGATCAAAATATTAGATAGAGTAAGTTATTTCTTGACTCCTTTTCCTTTGAGTTAGTTTTGATCTGGTTAGGTTGCCTTTTAGTTTAAGTTTGCATGTGAGGTTTTTATCTTCAAAATTAGTCTTTGTTAGCTCAGGGTCTTAGTGATATAGTTGGATTTGTGATCAAGACTGTGGTGTAGGTTAGGGTATCCTTAAGCTTTTGGTGGGTTTGAAACTCTTAGTGAGCATCTGCTAAAGTCCAGGTAAGGGAAACTAGTTTAAAATCTTCAATAGAACCCTAGGTTAGAAGATTTGAATGTGAGTGTGACGTGGTCACCAATTCCAAATTTTGTTGCAAGATTTCTTGTTTTCAGTAGATTTTAGTTTAATTGAAATTGAAAGTGTTGTGATTGAGAATTGGTTGTTTGATTTAAATGGTTTCGGAATCAGAAATCATATATATGTATAGATGGACATAATAACTCAATGATTCAATGAGAGTGATTGTATCACACTGAACAGTAACTGTCAATGTAATGTGTAGATTTATAATTTATGAATTGAATGAGATATTGATTTATAATCTAATAAGTATATTAAGTTATGCAGAATTTTTCTGCAGATTTCGCTCAAGCTAGCAAGTTCTAACTCAAGCTAAAAGATTTTGGGTACTCTTTAGAGGATTTTAGCTCAAGCTAGCGAATTTTAGCTCAAGCACAAATTCTGGATACTCTCTGAAGAATTTTAGCTCAAGCTAAAATTCTGGGTGCTCTCTGGAGGATTTTAGCCCAAGTTAGCGAATTTTAGCTCAAGCTAAAAATTTTGGGTGCTCTTTGGTGGATTTTAGCTCAAGCTAGCGAATTCTAGCTCAAGCTAAAGTCTAAAAATAATAATAAATAAATAAAAATATTAAACTAATTTTTATTTGCTTTTAAAAGATTGATTGATTTATTTCTATATAGTTTTTCTTATAAAGTATGTAAACTTTTATTTCATGTATAGTTAATTGAAAATCTCTTTAATTAGACATTTATATAATTAGTCAATGAATTCTTGTGTATTTTGGAAATTCTAAACATTGGTATGATTTGATTGTTTGATGTTGGATATTTTGAGGTTCAAAATATGAATTATAATCAAGACACAGTATTTTCAGGAAAGAAAATACCGTGTTGAGATTGTTATTAGGGTGTATTGATTTGTGAGTGTCTTGTGAATGAGATGATCTTGACTCTACTGATATAATGGAATCACATAGATGAAGTTATTCAGTTGGTGAAAGTTGAATGAGGTCCATTTGGCTGAGTCTGAGGTTTGAAAGAACTGATCAAAGCAGATCAAATGGATTTACCCTGTCACATGAAGATGATGAGATATTGAGATAATTATGTGCATGACTGTGGGTTTCACAGCAGTAGTATGACAGGTGCAGGTCTCTGGATGCTAATTTCAATACACGAGTCTTTCGGAAGTAGAGTCAAGTGTCTATGTGTTATGAGTCAGTAGAAGTCTGACATGAGAAAGATGAATATTGAAATTGTTGATAGACACTTGATGGTTATGTGAAATGCATGAGAAAGGATGGATTTATGTGGATGTTTAAAGTTATATTTGTGTTATAAGTTTTAAAAATACCTAGCTTACCCTTTGTTGTGTTTTGTGGTTGTTTTTCTTTAATCTGTGATGATCGTGTATTGTACACAGGAGCAGATGATGTTACAGGTGATAAAGTTTCTCGGTGAGAAGATAGATGATGAAAAATGTTTATTTTTCTTTTGAAATTTTGTTTTAAATTTTATGTAAATGTTTCAAGTCTTATGTAGATAGAGATAATTTGAAACATTATAACAATGAAATTTTAGATATATTTGTATTATGTTTATATATTTATTTTAATATTTCATACAAACTATGATTATTAGATATCGGAAAATATAGGATGTTACAAGACTAATTAAAATCTCTTTAGGGAAAATTAATAAAATAATGTATTGAATTAAAAGTGTTTTAATTGAACACTACCTTATCAAACTCTCTACCCGATTAGCAAGCATATCTAAGAACCCGAATGATTTAGTTAGTGAATCGACGTATTTTGTACTTGAAATTAGATGGTAATAAGTTGACACTTGTGATTCCATCGTGCTTACAATTAACCATTTGGCTGACACTAACATTTTGTCGATTCATCTTTTTGGTGTGCAATTGAGTCTGTTCCAACTATAATGGCACATGTATCAGCTGTGTGCTTGGTGTTTGAATTTGATAAAACCAGTAATTTGTTTCCTAAATATTACTTACTAGCTAGCATCATTAGTCAATAATATCTCAGTAATTATTTATTAAGTATATGGATATGTAATGAAAACTGAATAAGTGCAAAGAAAGGTAAAAATAGCAGATAAGTGGGAAAATAAAAAGAAAAAAAAATGATAAAATGAAAGAGGTGCAGATCTTATTGAGAAGGATTGGATACAAAAGGCACACACAGAGAAAGAGAAAGAGAAAGAAAGAGCACGCAAGAAGGTAAGGGGCAAGGGTCTTATTTAAGTAGTAGCACATGGACTATACATAACAAGCAGGCATAGACATAGATACATAATGCATGCATGCATGCATATGTATGTATGTATGACTACATAGTTACTGATAGCATGTGAGTGTGACCCGTGAGATGTATAGTACATGCATGGAAAAGAAAGAGCATAGCATGGTAATATGGTGACCTAATTGGATCCAGTGAGGACTTTCTGTGCCTTTTCCTCAGGGTAGTGAGCGGGCTCATAGTAGAGGGAGGACTGAGCATCTAAAACAAATATTCCAGAGAGTGAAGCAGATGAGATGAGTTGTAGGGAACCCTCAACAAACACCTCCAGTGATATGTTATCCTTGTCCTTTGGATTAGTGCTGAACCCTGCCAAGAGCTTCTGAACAGTGAAGGTGTCTATTAGGGTTTTGTGGAGGTTCACAAATTCTAGTGTGGTGGAGACTTTCTCTTTGTAGTACTGGTAGTTGACCCAGTCGACACGGTCTGGGTTAGCCTTGAACAAGTTCTGGTAGTGGGAAAGGACAGGGTGTGATGGAGCAATGGAGACCACGAGTCCACTGATGTAGGTTTGGAGGTAGTCTATGACTTTGCCTATGCAGTAAGCAAAGTCATTGGATTCGATGTGCTCATAGTTGATATCAATGCCATCAATCAAAGTTTCAAAAGGACTCTTGTACTGCTCTGTGATAATGGATTTCAGTGATTTCTGCGCATTGTCAATCCATATTTCTTTGTCTTGAGGATTGAATGGAAAATCGCTGCCACGACCTCCAATGCTTATTACCACCTTCACACGCTCATAATTTGACTTTAGGATTCTGATACTTTGGGGATCGAACTTTATCACGTCCCAAGTTGCACGAAAGTTTCCCTTCCCTACTTTCTTCTTGGTGTTTGGATCCTCCACGTAGTCCTCCGAGGCAAAGGCCAAAAGGAAGTGGAATTCTGGGATTCTAGGGCTGATGATTTCCACTGGGAAACCTTTTAGGAGATCTGACTCAATAATGTATTCCCGAAAAATGGGTTTCACTTGGATTTTGGAAGACATTCTCAGTGGCTACTTCTCTTTTGTTTTGTTGATTTGATTTGGTTGTGGGATTTGATGGAGAATACCCAACTCTTTATGCCTATTTATAGAGTAATGCACCCTCTCAGTTTGCTATAGTTTTGTCACTAATAATTCATTCTTTATTCCTCATTAATTATACTTCTCTCAGCATATACGTCATTAATTAGTTGAAGATCAGATCATCTTCTATGCAGTAAAAAATATTATCTGAGTGACAAAATATTATCTCAGCATATACGTCATTAATTAGTTGATCACACTGAAATTTTCTCTCTAACACAGATTAAGGTTTGGTCATGGATCTCATCAAAGATACCGTCAGCTAATTTCTCATTCTCTGATTGGTGTCTTGAACCCTTGGTATGTATGTATTCTGTTTAGTTTTTATGTAAAAGGTTGTTTCTTGGGTTTCTTTTATTATTGATTGAGATGGGAAAGAGAGTAGGAGGTCTTTTGGTTGATATGTAGATGGAAAGGCTCTTTGAGAAAATCTGTTTTGTTGTATAAGGGTTGGACCACCCCTGAAGTGGTCTTATTTAATTTCATTGCTATTTGCTGATAAAAAAAAAATACATGCTTCTACTTCTCTCATAAATTGCACTATGCATTATGTTCATACACTGGTTGTTACGCTCTCTGTCTAAGATTTTATGCCACCTGTGTGCATATATACGACAACAAACTTAGTTACTTATAACATCACATTTCGTTTTAGTACTTGTGTGCAATAAACAATATTATCTCACTGACGAAATACCGTGTACTTCTCTCATTAATCTTTGTTTTTTATTTCTTACATCCATCTATGCTCTGTGTGTACTCATCTTCTGCATACATTTTATTCACAATATTTGGTTGTTGTTTCTGCATAACTCGTTTTTATGTAGTCCATGTTGTCTACAGTATTTAATAAAAAAATTAGTTGATGATAATATTTAACTATACAGATTTCATTAGTATGTTTTTTGTGAATGGTGCAGTCGTAGTAGTAATAGTAGGATTAAATTAAGACGTTATTCTTTGGGTATCACACAACTAACAGTAATCAGAGGGTAAGACACTCTGATTTACAAGTTCCATTTTCTCTCTTTGGTAACCGATCAATGATGCAGAGGACGAAGGTGTTGTTGTAGAATATAGTACACAAACATAGAAAAAGGAAGACAATTCATGAATCTTGGACATTACTTATAGGAACTTTGTGCAATAAAATTCGGAAAGCTTTTTCTATTAAATGGTGAAGGGATGCTATGAGTAAATCATCAAAACTCAGTGTAGATTTTATTTTTTTTGTAAGCCCAAGATTATAATATAATTTTTTTATAATGAATATTTTGACGATTGTATGGAAATATTTCACTTTTAAGGGAATTACAACTTTGAACTTTTCTTCATAAATAAAGAAATCCATCCATGTCATTATGATAAAATCATCAATAAATTAACTAGGAATTATCTAGTGTAGTGTTTTGAGAGAAAAAACAAGTTTTAATGTAAAGTGTGGTATTTTGTCGAGATACATATACATAGGTTCTTCCAAAATAATATATTATATGCTTAATTAACTTTTAGTCCATATATAGTATATTAAGGTTTAAAGGTGAATTCACACTACAATAAAATCATGAAATAGAAACCAATTTTTAGAAATCAAAATAATTAGTTGCAATTGTAATTAAATTAGAGACCATTTTAGAAACTAAATAAAATTTTGGTTTCTAAATTAGTTTCTATTATTGTTAAATAATTTCTAAATTGGTATCTAATTAGCAACCAAGGTTTTAGAGACCAAATTTAGAAACTAAATAATTGGTAGTTAAAACCTTAGTTGCTAATTAGATACAAATTTAGAAACTATTTAATAATAATAGAAACTAATTTAGAAACCATTTTTTTTTAGTTTCTAAAATGGTCTCTAATTTAGTTACTATTGCAACTAATTATTTTTGTCTCTAAAAATTGGTTTATATTTCATGATTTTCTTTTAGTGTCAATTATTTTTTAATTTTTGAAAAGTTAAATATGGTCTCAATTTTTTTTAAAACTATTTAACATAGTTTTTTTTTATCAGCAAAGAATAAATAAAATAAAATGAGACATTTCAGCAGTGTCCCAACCCTTATACAAAACACCCAAAACAAGTTTCCTAACACCCTACCAACACAGGCTCCAACCAATAATACACTACAAACCAACCATGAAAAATAGTTCGAGATATAGGAGCCCAACAAATACAATTACAACAACCTAACAAGAGATCACACTCTCAAAATAGGACATGCACCCCACAACTAAACAAAATCTTTGCCAGCAGGCAAATGTATCAAACCAAGTGACAAAACTCAACACACCAATCCTACAAAGGGAACAAGTATACCAAATAGATCACACCCTTAGTACAGGACACACACCCAACAACAAAGAGAGTCTTTACAACAAGCTGAAGACCACCAAAAACCCAAGTGCCAATACCAACAAACCCATACATAACTAGAGAAATCCTCCCAGACTTGCAAGAAGCAATCATAGCCAGATAGACCTGTTTACAACTCAAAACACCTTCCAAGCGCAACCCAAGGCCACAAACCTCAATCCAACCTCGCCGGATAGAAGAAACCGTTGAAACTTGCACAAAAATACACCACTACTACCAATTTTGGGTAAATTCGTTAGTTAAATAACGCAAAAAATCAGTCTTTCAAATATCTCATACAACAAAGAGGTTCCAAACACCAATCTGAGTAGGAGAAAACGACCAATTTTTCTTTTACTGTGACCCAAGACCAAGTCTTCCTTTGTACCACAGTAGGAGATAACAAATCTACCTAATTCTTTAAAAACTATTTAAAGTAGTAGTTTTTTTAGATAACAAATCTACCTCATTGATAGTGTCAATAAATATTGAATTAGTTAGTGTCTTATTCTTCTTCCTTTGCTAGTTGCAAGAAACCAACACTTTTCCCCTTCCTAAACATATATAGATTTAGATTTTAAGTAAGAATCTCTGCTAAACCTGGCCAAAACCAGAATCTCCTACCTGGCCAAAACCAGAATCTCTTGAATCGCTTCTCAATATCACAACTTTCATTTCAAGTAAGAGACTCTAAACAATTAAGATAACACCCAATCTGAGAAGGAAAAGTTAAAATCTTTAACTTTTATCCTCATCCATGTCCACGTTTGTAATTATGCAAGACTAAATATCTCTTCTACATCCACCTTCCTTTCTTTAAACACCATCTCATTCCTATGATTCCATAAGCTCCATAACACCGCTACCCAAACCACTCTCGATACACAATTCCTTTTTGTGGTAAGCTGATTGTAGTAAGCTGATTGCATTGAATTGGAGAAAATGCAACTTTAGATCATTGTGGTAAGCTGATTGTAGTCCTACCCATTTTGAAACCATAGACCACACCTAAAAAACTACTTTGCAATCCACAATAAGTGGTTAACTGATTCCTCCTTCCGGTTACATAAGGGACACAAAAGGGATGGTAATAGAATCCCTTTTCTCTGTAGATTAGTTCTTGTTGGAATTTTTCCTTTGAGAATCCTCCAAGCCTGTTGGAGATCCCACATCGAGATGGGAATATTTCATTGTATATAAGTGGGTGCAAACCTCACCTCATGAGCCGATTTTATGGGGTTGAGTTAGGATTAAAGTCCACTTCGTAATATAGTATCAGAGCCATTTAAAGTCTATCCTATCGAGTGTTTGTTGGGCCTATCGTGTCAGCCGCTATCGGTTCTTTATCGGACCACACCTAATATGTTGTCCCACGCACGATCTGTCACTCTCGACGTGAGGGGTGTATGTTGGAGATCCCACATAGACTAGAGATGAGAATATTAGTGGGTGTAAACCTCACCTCATGAGCCGGTTTTATGGGGTTGAGTTAGGCTTAAAGTCCACTTCGTAATAAAGTCAATGTTAAAGCATTAGGAATCACTTTGATTTCCCATAGCATATCCAATGCTTTACAACTCTCCGAGGGCGTCGTCAAGTGTAGGACTTCGATATGCAGATTTTACTGAGAAATCACCATTTTCTTCAGCTAGTCACACCACCCTGTCCTGACTATCTTGCTCTAGAATACAAGCATGAATATCTACTTCCAGTTGTAGCAGTTGTTCTCTTTCCCATTCAATAGTACTAGATATCTTCCCATAATAGTATATTTTTGTCATTTGCTGATAACTGATTGTGGAACCAGCTTTCTGTTTGGCCTACTTCACAAATTTTGCACAAATCACTCCACCGCCAAGAATGTGTCATTTTATGACTAAGTATGTTTCTCCTAGCATTAGTCTCATATTTAGACTCAAGCACCTCTCTCCACATTCCCAAAGAGTCCACTTTCAATTTTCGCATCCATTTCTTGATTAGCGCTTTATTAAAGCTTTTGGCATCCTTGATCCCCAAACCTACTTCCTTTTTTGGTTTACACAAGGTGTTCCATTTAATCCAAGCAATTTTCTTTTCATTGACACCTCACCCCCACATAAACCTTCTTTGCAAGCTCGTAATTTCTTTACAAATTGATATCGGAGCCTTGAAGAGAGATAAATAGTATAGCGAGATAGCAATGAAGACTGACTTAATCATACAAATTGCAAGCTCGTAATTTCTTTACAAATCAATATTGGAGCCTTGAAGAGAGATAAATAGTATAGCGGGATAGCAATAAAGACTGACTTAATCATACTAACTCTTCCTGCAAAAGTTAGTTTCTTCCCTTTCCATGTGGCTAGTTTCCTCCTCACTTTGTCTACAACCTCTCCTTCCAAAACTCTCTTTTCCTCGCGGATGTCCCCCAACCTTTAAGCCAAGATATTTGAACGGTATTGACATTTGGGCACAATTGAGCATATTGGCGTAAACCTTTAGTTGTTGGTTTTGAACACCTATTGCTCCAATCCTTGTCTTATGAAAGTTCACTCTAAGGCCAGCCGCTAATGCAAAGCATCTGAGTAATAATTGTTGGTTATTAATTCTGATTTTATTACCCTTAAACTATTTTACCGTTATTATTGCATTAATGGTCAGTTTACTGGGCTGGTAGTATTTCTATTTCTATTTTATAGCTTCCAATAATTGTAATTTTATTATATATATTATTGAAGTAAATCAAAATGAAAGATCAGTTTTGCAATCTTTGCAATTACCTTCAATCAGTTTCTACAACCTTTTGTTTTCTCTTATTTCCTTCAATTAGTTCCTACTGTAATGCTGAATTTATCTAGAAATATAAAGTTTTAGATAATTTACTTACGAATATGATAAAAAAACGAATATGTATATATAGGTAATAATCTATATGTAGTGTTAAATTTATCTATAGATGTATATCCAAATATAATAATTTGTAAATAAATTTTAAAAAATTTATAATGAATATTTTGACGATTTCACTTATTCTATATATATATATATATATAATAAGTGAAATATTTCCATACAATCGTCAAAATATTCACTATAAATTTTTTAAGGGAATTACAACTTTCAACTTTTCCTAAATAAAGAAAGTCATCCATGTCATTATGATAGAATCGTCAATAAATTAACTAGGAATTATCTAGTGTAGTGTTTTGAGAGAAAAACAAGTTTTAAGTTTTTGTTAATGCAGATACATATACATAGGTTCTTCCAAAATAATATATTATATGCTTAATTAACTTTTAGTCCATATATAATATATTAAGGATTAAAGGTTAATTCACATTTTGAAGGTTTTAAAAAAAAGTTAAATATAATCTTAAATTTGTTTAAAACGATTTAATATGATTTATTTTGTTAAATTGTTTTCATTCAAACAGATCTACCTCGTTAATTGTGTCAATTCACAACCACACTACCAAAAGAATGATATGTTTTATTTAATTTATTAATTTTGTTGATAAAGAAAAATATTGAATCGTTCTAAAATTAATTAAAACCACCATATTAAAGTTAGGAATTAATTTTAAAAAAAAATTAAAATCAAATTGAACTCTTTAAAAACAATTGAAACGACATTTAAATTTTTAAATTTTAAAAGATGAAATTGGTTGTTAGCCTTAAGACTAAAAAGGATAATTAAGGCTGTATTATATTCAATTCAAGTTGATATGGGTGTTAAGGTAGGCTGTTCACGTTATGTTTTACCTTTCACTACTTTAAAAAGTTAGTTTGAAAATGAAATGTTTAACGTTATATATTCGTTGATAAAAAAAAATTAGTTTGAAAAACTAACAATCATACACTAGAAATAATTAGTTGATATATTGATTAAATTAGAGATTATTTTAAAAATTAAAAAAAAAATCTAAATTAGTTTCTATTGGTAACAATTTTGTTTATAGCTAATTAGATACTAATTTAAAAACTATTTAACAATAATATAAACTAATTTAGAAACCAATTTTTAAAATAATTTCTAATTTAGTTAAGCAACTAATTAATTATTTTTTATCTCTAAAATTGGTTTCTATTTAATGATTTTCTTGTATGATACTAATCATCATATATTTTGCTAATTATTATTATTATTTTAAATGTTAATTGATTTATTATGACATGTTTTAACCTTAATATTATTATAAAATAGGAGATCCCAATTAGAGATGAAAATATTTTATTATATATAAGTGAGTGTAAACCTCACCTTATAAGTCGATTTTATGAACTTAAGTTATGTTTAAATTACACTTCATAATATAGGAATTCACATTAGATATGAAAAATCATTTTAAAAAATATCACCAACTTTAAAAACATTAAAAAAACATACTACAAGGCAACCTAATTTCACAGCATTTTAAAATGTGTAAAATAAAGAAACAGGCATATGATTAGACAATCTTGTTTTATCTCCATCATAGTCTACTTCAATTTGTTTTGCTCCAATGTATCTCTCAAATGCTTTTATATATATTTATTTATTTTTTATTCATAAAAAAATTAAACCTATTATACTATCTTCACCTGTGAGAAACATCATGTTGATGATATGTTGCATGCCACCAATTTGATGACACGTTTCAATCTTAATATTATTATGAAATAGGACTTCACATTGGATAAAAATAAATATTCATTTTAAACAATATCAGGCACAACAGATTTCAAAATATTTTATATAAAACCAGTTTAAAATTCACATCTAGAAAGCAAGAATGGATAATTTTTTAAATCTAGACACATTACAGTATAATAAATAAGGCAATGAAATATTTTTAAATCTGTAACAACCATTGACCAGGCAATTTATAACTTTATTTATGAACTCTTCCTTTTAGTCTATTTGCCAACACATATAATTTAAATTTCCCAGGTTTTGGTCAAGTTCATCCAATGGTTGTTACAGATTTTAAAATATTTCATTGCATTATCTGTTATTCTGTAATGTCGTCTACATACATTTAAATTTCTCCATTCTTGCTTTCTATATATGAATTTATAAATTGGTTTTATATAAAATGTTTTCAAACCTGTTGATGATATTGTTTAAAATGATTTTTTTTTTATCTAATATGTCAAGTCCTATTTTATAATAATATTAAGATTGAAACATGTCATAATAATTTTTAAATAAGTTTGAATGAATCAATTAGCTTAACATCCATATGAACTGAATATAATATATTATCTTTGAAGAACCTTTTTATGTATTCGCAGAGTCAAAATACTACACTTTACAAAACTCAAAACTTGCTTTTCTCTAAAAACACTACACTAGATTTCCCTAGTTAATTAATTAATTTTTTTTTGATAAAAAAAAATTCCCTAATTAATTTCTTGATGATTTTATCATAATGACATGGATGTTTATGAGGAAAAGTTCAAAGTTGTCATTCCTTAAAAATTTAGTAAAATATATATTTTTATCAGCAACTAATTAACAAACTGTAGGTGAAATATTCCCATACAATTATTAAAATATTGTGTTCATACATAATGTCACCTTCTCTTACCCATAAAGAAATCAATAAGGAATTGGTGAGATTAGAAAAGAGAATATAAATGGATGTTAAATACTAATGATTTTTTTAGTTTATAAGATGATTTCTAATTTAGTTAATATTATAATTAATTATTTTGATTTCTAAAATTAATATTTATTTAATAAAAAAAATTAGAGAGGACATGTGACATTTGAACATTACAAGAAAACGGTGATTTAGTTTCCATATGTATGCGTGGGCTAAGTGTGGACACGATTTTCGTGGACAAAACCCATGCAAAGCCGGTGCAAAAGTAATTTTTTTGGCAATTCGACGCATAATGGACGCAAGTATAGATTTAAATAAAAAAATATATTTCAGTTTGCATGGGCTAAGACCGACGCAAAGCCAATGTAAATAATAGGAAGCATGGGTTATAGTCCACGCATAGTTTTAGTTTATTTATTTTATATTTATTTAATGTATAACATGGTAATAAATATTATAATTTTTACTTGTTTATTGTATTTATTTTAATTTTTTTAATATTATAATAATTTTTTTAATTTTAATAATTTTGGTATATGTTAGTTAAATTAAATTGATTACGTGTTAATTTTTAAATTATTTAAAAAAATTATCTTAAACAATTTTAAAATAATTGAAAAATGTTAAAAAATAATAATTGAGTAAAACAAAAAAATGTAATTAAATTTCTAAATGTTATATAAAATACTTAATTTTTTTTCAAATTAATTATTTTAATTTAATTTCATTAATAATATTATAATAAGTATTTAGATATAAATTAGTTAAATTAAATTTATTAAATTGATTAAGTGTTTAATTTAAAATTATTTAAAGAAATTATCTTATAAAGTTTTTAAAGAATTGAAATATGTAGAAAAATAATAATTGGGTAAAAAAAATACATATTTAAATTTTAAAAATATTATGTATATTTTTTGTTGTATAAATTAAATATATATTTTGTTTTATAAATGAAATTAAGTTTTTGTTGTATAAATTAAAATAACTTTTTGTTGAATAAATAAAATAAATTATTTTTTTTATAAATTAAAGAAAGTTTCTTTTATAAATTATATACATTTTTTATACATTAAATTTATTTATTTTTTATATAAATTTAAAATAAAATGAATTAAATTTTTGAAAGTTTTAATATAATTTTTGTTAAATTATATTTAAGCTACATACTTATGAAAATTTTCACGTTACTCACATTAATAATAATAATAAATATAATAAAAATTATAATATGATAAAATTCTTGTTTTATTTTAGTGGAAGTTTTCTATCTCAAGTGTAGGTGACAATGTTAATAATAAAGAAGAATCATAAAGCTTTCAAATCAAAAGTGTGAAGAAAAAAATTTTTGCAAAAGATTTTATTTGAAATGTATAATTTATTGATAATATTATTATAATAATAATAATAAATATATTAAATGTTTTAATTTTATCAGCAAAAATAAATAAATAAATATGAATCATTTTAGGGGTGGCTCTGGTAAAAAACCTACAACAATCTAAACAACAACAACCCCTCACAAACAGCAGCAGAAGGAAACATCAATCCAACCTATCACTATTCACTTGTTTTTAATCGAAAACATACAAACTAATGGATCAAGACACCATTTAATATATATATATATATAATATTTATATAGTAAATATATTAAAGGTTTAGTGTGTTCTACGTTGGTTTTGAAAATTCAAACTGTAGACATTTTTTTTATTAGGAAGAAGCAATTCAAATAAACAAAGCTCACTTAAGGGGTGATTAAACTCTCATACAAAATAAGAGAGACAAAGAGTACCTTTACTCCTACACAACAAAAAACCCAAATGAAACCTCCAATTGCCTACCCCAATACTACCAACTATAGAAAAACTTAAAGGTCAAGGACCAACTTCATTACCCTTATAGTAACATTAAATTGAATGTATACATATCAAGGATTTTAGGCACAAGTTAGAGAATGAGAAACTAATTGCCGGTACTTTTTAAGAGATCCAAGACCAAACCTTAATCTTTCAAACATGAACAATGATATATGGACAACTTGCTCCACTATACAACTCTTAATTTATGATATAAAAAAGGGTATTTTTGTCATTTCATACAAAAGTTGAAATTTTAGGTAAAGAAAGAGAGTTGTATACTTGAACAAGGTTGTCATTGTATCATTTTCCTTCAAATATATCAAAACAAACCAATTAACATTTTTAAAAAAATAATAATAATGTGGCGTTCTAGCACAAAATATATGGTGATTATGGATTGAAGAGAGCTTATTTCGATTGGAAGAGAGTATTTTTTACATTTGTATTTGTTTTTTTATAAGATTAGATCAATCTTGAACTGGATTATATTTATTTATTTTTTATTTATGGATAAAAAAATTGTTAGTTTTCAAACTAGTAAAATGTAAAACATAACGTCAACATCCTACCTTAACATCCATATGAACTTGAATTGAGTATAAGACAGCTTAATTATGCTTCTAGTCTTTTAAATTTTAAAAATTTAAATGTCGTTTCAATTGTTTTTAAAGAGTTCAATTTGATTTGATTTTTTTAAAATTAAGTCATAATTTTTAAAATAATTATTCGATATGGTGGTTTTAATTAATTTTAGAATGATTCGATATTTTTTTAATCAGAAAAATTAAATAGAAGTAGCAAAATTAAATAGAAGTACAAATAGGTGTTTCATTCCCTATAAAAACAGATTTCAAATAGAATGAAAAGACTCACATCACCAGAAAAACATGAATAGTCTTCCTAACCTGTATTACTTCAAGACAACCAAACAATCAATAATGCAAGGGAACAGTTACGAGCCTTCGATTAAAAATTTATGAAATGTTTAGATTCGCTGGTAGTTTTTTTTTGTGTGATTGGGTTTCTGGTTGGTGAGGGTCTCGTGTGTCTGGAGAAAGAATGTTTGTTCCTATATTACATAATATAAGAGTTGCATCATACCTCAAATAAGTTTTATTTATTTATTTTTGCAGATAAAAAAAGACCTTCCAATATTTAGAACAATTCAATGTAACAACCCATACAATTCAATATTTATTGACACTATCAATGAGGTAGATTTGTTATCTGAAAAAACTACTTTAAATAGTTTAAAAAAAAATTGAAACTATATTAAACTTTTTAAAAATTTAAAAATAATATAAATTCACTTTTAAACCTTAATATACTATATATGGACTAAAATTTAATTAATCATATAATATATTATTTTGGAAGAATTTTTTTTTATCAGCAATAAGAATCTAATAACAGGAATCACTTAGTGATTCAACCCTTATACATACTTATATAATATAATCCAACTTCTTGAGTCACCCAAACCAGCACAATGAAAGAGCTAAATAAATCAACCACTAAAAACCTCGTACTAGCACAACAACAAGTCTTGGCCACCAAACCAACTACCAGCCAAACAACCCACAAAAACCAACATCCAACAAAAAAACAAATACCTATCACCTTAAAAAGTAACAGGCCAATTATATCGACAAGGGAGCAAGATAGCAATGAGAGAAGGAAAAGCAAGCAGAAGGTATTTTAGAAGTTACTCAGGACCAAACCTTCAATTGAGCCAAAGTAAAGATTTATGAATGATCCACCACACCTCCTTTAGAAATAACCTTGTTCCTATGGCACCAAATCTCACTAACCACTGAAATCCACACGCTTCCCAAGATAGAGTGGACAGGTTTTTTAGCATTACAAAATTGTGTGAAATGAGCAATAGTATTGATGGGAGTGACCGACGACACTCCTAACCACTCGAAACATTAAACCCAAACGTGCCAAGCAATTTTACAGTCAAAGAGAAAATGACTAGTTTTTTATCTCGACAAAATACCACACTTTACATTAAAACTTGTTTTTTCTCTCAAAACACTACACTAGATAATTCCTAGTTAATTTATTGATGATTTTATCATAATGACATGGATGGATTTCTTTATTTATGAAGAAAAGTTCAAAGTTGTAATTCCCTTAAAAGTGAAATATTTCCATACAATCGTCAAAATATTCATTATAAAAAAATTATATTATAATCTTGGGCTTACAAAAAAAATAAAATCTACACTGAGTTTTGATGATTTACTCATAGCATCCCTTCACCATTTAATAGAAAAAGCTTTCCGAATTTTATTGCACAAAGTTCCTATAAGTAATGTCCAAGATTCATGAATTGTCTTCCTTTTTCTATGTTTGTGTACTATATTCTACAACAACACCTTCGTCCTCTGCATCATTGATCGGTTACCAAAGAGAGAAAATGGAACTTGTAAATCAGAGTGTCTTACCCTCTGATTACTGTTAGTTGTGTGATACCCAAAGAATAACGTCTTAATTTAATCCTACTATTACTACTACGACTGCACCATTCACAAAAAACATACTAATGAAATCTGTATAGTTAAATATTATCATCAACTAATTTTTTTATTAAATACTGTAGACAACATGGACTACATAAAAACGAGTTATGCAGAAACAACAACCAAATATTGTGAATAAAATGTATGCAGAAGATGAGTACACACAGAGCATAGATGGATGTAAGAAATAAAAAACAAAGATTAATGAGAGAAGTACACGGTATTTCGTCAGTGAGATAATATTGTTTATTGCACACAAGTACTAAAACGAAATGTGATGTTATAAGTAACTAAGTTTGTTGTCGTATATATGCACACAGGTGGCATAAAATCTTAGACAGAGAGCGTAACAACCAGTGTATGAACATAATGCATAGTGCAATTTATGAGAGAAGTAGAAGCATGTATTTTTTTTTTATCAGCAAATAGCAATGAAATTAAATAAGACCACTTCAGGGGTGGTCCAACCCTTATACAACAAAACAGATTTTCTCAAAGAGCCTTTCCATCTACATATCAACCAAAAGACCTCCTACTCTCTTTCCCATCTCAATCAATAATAAAAGAAACCCAAGAAACAACCTTTTACATAAAAACTAAACAGAATACATACATACCAAGGGTTCAAGACACCAATCAGAGAATGAGAAATTAGCTGACGGTATCTTTGATGAGATCCATGACCAAACCTTAATCTGTGTTAGAGAGAAAATTTCAGTGTGATCAACTAATTAATGACGTATATGCTGAGATAATATTTTGTCACTCAGATAATATTTTTTACTGCATAGAAGATGATCTGATCTTCAACTAATTAATGACGTATATGCTGAGAGAAGTATAATTAATGAGGAATAAAGAATGAATTATTAGTGACAAAACTATAGCAAACTGAGAGGGTGCATTACTCTATAAATAGGCATAAAGAGTTGGGTATTCTCCATCAAATCCCACAACCAAATCAAATCAACAAAACAAAAGAGAAGTAGCCACTGAGAATGTCTTCCAAAATCCAAGTGAAACCCATTTTTCGGGAATACATTATTGAGTCAGATCTCCTAAAAGGTTTCCCAGTGGAAATCATCAGCCCTAGAATCCCAGAATTCCACTTCCTTTTGGCCTTTGCCTCGGAGGACTACGTGGAGGATCCAAACACCAAGAAGAAAGTAGGGAAGGGAAACTTTCGTGCAACTTGGGACGTGATAAAGTTCGATCCCCAAAGTATCAGAATCCTAAAGTCAAATTATGAGCGTGTGAAGGTGGTAATAAGCATTGGAGGTCGTGGCAGCGATTTTCCATTCAATCCTCAAGACAAAGAAATATGGATTGACAATGCGCAGAAATCACTGAAATCCATTATCACAGAGCAGTACAAGAGTCCTTTTGAAACTTTGATTGATGGCATTGATATCAACTATGAGCACATCGAATCCAATGACTTTGCTTACTGCATAGGCAAAGTCATAGACTACCTCCAAACCTACATCAGTGGACTCGTGGTCTCCATTGCTCCATCACACCCTGTCCTTTCCCACTACCAGAACTTGTTCAAGGCTAACCCAGACCGTGTCGACTGGGTCAACTACCAGTACTACAAAGAGAAAGTCTCCACCACACTAGAATTTGTGAACCTCCACAAAACCCTAATAGACACCTTCACTGTTCAGAAGCTCTTGGCAGGGTTCAGCACTAATCCAAAGGACAAGGATAACATATCACTGGAGGTGTTTGTTGAGGGTTCCCTACAACTCATCTCATCTGCTTCACTCTCTGGAATATTTGTTTTAGATGCTCAGTCCTCCCTCTACTATGAGCCCGCTCACTACCCTGAGGAAAAGGCACAGAAAGTCCTCACTGGATCCAATTAGGTCACCATATTACCATGCTATGCTCTTTCTTTTCCATGCATGTACTATACATCTCACGGGTCACACTCACATGCTATCAGTAACTATGTAGTCATACATACATACATATGCATGCATGCATGCATTATGTATCTATGTCTATGCCTGCTTGTTATGTATAGTCCATGTGCTACTACTTAAATAAGACCCTTGCCCCTTACCTTCTTGCGTGCTCTTTCTTTCTCTTTCTCTTTCTCTGTGTGTGCCTTTTGTATCCAATCCTTCTCAATAAGATCTGCACCTCTTTCATTTTATCATTTTTTTTTCTTTTTATTTTCCCACTTATCTGCTATTTTTACCTTTCTTTGCACTTATTCAGTTTTCATTACATATCCATATACTTAATAAATAATTACTGAGATATTATTGACTAATGATGCTAGCTAGTAAGTAATATTTAGGAAACAAATTACTGGTTTTATCAAATTCAAACACCAAGCACACAGCTGATACATGTGCCATTATAGTTGGAACAGACTCAATTGCACACCAAAAAGATGAATCGACAAAATGTTAGTGTCAGCCAAATGGTTAATTGTAAGCACGATGGAATCACAAGTGTCAACTTATTACCATCTAATTTCAAGTACAAAATACGTCGATTCACTAACTAAATCATTCGGGTTCTTAGATATGCTTGCTAATCGGGTAGAGAGTTTGATAAGGTAGTGTTCAATTAAAACACTTTTAATTCAATACATTATTTTAGAATTTTATAAATTATCAATTCATTTTATTAACTAATTTTTTCAAAGAGATCTTAGTCTTACAGTAAATAGATATCTTTTTTTAATATATATAGAGTCAACTAGACATGAAGGTGTTGACAACACACTATTTTCTTAATATAAATATGTTTTTTCTTAATCTTTTACTAAAAAAAAAATCAATTATGATATCTACAATTTGTTTATTTTAGTCATTGTTATTTTGTTTTTTTGTCTTTCCACAAAACAAAAAGACATTTCCTAACAAACAGCAAGACAAACTTAACCAATCTAAAACAAGTCATTTGTTTTTAAACGAAACATACAAATCAGAAATCAAAATACAAATCTGAATTTTATTTTTTTTTCTAGTCATTATTCCTTTTTAATTTATCAATATTTATAAGGATAATTAATTTACTTTTATCATCAAATACATTTTTTTAAAGAACTAATTAAAACAGTTTTAGTAACTAAAAGTAAAAATACAAATATATTTCACGATTGAAAACATATTTAAGTTTATTTTTTATTTACTAGTTTTTTTTTATAAGTAATTTGATAAGTATTATTTTCTATTTCTAGGTTAATACTATCAGCTTTTGTAGATTGGTCCTATATTATCTATTCTATCAAAGAGGAAGTAGTTTTCCACCATAAATTTGTTTAGATTATTTATTTATTTATTTTTCTACTATTATTGTTATTAGTTGTTATTTTTCATTCTTTGTTTTGTTCCCACATGTAAGACAAGTTTTTATACTATTTTACATTCTATTGTTTGCTTTGGTATATAACAGTTAATAGTGTTCATGACAGCTGTCATCTCATTAAACTATTAGGCGTTATATAGGTTGAGTTTAGTGAATTTTAATTTAAAAATTAGACCTAATGAATGACTTCAGGTTATGTTTTGGATTCTCACAAACTAACCATAGGACACTATCGAAATCTCGGATCAATTAGAGACAAATATATAGATTTGTCTTAACTCACACATCCGTACAGATAATTATGAAACCAAGTTTTTTTCTCCTTGTATTAGGTTTCTCTGGCTAAACAAGATAAAGAAGAATAAGTAGGACAAAACTTGGTGTTGTTTTAAAAAGTGCTCACTACTGACATATTCGATTAGGCCTGTTAAGAAGAACCACCTGGCTCTGCTAACAAACTTGGTGTTCTTTTATGATTTTTTAATAAAATTTAAACATTATATTTTCACATGAACAAACTGATATGTTTCTCCAGCAAGTTGCAGTAAAATAAAAGAAAAAAAATCAACATATTAAAAATAGTATAACTAACCAAAACTAATAGTAAAATATACTTGTTCTAGAGAGGTGTGCATAAATAGAAAAATTGACCAACGTGATGAAATAAGGGTGGAAAAAAGCAGTTTTAAAAACACAGGTGAAGAAACTATGAAGCTTCTTTGTCTCACTGCTATATATATTCTTCGATTTCTCAGGACAACTAGATGAACTTCTACCCTTATTATACCAAAACTAATTCAACAAACTACCGAGCTATCTTATTCAGCTCCACAACAAATTTCCTTGTACAAATCTCAAATTTTCCTGCAGAGATTTAAAATTCTGTACGTTCACCTTTCTAATTTTGTTGCAGCATCTTCAGTTTTACTATTTTCACTTTCACTATGATTGGTGGGAATGCCACGAACTGGTATACAAAAAACATCTACAAAGACAGATCCAAAGCTTTGGTTTTCAAAGGCTTTGAACGAATCTGCAAATGAACACACAGTCTGAATGAAAGTGAAGTAAAGAGCCAACAACGCACCAATTGTTGAAACTCCCACCACCCAGCTGGTTAAATAGTGATGCACTAAGGAAGCTCTTTTTCTCGCGTAGAAGGAGGCAAAGTATGAGTTTGCTTCGTTGACCACTTTGTACAAGTACGACTCAGTTTTGTCCCGAACAATTTCTTTGGTGATGTTGTTGATTAGTTCAGAAACGGTGTTGTCGTTGCCAAGGGAATGGTGAAGCACCCCTTTGTAATGAAGAAGAGAGACATCACCAGCAGAGTTTATGAGTCCGTTGAAGAAAAACAAGTAGGTTGTCACATCGGGTTCGCAATCCTTGTGACAGTTCTCAAAAGCAACTATGTTACGAAACACAGTGCCTCTGTGGTCATTGATATACAAAGGAGGAATAGTGAGTTGTCTTGTTAGAAAACCCCATTTTTTCCCAAAGCTTATGTCAAGCAATTGTTTACTCTCATCTGCTTTGATCTTCACACCAGCCTCTATCAGCTCCGTCACAGAACGAATCATGTGAGGTTGAAATTTTCTCTGTTTTTCTCCCTCCATATTTGGTCTAATGGCTGACCTAAGAAGATCGAGGAAGTGAAGCCCTCTTAAGTCATCAGTTTTCTTACTTTCTAGCATATTCTCCGAATCCACCTGCAACAAAGGATAAAAGAATCGAAGAGCAAGATCTTTGAAACCAATATTTGGTCCCGAAGGAGCAGAAACAACACTAGTTAACTCAAACAACTTGTTCAAAACAAACATGGGAAGCTGGTTTTCAAGCATTAACATCTCGCGACGAATGATGGGCAACATCCATGGGCTGAGACTGGGGACTTTTCCGAATTCACACGCTGATAGATCCCTCAAGAGCTGAACAATGAAAGAGCCATCAACTAGCATCATTTGTAGAAACTCGTCACTGTTGAATTTGATGTCCTCGTTGTAACATCCTCGAACGTTGGTTTCTTGTTCCTCTAGGAACTTAAAAGCCTCGTCTAGTTTGGCTGCATTTGCATTGTTGAAGAGGCGACGATAGAAGCTTTTCTTGAGAGCCTCCATGTTTCTCAAGTGGGATGCTCCATGGTGACAAGGACCGATGGAGATGTTGTTGGGTCTGTAGGCTTTTGGTTCGACCCTTCGCGAGTTAGATGGAATCCTGTATATGCAAACTGGGTGGTGAGTTTGTTCTTGCTTTCCACAATTTCCATTTTCTAACTCCTTTTTCATAAGATCTCTCCAATTTGAGCTCATTTTATTGGCAGTGCTGTGAACTTTTCTGGTGTTGAACATGTGATAGGCCAATCTGTTGAGTTTTATACATGCCATTATATTGTGGGAGTAAGAGATTGAACTACTTTTGCTGTCCTGCACAGAAAGATTTTATCCTTTTTCACTTGCAGATGGTCAATTTTTTGTATTCAGATCAAGTCCACTGTTAGAATATAAATAACACTCTTCACAAATGAAAAGCCACTTGTAAGCTTCAATACATGATAGAGGGCAGGTAAAAAACTCAAAGCAAAAAGAAATGAAAGCTTGAGAAAGAAAATCAATGAAGGCCCGAGGCACGTGAAGAACAAGCAACTAGAGAAAAATAGATACAGATACCAGAGAATATGGTAACAGTGAGAATAAGTAAGAAAAATTTAAGAAAGATTTGGAAAGGTTAAGATTAAGGGTGTGTTTGTTTACTGTTTCTAGAACAATTTTCTGTTTTCTAAAATTAAGAAAATAAAAAACTTAAGTGTAAATAAGCTTAACCAGATATTGTTGGGAAAATTTGATTTAGCTTATAATGTACTTTGGAAGTTCAAAGTGTGTTAGAAGAAGGATGTTGTTAGGTTAAAAGCTGTTTTCGGAGCAATATTGAAACGGTGATCTAACATTAGCCATTGTAAAGCAAAATCTTTGTTCTGTTAGAGGAATCACCAATCCTGCAGTATATACATACAAATTATGCATTGTACATTCATAATATATTTTTTAAAATAATAATACTATTTTAACTAGTGTTACATTTTTTATTCCTTTTATTTTGTAGAAATATCTTTTTATTCAAATGAAAACTATAAGTTATAAGTTTTTTTTATAAGGAAAAGTTATTATTATTATTATTATTATTATTTACTTGGCCTACTTTTTCATTCTATTTTCAGTTTTAAAATTATTACATCAAATTATATATTACAACTACTATAGTATCATAATATACAATTTTACAAAACATTTTAAAGTAGATACCATCAAGTATAATAATTAAAGTAATAACTTATAATATTTCAAATATTAATTATCATTCCAAATTGGATGTGAGCATAACTCCTAGTTGAATCAATTGACTTGTGTTAAATTATATATATGCTTTGAAAACTAAACTTGATCTGTCGGTAGGAGTGAAATTCAGTGGTGAAAGGTATTCAATTCATATAAATCAGAAAATGTATTGGTCATAAAGGTAAGAATTAAAAAAAAAAAAAAACTGGACTAAAACTTATTTAAACCAGTCAATGAAAAGTATGTATTCTAACTGTTACAATTTTCTGTCAGTTCAAGGAATACTAATCTAACTCATTTGGTATCTTCTTTTTGTTTCATTATTTGGTTTTCTATATTGACTTGTGTGCACATCAAAATTATGCAGATCGTTTATCTAAAACCTTGACCATTGCAAAAACTTTAGAGATATCTCACTGATATCAGAGAATATGAAAGAACTGAGATTACAATGGTCGAAGGTAAATACATTTCATAATGAATCTACTCCCATATGGTTGATAATATGTCACGTGCAATTGTAAAAAATCCTACCTAGCATGGTAGAAATAAGCACGGCAGAGTGAAACATCATGCCATTAAAGAAGCTTAGAAATCAAAGGAAATCAGCTTGAAGCATTGCATTTCGGACAATCAGATTGTAGACATCATGACAAAAGACTTTCAAAGAACAAGTTTGAAATGCTGAGATCAAAGTTTGGAGTATCCAAGAAAATCTCAAGGAGAAGTGTTAGTAATTGAGATTTGTCAAGATACTTTAAGATCATATTTCATATTTTCTATTTGCTCTGTTTTGATAGGTTAATATTAGAGATAATCTTTATTTTAAGATTGTACACACCGGGTTAGACCCCGACCATGAAAAACTACATTGACGAAACCTCACTCAAACACTCTAATTGACCAAACCTCACTCTAACACCCTAATAGCAAGATTAAAGGAGGATTAGAGACAAAATCATACATGGTGTTAGTTAACCACGAATACTGTTCTAATACAGACTTATAAAGTATAGGAATCCAACTCATTCCTCTAAATAGATTGACCAACATCATCCAAAGTTACGTGCATTTATTACTACTAACTACTCAAGACCAAGTACTAACTTGATCGTAAGCAGGAACAATGAAAAAGTTGATTGTCTGTCTATTTATATATATATATATATATATATATAATATGAAGTTAGTTTTTCTCCAATCTTCCTTCCTTCACCTAAAGCAAAAACTCTTCTCTGTTTTCTTCTGTTTCTATAACTTCTTTCACAATCTCTGGTTTTATTTCAGTACTTATCAACCTCTTTTTGTATCCAGGAAGCAGTGTTTCAGAGTGGTTGGAGTATAAGACAACAAAGAAAGAAGGGTTTAGTTTTTCGGTTGAATCGTTGAGTATAGTTATTGATCTTTCTTCTGATCCACCTTCGCCCCAGCTGGGATTCATTTTCTGCTTCATCCTTGGTCGATCTGAAGGACCATCAACAACTAGAGAACTTGAAGTTACATCGCTATAACAGATGGTGAGGGTAAAAGTGACAAAGACAGTGTATTATGTACACAGACGAGCATTGTTGGATTGACACTTTAGATAAACTGTGTACGTTAGTCCAGTGGTTTACAATGAAATCTTTGATTTGGAAGAATGTGTATATTTCATATAAGAATTGGATTGATTATTACAACATTCAATTTAGTAACGTGAGTTCATATTACTTTTACAGTAATCATATGGACATACTATGTTCTGACTGGTGGTTAAAACTCTTTATATGTATTCCATTTAATGTCACTATAAGGTTGATTCTTGATTTTTTGTTTCTTCTGTAATAGGTAGTGTGTTGGGAAAGGCAGTAGTTGATTTCTTTATGGTAGTTGATTTCTTTATGGTTTTTGATATGTATGTGGAAAATTACTGTTTATCCTTTCTTACTCAATATGAGGGTTGTATCACCCTTAAGTGGGTGGATTTATTTTCATTGTTTCTTGCTGGTAAAAAGAACTATGTTCTTACACAAAAACCACAATTAAAATCAATAGAATCAAGCATACCCAAAACTTTAAGATGGTATATTACGTGTGTGCTGTTATTGATAAAGAATATGACCTGAGTTTGAGATGGTGGCCAGATTCACAAGGTGGAGATCTTCTGTTTCGTGATCGTGGAGGATTGTGACGTGGTTGTCTTTGTATATCATGTATGGTTGTCTTCATAATCAACATTTTGCTGATCTTACAACGCAGGCTCATCGACATAAGGAACAGAAGAAGTATCAGTCTCTTGCTGGTTATAAGATTCTTGCTAGTGAAAAGATGGAACGTCATAAGGGTACATACTTTGCAAATGCATTACACCAATAGATTGTTAAAATTTATTCTTGTGCTGATGCGAAAGAGTGTCCACAATTGTCAAAGTATTGATCAGGTGGTTGTTATGGTGATGGAAAGTGAAGTTGTGTTGGTATTCCTGATTGTGTCTGTGGTATTTGGCCAACATCAGTGTTTTCTGCAACTTGTGGATCTCGCAATTGCAGTGACAAAGACAGATAGAGAATTGTATTTTGTTTGTATCATGTGACTTAGTATTCATCTGAATAGGATAGAAGACCTTGAACAGATTGCCTAATAATTAATATGGGGTTCTTTTGGCATCCCTCAAGTGTTGGATCCAATGAGCATGTTCTTTTGTTCACATGTATGTTTGGTGGTTGTCATCCAAATTAGAAGGGGTTGTGATACATCCTGCCACAGATCAAATTGGAGTTTTACCCTTTTTCACTTACATATTGTCATTCAAAAGCAGAGAAACAAATTAAAGAGGTATAGGCACTCCACATTCTTAAATTCTGAAACGCATGTTATGGCAACAAATGCTCATAACCAACCACAGCCATCAAATGTTGAACCTGTAAAGGAGGAATATATATATATATATATATATATATATATATATATATATATATATATATATATATATATATATATATGCAAATGCACTTGAGAGAGTTGATGGAGGAAAAAGAGCATACACATGAGGTACAAACAAAAAAAATAAAAGAAAAATAATGAAAATAAATTCATTAATAAATAACTAAACCTGATATCTCAAACTCACAATAAATTATCATATTTCTTGAAATAAATTTTATATTGTTATGAATCATTAAAATTAATGAATAATAATAATAATAATAATAATAATAATAATAATAATAAATAATCTTTTTCGTGGTTAAGATATCCATGCATGGATGCATGGGCTTTAAGCCTAAGTCTGTTAAATGACCAGCATGCTGCCTGCAGCCACGGAGACAAATAGTCTTGTAGCAGTAGTCAGTGGGTGTTTGGCCCTTTCACTTATCTTTCTTATGGGACCAAGTCAACAGCTATGGTGGCAAGTTGGCTGTGTGAACATGTAGGTGCAGTTTTTGAAGGTATAAACAATTGATTCTTTTTGTCTTTATTTGTGGTGCTTTCAATGAAATTGCTTCTTAAACTGTGTTAGCATTAAACTCAAAGGCTTCAACCGTCATCAATTTTATTTTAGCATCTGAATAGACAATAATTATTATCATTAATTCTAGTTTTGAAAGTCATTTATACTATGATTTAAATGTAAATTATAGTATAGGTTTTATGAGAGAGAAGGTAGAATTTGAGAAGTCTATTGTAAGACTATTTAGAGAGATTGTATTCTTATTTGAAAAATAACAGTGAAATAAAATATATATTTTCTGTTCACAAATATCTTGCTCTGTTTTATTCCCTCAACACCAACAATTGGTATCGGAGCTATTTTCTTGAGGGATCTGTGAGGTTAGTAGAGTGCACCAATGGAAGGAGGATCAAATTTTTCAGCAATGGCACCACCTGTCTTTGATGGAGACAGTTATCAAATGTGGGCTGTTCGTATGGAGACCTATCTAGAAGCATTGGATTTATGGGAAGCTGTAGAAGAGGACTATGAAATTCAGTCCCTTCCAGAAAACCCTACGGTGGCACAAATAAAATCACAGAAAGATAAAAAGATGAAGAGATCAAAGGCAAAAGCATGCCTATTTGCAGCTGTATCTCCTATGGTATTCACAAGGATAATGACCTTGAAGTCAGCAAAAGAAATCTGGGATTACCTCAAGGCAGAATATGAAGGTGATGAGAGGATTCGGGGAATGCAAGCCCTGAATCTAATCAGAGAGTTTGAATTGCAGAAAATGAAGGAGTCGGAATCCATAAAAGAGTACTCAGACAGACTTCTAACCATTGCCAACAAAGTGAGGTTGCTTGGATCTGTGTTTAAAGATTCAAAAATTGTGGAAAAACTGTTTGTAACAGTTCCAGAGAGGTTTGAAGCCACCATAACAACCCTGGAGAACACAAAGGACCTATCAAAGATTTCTCTTGCAGAGCTCTTAAATGCTTTACAAGCACAAGAACAAAGGAGAGCCATGAGACAAGATGGAGCAATAGAAGGAGCCTTACTAGTCAAACATGAAGGTGGCTGGAGAAACAAAGGTAGAAATTATCCTCCTTGTAAGCATTGCAACAAGTTAGGTCATCCACCGTTTAAGTGTTGGAGAAGACCCTGATACTAAGTGCAACAAGTGCAATCAACTTGGACATGAAGCAATTATTTGTAGAAACCAAAGTGAGCAACAAGATGTAGATGCTCAAATTGAAAATGAGGAGGAGGATGTGCTTTTCGTTGCAACTGGTTTTTGCAGCAATATTTCAAGTGCATCTTGGTTAATTGACAGTGGCTGCACCAACCACATGACACATGACAAGGAACTCTTCAAGGAATTGAGAACTACTGATGTTAAAAGGGTGAGGATTGGAAATGGTGAACACCTGGCAGTAAAAGGAAAAGGCACAATAGCTATCACAAGCTATAAAGGTATAAAAATCATTACAGATGTTCTTTTTGTGCCAGAGATTGATCAAAATCTTTTGAGTGTTGGTCAATTGTTGGAAAAAGGCAATAAGGTGATGTTTGAAAATAAACATTGTTTAATCAAAGATGTTGATGGCAGAGATTTGTTTAAAGTTGAAATGAAGGGAAAAAGTTTTGCTCTCAATCCAATGGAGGAGGAGCACATTGCCTTTAAATCCAAAGAAAATGTCACAGAAATTTATGTACCTGACTTGAAGAATAATATTCTCAGTATGGGAAAATTATTGGAGAGTGTTGAAGCAAAATTTGATAACTTGGAAAAAAGGTTTACAAAATTGGAAGAAAAATATGTTGATATGGAGAAAGACAAGGAAAGTAGAGTCAATCAAGTTGAAGAACTCCATTTGTTGCTTTTGGCACAAAAAGAAAAGGTGAATGAATTACAATTCAAATTAAAAGCCCCTTTTGGTTCATGTGTTTTACTTGAAAATAATGATTTTGACTTAGGAGAAGACCATAAATGGAATGGTGTTAAGACATCATCTGAAAGAGAAATATGGTATAATCATTATCTTCGAAGCTCATTGAAGTCAAAGTCTTTCTTAAATCCTTTTAATTCAAAGGGTGAAAGTGGAGAAGATTTTGTTTGGAAAATTAAAAGTAATTCAATTCAAAATTCTGCACGGATTGATGCAGTGAAAGAAAATATTGGAGGCAGTGTGAGCGATGACAATCAGAAAAGCAACAATCTGAGTGAATAATATGGAAGGTTTGAGTTTAAGGGGGAATTTGTTAGCATTAAACTCAAAGCCTTCAGCCGTCATCAGTTTTATTTTAGCATCTGAATAGACAATAATTATTATCTTTAATTCTAGTTTTGAAAATCATTTATACTATGATTTAAATGTAAATTATAGTATAGGTTTTATGAGAGAGAAGGTAGAATTTGAGAAGTCTATTGTAAGACTATTTAGAGATATTGTATTCTTATTTGAAAAAGAACAGTGAAATAAAATATATATTTTCTGTTCACAAATATCTTGCTCTGTTTTATTCCCTCAACACCAACAAGAAGAACTTGTGACAAAACTTGAATGCAAAGAGAAATATGGACAGATTGTGATCCCTGTGTTCTACAATGTAGAACTTACACGTGTGCGACATCAATCCACAGAGAGTTACAAAAATGCATTTGCTAAGTACAAAAAAGGAGACTAAGGTGCAATTCTGGAGAAACGCTATGAGAAAATCTGCTGGTATATCAGGAATTGAGTCATCAAAATTTCAAAACCAAAATGAAAATTCACACTCTAGCTAATCACCTAGGATGAATAGTATTTACCTAATTTCCTCAACGAGCAAATACACCAGCTCCATATGTACAAGAGATTGTATCAACAAGAAGAGGAAACTGTAAAAAGGCAAACAATATTGCTGGGATACATGCAACAAGGGTTATTGGAATGACAATCCATGCCAATTGATGGCCAAGTACGATGAAAAAGGTTGCACCAAAAGCTATGAGCATTGTAATGATGGAGAAGAAAAGGGTCGCAATGCCAACACTCAACCTTTTTGGCAGTGACACAAGGAAATCCTCCTGTGCATACCTTGAGGTGAGTATTGACAAAAACATCAATATAGATACTACTGAGGAGAATAATCCAAGAGCATCTGAGAGAGCAAAAACTTTGAAGGATGTAGTGCGCATAAAAATAGGATATCCATTACTGTTGTTGTTCCCACCTGGTACCGTAAATAATGCTGCAAACATCACAGTGGTAATAAGAGTTGAAACTAGCATGCATGATGACGCAGTGTTCTTCAGCCATTTTTCTCCTTCTTTGGCCAACCCCTTGTGTTCCTCGGTAAATAGCATTTGAGGCGTTCTACCTTCAGAATCCTTAATCTCCTTCAATAGAGGCTGTATGATCTTTTCCACCTCCTGAAAATTTAAGAAATGAAATGTTTCAAAACAACCTTAAGTACTCAATGAGCAACCAAACTGAGAAAGCAGAATCCAGAATGAGGATTCAACAATGACCTTGAACCACAATAATTCCCTTTGCATCTGCAGTGCTGCACCAGATACAACATGAAGTTGATCTGAAGGTGCCAATTTTCCAGCCAAATGCAGTATGTTGTGATTGTTATTGTCTCTATAAGAAGTTATCAGATCCCTATGTGCCCCTATGTTATAAATCAGGTTAAATATTTTTTCCTGGCGATACATGATTGCAATGTGAAAAAGACTTCTATTTTGGCTGTCAACTTTCCAAAGTAGATCGGGATATGAGTAAAGAAGCTCAGTTACAATCTCAGGTATTCCAAATTCAGCAGCAATAAATAGGGGCCGTGACAAAGGGCTTTTAATTAAGTCTCCATAGTGCATTTCGTCTGATGACTCTACTAGTTCCCAAAGATGTTGCACTAACTTTAAAGCCTGAGAGTTCAATATCTTTTTCTTCTGAACGGTTTCAAATCCTGGCACTATAAGTACAGCAAATTAGCTCAAGTAAAAACAACTATAGTGAGACAATCAGGCTGGCAGCATACCAAGATATTTTACAGCACGACAGAGTCCATTCACCAATAGGTCTGCAACTTCAATCCAATAATACATAGTTTAATAATGAATCACAAGACAAATATCCTGGTTACATAGACATAATGGAGAAGCAATATATCATTTATGTTGAATATTCATGTTTGTTGGTGACCACGGAAATACCATTGTTGATGTCTTTATATTGATCATATTAATCCATTCCCTGCAAGATTTTGGTTTTGTTTTTTAATGTCATTACTGAAAGAGGTTTGAGAATGATTGTGTCAGATCATTGTTAAATTAATGGGCTGCAAAAATCTTCTTTTTTTACTATTTTAATTATGTTTACTTATTTCAGTGAGTTTGTTTGTAAGTGGTAATGTTTTGGCATACATTTACTTTGATTTTGGACAGATTTGTACTCTAAATGCAGTGGGTATATGATATTTTGCTGACAGCATGTATGAGAATGATGATGGACTGTCATTTCTAATGTATGTGGCCTTAAATATAATTTAGAGTATGAAATACGATGTGGTTAGGCAGAAAATAAAAAAATTGTTTTGTTTCTCTTCATCACTCTTCTCTTTTCATGTTATGGTTTTTTTCTATGTTTATATGTTTTAAGCTATCTTAATTTAACAATCATCTTTCTAATGATGTATCATAAATGTGATAAAAAAAAACTTAACGAAGTCTAAAGCTTCCTCTGAATGTGAAAGCTCATTTCTTTATGGATGATGCTCCTTATATTTTGCAGCAGAAAAAATTAACATACCTTGAAAAGTTGAAGGAGCCTGGGATAGCGAGTTGTTTGACTGGCATTTGTACTCAGTTGCTAGTTTGACTTGGATCCCTTCAAAAAGAAATTTCAACAAGTCATCCTTTGAAAAAAAAAAATGAACTTCTTATTGGTCTCATTTTCTTTTATAGGTATTAACACTTCATCTAGATGTATAGTGTTTAGCCAGACCTAACAATCTTTCTATATAAGGACTTTATAAAGATGACATTCAAAGCATAAGGTAAGAAGATCTCATAAAATGTAACAATTTCACAATTTCATGCTGTGATACCTACATGGATAGATGCATCTTTCCCAGATGCCCAGTTGAGTGCCACTCCTAAATGATGAAGTCTTTTTTGCCAACACATGTAAAGCTGTCTCCCCATTCAAGCCATGATAAGTTGCTAATTGTGGTCGACACTCCAGAACATGTAAGGCAAAATCTGAGAAACCAAGTTCATGAATGACTAACTACAACTTCTAAGTCTCTTAAAAGGACTCATAACCAGTTTTCGAAATTTACCATATAAATCTGTGGATATAGCAGCAATTAGTAGACTAAAATAGTCTTCTGTTTTTAGAATCTCTTTATCGGTCACTGAATAGAGATACCAAACCATGTCCCTTTGGCCCAGCAATGTAGCTATATAAAGTGGTGTCACCCCTTCACTACCTCGTATTCTAGGTAAGTTTCCATTCCTTTCCACCATTAGCTTAGCTATCTTGGTAACCCCAGACGCAGCAGCAAAACAAAGTGCAGTGTTCTTATCTTTATTTTGAATTTCCAAGTCTCTAGTTTCCATTCTTTTGACAAGTTCCTCCACAAATTTGGTGCCTCGAGCCCCGGCTGAAATATGAAGAGCTGTTTCCCACCCTCTTGAAATCCTGGCATTCTCCGCACCAGGATGCAAATTTAGGAACTCATTGGCCTTCTCCCAGTCTCCTTTCAAAGCAGCTCTATATAAGGGCAAATACATCCGAAGACTCATTGGCATTTTATCTCCTGTCATGCAAACATTGAATATCAACACATTTTAACCACTAATTCCTTACCACAGCTGGCAGAGTTCTACAATATTCTTATAAATCTATACTAGAAACAATGAGTACCTAAGATGCTTAAGTAATGGATCATGGAGCACAAAACTTCTAATAATGTACAGCCAGCATGATGAACTTACGAAAGGCAGGAAATGAACTTGAGGGGGCTTCCGAAGAACAAATGTGGTCAATATCCAATTGGTAATCAACTTGATGAGATGAAATTGGTGAAGTAGCTGAGCGATCAACTAGTTGATGCATAGGTACAGTATGTTCAAGGGCATTGGAAACAGAAGATATGGAATTTCTGGGGCTAGGAGCCACATCTTTTAACAGAAGTGGTTTTGAACCATAGCATTGATGGGTTCTGGTTTCTTGCGTGTTACATTGATGATTGAAGGACTGACCAGAGCATATGACACATCCATTACTTTCCTCAAGATTTTGTGGTGGAAACAGCTGTCGAATGCTTGGTGCTCGATCGAACTTTTTACTTGAGATTTGCATTGTCATGATCTTCTTCAATGTCCAGGTAAGCTAAGCAGCAAAGCTAACATAAATCTAAAATAACATCAGTGACATTGTGTTTTCCTCTGTTACAAACAAATAGTATATTGTTTGTTAGCGCCATGGGGACCTAACTCAGTGGACTAGAAATAGTTAAACTTGATACATAAGTCAAGAACACAGTTGCAAAAGAAGATATATGAATAATGGATAAGAAAATAATTTCATTTTCATACTTCTTACAGAACATCTCAAACATACCTCCCATATCAATTGAAAAAAGAAAATCAGTTATGAAACTTTGCAGTACTATCATTCAGAAAATAAGGAATTGCTAAATAACTAGTAATGAAGCTGGATCCAAAAGCAGAAAAGGGGTTGACTAGTCTAGGCAAAAAATTAGTCTTTGACTTCTAAATACTCAAGGTTCCACATTCTTTGTACATTTTCAAGGGAAACAAAACAACAACTTTCACCCTCAGCACACGAGTTAAACAAGTTCCAGTAGCAAAGCAGATTGAGCATTAGAATATGCTCAAGAACACACTTAGTAAAGTTAGTTTATGTACTACTCAAGAACAAGAAAATTTGTATGTTGGAAATCCCACAATTAGAGATTAACATTTCATATTATATAATTCAATGCAAACCTCTCACCTTATAAGTTGGTTTTGGTTTTACGAGGTTGAATTAAGATTTGAAACAAGATAGTTTCTCCCAAAACAGTTTTGTTATCTTCATAATTGGTTATGTACTAAAAAGTATGAAAGTCATGTTTCTAATTATGCTTATCCAATAATTCATAACTTTTACTTTATCTTGGGAAATGAATCATATTTAAACAATTAAAATCAAAGTTTTTTTTTTTTGCAACAATGTAGAGTCTAACAACATCTGTTAAACCCTATGCAGAAAGGATTTAGGAAACTTACATGAACAAGTACCACAAAAGGGCCAGAGACCAAACGAACTTGCCAAATTGTGGAGTTCAGATGGCCCCTATTTCGTGATCCAGCAGATTACAGGAAATGTTGCCAAACACCGTTGAAAGGTCACTAAGTTTCTACTTTAGAAGTGGAAAATGAAAATAAAGTACCTTGATTTGAAGCAAATAGAAAAATAAAAATTGCACTTGGAAGTAAGCTAAGCTTCATGTTGAAAAAAAATCATTTGTGATCATGGTGATGAGGATCGTGAGACTCTTTTAGTGAGCAAACAGAAGATTCTAGACGTCTCAGGAGAAGCCTTTTGTAATTAGTTGCATGAGAAGTGATAGTGCTTGGCCACTTTTTTATGTGGAAATAGTAAAGGTGAATGAATGATGATGAAGAAGAAGAACGAGAAACAGTATTGTTGAGACAAGGAAAGAGGAAACTGCTTAAGCAGGTTGTAAAGTAAGACGCGGTTTCATGTGGCCAAAGTCTTGTCTATGCCACTGGTAATAATAATCTTGAGTCACAAAACATACTTGTAGGAAGAATGGGTTATAAATGAAAGGAAAAGATTTTGTTCACATCCAAAATTTAAAAGACATAAACTTGAGAAACCATTATAATAATATTTTAAATTAAAAAATAAATCAAATGTAATTAAAATGTTAATTTATTCGTTTGTCAACGGCAGGTAATAGGTAATAAAAAGTTTTTTGGAATTTTTTTCAAAAATTGGTACATTCAAAGAATTTTCTCTTGTATGATTTGTAAAATTTTGCTTTAATTTCTGCAAATTTATTCTAAATTTATATTACTTTAAAAAATTTCAAAAATAATATTTATACAAGTAATTTTATAAGTTGTTTGTGTCCAATTAAGAAAACACTTAAAATAAAAACACAAAAATATAAGTAAGAAAATGATATCAATAAAAAATAGAGTTTGATCTTTCTCATTGTCATACCTCTCTCTACATTATTTTATAAAATCAGAGAAAAAGAGGGGGTATAAGCTAAAAAAGAAGAGAAAGCGTAAGAAAGTAATATTTCTTTTTGAAAAGGTTATAACTAAAACTCTTAGATATCAAAGGAAAAAAATTCCATAATTTTTTTTCTATTTTTAAGGTTTAAATGCGAAGGTTTTCTTTAGAGTCAACAAAGCAAATATGAAAAAGTCATTCAGCGCGTTAGAATTTATTTTGAGAAAATTAATGATTGAAGAATTGATTTTCAGTCAGAAAAGGCAGCTAGCTGTTTTGAAAAATTGATTTTAAACCATTAGAATAAATATATATACAAAAACATAAAGTTCAGGTCTTTCTCAATAAAGTTAAGAAAGAATAACAATTTGGAAATGCCTTCATGTTGATAATAAAGTAACTGCACTTACTACTTTCTCACGGATCACCTCCCAAATTTCACAAACCATAACTAATTTTAACCATAAATTCTAAATTTATTTTTATACTTCATAATAACTTCACGTTAATTTCACAGTATTTGAGAACAACGAATAATAGGAACAAAAGAAAAATTACAAATATAGAGTAAATTAAAACCTTTTTATTAGAAGTTCCAAATTAAAAAATGCGACATGTATAGCACCAAAATTATTTTTAACTTAAAATTGTTTAAGAAAAAGTTTCCTACTTCAAAATGAGATTTCGAGACATAAAAAGGTTGGGTTTTCCTAGTAAAAACTAACGAGTATTTCACCATTTCTATTTAATTGCAGATAAGCTTCCGCTGAATAATCAGTTAACCAGAAACTGAAGGATTACTTGTTCCTATATTATTTATAAGTGGGTCAGAAATTACAACTCTAGGAGTAGAAATATCCAAGAGATTCATCAGAAATTTTCAAAGTTATAATTTACAAGAATTCAACCCGGTGGCCAATTCATCTGTCTCCCACCTAATACATGCAAGTGCAGATGATACACAGATTGACCTAATCAAAAAAAAAATGTGAGAAGAGGAAGTTAGTAGGTTGTTGCACCACTATAAGCAAGTGAAAATAATCAGACATTGTTAACCAGAAACTAGCTTACAGGCACTTGGACCATTGTTGATGACAACGCGAAATCCATCAACGATGCCTTCTTTCTCAGCTACTATTTTTGCAGCATAGAGAAGTTGACCCAATATTTCCCCGTGTCTACTATCAGCCTGTAAAAGGAGATTTTATATATCACGTAAAAAGAACTCAATTTTTCCTTGCTGCAAAGAGAGAGATCGGGAAATATCCTACAGTGGTGGAGTGGCCTTAAAGAAAAATTTGCTCCTTTGTTGGCATATAAACACTAGAGGTTCTTTAAAATCGTCAAATCAGATCATAAAAAAAACAGTGTAATATTGCCATCTAATGAGACATCCAAATAACTCAATGATCAAAATTAACCAAAAACCCGACAACCAGCAAGAAAATAATATTAATTAAAGATTGAAAATAAGAAAATTTGAATCAAAATGTAACTTTTAGGGGCTCTATAATGTGAAAGTATATTCAAAATTAGACTACCATGAGACAAATAGGAAAATAAGGCAATCTGGTCATTATGGATGAGATGCTTCACAAATTCAAAACCAACATATTCAGAGTACCTAAAATCAGTATTTGTTCTGTTTAAATTCATATTAGTTTTCCTCCTAGACAAGCATGTGAAATTACTGAATTTCAATTCATCAAGACTTGTCATGGGATCTCACTTATAAGTTCTATATTCAGCTATTTTCAATGATGCTTCTTATCTTCCATTTGCAAGTCTCCGCAAAAACATCTTAAAAGACATTACAATTTCAGTAAACTAACTTTCATGAGAAATTAGATTTTTTTCCAAAAATCTATTCACCTAAATACTATACAGGAAGTTATATATATAATAAATCCTTGTAATTTTTCTTGATGTTAGTAGCCAGAACAGGGGGAAAAGCAAAAGAACCACTGAAAAGAATAATCGTGTAAAACTTTTTGTCAGTGTACACATAGAAAAAGGGCGATTATTGACCTTCCCAAGTTGTGTTAATCCATCTCTAAATTTTGGAATGACTAGAACATGAACTGGAGCCTGTGGATTAATATCTCGAAATGCTAGAACCTTTTCATCCTCGTATACAATACTCGAAGGGATTTCCTTATTTATGATCTTATCAAATCTGGAAAGGAAATGGAGATCACAAAATTACACAAAAACAAGAAACACAACAAAAAGATTAAGCAATTATAAGTTTGCATGCATCTGTGCATGTATGTGTGCCAGTGAGTCCAGAAATATCAAGAAATGCAGATCTCGAATATAGTATGAAGCCCAAAAGGGTTCCAGCCATACTTCACTGATTATAATTACCAGTTCCTGAAATTCATATTGACTATCACAGTTATCATTTGCAAGGGAAACCTGCATTATTGAGATTTAAAATCTTTACATCCCAGTGAACTCCTTGAATGTAAAACCAATGTCATCTTTAACATGATTCTTAGAGTAAGACGAAGGGATAAAAGTTCAATATTAGTGGAATCTTTTTGGAAAATTAATATCATGCAGTGAAATTTGCATTCAGTTGTATTTGAGTTTAATCAATAATCATGACAATATAAACTATACATCCATGAATAAGGGGAAAACCATAATAAAAAAATTATGCTACAGGTGAAAAGGCTGTTACATTGTAGGAGCTTCACTGTCAAAATTAACAGCAGCTGCTTTTGCAGCAGCCTCTTCATTGTTCGTGGCATGAGTACTAAAGCCCAACCTGTAACAACTAAGCAAGATGTCAAAAAACACCTATAGATCACAGAGCAAGTACACACCCAGAGTACAGTCACTAATAAGATGAAATCGAGATTTTGCATAAGATGAAATCAAACATGTATATTTCAAATCAACAGAAACACTCGATTTTAAGTCTTACTAATAACAGATGAATCCCAAACATTTGTAACAATGCCAATCATAACATATATATATATATATCCTTTAAAAAAACTGTTAAGACTTAGTACAAGAGGAGAGTTCAACACAAATAACTAGTCCATTAGGTGGGAGAACCTCAACCCGTAAGTATCACATCACATCAAATACTTTATCCGACTCCACATATTCTTTTCTGTATTGCAAGAGTCATTCCAAAAAGTCTTAATTCTCTTTTTGTAGCTCTTATAATATCATATCATATTTAAGATCTCCTCGCAATTTTTAGCAAGAATCTTTAAGACTCAGACTTTTAATAATCTTATATTTGACTGTTGACAAAAATAAATATTTTTAAGGCAAAAAAAAAACTTTTTTAGGTTTTATAAGATCCAGATATTAAACTTATGATTATGGGGCTAAGAGGCTAGTCAAATTATAACAATAATTAGGTCCGTAGGCCTTCTTCTAAAGGTTTAGTTTCACAAAACATTTTTTAAACTTTTAATTCCTATTTTCATAAATGACTAATGCAGTCACATTCTTTCTCTGTTAAGATTTGAAAAAAATTGCAAACTACAATTTAAGATGGGTAAATGAGAAGTAGATAATTATAAAAATTGAAAGTTCGTTCAGCGATAAGCCTTTGCTGTCATTTCAGAAATTAAGAGAAGGTGCTTAAACGATCAGAAAAGTGAGGAAAGAAACTGAAACCTGCGTTGTTGAAGAGGGAGAAGGAGATTGAAGTTGGAGGCTTTGCGAGCGAAAGGTGTTGCTAGTTTCAGTGGCGCGCAGCTCCTGCAACGAATTCGAAGAGAAACCAAAGGGATTACACGAAAATGAGAGAAAATGAAAGCGAAAGAGGAAGCGTACCTTAGCAGAGAGAAAGAACTGGTCGCTGCCATGGCTTCGCTGAGATGAGGATTTTCTCCTCTCTTCTCTGTTCATGTAAACTCATTTTTTTAAATATTAAATTTAATTTTAATAATTTTATTCTTTTCAATAATTCATATTATTAATTTGATATGAAAAAAATTCAGAGAGTATTCATAACTTTTAAAATAGTTAAAGAATAAAATAGTCTAACAAATTGTTATAAAAGTAAAAATTACCATAATGAAAACTTAAAGGACAACCAATCTCTCATATATACTTACTATTATTCAATAAATAACTTTATATAACTTATATAATTATCAACATTAATAATTATACATTGATAATATTATTACTATATATTATATAATAGTCATGTAAGTTGTGAAAGTATAAGGTATTGTAATGGCTAGTTGTTTTAAATAAAAAAAATAAGATAAAGGAATAAGTTTTTACTTTAGGTATAAAAGCAATCTTGATAGTAAGACAAAAAAAAATAAATATATATATATATATTTAATAGTAGTTATTTAAGGTTTTTTCACTTAAATAAATTTATTCCTTTAGTTACAATAACCATTTCTAGTGCTCTCTTCATATTAATTAAATGAAGAATATAATTTTAAAATCATGTGATTTTAAAATTTAGAAAGAAAAAAAGTTAAATCAATAATTAAAACAAAATATAAGAAATATGATGGAGTCACTGCAAATTTTAAAATAAAACACTAAAAAAAAATCTGTACATATACACACTTTTACTTACATATACTATTAAGTTGATAAAATCAAAAATATATTTACCCACATATGATCATGTAAGTAAAATTCAAAACTTTTTATTTACATATTACTTGTTAGTGAAACCTATTAATATTAGTATCTACCTCTACTCTCACTTTTTTTCAGCAACCTACATCATCTACTTAATATAAGTAAAATTTCAAAAAGAAAAAGATACTTAAAATTATATAAATTTATTAAAACTATTAAATATTAAAATTATTGGGTGGATATTAATAATTTTTTTTCATAAAAAAAGTGTGATTTTTTTTATATTTTTTGTGTTTCTAATACATTTTATTTTCTTAAATGTTATATAAGCTTTTTTTAGTTCACTATTCATAGCAATATTTAAATTGCTTTTTGGAAAGGAAATGAATAAATTATTAAAAATGAAAAAACATTAAAAAAAATTACACTTCCGTACTTTTTTCTAGCTTTTACCATTTTTTAAATTTGAGTACTCTTATTCTTTCTTGAGTGGCAAAAATTTACTAAATTTAGTAAATTTGTAGTTTTTATTAGACGCTTAGAAATTTGATTTTTCTTAATTTTAATTAAAATATCTCCTAAAGTAGAATATTAATTTCGTATATCTTTATGGACGAGCAAGTACCAACGAAAGAAAATCAATTAATCAAGTTAAGAAAAAAGAAAATTTGAAAAATAATGAAAAAACATAGCAAGTTACTTTTTGCATGGTTACTGAAAAAATTGAATAATAAAATTCAATAATTATAAAAGAATTGAATATAAATTGAGAATAAAAAAAATTCTATTATATAAAACATTAAACCTCAATATTCTTTTCTTCTATTTCAATCAAACATAGTAAAACATCAAAAATTCAATTAAAATAAAATATCAAACATCAATTTTTGTCCATTTCAAAACTTATCCAAACATTAAACATCAATATTTGTCCATTTCAAAACCTATCCAAACATCAAACAACTACACCACTACATTAAACATAACCAATTCAAAAACATCAATACTTGGAAAATTGTGTTTGGAAATGCATGTGGATTTCTATTATTTGGGGAATTTGGAATCATAGGAATAGGATAATTTTCAATAATGCAGTGTTGGATCCTGTTGAAATTTTTGCTTTGGCCCAAGTAAAGGCGTGGGCATGGGTAAGTTATAAATTTCCAAAGTCAAATTTCTCTTATTCTGATTGGTGTATTAATGTATATGAATGTTTAAAATCAATACATTGATGATTAACACCCTTTCTTTGCTTTTTGTTGGATTCTTGATTTGCATGAGAGTAATGTTCTTGGGGTACAACTTTAATCATAATGGATGCTTGGAAAATGCAGTAGATAGCAAGGAGGCAAAGTCTTTCTTTTGAGCTGATACGCCTATAGTCTGGAATTGGATTAAGTTGCAGGATTCCTTGATAGCTATTTTGGTTTATGTATTGACATCTTGTTGTTTTTAAAGAGGTTAAGATTAGCAGATATATGTGTAGAATATGTCTATGTTTAGGCATGTTATCTCGAAACCTCCTTTCTCTAGTATAAGGAATTGTGTAAATGGGTTGGAGTACTCCTAGTACTTCTATTTATTAACTCTTTATTGCTGATTAAAAAAAAAAATTCTTCCATTTCAATAATATTGAATGCATACATGACTCATCCATTCCAATCCAATTTGCAAATTAAAATCCTTTAAAAAAATATAGTGTAAACATATTATTAAAATTAATGACTTGACCTGGTTATCATACCAAATAAGTGATCATCGTACAAAATAAAATATGATGCTACTCACATAATAAACAAGAAACTAGTTTAGAAAATAAAAATTATCCAAACAAATACTGTACAAAAGTTCACTGGTTCATGCACTTTGATTATTTGATAAATAACAATAAGATCACTTCTCAATTTCACATCTAAAGAGAAGAAAATTTTAGCCTTTTAACATTCAACTTGCTTCTAACGAAAATTTTGGCCTTTTAACATTCAACTTGCTTCTCATCTCTTATTGGAAATTGACCTTATGATTTAAAAATTTGTGTGGCATATGTTCTATGCCATGCCATGTGATATAAAGCGAGAAAAAAAAATGCATGATGCATCCAAAAAAGTGATAGGTATATATTGGAAGAAAGAATTTGGAAAAAGATAAAAATATATAAAACTAATTTTCTAATCTGAAAGCAAAGTGATTTCTAGTGTTGAAAAGAACATTTGTCATTCCTTTTAACATTTCAATGTCCTGCATTTCTATATTCATATCCTTCTTCGCTTTCTCAATTGTTGCTACACATCATCTCTTCTTTGAATTTGTTCAAATGCCTCATCTTTTTCTTTGACCAATTTTGTTATTATCTCATCTATTTCAAATTGGTGGATTATCTCACCTCTTTCTTGAAGTGCCTCATCTTTTTCTTAAAACAATTTTGTTATTATCTCACCTTTTTCTTCTCATTTTTTTCTTTGACCAAATAAACTTGTTTTCTCTACAACTTAACTGTATTAGTGTGTAGCTTATATAAGAAAATTGTAGGTAAGAAAATGGGAATAAAGAAGAATTTTTTATTCTCTTGTATATATTTGCATTACTTCATGTATAAGAAATATATAATAGTGTAGGAGACTTTCTCTTTCCAAATTACAATCTAATTAGGTAAATCATGAGATTCTATTTATTAAAATTTATTGCATATAATTGGATACAACATCGTACAATATTGCATACAATAATTGCGTATAATTTGATAATTATTATTTTCTTAATAACTTAACTAGTTCTGTTTGCAGACGAATACTCTCAGTTTTGATTTCAGTCTTGAGCTGTCATATTCGTGTTGCAGATTCTCTATTTCTCTTCTCACTGCTTACCTATTTCTCTTTTTTTATGAAGTTTCTCTATTAAAGAAATGTACTCCCCGTGCAAAATCCTTTCTGAAGTTATTCTATTATTGCTTCAAAATTCTCCATCTGAAGTTGAGGTTGCAGCAAAATTCCAATTAATGTTTAATTTATCACTACAACTTAAAACTTATATCATTACAACTTAAAAATCCAAAATTACAATCTAATTAGGTAAGAATCCACTAATCATGAGATTCTATTTATTAAATTTAATTGCATATAATTGGGTACAACATCGTACAATATTGTATATAATTTGATAATTATTATTTTCTAAATAGTTTAACTAGTTCTGTTTGCAGGCGAATACTCGCAACTTTGATTTCAGTCTTGAGCGTGCGTGTCATATTCGTGCTGCAGCTTCTCCATTTCTTCTCACTGCTTCCCTATTTTCTCCTTTTTGATCAAGTTTTTCTATTAAAGAAATGTGCTCCCGGTGCAAAATCACCAAATGATACCTTGAGTTCTTCTTTCGGTTTTTGTGGTAGATTTTGCGGAAGCAACCATGGATTGTGGTGGAATAAGGCTCACCTAAGAGTTGTGTAAGCCTTAGATGTGCAGGAACAGTGTGAGAGGTTCGGCCAACTCTCTTTGAGGTGCAGTTTGGAAGACTAAAAGACCTAAATCCTAAGAGATTTTAAGCGAGCATGAATGACACATTTTGGCAGCATTTCCATTTCCAGTCTCGAGCGTATCATATTCGTGATGCAGCTTCTCCATTTTCCCTTTGAAGTTTCTCTACTAAAGAAATGTGCTTCTGGTAAAAAATCTTTTATGCTAATAGAAGTTGTTCTAGTGTTGCTTCAAAATTCTCCATCTGAGGTTGAGGTTGAAGCAAAAATCCAATTAATGTTTAATTTATCATTACAACTTAAAATTTATATCATTACAACTTAAAAATCGAAAATTACAATCTAATTAGGTAAGGATCCACAAATAATGAGATTCTATTTATTAAATTAATTGCATATAATTGAGTACAACATCGTACAATATCGTACAATATTGCATACAGTAATGGCGTATAATTTAATAATTATTATTTCTTTAATAGTTTAACTAGTTATGTTTGCAGGCGAATACTCTCAACTTTGATTTCACTAGGTTGAGGTTGAAGCAAAAATCCAATTAATGTTTAATTTATCATTACAACTTAAAACTTATATCATTAAAACTTAAAAATTCAAAATTACAATCTAATTAGGTAATGATCCACAAATCATGAGATTGTATTTATTAAATTAATTGCATATAATGAGGTAATATCGTACAATATTGCATACAATAATTACGTATAATTTGATAATTATTATTTTCTTAATAGCTTAACTAGTTCTGTTTGCAGGCGAATACTCTCACCTTTGATTTCAGTATCGAGTGTGTCATATTCGTGTTGCAGCTTTGTGGAAGTGGTGTTCATCAGTGTACATAGTCGCCGTTTGTGGAAGTGGCATCACCGTTTGTGGAAGTGGCGTTCTGAAGTGTACATAGTCGTGTCGTTTGTGGAAGTGGCGTTCTGCAGTGTACATAGTCACCGTTTGTGGAAGTGGCGTTCTGCAGTATACATAATCGGTTGATGCCAGGTTGGTGTCATCGCCGTGTTAGATAACGGAAGATTAGGTGGTCTAGCTGTTGAAGCTGGAGGAAGCTTCTTCCCTACCAAGGCTTGATGTGTGTTTGATGAAGAAAATGGCTTGGGTGCTTTGAAGATTGTAATAGGTTTTTAGATTCATATGTAATTAGGCTTGTAAGTGTGTATGATTGCCTTTTGCTGTGTAACATATCCTAGATGCCTAACCAAGTCTAGATCAAGCACATGATGTGGTTAAATGGTTTTTGAAAAGCCTTTTGAAATGTTTTTAACAGTTTTAAAACAGTACACAAATAAATCTGTTTTATGGAGAAAGAATCTGTTTATTTCTTCTCTGTTAAAAAGGCTTTCGTTAAATAGTTTTTGAAAAGCTTTTTAAAATGTTTTTAACAGTTTTAAAACAGTACACAAATAAATCTGTTTTATGGAGAAAGAATCTGTTTATTTCTTCTCTGTTAAAAGGCTTTTCTAAATTTCTGTTAAGGCACCAAGGGAAAACTCAGTTCGTTATTTCAGTTAAGCTGAGCTAGCCTGTGTGTTATACTTTAATCTGTTTCACTGAGAAAGAACAGGTTTATTCCTTGGTGAGTTGAAAGGTTTTTCACAAGTTAGTTAGGGCTCCAAAGGTACCACTCAGACAGTTATTTCTGTTAAGCTGAGTTGGCAGTTTTTACAAAATAAATCTGTTAAGTTCAAAACTGAATCTGTTGTTTTCTTAACTGCTTTTCAACTGTTTTTTGAAAAGAAGTTAGAAACTGTTTTCTATATAAACAATGTCTCTCTCACATGAAAGAGTGCTGAGCAATTACACTTTTGACAGAGATCAAACAATTTCCATGTGAGAAGAAGGATTGAAAGGGTTTTTGAAAGGTTTTCCAAAGAGATTTTCAAGTGTGCTTGTTCTAGGAAACCTTGAATCTTGGTGAAGGTGCTGGTGCAGTTTCTGCAGCAAATTGAACTACTGGTTTTGAGTTTTTGCATCTTCTTTTCAGGTGTAATCTTTCCTTTATTCTGTTTTGTAAAGGTGTAAGTGTTAGTCACTCCTTGATAGGGTTTCTTGGAGTGCAAGGTGTGCTGAAATAGGGTTTTTCAGCATTGTGTGTGGTGTTCTTGTAGTGTTCAAGAACTACTGGTTTTGTAAGTGATTGACACTGTTTTTTAGTGAATTCCACCTTGGGGTAAGGTGAGACTGGATGTAGCTCTGTATGAGTGAACCAGTATAAAAACGTGTGTATCTTGCATTCTCATCCCTGCACTCTTTTCTGGTTTTTGCTTAATTCTGTCAAGAACTAAATCTGTTCTTTTTAAATTGAATCTGTTAATTCTGGGTTAAGTGAAAACTGTTCTTCCTGATTTGTTGAAGTTTTCTGATCATAAACAAGGTTGCTGCATATAATGGTTTAAGTGAATTGTGAACAAACTGACCATTCATTAAAACCTGAGAAAGGATCATACTTCTTGAAATCTTGTGTTGTGTAGCTTTTGATTGATTTCTAAGCATAGCTGTATCCTTCATCCTCATAATATTAAGCTGATCTGGTTCTGTTATATTTCTTGTTGAACACAATTTTACATTGAACAAAATTCAAATTGTGCCAAGACTGCTCTGAAGAATCAATCTGTTTCATGTAAAAACAATCTGTTCTTTTTGCCTCTGGAATACTGAAAAATTGTGTGTTCTTGCGAAAATTTTATAAGCTCAATTCACCCCTCCCCTCTTGAACTTAGACACTAATAGACCCAACACTAGCATCGCCGCAAGAAGCACATTGCCGGATTTCCCAGTAAACTCAGTTGAAGTTGTTGGGGTTTCAGGCGAGGAAGTTCAAGCGTGTGAGTTCAGTAATGATAATTCTTACGTCCAATATCTATATATATAATCCAATATTCTGCTTGAAATTTTATTTTATAACCTATTAATAATTCTTACAATTACAATTTATAATATTTTCAACCAGTAAAATCATTGGAAGAGAAGTGTTATAATAATGTGCACATATATGTTCACATATGCACCATACACTTTAATTATATTTGGTTTATTTTATTTAGATACGGTATAAAGGTGAATGGATATTTAACCACTAAAAAGTTTATTTATTCATGAGGGTGCATATTACAAATCATTGGAAGAAAAATGTTATAATAATGTGCACATATATGTTCACATATACAACATGCTCTTTAATTAGATTTGGTTTATTTTATTTAAACACTGGATAAAGGTGAATGGGTATTTAACCACTAAAAAATTTATTTATTCATGAGGGTGCATGTTACAAATCATGGAAAGATAAACATTATAATAATAATGTGCACATATATATTCACATATGCACCATGCTCTTTAATTAGATTTTGTTTATTTTATTTAGATACTGGATAAAGGTGAATGAATATTTAATTTCTTATCAAATTATTTATTCATGAGTGTGCATATTACATAACCTGGTGAAAAATTCTTGCTGTTAAGAGAAGTTGTTATAGTGTTGCTTCAAAATTCTCCATCTAATTTCGAGGTTGAAGCAAAAATCCAATTAATGTTTAATTTATTATTACAACTTAAAAATCCAAAATTACAATATAATTAGGTAAATATCCACTAATCATGAGATTCTATTTATTAAATTAATTGCATATAATTGAGTACAACATCGTACAATATTGCATGCAATAATTGCGTATAATTTGATAATGATTATTTTCTTAATAGCTTAACTAGTTTTGTTTGCAGGCGAATACTCCCAACTTTGATTTTTGTCTCGAGCGTGTCATATTCGTGATGTAGCTTCTCCATTTCTCTTCTCATTGCTTTCCTATTTTCTCCTTTTTGATCAAGTTTCTCTATTAAAGAAATGTGCTCATGATGAAAAATCTTTTATGCTAAGAGAAGTTGTTATAGTGTTGCTTCAAAATTCTCCATCTGAGGTTGAGGTTGAAGCCAAAATCAAATTAATGTTTAATTTATGATTACAACTTAAAACTTATATCATTACAACTTAAAAATACAAAATTACAATCTAATTAGGTAAGCATCCATAAATCATGAGATTTTATTTATTAAATTAATTGTATATAATTGGGTACTACATCGTATAATATCGTACAATATTGCATACAGTAATGACGTATAATTTGATAATTATTATTTCTTTAATAGCTTAACTAGTTTTGTGTGCATAATTTCAGTATTGAGCGTGTCATATTCGTGATGCAGCTTCTCCATTTCCCTTCTCACAGCTTCCTTATTTCCACTTTTTTTTATCAAACTTCTCTATTAAAGAAATATGGTGCTCTTGGTTAAAAATCTTTTATGCTAAGAGAAGTTGTTCTAGTGTTGTTTCAAAATTACCCATCTGTTGAGGTTGAAACAAAAATCCAATTAATGTTTAATTTAAAACTTGTATCATTACAACTTAAAAATACAAAATTACAATCTAATTAAGTAAGCATCCACAAATCATGAGATTTTATTTATTAAATTAATTGCATATAATTGGGTACAATATCATACAATATTGCATACAATATTGACGTATAATTTGATAATTATTATTTTCCGGTGCAAAATCCTTCATGCTAAGAGAAGTTGGTATAGTGTTGCTTCAAAATTCTCCATTTGAGTTTGAAGCAAAAATCCAATTAATGTTTAATTTATCATTACAACTTAAAACCTATATAACGGAACTTAAATTCTAAAAGAAATAAATGATAGTTAAACTAGTTCAGTTCAATTTGAAGAAACATTATTGATCTTTTTTTCTTTATATAGTTTGAATGTATTCAAACATAAGTGTTTGACCTAATTACTCCAATATTAATTTATTATCAATCATTCAATATGCAGTATCAAAATCTTTTGCATCATAAGGACATATTTCAATCTATTCAAACTCAAATTTGACATTAATTGAAAATAGTGTATTATATTACATAGAAAAATGAACAAAACTTAATAATATGGAAATAAATTTTTTTAACCTAAAAATTACATATAACACTGGTTTCTTATCCAACAAATGTTATATGTAGTGTCCATAGTCTCCATCAATTATTAAGTCTATTAAGATATATATGTGGATGATATCTAGACAACTACCTTAAGTTACAATTTTTTTTTTGAAGTATTGTGTATAAGTCGAGATATTAATATTAGTTTGTGCATTTTTGTTTGCAAAAGATATTGATCTAAATAAATTATCTTGCATAAAACAATTTCTTGAGAGATTTAGTGAAGAAATCAGGCTTGGTGGTAGTTTTGCTCAGAGGGTGCAAAGAAACTTATCTTCCACTAAATCAGTTCTTTCCAAATGAAGGAAGTGAAGGACACAGTACTTTATTGTACAAAATAAATTGTCATCGTACAAAATAAAATATGATCTTATTTTCAAAATAAATAGGAAAAAAATAATGTTCAACTAGTTCTGACTAATTTGAAAAAATATTATTGATTTGTTTCTCTTTTTATATATATATTTGAATGTATTCAAATATAGGGGATTTGACATGAGTACACAATTTGCCTTTTTTTTCTTCGAATTAGTGAACCAACATGTTGGTGTGTGGGTGTATGTGTTTATTTGAGAAATTAATTGTTCTTGTAATAGAACTTTTTAAGAAAGTTTTATAAATTAATGGATTCTTTTAGAATAAATTTTGGAACTCGATAACATTGAATAAATATATATATATATATATATATATAAATATATATATATATATATATATATTTATATATTTACAAATTGTGGAGATAGTTGAAATTTAATCTAAATACATAGAAAGTAAAGAAAAAATTGAAATTATTATAGAACTTATTTAACTCATGTTACCAGACACTACCTAAAACTTAATACAAACTCTCAAACATTTAGAAATAACTAACTCAACCTTTTTAAAACTTAATACAAACTCTTACACATTTAGAAATAACTAACTCAACCTTTTTTTTCTTGGGCAAGGGATTCTAAATTGCTTTAGTGAATCAACTTAACATAAAATTTAAACTTAAAGGAATAAAACTTAGTTTCTCATAAATTGTTTATTTTAAATTGATTCAACTATATTAAATATCCTTTACACACTCTCCTAAAAACTATTCTTTATTAACTACGTATATTAATAAGTTCTTTTCTTATCCCACTCTTCTATTTAGTACTTGATATTATGACTGTTTTTCCAAACTCACTATCACGTTACTACGATTATAATACTTTTAAAATTTAGTTTATCTAAATAATTAAAATACTTTCAATTTTGACACGTCGAGTTAAGATTTTTTTTTATCGGAGACGAATAAATAAATGGAGGTATTTTGGAGATACCTCAACCCTTATACAAAACCATCTAAACCAAACAACGAGATCCTAACACTAACCAAGCACATACCACTTATCATTCCTTAACAGATCTCATACTAATCAAAGGCTCAAGACATCAATCAGAATACGAAAAATTTATCCCACAAACTTTGCAAGTTACTCATGACCAAACCTTTAGTTGCACCATAGTAAAAATTTCAATATGGTTTATCCTACTACTATTAAAGATCTTCTTATTCTTGTGTTTCCACAACTTATCTACCACCGCAACCCACACAAAACCCCATATATGATTAACTCTTTTATTCATCCCACATACCTTAAAATTAATAAAGTGCTATTTTGGCTCACAATGCTTTGTCAAGGTTGTCCAACCATTCTTTACACTTTGACCACACTAGTCAGACAACTCTGCAAGTACAGAAGAGATGAGACATAGTTTCTTCTTCCTCCCCCACACAGACCGCAGAGGCTGCTAACCATGCCAATACCTCTTCTCACCAAATTTTCTTTTGTCGTTATCTTGTCCTCCAGAACCCTTCAGCTAGTGAAAAGGGTTGAAGGTTGGGCCTTTAGCTTCCACAAACCCGCATACAAGTCCCCCGCATCCTCCTGAATTTCTTCCTTGAGAATTTTGTATGCATATTTGACTGTAAATTCTTTAGTCTCACCAGCTTTCCAGACCCATGTATTATCTTTCTCGACGTTGACTCTCACCTTTTCCAGTTGACACAACAACTCTTGTTCCCAAGTCCTTTCCCATTCGAACAAATTCCTTCTCCAATCTATCTTCCAAACCCATCCTATATTTTCTTTCATCTCCCTACTTAAGGAAAGATTCCCTATCAACACAAATTTTGAACAACCTTGGAAATTTAGCCTTGAGACTCGTGTTACCCATCCATTTGTCCTCACATAACTTTATCTCCCTACCATTCCCAACCTCCCATGTACAGTTCTCCTTAAAGCTTCCTCTCCACCCCTCAAGCGCCCACACTTCCTTCAAATCCTTCCACCATAGAGAATTTAAGCTACAATGCCTTTGATTCCTAAGGTCCCTCCATCCACCATATTTTGATTCCAACACCTCTTTCAACATACCCTTCTTCTTGTAGCCCAACCATCATATCCACTTTCCTAACAAAGCAAAGTTAAACCGCCTGATCTCTATCATTCTCTATCCTCCCTCTTCCTTCGACTTACATACATCTTTCCACGAAGCCCGCACTATTTTCCTTCCCTCTGAGCCTCAACCCCACAAAAAGTTTCTCTGTAACTTCACCACTTCCTTTGTCACCATAGCTGGAATTTTGTACAAAGACAAATAGAACAAAGGTAAAGAAGATAGAACCAATTTTATCAGACAAAGTCTTCCGGCCATGGAGATAAACTTGTCTTTCCATTTGCCTAATTTGTTCCTCACTCTATCCACCACCCCTTCCCAGAACTTGCTTCTTTTGTAACATCCCCCTACAAGCATGCCCAAGTACTTAAATGGAGTCTTCATCACTACACAATTCAGAATAGACGCACAACGTTGCACCCTATGCTGATCACCTCCCACCATGTCGATACTGCTTTTCTCAAAATTAAATTTTAAACCAGAAGCTAATTCAAAGCAATTAAGAATTGCTTTGATTACAAACACGCTTTTCACTTTCGCTTTGCAGAAAAAAAAGAGTATCGTCCGCGTACTGAAGCATGTTTACCTTAATTGCCCTGTCCTCGACCTCAAGGCTTTCTAGCATCTCTTTCTCGACCGCCATCCTAACTACTCCGGCCAATCCTTCTACCACGATGAGAAAAAGAAAAGGGGCTAGAGGATCTTCTTGTCTCAACTCTTTCCTCAGTCTGAATTTTTTAGTAGAACTCTTGTTTACTAGTACATACACCGAGGAAGATTCTAGACATGCCCTAACCCATTCAATACATTTTCCCCAGAAGCCTAACTTGTTCATCATGTAATATATAAAGTCCCAGATGACCAAAACATATGTCTTTTCGTAGTCGACTTTGAGAAAAACACAACTGATCTTTCTCTTTTTCAATTCTTTCGGAGCTTCATTGCTACGAAAATGTTGTCCATCAACCCCTACCTTCCAAGAAAACTGACTACCTACATCAATGACTTTGTGCAAAATCTTTTTCAGACTCAAGGATAAAATTTTAGTCACAATTTTATATAGACAACCAACCAAAAAGATTTAATATTTAGATTAAATTAAATTTAAAATTAAGAATTAGAAGAATAATAAAATCAATGTTAAATGTCATAAAACATCTAACTTAATTTGAGTGAAAATAACTCTTCAAAACATTTTCAATAGTATAGTTCAGTCTAATACCAGCCAACCAATCGTAACCATTGGTTTCTGGCAGCAAATCTATAAATAAATTTGTGGTCAAAAGTGCAGCATTATTTGGCAGCACACAACCATAAACAATGTCTGTCTTATATCACAGATTCCACCATATAATAAAATGCTGATTTCATGGCTCAATAATGAGACTATATTTAAGCCATAACCCATTCATTACTCATTCGGTGGAAGCACTTATTTTCCCTTTCAACTACAATTAAGCATGCAAGTCTCTTCAATCTGTTTAGCAGCTAAGGTTCCTGTACGCGTGAAGTCACAGCACAAAAACCCAGCAACCATAAACGACCCTACTTCCATGCCCATGGTAGCTGCTCCTAAGTGGTCTCAAAAGACAATAGTATTGCCTCCCCTTAAACGTGGGTGTCATCTAGTAACTTCTAAGGTCTGTCAATTCTTTAACTTGTACATCATCATCTTTTTGTGCCTCCTTCTTTGTAGATCCTGTGTATGTTTTTGTTCCAGCAAAAAACCTTAAGTATCATGTCAAGTTTTCAAGTTAGAGCATTCAAGAGGAGTTCTTTGGTGATCAGATATTTATCTTATGAGCTTGTTAACTCTTTTGAGAATTGATTTGGTAGTTCGTAGAATCTCAACTATGTTTTATAGGTTAAGTATTTCCAAGTTAATTTTTGACTACTTTCTGTATAAAAGTTTTAATATTTTTTAAGTGTTTTTGTTAGGACTGAGACAATCCTTAAAAATTTATAAATCTTGAATACAATTATGAAAATTTCTAAAATTAAGAGACTAAAATGGTGAAAAAAAATTAAAATCATTAGTTGGGAGGAAAAAAAAATATTTTTTCTTTTTAATTCTTATTTATCGCGTGAATAGTCTGTTGTTTATTACATATAAATGCTTTCAAATCGTTTATTTTTTTAAACCAAGAGAAACCATTGGTTCAGATTGTGAAAGAAGTTGGGCAAGAATTGTCTGGATTCAAGTGTGGCCTGGCCCATCTCTTCTGTACGTAAGTTCATGTAAATGGGTACTTTTATATTGGGCTTTTGCTTCCTGCATCACCATAATTACTAAATGCAACCCCATACTAAAATAAAAATATTAAAATACCCTTCTTTGCCACACCACAGTGCTTATAGACCTCCAACTTACCTTCGTTCTCCATAGTCAATTTACTCTTTAGAGAGGAAGAAGGAAAAATAGAGAGAGGATTGTTGTGAAAAGCTTGTTTCAGAAAGTGTTATATATGTTTTGAAAATTCTATTTTAATCTCATATGTTTTGAAAAATTTATTGTAGAAAACAATTTTCAAACATCTTCAGAAATCTTGTTCGAGGAAATCTTGTTTCAAAAAATTTATTGTAAAAATTATGTTTTTAAAATTCTAGAAAGTTTGTTTTAGAGGATTGATTTGTAGAACACGGATAATTCGAAAGTCACCTCTTCAGGAAGAATATTTTGAAGATTATGGGAGTGCAGTTAGAAATTATGGAAGTGTAGGAAAAAAAGCATCATATTGTTATTATGTTCAATTGGGCTTCATAGAATGAACTGCTACCTGCAAATATAGTGCATCACACAAGTGCTTCTCTCACCATCAATGAAAATTATGACTATGATGTTCGTGATGATACAGAAACATTCCTCAATCAGATAGTTCCAGAGGTTAGTTTTCTATTTATTTCTCACATTAATATCTATAGCAATTTATTTTAATGTACAAAAAAACCTTCAAATGAATTTTTCAAATGTATATATTTTGCAGGGGCCATCTGCACCATGGAAGCACACTCTAGAGGGTTAGTATTTTTTTTCCTTTTACCAAACTAAGGGATAATCTAACTCTATGATATATATGTAATGTGTTAGGATGACCTAGTAAGACTAAAAAATATCTCAAAACCTGAAAGGCTAAACTATTTTTAGTAGATGTAGTTAAAAAGATTAGAATATTATGATATTATTTTAATGTTATTTGATATCTACCTTAATTTTCTAAAGTAAGATGATAATATATATTGGTAGAGTTATTATTTGATTGTTTGACACTGTTAGGTTAGGTTTTTATCCTCAATAAAAAAATTACAAATGTTTATTTTATTCTCTTTATAACTTTAATTTAATAGTATAGCACTTAGGTTATTTTGAATACTATATATTATCTCTCCAACATAATAACTTTCTCAACTATTTTTTATGTGATTTATTAATTCATTTATTGAATTTGTATATATATATGGTGATTTAGTAATGGTATGATGGAGAACTTGGAATGTTCAAATTGTTAGTTCTATCCCTAATTAATGGAAAAACATGGCATGAAAAGTGAGTATATATATATATATATATATATATATATATATATATATATATATATATATATATATATATATATATATATATATATATAAAATGAAGGATCGATTGTTAAACATCTGTTAACTTCAACAATTAGCACATATATATTTTTGCAGGAGCAGATGACATGCCAGCACATATAAAATCATCTATGTTTGGTTGTGCACTCACGTAAGATATTTTATATATTCTTCAAATTGATTCATTATGCTATCAGCAGTGGCAGATCACTGATATATATATATATATATATATATATATATATATATATATATATATATATATATATATATATATATATATTGTGGTTTTAGGATACCGATTACAAATGGAAAGCTTAATATGGGAACATGGCAGGTAACAAAATTACCTTCTCTAATCATATCCTGGTTAAGACTATAGTACTCATCATTTTTTCATTATTCTTAAAGGGTATATGGCTTTGTGAGCATCGAGATTATCCTACATCGCGAACGGTTGTCGTCACTCTTAATGGAATATGAGCTGCTCAACTCTATTTGCTCCACTTCATCAAATTATGAACAACACTTTTGTTTCAAAATGTATGAATAATCTGTATATTATTGTATCTTTTTCTTAGGTGAAGTGTGAGTACATTGCTATGAATGCAACTGTAAAATCTTTTATTCATTGTTCCTTTAATCTGATAAACTGTCCAAAGTTAGTTCAGAGAATAAACTCAATTTATTGTACCTTATCATTATATTCTCATCTCATAAATTCTATTCAAGAAGTTTCTCTGAATAAGACCTTAGTTATCTGAAGAATGATGCTGTAACTAGCTGTTCATTGAGTATGTATATGAAAGACTTAGGTTTTGAAGTAGTTAAGAATTGTACTGACATAGGACTGGGAGCTTATTTGAGTAGTTTTGGTTATATTGGATATGATTTAAGTTGTATGCAAGCAAAGAATATACTGTTTTAGTAGTTCCTGTAGCTGTAACTATTTTTTTCAATCTACAATAAATAAATAATTAAAAAAACACTTCAGAAGCGTTCTAACTCTTATATACATGGAGAAATTTATGTAGATAATAGTCTAAAACTGTATATTTGATTTGGTTAATTTATTTATTGTTGAAAAAAAAGGAATTGTACTTGCATCTTCCTACAATAGTGTGCCTTTTGCAGTAGAAGAACTTGCTTGATTTTTTTGGGTGAACAAACTTAAATAATGCAGACATTTGTACCTGATTTCAGTAGGCTAAATTATGTTGTATTGGTACTCTTCCACATCCACTATTGTTGACACAACACAAAGGAGAAAGAATGATTGAGAGGCTTAAGAGTTGAATCCCAGAAAAGGGATCTTACCATACTCAGATAGCAACCAGTAACTACCAGCGTTCTGGTTGGTGTGATCTACATTCACTTTCTTTTCCTTTTACCAGACCATCTTTAAAAATGGGTGGTTGCTGTTCTTTGGTAGCTCTTGTATTTCTTCCAAAGATTAAAAAGTAGTTCAAAGTGTATGATTGCATTCAATTAAAATTGAAAAAGTAAAAATATTTTACTTTGAAAGCAACATTTTTGTTCCATCTTCCTTCAATGCATTAGAATTCGTTTGTTTGAAAATGTGTGAAGTAGTTTCCAAACTTTAATTTAGACGTATAGCTGAAATCCTCTTGTACTGTCGTATGGTAGTTTTAAAACTTATGAAGTCAAATGTATTTTATTTTATCCAACCTTCCTTGGCATCAAACATTCTAAGTATGGATGATATGATCCACCTTCACAACAAATTCAAGTATATTTCTTCTACCATCAAGATGCTTTTCCTCTTTTCAAAGGATCGAAATGTCTTGGACCGGACATGAGGGTATCTAAAAAATAATATGATGTTCAAATCAATTAAAATAAAAATAAAACAATAAATATGTAATAACAAATTGTATGTGACAATCGAATAACCTTACGCATTACAAACATCCTTGTTTTCAATTAAAGAGGATATCAACATGTTATGTTGTAATAACAATTAGTTTTCTTTGGACGATGTTTGAATGTTAGTTATCTATTTAGTAGTTTTGGTGATTTGATGAATTACAATCACTTATTTATATATAAGTTATATTTTTTTTTATCAGCGATAAAGGAATATATATATATATATATATATATATATAAAAGTTGTTACTATAATAATTTTATGTTTTCTTTGAAATTTTTAGTTTTGGATGTGTTAAGAGTGGTTTAAGATTTTTACTGAATATATAAAAGTGGGTTGAAATAGGGAAGTTTGGTTTTAGGTATAACTAGAGGAAGACTAGGACGTCAAATTTCTCTTTTTTTTCCTATGTGTTTTAATTTTTTTTTTTAATGGCTGAAGTATCTCTAATATTCCTGTTTATTCTATTTTTTGTTCTCAATAAAAAAAATAATCTATTGTTGTCATATTCTGTTTGTAATGTATGCACTAAAAAAACCTTCATGTGTCTTGCAGATACACACATTTTTAGAAAGACATTAAACATGCTGATTACTTGTTCTGTTAGATAAGTTGGACATTCAATTCTCCATACAAAAACTTAAAAGAGTTATTAAGATATGTTGAGTTAATATTAACTTTATGGGATTGTCTATATAAATTATAATTGACCATGTTTCAAAGAATGACATTACACATACATTTAGAAGTAATGGAAGGAAGTGCACCAAACTGTCTTATTATTATCTACACACTATTAATGTTAGACACACAATAGGCCAGACTTAAACACAAATTTACCCGGTGACGAAGAAGTTTTAACCACTATACCAAACAAATTCTTTTGTTATATTATGATTTTTATTATACTTATTATTAATATGGGACACGTGAAATTTTTTTTAAATATGTAGCTTAAATATAATTTAATAAAAATTATATTAAGACTTTCAAAAATTTAATTCATTTTATTTTAAATTTATATAACAAATAAATAAATTTAATGTATAAAAACCTGTATATAATTTATAAAAAAAAATTCTTTAATTTATACAAAAACAATTAAATTCAATTATACAACAAAAATAATTCATTTCATTTATACAACAAAAAGTTATTTTAAAATATATAACAAATAATAATCTATATTGTTTAATTTATATATGATAATATATAAATAAAATAAATTTAAAATAAATAATATTTAAAATAATAAAATATTTTATATAACATTTAAATAATTTAAATACATCTTTTCTTTTACTCAATTAATTTTAAATCAAACACTTAATTAATTTAATAAATTTAATTTAACTAATTTATATTAAAAATTGATAAATTAAATAATTTATTATAATATTAAAGAAATAATTTTAAAATAAATACAATAAAGAATTAAATATTAAAATATTTGTTATACATTAAATAAATTTAAATAAATAATTTTAAAATCCTAAAATATAAACATGCGTGGGCCGTGGCGGACGCATATTCGTGGGTCGTGGCCGATGCAAGCCGACGCATATGTGTGGGCTGCGACCGATGCAGACTGGACTTTTAAAAAAAAAATTCATAAGTGCGTCCGTTTTGCGTCGAATGTCATGGTTACGTGGGTTTTTCGCCATTTTGGCCGACAATAGTAGTGTCCGTAAGTGGCCCACGCAAAAATTTGGAAGCTAATTGCTATAGGAATAAGAGGTTATTCAGAGGAGGCAGGGTAGATCACATTGAATTTTTCACTATGGCTCAAATGAAGACTTGGTCTTGGATTATGTCTAAAGCGCACGGTGTAAGTTTTTCATACTCAGATTGGTGTATTGAGCCTTTGTTTTGTATGAGGTCAATTAAAGTTCTTAAGGAGATAAGTTTTTGTTAAGAGGTTAGAAGATTAGATTCTCATATTTGTATAAGGGTTGAGGTATCCCTGAAATACCTCTTATTTATTCATTTATTTTTCGCTTAAAAAAAAGTGAGATTTGGAAACATAAGAATAAACACATCTTTAAAAATAGAGTGATTGATTATTCTGAAATTTCTCCATGACTCAACTAAAGGTCTGGTCTTGGGTAATATCTAAAGTCCATTTTACTTGTTTTCCCTTTTCTGACGGGTGTCTGAATCTCCTGATCTGTATGTATTCGATTAAATATAAGTGATTTATTTAGATTGACCAGACGGTATTTGTTCTAGTAGGAAGTTAGTGACAAACTTGTGAGAGGAGTGGTTGTTCGTTTCTATGCGATTTTGTACATGGTTTGAAAGTGGTTCTTATTTATTTATTTATTTATTATGGTTGATAAAAAAATGAAAAACATCATTGATTGTTTATATTGCCAATTTTCAGGATTTCTAAAGTAATTTTAGTTCCTTCAGTTTGAAATAATTAAGGAATGGTACCTCAGTCCAAGTGAATTGTGAAGGTTAAAAAAGGGGGGAGAAATTAAGAAAACTAAAATAACATGGTGTGTGAACAATTTCAATTTCATATGTTCCCGCGAGCTAATTAAGGAACTCTTATTAGTTGGCTTGAAAGTGACTTTTTTTCCCAATTTCCAAGACTATATGATCTAATATGCCTCACGGGTGTTGCTAGGTATTGCTGTATTTAGAAATGTAGTAATATGTTTCAGCTCGTGACTACACAATGAATTCAACCATATATGACTCATTGATAATTTGATATACAAATCATTTTCTATAATTTGATTTCAAATGTTTTATTCTATTAGTTACCATGTCTATCAAGCACCAAGATGTAAAATGAAACTATGAGAATGTGAATAACTTCTTGAAAAATTGTGAATACCATTGAACATTCATAAATAAATAAAAAACAAGAAAAAGAGAAGCATTTTATTAGAAGTGTTCACTAATGTGTTGTTCTGTGACCTTTAAATTGTTATAACATTCTATTTTTCACTCTATAAAAGTCTACAAATGTATTTCAGAAAGTAAAAGAAAAACAAAATAAATAAAGAGCAATTCGACCTCAAATTATCTTTATTTTATTCTAAACTTTTTTTATACAATTTGTTATGGCAATTGTTTATCACAAGCTTAGTTTCTTGAGTATTAGATACCAACATTGTTTGTGGAATACTAGTAATAAAGTTGTATCAAAATTGAAAATTCTTGTAGCAAAATAAATTACATAACTTATAAAAGTGTTTTGAGTTCTTTATTTGAATTAGAAAATTATGATATTTAAACGTTAAATAATGAAGATTTTGTTAGCCTTTTTTGGATGTTTTAGACCAACCAATAGAGTATGAAGATTACATCTATTGAAGGGTGGCAGTGTTGTTATGTAGGGTATTGAAAATGTTGTGAAACTATTAAACAAGAGATTTTTTTTTTGAAGGAAATTCAAAGGTGAAGACATTTTTATGATCACTCAAAGGGATACATATATAACACAAAACTCTACCAAAATTTCTGTATAATAACATTTAAAATATGAACTTTGAAAAATTTAAACAATTGAATTTTTTAGGGTTTTATAATTAAAATAATATCAGACACTCGTTTTATTAGTGATGAAAATTCACATTCTTATAATCTCTCACATTATATAACAATGGTATAATTAATAAAAATTATAATTTACCACTTGTATATGAACAAAATAATATATATGCAAACCCAAATCCTTAAAGTGAATAATTTTACTATATTCTCTCATACTCAATTCATCAAAATATAAGGCTTCCATCTTGTCTGATCTTAGAATTCTTTATGAATATGTATAGTTTACTTATGTATCGTTTTTGTTAACATATAGATTTTGGTCTAATTTTCCGTATTTTTGTATTTTTTTTTTTTTAATAATACTTTTTCATGGATAACAAATGTTTGTTGTTATTTGAGGTGTCAGCCTAACTGAGATCTTAAGTTGCATAGTGATACCTAACATGAAAACTTTTATTTTAAAAAAAAAAATCATCAAAATATAAAATAATATTGATAGATATTAATTTTAAATTCAACTCTACATTTCCACTAAATAAATAATATGTTGGTAAAAATAATAATAATTCGAAAAAGACCCCTCATCAAAATAAAAAACAACAACAATAATTTTAAAGTAGCTGTAAAAAAATATAATTGTCATCCCATCATATTCAACAACTATTCTTAATAAGTGCCATGAATGTTATATTTTGTATTATTGATAGTGGATGTATTCCTAACATAAAATTTTAAAGAAGCTCAAAACTTTATTAATAATCATAATAATATCCAAAAAAATAAAAAATAACAACAATAATATTTTAGATATATGGAAAAAAGTATTACACCATATTGGAAAGGTATAACTCAACTTCTTTGCCTTAAAATGAGAAATTAGAGAAAGGGCTATCATTAAGCAAGTGAATAATTTATTCAAAGGTCAAGAGGTGGGGGTTTAATTAATGTATTATATTAGGGTTAATGATGTGAGAACTTTTAGCCTTTGAGCATGTTCATGTCTTTTGGTGCATCCACTTGTCTCTGTATGCCATGCTTACTACTGCATCCAGACAAAATATTTTGGTGTGGTTTTATAAAAAAATATTATCTAAAAAGGATGTGTTTATAATAAATACACAGTTTACCAAAACCACCAAATCATTATCCAAAGTAATCGTTCATTATTCCTACATCTGTTATACATAAAGAAATTTATCTGTGAGAAGTTCAAAGTTCAAACAATTAATTAATTTCTAGTTTATAATAATTATTCAATAACATAAAATATTCATATAAGTTAAAGAGAGAGATTATCCCCACAGATGAGATAAACTATTTTGTTTTAATATCACAAGACTTTTCTTAGTGCCAATGATAAACTATGATAACACCTTTCTATGTGCATGCTTGCACTGAAGAAATAAATTATTTATAGATCATAGACTGTACAAATATATATATAACAAATCATTGATTACATAATTTATTCCATGATTATGCACTTTTGCAAGTTTTTCTTTTGCATGGACATTTTTAATATTTTTTTCTCCTTTAGTGTTTTCCCACACTGCTCTATTATTAGTCAATATATAATACCACTATCAACCATCTAAATTACATTTTTAATATGATACACTTCTCTTTTACAAACTCATATAAATAAATAAAAATTGAGAGGGCTAAAGCTTTTTTCTAATAATTACCACTCTTCTTAGGCACTAGTCAATAAAATAATATTAAAATATTTAATACAAGTAGTGTGTGTTATTCTAAATATATAAAATTGTATTTAGATAATTATGCATTGAATTTTTTAATTATAAATATTAATATGGTGTTTTTCAAAAGCTTACAAGTGTAGATAATTAATTTGGGTTTTGTGTAGATTCAGCATGAAACTGTTCCATGTGCTTCAGTCCAGATTCAGTTGAAACTTTAAGAACATATGACAAAACCTAACCAAATAATGCTGAATAAAAGCACTGTGAATATTTATTGTAGATAAAACAAACTACTTTTAAGACTAATCTTCCTCAAGAACAACTTCTGTTAAAAAATAAGAAACAATAAAACACACTTTTATATTAAAGTTAGTTTAAATATAATCTAAAAATTTAAAAAATATACGAGAAGCTTTTCAAATTAATTTATGCATGTAAATCTATGAGGAGGTTGAATCAATTTTATTTATTTATTTATTTGTTTCCTATCATTTTTTATGAAAAATTGTGAAATATGTCTTAATAAAATAAAATAAAAACTAGTGAAAAAAACATATGAAATAATACATGTAGAAGAAAATTAACTCATTGTCACTTTTTCCTAGACAGAATACAGAGAGACTCGCATTTACATCTCTAATAAATATGACACAGTTCACTAATGAAAATGAAAATTTGATACGAAAATGAAAATTTGATACGAAAATGAAGTTTCCCTCCAAATTATCCTTCCATTTTCTTTCTAAAAAACCATGAATATGAATTGAGATTTTGAAATTTGAAGTTAATGCTCAAAAAAGAGAAGAAGAAAAAGAAAAGCATAAAGAACTGAGTTTAAAGGTAAGAAAATTACATCACTAATTGATGAACTAATTAATGGAATAAGAATCTCTCACTTTTTTTACAAATCACAACTTTATTACCATATTTGCAGCAACATGGCTCTACTATCAGAAAATTTACCTTCTTAAGTTGGAGAAATTTATTTATATTCTTAAATCATTATGCTTAGCCATATATAAGTACGTAATCATAAATTAAAAGACAACAATTTCAGTTCTCAATGTTAGATTAAATTTTTAATAATTAAGCAATAAATGAATCTTTCTCCTCAAATAGAGAGAAACACGAAACTGGGCTCGTCATTATTCCCTAATGGAATCTGAACTCTGAAGAAAGTGCCATAGCACAGTTAAACGGATATAACATGAATATGTTATTTAGAAATATGTAAAAATGTTTACATAAAACGTGTTTTTGTTATAATAAAGTTACTTAACATGATACGTATTTCATATAGTAAAAAATTCAAAATATCTAATACTTTTTGCTTAAGTAAATAAGCTGAGTTATAAATATATTTTTTTAAATTGTATTAATGATAACACTAGTTAATAAAAAACAATGATACTATTACAATCAAATAAACTAAATGTCTTATTGCTTTCCTTGTAAACCCTTATTCCTTCCATCATAAAAGGATATTTAAGAAAAAAATTAAGGGAGAATTATATTAATTATTTGTGAGAGATATTTATTTTGAATAAATGTAGTTTTTCTTTGTAATGTATAAAACTTTTCAAAATTAATAAACTTTTTTCTTTCAATCTTATTTTTGTATTTTTTTATTGAAGGATAGAGTGAAAGATTAGTCCATTATGAGAACATGTAGAACCTATCACTATTAATAAAAATATTTTATTTATTTTCTTACTTGTTATTTTTGTTAATCCCATAATTTTTTTTTTCAATTTGAGAAATAAAAGAAGAATCATAAAAAGAAATTGGCAAGTGGCAAAGAAATTATTATTATTTGGTTAGTTTTATTTCTTAATAATTAATTTCTTAAAATACTCATAGACAAATTAATAAATATCAAATATTTTATTAAAAATTACAGTTAAAATAAGTTTGAAGTAATGGGTCGAGTAATAATAATAATTAATAAGTCAAATATGATCAAAGTGTATACATTTTATACTGATAAATTTAGTATTTACTTTTGGGTATTTTTAATTTATAAATAATCAAATAGAAATTACATAAACATAGTTTTGAAAATTGAAAATAAAATTTATTGATATAATAAATAGTAATCTTGACTTAGATTGCCTAAAATATTTAAGAACATATTTTTATAATTTTTGATTTTTTAAGAATACCTAGTAGCAGTTGTTTTTGTTGGGTGTAGCAATATTGTTTGTTTTGTTCTAATGTGTCAGATCTGTTAGTTTCTGCTGCCATATACGTCATGAAAAAGAAAAAAAAAGCTCTGTCATTCCCTGTTTATCCGAGACAGCGCATTTAGTAGTAGCTAACGAACTCCATATTACACATGCACTGCACTTATTCTCTCTTCCAAGCAATTTTTCATTCTCTCTTCACTCTCAGAACCCTACGTTGTTCTTCTCTTTCACGTCACAACAACAAAAACTTGTGCTCCCTGTTTCTGCTCTGCGTGAAAACAGAGTCCCCTGTTTGGTGCTTATTGCAATGAAGTATATTGGGAGCCACAGCTTGAAGAGGCTTTTCTCGTTTGGAAAACGCGGGTTTGGGGAAGAAAACGATGTGGGGTTGGTGGTTCCTTCATGTGAAGAGCACCCTCCAAGACCCTCTTGGAAATGCTTCTCCTTTAAAGAGTTGTTTGATGCCACCAATGGTTTTAGCTCAGGTACTTTCAGTTAGTCTCCCTCAAGGTTTCAAGTTGCAGGTGCAGTTAAGCTACGGTTACATTTTCATCACTGATATCATGGAAATTGTAAACATGTTGGGGTAAAGTAACTCTGAAAGCCTTGATGTCTTGTGGCCTTACGATATTGTGTGGACTATGTCCATTGGAAAAAAAGTATTATGAAAAATTGCAGACATGTTGCAATCTTAGAAACTCTAAAATCTAAAAGCCTTGAAGTTGGCTAAATGAAGACCTTTGTTTAAAGCTTTGATCTCAGTCTATCTTTTTTGTTTGATATACTAAGCTTCTTTGTTTTGACTTTTTTTTTCTTGTTTTGTAGGGAATTTGGTTGGGAGAGGAGGGTATGCAGAGGTTTATAAGGGCACGTTGCGTGGTGGTGAGGAAGTTGCGGTGAAGAGGCTCACCAGAACTTCAACTGACGAGAGGAAGGAGAAGGAGTTTCTGATAGAGATTGGAACAATTGGTCACGTGCGCCATGCCAACGTGTTGCCTCTTCTGGGGTGTTGTATTGACAATGGACTTTACCTCGTTTTTGAGCTATCCACCGTTGGCTCTGTTGCTTCTGTTATTCACGGTACATTACTAACATCTGTGTTTTGGGCTGCAGAAAAGAAAAAAAGAAAGGATCTTATTAATTAGTGTGTGGATTTTCCATGTAGATGAGAACTTGCCTCCTTTAGATTGGAAAACAAGGTATAAGATAGCTCTTGGGACTGCACGTGGTCTTCATTATTTGCACAAAGGCTGCAAGAGGAGGATAATTCACAGGGACATCAAGTCCTCAAACGTTTTGTTAACAGCAGATTTTGAACCAAAGGTTCTTCAATTTGTACTCTACTTGTGTTCATTACTTCAATCTGTGTCTCACCAATTTTGATAGCTTTACTCTTCCTTTTAAATTTAATTGTGGTAGATATCTGATTTTGGACTAGCAAGGTGGCTTCCATCTCAGTGGACTCACCATTCAATAGCCCCAATAGAAGGGACATTTGGGTACCCTTCTTTTCTATTTCCCTTCTGTGATTGCCAATTTCCCATCATATAAATATAGTATTATATCTATGTATGTAGTTGGTTTTTAAATGGGAATTTGTTATTATGTTTTGTAGGCATTTGGCACCAGAGTACTATATGCATGGAGTTGTGGATGAGAAGACAGATGTATTTGCCTTTGGTGTGTTCTTGCTTGAAATCCTCTCTGGAAGGAAACCAGTGGATGGGTCTCACCAAAGTGTGCACAGCTGGGTATCATCCCTATTGACCTTTGATGTTGAAACTCTTTCTATTTAAGCACTTAATTCTAACTGCTGTGTTTTATGCAAAACCCCACATTTGGTTTGGTTGGTCTAGATTTAGGCTAGACCAATGGCGACCTTGTTTAGTGTTACAATGTTTAAACATTTTGGGAGCAAATAAGTATGTGCTATTATGACTTGATATGTAGGCTAAACCAATACTAAACAAAGGGGAGATAGAAAAGGTGGTAGATCCAAGGCTTGGAGGGGCTTATGATGTGACACAGTTTAATAGAGTTGCCTTTGCAGCCTCCCTGTGCATTCGGGCATCTGCAACTTGCAGACCTACCATGAGTGAGGTACCTCAAACACATTTGTTGCTCAACTTTGGTATCACTTTATGATTATGAAGCCAAACAAATTTTAATAGGTTGCATATGGTTTAGTCTTTGTAAAGGTCATTTTAATCCTAAAACTAAATTCCCTTTTGTTTCTCATCATTGAAAATTTGTTAAAGGTTGTTTGCATGCATTCAGGCTTTTACAACTTTCTATGAAGTTGAATGTAACTAGAAAAAATATTAGAGGATTCAAGTAGAATGAATGCTAGTTTCAACTTAAAAATAAATACACTATTAGATGTATGCTGTTTTGCTTCCATTTTTATGAAAATAAGTATATGTTCTTTGTTTTATAAATGCAGACTAAAAATGAATATCAGTGTATTCTAATTATATTTTTTTATTTATCTGGTTAGAGTTGGATTATCTTTGTCTTTTGGCATAGAGTGTTCAAGTCAATGGAAAGATTTGGCTCTGATTCTCAATTTCAACGTTATAATGTGACAATTACTGGTGTCTGGGGCTGATAACATTTTAATATTGATTTCTTTTCTTAGTCACTCTTATTCATGAGACTAACTTGTTGTTTAACAGGTAATCACCATTATTTTTTTTCTATGGAAACTAATCAATAACTTTGTTTAGTTCAGACTAGGATAATAACTGCAACTGGTGTAACCACCACGGCATTGTATAAGTAACACTATTAAATGTTTATAAAACTATATAATTGTTATGTATTATGTAATGCTTTATAGGTAGAATAGTCTGTGTCTGTGACTGTGACTGGTCCCCCCCTCCTTTTTACAACAAAATTTATCTAAGTCTCTTTCTGCAATTAAAACTTTGAACAAATAACTGCTCCATAGCAGCTTACTTTCATGCATTAATTTCCAGAAATTAATTTTGTTACTACTCAAATTAATACAACTGCTATCCCATTACAAATCTCATGTAGTGGTACTGCAAGTCTGCAACTGCACCTTTTCTTTGTTCGCGTGATTCCCAAAATTGTAGTTATTCTCTTGAATATTTGAAGGCCTCAGTGTAAGTTGTCTGGAGCTAGAATGAATTTTCGGACATGTTAGCAATGATCTCATTCTACAATAGCTCTAAAGAGTTCAAACTCAGATAGATCACTATTTAACCCAAAAGATAGAGATCGATTTCATGAGTCCACTCGTGTTGTGATGATTGATTCTTAAGACAGTAAGATGAAGAACACAGAAGAAGTTCCATTAGGTAGCTTTTAACATTTAGATATATGATTTATTAAGTTGGATATCCTTCTTCCACTAAAAATTAAAACATTTCATAATATCTGAACTCCACTAAAAAATCAAAACATTTCATAATACTATATAAATAAACACAAATCTCGTTGAGTTAGATTTAAAATTCATTTAAATTCTGATGCCACCAGCAGGATATGTTAGGATATGTTTATGTGATGATATAACTATTTTGATTGTTGGGTGTGTGACAGGTACTGGAGGTAATGGAGGAGTGGGAGATGGATAAAGAGAAGTGGGAAATGGCAGAGGAGAAAGAAGAAGAGGTGGAGCTATGGGGTCTTGAGGATCTGGAATATGCATATGACAGTTCCTTTTCAATGTCACTACCTGACTCAGTTGGAAGTACTTAGGGTTAACGAGTTATATTATAGGTACAACTTTGAACTATCTGTAGATATATGCATATACTGTTACATAAATATAAAGGTGCAGATAACCCTCTCTTGGGCCTCTTCTGTTCTTTTTTAATCAATCTATATAACTTCTTAGTCTTTCTTTCTTTTCTGTTGTGGATGTCAAATATTTATCATTATCCAACTTAATTACTTGGCTTAATTTTGACCCTGCACCTTCTTCCTTGTAAATAAAATAATAAATACAATATGAATGTCAGATGCAGAAACATGTCATTGCATGGTCATTAAAAAAGAAATAACAACGAAGCATTTAACCAAAAGATAACAATTGTTATTAAAGAAAATATTCAAGTATTATCAACAAGTCCTTACATTGAATACATTGAAAAAGTGATATTTTTTTTTAATATAACATGTCACACACAAATTTCATAATTTATTTAAAGCTGATTTATGTGTTTTTTTTTATCTTAGAATCACATTTATGTATGTTTTCCATTAAAAAATATTTTTAAAACGGCGGAATGGTGTCTATTTTATTTTTTAGGGAGCTTTTGAAGCAGTTGGATGAAGTAGGACTTTGCTATTTGGTTTTGTCAATAATAATACCGAGGTTTTATGTATGGTTTGATGTGTTCGGAGAATGAAGTGTTTTTCTTTATATTCTGTATAAAAGTTAGACCACATTTTAAGAATGTCACATTTATTTTTTTTTTTCTTGATAAAAAATAAAATTATATATATAAACATTTTATACCAAAAACTCTCTATATATATAAAGATATATAAAGAGATAGAACATAATTTGAGTGGATCCAACATGTACTATATGCCAACAAATATACAACTCAACCTGGAAGTTTGATATAATAGTGCATGGGCCAGTGATTCATATGGTGAATGGCCCAGCCACCTGCAATTCCTAACCTATTTATGTTTGTTCTTAAGTAAGAAACAAGTTTATAATGGAGTGGGAGGAAGAAGATGATCTTTTATTTTATATTGGAGTTGCAACAATCACTCAGATGTTATTTATAAATAATAAAAAATGGATGATGATTGAAAATAAAATAATAATTGCAAATAATAAGACTTTTTTAATAACTTTTTTTGTATATTTTTTCAGTATTGGTTGTTATTTTGAGAGGTTTATAAAGAAATATCATTAAGATAAAAAAAACACTATTTCACACTATCTAATTACTTGGATACACATAATTTTCTCACAGCTTAAAAAAAGGGAAAAAATATAAAAGAAATTGTGGACGTAAATTACTTCTAAAGTATTTGGTGAAACTTCTTTCTAAATATTTTATGAAACTTTTATAATTCACATTAAAATTAGTAGAAAATTTATTTTCTTTCCAATTTTCATAAAAAATTCATAAAATATAATTTTTTTATTAATAAATAAAATATATGAAAAATAAATTCAGGTTTGTAATAATGTTTTTTCATACATATTTCTTTGCTCACAGCTGGAGGTTCATAAAAAGGTTAGGTAGTGTGGTCTAGCAACATCACATCCCAGTGAAAACCAAACAACATGTACAATAAATTTATAATACTATAATAAATAATATAATTTATAATAAATATTATCCAATAAATGAATCTGGTACAGACATATGCATCCAAGGAATAAATTATGACAGTCAGGAACAAAGATTCTGTTCAAAAATTATATTGGCTGGTATATTTATATAAGTACTAATCATCACAAAAAAACTATTTAAGCATCAATAATTTCCAAAAGCTTATATATTAAAACTATTTAATATTTTTTACCAAAAAAATTATTATATCTTCCACTTTACATTTGAACAGCAAATATAATATAGGTTGAAAGTGGAGTTGCTTAATAAAATATTGCATGCATAATAATATGTGGTTGTTTAACTTGCCCCCAAACATGCCTCTATTATGTGGTTGTTTAACTTGCCCCAAACATGCCTCTAATTTGTTTATTGTTTAACTTGTCCCCAAACATGCCTTTAATTTGTTTAGAAAGTAAGAGAATTTTAAACAAAAATATCACAACGTAAACCTTTCAAGTTTTGTTTAAAATAATTGTATTAAATTGAGTTGATTTTTATTTTGTCAAAAAAAAAAATTAAAACATTCAAGAGATACTCCAATAAAAAAAAAAATGAGGATATAGAACCTTAAAAAACTACAAAGCATACCATCCCAGCTAAGACTACCTCCAGATCAGAATTAAAAAGAATTAACAGAAAATACATAATGATATCCTTATTTAATTTCCTCCTACTGCTATATAAGATGTGAAGATATAACATAGACTCTTGCAAGAAGGGCCATGATATGCTCTAGGTATTTACTGATGTGAGCAGATCCAAATCCAACAAGGTTTGTATGAGGCAAATTCCGTCATGATCGCCGAAGTTATACAAGGTCAACATGATCGCCGTTCGATGAACCGACGATCTCCACGCGGGCGTAGTCGGTGGTCGTCGAAGGTATGCAAGGGTCAACATGAAACGGCGATCTCCATGTGTGCATAGTCGGTGGTCGTCGAAAAAGGCGATCTCCATGCGTGTGTAGTCGGTGGTCGCCTAAGGTATGCAAAGGTCAACATGATCGCCGGTTGATGAAGCGGCGTTCTGTCAACATGATCGCCGATCGAAGAAGCGGCGTTCTCCATATGTGTGTAGTCGGAGGTTGCTGAAGTTATACAAGGTCAACATGATCGCCGATCGATGAAACGACGATCTCCATGTGCGTAGTCGGTGGTCGCTGTAGGTATGCAAAGATCAACATGATCGCCGGTTGATGAAGCGGTGATCTCCATAGGTCAACATGATCGTCGATCGATGAAGCGGCGTCCACCATATGTGTAATCGGTGGTCGCCGATGTTGGTTATTTTTTTGGGTAGGGTTTTCTCACTTTAAGGTTGTTCTGCTCCAACCATAAAGGTGAGTTTCGCTTGTGGATGATATAGGAAGTCCACTTCTGGTTACTGTATATGGGTTGGGATACCCCTGAAGTATCCCCTTTAATTTTATTTATTCATTGCTGATAAAAAAAAAAAAAAAATAACATAGACTCTGCATCATTTTACTATAGCGTAGATCTTCAACATTGAAAAAAATATCAGGATAACTGGCTGGTGAATCCAGAAAATTCATCAATTGGATTGAAGTATCCTTTAAATTTATTTTTTATTTAAGTTTTTTTTTTAGTGGTAAGAGTCGAAAGGTAAAAATCATGTCCCGACTTCCATAATTAGGCCGACCGAAGGATCCACGCCGCTTTGGTCCAATTACGTTTAATCAAGGTCACTGAAGCTAATCCGTCATTAAAAGTTTGGCAATACAAGTGCGATACACCTTACTAATCCGGCCCAACAAGTAGGCCCATTAAAATAATAGAAATAGCACACAATTCAAGAATCAGGTACGTCATTTGTTACTGTGCTTTGAGAACTGAGTGTCGAACCCTCTTTGTTGACTTGAGCGTCGAAGTGTCTTCTGCAGATACTCACATTCAGAATTTACAAGGAGACCGAGTGACTAAGCAACTGAGATTGGAAGGAGCAGTGAGAAGTACAAGAAAGGAAGCTGAAGCACAAATCATCAACCGTCCGATAGAAAGGAAGAAGACAAAGACTTTCAATAGCTTTCTAGGTTCATCTCCATAAAGAGAACATTTTTCAAAAAAAAAAATGAAATATGATTGCATGGGTCTAGTTGACGTTTTAAAAAAATCCTAAATAGTAAAATTTACCATAGACATAAACAATTTATCGTCAGAGTGAATGATGAGTTAAAAGTACATGAGAAATTTTTTTGTACATAATGTGAATGAACCTGACTTGTACAAGCAGAAGTGTTACTAATTTATCATTCCATTCATCATGATGCTGCATTAACTTTACTCTGTCCTTCAACTTTGCAGCCCTTTCACCAACTAAGTTAACTCTTTCAGTTAGTACATCTATTTTTTCATTTGCTTGTTGAACTTGCTGCCAAGTTCATTTACTCTGATAAGTTCTACAAGCTAGTTGTACCTGAGTGGAGAGATGGGGCCCAGGCACGGTCGGTTGACGTGGTGTAATTGCTGACGTGTTGATCTTCTTCTCCTCTGGTCGATTGTCCTTTCTTGCCGTCTCCTTTGGTCGGTCGTCCCTTCGTGCTATCAACTTCGGTCGGGCGGGGGAGGGTACCTGCGAAGGCACTCCGACGCTCAAGTAAGTATGAGATTCTAAGCGCAGTTTCGTAAGTGAATGAAAACGTACCTTTCTCTGGCTTGAGCACAGTATTTATAGGATTGCCTAATGGGCTTTCTATCCCTTGGGCTCAGGGTGGTTATGGATATGTCTTGTCAGTCGTGCTCCGGAATACCCGGGGAACATATCTTCTCTAAACGCATATTCCTTATTCTTCGGAGGTGTATCTTAACCACCTTAGCTTGTCACATAAATGCCCTTACATTTAGTGTGTATACGGCCGGTCGGCCACGTGCGTTCGTTTCCATTTAGTGTATAAGGCCGGTCGGCCACGCGCGTTCGTCCGGTGCCTACCAGTACACTTGCCCCCCAGGCTCGAGGTGAATAAAAGCCGAAGAGTCGTAATAATTGTTGTGCCTTTCGAGTTGTCAGACATTAAATTTAACGGAATGACGGGACGTGCGCATTAGCGAAGGATATTTTCGGTTAGGCATCGGACAAGCGGCCTGCCTGCATGGAGCACCCCTGGAGGACGACCATTACGACAGAAAAAATAATAGTTGATGGAAAGCTGGTGCCGATCAACCCCGATGATAATTTAAATGAGGAGGCCGAGGGGGAGACCCCTGGCCCACAGCCTGACGCCTCTTTTGAAGAGTTAATGAACAATGTGGCATAGAAAATTGCTGGACCCGACATGTGGGTAATGCACACTTGCATAAATAATTCTGATTACATTAAAGTAATAAGATAATTCTGATGCCGGACGAGGCATAAATAATTCTGATTACATTAGTAATAAGATAATTCTGATGCCGAACGAGGCATAAATAAGTGAATAATTCTGATGCCGAACGAGGCATAAATAAGTGAATAATTCTGATGCCGAACGTGGCATAAAAAAGTCTGATTACGTTAAGGTAATAATTCAGATGCCGAACGAGGCATAAGATTGAGTAAATAATTCGGATGCCGAACGTGGCATAATAATTATGATTACGTTGAGGTAATAATATAATTCTGATGCCGAACGAGGCATAAATAAGTGAATAATTCTGATGCCGAACGAGGCATAAATGAGTGAATAATTCTGATGCCGAACGTGGCAGAAAAAAGTCTGATTACGTTAAGGTAATAATTCAAATGCCGAACGAGGCATAAGATTGAGTAAATAATTCGGATGCCGAACGTGGCATAATAATTCTGATTACGTTAAGGTAATAATTCAGATGTCGAACGAGGCATAAGATTGAGTAAATAATTCTGATGCCGAACGTGGCATGTTAAGGTAATAATTCAGATGCCGAACGAGGCATAAGATTGAGTAAATAATTCGGATGCCGAACGTGGCATAATAATTCTGATTACGTTAAGGTAATAATTCAGATGTCGAACGAGGCATAAGATTGAGTAAATAATTCTGATGCCGAACGTGGCATGTTAAGGTAATAATTCAGATGTCGAACGAGGCATAAGATTGAGTAAATAATTCTGATGCCGAACGTGGCATAATAATTCTGATTACGTTGAGGTAATAATTCAGATGCCGAACGAGGCATCAGATTGAGTAAATAATTCTGATGCCGAACGTGGCATAATAATTCTGATTACGTTAAGGTAATAATTCAGATGTCGAACGAGGCATAAGATTGAGTAAATAATTCTGATGCCGAACGTGGCATAATAATTCTGATTACGTTAAGGTAATAATTCAGATGTCGAACGAGGCATAAGATTGAGTAAATAATTCTGATGCCGAACGTGGCATAAATAATTCTGATTACGTTGAGGTAATAATTCAGATGCCGAACGAGATATGAATTGAGTAAAGGACTAGGAGATTTGGATTTTAATTTAGTGCCTCGTTAAAACCTTCCTGGTCGTAAACCCTCCTTAGGGAAAAACCGACTGAGCGAGGAAAGAGTGCACTTTTATTATTAAAGTTCAACTGTAATAAAATTTGAGATGTGTGACATTCCACGTTCTCGGTATTTCCTTCCCAGATAAATATTCTAAATAATAGGCTCCACCGGCTGCCGTATCAGCTATGCGGAAAGGTCCTTCCCAATTGTTGGAGAACTTGCCTCCTTCCTTCCGTGCGCTGCTCCGCATTCGCCATACTAAGTCGCCTTTGTGGAACAATCTTGGTTTAACTTTGGAGTTGTATCGTCTGGCCGCCCGAATTTTGCATGCTTCTTCTCTAATTCTACACTTGTTCCGGAGTTCGTTGATGAGATCGAGACCGACCGAGAGGCTTTCCTTGTTTAGATCGAGATCAAGGGTTTGCCGGCGGAGAGAGGGTTCGCCAATCTCGACGGGGATCATAGCTTCGGTGCCATACGTTAGGCTGTACGGCGTTTCTTGTGTAGTCGTCTGAGGAGTACAGCGATATGCCCATAATACTTCTAAGAGTTCTTCAGTCCAGTTGCCCTTTGCTGGGCCGAGACGTTTCTTCAGTTCGTTCAAAATAACTTTGTTTCCAGCTTCTGCCTGTCCGTTTGTTTGCGGATGTTCGACTGAACTAGCGATGTGTTTGATGTGGAGCTTCTCGTAAAATTCAGCTAACGTTCGGTCGGTGAATTGCCGACCGTTATCGGTGATGATGATTTGTGGAAGCCCGAAGCGGCAAACGATATTTTTCCATACGAAATTTTGAACATTGCGGGCGGTGATTGCAGTCAGGGGCTCGGCTTCGATCCACTTGGTGAAGTAATCAATGCCAACTAGTAAGAATTTACACTGGTCTTTACCGGGGGCGAAAGGACCAATGATGTCCATACCCCATTGGACGAACGGCCAAGGTGATAACATAAAATGGAGTTCCTCAGGCTTTTGATGGGACAAAGTGCCAAACTCTTGGCATTTAAGACATTTTTGTACGAAATTGGTGCAGTCACCCTGGACGGTCGGCCAGTAGTATCCAGCCCGGAATACTTTGGCAGCCATTGTCCGTGCGCCGGAGTGAGTTCCGCAAATTCCTTCGTGCAACTCTTGGATGACATAGGAAGCTTGGTCTGGTGTCAAACATTTAAGGAGTGGTTGGGTATAACCTCGGCGATAAAGGTCGTCGCCGATTAAGACAAAACGGGCGGCCTGCAGCTTCATGGTTTTTTCGCCGAGAGGACTACATGTGCCGTCGAGTAAATATTGCTTGATTGGGGTAATCCAAGTAGATTCCGTGTCGGTCGTCAGGCATTCCTGTAGGTCGATGCTTGGGCGTGGAAGCGTAACATGGATGACCGACCGATGCATTCCTTTACACTTCGTGGTTGCTAACCGGGACAAGGCGTCCGCGCGGGTATTGTGATCGCGTCGAACGTGCTGCATAGAAATTTCAGAAAAGGTGCTCATCGACTGTTTGACTAAGTGATAGTATCGCTGTAAAAAGCTTTCTCGGACTTCATATTCGTCGTTAAGCTGACCGATGACAAGCCGGGAATCACTTTTGCAAATTAACTTAGTGATTTCTAATTCTTGAGCGAGACGTAGACCGGCTAATATGGCTTCATATTCGGCCTGATTGTTTGAAGCTTTGAAGTCGAATTTGAGGGCTTGCTCGATGACAATCTCGCCGGGGCCTTCCAAAACAACTCCAGCGCCGCACGACCTCTCGTTCGAGGAGCCATCGACATATAAGATCCATGATGAATGTTCGGTCTCGGCTGAAGAAGTAGTGAGTTCAGCTGCGAAGTCGGCGAGAGCTTGCGACTTGATCGCTCCGCGTGGTTGGTACTGAATATGGAATTCGGATAGTTCGATCGTCCAACCGATCATTCGTCCGGCTAAATCTGGCTTAGTGAGGATCTTTACAATAGGGTAATTTGTCCGAACAATAATCCGATGATTCTGAAAATACATACGCATTCGTCGGGCGGTAATGATGAGGGCCATGGCTACCTTTTCGATCGTCTGGTATCGGATTTCGGCGCCATGAAGGGCGCGGCTGACGAAGTAAACCGGCCGTTCTTCAAAATTAATTTCTTGCACTAAGACTGAGCTGACGGCTTCGTGTGAAACGGCGAGGTAGACTATGATGGGTTCTCGTGCGTCCGGTTTCTGGATGACCGGCGGGGTTGATAAAAAAGTTTTCAAATTGAGGAAAATTTCCTCACATTCGGTCGACCACTCGAAGCGGAATGCTTTTTTCAGTAGTCGGACGATTGGCCTCGTTCGTTCGGCGAGTTTAGGAACAAATCTGGATAGTGCGGTGAGTCGGCCGATAAGTCTCTGAATTTCCTGAATGGAGTTGGGACTTCGCATTTCGGAGATAGCTTTGCACTTCTCGGGGTTAGCTTCTATGCCTCTATGAGTTAGCATAAAACCTAAGAACTTCCCCCCTTCGACGCCGAACGCACACTTGTCCGGATTGAGTCGCATCTGGTGTTGGCGGAGGGCCTGAAAAACTTCTTTTAGGTCGGCAATATGTTGTTTGCATGAGTCGGACTTGACGACGATGTCATCGACATAGACTTCAACATTCCTACCAATCATGTCGTGGAATACGTGGTCCATTAGTCTTTGATAAGTGGCTCCGGCATTTTTTAGTCCGAAGGGCATTACTTCGTAGTAGAAATTGCCGGAATCAGTCATGAAGGCCGTCTTCTTCCGGTCGGCCGGGTGCATTTGGATTTGATTATAGCCAGAGTAGGCATCAAGGAAGCTGAGGATGTGATGCCCGGCTGCACCGTCGACGAGACGATCAATGGTAGGCAGAGGATACGAGTCTTTTGGGCAAGCTTTATTGAGGTCTGTGTAGTCAACACACATACGCCATTTTCCGTTCGCTTTCTTCACCATAACCACGTTGGCTAGCCATGTGGTGTAATGGGCCTTCCGAATGAATCCAGCCTGTAACAATTTGTCGGCTTCCTCACGTGCGGCTTGACGTCGTTCCTCGCCTATATGTCTTTTCTTTTGAGCTATTGGTTTAGCTTCTCTATACAGTGATAATCGGTGAGTGATAACCTGTGGGTCTACGCCAGGCATATCAGCGGCCGTCCAGGCGAAAAGATCGGAATTTTTAAAAAGTGTCGTCCCGATGGCCATTCGGTCGTCCGGTTTCAGCGAAGTACCGATGTGCGTAGTGTGGCGATCATCGCGAAGCGGGAATGGATGCAAGTCTTCTCCTGCTTCCATACGGGGATCGTCCATGCGAGGGTCGAGGTCAACAAGGGCTATCATTTGACGACGGGACATGTGTCGTCCGGAACGCCGTGTGGGGGAACGTCCTCGTTTTTGCGTCCGTATTGGTTGTATAGAGTCGTCGAGTTGGCTCACTTTTCAAACTTGCTACATAGCATTCCCTAGCGGTTTTTTGATCGACATGGATGGTTGCAATGTCGTTGTTAGCCGAGGGGAATTTCATGGCTAAGTGTGGAGTGGACACAATGGCTTTTAATCTGTTAATGGACGGACGACCGAGCAGGATGTTGTAGGAAGTTTGTGCGTTAACCAGGAGGTATCGTACGTTTATTGTTTTATGGAGGCCGTCTTCCTCACCAAAGGTTGTGTACAAGTCTATGTACCCCTTAGTATCGACCCGTTCACCTGAGAACCCTACAATTTGTTCGTTATAGGGCTGAATATGTGCTTCTGGGATGCGCATTTTCTTGAAAATATCCCAATACAGTATGTCGACCGAGCTACCCTGATCTACCAAAGTCTTGGCAATTGCGAACTTGTCAATTTCTACAGTGATGACCATGGGGTCGTCCTGGGCTGGATCTATGGCTGTAAAGTCTTCGTCAGTGAAAGTAATCGGAGGTATATGTGGACGCCTCCTCGTGGTAGCATGAGCGGACTGGATGTCACGAAGATGTTTCTTTCGGGCGGAATTTGAGCACCCGCCACCGGCAAATCCTCCAGCTATATAATTTGTTTCGTGGTTCGGTTCGCCCAAGTTAACGGGTCCAGCAATCATGTTGATGACTTCGCGGACTCGTTGGCGAGGTCGGGCGTTTCGGTCGGGACTTGTGCTACGGGGGCGTATACGCCGAACGGGGCTTTCGCTGCGTTTTCGCGAAGTCTGGCTACGGTCAGTGTGGCGTTTGTAATCGTTACGGTACGACCGGTCGACACCACGGGAAGGACGGTCAGTATTCCGTGGTGGGGATCTTGAACTCCTTGTCCTCTTGACGAACTGCCGTAAATGGCCAGCTTGGATGAGTTCTTCAATTTTATCCTTCAAAGCTTGACATCCTTCGGTCGTGTGACCGAAATTCTGATGGTATTGACAACGCTTAGCAGTATCTGCATTCGGTGGTGTTTGATACTGCTTCAATGTCGGGATTAGGTCCGTTTGTAGTGCTTCATCTAGGGCTCGTCCCCTCGGCACAGTTAAAGGGGTGTAACTGTTAAACCTGGGGATTCGGCCTCCCCTATTCCGGTCGGACCTCAGAGTGGTTCGGACGGTTCGTTCGGTTTCGACTTCTCTTTCTTTACTTTGGGTTTGGTCTTTAAGGGCTCCGAATCCGACAGCTTTGAACCGTTGATGGTAATCAATGTGTTCTTCGATTTGCATGAATTTGGTTGCTCGAGTTCGAAGGTCCTCCATGTCTTGAGGTGGTTTCTTGATGAGACTTTCAGTGAAACGGCTCGGTCGGATGGCCGAGACCAAATGGTGCAATGCAACCTCTTGTTTGAGCCCTCGGATGTTCATGCATGCTTTGTTGAACCTATCTAGAAAGGTTCTAAGAGATTCACCTTTTTCTTGTTGTACCGCTAGGAGAGACATGGAGGACATGTGATGCGGTCGGCTAGTGGCATATTGAGTGGAGAATTTTGCGGCTAGGGTGTCAAAATCGTTAATGGAGTTTGGAGGCAGCTCTGTGAACCAGGTAAGAGGTTCTCCCTGGAGCGACGTGGGAAATACTTTACACCACACATTGTTATCTGTGGTATACAAAGTCATTTGCGTCTTGTAGACATTTAAGTGTTCGTCCGGGTCGGTCGAGCCGTCATAGAGTTTAATGACGAGGCCTCTCCATTTGTCAGGAAGTGGAGTGGTGATAATTTCGTCTGTAAAAGGATGACCCCTTTTCCTTGACTTTCTTTCGACTGTTTCAGCTCTGGAAGCAGGATTGGTATTGGCAGGTGTAGGTATGCGAGAGGCGGTTCGGTCGGCCATATGGGATTGGCCTTCTCGTTCGGGATTATCGACCTGTTGTTGGAGTCGTGCATTCTGCGCTCTTAATAAGGCGATTTCTTCTTCTTGGCGGCGTCTATCTTCTTCTTGGAGGCGTCTATCTTCTTCATGTTGACGATGGTCTTCCATCCCCTTTTGTCGCAGTTCCTCCATCTGAGCTTGGAGGATTTGAATCATAGTCATCTGTTCTGCCATAGCGTCGCAACCATTATAGCTTCAAAAATTGAAGATTTGCCTCGGCCCCACGGTGGGCGCCAATTGTACCTGAGTGGAGAGATGGGGCCCAGGCACGGTCGGTTGACGTGGTGTAATTGCTGACGTGTTGATCTTCTTCTCCTCTGGTCGATTGTCCTTTCTTGCCGTCTCCTTTGGTCGGTCGTCCCTTCGTGCTATCAACTTCGGTCGGGCGGGGGAGGGTACCTGCGAAGGCACTCCGACGCTCAAGTAAGTATGAGATTCTAAGCGCAGTTTCGTAAGTGAATGAAAACGTACCTTTCTCTGGCTTGAGCACAGTATTTATAGGATTGCCTAATGGGCTTTCTATCCCTTGGGCTCAGGGTGGTTATGGATATGTCTTGTCAGTCGTGCTCCGGAATACCCGGGGAACATATCTTCTCTAAACGCATATTCCTTATTCTTCGGAGGTGTATCTTAACCACCTTAGCTTGTCACATAAATGCCCTTACATTTAGTGTGTATACGGCCGGTCGGCCACGTGCGTTCGTTTCCATTTAGTGTATAAGGCCGGTCGGCCACGCGCGTTCGTCCGGTGCCTACCAGTACACTAGTAAAACAAAATTTATGCAACAATGTCCTTATTCCATAATAGAATTTCCACAATCATAACATTCATAATGAATAGGATATATATTAGGGAGATTAATGATGCTGTAATTTAAAATTATTTCAACTATGGATTCCGTTTTATTTCACCTAAATATAAGTTAAATTATTATTGAAGTAACTAATCCTTGTTTTGATGCCATAGAAAAAAGGTGGTAAGGTGTCAGTGATGCCAATTGATCTTCGCGTGTACAGAAGCATCCAAACTTGAGAAAAATAAATTTCCCTCTTTTTCCCTGATATCTGAGAAATTTTATGAGAACTTTCTTCTTCTTTTATTGACTTATATGATCACATCATAACTTAGTGAGAGTTTCAATTTGGAACAACAATTGAATTTAATGAAAGAATAAGCTACTTTGTAATAATAACCACTAATGTTATCTCGTACCTGCTAAAGTGATGCATGAAAACATAAAAAAGAAGCCAAGAATGTAAATTATTGGTGAAGAAGAACAACTCTAATGACTCTGGTGGGGGATTTCTTGCTGATGCAGACCCATTTAGTAAAATCAGTAAGTACCAGCTTTCATGACCGTGCAGACTCGAACAAATCCAAAAGGGTGTCCTCCAACTTTAAATATGACATCACACTCTTTATTATTCCCATCATTCTTCTCTCTTCCTTCTTTCTTGCAATCACAATCATCATCTCCAATCCACTACAGCCAAAAAAAAAAAACATTGTTGTTGGGCTAATTCAATTTACTTTGGTTGTCCATTGTCGCTGGGATGGGCATGGATTTGATGAATTGGATTTAAAATTCATATTCACTTTAACTAGATCAAATATATTTGGATTTTTTAAAAATCTATTTAAAGTGGATTGAATACATATTAAATCCACTTTGTTAATTATATTAAATTCACTTTGTCAATTACATTAAATCTATTTTGATATGGATAGAGACTAACTTGGCTCGAACTGGGCCTAAGTCGACTCAACCTGGACGCATACCAACTCGACTCTACATTGACCCCGGCCCAGACGACTCGACATCGGTCCGGGCCCGGACGACTCGACATCGGCCCAGGTCCGACATCGGCCCGGGTCCGAACGACTATACATCGGCTTGGGCCCGAACGACTCAACATCGGCTCGGGCCCGTTGACATCGACTCGGGCCCGTTGACATCGACTCAAGCCCGTTTGGCTCGACATCAGCTTGAGCCCGCTCGGCTCGACATTGGCCTGGGCCCGGTCGGCTCAAAATCGGCCCGGGACCGGTCGACTCAAAATCGACCCGGGCTCGGTCGACTCGACAGTGGTCCGGGCCCCGCTCGCCTTGACATCGGCCTGGGCCCGCTCGCCTCGACATCGGTCCGGCGATCGTCTCGACATCGGTCCGGCGATCGTCTCGACATCGACCGGGCCCACTCGCTTCGACATCGATTTGGGTTTGCTCAGCTCAACATCGGCCTGGGCCCAAACGACTAGACATCAACCTGGGCCGAACGGCTCGACATCGGTCGAGCCCAGTCTGCTCGACACCGGCCCGGGCCTGATCGACTTGACAACGGCCTCAGCCCGCTCGTTTCGACATCGATTTGGATTCGCTCGACTCGACACCGGCCCGGGCTTGAACGACTCAAAATCGGCCTGAGCCCGCACGACTAGACATCGACCCGGGCCCGCACGACTCGACATCGGTCCCGGCCCGCACGACTCAACATTGGCCCAAGCTCGAATGACTAGATATCGGCCCTGGCCCCCTCGGCTCGACATCGGCTTGGACCCGCTTGGCTCGACATCATTCCGGACCCGCTCGGCTTGACATCGGCCTGGGCCCGCTCGGCTCGACGTGGACTTGGGTCAACTTTGCTCAACCTGCGCCTGAATTGTCTTGGCTTAAACTCGATCGGACCAAGTCAAAATCTAACCCAAAATACAATTTGGATAATCCAAAAATGTATCCAATTCATATCTAATCCATATCCAATTAAATGGATTGAATTTAAAATTCAAAAATATGAATTTAAATTTGAAATAAATCCATTTAAATGGGTCAAAATTAATATGAATTTAGATAATTATGTATTAAATTATATAATTTAAATTTTTTTCCACCCTTAGTCGCAGTTACTGTGTACTATAGTTTATTTATTTACAATAAAACAGAACTAGGACCACATCTATTATCTTGTAATAAACCTCGAAGACAGAGAATGTCCAAGTATATGTATTAAATGCTCTACCACAAAATGGAGGCATCCACGTCACTAACTGATCTTGAATTCACTCTTTCAGAAATAGGCATTTTCGTTTTGGGGATGGGATATAATTTAATTGATTGTTTTGGATACTCATCTAGAATCAAAACAACAACAAAACTTTGAAGAATATGGTCATTCTTCAGTTGAAGGATTAGATCCATGCTCTAATGGGAGGTGCAGTGTTTACATTGTTTTGAATATATTTTCAGTTTTCACTCTCTATAGTTATAAAACACACTACATCTCACTACAAGAAAATCATGAAATAGAAACCAATTTTTAGATACCAAAATAATTAGTTGCAATAGTAACTAAATTAGAGACCATTTTGGAAACTAAAACAAAAATTGGTTTCTAAATTAGTTTCTATTATTGTTAAATAGTTTCTAAATTGGTCTCTAATTAGCAACCAAGGTTTTAGAGACTAAATTTATAAACTAAATAATTGATAGATAAAACCTTGGTTGCTAATTAGATACCAATTTAGAAACTATTTAACAATAATAGAAAATAATAGAAACTAATTTAGAAATCAATTTTTGTTTTAGTTTCTAAAATGGTTTCTAATTTAGTTACTATTGCAACTAATTATTTTGGTTTCTAAAAATTGTTTCTATTTGATCATTTTCTTGTAGTGTCTACTCCTAAGTTAGTCAGTGATTCTATTCAATGGAACCTCCAACTAGTAAGAGAAGGAAACCTTCTGCTTGGCTCAAATTTCAAAGCCTCTTTCACTGATGTTTCTATGTGATTTGGAATATGGTGTACTAATTAACAGTATAATTAAAAAAATTATTAAATAAAAATTAATTTTAGATACTAAAATAATTAATTATTATTTGATTAAATTATAGATTATTTTATAAACACTAAATTGATATTTAAAGTAGTTTTTATTATTAATAAAAATTTATAAAATAATTTTAAAATATTAGCTACCAATGTTTTGGGTGACACGATAAGTCCAACAAACATTCGTTAGGATAGATTTTAAATGACTCTGATACCATATTAAAAAAATGAACTATAAGCCTAACTCAACCTCATAAAATCAGCTTATGAGGTGAGGTTTGCACCACTTATATACAATGAAATATTCTCATCTCTAGTTGATGTGAGATCTCCAACAGTTTTAGCTACTTACTACTATATATATTCTAAATCTGTCTTTTAGAGATTAATTTAGAATATAGAATATTAGTCGCTAAAAATTAAGTAGTTAATTTAGATACAAATTTATAAACTATTTTATATTTTTTATTAATAATACAAACCACTTTAGATATAAATAATTTTATAATATTTAAATTAATATCTAATTTAGTTAATATAATGATATTATTTTTTGTTCTAAATTTGATTACTATTTAGGATTTTCTTTTAGTGTAATAACTTTGAGGTTTTTGAATAAAATTGAATTCTTCCACTAAGAAAACTGCAATAATGAATAAATTATAATTATATAAATTTAGAATATTGAATCAAATAAACTGAATGTATCTTAATAATTCAAAACAAAGTTGAATAGGAGATAGAGACAATATCCATCCCTGCAGCACCTGATTTAAAAAGTTGAACATTATTTATGAAGATATTGGTATCTTCATACTGTATAAGAATGATGATAAGTACAACTTTTTTATTGGTCCATAAAAGACTTATAATAATTTATTAGTTACAAAAGGTCATCCAATATTTTTGTAACCCGCAAAGTCAACCCTTATTTTCTTAAGTTCTAATGCACAACCATAAATAGACCTAAATGTATGTTTAGTAACTGTTAGGCCATTAACATGCACATAAGTTGGATATTGAGTTGGGTAATTATGTGAAAGTCTAGTTAAATAACAAGAAAATTATTATATATAAATTTTTTATAAACTAAAAATAATTAATTACTATATTGATAAAATTAGATATTATTTTATAGATTAAAATATTATTAGTATTTAAATTAGTTTTTATTATTAATAAATAATTTTTAAATTGATATCTAATTAGATACCAAAGTTTTTAGATACTAACTTTAGAATTTAAATAATTGGTAGCTAAAACTTAGGTAACTAATTAAATAACAATTTAGTAAACAATTTAGATATTAATAATTTATTTTTTAGTCTTTAAAATTAAAATAATATCTAATTTGGTCATTATAAAAATTAATAATTTTTTTCTTTAAATTAATTTCTATTTTATTATTTTCTATTAGTGTAATAACTAGAAATTTAAACACACAAGAAAGTTGAAGGTTGCATCTCCATCTAAAACAAAGTATAGGGTATAATCAAATTTTTTATTCACATGTCTTAAATTCATACGCTACTTAATTTATTCAAAACTTTAAATAGACCTATATATTATCCTATTAAACAATTTGATCAGAAAGCATGTTGTTAAATAAATTTTAAATTCAGATTAAACTTTTAAAGGTGTTATAATATCAATATCCATGTACTTGGTCAAGAAGTTACGTACTTATATATTTTAGAAGTAAGAGTTTACTCGTTCTGTGAAATAAACTAGAGAGACTCAACTACTTGGGAAGGCACGAACTACTTTTGTGTTTTACTCTTTTTGTTCTTCATTTTGAAACGCTTAGTGAAGAAGAAGATGGCAGAAAATATGAAGAGAAGCAGCTTCGAAGTGTTGGGATTGTGCTGTGCTACAGAAGCAACACTGGTTGAAAGAATTCTGAAGCCTCTTCATGGAGTCAAACATGTTTCAGTGATAGTCCCTACACGAACAGTCACTGTGGTCCATGATGTTCTCTTCATTTCTGAGTCACAAATAGGTGATTTTTGTACCCTTTTCTCTTCACTTTTCTTTGGTTCTAACAAAAATTGGTGTATCAGAGGTGGATCACCGATTTAGATATTTATGATGATCGTGAGTGAAGTTGACTGCTTCTTTAATCTTTATGTGATATAGTTCATAGCTTCCTTTATTGCTTGGATTCATGGGGTGTGTTACTATATGCTAATGCTGCCATAATCTGATCAAAGGGAATTACTACTGTTGATGTATCATATATGGACAACGCTTTATTGCTTTGTTCAAACTTGATCGCAGTTACCAGAAATTCAGTTCATAGGAACACGTGATTTGGGGGGGTTTCAATCAGTTATTGTTTGCAATTATATGACAAATCTTTTGTTATGGTGAATTGGGTTTGAAGTTTAAAGTTGAACGAGTCCTGGTAGATATGGTCAGAACCTCCCAGGATTCTCAGAACCTGTATTGGTGGGAACCATATGAACATGAACTGAACCATTTTAATTGGAGAAGCTTTCTATCTTCCTAGTATTTATAATGATTGTAAATACTTGTATTACAACTTATCAAATAAAACTTTCATTGGTTATTATTCAAATGCATGGCGTTTTACTTGTAACTTCAACTACTTTTTAGCTGAGGTTATGTATGATTGGCATTGGCATTCACTAAAATACGTTTTTGCTTCAGTCTATTTTCTGTTCCTAAATATCCGAAATGAGGGAAAAATCTTATAGAACAGAAAGTCATTACTTTATTTTCCTCAAATAGACACAAGAATTTACCTATCTTTGTTGTTTGATTGTGTCAGCTGATGCACTAAATGCTGCAAGGCTTGAAGCTAGTTTGAGACTACAGGGAGAGACTGATAATGAAAAGAAATGGCCAGATTTAACTACAATGGTGTGTGGCTTGCTTCTGGCACTTTCTTTCTTGAAATATGTATATCAACCTTTGGAATGGTTGGCACTTGGTTCTGTTGTCATTGGCTTCCCTAAGGTTCTACTCAGGGCCATTGCATCCATTAAGGCTCTGACTCTTAATATCAACATTCTGGTCCTATTGGCAGGTACTTTGGTTTGAATTGTAATTTTTCTGATTCCTCACTCAAAAATGGTAGGCTTTACTACTGTAGTTTACTTTCCAAAGAAAATAACAACACTTGATAGTTTATATGGAAAAAATGTACACGTGTGACATAAGACAGAATGTCCTGTTTGTTATGTTTGTTTCCTTTTTATACCTTGCAGTGTGTGGTACTGCTGCTTTAAGAGATTTTTGGGAGGCTGGTGTCATCATCTTCTTATTCTCCATTGCTCAATGGCTTGAGACAAGAGCAACTCACAAGGTTTGGGACATCATTAAGTAACTCTTCCTACTTGATTAATGCCAAATTGTGTGCCTTTAATGTGCTTATCTGTATACTTTCTAGCTTCCTTCTATGAGGCTTAAATGTAGATTTGATTTTTTAATGTTCTTACAACTTTGGCAATGACTAATCATGGTTGAGTATTCCCCCAACAAACGTGCAGTACCAGGTTACATGCAAAGTAGGAGTAATTTCTTAAAACATTGTACGGATTTGTTAGAGGCATAACCAAATTCCAAGTTTATCATCTTGCTTTGCTCTTAATCGAAGGTGACTACATCTGGATTCTTGTCTGTCTATACTCTTATTATGAGATAGTGACAAATTTCTGTTTTCTTCTCTCTCAAACGCATTAATCACTGTTAAGTTGTATAACACACACCTAGTACTTCAAGAAAAATTGCTATTCAATATGTTATGATGTGCTTTATAAGTTTAAGCTTATATCTACAAAGTGATAGAGAAATAAGGTACATGATTATAATTATCCTTTTCATATTGATGTCTTCTTCATCCTTTGATTGGTATGTTTTCAATTAAAAACAAGTGATTTATCTTAAATTGGGTAGGTGATTTTTTCTGCTGTTTGGAAAGGACTATTGTTTTTGCTTGGAATATTGCGAACTAATTGTCAAGGTGTATAAGAGTTGGATCACTCCTGAAGTGGTTCATATTTATTTATTTTTTCTTGCTGATAAAAAAAATGATAGTTAACTCAAAGCTTATTCTATTTGTATATTATCTTATTATATTTAAAACTAATTATTATTTCTTCACACTCATAAAAACTGATTATTGCTTAGTGCTATAACTATGCAAGTATTGAACAGACACTATAAGACCTATTTTATATTAACGTGTGACATTTTAAACCTGTACTTTAGGCAAAGGTTGCAATGTCCTCTTTGACTAGCATGGCTCCTCAAAAGGCTGTTATTGCTGAAACTGGGGAACGTGTTGACGTCAATGATGTTAAGATAGACACCATACTTGCAGTGAGGCCGGGTGACGCTATTCCTCTTGATGGAATCGTGGTGGAAGGAAAGTGTGAAGTTGATGAAAAGATGTTAACAGGAGAATCATTACCTGTTATCAAAGAGTTTGATTCAGTAGTATGGGCTGGAACTATTAATGTGAATGGTTAAGTATCTTGCTATTCTTTGTCTCTCAACTTTTTTTTACCAAAACAATGCTTTTTCAATAATTCCGGTTGTATATCATTCCAGGATATATAAGTGTAAAAACTACTGTGCTGGCAAAAGACACAGTGGTGGCTAGAATGTCAAAACTTGTTGAAGAGGCCTCTAGCAGAAAATCTCGAACACAAAGATTCATAGATAATTTTGCTAAGTACTATATTCCTGGTAAGTATTAAGTACATACTTCAGAAACCTTTTTCCTTTGTTTGAAGATTTTGATGGATGAATATGCTTTAGACCGACATTCTGAAAGCAAATACTGATATTTTTATTATCTTGCAGCTGTTGTTTTGATTTCAGCTAGCATTGCTGTGGTTCCAGCTGCAATAGAAGTTCCTGATATAAAACCTTGGCTCCATCTTGCAATTGTGGTTTTGTTAAGTGCATGCCCCTGTGCTCTCATCCTCTCCACTCCCGTTGCAATCTTTTGTGCTCTCACAAAAGCTGCAACAAGTGGGTTACTACTGAAAGGTGGAGATTATGTTGAAACACTTTCTGGAATTAAGACAGTGGCTTTTGATAAAACTGGCACAATAACAAGAGGAGAGTTCACAGTGACAGATTTTTCATTTGTTGATGACATTAGCATTGAAACTTTACTCTATTGGTAACTTTTATTAATTAAACAAAAGAATGTCAATACACTCTGTTTGGAGGGTTCATAATTGTTTTATGAATAAATTGATTTGTTTAATGAAAACTTTTCAGGGTTTCAAGTATTGAGAGTAAATCAAGTCATCCTATGGCAGCTTCACTAGTGGAATACGGAATGTCTCATTCTGTCAGGCCAATCCCTGAAAATGTGGAGAATTTTGAAAACTTTGCTGGGGAAGGAGTTTTCGGTACTATAGATGGGAAGGATATCTATATTGGCAATAGAAGAATTGGTGCTAGAGCTGACTCCGCAAGAGGTGATTATAAAACCATGTGTTTGGTTTCAGAAGTAGTTCTTGTAGTCTTTCTAATCTTGAATATCTGAATGTGGTTGTGTGACTTTTTATTAATTTTCATGTTATGCATGCAACTTGATATTTTAATTAGGTTAACACTTCAAGTGACAACAATCATCTGCTATCACATGAAAAATTATTATTAAGAAAAAAATACAAAAAAATATGAGAGACTAGATCAAAACCTATATACATAGATAGACTATACATATTTATAAATAATTCTAAGAACATACTAGATGAAAGCCTATTTTACTAATGTTGTTTCTTTGCTATTTTGCCACCTCTTACTAGATACAACACAACCACTCCAATAATTTTCCAAATATTTCCAACATTTTCTTACAGTTCTTCAAAATCTGGCACTTAAACAGTAGCCATTAGCCTTTAGTTCGCATCCTTTATTCATTGGTTTATCACTTCAATAGAGACTCAAAAACTCAAAAGCACACTGTAACTTGAAGTACTCTTTGGGTAACAATTTAGGATTATTTCAATTCTATTTGTGCTTCATTATTCATATTTATCTCTTGTGATAGTTTTATGCACTGAAGTATTGTATCGTCTTTTTAGTTGATTGCCACTTGCAATTGCAAAGCCATGAAATTTCTACCCCGAAAGAACACTGTGGACCGACTCTGGTTGGAGTCTTCAGCTTAGTTGATACTTGCAGATCAGGTGCTTTGGAGGCAATAGAAGAGCTAAAGTTGTTAGGCGTGAGATCTGTCATGCTAACAGGAGATAGCAGTCAAGCTGCTATGTATGTTCAAAGTCAGGTATGCTCATAGCAATATAATAATATGCACTCTATTTAACCAACAATGTTATGAAAAAACGAAAAAGGGGCTTCAGTTTTGGCCATTAATGCTGCTTCTTATGATCCATATTAAAATTTACAAAAATTAGCTTATTCTCTGCAGTTGAACCATGGTCTAGACCTTGTACACGCAGAGCTTCTACCTGCGGAAAAGGCAGTGATCATTGAGAATTTGAAGAAAGATGGGCTAATAGCCATGATTGGAGATGGCATAAATGATGCTCCTGCATTAGCCACAGCTGACATTGGTATCTCAATGGGAATATCTGGTTCAGCTCTTGCAAATGAGACAGGCAATGCAATTCTTATGTCGAATGACATCCAAAAGATACCTGAAGCCATTCGGCTTGCAAGGAAAACTACTAGAAAGCTCATTGAGAATGTCATTATTTCAGTTGGCTTCAAGAGTGCTATACTTGCATTGGCAATTGCTGGATACCCTATTGTTTGGCTTGCTGTGTTGACTGATGTTGGGACCTGTTTACTTGTGATTTTCAATAGCATGTTAATTTTACAAGAGACACCAAAATCTGCAAGAAAATCTGCAAGTTCTAAATATGGCACCTTCTTGGAAGATTTGACCACGAATCTACTTGACAATGAAAGTAACAACATTAAGAACCAAGGGTCTGAAAAATGTGGTAAAGATTGTTGTAAAGACGGCCACATAGAAACTACAAGAAGGAATGAATCTTCTGGACTTTTGAAGTTGAGCTCACTCAAGGGAAACCACAGTGGAAACTCAGTCGCTATTGAAGTGCATATAGTGAAACCATGCAATGGTTGGTGTCTAAGCAAAGTAAAAATGTATGAGGACTCTGCATGCAGAACAAAGAATGGTTCTGGTTGTTGCCAAGAACAATCTAAGACTGAAAAATGTGCCATTGATTCTGGTTGTTGCCAAGAACAATCTAAGACTGAAAAATGTGTCATTGGTTCTGTTGCTAGAGAAGCTGCCAGCATTGTTTCCTTGGAGTCTGATTGCCTTAAGGACAAGTCTGTGGATATTCCAGAGGTTTCTGGGACAGAAGGTATTCCGAAGTGCTGCAAAAAGACATGCTGTAATGATAGTTTTAACAATATGACTAGCCTTAGCCATCCAGAAATTATTATAGAGTGATGTAAATGGTAGTGATAGAAAAACGTTTTCTCTATTTGATTTATTTAAACTAGGAAGACATTAGACTTAAAACTGTTGAATAATGTGTTGTATAAGTGCTTAGTGGAGATTGAATACTTACTGAATGTCTTTTAAGAGTAATTAGTAGTATTCAAGAGACTCTTTATGTATATCACATTTAGAACGTTATCAACAAAATCCTAAGAATGCATAAGCGGAGCCAAGATTTTGACTGATCTAATTTAAAAAAGTTGAATACGTTTTAAGAATGGAGTAAAATAATAAATTCAAACTAAAAAAATAATTAATATTTGTTCTCAACATAGAAGTGGATGCGAGAGTAGATTGAAGTTGGCACAACTCAATGCAAGAAAATCATGAAATATAAAATAATTTTTAAAAACTAAAATAATTAGTTACAATAGTAATTAAATTAGAGATCATCTTATAAACTAAAAGAAAAAATTGGTTTCTAAACTAATTTTTATTATTGTTAAATAATTTATAAATTGATATCTAATTTGCAACTAAAGTTTATGCTACCAAATTTAGAAACTAAATAATTGGTAGTTAAAACCTTGGTTGCTAATTAGATACCAATTTAGAAACTATTTAACAATAATAGAAACTAATTTAGAAACCAAATATGACTTCACAGAAACTCTATTATTTTCAATAGGAATGTGGTCGACGCGTCTGAAGTGTGTACCCTGATGCAAGCAAAGGTTTGATCTTGGATTTCTGCAAAATCCCAATCTATTCCGGTCCCCATTTCCAGCTGGTGTTTGGAACCTATGAAATGTATGCGTATGATTGTTTGATGTTTTTTGAGTTGTTAGTATGTGCAGTGTATTTGTTCGTTGGTATGGTGGTTACTGGTAGATGTTGGACTTTGTATGTATAAGGGTTGATCTACCCCCGAAGTGATTCATATTTATATATTCATGTCATTGCTAAAAAAATAAAAATAAAAATTTAGAAACCAAATTTTTTTAGTTTCTAAAATGGTCTCTAATTTAGTTACTATTGCAACTAATTATCTTGGTCTCTAAAAATTGATTTCTAGCATATCTTATCGCCATATCTTATCCGCATGAAGAGTATCATAATCCACTATGACATCAAACGAGGAAATATTCTCTTTAACAGGAACTTCTGCCATAAAGTTGCTGATTTTGGTTTGGCCAAGCTTTGCAACAGGGACAATACTCGTATAACCCTGACTGTAAAATGAATAAGTGTTAAGACTCCTATGGATCTACTCTAAAACTGTAGATCTATAACTGTTGTAATACTGTTGCTGCAGCTGTTCCACGAATCTGAATTTACTAGTTTGTAGAATTAAATACATTTGGTTCTGATAAACGGAAGATAGTTTATTAATTTGGAAGATTTTTTATGTTTTATGTTGTTATTTTAGGTATGACATTACTTTTAATAGTCACTTTATCCTTTTAGAAGGCAGATGCATGATATTTGATTAGAGATGATTATGCTCTCTTTCATCGTATATTGTGTGTATATGATTGGAACATTCTTAAATACTCCAAAAAATATGCTAAGACTCCTCAAGCAGAGCAAATTCTTGCCAAGTTCAATTTCAGGTTGAAAAATGTGGCAGTGGTTCTATTGTGTGACACAAGATGCCACTGAATTTATGGCAGAAGATGAGTCTATTGATATTTCAGAGTTTTTTGAGACAATTGGCGTTCCCAAGTGCTGTAACTGATGCTGTCATAGTAGTACTGTCATCAACTACAACTCGAGATTCTTTTTAAGTCTTTAAGCATGTAGAAATAAAAAAAAAGTACGATAAATTACCTTAATCTTAATAAAATAATAGGTTTCCTATTTTATGATTTTGACTTTTGTGTTACAATACATATATAGGTTTTTTGACCATGGGGTTATTTTTTTTTTAAATTTTACTAAAATGGAGTCCGTTTAAAAAAAATTATAAATTTAGGCAAGTCGTGCTTAATTGGGACGACTTCATATGCAGAAGTCGTCCTAATTAGGCACGACTTCTGCTATGTCATACTAAAGTCGTGCCAACTTGGTACGACTTCTGTCCTGTCATACTGAAGTCGTGCCAACTTGGCATGACTTCTACTCTGTCATATTGAAGTCGTGCCAACTTGACACGACTTTTGTTCTGTCATACTGAAGTCGTGCCAACTTGGCTGGCACGACTTCTGCCACGTCATAATTTTTTATTTTATTTTTAATTTTATTGTTTATATATTGGGTATTAAGTTATGTAATGTTTAAAATTAATTTCTTCTCATTATTACGTGTTCTGTAAAATCATTACTTCTCAAGCTATTTATTTTGCAAATTTACAACAATAATTTTCTATTTATTTTTCAAATACAATAATTTTTCATTTATCTATTTATTTCCAAATTCAATAACAATTTTTTTCATTTTTTAATTAATCAAATAATCAAGTTATTGTATTACATTACCGTCAAACATGATCCATACACGATTATCCAATTTTTTGTTCCTTAAAACTAACACTCTTAGAAAATTATGTATCAAATTAATTTTTAAAATTACATAACTTACTACCCAATATATAAACAATAAATTAAAAAAAATAAAAATATGATGTGGCAGAAGTCATACCAAGTTGGCACAACTTCTGTATGACAGGGCAGAAGTCGTGCCAAGTTGGCACGACTTCAATATGACATGACAAAAATCGTGCCTAATTGGAACGATTTCTGCATATGAAGTCGTGCCGAATTGGCACGACTTACCTAAATTTGTAAATTTTTTTAAACGGACTCCATTTTGGTAAAAACCAAAAAAATAACTCCATCATGATAAAAAAAAACCTACATATATATATTAAATAAAAGTGGATGAAAGAATGACACTGAGTGTGTTTCAATAATACCATTTCAATAAAATATAGATTCAAACTACTCATTGCTGTAGTAAGTACAAGGGTAGATCTGGCATTTCATGATGCTATTTTTGTCCTACTTGTCCAAACCACATTAGAAAAACATTTAAACGAAAAGGATTGAAGGAAGAAACAAACGATTGCAAATGTAGAACCAGTCTACGTAGAAAGAAGGAACAAGGATAGCACGTCACAACATGTGTAAATCAAAAAGAAAAACACATGTTGTCCTATCTGCTGTTAATAAACGTGTTAATAATATTTAATTAAAAATAGTTAAATTTATAAGAAAATAGAAACTTAACTAAGTCTTATAAAGATATTTTTATAGCAACAAGCCAAGATAAAGAATTAACTTGAACTAGTATTGTACCAGTATAGTGATAATAATAATAAATGATTTCGGTTTCATTTCCCTTAAAGTTTTATGAAAATATTCAATTTTTCCTGATTTATATCACTGGCTAATATAAAAGTATAAACTGAAATTTATTGGAAGATTAAAACTTTTTAAAGGTTAAATTGTTCAAAATTAAATAATTAAATAAAATGAGTATAAAAACTTAGTAAATAATCATTTATATGCTTCACTGCATGGTATATCTTGAAGTTGTAAATAAATAAATTTCTTTCTCTTAAGAATTTAACCTTTAACCATTCCTTTTTATGACAATATTTTTTTTTTATCATTCAATTGTGTAATATTTGGACTTGTAAAGAATGGTACAGCAGTGAAGAATGGTACAACATTTATGATCTACTGATATTCTTTTAATGAATAACTTTTTGGGAGAAATGCGAGCATTATATTTGATAGTGTTGTTAAGATTAATGATAATTAAAGTTAATACGAAGGTTAAAGAAAAAAAAAGTGTATAAAACACTCTTAAGTTAGTAGAATGATGAAATATTGTTGCTTAATGACAAGTAAAGTTTTTTTATCATAAATAAAAGATATAATAAATGTGATTTATTTTAGGGTGGTTCAACTCTCTTACAAAACAAAAGAGACAGTACACTTCAAGACAATTCTGATTGCCTATTCTGTTACCACTCTAACTAAAAAACGACTTAAAATTCAAATACTAATCACGTCTTATCAGCAACTATTAATTTAATACATACATATCAGGAGTTTTAGACACCAATTAGAGAATAAGAAACTCGTTGAAGATACATTTGACGAAATCTAAGACCAAACCTTAATTTGTGGTAAAGAGAAGACTTCAGAATAGTCTACCACTCCTCCGTTGAATAAACAATTATTCTTATGTATTAAAAAATCTCTCTTACGAATAACAAGTAAAAGTTGGTGTCTCAAAATTATAAATTATATTTGATTCTGAAAAACAGATAAAAATGACATAGAAGGAAGACTTCACTACAGCCACAACTTCTTCAGTCACATTATCATTTAATGAACTCCAAAATTAATTTCTAGATATAAAACGACGAAAGAGAAGACTTAGGAAAATGAGTTTAATATATAGTTCCAAACTTCACTGCCCCACACGACTCCATAATTTTCTAACCTTTTGAACGGGAAATTTCCTGTGAAATAATTCAGAAATTAAATAAAAAAAACGCGTTTTGAGGCACTTTATAAGTGAGTAGCATAACAAGTAAACTGCAACCTTGCACAGTGTTCTTTACAATCAACTGCAGTGACTTGAATTATTATTATATTTTTTCCAATGTCCTACACCAGCTCTAACAGCAACAATTCGGGAACTGTAATTCCTCCCATTGTCATAGGTAGGATTTAAACTGTCATATTTGTTGTTTTCATTTTCTGTTTTCTATTGATTTATTTGCAAGACCTTTTTGCTATGACTGAATAATGCTCTAATGATCTTAATGCAGGTGCCGTTATTGTGAAGGTTGCTATAATCTGTTTCATATGGCGTAGATGCCAAAGAAGAAATAAGGTTAAGGGTGATGGTGTTAATGGTGGTATTGCGGTATTGGATACTTCAAACACAGAGGAAGAAGAACCCCATGCAATCATGATGACTTTTACGGAAAGTGCACCGCGTAGTCAGAAGTAATAATGTGTGTCTAAGAACAGATATCAAACCCACAAGAAACAGTTGTATAATCAAGTAAAATATTCACTAAATATAAAATAGAATAATAAAACTGTATTGAAAGTTGTTGAGATAACAATGATTAATAAGAAAACAAGTCAAATAATTTGTTGCTTTAGTTGGAAAAATAGGGATTGAGTTTCATCTCTCCCACTCTCTTGTATTTTGATAAACATGATAATATTGTGTCATTTGATTGATATTGATGCTTGTATAAAAAATATTTATAACGATTTCTCGCATATAAAATTATTAAGATGTTTCCTAAATATTGATTTACGCATATTTATAAAAACAACTTATCATTAAGACTATATGTTGATAGCAATTAACACTTCAAATATGTTAAGCATTATCATTTGGGTTAGAAACTTAAAAGTACTTTCCAGTCAAATCTAAATTTTGAGATAAACATTATTAACAAAATGATAATACCAATCATCAATCAAGAATAAAATATTATGTTTATATATCACCTTTATACATAAGAGTTTGAACAAATTACTCCCAATTTCAAAGGATAGAATTAATCATACATAATGATTGTTACACGCAAGGAGAGCATGAAAAGAAGATCCATGATATTTCTCCTTGACGACTGCCTTCTCTAATGTTTCTCACACTTCCTATTCTCCCAATTGGGTTACAAGTCACTTAATGGTGTTTTCTCTTGATCTTGCACACTAGGGTTGTGCCTCAAGCCCCCTATTTAACCTAATTTTTTTGGGCTTAAGTGACTTGAGTGAACAAAACGTCATCCAACCCAACTTCACTGGTGCTATCTCGCTTGAGCGAGCTCCCCTAGTGGTGACATGGTTCTTTTGCACGTTTTGGGCAAATTTGGTGAGTGTTGATGCATTATAACTTTCTCTTTTTAGTTTTGTATATTTTCCTTTTGCCCAATTATCTCCATTTTTTCCTATAAACTTGAAATTTACACAAATTTGGGAATAAATCATTTTTATTTAAATTAAAATCATAAAATATCTAAAAAAGTGTAAATTCATAAATTAGAGGTTATTTTATACTTATTTTAACAATTAATACTCATAAATGTCTATATTTCAATATGAAATATTATTTAAATTTGACACTTATAAGACACTCACTATGGATAAATTTCCTAATGATATGGGAAGGGAGAAGCCAACACTACAACAAAATCATCAAATATTCTAAATTTGGTAGCAAAAGCCTTGGTTGCTAATTAGATACCAATTTAGAAATCATCTAACAATAATAGAAACTAATTTAGAAATAAAAAAAAGTCTCTAAAATAATTTCCAATTTAGTCACATAGTAACTAATTATTTTTTTTGTTCTAAAATTAATTTCCATTTTATAATTTTCTTGTAGTGTAATAAGGTTCACTGATTAACAACTAAGGATTGCAACTGATAATTACTGTTATCACTTCGGGTCAGGAGGTTTTGGGTCTATTTACAAAGGAAGTTTTAGTAATGGAACACGAACTTGTAAGAGTATTATTTTTAAATTCGAACTACAATTCATCTCTAAATATTTGTTCTCTTAGTAACATATATCATAGACAACTCAAACAAGAATTAACACAACAAACATATAATTATAAATAACTAACTGCAAAATAAAACTTAATAATATTCACAATACTAGTGTTTGTACCATTCACATCTTGAGCACTTTCTAGTGGATTTTCGAGTGTGCCCAGATTTGGTAGGAAGTTTTATAGGATTTGCTTTCCTCATGTGCTTCAAGCAAAACTTACATAGTATCTTATATGTATCTTTGAACAATAAGAAGTGATACTAATTATTCACATATACTTTCAAAATATTCGTATAATGCTCAATTAGATACACTTATCTTTGATAAATTAATCCATACCATCTAATTTCAAAGGAAAAACGTATTTAATTGACACAAAATAATAACAATATATTCTGTGTTCATCCAACTTTCTAAGTGTTAATGATTTGTGGGAAGATGTTTTAGAGTCTTGTTGGATGTATATTGTATTTTTTAACTGCATATAAATGCACATAAGTGCACGTGATATTTTATTCTTCTGTTTTAATTGCTCATTTAATATTTACAGGTAACTGCTCATAAAATCATTTAAGAGTCAATTACTGCAAGTACTATAAATGTAATTATTGTTAGTAAAGAAAATAAAATAGCTTCATTTGATTTATTCTAGAAAAACCAACAATTGGTATCAGAGCTATCTTCTTGAGGGATCTGTGAGGTTAGTAAAGTGCATCAATGGAAGGAGGTTCCAATTTTTCAGCAATGGCACCACCTGTCTTTGATGGAGACAATTATCAAATGTGGGTTGTTCGTATGGAGACCTACCTAGAAGCATTAGATTTATGGGAAGCTGTAGACTATGAAATTCAGTCCCTTCCAAAAAACCCTACTATGGCACAAATAAAATCACGGAAGGAAAAGAAGATGAAAAGATCAAAGGCAAAAGCATGTCTATTTGCAGTTGTATTTCCTATGGTATTCACAAGGATAATGTCCTTGAAGTTAGCAAAAGCAATCTGGGATTACCTCAAGGCAGAATATGAAGGTGATGAGAGGATTCGTGGAATGCAAGTGTTGAATCTAATCAGGGAGTTTGAACTGCAGAGAATGAAGGAGTCAGTGTTAGAATGAGTGCCTTTAAACTAGAGGGGGGTGAATGGTTTAAAGAGGGTTTTCACAAACTTTTAAGTCTAGAATGAAATTATTTCAAGAAAACTTGAATCAGAATTCAGTTTGCCAAAAACACAAAGCAAATAAGCACAACATCAGAAAAACAAAAACAATCGGTTGTTTCACATAAACAATCGGTTGTTTATAGCAGTTCACAAAGATAAAACTGAATTTAAAGAGTTCAAGGGATAGAGAGATTGAACACATAGGTTTATACTGGTTCACTCTTAACCAAGAGCTACATCTAGTCTTCCCAGAAACCACTGGGGAATCCACTAAGCAATCAACCCTAGATTACTTACAACACCACCAAAGAAGTGACCTTGATCCCCCCAAGACACACAATTCCTTTGGCTCAGCACAACACCACTAAGAATGCTGATCTTGACAACCTCAAGAACACACAACACTTCTTAGCTTCACACACAGAGTTTCTTCAAAGGTACAAAGGATTACACTTGTTACAGAAATACAAGATGAAAATCCTATATCACACTCTCTTTGATCCAAGCAATCTCAAAAGCAATCTTCAACTCTTCAAAAGCAAAATCAGTGAAAAACTCAAATATGTTTTTCTTTGATTAAATCTAAGTTGTTGTTTGTTGCATAATCTGAACAAACTATTTATTGCATTCAAAGACTGGTCAAAGCATTTAAAATTGGAGTGTATTCAGTTATAAAATCATTTAATGCTCAGTCAAAGCACAAAACAGTTTTCTGTTATGGTCCCAAAACAAACAATCGGTTGAATGCTCAAATCAATTGGTTATTTTGGTTTGACAGCAAGTCAACCATCAAAAACAGTTTTCAACCTTTCTAAAAACACCTAAGTATAAAACAATCAGTTGTTTCGACAAAACAACAGGTTGTTTTTCACTTAGTTTGAAAAACACTTTTCTTTTAAAAGATTTAAGAATGCTTTAGCTTTGGATTCAATCAAGAGTGGATTTAACACATAAAATATACCCCAGATCCTATCTAAAGACAACTCAGCAACATCAAGCACATTCATCCTTCCATCAACCTTCAAAGGATTTGGATTCTTCAAAGCTTGAACACACTTGATTCAACAGCAGTCAGGATCCGTAAAAGAGTACTCTTACAAACTTCTAAGCATTGCCAACAAAGTGAGGTTGCTTGGATTTGTGTTAAAAGATTCAAGAATTGTGGAAGAATTGCTTGTAACAGTTCCAGAGAGGTTTGAAGCCACCTTAACAACCCTAGAGAACACAAAGAACCTATAAAAAATTTCTCTTGCAGAGCTCTTAAATGCTTTACAAGCATAAGAACAAAGAAGAGCCATGAGACAAGATGGAGCAATAGAAGGAGCCTTAACAGCCAAACATGAAGGTGGCTGGAGAAACAAAGGTAGCAAGATCAAGCAGAACCAGCAAGAAAATGGAGAAGTTGCTGCACACAATAACGACAAAAGGAGAAATTACCCTCCTTGTAAGCATTGCAACAAGTTAGGTCATCCACCGTTTAAGTGCTGGAGAAGACCTGATGCTAAGTGAACCAAGTGCAATCAATTTGGGCATGAAGCAGTCATTTGTAGAAACCAAAGTGAGCAACAAGATGTAAATGCTCAATTGCAAATGAGGAGGAAGATGTACTTTTCGTTGCAACTGGTTTCTCCAGCAATATTTCAAGTGCATCTTGGCTAATTGATAGTGGATGCACAAATCACATGACTTATGACAAAAACCTTTTCAAGGAGTTGAAGCCTTCAAAATTTTCAAAGGTCAAGATAGGCCATGGGGGTCACATTTCAGTAAAAGGAATAGGAACCATTGTTGTAGCAACACATTCAGGTACTAAAACTATTACTGATGTGTTATATAGACCAAAAATTTATTGAGTGTTGGTCAGTTGCTGCAAAAAGGCTTCAAGGTGTTTTTTTGAAGATAACCATTGTTTGATCAAGGATACTACATGACAAGATTTGTTCAAGGTACAAATGAGAGGCAAAAGTTTCTCATTAGATCTATTTCAGGAGGAGCTGACTAGTCAAGGGCTTCTCAAGATTCAAAAATCTGAAATGGAAGATGATCCACCAATTAAAGGCAATCAATTACTCTTTGACATATATCATAGATGTAGCGTTGCAATATGTGAACCTGCTGATCACAAAGAAGTTATCAATGACCCAAAGTCGAAAAAGGAAATGGAGGAGGAGGTGTATATGATTGAGAAGAACAAAACTCGGGAGCTTGTTGACATACCTCGAGATAGAAAGGTATATCAAATGGATGTCAAGTTAACAGTCCTAAATGGATTTCTTGAAGAAGAAATTTCTGTTGAGCAACCTAAAGGTTTCTTGTGGAAGGAAAAGAAGACGAAGTTTATAAGTTGTCTAAAGCTATTTATGGCTTAAAAGATGTTCCCAGAACATGGTATAACCGAATTGATGATTATCTTATCAGCTTAGGCTTTGACAAAAGTCTTTTGAAATCTGCACCTTATGTCAAATCAAAAGGTTTTGAATGGAGATTAAGCAAAGCGAGGATGAAAAAAATAAAAATTGCAGATTTGTTTACCAAGCTACTTCTAGCCAACAAGTTTGAGTTCTCAAGACTGAAGATTGTGATTTGCAATTCAAAAAATCAAGGAGCGTTGGATATTATGTTTTTTAACTGCATATAAATGCACATAAGTGCACATGATATTTTATGCTTATGTTTTAATTGCTGATTTAATATTTCTAGGTAACTGCTCATAAAATCATTTAAGAGTCAGTTACTGCAAGTACTATAAATGTAATTGTTAGCAAAGATAATAAAATATCTTCCTCTGGTTTATTCTAAAAAAACCAACAAGTCTAAACATGGGGTGGATCTAAAGATCAAACAAAAAACAAGAAATCTATGTGGTGGAGGGATTTGAAGAGGATCTAGATGTTGGAAGAATGGGGGAATGAGTTTGAAGATAATATTAGGTGGGATGTTAGGAAAGGAAAAAACATTTCCTTCTCGAAAGATAAGTATGGTTAAATGATATGACACTTAGTATAAAGTACCCAAGATTATTCCTTTTAACTAATGTCAAAGATGTCAAACTAAATCAACAGGGTAGATGGTCCAATAATGAATGGAAATGGAGTTTAAAATGGAGGAGAAGGTTGTTTGAGTGAGAATTGAACCTTCTATCTCAGCAGATGGACCAGTTAGTGAATATAGGACTGACTAAGGGTGAGGATAAGTGGTTATGGAAAGGGGAGTCTATGGAATATTCAATTAAATTTGCTTATAAAATTCCTAGAAATTTTTTGAGTGTAGAACATAGGGATGTTTATGTTTTTTTTTCTGAAAAATTAAGGCTTTACCTATGTAAGTAATAGCATGGGAGAGTGTTGCTTATTAGAGTTGCAACCAGAGAAAAAATGACTAGGAGAGTGATGTTTTTGGAAACAAAGGTTTATATTATATGTGGATAGACACAAAATCTCATATGTTTTCACTTATAGAGTGACTTGGATGGTGTGGACACAGTGCTATAGGGGATAGGAGAGGTGTCTGTGAGTCACTATAATAAAATATCAAACCTCTAGACCTTTTCACTAATAAGATTACTAAAATATATAAACTTAGTGTGGACAAGCATGTAGATGGTAATAATAGGTGAATTGTGGAAATATATAAATAATATTATTTTTAAGGAACGAAAGTGGACTTTTAAAAATTTTCATGATAACTCAATTAAAAGTTTGATATTGGATTACAAATAAAGAGATTAGCTAATTTACATACTCTTTCAATTGTGTATGAACCTATGTTAAGACAAAAACAAATAAAAAAGAAATGGTTTTAGTAGGAGCTAGTTTTTTTTGAAAAGTTTTTGGTAGGTATAAAATATCAAAGATATGAATTACCAAATTAGATATGAAGAAATGAAAAAAAATTCTGTTATTGAACTCAATAAGTTTATACAAATCTGCACTGTACTGGAAAAGGTATTTGGGTATCTATTTTACAGGGTTTGGTGTGTTCATGAGTATGCAGTTCAACAATAAATACAGAGGGAGAGGAAATAGGAGATTTATCTTCGGATAAAAATTTTACAGTAGAGACAAAAAGGATTTACTCTAAATCTTTTTTCTCTTATTTTAATTGGTGTTTGAATCATTTGGTTTGTATGGATTGATTTGTTGATGTTTCTCGAAGATTTTGTTTATCTTAGTTTTTTTTATTTTGTTTGTTTGGTAGGTATTTCTTAAGGGGTGGAGGAGGTTAAAGTACAATTATATAAGGGTTATATCACTTGATAAAAAAAATTAGCAAAGCATAGTAAAGGTTGGAAGGGATACTGTTGTCGTGTAATGGAAAGTGGAAAGCACTTAAGCAATGCCTGGCTCTGGTGTTGTGTGGGATTCAATTCAAATCTCTATTACTATGTAAAGGTTTTGTTTGTTTTCATATGGTGTTCCACTTATATTTTAGTTTGGATTCTTAGTCAAGTCTCTTTTTACAACCCAACTAATTCTTAGGGTATATACATTATTTATAACTTCTCTTTAGAGTTCTTATACAATTGACTTTCTTCCACTTTAGTTAAAAGCTGTGTTGACTTTTTTTATATATAGATTGGAACATCTCAATTTATTTATTATCGATTCAAAAAATAAGTCAAAGTTCATGTTTCAAAATTTATATATTATAATTAGATTCAAAAACGACAGATTTGGTTTATGAAATAAATCCCCACACTATAAAACGAAAAGGATCCAGAGTTAGAGAGCTAGAAAGGAGTTGAGTTAGAAAGCTTTATATTAGTGTAAAATTATTATAATTAATTAAATACAAATTTAAAAATTAGATTATAAATTTTATTAATAATAAAAATAAATATCAATAATTTTTTTAATTTCTAAAGATTTCACTACTACCACAACTTCAAAATCTTCAACTACATTATCATTTAATAAGAGTCTTCCAATAAAATGCATTTAATATAGTTCCAAACTTCACTGTCCCACACCATTCCATAATTTTCAAATCTTTTGTACCACAAATTTACTGTGAAATAACTAAGAAATTCAAGAAACAAAAAACGCGTTTTGAGGCACTTTATAAGTGAGTAGCATAACAGGTCAACTGCAACCTTGTATGGTGTTCTTTGCAATCAACTGCAGTGATTTGAATTATTATTATATTTTTTCCAATGTCCTACACCGGCTCTACAACCACAGATAACAGCAACGATTCTGACAATTCGGGAATTGTAATTGCCACTGTCATAGGTAGGATTTAAACTGTCATATTTGTTGTTTTCATTTTCTGTTTTTATGTTGATTTATTTGCAAGACCTTTGTTCTGACTGAATAATGCTCTGATGATCTTAATGCAGTTGTCATTCTTGTGAAGCTTGGTATTTTCTTTTGCATATTGCGAATATGCATAAGAAGAAATCAGGTTAATGGTGTTAATGGTGGTATTGGATACTTTAAACAAAAAGGAAGACCAGATAAACAATTTATGACACTCACTATGGATAAATTTCTGAACGATATGGAAAGGGAGAAGCCAATCAGGTTCACTGATCAGCAGCTAAGGATTGCAACTGATAATTACTCTTACCACTTGGGATCAGGAGGTTTTGGGTCTGTTTACAAAGGAAGTTTTAGTAATGGAACCATTATAGCTGTGAAAGTTCTACTTGGGAGTTCTGACAAAATAATTGATCAACAGTTTATGGCAGAAGTGGGTACCATTGGTAAAGTACATCATTTCAATCTAGTTCGTCTATATGGGTTTTGCTTTGAAAGAAACCTGAGAGCACTGGTTTATGAGTACATGGTGAATGGGTCGCTTGAAAAGTACCTTTTTCATGAAAGCACAATCTTATCATTTGAAAAGCTCCATGAGATTGCAATTGGTACAGCAAGAGGCATTGCTTACTTGCATGAAGAGTGTCAGCAGAGAATAATCCACTATGATATTAAACCAGGAAATATTCTGTTGGATAGGAACTTTTGTCCTAAAGTTGCTGATTTTGGTTTGGCCAAGCTTTGCAACAGGGATCATACTCACATAAGCATGACTGGGGGTAGGGGGACTCCTGGTTATGCTGCACCTGAACTTTGGATGCCATTTCCTGTTACTCACAAGTGTGATGTTTACAGCTTTGGCATGCTGTTATTTGAAATCATTGGCAGGAGAAAAAACCATAACCTTAACGTTCCAGAAAGTCAGGTTTGGTTTCCAATGTGGGCTTGGGAAAAATTTGGTGCTGGAGAAGTGGGGGAGTTGATAACTTGCTGTGGAATAGAGGACAAAGATAGGGAGATTGCAGAAAGAATTGTTAATATAGCTTTGTTATGTGTTCAACACAGGCCAGAAGCAAGACCTATAATGAGTGTTGTGGTGAAAATGTTGGAAGGTTCTTTTGATGTTCCAAAGCCTCCAAACCCATTTCAATACCTGATTGGTTGGGTTCCACCCACTCCTGACACTGCCACAAGTATCAGTTCTGACTCTTCAGCATTGGTAACCAAATCTGTCCCTGTACTTCCCACTCATGATACGACCTACGAGATTGAATTAGCGTCTGCGTAAAATTTGTTTTGTTAATCCTTCTGTACTCCTAATATGTGACAAATTTATTTTTGTTCATTTTACATTTTTGAGTTCATCAAATGTATCTACCAAGTGAATTGTATCTCTGTATTTCAAATAAGTAACTGAATAATTATTTTACTTTTAGAATTAGTGTTAATATATTGAACCCAAAGATGAACATATGAAAAGGGGGGCAGAATCTACGAGGGTACAAAGGATAACTTGGTAATGATGACACTGCAGCAGTGACCATTGTTCTTGCGGTGGTTGTGGTGGTAGCCACCTGTAACTTGGATGGTGTTCATAAGGGTCATGGCAAGGTGACCATTAGATTTGTTGTTATGAAGGTGAGGAAGAAATTTGATATCTTGTATGTATCTTATCTTTGATAAACTGACCCGTACAATCTAATTTCTCTTAACAAATTAATTAACAAGCACAACCTGACGTAAAAAAAAATGGAAAAACATCTTCAATTGACAGAAAATAATAATAATACATTTTTCGAGTTCATCCCACTTTCAAAGTCTCAATGACTTTACTATCACACAATTGAGTTATAGTATGTGTAAGTTTTTTGTTAAAAACTTTAAGAATAGCCAATGACAGTAATTCTTATATATCAATCATGAGACTTTAGGATAGCTAGTTTCAAAGTAAACTTGTATTATTTTCACACCTCCAAGACATATATTGACAGAAATTTGTTATCTCATTTTATTTTTGAAAAAGTGTAACATGGGCAAATATGTGCCTACTTCCCCTGGTGCCAACTCTTCATTTACTTCCTTTTAAAAGTAAACATTCACACCATCCTTCATTTTTCCTTTGGTATTTAGAAGTGTTCCGATCAAGTGATCACATATATTTTACTCCATTTGTATTGCATCTAAAATAGTATTTCACATGTAACATTGACTAATATGAAAAAAAATATGGATTTCTTTTTCTATATGTCTATCATAGTTCCTCTTTTCATTTTTCGGAAACACATTGATGTCATTCACTTTTTCTAATGAAGTGGGGAAATCCTATTCACTTTCCTCCGTTAATCCAATCAGACGTTTTTTAATAATAAAATCGTGATGGAGTTTCAAACTCAAAAGAGAATAATAATTCAGATGTGGTGATTGATCCTAGAGATATTATCTCAATGAACTTAAGGTCAAAATATTAACGTTGATAAGAATAAAAATGTGTTTCAAACTCCTCGATTAAAATTGTTCATATGATGTATCTTCTTCAAATATGAATGTTTTATGATCCTTAATACTTAAACCTGATATATGTAAACAAGTAATTGATAATACAAAACAAATTACACGAACATAGGAAGAATCACCAACAATAGCATCAAACTTCAACCTCAAATATTCAATATGAATGGAATTAGATAATTATATGTGTTGAAAGACATTCAAATTTTACAATAGTGTAGTGTGGAGGTCGGTTGACAATTTATCCTTCATTTTTTATTTTTTTAAATCACTACAAGAAAAATTATGAAATAGAAACTAATTCTAGAGACAAAGATAATTAGTTAGTGTAGTGACTAAATTAGAGACCATTTTATTTTAGAGACTAAAAAAATGTTTGATTTTTAAATTAGTTTTTATTAATTTTAAATAGTTTCTAAATTGGTATCTAATTAGATACCAAAGTTTTACCTACCGATTATTTAGATTCTAAATTTGGTAGCAAAAATTTTCGTAGCTAATTAGATACAAATTTATAAACCGCTTAAAAATAATAAACTAATTTAGAAACCAAAATTTGTTTTAGTCTCTAAAATGTCTTTAATTTAGTCTTTTTTTTTTCAGCAAATAGCAATGAAATTAAATGAGACCACTTCAGGAGTGGTCCAACCCTTATACAGCAAAATGATTCTCCCAAAGAACTTTTCCATCTACATATCAACCAAAAGACCTCTTACTGTCTATCTCATCTCTACCAATAATAAAAGAAACCTAAGAATCAACCTTTTACATAAAACTAAACTGCATGTATACATACCAAGGGTTGAAGACACCAATCAGAGAATGAGAAATTACCTGACAGTATATTTGATGAGATCCAGGACCAAACCTCAATGTGTGTCAGAGAGAAAACTTCAGTATGATCAACCACTCTATCTTTAAATAAACAGTGATTCATGTGCCTCCATATCTCTGCCACCTTTAATTTAGTCAATATAGTAACTAATTATTTTTTATCTTTAAAATTAGTTTTTATTTAATATTTTTTTTTTCAGAAATACATGGAGGTTAAGGGAAAATAGTATATAAAAAATTGTTGAGTAAAATGATGAGACATAATTGTTACTTTTATATACTGTTAGATTCAGAAAGAGCAGGTTTGGTTTATGAAGTCAACACACTAAGAAACAAAAAAGGGAGAGTTAGAGCTAGAAAGGTTTACGTTGTCGGCAGTGTGAAGGCACATAAAAGGAAGAGTTGAGTACTACCACAACTTCAAAATCTTCAACATCATTATCATTTAATGATTAATTAATATAGTCCCACACCATTCCAGACATTAACTTCTACATATTAAACGACAAAAGAGAACACTTCACTGACTCTTCCATGTAATGCATTCACATTATTCAGAGTGTTAATTGGCATGGGAGTTTTCTGTCGAAATTTCTTCGAAATTCACTAAAACGGTGTTTCTTTTGACCTATATGATGCATCACTAATATATATTAGAAGGTACTCAGTTTCACTAAGCAAATAAACTGGGAATTGCAGTAGTCTACTAAGTTTATCTTTTGTTCCACTTTTTCACTTACTATAACATTCAATTCTTATCTATTGCCTAATGTCAGAAACTACTATAATTATCATCATCTTCGCAGGTATGATTTTAACCAACCCTTTTGGTTTGAATTCATCTTCCGTCATGATTTTGTTGTTTTTATGGTTTAGTGATCAAGATTTGAGTTTGACTGACATATGCTAATGTATTGCAGGTGTATTTTTTGTGATATTTTGTACTTTTATATGGCTACAACCCAAATTTAATTATGGTAAAGACTCACAATTTATGACACTCACCATGGATAAATTTCTGAACGAGATTGAAAAGGAGAAGGTGATCAGGTTCACTGAACAGCACCTAAGAATTGCAACTGATAACTATTCTTACTTGATGGGGTCAGGAGGTTTTGGAAAAGTCTATAAGGGAATTTTTAGTGATGGAACCATTGTAGCTGTGAAAGTTCTGCATGCCCTTTCTGAAGAGAGAATTGAGGAGCAGTTTATGGCCGAAGTGGGAACAATTGGAAAAATTCATCATTTCAATCTGGTTCGACTCTATGGTTTTTGTTTGGAAAGAAACTTCACAGCACTGGTTTATGAGTACATGGTGAATGGTTCTCTTGACAAGTTTTTGTTTAATTCAGACAAGGCCATAGGTTTTGAAAAGCTTTATGAGATTGCAGTTGGAACAGCCAAAGGCATTTCTTACTTGCATGAAGAGTGTCAACAAAGAATTATCCACTACGACATAAAACCAGGAAATATTCTCTTGGACAGAAACTTGAATGCTAAAGTTGCTGATTTTGGTTTAGCCAAACTATGCAATAGAGAGAATACTCATATTACCTTGACTAGGGGTAGAGGAACTCCTGGTTATGCTGCACCTGAGCTTTGGTTGCCAAATTTTCCCGTAACTCAGAAGTGTGATGTTTACAGCTTTGGAATGCTGTTATTTGAAATCCTTGGAAGGAGAAGAAACTTTAACATTGAGCTTGGTGAAAGCCAGGAGTGGTTTCCAATGTGGATTTGGAAAAAGTTTGAGGGTGAAGAAGCAGAAGAATTGATGGTAGCATGTGGGATAGAGGATGAAAAAGAGAGTGCAGAAAGAATGGTGAAGGTAGCTCTGTCATGTGTTCAGTATAAGCAAGAATCAAGACCTATAATGAGTGTTGTGGTGAAGATGTTAGAAGGTTCAGTTGAAATTCCAAAACCTCTAAACCCTTTTCCGCACCTTGTTTATGAGATTCTTCCACTGCCACCATCACCTGGCAACACTTCAGAGATGGTAACAGAATCCAGCCTTGAACCTTCTACCTAAATTTTATTCAATGACACCAAAGATCAATCACTACAAGCTGTTCATAACTGTACTTATTTCCTCTGTGAATGATAACAAAGCATTCATATATTTCTGTAACACCACCAAGTAATTTTACTTTTCTGTTCCTGAGTTAGCATCATGCATCAAAAGCATAATTATGTGTTTATGTGTTTGAGTTAGTGGTTATGTGTTTGTGGGTTAGGTGACAAATTTTGTTGTTTGAAACATAGAAAACGACGTCGTTTTGAAATGTTTTCTTGCATCCATGATAGAATGACATGGTGTTTTTTTTCTTGCATCCATATAACAGGGGAAGTAAGTGTGATGGATTAGGAGTGGGATGTGAAAGAGATGTTCTATATTCAAATCACAAAAGTTATAATAGTATTGGATGTCCACATGAGAATGTTATGGTAGGCATCTAAACTCAGTCTAGAAAGAGACTAAATTGTATTAAAGATGTACTCGTTTTTGTAGAAGATGTGAAAGGAGCTTATGAGTGGAGTGTACGTGGATCATTTACTTGATGTATAGTGGAAAAATATTCTAGTAATAATTAAAATAAAGGTAAGAAGGTTATTGATAATGAAGATGGTATTGGAGAACATATAATTTCTATTTTTAATTTTTGGTAAGAATAAAATTTGCATCTTCTAAAAATATATAAATTAAACAGAATATAATATCATGAAGAATTGAATTTAAAAAAGACACATAAATAATTTAAAATGGAAAGAGTATAAATCAAAGTGCTATACTCATGTTTCTATTTTTGTTTGGTACATGAATTCCTGGTTAGTAATGATTAGAATATAGTCATTCCTATGATTACCAAAAACGTAGAAAGCTTTCACTCCCTTCCTCCTCTGGTTTAGTGAACTCACAAAGTTCTTGTTGCAGAAACCACTGAATGTGCCCTGTAATTGTAGATTCAACAAAGCTCAAAACAATATCTATAGTGTTATGATACAATCAGTACACTCATTCTAGATCTAGGTAAAGAGAAAAAGAATCAATCAATACTAGAATTATAACAGATAAAAAAAACAAAATAAAGATTATCCACCTCTATAAAGAGAAACAATTAAGAATTAAAAAAGATACAATTAATATTAGCATCATTCTATAACTCTTTTATATATATCCTTTAATAAACAAAATTCTTGTTGCAGAATTGTTGCCAAGGTGTACCGCAGAATGTGCACTGTAATTGTAGATTCAACAAAGCTCAAAACGACTCATTGAATGCACAACAATATCTGTAGTGTTATATGATACAACTAAGTTCGTTCTTCGATCTCAAATACATTGCGCTTGATTTTGGAGCCAGATTTGGAGTTTGATGTTGTTTCCCATGACTCAGAAGCATCTGAATCTGCAGCACTGCTTCCTTTCTGAGTCAAGTTTGGCTTAACAGAGTGCAGGTTTTGGAAGGGAAATGGAGGTGGAGAAATTTGAATCTCACCCTCAAGCATCTTCACCACAGTACTCATAAGAGGTCTATCATCAGGTGAATACTGAACACACCACAGAGCCACCTTTGACATTCTCTCACCTTTCTCCTTGTCTTTCTCTTCAATTCCACAAAGTGAAAGCATTAACAACAACTCATTATTCTCATACATATCCCATGTCCACTGTGGAAGCCATTGTTGAGATTCTCTGTACTTATCATCAAAATGCCTTCTCCTCCCAACCATTTCAAAGAGGAGAATACCAAAACTATAAACATCACACTTGTGAGTCACTGGAAAAGGCTTCCACATCTCAGGTGCAGCATATCCCCTTGTTCCTCTAAAGTGTGTGTTCACTGAAACGTTACTTTCTCTGCTGCAAAGCTTAGCAAGGCCAAAATCTGCCACCTTGGGTTCCAAGTTCATGTCAAGAAGAACATTCTCTGGTTTAATATCATAATGAATTATTCTCTTTTGACACCCTTCATGCAAATAAGCAATTCCTTTTGCTGTTCCAATTGCAATCTCAAGAAGCTTCCCCAACTCTATGTCTTGGTTCTGGCTGCCAAACAAGTGCTTGTCCAAAGACCCATTTTCCACATACTCATAAACAAGAGCTCGCTTCTCACGGTGGAAGCAGAAGCCATATAATTTGACTAGATTGACATGGTAAGTTCTTCCAAGGGTGCCAACTTCTGCTTTTAGTTGCTCTTCCATTCCCATGTCTAAACTGTTGATAACTTTGACAGCCACATCATCTCCATTGGACAATTCTCCTTTGTAGACAACCCCAAAAGCACCTGAACCCAATATGGTTGAGTAGTTCCATGTGATCATATCCAGTTCCTCAGGAGAGAATCTGATGGGTTTCTCCTTGTTGATATTGCTTATGAATCTTTCCATTGTTTCAAACTCAGTTTTGGAACCTTGAACTGTGGAAGCTGGTGTTATTACTACTTCAACTTCTCCAGTTGAAGGAAACGAATTTGATGCTTTATTAGGACCCTTCTCTGTGCTCGGAAGCTGGGCATATGCAGGAATTGCTTCTCCTGCCTTCTTTAAGCATTCAACAATGGCATATACTATTGCTAGAATAGCTACCAGTCCCACCACTCCAGAAGCTGAAAATTGAAACAGAACACAAAAAGTTTACTCTTCTAATCAACCACAGGTGGATTCAGTGGTATATATAACATGCTTTCTGTATAAGCTATCTACTTTTCATTTTACCTGCACAATTTGCCACAGTATTTGACTTTTTAGATTCTTTTTATATACAGAAATTAAAACTCCATTATCAAGAATTAAAGATTGAAAGTAGAAAAATTGAAGATATCACACTAAGAATTTAATGGAGATGAACTTGAACAGAATTATTAGTGGGTTGAATCTCATTTCACAGCCAAAAACAAAAGAGAATAATTTCTCAACCCATCATGATCCGTTTCAACATCTCTAGTTATTAAAATGAGTACTTTGAGAGTAGAACAAATGTGATAGGATATTTGAAGATAATAAGGATGCATGTGAAGCACTTATAATTCCTAGAGTGCATAATCCAAATCTGTAAAAGCACAACAAAACCAGTTCTTTTTCAATTAACATAAACTGATATCTTGATTTAGATTTCAGACACTTTTTATTTTATCAGTAAAGAATTATATAAATAAAATGGATCATTTCAGATACTCCAACCTTTGTACAGAATCCAAACTCAAACTGTTACTACTTTACCAAATACATATTCCTGTTAAAGCTTAAGCCTTTTAGCTAAATCTAAAATTAAACTTATACTTCAAATTGGGAGAGAAGTAAATTTAAGACTGATGATAAGAGATAGATGCATATATACCAAGTTGGATGATATTGTGATGTGATTTGCTTACCAATGGAGGCTATTACTGTCCATTCCATAAAATGGTCAAACTGGTTCTGCGCCTGAGTCTGAAAATCGTCAGGAGGAGAAGAAAATCGAAAACTCATGTTTATTCTCTATGTAATGACCCTGGAGACAAAACTTAACAATGAAATTTGGATCAGCAGAAGCCTCCAACACCATGCAAATTTAATACAAAAGAAGGATAGAAAGAGAGAAAGAAGAAGAAACAGTGTTTCTCAGACCAAGTCTAATGTACATAAGACATTTCTAATACCACAGTACATATTTCGTTTACGACACGTTATGTCCCTTGTAATTCACCTTATATGCCACAAAACGCGTTTTTTTTTCTTCTATATAATTAATTTCGGGGACTTTCACTGTGAGAACAAGGCAACATATAACAATCAGATTGGTCACATTTTATTGGATAGAAGTTAAAAAGAAATATTGAAAAAGTCTTAATTTTGATAGAAAGTATTGGTGTGTTTGAATTGACTTACTTGTGTGATTCGTAAAACCATGCATTTTCCAACTAACACTAATAATTGGATGCTTGGGACACAATTTTAATGACACGCAACTAACACTATTAATTGGATGCATGGCAGACAATATTAATAACAAGGTATATGCCGGAGAAATTTTGAATATATAATACTATTTTAGAAAAAAAAAATTCTAAATTAGTTTCTATTATTATTAAATGATTTTTAAATTGGTATATAATTAGTAACCTAGGTTTTAACTACCAGTTATCTAGTTTCTAAATTTGTTAGCAAAAACTTTGGTTATAATTAGATACCAATTTAGAAATCATTTAACAATAATAGAAACTAATTTAAAAACCAATTTTTTTAGTCTCTAATTTAGTTACTATAATAATTAATTATTTTTTGTCACTAAAGATTAGTTTTTATTTCATGATTTTCTTTTTAGTGTTAAGTTATATGTATGTATTAAATTAAGTTATATGTATATGTATGTAAGTGTTTCCTAAACATAAAATAAACAATCATTTATATAAATGTGATTTAATGATTACTAAAGACTATATATATAAAATTATTGATTATTTATACAACATTTTTAAAGTATTGTTAGGATGTGTTATAGAATTAAAATCTAAAAGTAGTTATAGACATATAAATGTGTTTTAAAAATATAAAAAATCACAGTTTTATAAATATAACTTATAAATCACGTTTTTGGATAATTGATGTTTAAACTGGCTCAATTCCCTATCTAGCACCATTTACATCTTTATTTTCCTATCTAGCACCCTTTTGTTTTTATTTCCCTATATAGCACCATTTTGTTTTTATTTCCCTATCTAGCACTCTTTTATTTTTTATTTCCCTATCTAGCACCATTTTAAAAATAAATAAATAAATAATAAATTATTATTTTTTAATAATTTTAATTTTGAATGCATTAAAAATAAATATTTTTAATGTTTAAAATAATTAGAAATATAATTAATGAATAAATAAATGAGTTTTTACAAAATAAAAACAAAAAAGTAATAAATTAAAAATGTTTAGTTTAAAATTATTATTTTTAAAAATGAAGAAAATAAAAAATTAAACTCTACAACAACAGTTGAATTTATAAACATACATTAGTATTTATTTTTATTATTATTGATGATGTAATCATGTTAATTTCAAGTAAAAAATACAGGACATATTTATAAAAAAAAAACAAAGTCAATTAGTATTAATTAACCGTGGACACATAAATAATATTGAAGTGTTTACCTAAATGCAAAATTCTAAAAAAAACTAATACACATGTTACACTTAATGCTTAAAAATGAGACAAAAAAATAAGTATATAAAATAAAAACAACAACAATAAAATAAAAACAAAAAATAGATATAAATAAAGAATGACAGAAAAAAAAATAACAACTAAAAACATAAAAGATATAAAATAAAGGCAAAACAAAATAAGATAAAGATAAAAGATATAAAAAAAATTCAAACAAGATAAAGATAAGAGATATAAAACGATATTAAATAAGTATATGTTGATCATAAAAAGGGAAATAAATAAAAGATGATCATTCATTTGTTATTTTCTTCAGCGGTACATTAAATAGTTTGTGCAAAATGAAACATAATTAATGACTAGAATTGCACAATCCAGAAATTTTTTTTATAATTTTAATTTTGAATGCATTAAAAAAATATATTTTTAGTATTTAAAATAGTTAGAAATATAATTAATGAATAAAAACATAAATAGAAATAAATAAAGAATGGCAAAAAAAATAATAATAACTAGAAACATATTAAATGAATGATCATCTCTCATTTATTTTCCTTGTTATGATGAACAAATACTTATTTAGTATCGTCTTATATCTCTTATATTTATCTTGTTTTGATTTATTTGATTTTTTTTATATCTTTTATCTTTATCTTATTTTGTTTTTTCTTTATTTTATACCTTTTATGTTTTTAGTTATTATTTTTAATTCTGCAATCTTTATTTATTTATGGTTTTTGTTTTTATTTTATTGTTGTTTTTTTATTTTCTAGACTTATTTATTTTTGCATTTTTTTCTTCTCATTTTTAAGCATTAAGTGTAACATGTGTATTAGTTTTTTTTTAGAATTTTGCATTTAGGTAAACACTTCAATATTATTTATGTATCCACTATTAATTAATACTAATTGACTTTGTTTTTTTTTTATAAATATGTCCTGTATTTTTTACTTGAAATTAACATGATTACATCATCAATAATAATAAAAATAAATACTAATGTATGTTTATAGATTCAACTTTTATGTTGTTGTAGAGTTTAATTTTTTATTTTCTTCATTTTAAAAAAAAATAATTTTAAACTAAACATTTTTAATTTATTACTTTTTTGTTTTTATTTTGTAAAAACTCATTTATTTATTCATTAATTATATTTCTAATTATTTTAAACATTAAAAATATTTATTTTTTAATGCATTCAAAATTAAAATTATTAAAAAATAATAATTTATTATTTATTTATTTATTTTTAAAATGGTGCTAGATAGGAGTGCTAGATAGAGAAATAAAAACAAAAGGGTGCTAGATAGGGAATTAAAAACAAAAGGGTGCTAGATAGGGAAATAAAGATGTGAATGGTGCTAGATAAGGAATTGAGCCGTTTAAACTAGAATTTTGTGTCTATGTCATTTAAAAAAGAATAAACCGTTCTCGAAGTGGCACTACAGGGAAAGGTAGAGGAAGGACGTAAACAATGTGACAATTGAATGTTACTATTCACATTCTCTTTAACTAAAAAAAAATAAACTAACTTGCCAAATCTTTATTATACTAAGAAAGAGGAAAAGGTGTAATTTATTGTTATCAATAAAACGTATTATTAATTTAAGTCAATAACTACATCTACAAGAAAATTATTAAATAATTGATAATTAAAACTTTATAACTAACTAGATATAAATTTAAAAACTAATTTAAATATTAATATTTTTTTAATCTTTAAAATAATATCTAATTTATTTATTATAACAATTAATTATTTTTTATCTCTAAAATTGGTTTCTATTTCATATTTTTTCTATTTTTTCTATCAGAACAAATCAAATCTAGCTAGTTCCAATATTAGAATTTTTGAGTTAGGTTTTCAAAATAGCTTTTTATGCTCTTTAAATACATTTGGTTTTAGATTTGGGCTTAGTTAGGATGAATAATGATTTGTTATCCGTTTTTATGTTGAGAGGTAGAGTAAGGACCTGAATGTCAATGTTTGAGTTTTGTATAACGTTCAGAACTTTGTTTTTAGAAGGTTATGTTGGAATATTTTTAAAATACTTCACTTTTTATAGGAAAATATGAATGCTTTGTTATCATTCACAAAAGAAATAGGTACACTTATCAATGCTTTGTTTTTTTTCTCACAGCTAGAAATAAATAAAATTAAAGAGAACACTTAGAGGTGTTATAATTTTTATTTTTTTATCAGAAAATATAAATAAATAAATAAAAAATATTTCATACACGTCTCAATCCTTATAAAAAACCAAAATAATTTCAGAATTCCTAACTAATCTGTATAGTTATGCAGGACATATTACACATATTTTGCTCTTATGAAGGCCTGCTTACAAAACATATCTAACTATCATAATAAATCAAATTCAATGGCTCATAAATCAATATAAGCATGCTTGCTCCTTCTATATTGCTCCTTCTATATGTAATATTTGGTGACCCATCTCTTATGAGTGGTTCAACACGAACATCACTTCTCAATCCTGCAGCATGCTCTTTAATGAATGCTTTGTAATGATTGATCTTTGGTGTCATTGATAAAATTTAGGTAGAGCCTGATTCAATCTCCAACTTAATTAGGTTCAAGGCTGGATTCTGTTATCATCCCTGAAGAACCTGGAACAGTACTTGTACTTGTGTAAGTGTTACCAGGTGATGGTGGCAGTGGAAGAATCTCATAAACAAGGTGCGGAAATGGGTTTAGAGGTTTTGGAATTTCAACTGAACCTTCTAACATCTTCACCACAACACTCATTATAGGTCTTGATTCTTGCTTATACTGAACACATGACAGAGCTACCTTCACCATTCTTTCTGCACTCTCTTTTTCATCCTCTATCCCACATGCTACCATCAATTCTTCTGCTTCTTCACCCTCAAACTTTTTCCAAATCCACATTGGAAACCACTCCTGGCTTTCACCAAGCTCAATGTTAAAGTTTCTTCTCCTTCCAAGGATTTCAAATAACAGCATTCCAAAGCTGTAAACATCACACTTCTGAGTTACGGGAAAATTTGGCAACCAAAGCTCAGGTGCAGCATAACCAGGAGTTCCTCTACCCCTAGTCAAGGTAATATGAGTATTCTCTCTATTGCATAGTTTGGCTAAACCAAAATCAGCAACTTTAGCATTCAAGTTTCTGTCCAAGAGAATATTTCCTGGTTTTATGTCGTAGTGGATAATTCTTTGTTGACACTCTTCATGCAAGTAAGAAATGCCTTTGGCTGTTCCAACTGCAATCTCATAAAGCTTTTCAAAACCTATGGCCTTGTCTGAATTAAACAAAAACTTGTCAAGAGAACCATTCACCATGTACTCATAAACCAGTGCTGTGAAGTTTCTTTCCAAACAAAAACCATAGAGTCGAACCAGATTGAAATGATGAATTTTTCCAATTGTTCCCACTTCGGCCATAAACTGCTCCTCAATTCTCTCTTCAGAAAGGGCATGCAGAACTTTCACAGCTACAATGGTTCCATCACTAAAAATTCCCTTATAGACTTTTCCAAAACCTCCTGACCCCATCAAGTAAGAATAGTTATCAGTTGCAATTCTTAGGTGCTGTTCAGTGAACCTGATCACCTTCTCCTTTTCAATCTCGTTCAGAAATTTATCCATGGTGAGTGTCATAAATTGTGAGTCTTTACCATAATTAAATTTGGGTTGTAGCCATATAAAAGTACAAAATATCACAAAAAATACACCTGCAATACATTAGCATATGTCAGTCAAACTCAAATCTTGATCACTAAACCATAAAAACAACAAAATCATGACGGAAGATGAATTCAAACCAAAAGGGTTGGTTAAAATCATACCTGCGAAGATGATGATAATTATAGTAGTTTCTGACATTAGGCAATAGATAAGAATTGAATGTTATAGTAAGTGAAAAAGTGGAACAAAAGATAAACTTAGTAGACTACTGCAATTCCCAGTTTATTTGCTTAGTGAAACTGAGTACCTTCTAATATATATTAGTGATGCATCATATAGGTCAAAAGAAACACCGTTTTAGTGAATTTCGAAGAAATTTCGACAGAAAACTCCCATGCCAATTAACACTCTGAATAATGTGAATGCATTACATGGAAGAGTCAGTGAAGTGTTCTCTTTTGTCGTTTAATATGTAGAAGTTAATGTCTGGAATGGTGTGGGACTATATTAATTAATCATTAAATGATAATGATGTTGAAGATTTTGAAGTTGTGGTAGTACTCATCTCTTCCTTTTATGTGCCTTCACACTGCAGACAACGTAAACCTTTTCTCTAACTCTCCCTTTTTCGTTTCGTAGTGTGTGGACTTCATAAACCAAACCTGCGCTCTCTGAATCTAATAATATATAAAAGTAACAATATTGTCTCATCATTCTACTCAACAATTTTTTATATACTATTTTCCCTTAACCTCCCTTATCAATATAGCTCATGTATCTGTGCCGGCGGAAGGTTCTACAAAAGAATAAAAAATGAAGGATAAGTTATCAACATACCTCCACATTTCACTATTGTGTCATATTAACATATATATTTATCTTATTCCATTGATTGAATATTTGATATTGTTGTTTGTAAGATTAAAGGGTTGAAGTTTGATAGGATTGTTACTGAGTCTTCCAATATTCATGTAATTTATTTTGTATTATCAATTATTTTTTGACAGATAAAAACTTATCAGGTTTTAGTGTTAAGGGTTCTAATGATGAAGAAGACACATCATTTCAACAATTAAAACTAAGAAGGAAGATAATATATTTTTGACATAAGAAGCTTTTAAACAAGTTCCATAACCACACTTCACATTGAAAAAATGTTTTAATGGACATCAATACGATAGGATTTCCCCCACTCCATTAGAAAAGGTGAAGCCCATCAATGTGTTTTTCGAAAAATAAAAAAAGGAAACTATGATAGACATATAGAAAAAGAAATCCATCTTTTTTTCATATTGGTCCACGTTACATGTCAAATACTATTTTAGATATAATACAAATGGAGTAAAATATATGTGATCACTTGATTGGAACACTTCTTAATATCAAAGGCAAAACGAAGAATTGTGTGAATGTTCATTTGAATTATATTGAAATGAAGATACATGAAGAGTTGGCATAGGGGAAGTAAATACATATTTTCCTGGAACATGTTACACTTTTTCAGAAGGATTAACAAAACAAATTTATGCAGACGCTAATTGAATCTCGTTGGTCATACCATGAGTGGCAAGTACAGGGACAGATTTGGTTACCAATGATGAAGAGTCAGTGCTGATATTTGTGTCAGTGTCAGGAGTGGGTGGAACCCAACCAATCAGGTATTGAAATGGGTTTGGAGGCTTTGGAACATCAAAAGAACCTTCCAACATTTTCACCACAACACTCATTATAGGTCTTGCTTCTGGCCTGTGTTGAACGCATAACAAAGCTACATTAACAATTCTTTCTGCAATCTCCCTATCTTTGTCCTCTATTCCACAGCAAGTTATCAACTCCCCCACATCTCCAGCTGCAAATTTTTCCCAAGCCCACATTGGAAACCAAACCTGACTCTCTGGAACGTTGATGTTATGGTTTTTTCTCCTGCCAATGATTTCAAATAACAGCATGCCAAAGCTGTAAACATCACACTTGTGAGTTACAGGAAATGGCATCCAAAGTTCAGGTGCAGCATAACCAGGAGTCCCCCTACCCCCAGTCATGCTTATGTGAGTATGATCCCTGTTGCAAAGCTTGGCCAAACCAAAATCAGCAACTTTAGGACAAAAGTTCCTATCCAACAGAATATTTCCTGGTTTAATATCATAGTGGATTATTCTCTGCTGACACTCTTCATGCAAGTAAGCAATGCCTCTTGCTGTACCAATTGCAATCTCATGGAGCTTTTCAAATGATAAGATTGTGCTTTCATGAAAAAGGTACTTTTCAAGCGACCCATTCACCATGTACTCGTAAACCAGTGCTCTCAGGTTTCTTTCAAAGCAAAACCCATATAGACGAACTAGATTGAAATGATGTACTTTACCAATGGTACCCACTTCTGCCATAAACTGTTGATCAATTATTTTGTCAGAACTCCCAAGTAGAACTTTCACAGCTATAATGGTTCCATTACTAAAACTTCCTTTGTAAACAGACCCAAAACCTCCTGAGCCCAAGTGATAAGAGTAATTATCAGTTGCAATCCTTAGCTGCTGATCAGTGAACCTGATTGGCTTCTCCCTTTCCATATCATTCAGAAATTTATCCATAGTGAGTGTCATAAATTGTTTATCTGGTGTTCCTCTTTGTTGAAATGATCCAATACCACCATTAGCCCGATATCTTTTTAGGCATTCAGGCAATACCCAAAAGAAAATACTAATCTTCACAATAATGACAACTGCATCAAGAACATTAGAGCATTCAGTCATAACAAAAAGGTCTTGCAAATAAACCAATATAAAACAGAAAATGAAAACAACAAATATGACAGTTTAAATCCTACCTACTACGACAATGGCAATTGCAGTTCCCGAACCCGCTTCAGAGCTGGTGTCGTCGGACATTGGAAAAAATATAATAATAATTCAAATTACTGCAGTTGATTGTAAAGAACACCATACAAGGTTGCAGTTTACCTGTTATGCTACTCACTTATAAAGTGCCTCGACGCGTTTTTAATTCTTGAATTTCATAGTTATTTCACAGTAAATTTCTCATACAAAAGATTTGAAAATTATGGAATGGTGTGGGACAGTGAAATTGGAACTATATTAAATGCATTTTAATGGAAGACTGAGTGAAGTTTCCTCTTCTAGTGATTAAATGATAATGTGGTTGAAGACTTTGAAGTTGTGGTTGTAGTGAAATCTTCCCTTTATGTCATTGCATAGTGTGTACGCAAAGACTAATACAAGCACACCATCTCTTTGGAGACGAACCAGGTTAATTAGCCTCTCAGCCATTATCTGATAATATTTCAGATTCAAATATTTACGCTAGTGACTTCAGTAAATCTTATCTCTCCTATTTCACATTTCGAGTAGTTTAAAATTCTTGATGCGAACATTTCAGTTAATCTTATTTTGAATAATGTTTGGATTGCGTTGATAAGTGTGATTTGGAGACATATAGGAATAATTGTTTATTCAACGGAGGAGTGGTAGACTATTTATGAAGTCTTCTCCTTGACACAGGTTAAGGTTTGGTCTTGGATCTTGTCAAAGGTACCATCAACGAGTTTCTTGTTCTCTGATTGTTGACTAGAACCCCTAGTATGTATGTACTCCATTAATAGTTGCTGATAGGGTGGTGGGGTTGGTCTTTGAATTGTAAGTCGTTTTTTAACTAGTTGTGACAGGATAGGCAGTCAGGGTTTTCCCGAGATGTATGTCTCTTTTGCTTTGTAAAAGGGTTGAACTACCCCTAAAGTGGGTCACATTTATTATATATTTTCTTGTTGATAAAAAACATTAGATTCAAATATTTCAAATTATAATAGGTTTATTTTTTTGGAATAGACATGATAGTTGGATCGAGTGGAAATTTGGACAGTAGAAAAATAATTAGATATGATGTATTTATGTTATTACAAGAAAATTATGAAATAAAATTAATTTTATTGAATTACATAGCTTTACGCTGTAGAGAATATAAACCTTTCTAACTCTAACTCCCGTTTTATAGTGTGGGGACTCAAACAAACCAGTCTTTTTTAATCTAATTATAATATATAAATTTTGAAACACGAAATTGACTTATATTTTTTATTAATAATATATAAATTAAATTAAATTAAACAAAGTATTTGAGATATGCTTCAACTCATATACACAAAAACGAGTCAACATACCTCCTAATCAAGCCTAAAAAAGTCAATTGAATAGAAACTCTAAACAGAAGTTATAAATAATCTATATACCCCGGTAGAGGTTGGAGTATAGGAAAGGTCCCTATGGAGGAGGTGCTAAGGTGGAGAAGGGAGAGGTTGTGTGAGAATGCATATAAGAGGAAGAATTGTATAGGATTATCTCTACGGATACTATTAAGAGGGAGGAATAGGACATGCAAATATGGAAAGGTGATTCCACAATGGGTTTTCAGTGAAATCAGCCTATGAATGCCTAGGCAACTATGGCGCAGGGCAAGTTAATGGTATTTTTAATCAGATTTGGAAAGTTAAAGCTTTTCCCAATATTTTAACCATTGCTTGAAAGATTTTTTTGATAAAATGCCAATTCGTAGCAGCCTTAGTATGAGAGGAGTGTTAGTGAGGCTTGCTGGTTGTGAGATGTGTAAGGCTACAGAAGAGACAACTCAACACTTGTTCTTTGATTGTTTTATTGCACAGCGGGTTTGGTCTCTTTGCTATAGGTGGATAGGTAGCATGTGTGTTCAACATAAGGATTTAAAGATTCATTTTGAGAGCTTTCATTTGGTTCATTTGAATTTCAAGCAAAACCTAGTGTGGAAGGGTATATGGGCAATAATAGTAAGGGGTATCTGGAATCAAAGGAACATGGTCTTTTTTAAGCAAGGTGTACCTGATGCGGAAGAAGTTTTCCAGATGACTCAACTTAGTTCGTGGCTATGGTTAAAACACAAGGTCAATGCCTTTAATTATTCGTTTTCGGATTGACACTTGAATCTTGTTTTGTGCATTAAAAGTTGTAGGTAATTGGGAAGGGTAGTATCATTATGATAATGGTTTCAACTCGGACAAGCAGGACTCATGTTTAAGGCTTGGACATCCAAGACTCACTCAAACTCGTTCAAGCCAACTCAAATTCGCTCAAGATTCATCGAGACGAGTCAATCTCGCCCAACCGAGAATGATCTAGAGGCAAGAAGGACTCATGTTTAGGCTTGTAATGGTTATCACGAATGACTAATTTCTTTTCTTTTGGGATTGTTTCAAACTATGATGAATTATGGTAATATTTAATCTTGAATTAGATCCTTGGATTTGACTGGAAAGTACTTATGAGAATCTGACCTAAATGAAAATATTTGATATATAAGAATAAATTTTAATATATCAAATGCTTTATAACATCTTTTCTTAATGATAAGAAGTTGGTTAAATAGTTGAGGAATCAATATTTAAGAGATGAACTTAATAATTTCATATTAAAGAAATCAATATAAATAATTATTTTTCTTGTCAATATTAATTAATTCAAAATATTATGTTTTTATTTGTCTATAATTTAGAAGAGTGAAAAAGATTAACTTTCATTCTGATTTTATTACTTGAATTTCTATAATCATTTATCTTGTTATTATTTATTTATATAAGCAAATTTTAATTAAACAATGCCATCATATCATGAATCAATCAAAGTATTGTAGTTAGTGAGTGTTACAAAGTAGGACATTAAGAAAAATTGTTCCTTGTAGGTTGATGCCCTAACGCTGCCATATATATACAAATATTACAACATTATTTGGCTAAACTTTCTTCCAATTGATGCTATTGTGCCCCTTCCAACATTATTACATCATAATTAGTAATGTAAGTCACTTTAAGATAAAATAACCCTTCATTTAATTCTACATCAGGAGTTTGAATAATAACCAAAATAATAATGTGACATTTGATGAACCAGGAGTTCCCTTTCTCCAATCATGGTTATCAGTAGTAAACAGTTTATATACATGGTTCAAACATTCCAAAAATGGTTTCTTTAATACAATTTTTTTGCTCATAAAAAAAATGGAGCTGAAGATAATCTTGCCACTTGTGACACAATTCGGTTCTTTGGATTGTGGGAGATATGCAGCCTCATGCTTGTGTTCTATTATATTATGACTAAAAACAAAATCAAAAGGACAATTAAACATATACCATATTAGAAAAAGAAGTATGTGATCAGTTACTGAAGAAATGCAGAAGTTCCATTCTGTTAAATGCCAATTCAATGTCCTCATTCCCCTGATGATGAATGTCATAAACAATGCCTGGTTGGTTTTTTTTATCCATAAAAAAATAAATAAACTAGAATAAAATATTTTAGAGATTGTTTCAATCTTTATACGAAAAGTAGTCAAGGTCAATCTGTTCAACACCTGATCTATATACAAACTTCAGACTCTACGAACCATCAAACTAATACTAAAGATTTTGGATTACCTTAAAAGAAGAGCTGGAATTGATACTTGTATTAACATCAGTTTGGGATGCATGGACAGAATGAGTCTGGAAAGTTCCACCTATGATATGCTGAAATGGGTTAGAGGGTTTAGAAATTTCTACTGAACCTTCCAACATTTTCACCACATCACTCATAATTGGCCTTGATTCTGGCCTATATTGAACACAAGACAAAGCTACCTTCACCATTCTTTCAGCCATTTTCATATACCTCTCCTCAATCTTACAAGCATTTATCAACACTTCCAATTCTCCACCATCAAATCTTTTCCAAGCCCATACTGGAAACCACTCTTCACTTTGGGGAAGGTTAATGTCAAGGTTTCTTCTCCTTCCTATGATTTCAAATAACAGCATTCCAAAGCTGTAAACATCACACTTGTGAGTCACAGGAAATGGCATCCAAAGCTCAGGTGCAGCATAACCAGGAGTCCCCCTACCTCCTGTCATGGTTATATGAGAATGGTCCCTGTTGCAGAGTTTAGCTAATCCAAAATCAGCAACTTTAGGATTGAAGTTGTTGTCCAAGAGAATATTTCCTGGTTTGATGTCACAGTGGACTATTCTTTGTTCACAATCTTCATGCAAGTATGAAATTCCTCTGGCTGTTCCAACTGCAATCTCATGAAGCTTTTCATATCCAAGGGTCTTGTTTTCATGAAACAGATACTTGTCAAGAGATCCATTCTTCATGTACTCATAAACCAGTGCTCTCAGCTCTTTTTCAAAGCAAAATCCATACAACTTTACTAGGTTGAAATGATGAACTTTTCCAATTGTACCCACTTCTGCCATGAACTGTTCCTCAATTCTCTTGTAAGAATTTGCTCGTAGAACCTTCACAGCCACAGTTGTTCCATCACTTAAACTTCCTTTGTAAACTTCTCCAAAACCTCCTGACCCCAACGATACAGAGTAATTATCTGTTGCAATCCTAAGCAGCTCCCCAGTAAACCTCATTGGCTTTTCTCTTTCCATGTTCCTCAAAATATTGTCAATGTGGACAAAATTCCTTTCTGACAACCCATCAGTTTCTCTTTTCGATGCTTTACAGAAACAAAACAGGCAGAGAATCACGAACCACACTAACAGAACTGCAACACCAACACGTCAGAAATTTAGTGAAAAACAATTAAAAGCCTACATACTAGAACAAGAAGAACAATATACATACAAACATACATTTTTCTTTTAAGTTCAAATAAATGTGAATCGAGATGATCCAACCTTTATACAGAACGATAACATATCGATAACAAAACAAAAACCAAAGACACCTAACAACGACAAAGAACACAACAGCCAACATCAAACCTATCAACTAAAAAAAACCAACACTCAAAAGCAACACTAAATAAATCCTACCAGCTATGACTATGAGACCCCCAGTGTCCATCCTTGACATTATTCGTTGAGAAGAATTCAAAATTAGGTAGTGGATATAAGGGATCGATGAGGATTTATATCCAAAATCAAATTTGAAAATGAATATATGCATCTTTGGAAGTTTCAAGTTCCAAATATCAAATGATTGTTATCATTCTTCATTACAGGGGGCCCCAGTATTCTTGATTGAATAAACTGGCTACCAATCCTACAAGCCGGCTCAAAACAAATATTTGAGTTCAATAACGACAAATACTAAGTTTAGCATTTCCATGTTCCTAGTACCATCCTCCTAGGGTATTGTTGATTAAATATAAAAAGTCAAAGTCTGAGGAAGTTCATGTCATGTATAGAGTAAACCACTTTTTGTTATCTATTCGATGGAGTAATTGACAAGGAACTCCATGACGGAGAAACCAAAAACATGACAACGACCAATAAGAGAGTTTTTCTTCCTAGTTTCTTATTTAACATCAATCTGTTGGAAAAATCTACTTCATCTGTTTGCAACCCACTTTCCTGAGAAACTCCTTACCATTTCTTGCGTATTATAAAAAACAAGAATCAATAGGAAGCTTTATGATTTAAATTTCTTGTCTTCAAAACGTGTTTAGAGGCAAGATATACTATTCCTTCCCTCAATATACAATTTTTCAATTCCAAATCGTTTAGAGGCAAAAAAGAAAATGAAAAGAAAAAGCACACATACATACATGGATACATTTGAATCTAATTAGCACAAGAAAACTATTTTACAACTTATTTCATCAACTAGCTATAATCTCCTGTTGGAGATCCCACATCGACTAGAGATAAGAATCTTTTCATTGTATATAAGTGGGTGTAAACCTCAACCTCATGAGCCGGTTTTATGGGATTGAGTTAGGCCTAAAGTCCACTTCGTGATATCTCCATCACTCATTGGTAGAGGCTAATTCAATGTCGTACTTCCTCATAATAGGAGTACCACATCCAATGCTGGAGTTTGTTACCATAACAGAAGAACCAGATGAAAAACTTGTATTATAGGTTTGTGACACTGGTACTGGATGAGCAATGGTAACCCCACCCATGAAGTGCTGAAACGGGTTGTCAGGTCCTGGAATTTCCACTGAACCTTCCAGCATTTTCACCACAACACTCATTATAGGCCTTAATTCTGGCCTATACTGAACACACCAAAAAGCTATCTTAATCATTCTTTCTGCAATCTCCTTAGCTTTCTCCTCCTCTATCCCACACACTATCATCAACTCCCCCAGTTGTGCAGAATCAAATTTTTCCCAAACCCATATTGGAAACCACTCTTGGCTTCCAGCAAGTTTGATATCAATGTTTCTTCTTCTGCCTACGATTTCAAATAGCAGCATGCCAAAACTATAAACATCACACTTGGGAGTTATGGGAAAGGGCATCCAAAGCTCAGGTGCTGCATAACCTGGAGTTCCCCTGCCTCCAGTCATGGTTATGTGAGTATTGTCCCTGTTGCAAAGTTTGGCTAAACCGAAATCAGCAACTTTAGGATTGTAATTCCTGTCCAAGAGAATGTTTCCTGGTTTTATGTCGTAATGGATTATTCTGTGTTGGCACTCCTCATGCAAATAAGCAATGCTTCTAGCTGTTCCCACTGCAATCTCATGAAGCTTTTCATATCCTATGGTCTTCTTTTCATGGAACAAATACCTATCAAGAGAGCCATTACTCATGTACTCATACACCAGTGCTATCAGCTTTTCTTCAAAGCAAAATCCATAGAGTCTAACAAGATTAAAATGATGAATTCTGCCAATGGTACCCACTTCTGCCATAAACTGCTCCTCGATTTTCTTGTCTGAATTCCCTCGAAGAACCTTCACAGCAACAATGGTCCCATTGCTAAAAATTCCCTTATAAACTGTTCCAAAACCTCCTGATCCCAACAAGTGAGAGTAGTTGTCAGTGGCAATCCTTAGTTGTTGACCAGTGAATCTGATTGGTTTCTCCCTTTCCATGTCATTGAGAAATTTATCCATAGTCCGAGTCAGAAATTTTGAACCTGAAACTACTGATCTATCATTCTTCTGATTTCTTTTTCTGCACACACAAATCAAAATACCTATCTTCAAGAAAATCCCCACTGCAAAATATTAATGTATAATTAGAAATCTTGTGACAAAACAAAACATCAAAAACCACTGAACAGAATTGAATTGGTTGAAAAAAAATAGCACAGGTTATAAAATCTTACCAACAACCACTGTTGCCCCAATTGCTGCAGCACTTGACATTAGACAAGATTAACAATTCAAACTGCTAAAGTGATGTGGAGGAATTGTGTGAAGGAAAGAAACATAGTTCTTAAATTTATACAAAATATACATGCATTTATCCACTATAAGACAATTAACTTTCAAAAATTAATAACGGATGCATGTCACCTGAATTTTATTTTTTATATGAAGAAAATTACATCATATTTACATTAATGGCAGTGAAGCTGACATTGCATATTATATATTTTTTCTTTTACTATTTTAAAAAATTATTACATATGATAAGCTGACCTCAAGAAAAATGTTATAAATTAAATATATCACTACAAAAAATTTATTAAATAATAACCAAAATTAGATATAAAAATAGTTAATCACTAAATTAACTAAATTAAATATTATTTTAAAAATTAAAAAATTATTTATATCTAAAATAGTTTCTATTATTAATAAATAATTTCTAATATATATATATATATATAAATATAAATATAGAAGAACTATACCAAAATTTATGTTAACAAAATTCATACATAGGTAGATTATATTTATTAATAAAAAATTCTAATAACAGACTAGATGAAAATCTATCATTCCAATGAAAAGATTTTTTATAAATTTTAAATTATCCAATTTATCACGCATCTTTTTCACGAAAAATATGAATAACCTAAAATAGTAATTAAATATAATTTTTTGCAGGACCTGTTTATATTGCTAGTACTTTTTGTCTCTTCTTTTGACGTCATCATCATCTCCAAGTTCTTCTTGTTGCATTGCCAATGTCAATGCCATGCCAACATGTTGTTGTTGTCATTCTTTCCTCTACTTGTTGCTTCTATCATCTTCCTCATGCGAGATGGGGAGAATATTTCGAATATGTTCATTTCCAGCAGAACAAATAACGGATGAGGTATTAAAAAAAATCATTAAATAAAAATTAATTTTAAAGATAAAAATAATTAATCACTATGTTAACTAAATTATATATTATTTTATACGATAAAAAATTATTTATATCCAAATTAATTTTTATTATTAATAAATAATTTTTAAATTAGTATTTAATTAGTTACTTGGATAAGTTATACACATGACACTTATTCGAATAAATTCACCAATCGTCTCATCGTGTGCTAACAAACAATTCTAATACATTTTTCACTGAGTAACCTTGTTAAAAAACCCTCATAAAAAAAACATGTCTCCTTAATTATTTGCATCGTTCATAAACATTAATAAAATATCTCAACTGAAATAAAATTTAAGATTTGTCATATTCCATATCCGAAGTATAACTCCCTTCGAGGGTTTTAAAAAAATATAATGAATTATATAAACGTAAACTTAAATTAAAATTAAAAAATAAAACACAATAGAATGGATTAAGCCTACTCTAATTGATGGAAAAAGTAAATTAACAGTAGTAGTTTTAAAGTATGAACTGCACCAAACTGTATTTAATTTTGACCTTATCAAATAGACACTAATAAATTATGATCCAGGAAGTTAGAGTTGACTGTTGATTGGCGAATACTAAGGCTTTATAGAATCAACTTTGTACAAAAATTATAGTACAAACAAAATCTGGGTAAGACAAAATCCAATTTCTTAGTATACCATTATCCTAGGCTATCTTCTCTTCTTATACATGATACTGTGTAATATTCATTTGATGTTTGAGGATCTACTTCACGTAATAACGACATATTAACATTAATATATGATAAATTATAATTGGCTTGAGAGTGACTAATGAAGTGAGTGAGAATTTGTTGGAAAATCATAACTAATTTTCCCCTTGGTTCTAATACAAGATGGAAGGTTGTTGGAAAAATCAGAACTAATTCTCCCTCTTTGGTTTAGATACAAATTAGACACTTGCAAGAGCAATAAGCAGATAATAGATAATAAAACAAGAGAGAAAAGACATCAAGAATTTTTAACATGAGAAAACTTCATCAACATAAGAAGTAAAACCCGAGAGACCTAGTCCAGAAAATATCTCTAATATGAAAATAGTCTCTCACTCTGTGGGAATAACACTCAATCTTATCCAACAAGGATGAAATATAACGTCTCTTTATCATCACACTAGGATTTATAATCTCACCATTATATTGGTTATCTATTCTCTCATTTACTCTTTAATCTCACCCAAGAAGGATAGAATACAAAGTCTCTCTAGCATCTCACTAGGATTTCTAATCTCAGCATCACAATGGATATCTATTCTCTCAATTTTCTCTATGGTGTTCTTCCTACTTGCTTGCATTTCTCTTCCTCAGAAATTTTCTTTATATAGAGAATGAGAGAAAGGCTTATCACAGAAAGATAGTGAATAAGTAATGCTCATCACATTTTTCAGAGAGAGTTACAATTTCAAGACTTTTGAAATGGTCATCATTAAATATATTCAATGGATCAATTACCAGTCATGGTCTCCCATTAAATTAAGGAGGGATTCCCAACAATTCTCCCCCTTCCCGACTTAATTGAAGGTTATTAATAATTCAACTCCCCTGCAACCGTCTGTTACTCCTTAACATAACATTGACTTTGTCAACATGTCGGACCAGCTCTCATGAGTAATGACTTATTTCATCTTGTATAAAAAAAAAACCAAGCTCTGACACCATTGTTGGAAAAATCAGAACTAATTCTCCCTCTTTGGTGGTGTAGATACAAAATGGAAACTTGCGAAAGCAATAAGCAGATAATAGAAAATAGAGCAAAAGAGAAAATGACACCGAAAACTTCCTCAACATGAGAAGTAAAATCCATGGGACCTAGTCCAAAAAAATTTTCTACTATGAAAATAGAATTACAAATTTTGCTTTTTTTATTCTGTAAGGAAAACACTCAATCTCACTGTTCTCGCCGGCTCGACGTCGGTCGGAGTAAGGATGAGCTCTCTTCGAATTTCCTTCTGTTGTTCAGTCGCCTAATGGATGAGGCGCTTGGTGAATGGCCTCTGGACTTCAGCAAACCGATCTCCTGGGGATGAGGAGGGCTCCACCTACGATTGCACTCTGACGCTCAAGTCAGTGAAAGCACTAAATATAAGTTGTATGATAAAACATACGACAAAGATGCAAGTTGAGATACTCCTTGTGGGTGGTCGTCTACTTATAAGCGTCTACGGGCTTGGATTTCAGACCTGGGTCTTTCCAGGCATTAATGTGTCATTTCTCGGTAACTCTCTATAAAATCTAGATATAAATCTGCTTTATCAGAGATAATAAGGATAACATTTATTACGTTATCGGGGATATGAGCATTTATATTTATTACACAATCGGGAATATGTCTGTGCAGAAAAACATTATACTTTTCTTTAATGAAATTCGTTCCTTGCTAGCATCGCGTGATATTGGGCCAAGGCCAAAACAGGTCGTGTTTTTGGACCTGTTCATTCGGTTTCTCACATCGTCATTTTCCCCATATGGGTCTTTAGTGAGCTCGGTCAAATACCTACCCGATTCGAGACAGGACACCCACCAAACAGAATTTTCATTTAAAAATTATTATTTGGTAGAATACTCATTTTTCTTCCTCTTAATACAGACTCAGATGCGTAAAAAGCAAATATAATTTTCTTAAAACGTTTATATGCTTTTAGAGTAAACAAGTACACAAAAATTTCTTCACTGTGTATTTAAAAATTTTATGATTGGTATTTTTGGCAAATGTTTAGGTTCAACCATTTAGATACCAGTTTTGTTAAGTTGGTTCAATTTTTAATGATATGGTTAGGTTAAAACCTATAAAATTTTTAACAATGAAAAAATGATGAAAACAAAAACAAATTGTGGCATAGTACTTCGAAACTAGCTAGCTAGATATCCACTTAGAAAAAAAATCTTCAGAGACCATGCATATAAAAGATTGAGTTAGAGACCATGCATATAAAAGATTGAGTTTAAAGGATGCTGAGAGATGTTAAGACTAAAAATGAGTTTCATAGCTATTCATGTTATTTGATCGATGTGTTCTGGTAATTTTTTTGTTCCTTTTGTGAATCTTGTTCCTGTCGGTTGACTTAAGGGTCTTCGTACAACTCACGATACTCCCACGCCCGATTCTCTGTGCCTTCGTTCGTGCCTTTCTTTTGATCAAACACCTGAAATCACAAAGACAAAGGGCGCCCTAGAGGCCGTTTGCACTTCGACGCTCAAGTCAATCTTAGGGCTAGGAAACACCAAAATTGTTAAGCGTAAAAGCTCTGTGTAAACTGTGTGAAGCGGCGCAAATGAATAGCATACCTTACTAGGTTTGTTACTTTCCTTTATATAGTCTAAGGTTTCTACTGTTTCCACTACCCAAAATAGGCTTTCTGAGGGTGGGCCCCAACACCACTATTACTCACTCTTAGGACAACCTAGCACGTAGGGCTCCCTAACTATAGTGCAACCTCTAACAGGATGACAACCTGGATGCCACCTCGTGCACCTGATCTCTGGCGTCACCCGCCCTGGGAGCGCTCTAACCTTCACGTGTCATGCATGCAGCGTGACTTTCTCAAGTTGTATCTTTTCCAGTGACTTTTTACTTGTGTTACGCCTGAGTGTGTCATACACACCACACGCATGAACTCTCGTGACCTAAGCTTCTCCCTAACTGATAACTGGTGAGTGGTCTGGGATCCACCTCTCGTGATCCAGCTCTGCTATTCGACTTGCCGAGGTCCAAGGTCAGTAGTCCTGATGACCGATGTCTGACCACTCCTCGAACCCTTGGGCGTACTGTCTACGTGACACTCTAGGCCTTCCGCTAGTGGGACCCACCTCACACTGTCTACGTGACACTCTAGGCCTTCCGCTAGTGGGACCCACCTCACATGACTGATGTCTGACTAGGCACTAGCCCCTACTGCTTGTGGGACCCAACTTACGTGGTCCCGCGCCCACTAGCAATCAACTACGTCCGAGTACTGGTCGGTACAAATCTAAGTATATTTTACAAAATATACTGATGAATTAATATATCATTTTTATGGTTTACTTGTGTTGATTCTATTATTGGTTCAAATATGGGTATTGGCATATTCTTATGTTTCTGTGTTCTTGCATGAGTTATATGATCCAATTGGTCGAAGTAAGACTATTCCAAGACAACCTATGGAGAGAGGTAAAGTTTTCTATGAGGTTGACCCTTTGAGGAGTTTCGATGAGACTGTAAAAGAGGATCCTTCAAAGATGAAGGAGGACCCTTCAAGACCAAATCATGAAGAGAGGGACAGTATACAACATGAGATGAATGCCATTGCAAAACGATTTTTTTTTATCGATCTGCTATGTTCATGTTGAAGTAGCTAAAAGATCCACATTAGATGACAACTGAAATTAGAACTTTCCAAGACTATGTTGCAAGCTCCATAGCTTATAAACTGTACAATCTCAAGTCAAAGTAGATTGTGATCAACATGGATATTTAATTTGATGAGAATACACATTGATATTGGGAAAATAATCAAATTCAAAGAAGTATAAAGTCTATAAAAACAACAAACTCCAAAGAAATGAAAATCAGATTGCTAAATCTGATTCTCCAATGCTTAAAACCAGGTCTTCGGTTGAAATTTGTGAAAAATACAGCTATGTGGTTCATGAACCTTTTTGTTTTGAAGAAAATTCAATGCAAAAAGAATGGAATGGTGTAAGGAAGAGCTAGCTATTATTTACAAAAATGGTAGGGGGAACTCAGTACCAGGCCCAAGGACAAGCAAGCGATTACTGTAACATGATTTATGTGACAAAAATATGAACCAAATAAATCCTTAGTGTGAACAATGCTTACTAATTTTAACTCATCTAAGTAAAGATCGTTAACCTAAAAAATATTGAGATTTGTTTGGTTCACTAGCAGCAGCATCAAAGACACAATAGTTTTGTAGAACATACGAGAAGAAAAATAATACAGCATACAACTGTTACCATACTCCATATTATCACGACAAAGGAAAATAAGTACAAACTGCAGGGTTCCCTACCTTATACACCTGTTTGCAGTGTCACAGACCATTACAACAAATTATGACCATGTCAGCAGACCTGTTCAAAAGCATAAAACAGAAGTAGAAACTTCCATTACATACACAGACCTAATTATATTACTATAAACATGACATTTCTTTTTTTTTCTATCCTTTGTCATGGTTCAAATTACATACTTTGAACATAGCAACAGATGGGAAAATCAAGAGAGCTACAACCTAATATATTACCTACTTGTAATCAGACACTAACAATCTATTCAGGAAGAATAATCATTGTGCATACTGAAGGGCAAAGTCTCACACAACCTCAAAAAAACCAAATATGGTATCGTGTCACTCATTGAAAAGTTCTCAAGCCAGAACCAACCATAAAATAAAATGCGATGTAGAAACAACTTAATACACATGTTCTGACCAGAGCAGTGCTTGTCAAGAGTTTTCAGTGACCAACACAAACATTTTCCGCCTTTAAATGATTTCAAGATTTTAGCATTCCCCTCACAGCAGCATGCCCGTTTATTAACTGAATTTAGATGACAGAACTAGCCAAGGAAAGTTCATGGAGCTCACTTAGCATCCATTCCTCCCCAGTTTGACCACCTAGTACAATAGCTCTTGTCCCTCCAACAACACATGTACTATGTCCCCAAGCAAATCTTGGAGGGCGTCCGGGTACATTCAGGATTCTCCATGTAGGCTTCTCATCAGTCGGGTCTAGTATGTAAAGCTGGGAAGCAGAATGAAGGCCTGCAACAGACCCACCAAATATCAGAATTCTCCCACCTGGAAGGCTCACAGCCACATGATCAAGTCTAGGAGGAGGAGCTATGCCTCCTGGATTTCCAGCACCTGGCATTCCACTCCCCGTTACACACCTCCAACATGGCTCCTCTTCACTTAAATCCATAGTGAATACATCACTAGAGCGAAAACGCAAGGGCCCACTCTTGGCCAGACCCCCAAACATCAGTATTTTCCTACCACCATAAACGGACAGTGTGTGACCCAAACGTGAAGGTGGAGTCCAGGCTACTGGTATCTCTCTCCAGACAGGTTTCTCCATCGAGAGATCAAGGAGGAAAGTATCACTCAAGAGTACACCAGAATCAGCGCAGCCACCAGAAACTATAAGCTTAGTACCATCAAGTGTACAGGAGCTATGCCAAGATCTCGGAAGTGGAGGTGCCAGTCCAGAGATTTCACGCCATGTTGGAGGCTTTGCATCCAGGTCCAGAACAAACACATCATTGAGCAAGCCCTGCCTTCCACAGCCTCCAAATACAACCAAACGAGAACCATTAACACAAGAAAGTGTGTGGCCCCACCGACCAGGGGGAGGAGAACTCACCTGGACATGTTGCCACTCAGGATTACTAGAATTGAGATCCAGTACAAAGGTATCATTCATAGGTTGCATGTTAACCCCTTCACCACCAAATAGGACAACTCTATTACCAACAGCACAAGCACTAAAATTACATCTTGAAGGTTCAACAGCACCTCCAACAGTCATTTTTCTCCATGCTGCTGCTTCAAGAGTGGTCAGTTCTCTTGCCAGCCGACCCCATCCAAGTCTCCTTGCACCGGGCACGGTCTCTAAAACACGTGTAGTCCCACTGCCCCATGCATTTTGACACACCATTCTCCAAAGATCTTCATTTTTTGTTAGCTCATACAATCGCCTACAAACAGAGCCAACTGATGCAATATCTCTTGGAGTTAAGAGAGCAAGTATCTTGAGAGACAATACCTCGTCACTTATTTGCAATATCCCACAAAGTCCACGAGTAACATTACGGTCCCCTACTGGAAGAGGACTTAATGAGGAAAGCACAGAATGAAATCGATCTGATGATTTGGTAGATTCCTTAAGCGTAGAACCCGGAAGGGGACCAAGATCAATGTTTGCTTCTGTGAAGAACTGGATTCCAATGACATGAGTTATCTCATCATCTCCATATATAGGCGTCAGACGCAATTTGTTCATAAGTGGAGATCCATCTTTCCTAAAGTTCAGCAACTCACCTTGGAATTCAACCCCTTCATCAAGGCATCTTCTAATCTCTGAAACAACAATCGAGTCCACCAATGGATGCCTTCTCTTAGCAAATGGACCTCGACACTGCAAGAATCGGCTGCAAAATACTTTAAATTATTAGAACAAAGCCACATTGAATTAGAAAACTTAGCAGTAGAGACTCAGCAAAGACATGTCATAAAGGGCCAGCATTTATTGCTTATTTGCTTATATTGCATGATCTTTTTCTCCCTGTGTAGTGCACTTACTCATTCTAGTTCCTCAAGAAAATTGCTTCAAATTTAATACAATAAAGATACAGGTTATAAGCCAAGTCTGTCAACACGAGATGCCAATCCAAATGGGAATTAAGTGCCCAGAGTAGAGTCAATAAAGAGATTTTTTTAACACCCCAGCTTAGCCTTAGCATGTCTATAAAAACACAACAAACAATACTTGCTGGGACAATAAGGGTGTGCAAATCAATCTCCCAATAATTACTATCGAGAAACTACATCCATTTCTTAGCTTTGAATCTTGAGATTCACCTTAATGATAAAGCATAAGACAAGATAAACCCAACAGTAGATATCCACATCCTTGTTACAATAAAAACACTAAAAAGCAAAAGACACCATAATATATCCTTTAGAACCGATATTTGCAATTCACACAATCAAACACATCATGCAATACCTAAACTAACATTCTTAGCAAAACTCTAATATGACTTCTGTTATCTTGAAGCCTAGCCCCCAAATCGCGCATTGAAAGAAATTCTAAAATAAAAAGCCAAAATACGCTCTTCTAGCAATTTATCATAATTATCATTATACCATAAAGCTATATTTGCATAACTGCTCTCACCTGACCAGACCAGAAGTCGGTTCAGAGTCTAGACTAGTAATCCATCCTTACATAAACCGTTTCCATTTTCAAACTAAGCCATCAAAGCATCAAATTTAAGTGCTTTCCTACTCATCATTAAGCCTATCAAGCACTCTAGATTCTCTAGGAGTTAGCCAGTCATATAAGCTCAAACGGAGACACTTCTGTCCTACACTACCTCATTGGAAATAACAATGTTCGTTGATCAACACACACTTCCCACATCTAAAACAACTATTGACAAGTGGCTGTCAACATCAAAATGTCAAACAAAAAAATTAAAGACAGAAAGAATTCACTCTAGAAGTGACAATGAATATAATTGTCCAATTTACTCTTACAAATGCTGCTGAAATAATTTAACAGAAATTTATAATACTTGGTATAATACATGATAAATCTTTCATTTATCTCGAAAAAAACTTATTCTATAATGTGTCGAGCAAAAAGATCTTCTACTATATATAGGTAAGCAAGCATCATAACAGTATACTAGATAGGAAGATAAGCAATTCATAATGATATAAACTGCATATTTCACAAATTTTAACTTCCAAAAGCATTTGATCTTTAACATTAATAACATATTTAAGCTACCATTGCTATAAGCACTGGGCACTGGAAGTTGGGAAACCAAAGCCATGAAAGGCCTCCAATTTTGACAATTTTAGCTAAAAACACTTCAAAGAGAGAAATGAGGGAAACAAGTGTGGATAAGACACCATCCTATACAGAAGTAGAAATTACAATGGAGATTGTTAAAGTCTAGGGATGAAAGGAACATTGAGCTGAAATAGTGTCTTTCTGAGACAACACACAGATGCTATATTCATATTGAGAAAAAAAAATCAATACAATAAATAGAGAAGGCTTGTATTGAGAAAAATGATATGGGGATAAATACAAATATTCCTAATAACACATAATCTACATCTTCCTTGTTACATAGGATAAACACCTTATTTCTATTATAGTTATAACAATATTCCTTATTATATAGGATCAGCTCATTATTTCTATAATTATAACAATATTCCTTATTGTATAGAATCAGCTCATTATTTCAATAATTATAACACTTCCCCTCAAACTGGAGAATATAGGTCGTATCTGCTCAGCTTATTGCAAATATAATCAATCCTCAGTCCTCTAAGAGATTTGGTGAATGTCAGCCAAATGTTTATTAGAGTTGACAGATCTAGTGGTGATGGCTCCAGACTCCAAATATTTTCTTATGAAATGACAATCCACCTCAATATGTTTGGTCATCTCATGAAAGAAAAGATTAGAGGAAATGTGTAAATGTCTTTGACAAGATTAGGTGCATTTGCGAATTTTCTTTGAAGAGTTGTTTTACCATATAAGCCTCACAAATTACTAGTGTCATTGCCTTGTCTTTTGCTTTTGCACTTGACCTTGCCACAACATTTTGTTTCTTACTTTCCACGATATTTAATTATCTCCAACTAGAACACAATGCCTTGTAGTGGAACGTCTATCACTTAGTGACCCTACCCAGTCAGCATTAGAATACCAACAATTTAAGTATTTCCCTTATCTTCATAAATAAGGTGTTTTCCAAAAGCCTTCTTAATATACTTTAAGATTTGTACGACTACATCCCAAAGGTATTGACAAAGAGAATTTAAAAATTGATTTACTATGCTCACTGTAAAGGCATTGTCAGGAGGGGTCACAGTGAGGTAATTTAACTTACCAACTAACCTTTTGTATCTCCCAGGATCAAAATAAGGTTCTCCTTGGTCATGTACCAGATGTGCATCAATGTGCAGCGGCACATGAGAGAAACCCTTATGTTCTCTCTTTTCTTATTCTTTTGTTGGGTTATCAACTCAAATGTTAATTTTGCTAAAAGGAGTTGGGTCATACTCGGCCCAATGCAAACATTATAATTTAACCTGATACCCTGCCCATATTAGAGCAGCCTCTCTTTCTTTGTTGTTCAATCCTGTTGCTGCTTGCCGCTGATGTTGCCGTCCACTGCCACTAATGCTGCTGCTAGCCACCATTGACACTTCCATCCACCACCACTGACGCTTTTTTCGTCGCTAACATTGCACTTGTATTCCTTTTGACTGCAATGCTTCCACCCTAACCCGTTAAGGTTTCTGTTATAATTTCACAAAGGATTTTTGGGGTCCCCGATATTTTCTGTTATTTGCTATCGATAACACTGGACAAAATTTGTGGCTCCAATCCAGTTTTGGTTCCTCTTGTTCCATCTGTTAAACCATAATTGCGCTTTTTTCTGAAAATAATTTCTCAAGATTATATTCCAATCAGGTCTACCCTTTACAAGGCTACAAAGATATTCCTAATAAATAGGATCATGACTAACAATTATCCTAATTAATAAAACCTTTAAAAGACATTGAAAGCTTTAACTATAGAAATTGAACACAGACCCGAATTTGAACAAGTATCTCCTGTTTAAGGCCCTTTCGCATCCATATACAGAGGTAACACTTACTCAGCACTTCACGAATCAGATTTACATATACATGATCAGATTTTTCATCCCATTTGAAGTTCAAGACCCTTGAGGGTAAGACTCCCGTTTTCTTAGAGGAGAGGTAATTCTTATATAAACATAAATAGGAAAAGAATGTTAGTTGGTTAGTTAGTCCAATACTCTTAATTAGGATTTTTGTTGGGAAGAAGATGACTATGAATGAAGATGATTGTTGTATATTTTAACCATTGGAATGATATAATAATAAAAGGACTTTTGATCTCTCAGTTTCTCTATCCTCTCTGTTCTGTTCTTCATCCCTCTTCCCCTCTTTCTTTCTCTCTATTTCTGTTTCTTTCTCTTTCCAACCTAAATCCCATATCAGCTACCTTCATGCTGTTTAGGTTTTATACAATTCAAACTACTTTTTTCATATCACAGCCTACTTAAGCAATATAACATATCCGATCAAAGAACGGTGGCATCAAACAAGCCTTTAGCAAGAACAATTCTCAATAGCATAAGAGCATCTAGAAAACTGGCATTTCAGCAGTCAGTTTCAATTTCCCAATTCAAAGTAATATATCAGAATAAATTGCATAACCATATTCCTGAACATATGCATTTAAGATACTGCTACAAAATATATGACTGATTATATCAATAATTATAGACAAAATTTTATATATGAGAGAAGTTCCAGTAAAAATCAACTAACTCCTATTCTTAGCTAAGTGAATGCTTTCAATCCTACAGAATCAGAATCCCAGCACTAATAACTCCAATTCAAACTACGGGAAATAAAAATAAATAAAACCAGCAGTGGCACTTTTTTGGAGAACCACTTATTCTTCAACCTTTCCTCAGGTTGTGCTTCTTTATTTTCTCCAGTGGAATTTATTTCCCATAAAAAGGGAGAAAATTTCAAGAGAATAAATGTCCAGACTTTCTTTTCATGATAAATTTTAGAAGGAAACACCTCTCTTTATGTTGAGAAAAATTTGGAAAAGTCGGCATCGGAGACACTCATGTTATACACTATAATCTTAAAGAAAAGGAATAATAAATTTTAGGCTGGTCCTAGGAATGTTTGACACACTTTGTTCCTCATATAGCAAATTAACCAAAACACATGTTCCCTAGCCTGAATTGATTGTCGATTTATGTTTTAACAACTATGATATGTGGTATAATGACTTCTCTTATTGAGACCATATAATTTGAAGCTCATCACTTTCAATACCAATTTAATTTCCCAATCCCTTACCCGAACCAGTTCTTCACTGTAGAACAACGCAATGCAGCACTCAACACAATACAAACACAAACACGTTCACTCCATGATTAAATTACCATTTCACGACAAACAAATGAAAACCCCTTCATAAAACCAAACACGCACAACACAATTCCAAATTCGAGCGACTACAAGCATTCAGTACGGCGAGCATCACGTTACACCCCACCGTAACATCCATCCATTTAAGTTCTAACGATTTCCTAGGGTTTCGAATGCAAACCGAAAACCTAAACCTAAGGAGGAGAAATCTCGAGAGAGAGAGGCACTAACCAGTTGCGACCGAGCACTTCTTCTGCGCGGTAGCCGGTGACCATCTCGAAGACGGCGTTGACGTATATGATAGGGTGGTCGGGCTCAAGCGCGTCGGTGACGACGAAGCCGCAGGGAGCGGTTTGGAGGACGGGAAAGAGGAGGGGGCCGACGACGTCGTCATCGTCGTCGTTGAGGAGATAGGAAACGGCGTCGTCGTCGCCGCTGAGATCGGAATTGCTGTCCCACTCCATTGAAGGGAAACGGAATCGCGGCGGACGTTGAAGTTCATCCCATGGGGCGCGCGTGGAGAAGGGAGCGGTGGGAATCGGAGGGAGAGTTTGTGAGAAGTGAGGCTTTGAAGCTTTGAAGCTTTGAAGGAACGTTGTGTTGCGTTGTGTTGTGTTGCGTTTGTTTGTGTTGGTTAGTCTGTGTTGTTGAGAGGGTGGAAGAGTGGAATTCGATGATGAGATTGAGAAGGCATAAAACGAGTGGCGAGCAATTTAGCTAGGAAAGGGGTGAGTTGAGGTTGTTCCAGAATAAGAAAGTAGATGACGCTGTTCCTTTTATTTTCTGGTTTAATTACATTTTTCTAGCATTATGTATTCGATTAAGTTTAAAACAATGTTCATCATTGTCCAAAAAATTAAATTCGTATAAAAATCTTGTCGGTTTTCAGGAAATAATATAAAAATATTTTAGGTTTTTATGCTGTCAATTTTCAGATTTTAATAGATTTATATACTTAGAAATTAAAATATTTAAAATCATTTATAAGATTTGAAAAAAAAAATTATAAAAGTCAATAAAATTGTAAAGTTTAGATAAGAAGAAAGTAAACTCAATACTTTTACAGTTAATGGGTTGATTTTCAAGTCTTCTTGTATATTAAATTTATATGCTTAGGTATCTTATTCTTTATGTTATTGGTTTCGAATAACCAATTCAAAATTATTATTTCATTGCATGATAATATTCACGATATCTATTGGTCGAGCTAAAAATTCATGAGAACTATACTCTACATGAATAAGTTATAAATATTACACATGAATATTTTTAGAGAATAAATAGTTTTACAAGTAGCAATTAAAGAAAGATAATTTGGAAAGTCTCCTTGAAAAGTTCAAGTGATATTTATACATCATACTATAAATGTCTCATTGAAATTTGTATATTTTTTTTAATTAGAGACTCATTATAAATTATGGAAAATGTTAACTGAAAACTATCAATTGTTCAATTTGATTCAATATTTGTATAAATTTGTTTGTTTGTGGGTTGGTTATCTTCTTTTTTACTAAAACCAGTAGAGATTTGATTAAGTTTTGAAGTTCCAATGGTCATATTGCTGCTACCTTTGACTTAAAGAGAATCTAGGAGTGATTCTCATTCATTATGTCTCAATTGAATCGAGTCAAATACTAGAAAGGAATTTTACATCGAATTCTTCAAAAAGACAAAAGACTTGGTTGAATTTTAGTTGTTTCAACGTCGCTGCTATAAAATATCCACACTCTACATCTTATAAGAATTTACATCCATTTCTAAACAATCGAAATATCACTCATAGACTGATATAGAATATACGCTTTCACCAATAACTATTATATATGATATAACATTATTGAATTATAAAATAAATTAAAAAATGATACACAAAATTTATGTCAGATATAGTGATAATTAATATAGAATATTTGCTATAATCAGCAGAAAAAGTGCTCCTTTTAGAACACTTTGCTCCGTCTTTTTAACAATCCTGCTGATTTTTTAACTCGTATCTAAGTAGGGAAAGAATAGGTTTGGTTCATATTAACTCGTACCTAAGTAAGGATCGTTTATCATGACTGCATATATTCACAGCAATTCTATCAAAACACAAATATGGCAAGAAAAAGAACAATAAACCATACAAAGGTTACCACATTCCATATTATAACAAAATAAAGGAACATATGTACAGACTACAGGGTTCCCTACCTTATACACACCTGTTTTGCAGTGTCACTTCATTACAACCAATTTATGACCATGTAAGCTGACTTGTTCAAAGCAGAAGTAGAGACTTTCGTTACAAACAATAGACCTAAATGTATTAGTATAAACATGACATTTTTTTTTTTTCTATCCTGTCATTGTTCAATAACATACAAAGCAACGGACGAAGAAATCAAATGAGCTACAACCCTAATATATAACCTACTAGTTACCAGACACTAATAATCTAATCCAGGAAGAACAATTCATAGTGTATACTGGAGGGCAGACTCTCACAACCACGTAAAAACCAGGCAAGGTATTGTGTTACTCAATGAGAAGTTCTAAGGCCAGAACTAACCTTAAAATAAAATGCAACCTTGAATCGACCTAAGACACCAATGTTCTGACCAGACAAGAACTTGGGAAGAGTTATCAGTGACCAACACAAACCTTTACAGCCTTAAAATGATTTCAAGATTAACATTACCCTCGCTATAGCATTCCTTTTTTAACAGGATTTAGATAACAGAACATGCCAAGGACAGTTCATGGAGATCACTTAGCATCCATTCCTCCCCAGTTTGACCACCTAGTACAATAGCTCTTGTCCCTCCAACAACACATGTACTATGTCCCCAAGCAAATCTAGGAGGGCACCCAGGTACATTTAGGACTCTCCATGTAGGCTTCTCATCAGTCGGATCTAGTATGTAAAGCTGGGAAGCAGAATGAAGGCCGGCAACAGACCCACCAAATATCAGAATTCTCCCACCTGGAAGGCTCACAGCCACATGATCAAGTCTAGGAGGAGGAGCTATGCCTCCTGGATTTCCAGCACCTGGCATTCCACTCCCCGTTACACACCTCCAACATGGCTCGTCCTCACTTAAATCCATCATGAATACATCACTGGAGCGAAAACGCAGGGGCCCACTCTTGGCCAGACCCCCAAACATCAGTATTTTCCTACCACCATAAACTGATAGTGTGTGACCCAGACGCGAAGGTGGAGTCCATGTTACTGGTATCTCTCTCCAGATAGGTTTCTCCATCGAGAGATCAAGGAGGAAAGTATCACTCAAGAGTACACCAGAATCAGCACAGCCACCAGAAACTATCAACTTAGTACCATCAAGTGTACAGGAGCTATGCCAAGATCTCGGAAGTGGAGGTGCCAATCCAGAGATTTCACGCCAAGTTGGAGGCTTTGCATCCAGGTCCAGAACAAACACATCATTGAGCAAGCCCTGCGTTCCACAGCCTCCAAATACAACCAAATGAGAACCATTAACACAAGAAAGTGTGTGGCCCCACCGACCAGGGGGAGGAGAACTCACCTGGACATGTTGCCACTCGGGATTACTAGAATTGAGATCCAGTACAAAGGTATCATTCATAGGTTGCATGTTAACCCCTTCACCCCCAAATAGGACAACTCTATTACCAACAGCACAAGCACTAAAATTACATCGTGAAGGTTCGACAGCACCTCCAACAGTCAGTTTCCTCCATGCTGCTGCTTCAAGAGTGGTCAGTTCTCTTGCCAGCCGACCCCATCCAAGTCTCCTAGCACCAGGCACAGTCTCCAAAACACGTGTAGTCTCACTGCCCCAAGCATTTTGGCAAACCATTCTCCAAAGGCTTTCATTTTTTGTTATCTCATACAACTGCCTACAAACAGAACCAACAGATGCAATATCTCTTGGAGTCAAGCGAGAAAGTATCTTGAGAGACAATACTTCGTCACTTAATTGCAAAATTCCACAAACTCCACGATTAACATTACGGTCGCCAACATGAAGAGGACTCAATGAGGAAAGCACTGAAAGAAACTGATCTGATGGTTTAGTATATTCCTTAATCTTAGAACCCGGAAGGGGACCAAGATCAATGTTTGTCTCTGTGAAGAACTGGATTCCAATGACATGAGTTATCTCATCATCTCCATAAATAGGTGTTAGATGCAATCGGTTCATAAGTGGAGATCCATCTTTCCTAAAGTTCAGCAACTCACCTTGGAATTCAACCCCTTCATCAAGGGATCTTCTAATGTTTGAAACAACAGTGGAGTCCACCAATGGATGCCTTCTCTTAGCAAATGGACCTCGACACTGCAAGAAACGGCTGCAAAATATTCTAAATGATTAGAACAAAACCAATTTCAATTAGAAAAACTCAGCAGTAGAGACTTGAGGAAGAAAGAAACATCATAAAGGACCAGCATGAATTACTCATTTGCTTATAGGATACTGTTTTGCCTTCTTTTATTTCTTTTTCTACCTAGTGCAGTTCACAGGTTTCTTATTCTACTTCCTCAAGAAAATTGCATCAAATTTATTACAGCCCTGAGTTATAAGCTAAGACCTTCGATAAGCTTCTTCATAAGTACGTTAAAGAGAGAACAAATAAGATGAAATAATAAACTTATCCATAAGCTAAAATTAGTTTATAAGTTGAAAATCATCTTTAAGAAAAGATGAAATGGGAGAGCGTCTAAAAATTAATTTATGCCATAAGATAACTTTAGTTTATGGAGGAATTTATTTTAATTTGTTCTTCTTATTTCCTCTTTTAAAAAGTTATTATGAAAAAAGTTATCCAAACAGACACCTAAGTTTGTCAACATGAGACACAAATGCACCTCAATCCCAACAATCTACAAGCCAAGAGTAGTAGAGTTAATGAAGTAATTTTTTAACACCACAGCTTAGTCATTCTTAGAAAGCAAATGCAAACACAGATACAACAATTGCAGGACGAATAAGAGAGAGAAAATGAATATCCAAACAAATTACTGTCAAGAAACTACAACCATTTCTTATATTTGAATCTTGAGGATCACATTAATTGTAAAGCATAAGACAAGATAAATACAACAATCATAATATCCACATCCTCATCATCATATAAACACTAAGAAAAAATAAAAGTCACCATCATAAATGCTTTTTAGAACTGGTATTTACATTTCATACGACTCAACTTATCATGCAATACTTAAGCTAATTCTTTCCTTAGCAAAACTCCAAATTTTAGAGAAAATAAATAGCCAGTCTTTCTCTTCATGATAAATCTTAGAAGGCAACCTAATTACGTTGAGAAATATTAGAAAAAGTTTGAAGCAGAGACACTCTTTATATAAACTATAATCTAAAAAAATGAAGTAATAAATTTTAGTCTGGTCTAATATATAACTTTAATCTAAAAGAAAAGGAGTAATAAATTTTAGTCTGGTCCTAAACTTGATTGAGACACTATTTGCTCCTCGTATAGCAAATTAACCACAACACATGTTCCCAAGATGATTTGATTGTTTGTGCATGTTTTAACAACTATGATTTGTGGTATAATGATTTCTCTTACTGAGGCCATATAATTTGGAACTCGGTATTCACGTTGCCGAGCACATCATATGATTAAGTACAATGGGACAGAATCTGTGTTTTACAACATACCATGTCTATAATTAGTAATTACTAAGACTGTCGTTGCCACACTATACTCTAATTAATTCATGTTGTCTCTCTACTTCTGCTCATTTCAACAAATTTCATATAATTTTAGTTCAAACGGTAAGTTCAACAAACCCAGAAAAAGAAACAAAAAAATTCAGAAAAAAGAGGTGCACATAATGAATATTTAATCGAAAGACATTAAATAGACCTGGATCTAATAAAAACCAATTCCATTTCCTCGCACCAACCAGGCAGACAAGTTCATTATACAGAACTGGATTCCTAAACCCCTTCAATCAAAGGACCAAAAGAATAATGAGAATCTGAGTACTTAAAACAAAGTAAAATCCTTTACACGGGACGCCAATCTGGAAACTACCATTTCACAATATGTTCTTAGTCAGTACCCAAAATCATTCACAGGTTCCAAACAGTGGAGTTCGTTCGGGGTTTATTGCTATTCAAAAAACAGAAAAAAGATAATCGAACACCCTCCCCGAAAAATCTTCTTACTAATTCCCCTACTTACTAAATAAATAATTCATTGAGCGCTTTTGAAGTTTCTAATAAATTAAAAATGCATTTACCTTTTCGTTCATCACTTTTAACAATCCTTAATACCCGACCCAGTTTTGCACCACAGAACCCAAAAAAAATGCACCACTCAACACAGAGACAACAAAACCACCACATACCATTTCAAGACACACAACTAAAAACCGGAACCCCTCCACAAAACCCCAAACACACACAACACAATTCCAAATCCAATCACTAGCAGCATTCAGTGCCACGAGCATCACATTAAAATCCCTCCATTAAAATTCCAACGGTTTCCTAGGGTTTCGAGGCATGGCGAAAATGCAAACCGAAAACCTAAACCTAAGGAGGCGAAACCGCGATACAGGCACTAACCAGTTGCGACCGAGCACTTCTTCCGCGCGGTAACCGGTGATCATCTCGAAAACGGCGTTGACGTATATGATTGGGTGGTCCGGGTCAAGCACGTCGGTGACGACGAAGCCGCAGGGGGCGGTCTGGAGGACGGGGAAGGGGATGGGACCGGCGACCTCGTCATCGTCGTGGTTGAGGAGAAAGGAGGCGGCGTCGTCGTCGGCGCTGAGATCGGAATCGCTGTCCCACTCCATTAAAAAAAAAATAACAGAATCGCGGCGGCGGTTGAAGGTCAGAGCATGGAGGGAGGCGCGTGGAAACGAGAGCGGCGGTGATCGGAGAGAAGGTGGCGGCGGAAGAGTCGGTGGTGTTGAGAGAGTTGAAAAATGGAATGGGATTATGAGAATGAGAAAGGCATAAAAGGAGTGGTGAGAAGCGAGTTGAGGAACTTCCAGAAAAAGAAACTGGATCACGCTCATCTCGACTTCCCACACACCCATCTGCTGGGGCCCACTTTTCAACTTCTTCTGATCAGTTAAAAAAACTACCACATAAAAAAAATATCAAAATAAAAGTTAAAATTATCTTTATATTTTCTAATTCCTTTTTCTGCTGTGTGATCTACTTCTAGAAACTGCATAATTTGGAAAGTGTTTGGTTGTGCCCACTTACTCCTTTTCTTTCTTTTCATTCTGGTGTTTTCATGCAATCACTTTTTTGTACCACGTGAATGCGTTTTATAACTTCTGCCAACTTTCTAAAGATATTGTCATGAATTCAACATTCATGAAAATTCAATCTCATTATTATAAATTGTCATACTTTTTCACTATCTTTACTAATAGACACTCATCCAACAACACCGAATACTATAATCTTTAAAATATAATATATACAGACACAAATTTATTTATATAATTATAAATTGACAAGATTTATGTTCATAATCATGTTATCAGATTTCTTTAGCATAAATCATACTAAAAATTATCCAATAAATTTGAGTTTTTAGAAAATTAGTGTATTTTTTCTTTTTAAAATTGTGTTAGAATTGTCAAAAATCCAAAAAATATTTTTTAAATTAGACACTTCATCGATACGTGTCCTACGAGTGTCATACAAATATCAGTGTCTGACACGTGTGTCCAACACGGACACGTCATTTAAGATAAGTGTCCAAGCCTCATTACTCAATAAATTCACCTTCTTTCACGATGATAGAAATTTACAAAGAAAATTTTATACAAAATTTTCATTTCTTCTTTGTTTCTTGATTTTTTACGCACAGATTTCACATTGTATGTGCACTTTTATATCAAAATAATTTTGGATAGATCGAAATTAAAAATAAGATATAACATATAAAAAAAAGATAAGGACAACAGTGTGTTTTCTATTTCTTTCTTTTTTATCTTCTTCTTATTTTAAAAAAAAATACATCTCTCATAAAAGTTGTAACATATATTAGATACTTAAAATAAAGAATTAAAGAAAGAATAAGCTTATAAAAAATAAGAGGTTGTTTTATGTATAAAAATTGTCTTTTTAATATTAAAAAAATTAAAAATTATTTGATTTTGAAGTGATTTATATAAAATAACTCATAATTTTAAAATGTACAAGATGAAATAATAAAATAAAATATATTTATGAAGATAAAATTGAAAAAAAATTATAAAAAACCATAAGAGAGAATGTTGTTCAAATATAGGTATAAATAATAATAATGAACTTTTACTGATTACATTTTCACCCTTAGTACATTTTGTTGAGAATTATTTGCATGGTTACTATTAGATTAGGTATAATTTCCCTAATGGGAATTTCAGCGTTTTTAGTGTTTGTATTTTAAGAATGTGAAGATGTTTCTTTCAATAAAGCAATAGAAACATGTCAAATTGACGTTTAACTAATAATTTAATGTCAAGGTGAAAGATCAAACTTGATGTGATATATGTGCAACGTCATGTCACTTCATTCATCAAATTTATAGTCTATGTATAATAAAGATACTTTAAATTTATGTGATTTTAAAATATAAGATCAAAAATTTAAAATAGTTCAAATATATAACTAATTTGGCAATACTTTTAATATATTAATTATAAATGTCATATATACTCGCAAGTTCACCTTAATTTTTGGAAATGTATTTTAAGAAAAAATCACTCTAAACAAATCATTTTTTAATTTAATATATGATCTAAAATATTCTATAGAAAAGGTAAAAATTGAGAGTGTATTTCATTATATAATGTATTTTTCAATTTAAGAATAAAAAACAATTTTAAAATTTTAAAAATTGATTAAATGCAGGTAAAAAAATCATTGAGTGCAATAGAATTTAACGGTTTACTTCACTTTACTTCCGTCACTTCATTCTTAAGTGTTCATTAAAATTTTGTACAAAGGAATATATAATAATGAAAGAAAAAAAAAGGAAAATAAAATAAATAAAATCATAACGTTGATGTAATAAAAAATACAGAAAATTAAAATTATTGTATAAAATCATTATGGATATAAGACTATTTTCAACACATATATCTTCCTAAGAATCCATATTATTTATACAAGCGACGCGTTTGTGTATTCGCATTTTTTATTTATTTATATATATTTATGTTTAATATTAAAATTTGAATAAATAATATTATTATTTGCACATTTATCTTAATAATATAAATTTATAGTATATTATAAATAAAAAATGACATTATCATTATTATGTAAAATTATTATACTTTGTGTAAATTGGCTTAACCAATGCGAGTAATTGATCATCATTCTAAGTGTTTTATTCTTTACAAATTTTATTTCCTAAGAATGTTACACACATTAACCACTTTTGCAATTCAAAACCGTTCATCTTCTCCAGTATTTCCACTAATATTTTTCTTTCTCTCAAATTTGAAGAGACATTCTTCTTTCTATGCAACTGTTTGAAAAGTAACCACTTTTTCAATTCAAAAAAGTCTCCAACCTCTATTTCAATTTAAAATTGTTCCTCCACATATATTACATATTTTAGAGAAAATAAGAAATGACAACAATGTCCATAATATAATCAAATATTTATATAAGGATAAAATAGAGAAAAAATTAAGAGCGGTTAAAAAGGATAATCCCTTTATATATAGGTATAGATATATATATTTTTAATTAAATATGTTTAAAATAATTAAATAATTATATTTTTTATCACAATAAATCAAATGTTGTTGGAGATCCCACATCGACTAGAGATTAGAGCCTTTCATTGTATATAAGTGGTGCAAACCTCAACCCTATGAGCCGGTTTTATGGGGTTGAGTTGGGCTTAAAGTCCACTTCGTAATAAATGTAATATTATTTTAATAATGTGATTCTTAATGAGTAAAGAAATTGAAGTTATTAATTTATAAAATAAACTAAACATCTCTATTGGAAAAAAAATAAAATGTATACATTAAAGAAATAGGAAAAGAAAAATAAGATAAATAAAAGAGATTAAATATGAAGAAAATTAGCAATACACATTTCAGAATCTAAAAATTAGAGTTTTTGAAGCATTAAGGAGACGGAATACATGGTCAGAATCTCAAAATTAGAATTTTGAGGAGGCGGGAGACATAGTGGCAGCCAAGGAAGACTGTGTGCGGTTGCATTTAGATGTTAGAAGGGTCAACAATGAAGGCGTTTGCTCACGCTGAGCATCACAGTTTGGAACTTCTCGATTTCTTCTTCTCTATCTCCTTCTTCCTCTTGTATTTGAGAAATATGAAAGAAAACGCACCAAAATTGAATTTGTTGAAAGAATACCAAAATTGAATTTGCGCGCACTTGGGACTCGTGGAAAGAATATCAAATAGCATCAGACAATAGTTTTTAAGATGTTTCTATATTCTTCCTCTCTCATAGTTTTCTTATATATAATTTTTTTTGCCTAAAAAAAGTAACCGTGCATAAACCCATATTTCACCCCTCTCTCTCCACTCTTCTCTAATAAAACATATCAATCTCTCCACTCTCCTGCCCATTAAGTGAGAACAAATAAAATAAAATAAAATTATAAAATGCTTATTTAATAAAGAAAAATATTAGTTTTAAAACAGAAAAGTAACCAATTTCTCCACTCACCTGCCCATGAGAACAAATAAAATAAAATTTTAAAATTAAAAAACGTTTATTTAATAAAGAAGAATATTAGTTTAAAATAAAAAAGTAACTCATTTATCCACTTACGAAGTTTGCACCCACTTACATACAAGTGAAATGCTCTAATCTCTAGTCGATGTGAGATCTCCAACACACCCCCTCACGCCGAGACTGTCAACTCGTGCGTGGGACTATATATTTTGGGTGGTTCGATAGCGGCCCGATAGCGGGTGGCACGATAGGCCCAACACAAACACTCGCTAGGATAGGCTCGAACCTGGCTCTGATACCAGGTTACGAAGTGGACTTTAAGCCTAACTCAACCCCATAAAACCGGCTCATAGGGTTGAGGTTTGCACCCACTTATATACAATGAAATGCTCTAATCTCTAGTCGATGTGGGATCTCCAACACTTAAGTGAGAACAAAAATAAATTAACGTACCAATCTCTCCACTTTCCTGTCAGTTAAGTAGTGAGAACAAATAAAATAAAATTAAAAACTGTGTTATTAACTTCTAAAATTATAAAATGTCCAAATAACCAAAATAAATTGATAAAACAAAATATTAAGTAAGGATAAAATAGGAAAACAATTTAGAGCAGTTAAAGTGGAGAATCCAAAATGTCCAAATAACCAAAATAAATTGATAAAACAAAATATTAAGCAAGGATAAAGTAGGAAAACAATTTAGAGCAGTTAAAGTGAAGAATCCCTTTTATATATAGGTATAGATTAACGATAATCATATTTGTGTATTTGATATAATATTATTATATTATAAATTTATAATAATTTTTAATTAATATATGATAAAATACATTCAAGGCACTCAGTAAATGACATTTATGACAGTTAAGGAAACCCCTACGAAACAAGGTTATATCCCATCAAATCCAGGCGACATCCTGATAAATAAACTGACACTTATTTATTGAAGATATTATCCAAATATACCTCCCTATAAATCAATTAACACTAATATTTGATACATCGGTTCATCACAACAAAGGGTCCATGACTAAACACTATAAATAAATTCTCTACAAAGGAGTAAGCACTTGCTCTAAGACCGGCTACCACTAATAGTCGTCTTTGTAGACCAAGCGCTTTGGTCTAGAACAACAGATTTACCTCACAGTCACCGTTTTACACTCATTTTATTACCCTAATTCGTAGCACGCCACTTACGCTTTCGTATTTTCTTTATCTTCTCGTGCTTTGTCTTCCTTCTTTGCCTCGTGCTCTCTCTGCTTCTTTGATCTCTTTGCCATTGTGTAAGTTTTTTCATTCGCTCACCATTGCTTATTTGTTTTTTTTTTAGTTTCTCTTATTCGTTTCTATCCTCCATTATTGGTGAAGGTTTTCATTACCTACTATTTCATTGTCTTCCACCATTGTTGTCTTCATTGGTTGTTTTCTATGACTCCATTGGTTCTTTGCCACTGCTAGCCACTGTTGTTTGTCGTTGCTACTCTTCATCACCACTGTTGCTAAGATTAGGGCACCATGTGTGCTGAGATTAGGACACCATGTTTTTTCTCATTCAAAAAACATGAATAATTGTAATTTTTTGTAAAGGTTATTAATTAAAGGGAATAAAACGACGACTTTTACCATAGTCGTTGTTTTAAACTAAATTTAACATGACGACTAAATAGTCGTCTTCTTTGCTAAAAGAGAATAAACTATACACTGAAAAACAACGGTTAGAAAATTATCGTTTTAAGACTAAAATAACCGTCATCTTTATATATTATTATTTTATAACTATTATATTATAAGATAATTAAAAGTAAAATAAAATTATTAAATGTACATTCTCTCAATATACACTAAGAGAAACACACATGTATGTCCCTCTTTTATTAATAGCAACAAATTAAAAAAAGTTATTAAATTTTATAAAAAATATACGTTCACAAAAATAATTATAAAATGAATAATTTTATTATAGGTATTTTTTTTATAAATAGTTAATTGAATTAAAAAAACAGTTAATTGTTAAAGATAAAATAATAGATAAATTATACTGATAAAGGTATAATTAATAAGGTACACACAACATTTATAAAATGAATTTTCTTTTAATAGTTATAGATAAACAATTAATTAATTATTTATTAGAATATTATTAAGTTGAACAGTTGGGTGGGTATGTAGGGTTTTCAAACCATTATTTTCCTTTGTTGTTCCGTAACGTTTAAAAGAATGTCATGACGTGGCTTTCTACTAAGTTGTGTTGTGCTTAGCGCAAAAGCACTTTTTTTGAGCTTTTCCCTTGTCTCAGTATAAGTGGGTTGGTTTGGAGAAAATTCAGTGAAGAAAGTAACAGCTGAGTCTATGATGATGGATACTGAAGATGTGGTGAGTTCAACATTTACTACTCTTTTGAGTTTTGCTTTCAATGCTTAGATTTTTTTTGGTACTTTTTCTCTTAAAATGAGAATCACGTTAACATCTTTCTACTGTCCATTGTTTCAGTGCTTATAAAGGAAAAGCCATTTTGAAGAAGCAATGTTCTTGGTAGAATGTGTACTTTTTGGTGAAGTGGAAAGTTTCTTAGTACTTATGAAAAAGATAGCACCATCAAGAGACCTAATTTCAATTTTAGATACACATTTATATCACTTTTTTTTTCAAAAACTTTTGTCTATATTATTTCAGTGTTAACATTTTTTTAATATTAGATAAGTTAATATGGTGATGTGATATATGGATAATTTAATAACTTGTTATCTTATTTAAGAATGTGTATTTTATCTTATAAACAATGTTTTATTTTGTCCCATGATTTTATAAATTCATATGTACAAATACATAATTTTAAATACAATTTATGAAATAATATGTTGGAGATTCCATATCAACTAGATATCAGAACATTTCATAGTATATAAGTGGAAGGAAACCTTACCTTATAAGCTAGTTTTATGATTTTAAGTTAAACTTAAAATCCACTTCTTAACATGGTATCAAAATCATTTTCGAACATATCCTAACGAGTGTTTGTTGAGTCTATTGTGTCAAAGTCTACTTCCTAATAGTATACGACATGATATTGCATTGTAGATGGTTAGATCATTTAAAATATGGTTTTTGATCATGCTTGATGCCCATGTGGTGAATGAAATGGTAAGCAACCTCTACAAAAAGAGGCTAAATAGACCATGATAGAATATATGTTTCCATTTTATTAGGCTTCATATAAGAGATTTATTTGTTAAGGTATATTAATTTATATATGTAAAAAAGAGATGTTACAAATATTTAGGGTTTATAAATATTCATTCAAATATAATAAGCATAAGTACAAAAATTTTAGTGTCCAAAGATGTTTCAAACAAATGATTAATTTGAGTAATCTTATCTCATTTAAGGATTATTTTTTTTAAAAGAAGATCAATCATGTTTCAATATTTTCTTCATTAATTGTGTATTACCTTATATTGTCTAATGCTTGTTTTATGTATAGAAGGTTTTAATTAGGCACAATTTCTATTAACAATTAACACAATTACATATATGGACACACACATATAAAAATATCTAATATAAAATAATCAATTCATTATTTGCAGAGAAAAATGGTAGACTTCCATTTGCATTTCCTTATCTCTGGTTATTAATTATCTGTCATCAATCACCACAAACAACACTCTTTATATTCAAGATTTAATTCCAAATTTGCATATTCTTCAAATTCACCACTTTCAAAAATTTATTAGATTTTAAATGAGAAATTAACAGCTGAACAATAATATTTCTTTTGGTTTTGAACAAAAAAGAGAAAAGGGTCTCAAAGACACCCTTGTAATCTAAGAAATTTTCTTGGAAAAAAAATCCACAACAGCAAGCATATGACTGATTCAGAAAACTTTCTTGCATCAAAAGTTAGAACTTGCAGTTATTTAATCAAGCAAGAGGACTTACTCCCGGTAGGTAGATTTAGTATACTTATAACTTTATGCATTGACAAAGCTATTAAGCTTATAGAACTACTTGACTAGATGTGATCCATGCTAAAGAATTGCAACAATTGATAGCAGGGGAACTAACTATACATATAAAAAATTAAAGAAAAAGGAAGCCCAAAAGGATAGTTCACAAAACAGACCCCATTCTCTCCCTAATACAAGAATCTAGTCTTTTAACAGAACGATCATCAAAAGAGATATCAATCTCCTTAATCTTAGAGACAAAGTCCATCGCTTGCTCATGCTTCCCTGCTTTGCAATAACCATCAACTACAATCTTGTAAGTTAGTTCATTGGGCCTGCAATTGTGCTCAATCATAAATCTAATGACTTCAATTGCTTCATCAAACAACTGCATCCCTGCATAGCCTGACAAGAAAGTATTGTATGAAACTACTGTTGGTTGAATCCCCTTAGTGGTCATCTCTGAGAGAACTCTTATAGCCTCCTGCATTAGCCCTTTTCTACAAAACCCCTTGATAACAGTATTATAAGACACAGCATCTGGCTCTGGACCAGAGTTTTGAATTCCCTTGAGTATTTCTTCTGCTTTCCAACACTCATCCTCTCGGACATACAAATCCATCAAGCAGTTATAGGTAAAAAGATTTGGCTGCAATCCATTTTCATGGATAAAATGCATCATTTCGTGGGCTTTCGAAAACATCTTGTTCCGGGAAAACATGGAAAGCATGGAGTTAATGACAACCAAATCAGGTTTGTATCCATACTTTTGCAATTGATCAAATGCCCTTTCCATTCCCTTAACGTGTCTGCACTTGTGGTTTGATAGGACAAGGGTTCTCAAAAGAATCCAACTAGGAAAGACATGACCCTCATAAATTTCTTTCTCAATCGCCTCTATCCCCTTGACATTCCCAGCCTTGGAATAACAATGGAGTAACAGTGAGTATGAAGTCTCATTAGGCTTGAAGCCCTTACTCCGCATGTCTATAATCACTGATTCTGCTGCTTTCCAATTGCCTAGCCGAGCAAGGGCATTTAGAAGAGAATTATAAGTTGTTACACATGGTGTAAAGCCTGCTTTAATCATTTCCCCATACATTTTTGCAGAATCAACTTCAGATCCACACCGAGCATATGCACTAATCAATGTATTGAATGTGTCTTTGTCAGGCTCAAATCCACAGTTTTTCATTTCCCTTAAGACCCTATTAACATAACTGTGCTTCCCCTCCTCACTGCATACAGCAAGCATTGTGTTCCATGTAGCGCGATTAGGAGCACATCCACTCAATTTCATCTCAGAGAGAACCTTAATAACATCTTCTGTTCTTGACTTCTTGCCTAGCATGGCAAGAACAGAGTTGTAAGTGTATACATTGGGAGCACAACCCAAATCCTTCATCTGGCTGAACAACCTTAAAGCCTCATCCTCCCTTCCAGCCTTACCATAAGCATCTATTACAGTTGTATAAGTAATAGCATTTGGCATTACCCCCTTGCTTGTCATTGTATCTATCACAGCCTTCCCTTGGTCGAGAAACCCAGCTCTTACATATGTTGCCGCGAGCTCATTGTAGGTGACAGAATCAGCAGGGCAGTTATTATCCTCCATTTCTTTCAAGATGCTCAAAGCCTCAGTGTATACTCCAGCCTTTCCAAAAACCTGCAGCATAGAATTATACGTAACAGTTCCTGGTTTATAGCCCTTCAATTTCAATTCAGCGAAAAACTTCCTAGCTTCATCTAGCATACCCTCTCTCCCACAAGCAGAAATCACAGTGCTGCAGGTAAACTCATCAAACTCAAGCCCTTTACTCCTCATCTCATCCAACAACTCCAAGATTCTACTCCAAGAACGACCCATTTTGCCATAAACATCAAGCATAACATTGTAAGTGACCAAAGTTGGACCGAGACCGAACTCATTCATCTTTTCAAACAACTCAATAGCACGTTTATGCTTGCCAGTGCGAGCATAAGCATGAAGAACAGTGGTGTAAGCCCGGACATCAAGTGAGTATTGCTCAACAGGAATTAAATCAAACAACTTGGACGCAATAGTATGCTGTGACTCTCGCCCCAATATCCGAATCATCAATTCAACAACCTGATTGTCCAACCTCAAATTTTGCTCACTCCCAAAATGCAACCAACCCCATTCAAACAGCAAAAGAGCCCTCTCCCAGTTTCCAGAAAGGTCCAAAGCTTTCAACAGGCTGAGAAAATCAACCTCAAGCAATTCAAACTCAACAGAGTTGAAAAAACCATTCAATTCATGCAAAGGTGACCCAACAATTGAATTGAGCAGCAACTTACCCTTGTCGGATAAAAATCCAAACTTTGCATCATGAACCCGGTCCTGGTCAACTACGGGGCCAGAAGCTAAAGAGGGGTGCTTTGAATGAAGGGAGTTGTTAAAATGGATGCTGTTATCCTCAGAAAGAGGCACAAGGGTGAGCGTGGGAGTGGTGATGGGAACTGAAGAGAGATGCTGAAGATGTTGGAGAAGGGAATCCAATTGGAAAGAAGGAGGAGGTGGTGGTGGAGATTGTGGAGGTAAAAAAGTTGGCTTGAATTTTGAAGGTTGCTGGGTTGATTTTGGTGCAGGTGCAGGAGCAGGTAAAACTGGGCGATTGGGGAAGAGGGTACCCTCCATTGGCAGCAGCAAGTGCAATGGCAAGAGAAGAAGAGTTTTGAGGGTTTAGAGTTTGAAGTTTTGGCATAAGGATGAGAATGAGGGATTGGTTGATTTTGAGTGCAGAGAATGGAATGTGTGGAGAAAATGAAGATAGAGAAGATGAGTTGTAGGGAAAGGAGTGACTCCTATGCTCTCATCTCATCCCTCTTGTGAAACACCAAATCATAAATCTTTTCATCTAGTTATTATATGCACATGATTCTAATTAAAGAATATAATAGTTTTATTTTTTATTATATATTTCATACAATTTTAATGTTATTACCATGAAATAAATATCACGCTATATAGTTTAAAAGTTTGTTTGTATTTATAACAATATATAAAGAGATTTTTTTTTGCATGTTTTATTTTTTAAATTTATTATACAACTTGTAACAATATCTCCCTCAATAATTAGGAATGAAATTCGTGACCTCAATCATCATACTAATTATTAGGATCAAAGTAATAGAAAAATTGAGAGAGAAAATAATAGAAGAAGTTAATGTGGTTTGACAAAGTACTTTATTTTTATGTAATGCTCCTCATAATCAAATTGTCCTATAGGTATTAAATTTTTCTTTTAAGTTATGGGTATGTCTCAAAATGCAAAATAGTATTGTCAAACTTTCCGTAAACATAGTTAGATAATAGTTCTAAGGAAGGTGTAGTGTGAAAATACGCACGTGAGTTCATAACACATGAGTGGACAAGCTTATCTAAACTACAAGTTAATGTATCTACAATTTGATAAGTTGTTGCATTTGTTGATTCATAATTAATTTGCTTCTTATTTTTGTTGCTTTTCTTTTTTGAAATCTTACATTGATTGGCAAAATGATCCTTTGTTTTGACAATTCCAACAACTAATATCCTTCAAAACTTTTATCTGTGTTCTCCCTCTAGATTTTGATATGTTTCGACCATGATTTTGACTTTTCTGCTACTTCTTTCTCTATCTTCAATACTCAACATTGAGCTAGAATCAAAACTCTCATGTGAACATCTTCGTTTAAGATCAAGTCAAATGCCATCAAGCTTCAACCTCATCATCAAAATTGATCTACACCAATGACAGTTGGACAATAATTGTGTTAAATTCATTAACGTGATTAGTAATCAAATTACCTATGGTCATTATGAGATTTACTAGCCTACGTATCAAATACACTTTGTTGGTTGTAGATGATTTTGTGTACATATTTGATAACACTAGAGTTGTCTTCTTGTTCAAAACATTGAATGTAACATTCTTGACCAATGTGAATAGAATAATACTGAGCGTGTACTGACTTAGAAACTCCCAATCTAACTGCTCGTTTAGCTTATGCCTAGTTAAGGGATGATACAACTTATTTTGATACAAAAGGTCCTTCATATGGAGCTTCCAACATGCAAAGTCTTTGTCATCAAACTTCTCAACCTTCACCTTCCTTTCTTCCGACGTCATTACGCTTGCCTGTTGATTTTGGCTTAATCCCAAGTCCCACATCGGTGGGTTCATTGTTTGGGAAGGAGGTTTGAGAGTTATAAATTAAACTCTCCTTCTTCACTGTCATATATCCCAATTTGTAATATCTTCTTCCATAATAATAAAAGTGAACTGTTTTTGCTGTGCTCAGAGATTAGGCTAAATTGGCCGAACTCTGTTAACAATTTTCTAGTTTTTTCTCTTTATCTCTTTTATTATTCCGCTTTATTTATTCAATATTATTTGTCGGGTAGCTCTGTTAGGGTTCTGTTTTAGTGGGAAAATTACCCGTTTTTCCCAACAAGTGGTATCAAGAGCCGAAGGTTCGCCCTTGGGTTGTTTGAAATTATTTGTAATATTGAATATTATATTTTGAGTTTGTAATGGCAAATCAAGAAGAAGAAGCGAAGGATGTATCTAGAGTGTCGGGCTCCTCGTCATCATGGTCGAGGTTCCCATGTCCACCTTGAAATTGGCGATGGAAATATTTGATGGCACTGGACATTTTGGCATGTGGAAAGGAGAGATCTTGGACTCTCTTTTTCAGCAGGGTCTTGATATTGCTATTGAAGGAGAGAAACCAAAAGAGGTAGAGGAGAAAGATTGTCCAAAACTGCAGAAGAAAGGGAAGGTTCCGCAAGATGCAAATGTTGCAGAATGCAAAAGTGATGTGGAATCAGATATCTCTTTAATTGTCTTGCTTTCAGCATCATCGTATCCAAATGAGTGGATATTGGATTCAGGTTGTACCTATCATATGTGTCCCATTCGGGAATGGTTCTTTGAATTTCAAGAACGTGATGGCGGGATTGTTTACATGGGTAATGATAATCCATGTAAGACAGCTGGGATAGGTTCAATCAAGTTGCGGAATCATGATGGATCCACCATAATTTTGCGGGATGTACGGTATGTGCCAAAGTTGAAGAAGAATCTTATCTCATTGGGGGCTTTAGAATCTAAAGGCCTAGTTGTGACGATGCGAGATGGAATTCTTAAAGCAACTTCAGGAGCATTGGTGATGTTGAAAGGCGTGATGAAGAACAATTTGTATTACTACCAAGGTAGTACAGTGGTGGGGACAGTAGTGACAACAACTTCTAGCTCTAAGAAGGATGTTGAGGCAACGAAGTTGTGGCATATGAGGTTGGGACATGCTGGAGAGAAATCCTTGCAAATTCTTACCAAGCAGGGATTGTTGAAAGGTACGAAGGCTTGCAAACTTGAATTTTGTGAGCATTGTGTTCTGGGAAAACAACGAAGAGTGAAGTTTGGCACTGCAATTCACAATACCAAGGGTATTCTGGATTATGTGCATTCAGATGTGTGGGGACTTGCCAAGACTCTGTCAATCGGAGGTAGGCATTATTTTGTCACTTTTGTTGATGATATTTCCAGGAGAGTTTGGGTGTTTACTATGAAAAACAAAAATGATGTGCTTGAAATTTTCCTTAAGTGGAAAGCTCAAGTTGAAAATCAGACAGGAAGGAAGATTAAGGTTCTCCGAACAGACAATGGAGGAGAATACAAGAGTGATCCGTTCCTGAAGGTATGCCAAGATTGTGGCATAGTTCGACACTTCACTGTTAGAAAAACACCACAACAGAATGGGGTTTCAGAGCATATGAACAAGACACTTGTGGAGAAAGTTTGTCGTATGTTGTCTAATGCTGAGTTAGGCAGAGAGTTTTGGGCTGAGGCTGTGACATACGCTCAACATCTCGTCAATCGTTTGCCATCATCTGCTATAAATGGCAAAACCCTGTTAGAGGTATGGTCTGGAAAACCTGCAACTGATTATGATTCTTTGCATGTTTTTGGTTCTATTGCATATTATCATGTGATTGAATCAAAGTTGGATCCACGGGCAAAGAAGGCTCTTTTCATGGGCTTTAGTCCTGGAGTGAAGGGATACCGTTTGTGGTGTCTAGAGGCAAAGAAGACGATTATCAGCAGAGATGTTACCTTTGATGAATCTGCCATGTTAAAGAAGGTAAATCCAGAAGGAGCTGATAGTACTCCACAACAGGTGGAGTGTGCCCGGAAGCAGGTGGAGTTTGAGCCGACAGTGGTGATCTCAACACGAAATACCACAAGTGACTCTCCTATGGCAGAAGAAGAGTCAGATGAGGAAGCGGTTCCTACCCAAGAATCTCTACAGCAATCAGTGCCAATTGCAGTTAGAAGACAAAGACGAGATATTCAGAAGCCTGCTCGTTTCATGGATATGGTTGCCTATGCACTTCTAGTTGTTGATGACATTCCATCCACTTACCCAGAAGCCATTCTGAGTTCAGAGAGTGGTAATTGGGCAGGTGCGATGGAAGAGGAGATGCAGTCTTTGAAGAAGAACAAAACGTGGAAGCTGGCACAATTACCAAAAGGTAAGAAGGCAATTGGGTGCAAATGGGTATTTGCAAAGAAAGAAGGATTTCCTAATAAAAAAGATGTTCGCTACAAGGCAAGGTTGGTTGCTAAAGGCTTTGCTCAGAGGGAGGGAATTGATTATAATGAGGTATTTTCCCCAGTTGTTAAACATTCCTCCATTCGAATTTTGTTGGCCTTGGTAGCACAGTTGAATCTGGAGCTTGCTCAACTTGATGTAAAGACCGCGTTCCTACACGGTGATTTGAATGAGGAAATCTATACGACTCAACCAGAAGGATACAAGGTTGATGGTAAAGAAGATTGGGTTTGTAAACTTAGCAAATCGTTGTATGGACTAAAACAATCTCCAAGACAGTGGTACAAACGATTTGATAAGTTCATGAAGGATCAAAAGTACAAGAGAAGCAAATATGATCACTGTGTGTATTTGCGCAGACTTGAAGATGGTTCCTACATTTACTTACTCTTATATGTTGATGATATGTTGATTGCAGCAAAGAGCCAAGTTGAGATTGACAGGTTAAAGGCTCAGTTGAGTAAAGAGTTCGAGATGAAGGATTTGGGGGAAGCCAAGAAGATTCTCGGCATGGAGATAAACAGGGACAGAGAGAGGGGAAAACTTTGGTTGTCACAGAAGCAGTATTTGCAGAAGGTACTACAACGTTTTGGTATATACGAAGATACAAAACTTGTAAGTACCCCACTTGCTCCTCATTTGAAATTGAGTAGTCGTTTATCTCCGACGACTGATGAAGAACGAGAATACATGGCCAAAGTCCCATATGCAAATGTAGTTGGAAGCTTGATGTATGCAATGGTGTGTACAAGACCAGATATTTCACAGGCTGTGAGTGTTGTTAGCAGGTACATGCATGATCTGGGCAAGGGTCATTGGCAAGCTGTGAGATGGATTCTACGGTACCTCCAAAATACCTTAGATGTTGGACTGACATTTGAGCAAGATGAATCACTTGGTCAATGCATAGTTGGATATTGTGATTCTGATTATGCAGGTGATTTGGATAAGCGACGGTCTACAACTGGCTATTTGTTCACTTTAGCAAAAGCGCCAGTTAGTTGGAAGTCTACCTTACAGTCTATGGTGGCTTTGTCTACGACAGAGGCAGAGTATATGGCGATTACAGAGGTTGTGAAGGAAACAATTTGGCTTCATGGGTTGCTTAAAGACTTGGGAGTTGGTCAGAAACAACTTGAGTTATATTCTGACAGTCAGAGTGCTATTCATTTAGCAAAGAATCAAGTCTTTCATGCACGGACGAAGCACATTGATGTTCGCTATCACTTTGTGCGTGAGATTCTCGAAGAAGAGGAGATTGTTCTCCAGAAGATTCACACTACGGAGAATCCTGCAGATATGCTCACCAAGGTGGTTACAAGGACCAAGTTTGAACACTGTTTAGACTTGGTTAATATCTTGCACATTTGAAGTTGGCGCCCGGAGGCGCAAATTTGAAGCACGGCAAAGTTTGTTTTTGTTATGTTTTGAGAAAATTTGTTTTAGGTGAGACTTGAAATTAAGCCAAGGTGGAGATTTGTTGATTTTGGCTTAATCCCAAGTCCCACATCGGTGGGTTCACTGTTTGGGAAGGAAGTTTGAGGGTTATAAATTAAACTCTCCTCCTTCACTGTTATATATTCCAATTTGTAATATCTTCTCCCATAATAATAAAAGTAAGCTGTTTTTGCTGTACTCGGAGATTAGGCTAAATTGGCCGAACTCCGTTAACAATTTTCTGGTGTGTTTTTTTTCTCTTTATCTCTTTTATTATTCCGCTTTATTTATTCAATATTATTTGTCGGGTAGCTCTCTTAGGATTCTGATTTAGTGGAAAAATTACCCATTTTTCCCAACATTACCAATCTCATGAAAACTCACACTACTCCTCTAAACAAAGATTCTTGAAAAAAAATTAATTTAATGTGGAAGTTCATACAAAACTCTAATCACAACTCAACTTTTTTTAGGTAAGAGTGTAATAACATAAGCCTAATACAATTATGACTTGATTTTTTTTTTAACTTAGATCACGAGATAAATGATGCATCCTAACACAATTTCATTTTAACAATTATCACACTAAGAATTAATCTGCTTATAAGTATGACATTTTTTTTATATATAAAGGAAAATTAAAAATACAAAGTTGCATAATTTTTTTCCTAACATAACATATAATTAACTTAAGACTCATGTGCTAATTAGTAGAAAAGTTTAATTTATAAAAACAACACAAAACAGTAACAAAAAAAAAGATGTGCATTAAAAATAAAATATTAAACTCATATTTATACATCACGACTTACGTCAATTTTTTTATTTAAACAAAGTATTAAATAATTTTATATCAATAGAATTTTGTATATATAATCTATATAAAACCTTTAATATGATAAAACCTTTAATATGAGAAAAACATAATCCAATAAAAAAATATTAAATAACATGATATAATATAGACTTAATTATCTTTTTATCCATACATTAAAGATTAAATTTTTTTTTTTATAAAAATATGCAATTTTATCTCTTATATTAAATTCTTCTAAACTATCTTAATTGATGATATTGTAACACAACATTATTAAGCAATGTTTTCACATGTAATCCATAATATATTTCAACATCCTTCCATACTAGTTAATCCAATTAATTTTTATATGTATAGTGTTAGATAAATGTCACTATTTTTATGTAATTTTTTTACTATATAATGGATTTCTCTTTGGATTATGATCTTTATTAAATCTTATCGTAGTCATTTTATATTAGATCAATTCAACTTTCTTGTTCTTGATATGCAAGTAAAAGCATAAGAATAAAATAAAAATGACGACTTTGACTGGTTTTAGAACCTTCATGTCCAAGCAAAGGAATAAAAAACGAAACCTAGAAATTAAAACCTATAAATAACACTCACTCACACCACAAATAGCACAAATAAGCAGCTATTTGTTCCAATCATCTTCAAATATCACCACTTTTAATTTAGGTAAATATTTATATTTTTTAATTTAAAGTTCATTACAGGTTTAGAGTTAATTTTTCTATTGATGTAATTTTAATTTGGTGTTCTCTTATTTACATGAGAAAATAATATATTATAACAGACTAAAATATTTTTACGATGATAAATTTATCATTATTTTTATAATATAGTAACTTAAAAGTTCTTTCTAATTTAATATATGATTTGTGATTGGTTAATATATAATACAAAAAATTATGTATACTTTGATACAAGTCTACTTATAATAGAAACATTCAAATGCAAGTTCTATTTTTTTACTTCAAAATCAATATTTGAAGCAAGAGTAACAATATACAAATTATTCTCCATTTTTCATTTTTTTAATATTTTATTGCATCACACATGTTATTTTATTCTTGTTTCCTCTTTCTTTTATGTTAGATACTAATTCTAATGTTCTTCAATTATTTAAACTTTTCTTATCCAGATTCTAAACTAAAAAAATAATCCACAATAAGGTTTTTGATAGTGGAAATCTTCTTTAATTAAATCTATAATTATTTTAAAAAGTCATAAATTATATTTTTATTTATTTTTAAGTCATCGCGGAGTGAAAGAAAATAAGGGAAGAGTTTGTAATTGATTTATCCGATATAAAAAAATTAAAGAAATATGTAATATAATGACATTACATATATTTAATAATATTTATATCATTTAATTATTATTATTATTATTATTATATTAAAATTTGCTAAAACCTGCTTTGAATTATTAGTTTGGTTCAACTAATAATGAAAATTGAAAATATATAATATATAATCCAAAATAATTATTATTTTCATTCAGTATCTACCTCAGTTTTAACAAAAGTTGTTCTCACTCTTTCGCCGCCCATGGAAGTTTCGCCGGAGCCGCCGTCTAACGGCGCCGGCGAAACCATAAGCAACTCGAAGTGCAAATTTCAAATTGCCAGAATTGATTATTTTTTGTTCTTTTGTTTTCACAGTGCACTGAAGCGAGAACTGAAGAACAAACAGAGAGAAGAAGAAAGGAAGCAAAGCCAAAATGGTACTTCTTTTTCAGCTATTCCCAATGCTATTACCAATTCTCTATGCAATGTAGCTATCCATCAGCAGCGATAGATTTTTCTTTTATTACTGTTAATTGTATGTTTTCCACTTACGTATCATCATTTTGCATTTCGCAATCTAATTTTTGTCTTTTCGCGCATTGTACAATCTTATAAAATTTTGCATGTATCACTTATGTGTTAAATTTCTGAAGGAGATGTCGCGTGATTAAAAAAACACAGCAAAACATCACTGTTTTGCTACCATTTTTTTGTACGATGTTGCCTTGACTTCGTTTTGTTTATTTATTTTTCATGCCATTTTATAACCTTGTTAGAAATTTAACGGATCATTAATGTACGTGAAGAATGAAAAGTTTGACTGTAAAATGTGCAGAAAAGATGATGATTGAGTGGTAATATATGCAGTTAAGCCTTTCTTTTTCTATACTAATTCAAGTTATTGTATGTTTTGGTAAGATTTTGTGGAATTTCATTTATCCTCTGCTTTTGGATTTCAATTTCTTGTCATAGATGAAGTTTTATTTTTTATTTCTAATGTATTGAATTTTATGTATTTTATTTTATTCTTTTAGGCAACTGAAATGCAGTGGGCTAAGAATAACAAATCTGCTCCTGTTGTTGATGAGGATAGCATGGACCCGACTGTATGGCTCCTTTTTTGTCTCTGAAGTGGAATATGGTGAATTGCATTCTATGTTTGTTTCATCCTTTTGGTAATTTTTGGGGTGATTTCGTTCCATTGCAGCAATACCTTGAGAATAGGCTGAAGTATCTTGCAGTTCAAAAGGCAGAAGGCAGAAATCCATATCCCCACAAATTCTTTGTCACTATGTCCCTTGATGAATACATTAAGGAATATGGAGGTTTAAGTGAAGGGCAGCACCTTGAGGATGTTTCTGCGTCTTTGTCTGGTAGTCAGCAGTTTCTGCATAGATAGTTTGTTGTCTGTTGCTGCTTCTGTGGCTGTATGTTGATTCATTAATGTTTCTGCATTTCAGGTCGGATCATGCACAAGCGCACATCTGGTTCTAAGCTTGTCTTTTATGACCTGCATGGTGGTGGTTTCAAGGTCCAGGTTATGGCTGATGCGAGGTACCCAATTTTGTTGTTCTACTTTGTTCATATTAATAAAATTGAAATATAAGACTTCTTGAACATGTAGGGTTGTTCTTGAATCGGGTGAAAGAGCCGTTTAGTATTGACCATAATTAATCATTTTTGTTAAATGTTTAAATTAGAGGAATAATCTGAAATAATATGCATGACATATAGTCTGTAATAATCTTTACTGGAAGTCCAGTCATGCAAATTTTTACACTCTTTAGCGTATGTTCTTTATACTGAATTTGTAGGTGCTACAGTGCTAGTGTTATAAAGGATAAATATTTAGTAGTAACTAACAATTCAAAAACGGAACTTTAACTTTAGGAGGTTGTTACTTTATACTATGTTTGGTATGGTTATGAATTGCAAAGTCATGTTCTGTGGCATTCCTTGCTACCTTGATGTTTGACTAACTTAGATGTAGCTGTTTGTACTTTCATTTTACGAAGGTAGTTTTTAGTATTTGAAATTCTTTCATGATTATATAGTATCGTTTTCTTTTACCTTGTTTTATTTCAGTAGGACAGATGAAACAGCTGATATTTCTTTAATGCAGTAAATCAGACTTGAATGAGGCTGACTTTTCCAAATTCCATTCTAATGTGAAGCGTGGTGACATAGTCGGTATCACTGGATTTCCCGGTTCGTGATGCCAAACTTTTAAATAAATATATATATATAAATAGATAGATGATTCATATGCATAAGGTCTGTCTCGATTTCTATGACCTTAACAATAAATACATATAAATGAAATTATGATTCTAAGAATTTCATTAAATGAATTAAGTCGAGGTAAATAAGAATAAGCAAAGATATAATTCCTGTTTCGATTATTTGCATTTTATTAGATTATTTCTGTCTCGAGACTAGGAAAGTGGTGTCTCATTTTGAGCAATTGGGAACCATTTTAAGCCCAAGAGTCAGTCTGTAAATATTTGCTAATTGGAAAAATTTAGAATGTTGTACACTTTCACTTTTTATTCATTATAAAGGGCTAATTCTTGCTAATCGAGCATACATTTTTCTATTCTGATTCCCCATAGTTATGATGCATTCTACACTATTATTATATTGTGATGTAAGTTCTTTAACTCTATAATCTACAACTTTCTCAGTTTTCCATTTTGTAACTATCCAGGAAAAAGTAAGAAGGGTGAACTTAGTATTTTTCCGAAGACTTTTGTGGTGCTGTCTCATTGTTTGCATATGATGCCAAGGCAAAAGTCTGCTGCTGCTGCTGATAATGCGAATTTGAAGGTCAGGAACTTTTATTTTATTTTATTTTTAATGTTGTTTGATGACCATATGCAATGACATTGTTACATCTTTAATGATCTACAGAGAAATCCATGGGTACCAGGAAGTACCAGGAATCCTGAAATATATGTTTTGAAGGATCAGGTATCATTGGCGTGAAATGTTTACTTTTATAGATACTTTCAATGTTTTTAATCTTTTAAAACATTTGTACCGTATACTCTCCTGTTGGAACCACTTTGGGACAACAGTAATAGGCTGGATGCACCTGTTTAAGTGAAAAAAATATTCACGATTTACCTTACCCTTGGGGGGTTAAGGTTAAGGTTAGGAATATAAATGAGTTAGAGGCTTGTGATTATTATTCATGTGTTTTTGTCTTTTCATCTTGCAACGTTTAGTTGTTGTTAAGTACGTCTGTATGTCTATCTATTTATTTATTCCATTTTTGTCATTTTTATTATCCTCCTTATGTACTAACTTAATTGCAGCTTAAAGGCCCTTGGTCACGAATGGATTGATTATCTTGATTTCTGTGGGAATATTGATTTTCAGGAAGTTCTCTAATTATCTTGCAAAAATGAAAATATTTTTTACCTAAGAGGGTCTTTGTCTATGATGAGGTTCCTTTTACATACTTGAGGGAGAATAATTGTTTCTCCTTTCACTTTTTGAATTTTTAATAAAAAATAACAATAATGTGTAATAGTCTGAACCATTAGTGTTTCAATAATTAAAATTGTTTCTCAGGTTAGAAGAGCCTGGTCCATGATTGTACAATTAAGCAGTAAATTGCAATTTTGATGCATATTTTTTTTAGTATCCTATCAGCTGTGTTTTTTTCTTTGTATCATAGACATGTTTTGATGACTTATATCTATATCTGTAGAGAAAATTTCTTTTGTATCTTCTTTTTGTTTCATTCTGTCAATATTTATGTACCGACTCTATGTTTTACCCAATTAATGGTTGATTTCGTAGGAGACTAGATATCGCTTACGCCATTTGGATTTGATGCTTAATCCAGAGGTTCGAGAAATATTTAAGACCAGATCTAAAATCATTTCTTACATTAGGAGCTTCCTTGATGACCTTGATTTCTTGGAGGTTTGTTCTGTGTCTCCGTATTTTGATATTGGATCCTGTGGTTTCTTTTCTTCCATTCACCTACTTATTGCATCACTTTCAGGTTGAAACACCTATGATGAACATGGTTGCTGGTGGAGCTGCAGCACGCCCATTTGTAACCCATCACAATGACCTTAACATGAGGCTATTCATGAGGATTGCTCCAGAACTGTATCTCAAGGAGTTGGTTGTTGGTGGGCTGGACCGTGTTTATGAAATTGGCAAACAATTTAGGAACGAGGGTATAGATTTGACTCATAATCCAGAGTTTACTACTTGTGAGTTCTATATGGCTTATAAGGACTACAATGACTTAATGGATATAACAGAGCAAATGTTGAGTGGTAAGAATATAATATATGTTTTTTAACTGTCATATTGATATTGCTTTTCTTTCATGTATCTTATCATCGAATTAGCTACTTAATCTCATGTGAAAAGCATTAAACAGGTATGGTTAAGGAACTTACAAAGGGAAGCTATAAAATCAAGTATCATGCTGATGGGATTGACAAGGAACCTATTGAAATTGATTTTACTCCACCTTTCAGGTGCATGGTGTACATTATCTGGTCATTGATAACCATCATAGTTATATTCTACTTTTGGATGATAGGTTTGGTTTTTAATTGTTACAGAAGGATTGACATGATTGAAGAGTTAGAGAAGATGGCAGGCCTCAGTATTCCCAAAGACCTGTTGAGTGAGGAAGCTAATCAATATTTGAAGGACGCATGCTTGAAGTATGAGATCAAATGTCCACCTCCTGAGACAACTGCACGTTTGTTGGATAAAGTAATCTCTTTTTTCTCCCTCCCCTTTCTTTATTATTATCTACTTTGCTTTTAAAGTATTCTTTTATTTAAAAGATGATGCTTCCGAGTCATAATGGATCAAATTTTAAAGGGACCCGTTTGCCTGTTATATTGTGTCATACTTATTGTGTTGTTGAATGTCTGATTTAAAACCATGACAAGAGTTCGTATGTTGGATACAAAATATAAAAGCACAAGTTTTCTGTGCTATGATCGGGAACATGAAATATTTATGAAGGTAGGATGGGGGATATAGAACTATAGTCTGTATAAACTTTCTAGTCTTTCTCAAGTAACAACTTGCCATTTTAGTAATATAACTGCAATTTTCAGTAAAAAAGCAACTATGGACATTGTAGTCTGCAGGCAGTCAATAATCATAATAGTATTCCTTTAACAACGGATAGTCATTCTAGTAACATAACTATCCAATATTTCTATATTGTAAATTGTAAAATTAATTTCTACAATAATGTAGGTGCAGGTTTTGTGAGGCTCGTTACAATTATTGTCAACAGCTATTTTTTCTCATTTTATATTTTACTTCTACTCACTCTTTTTTTAGTTTTAAATATGTTCAATTGTAATTAATGCATTTTGTTCATGAGTCTTTATTCCTTATTTTGGGCCTCTTATGAGGTGTCTGCAGGAAATATAATTATATTTTTTTCAAATTGCAGCTTGTGGGTCACTTTTTGGAAGAATCGTGTGTAAATCCTACATTCATCATAAACCATCCTGAGATAATGAGTCCTTTAGCAAAATGGCACAGATCAAGGCCAGGCCTGACCGAACGTTTTGAATTATTTATTAATAAACATGAGGTAAGATCATGACATTTAGGTGATTATTATTTTAAAAAATATGCAATCATGCTTCTTCTGACTACTGTTTCTTACTTTTCAGCTTTGCGATGCGTATACTGAACTGAATGACCCTGCAGTACAACGACAGAGATTTGCCGAACAACTCAAGGTAAGAAAATTCAATACAAATGTAAACACTGCTCTAATTGATGGTTTTTTTTTTTCTCTAGAAAATAATAGTAGCAACTGTTATTTGTTGTGTTAGGATCGGCAATCAGGTGATGATGAAGCAATGACCTTAGATGAAACATTTTGCATGGCTCTGGAGTATGGCTTGCCACCTACTGGTGGTTGGGGTTTGGGTATTGATCGGTTGACCATGTTATTGACAGATTCACAGAATATCAAGGTTCTGGATCTTGCTCTTGCTCTTCCTCCATGCTTGCTTTAGTTTCACAAGTTCTTACTATCTGTTCTTTTGGTGTCAGGAGGTTCTTCTCTTCCCTGCCATGAAACCTCAAGATTGATCCTTCTACCAAAGCTGTGTTTGAATCGTCATACACAGGTTTGTTCTTACTCAAGCCTATGATATGTAGTGCTCATTAAGTCATAGCTTACTAGTATGTCTGAGGAAAGTGAGCAAGGTACTGCATAGTTTGTAGCCAGTACTTAAATAGTTAACCTTGTGTGTAGTGGTGAGTGGCAAACCCCAATAATGCTAGCATAGCAGTTTAGAGGATCGTGGAGCAACTGCTACATAATGATACTAGATAGATAGGAATCATATAATTCCTGACACATTGATGATATATTTTCAAACCACAACAAATACTAAAAAGCTTCAGATATTCATCATTACTACTCAAATTCGTGTAGATGCACTCATCATTAATACAATGTATGACTATAAACATGAGTCAAATAAATAACAGAGGCAGGGAGGGGACGACCTACAACTCAGGTGTCAACAGAAGCTCCAAAAAGAGGTTTCCTTGGTTGGAAAATAGATGAGCAACAGAATAGACGCAAGAGAGCAGCTGTTCTTTGTCTAATTTTGCTACAAAAGAATTAAAAATAAAAATGCTTGTGATGGTATGCACTGGTTAGGGAACAAGGATTGACTAGTTTGAAATCCCCGAAAAATGTGCATTCTGATGAAAAATGTTTAGTCAAAAAATGGTTTCTATGTGGCATGTGCATCAGGTCATGAAACCAAAAACTCAATGGAACCAGATGAATTTATGTGTTGTCAAAATTGAGATCTTTTTAGTTTAAGTGAGTAATTAAACCAGACTTCAATAAGAAACGAATGTCGAAACAACAGATATTTCAATTTCGACAGAAGCATTGCGGCCCTTGTTCAGGGTTTGATGCCACACTATATTGGCCATTGTGGCTGTAACACTACAAACAGTCTGCAACTGGGTTTTGGTATTCATGGTTCTCCTTAGTGCTGCTCAATGACAATAGAACTGCTGTTTTCCGCGAATGACAGTTAGAAAATTTATCTTATTATTTAATACAAATATCGAGGAAGAGTTTTCTTGAGTTAATTCATATCTACTACTAGTATAAATGGCAAGCTTCTTGTTGGTATGGATCCGTGTTTGATTTATGCTTTTTTAAGTTTTTTTTTTCCTTTATTGATTTCAGGAGCATGAGAAATGCAAAGATGGGATCTCAGTTTTGAACTCATTGATCTACCCTTAAAGGGCTGTTCGAAGAATTATTCTGATTTACATCTTTTGGTGATTGGATTGACGATTATGTCATTACCAGCTATTTTAGTTCTCTGTTTCTAATCTTCAGTTGTTTTAGTATTTCATATTTAGTAATGTTTAAGTTATTGAATTGGCTAGTAATGTTGTTTAAATTATAAAAGTAAGAACAAATTATATATACCAGTGAGATTTATTTAAGATGTGTAAAACCTTAAGAAGGTTTAAAAACAACAAAAAAGAAAGAGTTGTTAGGTATTTGTATTGAAAACCCATATTATTCTATCAAAGGACAACTTAAAAGTTGGTAATTTCTTCCTCCAACTCTTTATTTTCTTCTCTCATCTTATGGAGAAAGGGAAATGATTAACATGTTCTTATCATTACATATTTTGAAACCAGATTACATAATATAGAATATGATTTATGAATAAATATTGCATAATTTATAATCTCAAACAGAATTACATTATTTTTAATTATATAATTTTAGATTATAGAATGAGTACGTAATTTATTTTCATACTATGGAAGTGGAAAAAGAAATTATAAGGGTGCAGGAAGAAAAACCCTAAGTTCTAAGTGAAGGTGGAATATGGGTTAGTCCCCTATAGGTTGCGCCCACATTTTTTATGGGCTTTTTTTAAAACTGTCATTGTTTCATAAATGAACAAAAAACCAAATTAAAATAAATTTCTTAATTTGTGCAGAGAATTTGACTATCCAGTAAATTACTTTTTTTCAATTTAGATAAGTTATGTAGTTTAGCTTGTGAAGCTCTGAATTAAATGTCACTTAATTTAAGGTTTTAACAAATCCAATGGAGTGAACGTTGACTTTAATTAACAAGACATTGACCAAGTGTTGGACGAATATGGTGTTTTTAATGTATTTTTCTCAGAGATGTAATGTTTTCATTAATGGAGGAGGAATTGAGAATTTTCTTCATCCATTACTTACAATCATATTTAGTTCTTATATTAATAAAAATTGAAATATAAGTTCATTCAAATATCAATAAAAAGAATTCCTAAATCAATAACATATTATTAGTTACCGTCCGTACGAGTGACTCGAAGCCTAAAATTCGGTCAAAGCTGACTGAGACCTTCACACTCAAGCAGAAGATTAACGAGACTAATCAAATATCAACATTAAATAATGTATTCTTAATTACATATTAAACCCTTAATTTGGTCCAATAACAAATGACCCACAATAATTATATAAATAAGCATAAATTCCAAAAATTAGGTATGTCAGTCATCATCTAGCACTAAATATACTAAGTGTTGAGTGTCGAAGTCTGACTTGAACGTCGGAGTGCCTTTTATAGGTACCATCCGAGTCTGAAATTCACAGAGACGAGGAGTGAGAGGTGCAGAAGGAATTCATTCGAGTGAAAAAGAGAAAAAGTTGACCGACCGACAAAAAAGAGTTCAATAGTTCTTTTCGTTCCAACCTCATTTAATAACAAATGATATAAAATGAAGTTGAGGAATGTGTATCTAAATGCATGACATGAGGGTGAAAGACAAAAGGGTAAAAGCTGAAGTTCCTTTAACATTCCCCAAAAATTTGAATCCTTATTTGGTGCAAAGTATCCGACAAGAGATAAAAATATGTCTGGTAGTTTGAATAATAGGAGAACAGCAATGAAGTTGAACAGCTTTCCTGCACAGTACTATACTATTTCCATATATGGATCCAACCCCAGATGTTGTAATGTTCCAAAATAAAAAGAAGAATGAAAGAAGAGAAGAGGGAGACAGAGATTAGTGGGTACAGACAATCTCTAAAATTTGCTATTTGAAGTGCTTTGCTTTTTAGAGCCAATAATTTTAGACAGCTTTCATTTTGATGCCATTCTCATTGGTTCATTGGATGATAGTTAGTGTTATTATATATGCTAACTTTGCAATGCCAGAGAGGCACAGACATCCTATCCACTCCAAGAACTACTTCACTTATCATTCAATACATTTTTTTGTTACAAATTCTAAAACTAATAATCATATATATATAAATCAATTATAATCATAATTTATTTTTATTTAGATAAAATTATTGAAGAAGATTTTAAGATAATTAATTTCATTTCAATGCTAAATAATCACTTTTTTACATAAAACTAGTTTAAAAGGAAAAAAAACTATTAAAACAACCATAAATTATAATTTTTGAGAAAGGTAAAATATTTTTTTTTCAAAAGATATGTTTTTGTTAAACTTCCTTTGATATCTCAAACAAAAAATTGACAAAAAAAAATCTTAAAGAAATCAATTGAAATTGATTAGTCTTAAAACTTTGATTATACATTAGCCTTAAAATAATAATTGAAGCGTGAGTTTAATTTTGAAATTGTACAAGTTCCCGAATTGATGATAAAACTGAAGAAAAATATTAATGTTAGGCATTATTTGCTTCCATTGATAACTTTCAAGTTTGGTTGGGCAAATGAGTTAATAATCTTTTTGGTTATAGTGATTTCAGAGTAAGGAAGAGTAAGCAAGTGGTATGGTTCTATTGTTTATGAAAATTAGCGGTGATGGAAAGTAGAATTAATGTTATTTTACGATCATATCCTCATTGTCACTTCTTAAGTTTTTGTAGTTCAAGAAGAACAATTTTATCGTAGAAAAGTAAGATTATAATCGATTTTATATTCAGTGTAAACACAACGAAAATGATTTTACATTCTTTATTTTTTTAGTAGAATCAATTATCTTTCATATTATTTTTATTGGAGAATCGAGTTTATGACCACAAAATTATATTTTGTTTGAAACATAATCGATTTTGTACTTTTCAATTCACTTCCCATTTTTCATTGGTGTAGTTTCTATTTCTATTCAGACTAAATATATTTATAAATATGTTTATATGATTATTTTTTGAAATAAATTAACTTCTTTATATTATTAAATATTATTATATATAAACTATTTTTATTACTATTATCCTTATTAATATAATTATATATATATATACAATATAAAAGAAAAACTAATATATTAAATATTACATAAATTTATAACAAAAATATTTAATTATACTATTAATAATAACATATAATTATAAATATTGAATTTATATGAAATACTTATCATTTAAAAAAAATATCATAATTCATTATTCAAATATTTTTTTAGTAACAAGGGTAAATTTGTAAATTTACATTTTACACCTTTAAATTAACTTTTAAATTCCTACAAAACCATCACATCACATCACTCACAAATTTCAATAAATCATCCTCACAAATCTACTATAATATCCTTCAATCCAAAGAACCTGACATTCTCACAAATCCATTCTCTCAAATTTCCACAAATCTTCTCCTCAATCTGTTGAAATAGTATAACTAAGGTAAATTCGAAATCCCATCACGATTTTGTCTTTAAAAGACATATTGAAAAATTAAGAAAGAAAAATGCATTTAAATTATCATTAACATCGACTTTTAAATATTTGGGCCTAAGAAAATAACTTTATATTACCTTACTAACATATAAAACTTTATTATCCTCTTCCTTTATTCATAATGTTATAACTACCCTAACATATATATTTAAGGTTAAAGTTTGAGAAAATGGTTTTAATTATGAGAATAGAAGAATTTGTTCCGACAAAGGTAGCAGAAAATGAAGCATACACATGGTGCTTGGTAGAAAGTTGAGTGAAGCAAAAAACTTAAAAGAGTGAAAACGTATAGTACAAGTAACCCTAGAATAGCATTTGCGTATTGTTCTCAACAACAAGGGTTACATACCCTTTCATGTTCCCACAGGATAACATAATTCTGCCCTAATTCCCCAAGTTGACTTTTTTTTTTCTTTATATAAATCATTTTGAGATTGTGTGTGCCATGGGAAAGGGATGAAACAAAGTGTGCCACTTTCCATGAATAATTTTACACCATTTTATTCTTTTTAGTTTATTTGGAGCAAGTAAATAGTGCCCTTTTGGGCATCTCAAAAGGAAAACAAAAACTCTTCAATCTATTTCCAATACCTTTTTCTTCATTTATGTGTCTCTTTCTTCAAAGTCTTTGAGTGTATTTTTCAACCTTTGTCTATTTATGTGTGTTTAGAAAGCCCTTTCAATCTTTTAAATTGATTCAATTTTAGGTATATAGCAATAAATATGTTATTAATAAAAAAATTAAGATTTAGGTATAGCAATAAATATATAATTAATAAATAGTACATACCTAACCTAGATTAAGTGTCTAGTTATCCTAGCATGTAATTATTAATATTTAATATCTTATATTAAAATTATTACATTTAAGCTATCCATATCTTGAGATTTCATATTGGATATTACAAAAATGTATAGTTGAATATTTAAAAATTTATTAAGTGAGTTTTTACACATGTAGAATCTTTCACTATAACTTAGTCTTTGTAACTGTTATTTCTCATAGCGTATACTTAATTTGACTTTTAGACATATAACACATTCTTATGACTTGTTGTTTATCCGTACAAATACATTTTTAATTTAGAAATGATTTTAAAATATAAATTGAATATTATAACCTTTTTGCTTAATTATTTTAGTGATATAAATTGTAAGTTTTTTACTATTTTTTTTTTTGTCTTTTTATGTATTGTTGTGGCTATTAGAAAAATAAAGCATGAAAGGAGTTGAATGAACTGAACTCAAACTGAATTATTATTACTAATATTTTGGTCGATTGAAAAGTACTGTTTTAATTGTTATTTAATCAACTTGGTGTGTACCTTTCTTCTATCTCAAAACTAGGGCAAATAAACAAAGAAACCTTTGGATTTGTCAGGAGCAATGGCTTCATTTGTTTAAAAAGTTTTATCTCCGGTGAAGTTTTGTTTGTTCTTTTGTTTGGTTAATGTTGGTGTTTTGTGTTTGTTTTGTTCAATTTTCAGTTGTCTGGTTTTCAATGATGATATTCTGAAACAAAGAAAGATTCCTAACTTTGGAATAATTTAAACACTAATTATTATGAGTGAAACAACCACATCTCACTAAGGGCTCTCAAACAATCAAAGATTTGATTATGGAATCAATGAAAGTCATGGCTCGTGATTTCAACTTGTCTTTTGCCAATTAGAGTTCTTATTAATTGTATCATAAAGAAAAGTTTTTATTAATCGTCAATTTTTTTTATCAACAATAAATAAATAAAATAAAATAAAATATTTTAGGGTCTTCTTATTACGAAGCGAGAGTGACAGGTTTGAACTTGCTCTGATACCATGTTACGAAAGTGGACTTTAAGTCTAACTCAACCCCATAAAACCGGCTCATACGGTTGAGGTTTACACCCACTTATATACAATGAAAGACTCTAATTTCTAGTCGATGTGGGATCTCCAACACACCCCTCACGCCGAGAGTGACAGTAGCTCGTGCGTGGGATAACATATTATGGATGGTGGCTTGATAAACCCAACAAATACTCGCTAGGATAGACTCGAAATGACTCTGATACCATATTAAGAAGTGGACTTTAAGCTTAACGCAACCCCATAAAACCGACTAAATGAGGTGAAGTTTGCACTCACCTATACAGACACTTCAGAATTATCCTAACCTTTAAATAGAAAATGATCAATGTCAACTTGTTTAACACCTGACCTATTCACCGACTTTACTGACCACCAATTATAAATTATACTTAATGCATTTTTAATTTCTCTTAAATATGTATTATTTTTAAAATTACAAGATTGTGGAATCGTAATTATTTCTTAGTATTTCAGAAGGACATTTAAAAAGTATATTGCTAATCAATAGCACAGGGACACTTGCCAAGGAATGAAAAATAAAAATAATTTTACTAATCATGATTTATTGTTTTAGAGCAACTAGGATGAATTGAAAGTTATGATAAAAGTTATCTAAAACAAGAATCTTTTAACGTTTTATACCACCCAAAAATTTAAAAATATTATTCAATCAAAATAATAGTTCAAATTTCAAAAATATCTTTACCTTTTTTATTACTTTAAGTTTGTTTCTAATGTAAGCAACTCTGTATTAATTTCTCTTAATCACGTGTTGGAGTAATATTGAAAGAGAAAAATCCAGCTTTAAAAACCCTAAAAGAGCACCTATTATTTGGAACAAAATAAACTATTATTTTGAAACCTTAAAATTTAAAGTAATTGATAGTTAAAACCTTGATAGCTAGTAATATATCAATTTAAAATTTAGTTTATAAATTTTATTAATAATAGAAACTATTTTAAATATTAATAATTTTTTAGTCTCTCAAGTAGTATATATTAGTTAATATAATGATTAATTATTTTTTCTTTTTAAAATTGGTTTTTATTTTCATAAGACACATGCATTGCATTTGACTTTGATATCAACACTTGTCATACTACATCTATTGTGCTCTCTCCACACAATTACTTGAATGTAGGAACTAAGTCCATTCATATGACAAGATAAATGCATATGACCTTCTAGACCAATTATTTTTTAAATCGCAAACCCAATCATATGAACCTCTTTCGACTCTCACCATCTAATAATTTTTATTTACGATTCTAAGTAGATTTAGGATATCTCCTTCTAGAAAAATCTCTAATTCAATGCATATCCTAAACAATCTTAACACGATATATTCTTTAGTGAAAATATTATGTATCAATCACACTTCAACATGATTCATATTTCATACAACATATCAATATACCATACATTCACATAGGATTTAGCTTTTAACATATTAGAAAAAATCTATAAAAAAAAACACAATTTACATATGCAAGACACAAAATTTCCGATAGCGACCAAACCACTAGACATGCCTAGGGAGTATGGCTCACTCAACAGCTAATGCTCTTAGGTTTTTTGTTTTTGAATTTCACCCAGCGAGAACATTGATTGCTCAATGACCAAATCACTGAGACTAAATTCACCTAACAATTATGACTAGTCTAACGACCAATGCTCTCGAATTTTCTAATTTCTAAATTTCGCCCAACGAGTACACATAATTCTTCAAAATTCTAAAATTGGTATAAGTGACTCAAATTGGATTTTTCAAATCCTTTCTTACTAGTTTAGATGATTATAATCCCAACTTGAGTCTTTTGATCCTATTTAGAGTTCTACAATTACTCAAGTAAATTCACACTCAGTTCAACTAGTTCAAAGTAAAGGATATTCAATCATTTAACTAGAGATAAGAACAAACAATATGTTAATAAAAAAAATAATTTTCTAGATTATTTTCCATTCAACACAACCATTCACAATAAATAAACCAAATCATACTCCAAACATTAGCTTTTTTTATCAACAATAAAAAATAAATAAATAGGAACCATTTCACGGGTGATTCAACCCTTATACTCCAAACATTAGCTTAATTCAACATATATGTACAAGTAAAACACTATATCACACATCATCAATCCCGGTAAGAGAATTTAGAACTCTTTTTTTTTCGACAATGAATTAATAAAATAAAATAAAATGAGACACTTTAGGGGTGTCTCAACCCTTATACATAAGTCATACCTGGTTAAAACTTTCAACACACCAAGGCAAAAAATAGACGCTCCACTTACACAAAGAGCATAAGCTTTGAAGCCGCCCCTACCCATAATAACACTCTTACACAAAGAACCTTGTCTTTCAGAAAAGGTCCCCTGCCCATAACAGACTTGGTTCTACAAAAAACCAGTTGAACACAAAACTTAAAAGTTACAAGCATAATGACTAAGTGAGACTCTATCCCTGCTGCCCTTTTACAACCTTGGTCTCTTAACACTTTGGTCTGCTTCCCAAATAACCTGCAGCATTTAAAGCTTACAAAAAATTGCCTAGCATATGATGTAAGGTTAGCTGTTAGAAATTTAGCAAGCTAACAACAGAGTGTTTAAATGCTTCCTCCCTTCTTTCAACTATGAGTGATGCTTGCTTCCAATAACTCCATTCCACTCCCTCGTAAAACTGTGTTGGCGAGCAAGCTACAATAAAGCATAGTCCTTCCATTCTGATTTTAGTCTTGATTACCTGCACCAAAAGACCATACCTTTCACGTCTCACAGCCATCACAAGTACTAAAATATGCCATCATAAGTACTAAAATATGACTGTACCACTAAGTGACCAAAGCATAAGAGGAAAAAAAATAAGGCAAACAAGATCGTGCAAGGTAAATCATGCTTTCAGACCGAAAAAGTTACCTAGTTGTCATATTAATGTAAGTTTGTGGGGATAAAATCCAATTAGAAAAAGAGAAGTTTACTTTCCTTATTTTATGTTTCATCCATGCCCAGGATTGTACCTGTGCCAGGGTGAAGATTTCATCTGCATCATTCTTTGCTTGATTAAAAATAACTCTATTCCTATGCTTCCAAATGCACCATATCACGGAAATCCACAGACTTCTCCACAACTTATTACCCTCTTTGTTAAAGCACGAACAAAAGAATTGGTCAAAGTGGTTTTCCAAGACATTGTGGTTCACCGTACTAATCCCAAGCCAATTACTGCACATGTTCCATACTGAATTTGATACCTTACACGTAATGAGGATGTGTGAGGTTGACTCTTCCTCCCTCCCGCATAAAGGACAATATGTATCACTCATTATTATCCCTTTTTTGTGAAGATTCTGCTTCGTAGCTATCCTATCCAACATGACCCTCCACACATAGAACTGAGATGAGGGCATTACTTTTAGATTCTAGAGATCAACAAAATGACCATTTGTACTCTCATTCCCATTATATGCTAACTTTGAGTATGCTTATTTTACCGAGAAGTTGTTAGAGGATAAATCATTCCATAGCCATGAGTCCTCCTTGTCTGAATGAAGGAATACTTGTGCTATACTTGTCATGAAATCTTATACCATAGGTTTTTCCCACTCAAACCACGCTTTTCTCCAGCTAAAATCCCACTCCCAAACCTCTGAAGACCATTTTCCGAAACTGACAATTGGTTTATCATTTAACATGGAGTTTTTGTAGATTCTAGGATATCTCTCTTTGAGTTGAGTATTGTCTAACCACTTATCTTCCCAGAATTTAAACTTTGATCCATCTCCCACCTGCCAAACCATATTTGATTCGAACCAATTATTGTCTTGATCGAAGAGGCTTACTTTGGATAAATTCGTCCACCATCTAGATCTGTGCTTATTTTGAACCGGTATATTTAAGTTTAACGTCCTCCAAGATCCATACTTTGATTCTAAAACATCCTTCCACAAACCAGCCTCTGGGGACCTCAGTTTCCATAGCCATTTTGCCAAGAGGGCCTTGTTAAAAAGGACAATGTGTTTAATACCAAGGCCACCTTCCTCTTTGGGTTTACATATGCTCTCCCAACTACACCAAGCAATTTTCCTCCCTTCTGCTCCCCGACCCCATCAAGAGAATTTAGAACTTGTGACCACATTACCTTCACATCTATATCATTTACCTTATAGTATCATTGAAAGGTAAAACTAAGTTCTCTTACGTGATTAGATGACTTAGTACGAACGTGCACCACAAAGTCATTATCAATGATTATGCTACATCACTCAAACTTTAAACTAACATAAATTGATTATAAACTAAAAAAAAGCTCACATTCAAGACTTTGTGATATAGTGTTTTAATCAAATGAAAAAGAATCATAATTGAACTTGCTCTAAAAAAAATCTAATAAGTTAAATTTACTTTATTTATTATCACGAATCCAAAAATGATATCTGGTTGTTAATCTAATAAAGAAGGAAGAATGAAGTTAGATTTTTAGAAAGAAGACAGAGAAAATTTATAGAAAAATATTAATTATTTTAAAATAAAAATTGAATAACTGATTTTTCTATATAAAAAAACTTTTCACTTTAATAATAAAATATCTATATATCAATTTAATTATATCACTTCTATTATAGTTTAAAAGTATTTTCTTCTTCCTTACCCTAATTATTATAGCATATTGGTTAAATTTATAAAAATTGTACTATAATGTATACGAACAATATTTTGATATGTTAGACGATATAAAAAATTTACAATACATTTTTTTCCTTCTCTACTATCTTTGAACACTCTTTAGTATTTACAATATTAAAAAAATTCACAAAATATGTTATAATATTTTAATAAGAAATATTCTCAATAATAAAATTAATTTTCAAAATCATTTCTGCAATTAATTAATTTCTCACATTACTTTAAAAACAACTATAATGTGAAACAGATGGAGTATATCTTATTGTGAAAACTGACTCTTAATATATAACTTCTTCATTTTTTATATTATTATTTTGAATGGCTAAAATCTCAAGTGCATAACAACAATTTTTAAGAATCTTTTGAGTATGAATATACTTGCCTTCGTTGCTTCATTACTTTCCCAATAAATTAAACAAAACAAATTGTTCCGTACATCTATTATAATTCCATATCCTATGGAGATCAAATATAATTTATATATTTTATCTTTTTTAATCTATTAAAACGTCTTTTAAAGATAAAATCATAACGACACTAAAAAAAATCATAACGAACACTAAAAAATAATTAGTTGTTATAATGACTAAATTAGAGAGCGTTTTAGAAACTAAAAAAAATTAGTTTCTAAATTAGTTTATATTATTGTTAAATAGTTTCTAAATTGGTATCTAATTAGCTACTAATGTTTTAACTACCAATTATTTAGATTCTAAATTTGGTAGTAAAAATCTTGGTTGCTAATTAGATACCAATTTAGAAGTCATCTAACAATAATATAAACTAATTTTAAAACTAAAATTTTTTTTAGTCTCTAAAATAATATCTAATTTAGTCCCTATAATAACTAATTATTTTTTCCCCTACACCAAACTCCAAAAGAAATAATATTTTGAATGCACAAATACACCTAAATCACACACCCACATGTATAAATAAACTTTATATATATATATATATATATATAATTATAATGTAAGATATTGTATGGATCTTGGCACTAAATTGTACTTTGGAATAAAATAAGGAGTTTTAAGTAAGGGCATTTTTTGTTAGAAAATGCATATTCAGAACTACAATGAATTTTGAGGAAGCGATTCACATTATGGGATTAGATTTTTTTAACACAAAATAATTATCTTTGTATAAGTGACATAATTATAAAAAAAATAAGGATATAAATGAATGACATTATTTTAATGAAAATAATAAGTTGTGCGACATTGATTAATAGAGCATGACACCAAAGTTTACCTGTGAACAAATAATGAAACTCTACAATTTGTCAATCATTGAATGTCCAATATATATGACTTCACATGCTTGCATGTTAGCTCTTAAGATTATATAATATCAAAATTAATATAATTTAACTATTTCTTATGCTATCACCGTATCGACTTTCGTGATACTCTAAGAGCTACCAATACCTTTTTCATCCCACTAATTTATCTCCAAATATGTATAAATATACTCTTATTTTATAGCAGTAATTAATTAAGGCATTATAATTAAATTTTATAAAATTGAGCTTAATAATTTAATAAAATAACTCAACTTTAAACATATATTAACCTTATGTCTTGACAAAGAATTTCACAATGTGTAAGACATTCAAATAGAATTTCAATTGATCTTATTTTAAATGTTTTATCTAGATAAGACAATTCAAATTCAGTACCCTTTACTTTTCTCATATCAAGTATTTTGATACCACCAAAAGCAAATAGTTATTTAAATATTAAAAATTATTAATAATTTAAAAATATTAATATTGATAATATTTTGTTGTCAACCTTAATTGATGTTATATTTTTATCAATGTTCATTGATATTTTTTAAATCAACACTGATTAAGATTTTTCTCAATTAATGTTGGTCAAAATTGTTTTCAAATAATGTCAATTACAATTATTTAGGTTGATATTTATTGTGATTATTTTTACGACATTGTTTGAATATTTTTGCCAACTTTTATATCAACGTTGGTTGAATATTTTTTCAGTTAACATTAGCAACAAAAAAAACCATAGTTAATGTTTGCTGAAAATTGTCCTTTAACATTAGAGAAAAATCCTAAATGAAATATTGAAAAATTGGTGTCATTAATACAAAAACAATTATTTTAAATTGACGAAAAAAAAACCATGAATAACGTAAAGAAATATCTAGTTCACTTCCACACAAAAAAAAAATAGTACTTTCAACATTGGTCGTTAAAATCTTGACTAATATGGAATGAGAAATAACAATGGTCTAAAATAGCATTAAAATAATCTAACAATGTAAATACCAATAAATGAATATTACTAACATCAATAAAAAAAAAATCCTAGTTGACATAATTATCCTAACACTAGTTGAAATTTTTTAATTAAAGTTGATTCAAGAAATAACTTTGACCTATGTTGTCAAAAAAATAATTCTAATTGATATTAGTTGAGAAAAACTCACACATCAACTAAAAATACACTAGTTGATATCAGATGAAAAAAACTGTATTTCTCATCAATCAAAAAACAAGTTAATGTTATCAAGAAAACCTCAAATAGTGTTGACTTAGAAATAATTATGACCTAAGATTACCAATAAAATATGTCGACCAAAAAATAAAAATGATTAACTTTAATTTTAAAGGAAATTACTTTTTTATCAACAAATAATAAATAAATTAATTGAAGTATTTTGAGGAACACTACAAGAAAATCATGAAATAGAAATATTTTTTAGATACCAAAATAATTAGTTGCAATAGTAACTAAATTATAAACTATTTTAGAAACTAAAAAAAAAATTGGTTTCTAAATTAGTTTATATTATTGTTAAGTAGTTTCTAAATTGATATCTAATTAGTAACCAAGGTTTTAGAAACCAAATTTAGAAACTAAATTATTGGTAGTTTAATATTCCTATTTTCACAAAATTTGGATTCATTGTATAACAACTTGATTATGCTATGCTTATGATCCTACTAATTGGCTCAAAGAGATGGTTACACACAAAGACTAAATGAACAATGTTTTAGTCTTTGTTAAGTTAAGATGACGATAACTCGAAATCGAGTTAAGTAAAAAAAATATTAAATATATATATATATATATATTAATTTGGTAATATAAAAAAATAAAATTATTTTTTTAAATAAAATTTAAATTTTCTTAATTTGAAGTTATTCAAAAAAATTTAAAATTTTAGAACTTTAATTTTTTTTAAAGTTTCTTACTCAAACAATGTATTTCACTATAAAATATTTTAAATTTTTCATTAAAAAAATTATTTTCTTAAAACTTTCTATCGAAGCATATTATAAAGATATGTTTTAAAGAAATCCTAATATCTTAAAAATATTTATTATTGATTTTCAATTAAAGAATGCATATTGTAGACACTGAAAGATATATAACTTTTTGAAGCGACAATTAATTGGAAATTACTCCTAACTAGTACGTAGTGATTATAAAAGTAAACAAATGTAAAAATCCTTCATAATGTGTATATATTGTTTATTCCAATTTATATATGTATACACATATTTTGTATAATAAAATAAATAATCTGTACAATTTTCTAAGCTAATAAGATTTATTTAACTCTCTGCTTTCATCAGCCTTTTAACTAAACTGTTTGTTTTTGTTGCTATTCTACAACAGTAACGAACTATTAATTAAATATATTTTTTATTATACTTTTAACCTTTATTATAAGGTAAGAAGACAAAACAAAACTTATACATAAAAATTTAATTAATATTTTAAATACAAAATATACTAATTAAAATTACTTGAGAAATTTTACAAAAATCTAAAATATTCATTTACATTCGTAATTTTTATACTAAACCCTAAAAAAAGTGAGATGGAACAACTAGGGAGTAATAAAGAATAGTTGAAAATCAGCATTTGAGTTCAATACAAGGCATGATTGGCCACTGACTTCAGTGGCCATTCTCACACATATACATATACATAAACATATACATATTATATACATATTATATACATTATATATATATATATATATATATATATATATATATATTCCACTAATGAATAATTTGCAATGAGTTTGAGTTTGACTGAGAAGAAAGAGTATAATAGAATAGAAAGGTTATGATTTGGTTAATGTAAATGGTGCAGCCATGTTGGAACAAATAATTGACCTCTCAAACCTCATTTGGAGGTGGGAACCTTCTTGTTCATTCTTATCTCTTTTTTTTTTTTATTCTTTTATTCTCTTTTAACAAATACTTCTAATTTATATATTCTTAAAGTCTTTGAAACACTTTGTTTTAGATGGCAAGTATATAAAGATTGAGTTCTACTTGTTGACTTTTAAAATTTTCAAAGAAAAATAGCAAAGAAAAAGCTAAACCAATGGTGGGTTGGTGTAAAAGGTCCATGTCACCCTAATTGTGTTGAAATTTTGCAATACACAACAACAAATTAAGTAAATCTTTTCTTCATTAAACAACAAATAAAATTAAGTAAATATATATGAATTTTTTTTCATGGAAACAAGCATGCAAACCATAGTGAACAAAGATGCCTCATGTATTTAAGATTTATATATATATATATATATATATATATATATATTTAATTTGTGTTATCTAATAGGGTTGAGATATCTTAAAATACTTCATATTTTTTTATAAAAAAATAATTATAATTATTATATATAATTGCTTTTAGTTTTCATAAATTAGATTTTAAGTTTAGGGTATTTTGTAGTTTTTTTTTAAGTTTTGTTTTAAAATAAATTATTAAAACTGTAAAATTGGTCAATCAACGGATCAACATGTCAAACTATGTAACACGTGATTAGTAAAAAATGGAAAATTATAATATACAGCATAATTACATTTTTAAAAGTAATAAACAAACCATTTTTTCTTAGTTTTGAAAATAGCTACAAAAATATTTGTACGTGATTAAAAAAAATAGAATTCAGCTTTGTTTACAAATATTTTTGTTTTAAAAATTACATTTAATAATTGGAACTCATAACCAGCAACTTCAAATGGAAGCTAAACATAAAATGGTTTTTATGTATATTCAAAAGCATACTCACATGAGAGACTGTGAAGGAAAAAAATATTCAATTATTTTCCATAAAGCATGCTGGGTGATTCAAGTCATCATGTATATTTTTTTTTTGTTTATTTCATTGTTAAATAAACATACAAAATTCTAAATAGAAAAATGTGTGAAATATTTGTCTCTTTTGTTAGCAAAAGCATAAATATATATCAAAAGTTGACCATGAAGTGGATGTGAAATAAGACACAATAGTAGAAATTAAAATTCTTGCATCGTTTACAAGTATTGGTGGAAAAATATTGATGAAAAGAGCATAAGTGTTGGTATGAAAATGATTGATTGCAATTTAGTGCGTGAGATGTGACTTATTCAGTAGTTGACAATAAGAACAAAAATGAAGATTATTATTCAAGTACTTCACACAAATATGTAAAAAATAAATAAAAAATAATGCCAAAGAATGAAATCCTAACATGCGTAACTCTTGATGAAAGTAAATGTAAATTTTCTATCTATTATTATTAGTATATTAACTCTAGAATAGTGACATCTTTTAAATAATAAAATTGAATAATTAAGGGTATTATCATAGTTCTATAACTACGTCTCTGTGCATGCGTGGACAATTAATAATTCATTCATAATTTTAGCAGAATAATTAAACTATAATTGCGTGGAATAGTAACTGAGTTAATATTTATAGAAGAGTGTGAAGATATAGTATTTATATGAAATAATTCACCTTGGGTAGTTTTGTTCTTAAAGTAATTTAACTTTTCAATATACTAGTATGTGTCATTTTCATTTTTTTATTCTTTTAAAACAAATTATATATTTTAATATTTACATTTTTATTGTACTGAAAAAATAATTAAACGTTAATATAATATAACAAAACAAAAATTAGAGAGGACCACTAGGGACGGTCATGAAATTGTTACAAACATTGATAGTTGTTAAGTATCAAAATGAAATAATAATGTATTAATCTCAAACATATAAAAGTATTGTAAAAATAAAAGAATACCAAATAATGGTGTAGAGATTTTTCTAGAAAGAGAAAACATTGAAAAGATTCACCACATATGAGTTTTTCATATAAGATAATGTTATTTTTAACAAAAACTTTAAGAGAATTTTACAATCCAATCTCATTCACATCACAATCAACATAAATTCTAAAATTTTACAATTTAATCTCAATCAACATTCAAAATTTTCTCAAAAACAAAATATCCTGCAAATAATTTGAAAATTGGTGACCACGTCACCTCCGCATTTAGATCTTCTAACACTACAAAAATATCATTAAATAATTAGTTACTATATTAACTAAATTAGATACTATTTTAGAAACTACAAAAATATTGGTATCTAAAATAGTTTTGATTATTGATAAAAAATTATAAAGTAGGACTCTGAACTAACATAAACTAATCATAAAGCTCTAAACATCACACGTAAAGCTTATACCAAAGATAATCTAACAAGTTCAAAAATGGAGTAAAAATGAACTTACTCTGTTTAAAAGTTTGATAAGGTTTATTACCAAGAATCTAATGGTTGTTTGATCGACAATCTAATGATAGAGGGGTTCATAAAGTTAGAGAAAAGACAAAGAAAAGAATGAGAGTTTAAAGAGATACGGGTTCTTTTAAAATAAAATTTGAATAACTAATTCTTTCTATTTATATACTCTTTTTATTTTAATAATAAAATATTCAGGTGACTATCTAAAATATATCACGTATATTATTTTCTAAGTTAATAATCATTTCCAACATATAAAAATAAAAATGTTATATATAACATGAATAAAAAATTCTTCATTCCCATAAATTCTTACTAGTTTAAAAAGTTTTGTAAGTGTTTTTTTAAACTCAATTAAATACCCACAATAAAAAAAATACCTATATAATAAAAAAAATACCTACAATAAAATTACAGGAGTTAATTATTTTAAAAAATTTAATATTAAATTTTATTCTAATAAGATTTTCACTGGTGCAGAAAAGTAAAATGAGTACGACTATTTTACATTTATAAATAAGGGTGGCTATATAATCGCATTTGATGAGGACACATTTGTAAATCGAAGAGATAAGAAGACAACTATATAGCCGCATTCGTAAATTAGATTTATAAATGCGGCTATGTAAATAGCACTATAAATCGTAAATAACCACATTTATAAATCACATTTACGAGAGGCGTTTAGGGTTTCTTTTCTTTTTCGCTGTTGATTGGGTTTCTAATCAATGTTTTCAACTTTGATATTTTCCGAAAAACATGGTCATTATTTTAACATTTCTTTTGATCTCTTGGTGCATCCATATCATACCTCTTCGTATTTCATCCCAATGGAAGTCCAAAAAACGCAAAGAAAAATTCCCCAATGAAAAGTAAATATATGACGGAGCAAAGCAGCAATCATGACGAAGAAGGCACAACAGAAAGCAAACAAAATTTTTTCCAAGCATGACCTTAGCAATGGCATAAGACAAAACATAAGAGAGATGCAAAACATACAAAAATCAATGGTTAAGAAGAATCTAGGAAGACAATGTTTACCGATGCCATGAAGACAGTGCAAAGAAGAGGGGAAGAAAAGAGAAAACACAATTAATGGAGGAAGCACATAAGAGAAATGAAACGCGAGAGAAAGGAGAGTATCAAAACGTAAGTGACGCGTTTCTGAATTAGGATTAAAAAGGTTTTAAGAAGGTTTTAAGAAGACGGCTATTTGTAAAGCCACATTCTTAAATCAAACTTTTTGATTTATAAGGGCAGCAATACAAATAGCCGCCCTCGTGAATCAAAGTGTTTTGATTTACAAAAACGGTTGTACAAATAGCCGCACTTGTAAATGAACTCAATTACAAAAATGTCATCGCCTTTTTTAGCGAAAGTTGCACAAAACCGCACTAAATAAACCGAATTTGTTTATATATTTTCTACTAGTGTTTATTTATTTATTTTTTTTTTTATTATAAGAATTTTTTTTGACACAATCCAACTCGCATGTGTTATAAAAATAAAAGAACTACGAGAAACAAGCCAAGATTCATAATAAATAATGTTCATGTAAATCAAGCATATTTAAAAAAATGTGTTTGTAATAATAACAATACCTCGATCATAACATCAAACCAAATGCGTGGTGGCACAAATACATATGAAGTACTAAATGTTTTATCTCCGTAATTATATTAATTTATTCTCATAAAATTAAGTTGGATAAAGTATGAATTGATTTCTTTTCTGTAATTTTATATAATAGTATTTTTTTAAAATTAGGCTATAAAAATTATATAACAAGATATTTATGATTATGAGTAGTAATTATTTGGAAATGTGATATGAACCTCTTGTTTGTGAGATTTGGAGTTAAAACCTCTAGGAAATTAGGTTGTTCACTTGTTAGAATTAAAATGAAGAAACAAAATTTTAGATATGTTTGAAAAGCTTTGCTAAATTAAAAACTAATTTAAAATATAAAGTAATTAGTAATTAAAATTTAGTGTTTGATATCAATTTAGAAGACACTACAAGAAAATCATGAAATAGAAACCAATTTTTAAAAATCAAAATAATTAGTTGCAATAGTAACTAAATTAGAGATTATTTTATAAACTAAAAAGAAAATTGGTTTCTAAATTAATTTCTATTATTGTTAAATAGTTTCTAAATTGATATCTAATTAACGATCAAAGTTTTAACTATCAATTATTTAGTTTCTAAATCTGGTCTCTAAAACCTTGGTTGCTAATTAGATACCAATTTAGAAATCATTTTTTTTCTAGTTTCTAAAATGGTCTCTAATTTAGTTACTATTGCAACTAATTATTTTGGTATCTAAAATTTGGTTTCTATTTTATGATTTTATTGGGGTGAATGAAAAATTTCCATCCAAAGTTTTTTATAAAATTATTGCAAATATAATAACTAAAAAATTATTTATTTTAGTATAGGATGCGGACGAAATTTATATATTGTCATCCCAATAAGAATAATAGACTAAAAAGGTTATTAAAACTCTTTTTTTCATTTAGACCATATATGATATTTTCTATTAAAACAAATAAAGCAGAATTATTAATAAAAATAAAATTCTACATTTAAGTATTTAATGTTATTACACATTTAAAACTGAAATCAACGAGTCTACTCTAACATTTCTATGTCAATTGATATTCTCACTTGCTGTAGTCTTTGAGCTTACTTTTATTACACTTTTGAACTCACTTTATTTATAGTCAACATTAGACTCACGATATTTCAATATATTTTATTATCACAACTTTAATACGATATTTTAATATATTTTATAATAATAAACTCTGAAAGATTCTAATATTATCTTAAAAAAAATAAAATTTAACTTTAAAAAATTGATTTAATAATAAAAAATATACATCTAATTATTCTATAATTTTATCTTATTCTTAATTAATATGAAATCTTCTATTATAATTTACTTAAAAGAAAAAAACAAATCCAACTAATCTATAAAGTAGTTGTAAAATATTGAAAAAAACTATTTTTAATAGTAATTAAACTAAACAATTTATAAGGTTAGTTATATTTTTATATTAAAAGCCTAAATTAAATTAGTATAGTTACTAAAACTGTAGTCTTTGGTATATTTATGAGTACATTATTTTTCTTTTTCTTTATGACCAAGATGCAAAATGAAAAAAGTTTATACTAACACCAGTAGATAATGTCTCCCTACATAAGAGATCACTTTAATTGAGTTATTTTTATCTAATAATAATAATAATTTTGCAAACGTATGGCTGAAGTCGTATATCTGTGTGTAAACACAAGTAATATATTTTATATTAAAATCAAAGAACTAAATCTTAGACATATAATTATGTGTGAAAACAATTATTATTTGACTTTGGTAATAAAATCCAGTAATTAATATTTAATATATAATATAATATATTAAACACCAAATATATAATATAAGATTGAACACCAAATCAAAATGTCTCTGCATGAGGATTTTGAATCGTGTTTTTGTCATTTTAGAGAAAAACTTGTTTTTACTATATTTCGTTGTTAATTATTATTTAAATGTAATGAGTCAAACGTAAAAAAAGTGGCAACAATTATTCAAACAAAGTAAACTCGACCAAAATGGCTTTTTGAGAGATTAAAATAAGTGATTTTTGTATACGTACTTGACTCGTACAAATTTTAGTTGCATGGAAATTTTATTTTGAGAAATTTTTGTATTCATATATGACTTTTGTAGTTAACTTTTTCTTTTTTGGCAGTTACTGTTTTGACCATGGAAGTCATATTCTATCTCATAAGCATCCACTTTCATGCAATGCTAATTAACAATTTTTTGTTGGTTTAAATTAATCACTTTTTTTGGGATGATCGATGAATTGATTAAATATTTTGTTTTGATGAAAAGGAAAGGAGTTGTATGAAAAGTAGAAGAAAATAAAAAACAAGTTGATGAGTTATCTTGTTATTTGCACCGTTATACTGAAAATGTATCAATATTAAAATACAATACACAATAATTTATGAGATGAATATTAAAATGAGAGGCACATGAAAGTTTTAAATAAGAAAATGAGTTTATATTTTTGGAAATGAAAAAGAATTTGGACCCAATTCAGTTGATGGAATGTTAGTTGGGTGGAATGGAGTGTGCATTGTTTTAGAAATAGACTATATAACAACCATATTTACTCAATCTATATACATCACTTGAATTTGGTCTTCTTAAGTTAGGTTTGTAACAGAGTCATAAAAAGTTTAACATGCTCTATTATGTTTCTTTGGCCTTTTTGGCTTAAACACAGGTGGAATGAGATTTACTTATTATAATTAATATGAGTGGGTAGATGTTGTAGTTTTGCATTTTTATGTTGTGTAGTCCGTTTTTGAAATTTAGTTTTCAAAACATGTTTTTGGGTAGATGTTGTAGTTTTGCATTTTTATGTTGTGTAGTCCGTTTTTGAAATTTAGTTTTCAAAACATGTTTTTGGTCATTTTAAAGTGGAATGAGATTTACTTATCATAATTAACATGAGTTGGTAGATGTTGTAGTCTTGCATTTTTACGTTGTGTAGTCTGTTTTTGAAATTTAGTTTTCAAAACATGTTTTAGGTAATTTTATTTCTTGTATAAGAGTTAAGGTATCTCTAAAATATCTCCATTTATTTTTTTATAAAAAAATCATGTTTATTGAATATATTATACACAAAAGGGTGTTAAAACCTTTTTACAATTATCACTATCTAATTATGCAAACTAGTTATATTGAATTTGTGTTTATCGAACCTAAATATTAGATAAAAAATTACAAAAGTAAAGTCATTTTATTTTTTTTATTGATAAAGAATAACATAAATTAATTAGAATATTTAAGGATATTCTAACATGAATATAAAAATGAGCATATGAAATACAAAGTTCTCTTATGCTTTTTGTTTTAGGAAATTATGAAATCTTATGGTCTCAACACACCTGTTAACAAAAGAACAACACCCTAGTCGAGAATCATCAATAAGAAAAAGGAGCGAAGATAAATAATAGCTTAAAGTGAGAGGTCAAAAGTTAAAACAGTTAGTCACTCTCGGTAATCTTCCAAGAGAAGTGTTGAATGTTGTTAAAATCACCAATTAATGTAAAGGTAATTTTCTCCTTCCACAAACACATGCAATGAAGATCCTTTTTGGTTTTCCACTTTCTTGGCTGCATCAGACTGTGTAAGAAGTTCCTATGCCCCAAGACAATCCTTGCACATATTAAAATCACCAACCTTGCCATAACATCTAAAAATCTAGTTACTCATTTCACTTACAAAAAATATGCGAGACTTTCCTACACATTACCATTACTTTCATTTTCACAAGGATTTCAGATAAGCTATGAGATTTATGCACCATTCAAAATAAGTAAAATTTACTAAATGTTCTTTACTTATAATCCATCTCAATTCCACCATTTAGAATAAGCCATCTCAATTCTCCAACTAGTCTCAACAACAAAACCAAAATAAAATAGTTATATGTGTAAATGAAAGTAACTTTACATATAAATAAAATGAATACCTTTAAGTCTAATTTTAAATTTTCTTTCATTTTGTTTCAAAGACATTGCTTAGAAGTTTATATTTAGCCTTTCAATCCTCTAATGTTTAACTCAATCCCCACCTATCCTTTTTAGTTGGTGTAATTTTATAGAGCAACCTAGTTAGGTGATACAAAAACTTCTGTGGTAAAACACTATATCAACATAGGATAATTCATATATCAACATAGGATAATTCATCTTGCATATTTTCTTATAGGTACCCACTAAATAATTACAAATTAAAATGATGTGGTTAGTGTATGTAATAACTTTAAAAAATATAATATTAAATAATAAAATTAAAAATAAGAATAAGAAAGTGTGAAATATTAAAAACAAAATTTAAATTAAGTAAAAGCTGAAATAATAAACTTAAATTAGCACACAAATAAAATACACATATGAAGCTACAACTAGATTACAATAATTGAATTAAAAAATAAAAATAATAACTAAAATAACATGTCTGTTTATTTGAAGGAGTTAGAAGTGATCAAATCTCCATTTAAGATCATCAATTTTTTTAGTGTACCCTCTCAAAATTCCTGTGAACATTCATCCTTAAACTGTGTAGTCCTTCATGCAACCATTATACTACCTTAAATGTGTCAAAGCATTGGAGTATCATGATGGACTAGAGGTTGTATTCTGATAACATTGGTGTGTCTTTATCGTTAGAATGTTATTCATGATCTTGGGTTATCCTACCATGTTGATAGACATCATTGACATTAACAACATTCAATTTTTTCAATGTTCATTCATTAAAAAAAATGTGTCCAACCTAAAGTGATCAATGTATAAATAGATTAGTGTACGCCATAATAAATGATGTGTGTGATAAGAGGTTGTATGAAAAAGACATCTCCTTGCATTTAATCATGTGTTCCATGATATGATGGTCAATTAATGGAAATGTTATGTTACTCATAACATAAAAATGTCTCCATGGAATACGTGTGCAAAATTGTTGACTTGAGACTTAAAATGTACACATACATGTAAATGGAGAAGTCTATCATTAATATTCAAATTATTTATATTTTTTACGTTCAATCCTACATATGTGGCCTCACCATGAAAGTCAATGTGATATCACAGTCATATTGTAACTTTTCAAGGATGTCTAAATATAATTTTTGTCCTTACTAACTACAATTAATAAACCAATGTGTTGATTTCATTTGTATCTTTGCCTTTGTTATCAATATACAAATAATAGCTTTTGTCACACTTAAGTTTGAGTAAAATACCTTTATAAGATCTTCTTAATACAAAATTTGTTAGATTACAAAGTGTTTCAAAATATTGAAATTGTAAGTGATGTTGTTCATACAAACCTAATTGAGCAAAGTATGCAAATAATATTTTTCTAATTAAAAATATCATAATTGTCAGTATTTTTTGGATGAAAAATTAAGGTTATATATGTAAAAATTATAAATTATTACATAGAAATAAATAATTGAAATATTTAAATTTTTTAAAAATATAATACAAAATTATTTTGTATTAAATTAAAATAAAATTATTAAATATATATTTTTTTGAAAATAATTATTTATTATTATATTCATTTGTTATTTTATATAATTATATATGTTTTGTTTATATTATAATTTTATTTTATTATTATCATTATTTGTTGTACTGTCTACCGTCGAGAGGTTGGTCGAGAGGTTGACAGAAAGGTGAAAATTAAATAAATAAATAAATAGTTATTGTGTCAAAACCCATCTAAAGGGCCCAAAACATAAAGGGTGTGTTTAAAGATGATCAGGTGCAAAGAGTAAAAGTCCAACTGATTTTAAGCCCAATAAGAAAGTGTTATAAATATGTGATCAACCCAAGAGGTAAGAGAGTGAATTTATCTAATAATTAACTAGTATCAATTCTGACCTTGACATCGAAACACCTTTCAGGTACACCCACCCACCCGTGAGAGGAGACTGAAACCGAGAACTGAGAACCGAGAGATCTAGTTTACTTAGCCCAGAGAAGTGAGAGTCTACAAGTCATATCCAAGTCTAAGTCGAAAGCCCAGACCAAGAGCTCACACTGAGAAAGAAGACCGAGAAGTCAACAATCTCATAAGAAAGAAAATTGTTTCTAGGCTCTTGCAAGAACATTAATAATTATATGTTGTTATTAATAGTATAATTAAATATATTTTTTTTATGAATTTATGTAATATTTAATATATTAATTTTGATTCTTTTAATAGTATTGAAAATTATTTTGTTTTTTTTTATATAATATAATATTATATTATATAATGGAATATATTGCATATATATTAATAATGATAATAGTATTAAAAATAATTAATTACATTAGGGTGAATGAACTCAACCCAACACCACTAGCTGAATAACACCACCCAAGATCCAACAAGAGCCAAGATCCAACCTGAAACAACGTAAAATATATTATAAGCTTTTCAAACTACATAAAAAATAACAGAACTATCAAATCGATTCTCCATGCAATTCAACCAACTACAAAATCGATTTTCACCATATACAAAGTTGAAATCAGTTTTGCCTTCACTAATATGTCAATGAGAATCGATTCCAACATCCCACAAAAAAAAGAGAATTGATTATGGCTTCTATGTAGGCACATGAGAATCGATTTGAGAGCACCAACAATACAAAATTGATTTTGCCTTCTATACAACAACCATCAAAATCGATTTTCATAACTAATACATAAACAAAATCGATTCTCCCTTAAATAGAACGTCTACCAAAATCATTTTTTCTCAACAAGAGACTGAGACTCAGTATCATGAACAATTTGATAGAATTAAAGGGTATTCAGTAAATTTGTTTAAGTCTATATGAACATCATTACAAATCACCGCATATGAGAAAAGAATATAAAATCATCTCTACTTGCTCATTTCGTTTATGCACTCATCTTCAAATCACTTGATCAAACAAAGAAGAGAGTCACTCATCCGTCTCCATATATAACAAATACAAATGAGTAAAAACAAACACAACTTAGTAGGAAATCTTCTATAAAGTAGAGTCTCTGTATATAACAAATACAAATAAGTAGAAATAAACACTACTAATGGAAATATTCTATAATGTACATGGTAAGTAAACTCAACTATGCTCTCAAAAAGGGAATAAAATCACGTGAGTTTTCGATGCAACTTAGGCAAAATAAGGCACAGGTAAATTCCAAACGTGATGAGGAAAAAAACACCTTCACAAAAAGTGTCAAAAACAGCCAAATGGGAAATGCGAAGTGAGACAGTGGGTGGCACACACACCAATTCAATTTCTACTTCCTTTCCTATTGGTCAAACAATATTTTTAAATTTTACTTTCCTAATATATAATAATGTTAAATTCAAAACTAGAAAAAACTAAAAAAAAAAAATGGAATTTAATAAAGTGAAGGCCCCACATAACACCCACTTATGTGCAAGGCTGAAGCCGCCGAATGTGGCAACATAGGATTACGTTTCGATTCACGCATCTTATCATAACATTTACATAAATCTTTTTGTTTCATTCACAATTTTATTTAAGGTTTCCAATTTTCATCTTGCTTCATTTAGGTAATAAAAGTATATTTAATTGTCTCATTTAAATAATCATCTTCACTAAAATTTAATGCTTATGTTACCGTTTTATTTTTTAATACATGTTAGTGAGTTAATAGAGAAAGATTTGAATAGTTTTATCTCTAATCTTAATTTTTAAAAATTTTGTACATACAATCCTTTATGTGTTTGGTTAACTATTTATGTTTCTATGAACATTTTTTAAATTTTAAAATATTTAAAATAAATAAAGTAAAAAAATTGTAACTTTTTTTGGAAAAATATTTTTCCACATTTTTATAGGAATTTAACTTTGATACACCCACTTAACATTTGAATAAAAACTATATAAATCCGTGAATGTAATTTCACTATACAAAAGAAAAATGTTCATTGTCTATAACTTTCTAATATATATAAAAATATTATCACTTTCATATTCTCGTAAATGCAAAAAAAAAAAAATTAAAAAAAAATCATATTTGAATCTTATTTGTTAAAAAGGAAAATAAGAGAAAAAAATGATAATGTGTTCAATTGAAGAGAATGAGAAAAAAAAAATATATAAAAAAGTTATGAGATCCATATCTTATTTTTATTTAATTTTTCACCTATTATATTCTTATTAATCTTGCTTTCTTTCTTCTACCAAACGGGTCTTACCTAGTTTTATATGCAAACTTAAACCTGTTAATTTTTACCACTATAGTTTATTATCTTCAATTTTTATTTTTCTTTCACTTTCATTAAGAAATTGTTAAAAAAAATTAGAATTATTTTAATAATATAGAGTGACAGAAAATGAGATGGACCCCACACCCTGCATTATTGTTAATTAAAAAACACTGTATTCACTTCAATTTGCGTCTTAGAAGACTTTCATTATTGTGGGGCCCACATTAAAAGTCAATCTCTCACTTCCCATATTATATATTAACACTCTTACTGTTTTCTTAATTATTGCCTTAAAAAATAATGTTCAAATATTAAAATAAAATAAGAAAATTATAATATTTGGCACGACTAATGATTTTTTTTTTAAAAAAATAAAACTAACTAATATGTGTATTTGTGGTACAAAATGTAATATTTTATAGTAAAATATTTTTCCAATGTTTAAGCAGAAAGTAACATGATAGAAATGAGTTTATTCTTTTATAATGTCGAAACAATTTGTATTTGCATGTTTTATACAGTGATGAAATTAACTTGGTGAGCAAAAATTATATTACAAAAAAAAAAATAGTCTCTAATATAGGAAATTAAGGTAAATTTATGGCAGTAAAAGAATAAATAAAAATATAGTTTTCACTAATTATATTTGTGAGTGTTTAATATTTTTAAAATTTATGGTTTCCATAATTAAATTGCATGCTTCGAGGATTGTGTTTCCCAAGTAGCTAAAGAATCCAAAGTGTCTCATTTACCTAGATCAATGAAAAGGAAAGGATAGAACTTAAGAATAATAAAAAAATATATTAATTTTTATATAATCATCACAAAGTTTTAAAATTACAGAACGATATACTATTTTTAATTTTTTTTATTTTTCTTCTTTAAATTCAGGTGTCAGTGTTTGTTCATTAAAAGAAAACTTATGATTAATATTATGAAAAAAATATATTTTATTGAGCATGTTAATTACTATGATTATACTTTGTGTCTCCTAAGAACACTGCAAGTAGTATTTTGAATGCAAGTTGAGAAGCTTTTCTTTGAAGCAAGAAAAAGAAAAAATAAATGTTACACTCAATACCAAACTAACAAGCATGCACGTTTATTTACAAATTCATATAAAAAACAATGTTTCAAGCTTTGATTTTTGAAAAATTATATTTTAGTTCATTTTTATTAATTATTTCGATACTCTGATAAAAAAATTTCTTATATTTGATATTAGGCGAAAAAATAATACTAATAAAAAGTATATCTATTTTGACTATGGTTCACCATATATGGTGCCATGTTAGGATGAAAAAACAAAAATTTGTTGCAAAGAAACATACTTTTATTTTTGCTATTGTTTGAATTTTTCAAGTTGACAAAAAAATGTCTATATTAGTTATAAATAAATTTCAATTTTCTAAACAAACCACAGTGAAAGGGTATTTAATATTTTATTAAAATTTATGAATTTAGAAAAAGCTTAATACATACTTTTCAGTTATAAATGTGGGTTCAAAGATGGACATAAAATAAAAGTTCATACCAAAATAAAAATAACTATTACTGAATAGTTTATTTTTATTAATTTTAAATAAATATTAAAATTTAAAATAAAAGTAAATATATATTTTTATAAGGAATATAGTAGTTTTATAAAAGCTAATATGAGCATTTAAATGAGAAAGAAAAAGGTGAGTGAGATGATAAAATGGGAAAGATTTTCACCCTATGGACTCTCTTATTTCTGCATCTCTTCCAATGATATGAATAATAATGTTATCTCACTTTTTTTGTCATTTATTTTGATAATTGATAAAATAAAAGGTATATATATAAAAAAAAATGTAACATAAATGTGAGAAGTAAAGTATTTGATACCTGAGGTCTAACATGATGCAGGCCACCTCAACATGGCTAGTACAGATAGTTGGGACCCCCAGATTGGGTAACATGCGCAGTTGCTCTTTTCAATTTATTATATTCTATTAAATATTTTAAGTTAAATTAAATGTCATCATTGTTTATTTTTTAACTACCATAATTTAATAATAAAGTAGTAGCATTTCTAAATTTTCAACTAAAAAACATCACAATCAGCAACATCAGCAGTAAGAACCGACAAGGCAGCAGCAGAGAGAGAGAGAGAGAGAAAGGGTGGAGAGGTTGTATTTGCTTGCAGTCTTAATTGAGATTTGAGACTCATTCATGCTGTGAAAGAGGGTATAAAGAGGTGTGTGAGTTTCACACCCTTTCATTCATTCACTTTCTTGGGGGCACAGAATTTTTATTCAATGACCCTTTAATCTTTTTCTATCCCTTTCTTTCTCAACCTGTTCTTGTTCTTGTGTTGTTCTTGTTTTGTTCTAGTTTGCAGCTGAGTTCTTCAGCCTTTTCTGTGTTCCTTCATCATGGCTGGGGACAAGGGAACCATCACTCTTGAAGAGATCAGGAATGAAACTGTTGATCTGGTATATATGCACACACCCTTCAACCTCTTTTGCTTTTTCTCTCACTTTTTTTCTCTCATTAGTTGTTTTCTAGAGGGTTGAATGAAAGAATATATCAGATATCAGAGAAAGAGTGTTTCTTTTCTGTGTTTGCTTTGTGTGGCATCATGAATGCATAGTGTTTGATTTTGGTTGGCTTCAAAGTTTCATGCTTTTATCTCAGTAGAAGTTTACCTGTTTCATTTGTTGAATCGAATCACATCATGCATGTTTGGATTCCAGATGGGAGAGTTCAAAAACTCTTTTTTTTTTCATATCAGAATTCTGAAAATATATTCTTAACTTTTATCTGACTATTTTCTTCTTTACAATTTGTCTACTGCTGAATTTCTACCTAAAACCTTTACAATCTTCTTATCTTTTTCACCTTTGGGTCCATTTTAGTGGCTCTGAGTAACAGTTCTCAGGAAAAAAAGTTATGTTTTTTCATCATATATGGTATGATTTTCCTCGCCTAACGTTTCATTGCTGAGAAAATTAAGGGAAGAAAGGTAAAAGTCAATAGAGGGAATTTCTGGGGAAGGTCACATGCAAGGAGAGAGTTTTTGAATATTGGAATCGTTGCTTTGAAGGAAAACTATAATTAATTACAATCATGTAGTAGTATATAGTGTTTTGTTTGGTCAAAAGCTAAACATGCATGAAAGAGGGTTAGATATTCGTTTTGTTTTTTCTTTACTTGTTGAAAATTTACTTTCTTTGTGGTAGACCAAACGTGTTAATTCACACCTTAATTGCGGATCCAAACATGTGAAATACAGATAAGACATACACGTCTATAGAAAACGAATTCATGTGTTTTCATATTGGTGTACATGGGGGGGATTCATATTCTCACTTTCTTTAAGGTATTCTCATTTTCTTGATTAAAATTATTTGAAAGCTAAAAAATTCAAAAGGGTCTTCAAAAAAATAAAAATTGCATCAATTTAGTATGGTTTCCCAAAATAAAAAGTTTGATTTTTTATTTATTTTTTGTTATTTTTATTATCACCCCATCTATCATGTGTGTGTCTCTCTCTGTCTGTGCCTTGTTTGGTGGGAAGGAATTTAAAGTACTTTTCCGTGGTACTTTGGCCTTTTAAAAATATTGTGTGGATCATGGCCCTTGGGATTAACCGTTTTCATAGTAAGTCTCACATTCAACGGTTGTGACAGTGGGGGGTCCATGCTTGTTTGGATTCATGAATGAGTCGGGCAGTGAAATGGCCATTTTGCCCTCACTATCAAGTTTCAACTTGTTTTAATAATAGAATAAGAAAGAAAAAGTGATTTTAATTAAATAGAGACCAAACGGACCCCAACTTGTCCAAGAGGTGAAAGCTGTTAGCAGGCGCCAATCACATGGAGAGATAGCTGTACTGTCCACTCTGACACTTCATACTTTCCTCATATTATTATATTTTTTCTCAAATAATTATGTCTTTAAAACATTAAATATTAAAGAGTCTGTCAGATTCCTTCAGTTTTAATTGATGTTTCAACTGTTCAAAATTTGTAACTTAAATTATTCTATTGGACAGTTTCATCTTAAAGTTATCTTAGGTACAAAACATGTTATTTCATTAAATACTTAAAAGTGGCTTTTTTTTGTATAGTACTTGCTGTTTTTAATATTTTTTTGTTTGTGGGGGGTTTTATGTAACATCTTTGAAACTTTTGGTTCATTAGAATTTTTATTATTATTTGGCTGAGCAAGTTGTTCTGAGGTGGGGTTTTATCTATATTTTTTTTCAACGAATAGGATTAGGATTTTGGGTTTGTACAGTGAAGGGAAGCTTGTTCATACTCACAGGGCTGTTGAGGCATGTGCAGCATTTGGCATGATTTGACTATAATTGGGTACACAGTAGCATAAAAAAGTGATTTTTCAAGATAATTCTTTTAAAAGATAAAATAAGACAAAGTTAGATGACAGTAGCCTCATAAAGATCATATGAAAAGCTAACAAAACTTTATTATCCTATAAAAGTATATACAGAAGTAAAATTTCAATTTTCTGAAAATTTTAAGAAATTTAATTTATTTTTAACCACTAACTCAATTAATCTCAGACTGCACAAAAAAAGATTTCAAGTAAAGTACAATAATTTTGTTTGTCTGTGTTGTGTGGATAATGTATATATGTTAAATCAAGTTTTATGAAAATATTGTGGAAGAAGTCCAACTGTCCTACACTACCACCGTCATCCCTTATGGTGTTCTGTATGATTGTACTTGTATGCATGTGTGAGGTTACCAAATTTTGGAAACATAAAATATTGAAAGGAAATATGAATCTGATTGATTCATAATAATATGCAGATCAATGTTTACTAAAAGATCTAAGTTATGTACAATAATAATCCCTTATCAGAGAAAGGAAATGAAGGAATCTGATTGTATTGCATTGATTGAGAAAAACTATGGAAGCAAAAGCTTAGTTACATATTAAGAGGAATCTGTTAATTAAGGAGTCCATTTTTTTCTAACAACACTGTGTTATTGTGTTTATAGGAACGCATTCCAATTGACGAAGTGTTTGAGCAATTGAAATGTACCAGGGAAGGTTTGTCCTCCACAGAAGGAGAGAACAGGCTTCAAATATTTGGACCCAACAAGCTAGAAGAAAAGAAGGTTCTCACTTTATGATATATAATCTCTAATATGTTTGGATACAATGATTGAGTGTAGTTTCTGATTGATGGTAGTTGTAAATGTAATGATACACAGGAAAGCAAGTTTCTGAAATTTCTTGGGTTCATGTGGAATCCACTTTCATGGGTCATGGAGGCTGCAGCTATTATGGCAATTGCTCTTGCAAACGGGGAAGGGAAGCCTCCAGATTGGCAAGATTTTGTGGGTATTGTGTGCTTGTTGCTGATCAACTCCACTATCAGTTTCATTGAGGAAAACAATGCTGGAAATGCTGCTGCTGCTCTTATGGCTGGTCTTGCTCCTAAAACAAAGGTAATAATAATACAATTGAAATTTGTGTATTCTCTGCATGCATTTACAAGTTGTGGATGCTTCTTATGAAAAAATATGAGAGATCTTTCATCTCTGTTGCATAAAAAGGGTGGATATGCATTGATAGCATACTTTTTTTTAACAATGTTATTCAGTCACAAATTGTTGCATATGGTAAGTTTTTTTATTTTTGTAACAACTGAAGTCATAGTAAGGATGATTTGTATTTGGTTAATGGTGAAAAAAGTTTTATACTGATAATGCATATCTATTAAACTCACATTTTAGTCAATCACTTATTACGGGTTTGTTTGGAGGAAATTTCTGCATAAACTTTTATGGAAGAAAAATGAAACCAATTTTACCTTTATAACTACGTGACGTTAAGAATGGACTAGTTTAAACATGTTTTCATGTCTGACAAAAATGTTGATGCCTTTGCAGGTACTTAGAGATGGTAAATGGAGTGAGCAAGAAGCTGCAATTCTGGTCCCGGGAGACATCATCAGCATCAAGCTAGGTGACATTATACCTGCTGATGCTCGTCTTCTAGAGGGTGATCCTCTGATGGTTGATCAAGCAGCACTGACTGGGGAGTCACTTCCAGTTACTAAGCATCCAGGGCAAGAAGTGTTCTCAGGCTCAACTTGCAAACAAGGAGAAATTGAAGCCGTTGTGATTGCAACTGGTGTGCACACATTCTTTGGAAAGGCAGCACACTTGGTGGATAGCACTAACCAAGTTGGACATTTCCAGAAGGTTCTTACAGCAATTGGGAACTTCTGCATCTGTTCCATTGCGGTTGGTATGCTAGCTGAGCTCATAGTGATGTACCCAATTCAGCACCGGAAGTACAGGGATGGAATTGACAACCTGTTGGTGCTCTTGATTGGAGGTATCCCTATTGCTATGCCTACTGTGTTGTCTGTGACAATGGCCATTGGTTCTCACAAGCTCTCTCAGCAAGGTGCCATCACCAAGAGAATGACTGCCATTGAAGAAATGGCAGGCATGGATGTCCTTTGCAGTGACAAGACAGGAACACTCACCCTCAACAAACTCACTGTTGACAAGAACTTAGTTGAAGTCTTTGCCAAGGGTGTGGACAAGGATCATGTCATCCTTCTTGCTGCCAGGGCAGCCAGGACTGAAAACCAGGATGCCATTGATGCTGCAATTGTTGGAATGCTTGCTGATCCTAAAGAGGTTTGCCCCATTTATTAAATTAAAATGATTTTAAGAAAGTGTATATATATCTAAAAGCTTGGCCAAACATGCCAAGATATTTCAGAAGCCATATCTTTAGCACTTTGTTTTTGGATAATATCTTAAACAAATGCATTCTAAATATCTCTTCAATTTCATTATTTACTGTCGTGGAGTTCATTATAGAAATATTCTGGCATGAATTACGTGAAAATTTATATGTATGCCTTGTGCAGGCAAGGGCTGGGATAAGAGAGGTGCACTTTCTACCATTCAATCCTGTTGACAAGAGAACTGCTTTGACTTACATTGATGCGAGTGGTAATTGGCACAGGGCAAGCAAAGGTGCCCCTGAGCAGGTAACCTTGATCAGTTTGTTCATAATTTGTGAGACTTATAGTTACTCCATTGGTGCTAATGTATTTATTTTGGTGAACAGATTATGTCCCTATGTAACCTCAGGGATGATGCTAAGAAGAAGGTCCATGCTATCATTGACAAGTTTGCAGAAAGAGGGCTTCGTTCACTTGCTGTTTCTAGACAGGTTTCAATAGCTAGCTAGTCTTCAAGTTTGAATTTTATTTGTGGTAAATCTTCATTTCCCTTCACAAAAATAATCCTTCATGTTTACTCACTGATACTTCTACAGGAAGTTCCTGAGAAATCAAAAGAAAGTGCTGGTGCTCCATGGCAGTTTGTTGGTTTGTTGTCACTGTTTGATCCCCCTAGGCATGACAGTGCTGAAACCATTCGCCAAGCTCTTAACCTTGGTGTAAATGTTAAGATGATTACTGGTAACTAATCTCCATCATTCCAAAATCTGTAGGAAGGCTATATTAGCAATAAAATGCAATATTTATTACCAGACATCCTTAATTTAGTATCATGAATTTTGTTCTGCCCTTAGGTGATCAACTTGCCATAGCTAAGGAAACAGGAAGGAGACTTGGAATGGGAACAAATATGTATCCATCTGCTTCATTGCTTGGTCAAGACAAGGATGCAAGTATTGCAGCACTCCCTGTAGAAGAGCTGATTGAGAAGGCAGATGGATTTGCTGGTGTTTTTCCAGGTTCGTACTTTTGTATCAGCTCACTATTATCTTCTTATTATTGCCTTTTGCCTCTACTTATGTTCTTTAAAAATGTGTGATAGATACCTCCTCATATCCTTATTATATTCTATTTTTTGTACTACAGAGCACAAATATGAAATCGTAAAGAAGTTGCAGGAGAGGAAGCACATCTGTGGAATGACTGGAGATGGTGTCAATGACGCTCCTGCATTGAAGAAGGCTGACATTGGAATTGCTGTTGCCGATGCCACTGATGCTGCAAGAAGTGCTTCTGACATTGTTTTGACTGAACCTGGATTGAGTGTTATTATAAGTGCAGTCTTAACTAGCAGAGCTATTTTCCAAAGAATGAAGAACTATACGGTTTGTTGCTTCTTCTTTCTTGGTATACTAGTCTTTTTTTTTCCAGCTAAGATGTTGAAAATTAACTCCTGATACCTTTATCTTTTCATTTCAGATATACGCAGTATCTATCACAATCCGTATAGTGGTAAGTGGAGAGTGTTACTGTGATTAAACAAGTAAATCATTAAGTCAAGGAATGAGTATTGATCAATTTGGATTTTCTGTTTCTCAATGCAGTTTGGCTTCATGTTCATTGCACTGATCTGGAAATTTGACTTCTCCCCTTTTATGGTTTTGATTATTGCCATCCTGAATGATGGTAAAACTCTTATTTATCTGAAATATACTTGATACCTTCTTTTATGATAAGTGAGAACCGTGATCTAAACAGTATTGTCAAACTATTAGGAACAATCATGACAATTTCAAAGGACAGGGTTAAGCCATCTCCCCTACCTGATAGCTGGAAACTGAAAGAAATATTTGCTACTGGGATTGTGCTAGGAGGTTACTTGGCACTGATGACTGTTATATTCTTCTGGGCAATGAAAGAGACAAAGTTCTTCCCTGTAAGAAATATTTACCTTTCATTGCTTCCATATTGAAATTTAATATTCTTGTTTTGGCTCAAATGTCTGACACCAATCCCTCCCTTCATTGTCACTGAAGGATAAATTCGGAGTTAGACATATTGGTGACAGTCCAGATGAAATGACAGCTGCTTTGTATCTACAAGTCAGTATAGTTAGCCAGGCTTTGATATTTGTAACCCGTTCACGCAGCTGGTCCTTTATTGAACGCCCTGGATTGTTGTTATTAGGCGCTTTCGTTATTGCTCAGCTGGTAAGGATGATGATCTTCCATCATATCTGTTAGAGTCTTGGATCACCCTGAAGTGGTTCATATGTATATATTGTTTATTGTTGATAAAAAAAAAAATCTGCTAGAGTTGGATTTATGGAACTGAAATGTGATCAAATTAGAGTGGTAATTGTTTCATTATAAGAATTATGAAAGAAGGTTGAGTTGATGTTTTGAGCTTATGGTCTTGCAGATTGCTACATTAATAGCAGTGTATGCAAACTGGAGCTTTGCAAGGATCAAAGGAGTTGGTTGGGGTTGGGCAGGAGTGATATGGCTCTACAGTATTGTATTCTATTTCCCCCTTGACATAATGAAGTTCGCCACCCGCTACATCTTGAGTGGCAAAGCTTGGTTGAATCTCCTAGAGAACAAGGTACTTGCATACTTCATCCCTTTTACTTGTTCTGTAACTGTGAAGTTTCTATGAATAGGTTTCAGATTTGATACTATTGTTTCAAATTGTTGGTGACAGACTGCCTTCACCACCAAGAAAGACTATGGTAAAGAGGAGAGGGAAGCTCAATGGGCTCTTGCTCAGAGGACCCTTCATGGACTTCAACCACCAGAAGCTTCTAACATCTTCAATGAGAAGAGCAGTTACAGAGAACTGTCTGAGATTGCTGAGCAGGCCAAGAGAAGAGCTGAAGTTGCAAGGTAAGCAACCACAGTTTTTAAGATTTTCATGGCAATTAAATAGTGCAATATGTTACAAGATAAGGTAAAGAATATGTGATTTTGATGAAAAAGAAAACCAATGATCAATTTTACAATATTAATAACTGTACAATTGATTCATTGCTTGTTGTGGAACTAATGCATGAAATTTCTGTCTTTTCACCTACCCTTTTCAGGCTTCGTGAGCTTCACACACTTAAGGGACATGTTGAGTCTGTGGTGAAGCTGAAAGGTTTGGACATTGACACAATCCAGCAGCATTACACCGTGTAAGAAGCAACAGAAGAACGTTGTAGATAGAAAAAGGGCCAAAATTCAATGTTTTAAAGGAGCGGAGAGACAAGGATAAGGCCAAACTATTTATGCTTACTAGGTAGGGAGAGGAAGCCTGTGATATATCCATCTCTCTCATTCTGTTTATCTTTTTTTCATGTATTTTCAGATGTTTTAGTCTAAATTTTTGCTTTGATGCTTGGGGAAAAGTGGTGTTACCTTCAATCCTTGTTTTTCATATGCTTTTGAGTCCTTCCTCAACTAGGGTTGTAATGTTTAATTTGTCACTTTAAAGTGGCAGTGACTAGACAATGAGCTTATTGGGAATTTTGTGGTGGGAGAATAAGAGTTTATGGAAGCTTTAACGGCATCATGCAAAATTTGAAACTTTGACTTTGTCTCAACAAAGGCTTTTTTTCATGTTATTATCAGAAAAAAATGCAGTTCTAAGGAATGAAATAAAGGACACCAAATTTTTAAACAGTTTGAAGATGTGTTTACCAATATCCATGGGGTGTGGCTAGTTAATGCTTTGAAAAAGTTGCTACCTAGTGCTTTGGATCTTCTTTTATTGAATTTAGCTTACAAATTCTAAAGTCAAGGTTCAGAACATGAATTTGAAAGACTGAGATGAGACAAAAAAAAACTGTTGTACATAAGGCTACACTCATCACACATAATATGAATTTCAAAACCTGTGTTATAGATAAGGATTCAACTTCTTTCATTCCACAAATTTCTCGAGATACTTCATTCATTCTAGGATGAGTCTTCTCAAATGTTTTAGATTAGATTGTTCTAATAAGATCCTCTTAGATCTATCAAATGGTCTAATCTCAACAATTGTTTTTCATGGAACTAACAGCATAATTAATCTTCAGTACTTCTAAGTTCTAACAATGAACTTTAAACAAACAGTTTGTATGCTATAGATAAGTTAACAATCGCAATTTGGTTTTAGTTTGTACTTACTAAAACCTCATTGTAAATCATAATTCATAAATAACCAATTCTATTACAGATGATACAATTGCTTAAGTATTTGCTTTATTAGATTCATTGTTACACATTTCGACATTACAAGTAAAATAAGATGTTTTTACCATTGATTCAATACAACTGCAATATTATATAAGATGTTTTTACATTTCTTATGAATACATCTAAGTTAAATTCATTCACATTACAAGTAAAATAAGATCTTTTAAAAATTAACTCAATAAAACTACAGTATTAGATAAGACTTGTTTTGAAAATGAGTTTACAAATTTTAAAATTGGAAAATATATCAGTGCTATAGCAGTTTTTGACATCACAGGTTTTATAGAAAATAAAAATAAAAGTCCTACTAAACTTCTTAGATCAAGATTTCATCCCAAAGGAAATGAAGTAAATAGCTGAGAAATACAAGTGATTGCAGTTGTTCAATGAAAGTGGTACATTGAGTCACACAATTCCATTTGTTGAATGAGACTTGTGGCTATGTTAATTAGGAAGTTGGAATATTATTCATCATAACAATCTTACAAGAAAACCATTAAATAAAATTTAATTTTAAAAACAAAAAATAATTAATTATTATATTAGTTAACTTAAATATTATTTTAAAAATTAAAATATTATTAGTATTTAAATTAATTTTTATTATTAATAAATAATTTTTAAATTAATATCTAATTAGTTATTAATGTTTTAATTATTAATTATTTAAATTGTTTATAAGAAATTAGAGAATGTTTCCCCACACCAAGCAAAAGTTGGTAATAATTGTAATTAATTAACGAACTTTGGATGCCAAATTATATTTTGTGTCAAAACTTAAAGTGGATTGTTTTTTCACTCCCATAATTTCTTTTTGCACTGCATAATTTCCCTATGTCCTCCTCCTTAAGGGTTTGTTTTGATTGAGGTGAGAATGTGTGAGGTTGTTTGGATTAAGGGATGATAGAGTGGATTTGTAAGGATGGTTTATTGAAGTTTGTGAGTGATGTGATAGTTAGGAGATAATTTAGAAATTATTTTAAAGGTGTAAAATGTAAATTTACAAATTTATCCTTGTCATTAAAAAATATTTTAATAATGAATTATGATATTTTTTTTTTAAGTTTGAGTTAATTGTTTTTTGCTATATATAATATTTATAATTATTCTTATTTTTTTAATAAATGATAATTTTGTGTTAAATTCAAATAAATTTATTAAATATATTAAAATTTATGAAAGTAATTTTTATTGTGATATACATTTGTTATTTTATATAATTATATATATTTTGTTGATATTATCATTTTATTTTATTATTTATAATTATATGTTGTTATTAATATTATAATTAAAAATATTTGAAATTATTAAATAAATTTATGTAATATTTAAATTTGTATATTGTATGTATATAATTATATTAATAATTATAATAGTACTAAAATAAATAATACTGTTAATATTTTGAATAATTATATATTTTAAAAATAATGTAAAATTTAATCATAGTAGCATGATAAAATTCACATATTTTCATAAATATTATGAAATATTAACTACCAACATGAAAAAAATTATATTTTATTTTTGATGTATATTTTTTTTCTCTCAATTTGTATCCAATAAAAAAAAGAAAAGAAAATAAAAACTTTCGCTTATCATTAATAAACATTACATTAACATGAAATAGTCGGTGACTAAAATAAATAAATGAAGTCATTAAATTAGAATCCTAAATGATGTGTCATGAAAATTTAAAAAAATTACAAACATAATAATGTCCAATAACATAAAAAATTTAACTGACAATCAAAATAAGTTCAACATAAAAAATAATAATAACACAATAAAAATACAATTAATGTTCTTTATTGAGTTTAAGCTCGTGAAGTGTATCTTCGATTCGGTCCAAACGTGTGTGGATAGTGTTGATATTTTTCTACATATTTTGAATTCCCCCCCAAATTTGTGTTAACATTGCCGAATCATGGGGGATCTCGGGTTGAGGATGACCGCTTGCAACATGAGGTAGTGGAATGTCTTTGTGTTCTTGTTCATGTTCATTGTCAGGTCTTCCAAGTTGCCACACACCATTGACCTCAAAGATATTCATTTTCTTCATGGTTTTTTTCCCGAAGAAATTATTCCACCCTAACGTGATTGATGACTCTCCCATCAAGTTCATGCCATATAGCAACATGAGATGTGTGATTAAACAACCATATGAAAGAGGCATATCATTGTCACGACATTTTATCATATGTTGCATGATATAATGAGGCCAATTAATCATCACATTACTTTTTAGGCACCATAACATGAAAACATCTTCATGAACCAACTGCGAGAAGTTGCTCCCCCGAGGACACAACATGTGCACCCATGTGTAATGAAGTAGTCTATCATTCATAGTTAAACTACCTACGTTTCTTATATTTTGGCTGTGCACCTCTTCTCTTGTCATGGTTAATAGGGCTTGTTGACGATCAAAATGTATGTCCTCAGGGATGGTACCAGGGGTTAACAAGAGACCATCATATTTCAGATTCGCCACGTTCATCCAATCCCTATGTCTAATTATAATCTTGTGAGTGTCAATTTGAGTAGCAAGATAACCCTGTGTCGTTAGATGGAGATTTGAATAAAAAACCCTAACCATATCCTCATAATATGGTAGTCTTATACTAAGAAAATTTTGCAATCCTTGGAAGTTCAAATATTCTTGAAACTGAAAACCAGATGTGGCAAAAAATGGGAAATCTAAGACTTTTGGAGGTATGACTGGTCTTCCATGAAAATTTTCCTCAAATGCAACCATCTGACGTTTCGTTTGGAAATACCGGGAATAATCTAAAACACCCTCCCTCCTTTGTAATGGGATCATAGGAACTTCATCATCATTTCTTCTGCTTTTACCCTTACCCTTGGACATTTTTTGCCTCTTCGTAGATGAAGATGCCATCGATACAGAAATTCAAACCTATGATGAAAATGTTACGAAACAATGACAAAATAATAGTATATTAGAAAATATCCTCACACATAAATTTCAAATGAAAAACAGTTCAACAATAATAATATAAGAAGTACAATGTTTGTCTTAAATTAAAAGTAGATTGATTAAATTACAAATTGAAGAACATAAAAATATAATTAAACATAATTTATTGACGCCGAGTCATGATGTTAAACAATTTTGCCATTCTTCGCTCTTCGACATACCAAATACTCGCATTGCAATAGCTGGATTTTCACAGAGAAAGTCATAGCATTGGTCCATGACTGCTTCATCTTGAATATTTAGATCAATTAGCATGGACCAAATATCTGAAGGCGAGTATTAATATGAACTCTTACGACGATCATTTTGTACGTGTTCACCATAATAGTCATTCCGTCGTTTGATTTCCACAGCGATTTCTTGTGATGAGGTGGCTTGTACACGAGCAATGGCTAATACCTCATCAACGGCATCGTTACCACGGTTCATGGAAGCGACACAATTTTGCAGGTTCGTATTCAACATATTGAACTGATTCTCAATTACATCCACCATGGGGCCTTTTCTCTTTGATCCCCTAGATGACGATGTCCCACCGGATGGTTGAGAGGGCACAGATGGAGTATTACTTGGACTGTTTGTTGATTGAACATGCGCTACAGGTGAGCATGGAAGTTCGTGGTCTGCAACATTCAGAAAAATAAAAAAACATACATTCATAAAAATCTGCAAACAAAAACTGTAAACGACAAAATAAACTAAACAATAAACACATAACAGAATATAAATATATTTATTAAAAATAATAACAGTAAATATATACAAAATAAATGTGAATATATTTTTAAAAATTAAAAAAGTAACAGCACATCATTAACTAAACTGTAAATATATTTAGAAAAAATAAATAAAAAAACTTACTTGAAGGTGAAAAGCACAAGAAGAAGCACTGCAAAGAAGATGTACTGGAAAGAAGATGCACTGGAAAGAAGAAGAAGAAGCAATGTGATGAAGAGAATGTGGAAAAATAAAAAAAATACATAAAAGAATCCAACATTTTTCTCACACAAGGGAGAATCGATTCTCCTTCTACCTTCAAAAACCACAAAATCGATTCTCCCAAATCACATCTATATAGAGAATCTATTCTGCATCTTTTGAAAAAATTTAAAATCGATTTTGCACCATCCAACAATATGGAAAATCGATTCTATAGCATACACAAACATTGGAAAATCGATTCTATAGCATGTAAGAGATAAGAAAATCGATTCTACAGCTTTTACAGTGATACGGAAATCGATTTCGGAAAAGGATGGAGAGAAACCAGTGCGCCAAAAGTGAGTTTTACCTTCCTTAAACCAATTCTCTTTTGTTTTCTTGTTCTTGTTCTGGGCACATCACAACAATCAAACCTCATCCCTCATCTCATTTATAGCAAACACACCTTTAAGTTTCAGATTCACGGGTCTACCGTTTTGTTTTGGTCAAGATTCTTCTGCAAGTAGCACTGGAGAGTCTAGTGAAAAGAAAACTCATTGTCTCAGAACTACACCACAGTAAATTCATTCACATGTGCACAAAGGATAGAAAAGTAAAATGCTATGTCAATGGTGTTTGCCAGCTGTAATCGTCTCAAATCTCCTCACTTTTGTGAGGAGGAGAAAAACTGCCCCCTCCGCTCACCCATCTTCGTTCGCGCCTTCAAATAAACCGATCCAAACGTAAATCATACCCGCTCGCCCCTCCCTCCTCATTGCTGGCACCCGGAACAAACACTGCGTAAATGTGAAAAATCTCTATTATATTCTTATGGTTTATGAAAAAAAAATTCAAATTGTGTAATATTAAATTTTTTTTTTTACTTTTGAATTGTATAATATAAAAACTTTTTTTATTTTCGAATTGTGTAGTTTAGAAGTTTTTCCAAAAGTTTCTTTTACTTTCATATTGTGTAATTTATAAGTCATTTTCTTTTTATATTGTTCAATTCGAAAGCCATTTTTATTTCATGAAAAGAATACTTTTTTAATTGTATAATCCGAAAGTTATTTTTTACTATTGGATTGTGCAATCCATAAGCTTCTTTGTGACTTTTAAATTGTACAACCCGAAAATTACTTTTTCATAAAAGAGCTTTCAATTTGTGCAATCCTAGAGTGTTTTTCAAATGACACAATTCAAAATATTTTCTTAGGGGACAACAATGATAAGGAGGACAGCAAGGGTAGGAATGGCAATGTGAACTGCTTCGCCCTATATTAGCCCGTCTCGCTTAATTAATGTGGGTTGAATCTATTGACCCGCCCCGCCTAAGTGAAGACCCGTGGACTTATGGGTCAGTCTATATAAGAAAATTAAAATTTTATTAAAGTTAGAGGAGACAATTTTATATTTTTTATTAAGGTGTTTCTCCCTGCACCTCATCAAACTTCTTCTTGTACCTCATCAATTTCGGAACTTAATTTTCATAACACGAAAGTCAATTCCAAAAATAAAAATTTATAAGAGAATTTTTTTTTTCTATAATAACTTTTTCAAAACAGCTACTTTACCTTTCAAAATCTAGATCAATTATTTTGACTTTTGAAATTCAATTTCTTGAATTAATGGGGTGTAAGAAGATATTTAAGAAGTAAAAAAAACACTATTTTCATTATTGTGCGAGCTAGAAAGCTAATATATCTTGTCTCACTACCCATTTGAAGGTTAAGAATTTAGCATTTTAACCATCGGCATGAGTTAGAGATGAAAACTATAAGGGTGAAAAAAAAATTGTCAACCATGCATAAGGTTGTTAAAGCAGCAAAAAGTTCAAACAAAGCAACAAAGAGAAATTGCTTAGACAACAAAGTATAGCCTGCTTGCAAACATAACTTCCTTTCAACTAATTCTTCTACCACTCCCATACTTTATTCTCTCATTCTATAATATATGAAAAAAAGTTAACTAGTATAAACATGTTATTGTCAATTTTAAACTACATTTTGAACTTATATAATATAAATTATAATTTAAAATATAATTATGAATTATAAAATTTTATATTATATAATTTAAAACATAGTTATAAACTATATAATCTAAAATAACATTTCTTACTATACAATTTAAACTATATTTTAAATCACATAACTCAAAATCATATTATTATAATTTTAAATTTTGTAATATAAAATTATATTTTAAATCATGTAATCCAAATCTATATTTTAGATTCTGTATTATGGTTTTAGATTATAGAATCTAACAGACTTAAAAAAAGTTGTTTTGCACATAATTTATGATTAAAACAATATAGCTATGAGGTCACTTGGATGAAGAGTTAGCCCTCCTTCTATTGTGGTCTCAGAGATACATTTTTTTTGTTGTTGCATGAAACACTAATATGATGTTCCAAAATTATTTTTGTTTTATATGCTTTTTCAAGAATTTTTATTTAAGAACACGTGATTTTTTTTTAAATTTAGTTTTATTTTAGTTTTGTAAATTATATTTAAATATATTTGAAAAAACGGATTTTAATATTTTGAAAATTGAATTTAAAAATATTTTTTTTAAAAAATTAGGAAGTTATTAATTTTTTTTTAAATTTAAACATTTTGGTTTTATAATAAAAGGTAATACAAGAAAATTATTAAATAAAAATTAATTTTAAAATAAAAAATAACCAGTTACTATATTAACTAAGTTAAATAGTATTTTATAAACTAAATTGATAAAATAATTTCCATTATTAATAAAAAAATATAAATTAGTTTATATTATTAATAAAAAATTATAAATTAATTTTTAAATTAGTATTTATCATTATCAAGTTTACTAACTACTATAAATTCTAAATTTGTCACAGTATTAATAACTTATAAATTTTTATTAATAATAATTTTTTTAAATAATAATGTTTTTTTTAATTTATAAAATAATATATAATTTAATTAATATAGTAAATAATTATTTTAATGGTCCAAAACCTCGAAAACAATTTAATTATTAAGAAAATAAGTACTATCTAAATTTACTTTTTTAAACACATTTTTTATTATTAATTATAATTTATTTTTTAAACAAATTTTTTATTATTAATTAAAATTTATTGAAAACCACATTTTAGCCTCTATTTGTATTTAATGAGTAACCATATGAATAATTTTGTCTTAAAACTTTGTCTCGTTGTGAAAAAGGATGTTTTGAATTGTTAGGCATATTCTTTGTTGATATACTAATACTTTTAGCACTTTAAAATTCAAATTCTTAAAAATCATTACTCTCTTATTCTTTATGCAATCTTTTGTGATAATAAGTTTTCTCCATCTCTATGATTAGTTCATTTTATTCAGTTCAGATTGTGACGTAGAATGTTTGTGTGATATTCAATCCATTATTTTAATTGAATCTCCTTTGTCATTTATCTATTCAATCTTCACTTTTTTTTTTTGGGATTATGGATTTCTATCTATATATTATTTATAAAATTGCATATACTCCACAAACTATTTAATATTTTATGACACTATTTTATTTTCACTGATAACATATTTTGTTTAAAACATAAATACGTGTAAACATCTACACGTCCAAAAAAAGCATGAAAATTGATTCAACTAGATTAGCTAATTTTGTATTGCACAATTTAAGTGTAGAAAGATATGATTTTTATTATTAATAAAATATTATAAAATAATTTTTAAATTGGTATTTAAATTAGTTATCAAAATTTTAGTTATTAATATTTTAAATTTTAAATTAATCTCTAAAAAATTAATAGAGACTAACTTAAAACATAAATAATTAACCGTTAAAACTTTAGTAACTAATATAAAGATATAAATATAAAAACTATTTTTTAATTTTTTGTTAATAATAAAAACTACTTTAAGTAATTTTGTTTATAAAATGATTTTATTTAGTTAATATAATAATTAATTATTTTGTTATTTAAAATTAATTTTTATTTAATAATTTTCTTATACTCCTCAAATTAAGCAACTAATTAATTTGAATATATAGATTAGTGAGATGAAACTTTTATTTGAATTGAAAAAACCAGCACTAAGAAACAACAGATGTTACTGAGTTGAAGTTTTGTCTTGGAGACTGTGAATGGAGGCATGAGAGTGTGAAGTTTGAGATGATGAAGGTGGTGTGGTGCAGATGTGGAAGTGAAAGGAGGCAAGTGTGTGATATGAGAAGTGAATAGCAGTAGAAAAAGAAGGGTTAGCATTTGATTTGTGGCCTCTGACATGAAATCACAGTAGTGACAAAGTGTGGCGTTGTCGTTCTCAATCACTCTCTCTTATCTTCTCTTCTCTTCCACCCACAAAAAGAGGTGTTGTCCGTACCAGACAGCTTTCTTTGTGATCCAGAATTGGATGCCGTGGAGCATTCTCTGCCTATGGAATCAGAACCCTATTATAGGGGCTTCCTCACTTTGAGTTCACCTACAATTTCCTACAACTGTTCCCACCAAACATGTCAACCTTCACAACTTTGCACGTGATCTCACTGTTCATCTATAATCCCAAATTAGGCTAAAGTACAAAAACCAACAACGTGACTATTGTCCCCACTCCTGTCCCTCTAAATCCAACAATCTCTTCTTAATCCTTCACACAAACATCTTCTTATCCTACCATGCCCTCCATGTTCACTTCTTAATTGCTGGTTAATTAGATTATATGAGTGTTTGTTGGACTTATCAGACCACCCGCTATCGGACCGTTATCGAATCACCCATAATGTATTGTATCACTCTCGGAGTGATAAGTGTGTTGAAGATCCTAAATCAACAAGTGATTAGAGTATTTCGTAATATACTGGTGGTTGCAAATCTCACCTCATTAGCCGGTTTAGGGTCAAACCACCCGCTATCGGACCGTTATCGGATCACCCATAATGTATTGTATCACTCTCAGAGTGAGAAGTGTGTTGAAGATCCTTAATCGACAAGTGATTAGAGTATTTCGTAATATACTGGTGGTTGCAAATCTCACCTCATTAGCCGGTTTTATAAGATTAAAGTCCACTTCTTAATTGTAATCTTTATATATACTTTTCCCTTTACTTATTACTGCTACTTGTTAGCTTCTAAAGTTTAATTCACAGGTTAAATGGTTGTTGGGTTAAGACTAGTTGCTGCTGAAGTGTGTGAACTATATATGGTTTGTATGGGGTGTGATTCTTTGATAGAACAGGTTTTTATACGAATTAGGGTTTGATTCTAATCATCCTAGTGAAGTTAGCTCAGGTCAAGATTGTTCTTATTTATGTAACTCTCAAGTAGGCCCTGACGAATTAATTATTATTAGATTTTATCAATACATTCTTTCATATCAAACACTACTGAGATTTAATAGTTCATAACATGACAGATTAATGATCCAATAATGTATTTAAGATAAGTTATGTTATCTTTGGTTTGAGTTTTTGTCTAATTCAATAAAAGCTGGTTAATAAAGTAAGGATTACTCTCATTTTATAAGTATTATTTTTGATACTATCAGATTCAAGTTCTTTCTAATGATTTGGATTCAGGTCTTAGATGCAGTCAACTTATGTGGTTGAAAGAAATAAGTTTTGTCTCATTTATCAATACATTTACCAAGTTCTTAATATATAGAAAGGTAGAAAATTCATCTTACAAAACTGGTTTTTACTTAGACTTAGAATTCATTTCAGAGTATATTCTAATTAAATTTGTTAAACATTATTTAATAGATCTCTTTGTATTAATGGGAGGGAAATGGATGTCAATTTTTGTGTGTTCTTTTTTTCTTTTCTTTTACAGATAATGTATATATTTTTCATCACAATGCACCATCATGCATTTGTGTGGTCTCTTCATTTCTCCACAGAACTCTTCCAACCTTAATGCTGATACCCATTTTTGTTTCCTTCAAAAGCTAATTTAAGTGTTGTTTTTGAACTTTGACATAATAATTGACCCTACCCAACAAAATACACTGTAGATTATGTCACCCCTATGTGTGAGATGCAAAATACTACACTTAACAATGTGAAATTCATGCACAATTCCAAGGGTTTTTTTCTGTATCAGGTAGAATAATTTCTCTATTAATAACTATTAACTGTGAGAATAAGAAGTGTACTTTATGATAATAATCTGAATTTTGAGAGTCTTGTGCACATGCAAAGTTGTCCCACAAATGTCCAAAGGTGGTTGGCATTTAGTTTTGCCTCAGACTTGGAAACTACAATGTTCATCAGGATCCTCTGAAAGCAAAGGACTCTAAGCTAACTTTCTACACAAACTTCTTCTTTTTTTGGTTGAATGATATTTTTTATTAATTTCTGTTTTTGTTTTATTATTATTTTGAAGTAAATAATAATAAATCAGGTGGGGCTCTCCTAGGATGAAGGACTATATTACAAAGCATGAAGGTCAAATTTGATTAAGTTATGTAACTACTTTTTTCTTTTCACTTTTTTCTCAATGAAGACAAGTTTTTGACTTTGCTTGCACAAAGCTAGGTTTATCATCCTTGTTCTCTAATCATCCAACTAGAGTAGGGCCATTGCAATTTGGATTTGTTTGTCCTCAAATCCTAGCTTTTCTTAATATGAGCAATTTATGGGACCATAACTATCCACCTTATCAGAACATACCAAATTTGTTACTGGTTTTACCTTGTATTGGGATTAAACTTTCATGGTTTCACTTCTCTGTAATGAACAATGTATATATATATGGATCCTCTACAGTTAATCAAATAAAATTTTTCATAATTTATAAAAGGGTATATATATATGTGTGTGTGTTTCTTTAATTATATAAAGTCATATATGCTTATTTTTAAAATAAAAAATGTAAAATATCTCCCTTTTAGAAAGTACATCATTCAGCTTAAAAGTCAAATTCAATGACAATTGATATCAATTAGCACATTATATCCATAGCAATTATGACTTTTCCAAACTATTTTTTTGTATAGAAATACTCTACACACGTGTAAAATGGCATGATTTTATAGTGTCATCCCCATTACAATTCTTACATGCATGATCAATTTACTATTTTTATATAATCTATCATAACTTCTGATAGATTGTTAGTGTAAATATAAAATTCTGTACTTTCTTGCATTGCTTTAATTCTGTGTTTTTATCACGTCACTTGTCATATTCATCACTTTCCCTTTTTTTTCTATTCTGTCTTTCTTCATGTTTCTGTGCTCACCCCAAAAGTGTGGAATGATGAAATATTTTAAAGTGATATATACCCAATGGAAAACTAAGAATTTTTTTTGAAGAGGGTAATTAATTTAAAGAGAAAGGGTATAAAGAGAGGGGGTGGAAAGGAGTAGGATGAGCTGGTTGATTTGAAATGAGAGGGGGAAAACTTGTAAGTAGGGGAGACCCTGGAAGTGCAAAGAGAAAGAGTACCACTTAAAGGGGTTGGAGTCATGTGAGGTGCATTTATAGTGGGGTTTTAGTGTTTTTGTTTTCTAGTGGCACATGGGAGAGAATCCCTTATGTGGGTAGTTGTGAAAAGCAACAAGCATGTGAGGCCATGTGCCCTTCAAAATTGACCACTCTCACTATTGTGCACACCCACACATTCATACATACACACACACACATTACACACTCATATCTTTGTGTTGTACCTTCCTATGCACACTCTTTTCAATTATCCATTCTCTTGGTAACAACTGTTTACCTATTTTATTTTCACATGTGTGTAAAAATGTAAAATCTGTGTGGACTGTGGCATCAGAGTTACTCTTTTCCATGTTTCTGCTTTGGAATTGTCTGTTAAAGAGAGATTCATGTGTTGGATAAGTTATTAACCACTCTTAGCCAAATTTAAATGAAGATTTGATTTAGAGAGAAGGAACACATTTTTTACCATTTATTGGTATGTGGTTGTGCAGAGAGTCCCTATAATGAGTTTCCTACAGAAACTTGTGTTTTATAGGCCTGTGGTCTTCTTTTTGTGCGTGTGCTTGCGTCCATACCTGCTTCTGCTGGTAATTATTACAAACCAATTTCCTTATCACTCCAATTATTTAGTTACATGGGGCCTCCTCATGTCAAGGAAAATTCAAAATTTATTTGCTAGTGAACTTCACTGCCTCATCAAAACCCCTATAACTTGAACAATCCTCAACACTAACTCTACCACAACCACACCATTCCCTAAAAGCTTGTTTTTGCCTTCTTTTTCCTTAACATTGCTGACAAAAAACAACCACTACCTCTGCCTCTCCCCCACTTTCATTACACCCCTATTACTTTTCTTTGCACATTTTGCACCCTTTTAGCTTCTATTCCCACTACTATCACTACAATTCTTCTTCTTCTTCTTCTTCTTCTTCTTCTTCCTTTCTTCATCCCTTTATGCTTCTTGGTTAGACTTATTTTTCTTTAGATACAAAAGGGGTTTGTTTGGATTACACATGGAGGGGCAACCTGCTAAACGCAGACGTGTATACTCACTTGAACCTAACAAAGTGGAACAAGCAGCGTTTGCTAGGAGCTACATGAACTATTTGGTGCCAGCATTGATGAAGATCAAGGAAAGAAGCTCTTCAGAGGACTGTGATATTCAGAATGTTAAGTATGAAGTGGACATGGCAATGGTGCACTCAGCACAGGGTTTTGCATGGAGTGATGCTCTGAGTGTGAAGCTTCAAAGGGATAGAGTCAATGCAGATAGTGACACAAGCAGCTTTGGTGAAAACTACAAGGTTGGTGAAGGCTCATCAAGGACTTGTGGTGGTCAAAGTGGTGAAACGGTGCCATTGAACCATTTCCCTTCAAACCTTAGTTTGAAGCCTAGAAATAAACACAAGAGCATGATGCCTGAAATGACAAGAGGTTTGAGAGAAGAAGATGAAGATGAGCAGTTGAAGAGCCTTAGAATGTTGATACCTGGGGGAGAAGAGATGTGTAGTGAAGAAATGGTGACAGAGCTACAAAGCTATGTAAGCTGTTTGCAAATGCAGGTGAACATTCTTCAGTGCCTCGCAGAGACACATTAATTCATTCATATGTTTCTGCTTTGCTTTCTCCATAAACCCATTACTACTATCATATATTTCTGTGTTCCACATATAATCTCTCTCTCTATATATATATATTGTCAATTACCATATCAACTTCATCAGTTATAAAGTTTTGTTATATATTATTATGCAGCTAGTTTGACACATAAAGTAACAAGAATCATCTCATTAATATCCTATGTTTGCTACCAATTGTATTTTGAATATCGTGGTGAAGAGAACAAATCAAAGAAAAGAAAAGGAAATCACAATGCTCTCCAAATAATATAGAACTACTTCGTGCTAATGTTCGTGAATGATTAAGACGAAGTACAATGCAGTTTCGATTATTTCAATGTGTAGTTTATAATAATAATAATGAATACAATAGTGTTTCTGAGGAATGAAAATTTGACAGTTAAACTAACTTGTGGTGTTAGGTGAGTAGTGTTAGATATTCAAGTTACAGAGGCAGAATCATGATATGATTAATCTTGTTTCTCTTTTTTTCTTTTTCCAACACCACCATTGTTGGCCTAATTTACGCGTTCTGGGACCACAAAACATGTGTTTCATTCATGCGTCATGAAGAGGGGAGTGGAATCTAAAAGTCCTTTGACTCAAGCTTCTCATACTCACTCATGTTTCCAACTTCATCATAGTCAAATTCAACAGATTGAATCATTGTTAATAATTAACAAATAACATTTTTATTAAATTATGATAGTAAATATGTATATTGATAACATAAAATTCTATGTGGGTGTTGTAGTCTGATATATTTTTGGAATGAAAAGGTGATTAACAGAAGCAGTGATTTTGTGAGCTGAGATTAGCACAGAGTAGTGCCCCAACCACTTGCATATATTAGAAACTTTGCATGTGTGAATGCTTATCACCGACCAATGTTCATGATTTTCTGACCCACTTGTGTCACTCCTCTATACCTATTTCTGTAGGCATGGTTTCTCCAATTCACATGGCCATCCTAGTCACCATTTTTCACCATATATTCACAATCATGTATCAGAACAATTTTGTACTAAAATAAACAGTTTTGAAATTATATTGATCAAATCATATTTAGAAACTGGTATATTTCAATTTACAGCTTTTAAAATAACATTTTCCTTTTTCATTATATCAATCAAATTAAGGTGCCCTTTATTCCAGATTTTTTTTTCATTTGAATAATCAATGCTAGGACTGATATAAGATCCAAGGACTTTGACATGTCTCTCTCAGTGAGTAAAACAATTTTGGAGTTGTTCAATTTTCTTGTTTTTCATTTCATGGTTAAGATTATTCTTCATGTTCATTTTCTTCTCTCTTTTCCAAACTACTCTCCCCTAGACTTAAATTCTATAAAGTTAATTTCTTAATAGTGTTCAAACACTTCTGCATAACTTTACAAAATCTGAGTATTTCTGTGTTAATCAGTTTGCTCATTTACAGAATGATCATCTTCCCATACACATCAGCCATGTGATGCTTCCAAAATTATTCCCTTAATTCCCACAAACAAAACATTCTCGGTGGATATTTGGTTCTGACATATTTTTGGAATGTAACAGGTGATGTCCAGAATTCAATAAATCTATCTTATCAAACTAATTTTTAAGGTTTTGTTAAATTTGAAGAGAAAATTTGAACCCTGAGACAAAAATGGCTTTGTGATTCACATTACAACAACTCCAACCAACACTCTTGCAAACAACTGCCAAAACGTGTTCTTTGCAGAATATTTATAGGCACTAATAAATTACCACCCTGTCATTCAGTGCATGTAAGTTATAATTAATGTGTCTAAATAAGTCTAGAACTAAATGTGCAATCAACACCTTTTTTTAATATTGCAAAATAAAATAAATACCTTAAAAATCACACCAACAATATTTCTAACTATAGTTAACATTATATTATATGCAAAAACAAACATGAAAGAAAAATAAAAGGATGTAAACCCATTGTGCTGCAACTTGAAAACGCATAACACCCCTGTAAATCTCCATATTCTTTTTTCTAACTTTCATCTTTTTTTTTCATTCTGAAAAATTTAGTTGTTTTTGTAAAGTTTACAAAATTACAATTGATATATATATATATATATATATATATATATATATATATATATATTGTAATTACTTCGACCTTCTTCAGTTCATACAAGGGTAAATAATTTCAGGCAAAGAATTTATAAATTGAGGGAGGATTTCCTAGGTTCAAGGATAATAATTAAGGGTATCGAGCAAAATTTTAATAAACTTACTTTACTTTCTTTTTCAATATTTTGAAGAGAGGAGTATATTGCAAAAACAAAAAAAATCAAAAGAGTTTTGATATATTGACACCGTCACAGTAACACACATTTGAATTATTTTTTATAAAGAGTGGGTGACTATAAACGTCACAAAAGTGACTACTTACAGGCATACGGGTAACCAATTTTGCTTGTGTCATTACATGTGGAGGAACTTGTGGCTGGGTAGTCAGTTCTGGTAGGGCAGGTGTCCAGTTCTTCCATGGGTAACCACGTGATTACCCCAAAGGGTTATAATGACGAAATTGAAAGTGATTGAGGGGTAAGGGTGAGTTTTTAATGTTATGATGGTGATGCAAAAGTAATTCCTGACTCATTTGAGACAGTTGATGTTGTGAAGAGTTGGTGGCCATAAACATAACACATGTAACGACTTACACACACGGCTAATCACTTTGGCTGTGACAGTATGCTGCTCCACCAATGTTATATGTGGCCATATATTACACTGGTTACTCGAGCCAACTGGTGTAATGTAGGGGCTTAAATGTGCAGTTGGTAAGCCAATATATTACACTAGTTAGCTTGAGTAACTGAATATAGGGCCATATATTACACAGGTGACCATAAACATAACACAGGTGACCACTACACACATGGGTAACTACTTTGGCTATGATAGTAGGTTGCTCCACCAATGTTATATGTAGCCATATATTACACCGGTTACTCGAGCCAATTGGTGTAATATAGGGACTTAAATGTGCAGTTAATAAGCCAATATATTACACTGGTTGGCTCGAGTAACCGATGTAATATAGGGTCAATTCTGATTGATAAGTCAAGTCAATGACGTTGAACAGTTGAACAACAAACAAAAAAGTAGTGACGACCACACAAGAAAGACATTTATGATTTGTGTTTTGTTTGTTCTATTGCTTGGTATGTACTTCTTGCTGCTTCTTTCTCCCTCCCTCCGACGAGGTCGCTGCTTCTTTCTCCCTTTCGTTCGAAACTCTCCCGCTTCTGCACCCGCACTCAAACGCTAAACCCTTACACTCTTACAAAACTGTCATCAGTGCCACATCACTCCCATTAGAATTACAAAAAACCTCACTGCCACATCCTCACCTATGTCTGTGTTAGTGAACTTATAAATAATTAGTTGTTATATTGATCAAATTAGATACAAAGACTACACAAATTATTGGTATCTAAATTAGTTTTTACTATTGATAGTAGTTTTTAAATTGACATTTAATTAGCTATCAACTTTAGAATCTAAATAATTGGTAGTTAAAACATTGGTAGCTAATTAGATCCAATTTAAAAACTATTTATCAACAATATAAATTAATTTAGATATCAATAATTTTTTTAGTTTTTAAAATAATATCTAATTTAATTAATATAACAAATAATTATTGTTTATTTTTAAAATTAATTTTTATTTAATGATTTTCCATTTTTTTGATCAACAAAGAATAAATAAAATAAAATGAGAAACTTGAGGGGTGTCTCAACCCTTATACATATATAGTAGTATGCATATCATTATGTAATGTTGGTTATTCAGATTTTATTATTATTAATTCTGATTTTATTACCCTTAAACTATTTTACTATTATATTGCATTAATGGTTTAGAGGTCTGTTAGTATTCCTATTGTATAGCTTCCAGTAATTGTAATTTTATTATATATATGATTGAGTAAATAAAAATGAATAAGATTAGTTTTGCAATTTTGTGCAATTATGTTGAATCAGTTGCTACAACCTTTTGTCTTCTCTTATTTCCTTCCATTAGTTCCTACAACTGGTATCAAGAGCTAGTTTGTTATCATGAACTCTACCCAATTATCAGTCTCTATCCTTAATGGAAAAAATTACAATCGGTGGTGTGTGCAAATGAGAGTTTTGTTTGATTATCATGAGTTATGGGATGTCGTTGAGAGTGGAGTGTCTGCATTAGGTGATAATGCAACTGAGGCGCAACGAGTAGCGCATCGTGATAAGAAGAAGAAAGACAATAAGGCTTTGTATCTCATCCATCAAGGGATGAATGACGAGACGTTTGAGCATATAGAAGGAGCAACAACTGCCAGTGAGGCTTGGATCATTTTGTCAACCAATTATAAAGGTGATGACAAGATCAAGAGGGTGCGTCTTCAAACCCTAAAACGCCAATATGAATTGTTGCAGATGGAAACCACAGAAACTATTGATGTCTATATAAATAAAGTTATTGCCTTGACAAATCAAATGAAGACCAATGGTGAAACACATTCGGAGCAGGCAAAGTTGGAGAAGATTTTGTGATCTTTAACTCCCAGATTTGAACATGTTGTTGCCGCAATTGAAGAGGCCAATGACATTTCAAAAATGACAGTAAGGTTATTGTCTAGTTCTCTACGAGCGCATGAGTAGCGGATGAATGACAATAAGATTGAAAAATCGATTGAACAGGTTTTACAAGCACAAGTCTCAATCGGTAGCTCCTATCATGAACATGGTAGCTATTTCAGCAAAGGTCGTGGTAGCCAAAATCATGGAGGCGCTTGGCGCGGGGAACGTGGTCGTGGAGGACGAGGAGGCATTTATAATAAATCAAATGTTGAGTGTTATAATTGTCATAAACATGGCCATTATGCAAATGAGTGCAGGTCAAAAGGTGATAATCATGCTGCCAATTGTGCTCAAGAAGACAATAATCACGAACAAGATGAAGAGGATCACGCAGTACTAATGGCAGCCACATCAAATGAAACTCCAAACAATCAGACTTGGTATTTGGATACAGGTTGCACAAATCACATGTGTGGTAAGAAGGAGTTGTTTGCAGATTTGGATGACTCATTTCGCACAAAAGTGAAATTAGGTGATGGCAGGTTCGTTCCGGTGACTGGAAAAGGGCGAATTCTTATCACATTGAAGAATGGTGATGATCACGGGTACATCTATGATGTTTTCTATGTACCTGATATGAAAAGTAATTTGTTGAGTATGGGGCAGCTGGCCAAGAAGGGTTATGTGATGCACATAGTTGAAAATAAATTATCAATTTTTGATAAAAAAAAGGTAGTTTGATTCTTAAATCTTTTTTATCAAAAGACTGCATGTTTCCAGTAGATATTCATATGGGTGATTTCAAGTGCTTTAATGCAATAGTGAATAATGAATCGTGGTTATGGCATTTACGCTTTGGGCACTTAAATTTTCAGAGTTTGGAAAATCTTTCCAAAAGAAATTTAGTGAATGGTTTACCCCATATTCATCACTCTGATCAATTGTGTGAGGCTTGCATTTTTGGAAAGAATCACATGATACCATTTGTTAGGAGCCTTGGCGTGCAAAATTTCCTTTGGAGCTTGTTCATACAGATGTTTGTGGCCCGATGAACATATCATCAGTTGGAGGTAATAAGTATTTTTTAACCTTTATTGATGATTTTTCAAGGAAAACCTGGATTTATGTATTGAAAAACAAGGATGAGGTATTCCACTTCTTTAAAATATTTAAAGCATTTGTTGAAAGAGAGAGTGGCAGACAAATTAAGATGGTGCGTAGTGATGGAGGAGGTGAGTACAAGTCTAATGAATTTAAGAGGCACTGTGAAGAACTTGGGTTGCAACATAACATAACTTGCCCCTACACACCTCAACACAAAACAAAGTTGCTGAGAGAAAGAATAGAACAATCATGGACATGGCGAGGAGCATGCTTAAAGCGAAAGGTATGCCAAATTATTTTTGGACTGAGGCCGTAACATGTGCGGTGTATTTGATAAACAAATCACTCACTCGGAGTGTTCCTAACACAACTCCGATTGAGGCATGGAGTGGATTCAAACCCAATGTGCAACACTTGAAGGTATTTGGGTCAATTACTTATGCTCATGTCCCCAAGGCAGCAAGATCGAAGTTGGATATAAGCATGGGGATACAAACTGTACAATCCAATGACAAAGAAGGTGATTGTTAGTCGTGATGTTACATTTGCCGAAGATGAGGAATGGCAATGGAATGCAGCAGCTGAAATAGATTTGAAAAAATGATATATTTAGGTTTTGAACGATGATATGGAAGATGAAGTCACTCTTGAAGCACCTGCAGTAACCTGAAGTTGTAATTCAACCTGAAGTTGCAACTCCAGTTGCAACTATGATGGAGCGACCAAGAAGGCAACAGCGACAACCTGTACATCTTCAAGATTGCGAAGTAAATCTTGATGATGAAGTTGATGACAATGGAGATTTAGTTCACTTTGCTTTTCTTGCAGAATCAAAACCTGTGAGACTTGTCGATGCCATTCAACACCCCAAATGGCAAAAGGATATGAATGAAGAATTGATGGCGATTGAGAAAAATAATATCATAACTCAAACTGAGAAGGTTGTTCCAAATCAGAATTAAGGGAGGATGTTGGTTATTCATATTTTATTATTATTAATTCTGATTTTATTACCCTTAAACTATTTTATCGTTATATTGCATTAATGGTTTAGAGGTCTGTTAGTATTCCTATTTTATAGCTTCCAGTAATTGTAATTTTATTATATATATGATTGAGGAAATCAAAATGAATAAGATTAGTTTTGCAATTTTGTGCAATTACGTTGAATCAGTTGCTACAACCTTTTGTCTTCTCTTATTTCCTTACATTAGTTCCTACATGTAAGACTTTGAATATGAACAAGAAAGAAATCTAAGATTTTAACAATCACTACAAGAAAATCATGAAATAGAAACTAATTTTAGAGACAAAAAATTATTAGTTGCTATAGTGACTAAATTAAAGACTATTTTAGAGACTAAAAAATGTTTTGGTTTCTATTATTGATAAATTATTTCTAAATTGATATCTAATTAATAACTAAGATTTTTGCTATCAAATTTAGAATCTAAATAATTAGTAGTTAAAATCTTAGTGGTTAATTAAATACCAATTTATAAACTATTTAAAGATAATAGAAACTAATTTAGAAACCAAAAGTTTTTTTAGTTTGTAAAATGATCTCTAATTTAGTCACTATAGTAACTAATTTTTTTTGTTTCTAAAATTGGTTTCTATTTCATGATTTTCTTGTAGTGAATTGATATAATTTAGTAACTAAAAATTGTTCAACTACGAATAAAAGTTAGGGATCATATTCAAGTTTATAGTTAAAAAAGATATTAATTAGAATATTTATGTTCAACAAGAAACAATATTGACAATATTTTATAACACCTCAAAAATTTATCACAATTTTGTTGAAGAGCTTGAAATTGAGAGTGGGGTATGGTAAAGGAAACACGTAAGAGAAGTTAAATCATGCATGCATGCACGTAAACGAATCACTTGTGTAATAATCACATTGCATAAACACTTTTTTCTAAATAAATTAAAAGTAAGGTAGATGTTATCATAATATATCTTATAAATATATTTTTACTTATTTTATACACTAAAAGTAATAATTATAAAACCAATTTTAAAAATAAAAAATAATTAATCACTAAATAATTAGTTAAGTTATATACTTAAAACATACTTTATTTTAATCTTTTTATAGATTAAAATATTCATTCATAAACATTGAATTATAGTTTTTTTTCTTGTAGTCGTATTATTATTACAAAGCTTTCAAATCAAATTTATAGTACTATGATCCAACAACTTTTTTAGTCATTAAATTATGTTTTAAAATATCTTTATCTTATAATTTTAAGAGATTGATCATTATTTTAATTTTGATCACCATGAACTGCACAATCAACTTAAACCCAAACCATTTTGATAAACTTGAAATACTAGCTATATAATAAATCAATAGAATCTACGACGTTTTGTAGTTCAGTAATGTTAAAAACGCTAATGGTTAGAAAATTGTTACATATAAAATACTCAATAATTTTATAAATGCTCCCAATTGTTGAATATGAGACAACATTTCCTAGAAAGTCACCATATATAGGGTCAAAAACACCTTTATACTAGTAGACTATCACAAAAAAAATAATTTAAAAAATAATAATAATAAGTCATTATATTAACTAAATTAAATATTATTTTAGATATTAAAAAAAAATATAAAGTATATTTTATTATTAATAAATAATTTTTAAATTGATATATAATTAGTTATCAATGTTTTAATACTTAAATAGCTATCCAGATTTTAACTATCAATTAGTTTAAATTCTAAAGTTGATTACTAAAACATTTTAGTTAATTAAATACTAATTTATAAACTATTTATTAATAATAAAAAATACTTTAAATATCAATTATTTTTTTAGTTTTCTAAAATAATATCTAATTTAGTTAAGTTAATGACTAATTATTTTTTGTCTTACAAATTAATTTCTATTTAATGATTTTTTTTATAGGAATTACTCTTCGCATGTATATGCTGCTAGAAATTTGAAGACATATTCAATAGGCACTAGAGCGACTAGCACTATAAAAATATCAAACACGAATAAAAACTGAAATTGACTTAAGTATTCTAACTAAAACTATTTTACTGTTATTACCAACCAAAAGTTGGAGCAGAGCCATAATGTGTAGCTATACAAAGATAACATTATGCTCCCTCTTTGCAAGTTCTGATTTTCATTAATTTTAGTTTAGTATGTGGCAACCTTTGACAACAAAGATGTCAAAATCCTTCATTTGGGTATCTGCTCTTTTGCCTTACATGTTCTTTCTATGGATTGGTTCTACTTCACCTTGCAACACATAAATCAAAATATAAAAAGAACTTGTATTGTATGTGACATTAGTCTATTAGTTGCACAGCTGCAATAGAAGGTATCTTGTCTCTCAGCTTCTGTGTTAAGGCAACACGAACTGTGGTAACCCCAGCTGCAGGTCCACTTAGCCGAACTTTCACAACATAATCATTCATCTCAACAAACTCTAGTATTCCTCCCCCAGTGCCAACAAGGTATGGTCTAATTTCAGAAAGAACCTGAAAAATGAACACTATTATAAGATTCAGAATTACAAATTACATGTTCTGATAGCCCTCTCTTCAATTATAGTTCTAGCCTTCAAGGTATCATAAATGTTTATTCTACTATCCAAGTGATTGAAGAATGAGACAAGTTATTTGGCCTAAAAAAGAAGCAAAGATTTCAACCAGCTTTGCATATTATACCTATCATTAAAGACAAGTATTTTAATCAGATTCACTAAGCTTTTACACCTAACATAAAATCCAAGAGTTGGAAATGCTATGAACTAAGCAATGCAAGAAGTTTTCCATACTTTTTCTACATTTTCTTCAGTTAACTCGAGACCTGTCTCAGTGTCCATTATCTGTTCCACTTCAAGGATTTCTGGTATCTTGTCCCTGAGGCGAGTTTCTATTCCCATTTTCAATGTCATAGTTGAGCTAGGACATGATCCACATGCCCCTTGTAACTTGAGGACAACAACAAGACCATCTATCTCATGTAATGCCACATTCCCTCCATCGGCCATCAAGCCAGGCCTTACCTCATCCAAAACCTTCTCCACATTATCTTCTGTCAGTGGCAGAGCACAGCTTGGGGAAACAACAAATCCTGCAACATAGGAATGTGAATGCCACAATCAACTATCTACTCACACACACCCTTTTGCAAGCTACTTTGCTGCATAATTGAAAATACTATAAAAAAAGCCCCATCATCAAATAACGTTGCTCACACTTTCAATAACTCATTTGGCAAATTCCATAACTCACAACACTAACCAACTTCAGATTTGTACCATGATAAATTTCCCAGAAAACATTGATGATATAAAATTCCAGTACTCAATTAGCATGATGTTTATGCAATAATCAATGCAATTATTCAAATTTCTAACTGATGAAGCTCTTGAATAATGAACTCACCGAGAGTAACCAGTACCTGCTTTGCTTAGGTGAGCAGGACCCGAGATAAGCCCAAAAAATTGCTTTATATTGATTTGGTGACCCCTGATAAAAATAGTGTCTTTTGAGGAAAATCCTCTGGTATTTGCCACTGGGTTCTAGAAAAACAAAAAATTGAGTGAGATACGAATTGATAAGTGCCCATTAACCAAAGTAAAGAATCCTAGTATAAAACAAAAAACATAGGAAATAAGAGGAAGAAAGAAGAAAGCAGAAAAGTACCTTAAGAGACAACAATCTGTGAGTTGGATAGAGCATTGCAATTGTTGTTGTTGCATTGAGGCTTTGAGTTATTGGGGTTGAAAGTGCAGCACCCAACATCTGAGTGAGTGGATAACACAGAAAAGTACCATAAGAATACGAGGAACAGCTGAAACTGAAATTATTTTGGTTTATATAAAATGTTGGATCATTTTTGTTTATGGATGAAGTTTAGTTTTGATAGTAGTAGCAGAGAAGGAGAAGGTGATAGCTAGCGTTTCTTGATTGGCTCAGATTGATTCTTTGAGATCATAAGAGAAAACTATATAATAAAGTCTGTGGCCACAACTCAACCATGCAACTCAAATTATCACGCCAAATTCTCCCCGCACCTCCGTACTTCTCCCAGCACCTCCACAGAGTCTGCAAAATGACCATTATATCCTTAATGGAAAATATTAAAGTAGCTCTACACCCCTTTCTTTTTCTCTACAAGAAAAATACATTTCAAATTATAGAATCTAGAAGGTATTGATGTAAAAATACCTTACAAATTCTATAATTTAGAATCTATTTTTTTTTAAATTACATTTTGGATACTATAATCCAAAAAGTATTTCTGAATTTTACTAGAAGGTATTTCTAGATTCGAGAAATACCTTATGGATTCTACAATCTGAAATATGTTTTTAAAAAAAATATATTTTGGATTGTAAAATTTGAAAGATATTTTTAGAATGCAGAAATACCTTATGAATTATACACTCTAAAATGTATATTTTTTTAGTGTTGAATGATCTTTTCACTTGATATATGGAGTTGAAAAGAAACTATGGAGGTGCAAAAAAAACATCCAACTATGTCTTACATCGGTTATGGATGGGTTTTGGCCCAAATATAATTAGAATATATGGGATTTCTTTTTACACTCTCATGGATTCCTTTTTGTATTTCTTTTTTCCATTCTTCCTACCTCGGTTGTTCACTCTTGTTCCGTACTGTTGTTCACCCATTGTCGCCGCCACCAATTGTGTCGACAGTGTCAAATTTTACAATCCAAAATTCAAAATAAATTTGAATCCAAAAATCACTTTCAAAATTGCAATTTAAAAGTATATTTAGATTATTTTATCCAAAAGTTATTCTTTTCAAAATCAATTCACTTCTAAATTATACAATCTAAAATAAAGTTATAAATCTAGAAGTAAATTACACAATTTGAAATTCTAAAAGTCTATTATGGTTTACGCAATTCAGAAATAATTTTTATAAGAAAATAATTTTCAGATTTTTCAATTCGAAATGATTTTAGAAAAAATGTATTTCAATGATCTTCTAGTGTTAAAAGAAGTTTTCTCCATCTCAAAAATCTGCAACATCCCCCCAAATTTTTCACTTCCTATAACAAGAGCAAAGTAGATATTTAATACATGGATGAGAATGCCAGGTGTAAGAAGAAATAGCCCAGAATAGTAATCAAATCCCAGGCCCAATACTGCAATTTTGGGATCGAATAGAGGTGGTTGTTATTCTCACCCTTTCTGCACCCCTTTTACAAAATTGTAATAAATTATTATTTTGGATATAATATTTTGTATCCCTTTAAAATGTGTAAAGTATATACAGGGAAAAGCATTTAATTCACTTAAGTAATTTTTTTAACAGTTTTAATTTAATGTCCGAATATTGATAAGACATTTATTTATGTTATAATGAGGTATGTGATAACAAACCCGTTCCATTTTAAAGTAACATTTTTAGAAAATCTTACTTTATGTAATTAACTTACTTAGTTCTCTTTTCTAAAGTTACTTATGTTTTTCATTCACATAAATATTTTTTTTTAGATGTTTTGATAGAAATATTTCGAAATGCTTTGAACCAAAATCACTCCAAGAAAATTAAATTTGATAACAAAAACTTTGGTTGCTAATTAGATATCAATTTAGAAATCATTTAATAATAATAGAAATTAATTTAGAAACCAATTTTTTTTTAGTTTCTAAAATAGTCTCTAATTTAGTCACTATAACAACTAATTATTTTTTATTTCTAAAAATTAATTTTTATTTCAGATTTTCTTGTAGTGAATGAATATTATATTTATATAATTATTTTAATAGAGTTATGGTCAATGTCAAGTTAGTTTATAGTATGCTTTTAATACTTTTATTGAAGTGTCAAGTTCAGATTCCATAACATTTTGTATTACATTTTCAAGCTATCAAATTTTCAAATTCTACATGAAATAATGATTCCTACAAAATATTATATTCGGGAAATATCATTTCAGGAATAAAAAAGGATTCTACATAGTAAACAAATTCTAAGGTAACATAGACTAAATAGTAAAAAAATGTTTGAAAATATAATACTTACTGTTTCGGATTTGTCAACGAATATCTCTCTCTTTAAAATTTAATGAGAATTAGCAAAAATTAACAGCCAATGGTGAAAAAAAGTTAAGATAAATGGATTTTAAGATCATTAATTTTCATTGAAAGTTTCTTATTAAAATTTATTGTAAATAAAAATATTATTTTTATACAAATCCTTCAAACTATCTTTTAAAAGTGAAAAATATTATTTTAATATAATTCCACAAATATAAATATTTTAACGTGAAAGCAATTATTTATATAAATAATTCTCTTTTATTTAAAAAAAAACTATATTTATAAGATTTACATTTCATTTGGAAGATGCTCTAAGAAGAATCCAAGTTGAAGTAATTTAAGTCCAATCAGTACAACATACGTATCTTCCTTGGGCAGGACATGGAGATTAGTTGAAACAAAATGTTTAAACGTACGAAAAAGGTTTTCAGAAATGCACCAAACCCTAAATTTTACTTCAAACAATGTCATGTTTCTCCACTCACCTACCTCATTAGTTGCATAACTTTTTGTAAGAAAGTCATTTATACTAATTTGTATGGTTAATTATGCTTCACACAATACAAGTACCACGAAATTGTACAAAACAAAGAAACCCTAATCATGGTATGGTTGATTAGGTTGTTTTGGAGTACATGGTTGAGATATATCTCTACTTAACATAGTAATCAAATATTATATATTTTGTTGAGAATATTGATTTCATATCTCTTTACTATTTTTTTTAAAGAGCAGTTGAAAGTTTGATTTTTTTTCCAGTCGGTATCGAATGAGTCAGTTTCAATCTCGGTGATCGATCGATTGACTGTGTCAAAACACATGTCAAGTCACTTAATAAATAATAGCAACAACAGTTACGATAGTCCTTTATGAATCATAATCACGTCCCAAATTATACGAAAAATATTTTTGATAAATCAGCTAAATATTGGTTAACTGAAACATATTAAAATATTTTGCACATATACCAACATACTGATATACACAATATATATATATATAGGTCCACTTGTCTAATATAGATACAATTTTCACTACAAGAAAATCATGAAATAGAAACCAATTTTTAGAGACCAAAATAATTAGTTGCAATAGTAACTAAATTAGAGACCATTCTAGAAACTAAAAAAAAATGGTTTCTAAATTAGTTTCTATTATTGTTAAATAGTTTATAAATTGGTATCTAATTAGCAACCAAGGTTTTAGAAACCAAATTTAGAAACTAAATAATTGGTAGTTAAAACCTTTGTTGCTAATTAGATACCAATTTAAAAACTATTTAAAAATAATAGAAACTAATTTAGAAACCAATTTTTTATTTAGTTTCTAAAATGGTCTCTAATTTAGTTACTATTGTAACTAATTATTTTAGTCTCTAAAAATTGGTTTCTATTTCATGATTTTATTGTAGTCTTTCATGTCCATGTTACATAATAAGTGTATTTATAAAAAAAAACATAGAATTGGAAACTATTTTTTGTTTAATCCTTAACTAAGATAAGAGGTTAGAAAAGAAGTTGTGTTAGTTAGAAATGAGAATTAGGGTTTTTTTTGGTGTTATGTGTGTGTGAAAGAGGCAGGTAGGTTGTGGAGCACTGACTTAAGCACAAAGGTCACTTCAAGTTAGCCACTAAACACACACACATTCACACTCTTTCCTTTGGTATTGTCACTAAGGTTGGCCACAAGAAGCAAGCAAGTGAAGTGAGTGAGATGCAATGCAAGCAAATGAATTATGCATTTTGTATGAAGCACAATATCTCTAAGGCCCACACATTGTGCCCTTGATTTGTAAGGGTAATCTTAGTCATGGAACAAGACTTGTAACTCATGAATATCTCCTTTTGACCAAGGAAAAAAGTAACCCTATCCTATCCGACCAAAAGAGATGTTCCCCCCACCCCTCCTTTTCATCTTCATTTTCCAAATCAATAATGCAACCCATCATAATACTATTATTATTTTTTAACCTAATCTCATTTTACTCTTTCATCTATATGCTCCAATGTGGAATCAAAAGGAAGCCTATGATTAGACACCAACATGGAGATTTTTAATTTTAGTTTTTTGTCTCTCTAGTTGTCTTTCTCCTCTTCAAAATTTCATGTATATGCCATCACCTACCTCTTTTCATTTATGGCTACATATGCTATAGGTAGTTGTGTTAAATCTTTTTATATCAACAAAGTTCAACATAATTGAGTTTTGTCCCAAAACAATTCAATTCAGAAAACAATTACAGGGCCAAAACAAAATTAAATTTTGCTTATATATTAATATCAATATAATATAATTATAGATATTTATAAATATATCAAATTATGTTTTTAAATAATATTATAAAATAGTTATTTTATTAATTAAAAATTTAAAAATTGTGTATATATTATAAAAATATATAAGCTTGTAAATAGTGTTTCAATAAATAAAAACATAAAGCTTTTGTGAAAAGTTCTTAATGTATTTATTTGTTGGGTTGTTGTTTTTTTTTTGTCTATTGTACGGAAAGTTCAAAATAATACACTTGAAAAAACAATTATGCTAACAAGTGAATTAATTGATAGTTTTTCATAAAAGTTTTACTGTTTCTAGTTTAGAAAATCTCTTCACAAATATTATAGAGTATGAATATTGAAGATAATAGTTAAGATTAAAAAAAACAATCTTAAAAGACTTCACAAACAAACAAGACCAATTATTTCACCAACTTTTCATATTTTTTCCCAATTTGGAGACATATATAGAAAGATTTTACTAAATCTTGGGTTTGAAAAAAAAAACTTCATTATCAAACCCCTTAACATGTTAAATTAATATTAAAACTTGGATTACCAAAAGAACTAATGAGGAAAAAAAAGGGTAATTTTTTTGCTTGCATTTTCATGAAGAAAGCATCCTTGAATCTTAATAAACATTCCTTGCCCCCTCTAACCTCAATGGATCTATTCACCAAACACATGGACAGATTGTTTGGAGAAATTTTATTTTCTCACAATCTTAAATAAACAGATTCCTTAAGAACAAAAGAACAATGCAATCAAACCTTCAGATTCTTGTCTGTTGTTCCCTTCTTTCTAAATCACAATCCAATCCTCACTCAATGCTTCCTCCATGTGGTCATAAAACAACACCAACTTTATTGTGGATCTTTGCAAGTCCAATAACATAATTACTTTTAAATGGTAACAATTTCACCCCCCTCTCCCCAAAGAAAAAGAACACCACCCATTCATTTCCAATGCCAAAAAAAATGAAATAAAAAAAGAAAGATTGGTAGCTTAATTAAGGTTCATGACCTAATGGAAATGCACTACCCCTTTCCCCATGGAATTTTGTACTAGAATTTAAATTAAATTGTTTTCGAACGGGTTGAAGTAAAGAGAATGATTGTTGACTTCTTCCTCTTCTCGAAACAATCCGTGTTCTCCTTTAGTTGGTCTAGTCCTTGTCTTCGTGAACTTTAAATTTGAATGGTACCTGCAAAAGACACCCCAATGCTTAAGTGAGATTTCGATGTTCGGCATTCAGTACTATTAGTACTGGATGATGACGTACCTAATTCTTGAAATTTATACTTATTTATATGATCATCATAAATCCTTTATTATTGGGCCGGATTACAGATTTAGATCGTATTACCTAATATTTGACCACTAATTAGTTTTATTAATCTTTTATTTAGAAATAATGATTTTGATGGTATAATCTTAACCAAATACTGAACTCCCAAATATCATACTAACCCGATTGATTCAAAAATGATCAAAGAGTAGCCAATACTTTGAATGGAAAAAAAAATGTGAGCCAGTCTGTGAAAGAAAAGAGTGTCCTTGTATATGTTCCTGATTTGATATTTTATGACAGAATGAGGAATGACAAGGAAAGATACAAATGTTATTATTATTGTATAGAATAATTTTGTGAACAATAATTGAGGATTAGGATTTATAGAAGATTAAGAAGAGAGAGTAGAATAATGTGAATGCAAGCAATGGAATAACGTGGTGATGAGGATATTATTATAAATGAAGAGAAGGTATTGGATCCGGAGAAGATAAGCCTTCATCCCAAAATGAAGAGATTCCTTTTGTCCTTTAAATATCAATTTCTATCTTCTTATTTTAATATTTCTTGGTGGGGAAGTCGTAACCAGAATCTGATGCATTGAATGTGGAGGCTGAATTGGATCCAAGCTTTTATTTTTTTTATTTTTTATTTTTTTGCTAATTATATTTTTACCTGTGTTCCTTCATGAACCAACCTGTGTGATTCCTTTCCCTATCTTTTTTTATTTCATATAAATATATTCTATAAAATATCTTTTAGGTGGCTTGTGTCACACTAGAATTAGATTAGCTCAAACAAAACCTAAACAAGGTTGCTTTTCTGTCATGGAGATTTTAGACACCACAAAATCAATAGTGTTTTGACTTTCCCATTACAAATTTCACATGATTTTGAACTTTAGAACTCCCTCCATGTTAGGCACGTACCAAATCTGGTTATACTACTACTTACTCTATTTTCTAATGGCACCAATGAATTTAGAAGGGGCTTCTCATCTTCAACAAAGGTAAAAGATTAAAGGGTAATTATGATAGTTTAGAATTCGAGTTAATGATTAGCATATAATTAACCAATAAAAACTATTCTTAGTATGATGATTTCAAGTTATTTTTTCTTAAAATGGTATATCTATCAGATGTTATTTTGAATGTTGGATATTAAAAATCCTTAATCAACAAAAGATAATGATTTTGATTTTTCATAATATAAATGGATATAAATCTTATCTTATAAGTCAATTTTATAAAATTGAACTAGGTTTAAAAGTAAACTTTTTAAGATAATATCAGAATCATTTAAAGTTTATTTTAACGAAAATTTGTTAAATTTATTGTGTTACCCACTATCAAATTACTCATAAATATATAGTCTCACATGCGAGTTGAAAGATTTCAACGTGAAGATCCAATATAATTAAAGACTTTTTAGTATATAAGTGAATGCAAATCTTTTTTGTAAAATGGTGAACCATTAGAATTGTTTCAGAGTAAATAATTTGAAAACATTATTGCTTAACAAAAATTATTATTATTATTATTATTATTATTATTATTATATATATGGTGATTTTTACAATAAAAAATATTTTAAAAGTCATACCTATAATAATTTCTAACTATCTGACAATATAAAAGTTTTTTAAATTAATAAAACATAAAAAAATTAAATTCATTGCTTAATTCTTTTTTAATATCATGCTTGATCACAGTCAATAATTTTAACATTTTTTTACTTCAATAATACAGTTACTTGAAAACTTATAATGAATCTTAAAAAATAATTTAAATATTTATTTACATTTTTAATGAACTTCACAAGAAAATATATTTTAGTATTTAACAAAAGTTTTCTTCCATATGCCTTTCACCTCAAAATATTTAAAGCAAAACTATACAAAAATACTCCATATATTAATAATAACTCCTATTAAAGAAATATGGAAAAAAATGTTGAATAATATTATTATATAATTCTTCGTCAGATTTGAAAACATATAAATAAACACATTTTTTCTCCATGATTTAACAAAAGGTCTGATATTGGATACTTTTAAAGTCTTTTCTGTTTGTTTTTATCTAGATTCCTTATTTTATGTATTTAATTTAAAAAAATAATTTATTTGATTTATTTAAGTTAATCCGACTCTATTTATTTTATTAGGAAGGTAGTGACAAACTTTTAAAAAGAATATTTATTTATTTTTATAAATTTTATATATTAATGGAATGATTCCTAAAATAATTTTATTTATTTATTTTTTATTGTGATAGAAAAAAAAACCTCTCCATGAACAGTAAATTGTGATCTGTGGAAGGTGATCCTATAATTCCAAAGATGATAAGTGAGTTTAATTTAATGTATGCTTTTGTTTGAAATACAGGTTGGCCTCTATTAAATATATATATATAATAAAGGTATGATTCTGATGGGATCCCTTTTATCTGAAGTAATGTATGTGGTCATTGGGCACTGTGATGAATGAGATGAAAAGAAAAGGTGACTTTAACTTAGCATGCTTAAGCAAAAAGCTCATTCTTGAGTCAATTGCTTCTTTAATGAACCAAACCAAGAGGCATAACAGTGAAGCCACATGAAAAAAATCTTAACTAATCATCCCAAAACATGTCAAATCAGAAAGTGAACATTAGATCTTCTGCACTCTGGTTGGAACTTGGACACAACATCATGATAAGAGTAGTACAATCAACATTTTCAAAGGTTGGGTGAGTGACAATTGTCACCTCCACAATCTCTTCTGACCCCACATCACCATTTTTTTCTCCTCACACCTTATCAACAAAGCATCCATGTCAGAAGGAGGGATTCACTCTCACCCTTCTTCACCATCACTCCTCTTATATTACATATTATTATATACCAAAGGGGCACACATTTGTTGAAATTTTTTGAACAACCAATTTGAAGGACCAATCATGCATAAAGTTACTTTTTTTACTCAGTGTGGGGCCATAAGGTTGTGTTAATATGCTACATTTTTTTTTGATCCTACTAAAGATTTTTCTTTTGTGATGGGGTTTTCTAATTAGATTTTGTGACACTTTTGATTGGTTAAATTAGGGGGGTTTGTTTCCTCAACTATATTCTATAATTGAGCTATGTGGGTGGGGCACATAGGAGATTGACAAGGAACATTCTAAATATCAAATTGGTTCATAATTAAGTTTTCTTTTTTTTTTGGGTTTATGGAAAGTGCCAAAACCTGAAGCAATTATGAATGGTGAAGTAAGTTAGATGGTAGGAAGTGAAGAGGGAAAGGGTTTTATGTGAGTAGTCATTATGCACTTATTTGGATTTAGAATGTTGAAACAATATGTTTTGTTTGAGTGGGATGATCTCATCATCTTATGAATGACCTAGAAAATATTATAAACAACATGAGTGCTAACTTTGTATTTATATTTATAATAACTAGTTTGGATTATTTTTTTATCAGAAAAAAAAAATTAAACTAAAAGGAGTTCTTGTATAAGTTAATTCGTAGTAACTTTCTTGCTTATACTTTCTTCAAATTTTTATTTTTCATCTGTGTATGACTTAATTTTAACCTGCCTAAAATTATCTTTAATATATTGTTTAAGTTCGTAAATATTTTAGAAAATTTTGTCTGAAATTATTTTTAATGTATTGTTTTAATCTGTAAATATTTTCATTTTTCTTTTTAGTTCTCTATTATTCTTGATTTATGAACTTTTGTATTTTAATATATTTTATTTTTGTCTACATTTAATGTTAAAGATCCCACATCGACTAGATATTAGAATCTTTCTATAGGTGGGTGCAAACCTTATCTCATAAGTTGGTTTTATGGGGGTTACGTTAGGCTTAAAGTTCACTTCTTAATATATTATCATAACCATTTTGATCTTATCCTATCAAGTGTTTTTGGATTTATAAAAAAAGTAAATTGTATTAATGTTATTTTCTGAAATTATAGTTCATCATAACAATTACTACAAAAAAAATCATTAAATAAAAACTAATCTTAGAGACCAAAATAATTAGTTATTATTTAATTAAATTATAGACCATTTTATAAACTAAAAATATTATTGGTATCTAAAGTAGTTTCTGAAGTAGTTTATGTTATTAATGTAGAGACTAATTTAAAATCTAAAATAGTAGTAGTTAAAACTTAGGTAGCTAATTTAGATACCAATTTAAAAACCATTTTATAAATTTTTATTAATAATATAAACCAATTTAGATATGAATAAGTTTGTAGTCTCTAAATTAGTATCTAATTTAGTTAATATAATGACTAATTATTTTTTGTATCTAAATTTGGTTACTTGTAGTGAATTATAATAATTATCTTTAAAATTAGTATTATACATAAATGCTAATAATATAATAATAAAGTGATATATATATATTAAGTATTCCTATATTTAAATTATTGGTGTCTAAATTAACTTATATTGTTAAAAATAATAGAAATTAGCAGCTAATTAAATACCAACTTTAGAATATAAAGTAATTAGTAACAAAAATTATAGTAGTTAATTAAATACCAATTTATAAATTTTATGAATAATAAAAACTACTTTATATACTAATAAACTTTTTATCTTTAAAATAGTATCTAATTTAGTTAATATAGTGACTAATTATTTTTTATCTCTTTAAAATTGATTTCTATTTGTAGTAATTCTTAAAAAAGAAAATTACCAAAGAAGCTCAATGTCATATTATTTACTAGACTAGAACCTATTTTTTCTGAAATATGCCTTAAAATATTCCTAAATAAACTTAACGTATATTATCTATTAAATTAGACTTCTTTTTAAACTGTTTAGGGGTTAGAAATTAGTATTAGAAAGTCAAATTGTAGTCTTCAATGGTCCCCCTCATAGCTGGAAAATCGACGAATTTAGTAAAAACAATTCTGGCTTGATTTTTCACTTTTTTTAATAAAAACAAAAAAAATTTAAAAGATTAATTAATTAAAATAATTAATAAAACAATATTTTTTATTTAAATTATTTTTTCTTTTTGAAATTTTTATTAAAAAAAACACCATTTCAATTAGTTGTTCTGTATGAAAAAGGAGAAACGACTACTAGAATTCTACTCATCAGAAATCAAATTCTCATCTTACACAATAAATCATATAATTTAAAATTAACTACCATCATGTACTATTTGGAGATTTTTTTTTCTCAAAGTATACTAATTTAGAAAAAAAAATTACATCAAAAACCTCATTTCTAATAGAAATCTTAATATAATAATATTTTTTTATATATTATTTATCTTATTATTATTTTTCTTAGTATATATTTTTCAACATACTTCAATTGGTATCTTACTTAAAGAAGAATATCCTATAAAGTATCATTAAAGTATCATTAGATAAAATAAGATAAGTTATAAATTTTGAAACTCATGACATTAAAGCACACTTTAGAGTAATAATTTCCTCATTTTTATAAATAAATAAAAATATCGATAATTTGACATCCACATATATGTGATGTATATTAACTTTACATTTTAATAAATTATTAATTTATTATAATATAATATTATATTTTTTAAAAAAAAAGTTGTATATAGTGATGTGAAAAAAGGTATTTTTGAAGAAAAAAAAAGAGAAGAAAGTAATGGTGGTGTGTGGGTCTAGTTTGCTAAGGGTGTGTGCCTTTGTTAGGGTACAACGCGTGCCTTTGGCGACCCAATGAAGAAGCAGCTCCAACTTCAACCCTATAACTATAGCCTTTATGCTTCCATTATCTTATCCCAAATCACACAACCCTACACATTTTTCCCTTAGTGTTCTTACAACATGGACCACTTTACAAACCCTAATTACTTCACTCCTTTTTTCACACTTTTTTAATTACAACATCTTTTTTTTCTTCAAAATTTCCCACTTTTCACACACTTCTCTGTCTAGCCACAACTATTTCTCACATATCCTAGGGCTTCAGAGTAATATCAAACTACTATTAATTAAATCAATTTAACACTAAAATACTAAAATACAATATTAGAGATCCAAGTATACAAAATTTCAAAAGAAAAAAAAAACTTAAAATTAATTTGTATCTAAACTAATTTTTAAAAGTTAAGTGATTCATGGTTAACGTTCTGACCAAGTTTGGAGGTTTTTGTATGATTTAGTACAGGTTTTTTACTTTCGTAGTTTTCTTGGAGGTTTGGTTTGATATTTATGATTCTTGGGTGTTTGTTTTACTTTTTCTTGTTAGTAAAGATCCTATTCAGTTGTTGGAGAAGGATGTAGGATGATATTTATTTTGTCTTATTTTGTAAGAACGTGTCTCCTTTGAAAGATGATGTATTCGTATTTTGATATGATCATGTCTATATCAGTTTTATCATGTCTATATCACTTTGATTGATGTTTTATAGAGTATGTTGAATCCCCAATTGGTTTGACGTTAAGAAGTTTAGTGTTGAATTTTTTTATAAGGATTAAAAGACTCATAAATTGTTTCATGTTATTTTATTTATTATTTACTGATAAAAAAAATTTAACATTCTTTCTTCTCCTCGTATGTATAAGTGGTGGTTGTGAACTAAACATAAAAACTATATAAATTATATGTTTTAGATTATACATGCTTGACTTGTCTAAGTTTAAGTAGACAGATTATTTTATCTAGAATTTTTCATCATATAAACTTAATATATCATTTATTTAATAAGAAAAAAAAAACAATAAATTAGAAATATTAGGACTATTCTAATCCGTGTAAAAAAATCTTACGATATAGTTTTATATAAGCTAACTAGTCATTATATCATATACATAACATTATTTAATTATAATTTTGAGAAATTATTTAAAATATTTAATATTTTGAGACGAAGAAGATTTCTGTACGGAATATAATACTCCTCAGGAATACATTTTTATATTTCACAAATACACAAAGTAGTTATATTATTGGTATAAAACATGCAATAGTTTTAAACGATGATTAGTTTTGTTTTCTGGAAAACTTGATTAGCTTTTATAATAGAATTTCCATTTTAATAAAGTTTTTTATTCAAAAAATTTAAACCCGAATTAGGATGAACAAAATCAACACCACTTTAATTAAAAACACCAAATTTCCCCTCTTTAAAAAAAGTAAACTCTTTTTTTTTAAATCTAACCAAACTAATAAAATAATGGGTATTTATTTATTTATTATATAACCAAATTCATGACATCATATATATTGAAGGTATGATTTCATGTTTATGCATGTATAATTCTTGAACTTTGATTTTGACATTAGTTTTTCTTTTTGATTCCTTAGACTCCCATGGTGATTGGTCACAGGAATAGGTGTTTCTCGTATTACACAATTTTCCTAGAAAATGACAAGATGTACACATAGTTAATAACATCATGAATCGTCCAAGAAAATAGATAGTGATATGATTGAGATATTTTGAGGGTTTTGGTGTGTTGTTTGTGCAACAATGCATGATTGAATTGTGTTTGTGTTTGTGTTTGGTGTTGTTGATTGTTAGGTCCATTGATCATGTGGATGCTTCACGTGGCCAACCTAGACACATCAAGTTCCTAATATTATTATAATCTTTCTTCTTCCAATCATCTAATTAGGGTTACATGTTCAACAATCCCAAGAATTGGAGAATAAAGGTTTGACATATATAAAAGGTACCATACATATATCAAGTGAACATGTTCAAAGAATCATATGCCAAATCATGATGTCAATTTATTTTTTATAGGGGTTTCAACATTCTGTATAAGAGTTTAGGTTTAGGATTCGAACATCCTAAAATATTTTGTTTTATTTTATTTATTTTTTACAGATAAAAATACATTAATTCATTTTAATACTTTTTATCAAAACAGGATGAAATATATTCTCTTTTTAAAAGATTGCAAACAAAATATAATTATAATTTGATTATTAGATTATCTAATGATAAACACTTTATTTGTTTACATATTATGAGATGATTTATTTAGTTAAAATATCATATTCGATTTTATGTTTAGTAGACATTTTTACTGAGAGACAATCACTATAAGAAAATTATTAAATAGAAATCATTTTTAAAAATTAAAAATAATTAGTTGTTATATTTACTAAATTATATACTATTTTAGAGATTAAAAAAAAGTTTTGGTTTCTAAATTAGTTTCTATTATTGATAAATAGTTTCTAAATTGGTATATAATTAGCTTCCAAGGTTTTTGCTACTTAATTTTGAATATAGATAATTGGTAGTTAAAACTTTGGTAGTTAATTAGATACCAATTTAGAAACTATTTATCAATAATAGAAACTAATTTAGAAACCATTTTAATCTCTAAACTAGTATCTAATTTAGTCAATATAACAACTAATTATTTTTTTATCTCTAAAATTAGTTTATATTTAATGATTTTCTTGTAGTGAATAATCATATGTACTACAAATAAAAATTAAGTTTTATTTGGACAAGTTTTTCTTAAATGATTTATAGATAAAAATAAAATAAAATAATTAAAATTAACTTCTTTAGTTTACTTACAAGTTAATAATAAAAAAAATTGAAAAAAAAAATTAATGAGAGATTTTTTTTCAAAAGTATTTTATATATTTAATTTTAACTTATGAAGAAAATGTGTTTTTTCTTTCTTAAAAATATTCTTACACGTATATTCTTAGTTTCTAACTAATTAGTTTATCATGATAAAAAAAATCTAATTATTTTATATTGTATCAAAGTAAGTCAATATCAAATCTGAAAAATGTGTCTTTTCTTTTTGTAATAAAGGAAGAAATTAAAAGATTATTTGACTTTTGGATAGAAAGAAATAAACACGAATGAGGACTTCCTTTTTAAGAAAAGTAGTTAACTTTCCTAATATATTAATATTCTTTATTAATTCGTCAAAAACAATTATCTATGAAGTAATTGATATTTTATTTTTTAAATATTATGAATAAGTATTTTTAGGGCCTAAAAAGAAGACTTTAATCATGAAGCTAAGAGTCTTCATTTGAAAAGTATGTTATTTCAATTGCAATTAAAGTAACATGGGATTGAAGATATAGAATTAATAACTAATTAATCATCGATCAATACCTTTGACCGGTTTAATCATATGAAATTTTCTTCAAATATCACTTACTAAAGGAATTAATTTGTTTTTAAATATCACTTATAAAAAAATGAGTTTTTACAATCATAACTAAATGAAAAAGGAACACATCAATCCTCTGCCATTAGAGATATCTTAATAAAAATTAATATTATATATTTTTCTTTTATATTATTGATCTTTGTTAAAATGTCAAATTTTGTTTGCAAAGAAACTGTAAAGATTTCAGAGAGACTTTTATGAGATATCTTAATAAAAATTAATATTATATATTTTTCTTTTATATTATTGATCTTTGTTAAAATGCCAAATTTTGTTTGCAAAGAAACTGTAAAGATTTCAGAGAGATTTTTATGGGATTGGGAGCATCAAAATAGGAAAATAGCATGGTGAATTGGAAAGTAATATGCAAACTTAAACATGTAGGTGATTTAGGTATTAAAGACTTGAAATTTTTTAATAGAGTTTTAATGGGTAAGTTGGTTTGGAGTTTAGGTATGAAGAGAATGAATTGTACATATACATTTTAAAATCAAAGTATGACGAATGGCGTTCATTATTAGATTGCAAGGATAGTGTGGAGGAGTCTTTATGGTGGAGGGATTTTAGGAAAGTTTGTAACAATAAAGAAAGAGGGAAATAGTTCATGGATAGAATAATATGAAAATTTCAAATTGGAAATAAGAATCTATTTTGGATTGATAGTTAGATGATAGATCTCTTTGAGACAAATATGCTAGAATGTATGCTAATTCTGAGCAAAAAGGGTTAATGCTAACCGAGATGGGAGTGTGGCAAGATGATCAATGAACTTGGAAATTTAAGTGAAGAATGGAATGATTTGTGTGGGAGGAACCTTTGGTGGATGAAATACTACACAAGGTTAAATATATTAAATTACAAAGTCATGAAGTGGATGAATGGAGGTGTAATAGGATAAAAGAGAAGTAAGTAGTGTAAAATCAACATATTCAACAATGCAAAGTAACCTAGCACTACCCTTAGTTTTGTCATGTAGTTGGGTGTTGTTTCAAAATAAAGTACCTACTTTGGATAACTTAGTCTATAGAGGTATCCTCCTTGATAAATGTGTGACAATTTTCAATAATCTATCAACAATTTGTTATTTACTTGTCAGGTAGCTAGTCAAATTTGTAATTTGTGTGACAACTGGTTAGGGATTACATCAGTGCATCATAGTAATGCTAAAATACACTATTTAGGATTTGGACACATAATCCTTGATAGAAAATGTAATCAAATCACTACTAAAAAATTATTAAATAGAAACCAATTTTATAGACTAAAAATAATTAGTTGCTATATAGACTAAATTAGATTTTATTTTAGAGACTAAAAAAGTTATTATTTTCTAAATTAGTTTCTATTATTGATAAATAGTTTCTAAATTGGTATCTAATTATCTACCAAGGTTTTAACTACCAATTATTTATATTCTAAATTTGGTAGCAAAAACCTTGGTGGCTAATTAGGTACCAATTTAGAAATTATTTATCCATGATAGAAACTAATTTAGAAACCTATAATTTTTTTAGTCTCTAAAGTGATATCTAATTTAGTCAATATAACAACTAATTATTTTTTGTCTCTAAAATTAGTTTCTTCTAATGATTTTCATGTAGCGAATATGAAAAATTGTGTAAATTGTTGTTGTGTAAATTATTTGGACCCATAGAAATGACGTTATTTTTAACAATCACATATGAACTTAAAATCTATATGATAATTTCAAATAAAATTTTGGACATGGTAACTAACAATTGACATAGTTTTTAACTCTATCATTAATATTTATGAAATTTTCATACTATTATCAATCAACCATATTTATACTTTTTTTAATTTATTTTTGAAAATATTTTAACATTCTTGTTCACATTAAACTTTTTTTTACCATATTAAAAAAATATGATGATTTATTTCAATAGTTTTTTTTTTACTATAAATATCCAGAAGGTCTAAAGTTTTGAACTAAGGACACGAAAATACATAAACGAACAATATATTTAATCTATTAATTTTATATATTTTAATTTATGAAGACAGAAGCACATGAAATTTTTTAAAATAAAAAATAAATTACTGAAACTTTAGTAAAAGAATAACCATATTTATCGTTAATTTAGTTATATCATACAAAGGATGGTATAGAGATATAGTAAATTTGAGCATGAAGCAAAACATAAAGTTGGACTATTGATTTGATTAAATTAAACTATGAGTTTAAATTAAACAAAAAGGTATATTTTAATAAAATATAATATAAGTTTATTTATTATTTTCAGATTAAATATTAATAACTAATAAATAACTTACATAATACTTGATCGATTATAACTAATATATGTAATCAATTGTAGATAACAGTTGTAATTCAGCACGCGTGTGCATTGTTTTGTGTGTAAGTAAATGTTAAAGCCAAACTTAGGAACAGTGTTTGTGTGCGAACTACAAAACAAAACACACACAAAAATATATAAATATATTTAAATACCAAAATGTATGCATTTCTTAATCATGAGAACACACACATGGATCTCTGTGCCCATTATTTTCGGCATCACAGTTTTGGATTCTTAAAAACAACTTTCCATTTCCATCTATTCATCCCAAATCACACCAAGAAAAAATAACATAAACAAACAACACAATCCAACAAAATTACAACTTTTACAATTATCATCTTCAAAACTCAATACAATAATCACTAAAATAGACACTATACTGCTCGCTACCAAATGAAGGCTAAAGTTCTCAATATTCGATTTGTGTCTATTCACATGACAAAATCTATTAAATTCAGTAAAAGATTGATAAGTAGTTAAATATTATGTAATATGTTTTTAATTATCAACAGTTAATCCGACTTAATAATAATAAATCCATATTAATTATATAAATAGTCATGAAATTTGAGAAAAAATTATTACAAGAAAATTATGAAATAGAAACTAATTTTTAGAAACAAAAATTAGAGATCATTTTCAAAACTAGAAAAATTTGATTTATAAATTAGTTTCTATTATTATTAAATGGTTTTTAAATTGGTGTCTAATTAACTATCAAGGTTTTTGTTACCAATTATTTAGTTTCTAAATTTGATAGCAAAAAGCTGGTTGCTAATTAGACATCAATTTAAAAATCATTCAACAATAATAAAAACTAATTTAGAAACCAAAATTTTTTTAGTCTTTAAATTTGTCTCTAATTTAGTCACTATAGCAACTAATTATTTTTTTATCTCAACATTAGTTTATAACAATTAATTATTTTTTTATCTAAAAATTAATTTATATTTCATAATTTTTTTGTAGTGAAATTCACAGTAATTATACTAAATAAAAAAAACTTACTTGAAATCTTGATCGAAAACTTACTGGTAGTGAAAAATAGTGATGAGAGTCAAGGAAAAGTTTTTTGACGATATCATCCCGATAGAAGACTTAGACACAATGGAAAAAAGAGTAATAAAAGTAATTGAAGAAGAGATTGTTGTTTAATAAAAGTAAAAAAAAAAAAGGAAAGTAACTAAAAAAAAGAAGAAGGTAATAATTTTTACAGTAGTATAAGAAAAACTATGGAGATTAATAAACTATAGGGCATGAACATTATTTTTTTTACAGAATCATTCCTTTATTTTTTCTTAAACCTGTGCACTATAGAGATTTTTTGAACATTTTATAAAAGTTCCTAGAGAGAAGTATTTTGACCTTGACCTGTGAGGGGAAATGATCCATTGGGTGGGAAGAAGATTCTCATCCTTCCATCTCAATTCTTTATGTTTTCTGCAATTATTACTGACAACTCATTAATGGAAACTTCAAGTTTCCAATTCACTTAGTTATTTATTACCTTTCCTAATTATTTTTTCTCTGAAAATTTATGTGCAAGGAAAATGGCAGAAGGAAAGCACCAAAAGAGAGGAGATGGGACACAAGTGACGTGGGAACATCATGCTTTCTTTTTCTACTCCTTACATCAAAATTCTTTGCTTCAACAAGCACATCAACCTCACCAAACCCTTTTTCATTTTCAAACAAATTATTATTTTCCTCTTATTTCACTTCACCAAATTCACTGCAATAATTCAAATCCATAACTTTACTTAAAGGTTGACATAGGAAAAAAAAACTGTTTTTCAAGGAGAACAAACTTGAATTGCCATGCACTTACTATCAACTAAAAAATTCTAGAGATATATAAGTGGATGTAAACCTTAATCTCATAAACTAGTTTTATGGGGTTGAGTTAGACTTAAAGTCTACTTCGTAATATGGTATTAAAGTCATTTCGATCTTATCCTAACAAGTATTTGTTGGGTTTATCTTGTCCTCCGCTATCAAACCACCCATAATATAAATGAGTGCAAACTTCAACTTCATGAACCGATTTTATGAGATTGAGTTAGGATTAAATCTACTTCATAATAACCAGACATTAACTAAAGTCAAGTTTTGAAACATTATGAGAGATTTAAAACATGTTTTTTTTTATTATTATTATTGAGAATTGAAGTGAATTTGATTATTTTAGAAGGAAGAGGCATGAAGTTGAGGGTCAGAAGAGAACAAGAGAGCATGTGTGTGTCCCTTATTCTCTTCTCTCCATGGAAGCAGTCATTATCAATTTCAAATCCCAAGCCAATGGAATTTACTGCAGCAGAGGGAAAATTTCACTACCACAACAACACACATGGAATCCCAATGACCACCCACCTGAACTCAAATTGGTACACTCTGGTGAAATCTCAAACATAACAGATCTCTAGATATTGTTCTGCATGTACGGAAAGAATAATCAAATCTCAATCGTTGAATATCCAAAAACAAGAAATTTTAAAGGGAGAAAGAGGTGGTAGGTCCTATAGGAAAGAAGCACTAACTTTCATTGTTCATGCATATCTTCATTAGGCCCTGCAAGACTTTGTCTGGAATATCTTGTTCACTGCCCTACATTGGCTCATGTTTAGGAGTGTCATTTGTTTTTATTATGCAACTTTGTGGTCCCCACTTCCAATCCTTTCCCACATTACAGTGAACTGCATATACACAAAATACATTAAATTTATGTTCACAAATACAAAATATTCATATTATATCATCCCCTCTTCCCCCTTCTCTCTCTCTCAAAATCATTCAAGCACTCACACATATCATATACAGACACATTGCACTTCCAGCTTTTCCCTTGCTTCCCTCTCACAGCCTGTCAAGCCTAATTATTAACCCCATCATTCTTGTTTTAAAATTTCAGCTGCTTCCTTTCTTCTCTCCATGTAAAGGGTTGAATTCAACAGCCAAAGAGATTTTGGTGTCTCAGGAACTTTCTCCAAATTCCATAGACTTGGATTCATCCTTCCTTTGATTTTCCCTTCAACCATGACTCAAGGAGAGCCATGAGAGAATTGGCCTCCTGTTTTGTTGGTATTGGTTTGATTAGTAGTTAGACTAACCTATGGGAAAAAATGCTGGCATGAGGGAGGAAGATGCTCAATGAAATTCATCACAGAAAGCTGCAATTTTGGTACTACTCACAACAGGTGATCTTTTACATAAACTTTAAACAGACATCAACCCCTTGTGATATAAGTCTTTTTTTTGTACTTTTTTCCTTGGGTGTGGAGTCTCAGTCTCCAAAGAAATGAGGTGAGACAAGGTGTTGTAGTTCTCAGATTTAATGCTTCTTGAGTGTCTCATCAATTGAGAAGGTTGAAGACCGTTTCTGATTGCTTTGATTGCTCTTAAAGTGGTGTTTATGCCCATCCATGGTGACCATGCATGAGAAAATTTCTGTTGACTTGTTCATGTCTTGACATTTAAACTCCTTGTGTTTGTGTGGGTGGGGTGTTCTTTTAATTTTCCAAGTCTCTACTTGAGCTTCTTTAGATATAAAAGTTTGGTTGTTGTCTTTTTGCTTTATTTTCCTTTCCTTTTCATCGAGCCTGGCTTTATAAGGAGCAATTTGAAATGAACACTTTTCTGTGCCTGATTTCTAAGAATAGTAAATCAAGATCAATGATATGGGCCTGACCTTAGTGGTGGTAGTGGTGCTTTCATCCCACACACAGACCCACCTAAATGCCAACATCAAATGTTCATTATTTCATACTTCTTCAGCATAATGGCAATGTTTGTTCAGACTTTTGAACCTTGCTACGCAAATTCTCTGTCCCCTCTGTACTTTTGGTTAGGAAAGTTTCCCCTGTTTTGACAAATTTATTCAAACATCAAAGTAGAAACCTTGCAAGATATGGCTCTATATATTTGCACCTAAAAAGGAGGCAACAGAATCTTGCTATTTAATGTTTGCACATGATATGAAGCTTTATTATGACTAGTTCTTTTGGAATTTCATATGTGAATTCCTTAGTTTCTTCAATTAGTATTTGATGTTTCTTGAGATCACTGGAAGCAGAAAAGGAAATAACATGTTTCATTCATTGTTGTTGAGCATAAGCATAATAGAAGACAATTTTCCAATTGTTGATGCCATTACTCAGCACTCACTAGGCACAGAAGTTGAACCCTGATAGTGGTGAGAGAAAAAACTTAAAAAAGTATCATTTTTTTACAGGCATGGGAACTAAAATTGAATATTCCATAAATCTTCTAGCATCCTCGGTAGACAGCAACAACTTCATTGTGGGTGGTGTGGATGTCTGGGAGCATTATCAGCACAAAGGAGTGACTAACAACCATTTCAGTCTTGGAATTAATAAATTGCAAGATCCCCCCATGGATAGGATGCTTGACAGAAACAACATAGAGTCCATCAAAAAGACTATGCAGATGCATGAGGACATCTTCAAACAGCAGGTATCATATCCATGTTGCAATATTTATCTTCTCATATTAACAGTACAAAATTCAGGTTGCCATTCAATTTGTGGTAGAAATGTCACACACACAGCATGAAGAAAATGTCATAGGGTGATAAAAAAAACTTGCTTTGGTTCTAAATTCATGTTCATTCCTGATTGAATGTGTTAGAATAACACATTGGTTGAGTTTATGGGTTTGTGTCATATGGTTCCATTCATGAAAGGTGTTGTTTAGTTTGAGAATTTTTTTTAAAATTAAAATATTGATAAACAAAAAGCAGTGAAAACATTTTACTGTCATTGTTTTTCAGTGTTTTATGTATTCACTTTTTTAAGTAAGAATGAAGTGACATCTTCTTTAATTAAAATGATATAAAAAAAAGGTTCTGAAACCAAATACTACCTTATACTCCAAGGCCCCAACACAATGGAAACCAAAGTACATATCCCTCTTTCCTTTTACCCCTATTGAAAAGTGGCATGTGAAGAAGGGGAACAAGAACTGTGAAGTAAGTTACTTTTTTTAACCGTGTGTTTCTACTTTTTGATTCGGGGATGTGAAATGAGGAAGAAAATGGACATGTGATTTCAATCCAACTGAATAGAGACTTTCACCTTTTCTTAATCTTTGGACTGTACAAAAAAATTGGTAGTAATGTACAATCATTATTCTTTTTGACCGTGACCATGCTGATGTCAAAATCAATGTAAGATGTTTTGCATTCTGTGACATCTGTACTGTATCAATGGCCAATTTTAATAATTCTCCAAGTCTAAATAATTGTACGTTCATAATTCCTACTAGGCACCATATGTAACATTATTTTGTCAATTTTGCTGAAATCTCTTTCACATCCCAAGGGACAATGTGACATGCTGAGATTTGAAGCTATTACCAGTTGGCAAATAATGATGAGTGTTTGGAATTTGTAGGTAAGGGAACTACACCGGGTATACAGTGTGCAAAAGATGCTGATGGATGACCAAAGAAAGGAAACCAAACAAAAGAAATTTTGGACTCCAATGAATGGCATAGACATGAGTCATTCTCATTTCCTTCAACAGCAGCAGCAGCAGCAGCAGCAGCAGCAAACTGCTACAACACTAATTTCATATGGACCTGATTTCCATGTCCAAAGTTTGAAAGAGGTGACATGCTCAAAGGAAAGGAGTGGAAGCTGTTCTGGGGAGACCATGAAGAGGCAAAGGGGTTTTGACCTTCAAAGGTGTGCTGAGAGAGACATTTTTGGAAGGTGTGAAGAAAATGAGGCAGGGCCTAGCTCCTACACTGCACTTGAGAGGTGTAAAATAAGCAGCAATGGTTGTGATGAAGACATGGAAGTGGATTTGACTTTAAGCATAGGAGGAAGCCAAGTTAAGAATAATAATAACAATAACAATAGCATTAAGAAACCTTATCATCTTCTCCCATTAGGGTGCTCAGACTCACCCAATGGGAAAACTAGGGAGCTAAATTCTTCTGTCTCTTTCCAATCGGATAGGGTGGGAGATTGCAGTGACCCCACCACTCCCATGAGCAGCTCAAGTGTGACATTTGATCAAGAGAGAAAGGGTCCACATTGGCTTTCTCAAGGTTTAAAGCTTAAATAGGAGAGTTTAACCTGTTTTATTCTATCATGTATCCTTCATCTCAACTCTACATGGACCACTGAATTTTTATGGTTCATGTGTTCAGATTCCTAGATTAGTTTTTTCTCTTACTTTATTCCAATAAATGGATAACTTATACTACTCCCACTTCTGAGTGTCCCCCTCTGTAAATAGGTAGAGTGAGTTTGATGTGCTTCTTAATTTACTTTCATTTTCAAACCTATTGTAAAGGCATAACCTAGTACTACTTGGCACCATATGGGAATTTAAGCATACAAGGAATGCCAATTGTCAAAAGACTACATCAAATCAAAATGGTTAAGGTTCTTCTTGTCCCAAATTCTTGTTTTTGAAAATGATGTTATTCTGAACCTTCTTCTGGAAAGAAGAAGAAAAAATGCACCACCCCCTAGAAGGATAAGAGCATCACATGCATGGCAAGTGGCAACATCTCAAAATTGGTTATCAACATCACACCTTTCCACATTCTGGAGAAGAAGGAAAACCAGTCTTCCAGGAGCATGTAGTGTGTTCTTGTCTTAAAATCACAAAATCTTGACACTTAACTTGTGTCAAAAATTAAGAATTAAGAGAAGAAGTGATATATTGAAAACTTGCATTACATTTTTTTCATATCATGAATCACAAAAGAGGTTGTTAATATATCATTTCTGAATTAAGAGTGATGTCTTTCAGAAGTGTAAATAGTACAGCAGCAGTGAAAAAAAAGTTGTGACAACATACACAGAAGTTGTTTCTTTTGTGTGGTAATGGGGTTGTGACTGATTCATTTGTACACCAAGAATTCAAGTTGTTTAAGATGAATATTAAAGTCCATAGTCCTTTCTGAGGAAAAGATTTAGAAGAGTTGGAAATTGATGGGACCCCATGACTGAGAAGATAATGTTAGGCAATTTCTTGTCTGCTAGACTTTGGACTCGTGTGGTTCCTTGATAAGGCTAACTACACGACAATCTCCAAATACTAGTGTGTCTCCAACAATTTATTAGCCAATCTTTTTTTAGGCACTTTTTTCCATCTAAAAAATTCTTCAAAAGTGGGGTTGTTTTTAAAGTGAATGTGTACGGATCTACACCTTTTAATTTTCAATGCATTGAAATGATAATGAATGAGCTCAATCATAAATTACCTTTACTTGCTTGCTTCAATGTACCTCATGATTTTTCCATCTTAAAATATTGGTTGAGGTTGATGATGTTATTATATTGGGTTAATCTAACATGTAAATATGATAATTTAAAAGAAATTATTACAAGAGCCAAAACAATTTTACTATATTTGATCATTTATTATTAAACCAAAGTAGGATAAATATAACTTTATTAGTAAATCATTAAAAATAAATATCATTAAATATCAACTAATCTAGAGAAAAAATAATAATTAATCATTATATTGACTAAGTTAGATATTATTATTTTATAAATTAAAAAAATATTGATATTAAGATAATTTCTATTATTAATAAAAATTTATAAAATTGTTTTTAAATTTGTATTTAACTGTAGCTATTAACTATTTTAGATTTTAAATTAACCTTTAATTAAATTTGTAACTAAATTAAAATTTAAAGTAGTTAGGAGCTAAAACCTTAATAGTTAACATAGTTAACATTTGATTTGCAAACTTAAGAAATCCAGTTATGAGCTTAAGCAAACATATTGGCAATTGGCAATGATATTTTAAGTTTCATCTGATTTTCTTGTGTGGCTTTGAGGTGAATTTAATTGATGATTGTATATTCCATAAGTTTTGTGATAGCAAGTGTTTTTTATTAACTTTGTATGCTGTGAGGATATGTTGCTTGCAAAAAAATAATATAAATTTATTGTATGAAACCAATAGATTTATAGCTACAAATTTTGAGAAGAAATATCTAAGTAATGATTTTTTTTTATTGGGCTTACATAAACATCAAGATTGGGTACTCTAGAATTGTCTCAAAGTTTTAAGAAAATATAGTGTGCAAGATTATAAACCAGGTAATACCCTTGAGGCTAAAGGAGACAAGTTTAGTTTTGATCAGTGTTCTGATTATAGTAGATGGTATAAAAGGATCATTTAAATTATTTTATGATAACAAGTTAGAAGTTTTATTTTCCAACAATAATATATAGACATCAAGTTCTTGGTTATTAAAGAGTTAGTGTAAAAAGTTGTCTATAAAACATATTAACACAAATTCTATGATGATTAGCTCACTAAAAAATTAATTCCAAAAGATTTTATGAGTATACTGATCCGTGTAATTTCTTCAAGTTATATTCAATTTTAGTGAGAGTTTGTAATTTTGGAGGTTTACATGACATAGACATATATAATTCAAGTATATTTTCTGCAGAAATAAAATCTCAATATACTTTAACATTGATTTTGTTACATAATGGAATTAGACATGTACACATTACATCAAAATTTCATACTACACAACCATGAATTGAATAAAGACACATTTGGTAAAATATAATTATAAAGTTATATATATGAGAGATGGTTGATCTTAATCCAAAGTTGGTCTTATATATACATTAATGATATTAAGAACACCAAATGTTATTATGCTAGATTAAAATAATTGATTAAATAGTATTAAAATATTTTGATAGTTATGTATATGAAAGGTTATGTAACTTTTAATGTATAATTTTATTTTGTAATGAATAAATAGAAATAATAAAAGACAATCTCATCTTTCAATTAAATAAGTTAAGTCCCATATCACAATACATTCTTCTCATTTTATGAAAGAGAGAAATTATTATATGATTATCAGATAAATTAAGTGTCCCATTTAATTTCATTTATTTATTCTGAAAAAAAAAATCAGATAAATTTCCATTTAAATATTTTTTTTAATTAAATTTAAGGGTTTGGTATCTTATATACCAAGAGTTCAACTACCTATCTAATCTACTTTATATTATAAAAAATAAAATTTAATATTTTTAAATAAAATAAAAGTTATTATGCTACAGGTTCCTAGAAATTAATACTCGAATTAATTTTTGCCATAAGTTTTATTTAATATTTTTCTTTTATCTTGGATTCAATATTGTTTGGATATCCTTGTCTTCCACATATTATATGGTTGCATTGTTAACGTTGTTATCCATGTAATGTTCCTCTTTATTTCACCTCACTTTCTCTTCTTTTGTGTTTTTGTGTTGTAGTGAAGGAACATTCTTCCAAATACACCTTCTATTCTTTTTTCCTTATCTTACTTTCTCCTTCTCTTTATCTCCCTAGCTCAATGAGAAAAGTTCCAATCTTAATCATTAAAAAAAAATATTATATCACATCTCATAAACTTTCACGGTAAGAAAATCATTAAATAAAAATCAAATTTAGAAATAAAAAATAATTAATCACTATGTTAACTAAATTCATACTAATTTAGAGGTTAAAAAATAATTTGTATCTAAAGTGATTTTTATTATTAATTAAAATTTATAAAATGATTTCTAAATTGGTATCTAAATTAGCTACCCAAGTTTTAGCTACTAATATTTTAGATTCTAAATTAATCTCTAAAGGATTAATAAAGACTAATTTAGAATATAAAGTAGTAAGTGACTAAAATCTTGGTAGCTAATAGTTAGATAACAATTTAGAAACTACTTTATAAATTTTTATTAATAATATAAACTAGTTTAGATACCAATTATTTTTTAAAATAGTCATTAATTTAGTCAAATAGTAATTAATTATTTTGGTATCTAAAATTAATTTTTATTTAATATTTTTTTTAGTGTTTTTTATTCGTTTACTTATTCATATCTTTCAATCATATTCTCTTTCTTTATGTTTCTTTCACTTAATCAACTTATCATGTTTCTAATCTTTTAATAATGGATGAAGGGAAAAAAGGAAAAAAAATTATTCAACTATATTAAGATTCACAAAATCAGGACTTCAGGTTTTATATATTACTATAAACGGATAACTTGGGGTTATGCCTTTTTATTTTGGAATAATAATAATTTTTTTGTCTCTTTTCTTTTATTAATAAGAACTTGCTTTCATTCCCAAGGAAGCTTGAGAAGAACTTCAATTATTATAATGCAACTGGGAATTAACAAATATACAAAATACATATTCATAAATGAAACAAAAATAAATAAAGAGAGCAATGATGAACTCGCCTAAATAGACAATTAAATAGGAAGATATTTACCCAACATAAAGTGAATAATGTTACTCACTAGTACTCTCACACTCTGCTTCATATTTTCACAATTCTCACCCTTTTATTACAACTACTCTCACTTTTCTTTATCCACAACTGCACTTTGATTCTATCATCTTACAACACTACAAAGCTATATAGGGTTGGTACCAAACGTTTTTGTAAAGAACATACCATGATTTCACTTTCTTAGTTCACCCTGAAACAATCAAACCTTATTTCCCCTTGTCTTCCTGTCAAAACACCTATTCTTCCCATCTTAGTAATAGCTTGAACAAAAGCATTGTTAAAAGCTTTTTGATTTGATGCAAACAAGTTCACTGTGTCCTTTGATCTTTCATCTGTAGCCAGAACCTGATCAGAAGTGAATAGACCCTTTCCTTGCTGCAGATTCTTGAAGTATTGGTTATCAAAGTTTTGGGGGGTGACAGGGTCCATGTTGATGGCAATTCTAGAATCAACTCTCAGAGGGCATGCCTGTCTAAGTTGGAAGGCATATTGTAAGTTTAGCGTTGGGTCAATTAGTCTTTTGGGGCTGAAATTGTAGATCCTTTTTGAGAAGTGATTGCAGTGAGAGAATCCAATAGTATGTGCACCTAACACAAACAAACAACACATCATTTTCAAGGTCCTTGGAAAGAAAATTGATAATCTATGATTGAATATGTGTGTAAAAGTGTATTCTGATTGAATTTCTTTTCAATTTGATAATTTTGGTTGAATTGTTAAGAATTGGACTTTAAGTCAAACTCAACCTCACAAAACCGGCTTATAAGGTGAGGTTTGCACTCACTTATATACTATGAAATGTTAGGATCTCCAACACATCTTTCTCACGCCAAAGCTACCAACTCGTGTGTGAGACTATATATTATCAGTGATCCGATAACAGCCCGATAGCGGGTGGTCTGATAAGCCCAACAAACAATCACTAAGATATGCTCGAAATGACTCCGATATCATGTTAAGAAGTGAACTTTAAATCTAACTCAACCTCATAAAACTGGCTTATAAGATAAGGTTTACATCCACTTATATATATGAAATGTCCTAATATTTAGTCAATATAGAATCTCCAACATGAATACTAAAAAAAAAACAGAATCAGTGAGTGTGTTGAAGTTACCTGATAAGGCAATCATATCTGTTTGGGAGAGGCCATTGGAGGCAAACATGGAATTGAGCTGATCTAAATTGAAATGAGTCTGAGGAAGACGGCGTTGAACACTGGCAATAGTAGATATTCTCCCATCACGCCTTCCCAATTCAACTCTATAAAATGGTCCCCCAGCCTAGAATTGAAGGATTGTTGGATAGTGTGATGAGGAGTGAGCACAGTGGAAAGTGTTTAGCATCTAGAGAACTACTTTATGAGTAAACTCCAAGTAGAAAAGCAATGTAAAAGTTATATACCAAATTGATGACATCTCTAGTGGCCAGAGCAAGTATATCAGCACAAGAGACTTTGTTTCTGCACTGAGGCTCACTATCAACAGCTGCTTTGGCTTTTGCCACAGTGTCAAAGCCATCCCCAGCAAGTGAATTGTCATCAGGGTGATTTTTCTCTGCCTTGTTATTTGGAGATGCAAGCAAAATGGAACCATCACAACCCTGTGCACAAATTAAAGCAATATCAATAGCATTTCAAAAGCCATGCAAATAAAAATCATTCAACAATGAATGAATATAAATGCACATATTATATAAATATTCTTGCATATTTTTATGTTTAAAATCTAATTCAACTTTATAAAATCTATGTTATCTTCACTTATTTATTATAATTTAATTATATTTTTAGTTAATACAGAATTTACAAACATTCGATTGGTGATCTCACATCGACTAAAGATGAAGACATTTAATTGTATATAAGTGGGTGCAAATTTCATCTTATAAGTTGATTTTATGAGATTGAGTTAAATTTAAAGTTCACTTTTTAATATGGTATCAGAACTGTTATCGGATCACCCATAATATGTTGAGTTATACTTAAAGTACACTTCAAATATTACTCCTAGAAGAGAATCATTAAATAATGAACATAACCCAACAAAACTAAAAGGATTTCTAATAAATTTGAGTTTAATATCATGAAAAGTGTAAGAGAATATGAAAGAAAGTGTCTCTAGCATTCTTGTGATTATGTTTATGCCATGAAGTAATTAAATAGATAGGCTTACACACCCTCACAAAGCAGTCATGGAAGAAGAGTCTAAGAGTGGAAGGGGCAGTCACAAAGGTCTGCTGAAACTTCAACTCCACAGCAGAACGAACCAACCTTTCCACATTGGGGCATGTCTTTCTATAGAAGCTGGGACTAAGTTGAGCTAAGCTTGTTTCTGCACAAATTATGAGAACCAAAAAGGAAGAAAAGATCATAAGAAAGCTATGATCCCCCATTACTAGTTCTTCACTTCTGTTTACTTTTTGCTGCTATGAACTGATTCTTATGCTACACATTGTAATATATATATCATATATCTAAATATGTGCACATGTATATATATATATATATATGACATGCAATGATAAAAAATGGGATGAAATTGAAAAGGATTCTAAATTGGAGAATGATGAATAAGATGAACCAAAGTCAGTTTCATGGACAGTCTGGCCATATACTTCACATGCAATAGCGAAAAATGAGTGGAGAAAAGTGTAATTGAAGCTAAGATGAGTTCAGAATTTAGTTTAATTTTTATGACATGCAAGTGGGTTGGAATCCACATCGACTAGAGATTAGAGTCTTTTATTGTATATAAATAGAGTTTAAAGTCCACTTTGTAACAGTGTGAGAAGATTCTCGTGAGTGAGTAAATAGTATAGAAAACATTTACATAATCATCATCCAATCATGAAATCTTTATATGATAACAACATGTTGGGAAATGAGGATGAACTAATATCAAAGAAAGAGGCATTGATCTCTCACTTTTTCTTTTCAGAAGTAAATTATAATTTTCCATTTATATAATCAGGGAGAATGTCAATGTTTTTTTTTCTATATATTCAAAACTTTCATCTCACACTTATATAACTCGGCCATCAAATAAGTAACACATTATTAAATATTTTTTATTATTGATCAAACTCGGACCATATATATTTGACAAAGTTATAAATTAATTTGTGTAAGCTAACTTATAAAAAATGTTTCAAATTAACATATAAGAAAATCATTTAATTTATTTATATTTTCCTTTTGCAGAATATTTCTTAAAAATATTCTAACTTTCATTGAACTATATATCTTCTAACTACCAATAGGTCATAACTTGTGTGGTAAAAAGAGGAAAATGAAGCTTTCATGCAATTAGCATCACATGGAAGTTAATATGTACATACAAGAAATCAACAAATCATGAGGCACTTTGAAGAGGGTCAAATTTTACGTCAAACACCTCATTAAATAATAAATAAATTTAAAGATAAATATAACTAATTATTATATTAACTAAATTATATATTAATTTAGAGACTACAAAATTATTCATATCGAAAGTAGTTTTTATTATTAATAAAAATTTATAAAATAATTTCCTAAATTTTAGTGATTAATATTTTAAATTTTAAATTGAAAGACTAATAGAGACTAATTTAGAATATAAAGTAGTAAGTAACTAAAATCTTGATAACTGATTGTTAAGATACCAATTTAAAAATCATTTAATAAATTTTGATTAATAAAAACTACTTTCAATACCAATAATTTTTTTAGTTTATAAAATGATCTCTAATTTATTCAAATAGTAAATCATTATTTTAGTCTCTAAAATTAATTTGTATTTAATGATTTTCTTGCCGTGAAAGACTCATATACTAAGGGTGACAAATTAGGGCGAGTCGTACAGGCCAGCCTGTGGTCCACTGAAAAAAACAGGGCAGGTTGCTTATTTCAACCCGCTGGTCCGCTTAGGCCCGCCTCACATAACTCGCAACCCACGCGGGCCAAGTGCGGGACGGGATGACCCGCATAACTTTAAAATGTAAAAAAAAATTGCACCTTCATATTTGTAGCATCATATTTCACACTCTGAAAATTTTAATAACATCTTATTACGTATGTCTTATAAAAATAATATTATGAGACCATTTGCCTAATGCATCTAAACAATAAAAATTTAAAATTTTTATTTAAAAAAATATTTTTTAAAAAAATATTTCTCATGCGGGCTGGCCCTAACCCGCAGGCCAACCTGACCTACATTTTGCGGGCTAAATACGAAACGAGTCTATGCAGAGCGGGACAACCCACGTTACAACCTTGTTCATATACCTCCATATTTGCAAGTTGTGGTGAGTTATGCTATCTTAATTGAGGGTGATCTAGTTGTACTATTATAGTATTATTACTTTTCAATGCTAACGAGAAATGAAGAGACAAAAAATTGATTGCCATAATCTTGGCATAGACTTGGACTTGATAGAAAACGTTAGCAAGAAGGATGCAATGGCTTAGAACACAATGCATGTGTTTCTAAAGTTTTCTCATCACCTTTCTTGTGTCATATTATCATTAAGTTTCTCAAGGTAGAAGCAACGAATCAATCCATGTAACAGATCAATGAACAAATATGTCTTCTTCAAACATCATCACAAGTTGAATGTGGCCAATTCATAGAATAATCAATTCTTAATGTTAGGGATGACTTGATTTCCCTCAAAAAGGGTTTAGTTTAATTTGAATAGTTAGTTCTAAGTCTACGCAACTATATTGTATATAATAATATGAAGTTAATGAGGCCGCAAGCAAAGAATTTGTAGATGGAATGACATTTGAGAATAATTTACAGATATCTTTGATTCAAATTCAAGCTGAAAAACAAACAAGACAAAAATAAGGCATTATGATAATATGATGATTAAGAACTACGCTAACCATTCTTTTTCAAATCGGACTTCGACTCATTGGTGCCATATGCCAGATTAATAACTAATATGATGGTTCCATAAAAAATTGCTTCTTCTCAAAACTCATCAGTCAATTCAAATTTGGAGTAGAAAATCTATTTGAATTGATATTTATTTATAAATTTAATTTAAAATAAATGAAAATATTATTAACATAACGTATATTTTTAACAAAAGTAAATAAATTATTTTACCAATTATTATTATTATTATATTATATATATATGAAATAATTTAGTTTTTTCGAAGTCATAATTTAGCTATTTATATTAATTTACAATTTTTATATCTAACTTTTTATAATTTCAATTTTTTACCTGTACTTGAGTAAATAGAAGAATATAGAATATTTAGTAACCAGTCAATTAATTGTAACTGGTATGCTGTATATAATAAATAAGATGGCCATCAATGAAATATCTTATATTTTATAGTAATATTTGTTCTTTTGTGCTAAAACTAGAAGATTTAGGTTAAATGATTTTTTTGTTATTATTATGATCATTTCTTTTAATTTATTCAAATTATTTTCGCTACTTCGAAGTTCTCAATTTGACTATTTTTTAAGAAATTAATATAGCTTTTTTTGACAAATTACATTAACTATTTTTCATAAAAAAATAGAATAAATCAAAGCAATTCAAAATGAGAGGATAAAATTGAAAAAATGTTAATAGTAGACCAAACAGTAAACCAGAGGAAACGTGATACCGGGTGATTTCAAAATCGAACCTTCCCGTGTCAATTTTTACGACTTTATCACCTAAAAATTATACTTGTTTTAATATACTTATAATTTAAAAGATAAAACCATAATTTGTCAAAAACAAAGTAAAACCAAATCAAAACTTGTGAACACTTTAGAAAAAGGAAAGTAAGCACAATTTTCTAACGACTACATAAAAAAAGGTTAATTTATTTCCATTTAATTGCATATCACAATTTGAACCACCCGAACAGAACATTAGGCATGGAAACTTTCTATAATATCAATTCAATAAAAACGTTGTTTTAAAATAAATATTGATATTTGCCAGACTGAATATTCACTTATAATTTGTTATTTCCTCGCTTAAAATCCCAGTTTCAGGCTTAGCTTATGGCAGCCTTGGGAGAACTTGAACCAAAAAAATACGAAAAACAAATAAAAAATAAGCTAAGAGCTGATAGAATACATTACTCCCTCCATCCACCAAGATGATCAACATTGCTTTGTAAAACAGGTTTACACGGCAAAGGTAGAAAAAATAATGATTTAACTAAACATAGGATGATGTAACAAAATAACCCATAAATATTTAATCACTTGTCAATCGTTCTTCTGGTGTACACTCCTTTAGCATTATAAAATACTCTTAAAGGATGTGTTCATTGCCCTATGACATTTAGAAATAACAACTTACAGGGATTTAAGAATCCAAAAAACTATGAATTCAAAATGAATCCCTGTGGGTCTAGGCCATTCAACCCAACGTGAAAATCTGTTGAATTGTAGGCTGTAATTGCGATCTTCCATGACAACAACTGTGGCCTCAACAGCTTCATACGCTTTGTTCAGTTTGTCATCCATTACAGGGGAAAAAACAAAAGTTTAATAAAATTCTATCCAACATGAGTTCATCCGTCCACCACAGACTTAAATGAAACATGAAGGGGAAAAATTACTGAAGACACTTTCCTTTTAATATCCATAAATGTTGCAACAGGCTACCTGCAGATAAATCTTTCCTAAAGGATTATTAGTGAGACATTTAAATGGATTAACACATGTATGAAGGACAACCGAGCAATCTAATTACGACCACAACTAACAGTTTTAATCTTTTATTTAATCAATCTTAAATATCAAAGCACAAGAAAACCAAATTTCAGAGTCAGGAGCTACTATTGATAAGCATCAGCTTAAGCAATGATATGTCATTTGGAGAGAATAAAACCCAATTCTTAATTCTGCTCTGCAGTTACATGGTGCAAAATGGAGACACACCACCATAAAAATGTTGGAAAAGAAATTGTTGGCAACAAGCCTGATTATTAAAGTATATGTTAAAAGAAATAAAGATGAGCGCAAAGAACTGAAAGGAACAGCCTCTATTAGTAAGACCTCTTCTAACTATAGTAGCAGAGGTTGGAGATATAGAGAGGGTTGTGTATTAAGACAAGTTGATTTAGCATTGTATATTACTTTCTTTCAATCAATCTATGGATTTTGAATTGGTATCTATCAAATATCTACTAAAAATTCTTTCGTATCCAAAATTTAAGGAGGAAAAATGTAATAAGGAGGCTTAGGTCGTTTTTTATGGTAATGTTAAAGGATATTTGAATTGAAATATAATAATATGCGGTTATTACCTGTACAGGACACAGAACACAACAAAGATCATTCAGCTTCCCAGAAGAACTCTCTGGGGATCAAGTTGTCCACTGCAATAACTAGAGGGAACAGCTGAAAGCTCTAACCTTCCTTTCCATTCTTCTCCAGGTTTCAAAGTGATAGGCTTCTCAATAGCAGCAGCCTCTACACAGAGCATATGCTTGTACTCATCATCACCAAAATCAGCCATGGCCTTTGCTTTCTTATCCCAAGGATTCCACACCACTGCACAGATTAATAATAAATGTAACTTTAAGAAAAAACATAAGGCAGAGACAGTCACTATAATGTGAACATAGAGGCATCACAACTCATTGGTAATGAAGGCATGTGTAAATATCTACTTGGTTCAGACTTGTTGACTTTGACAGTTTGCACCAATAAGCTATCAATTCCATGCTTATGATTCTTCCAAGTTCATTACTACTGGCTTAAAATGTCTTGCATGACTAGATTACAAATGTGTTCCAAGTTAAATTTGGAAAATGTCATGGCCAGCTTAAATCAAGTTTCTAGCAAAAGTCACTATCACCATATTGTTACACGTTATACCTTACAGTCTTACGTGAAGATTTTAGACATGAAAATTAGAAGAGATATATTTTACAACATTATACCTCATTCCGTTCTTGATCATATATACACATATATGAAGCACAATTTTGAATTAAAAAATAGAATTACAAATAATGGAAGTTCCAATCAGTACACTTATGAGTAACACAATTTCTATATAAGATGGACTTAATAATACACACCAGCATCAGGAAGGCCATCTTTACGCACAACGAATGTTCTCTTCTTTTCATGGTCAATAATTGCAATCTTTGTGGGAGTGCTCAGATATATCTTGTCAACCTATCATATCAAACAGAAGAACCATTTTATAGTCAACACAATCCATGAAACATCAATATATGAGAATTGGCCACATGATGTGGCTGGCATAGGTCAACTAATACTAGAAACCAGGTACAACCATATACAAACCAGATCAGGTACGTGTTTTTCTTTCTTTTGCTCCTTTTTCCAATTTTATTTTTTGTAAAAATGTGTTTCTTACATAAATGGGTTGGGTAACCCAGATACAGAATGGGTGACAGCATCAGCCAGAAAATATTTTGTAATTCCACCACCTCTATTACAGCATGTTAAAGAATGAAAAGGAGGAAAAGAAATAAAAGATAAGCAAAAAAATAAAAAATAAATAAAACAGGAATGAGGGGAAAAGAAAAAAAAAAGCTTAGGATAGGGATTGGGATGAAGAAAAAGAAACTGACTGATTGTTTCTGTGAATGATGAACAATACAGTTTTACATCTTTTCATCCTTCCACATGTGCGCATGTACTCGCACAAGTTGCCAAATCAAAAACATTGTTCAAAAAATGTGATAGCCCACTTTTGGCATGAATTCAATACTAGAAAAATATTTAAACTGATAAAAAAAAATTTAAAAAAAAACATCTTTAAGAACTATAAATTGTTTGAATGTTCTATAGAACTGAGTGCTGCTGCTGAGTCTATCAATTTTTTTTCAATTAAAATAGAAACTGGTCTTTTAAGTTTTACCTAGAGTGTTTTTATATTAAAAGTAAAGAAATATATTTATTTATTTCAATAATTCAATTTACGGAAATAAATCCAAATTGTACACTTAATATCAGTGTCTTGCTTCCTAAAACAAAAAAAAACAAGGGAAAAAGCGATCATACTTCTGATTCAAACGTTAAAGCATCCCCCTGTTCAGTAAAGCGCTCCTTGTTCTGTAAATTATCAAGATAATCCAGGGTCTCCAATCCCTCCACTCGAACTTCACTGAATTCATCAAAATAAACAAGATGTTAATCCATTTTTAATTATAATAACAAAAAATAACATAGAGAAGACCCAAGAAAATACAATCAGAAAAAAAGTCAGTTGAATTAGAATTCAAATTAAAGAAAAGAAAAACATAAGTAGATTTTTTATAAATACAACAAAAATTCTAATTTCACCAACCAAAGGATGAGAAACTTAACTAAGTATCAAACAGATATATTTCAGCATACACAACATTTTGGTCATGTACATATGCACCAAAAGTTAACTTGGATAGTGTGATAACATTTGCATACTGAAAATTTCATACAGGTAATGACAATAGCTTATTATTTTACACTGGGATACTGAAAATGCATATATCCATACTCTATCATCATATACTAATAGCAATATACCAACAGTTGAGATTGTAGAAGTTTGAACGGCCAAGCATTTTCACATTCCAGCATAAATCTTGGCAACACAACAACCAAATATTTTTAGGTTCATGTGGGGTTCATTACATGGGTCAAAACCAATAGTGCCATTGGACTCTCAAAATCTGAATTTCCAGTAAAACAGTTTATAACGTGTATTTTAATGGCTTCTCCTCTAATTTTATTATGCATTCCTCTACCCCCATTTAAGAAACAAACCAAGCTATACACTTCCACCCATGCCAAGCGCCCACAACAGTGCTTTTTTATCTATTTCTATCATAAATGCACCTGATTTGTAATGAAGAACTTCAGAATAAGTAACTTTAAGTAATTCAATATAATAAACAGACTTAATTATGTTTTTGGTCCCAAAATATGTTTCATCTTTTCTTTTGGTCTCTAATAAATATTTTATTAACACTTGGTCCCTAAAAAAAACATGTTGCATTTCATATTTGCCGTTACATTGTTTTTATTAACTTAGACACTTCACCATTAGAAAACATGTTATAATATATTTTTAAGGGACCAAAACAGAAATCCAAAAATATTTTAGCAACCATTTAAAATAGCCAAAAAATTTCAAGGACAAAATACAAAAGAAAATCTGGCCAAAATCAACAAAAAATTTAAGAGGTAGCAAAATAAAAAGCCAAACATATTCCAGGAATCAAAAACACATTTAAACCTATTAATTATATTGATAACTACCAGAAGCCACAATCTTTGTTACAAAATTCACCAATTAATGATAACATAATAAATCCATTACAAAAATTGTGAAATGTCATCACTGAAGTAGACAAATAAGTTTGCAAGTAAACAGTAGCAAGTTGTTAAATTTGACAACAGTGTTAACTTATAAATGAAAAACAGAATATTATCACTAAACTGTGATAAAGTGTGAAAAAATGATATTGCACTAACCTTATGTCTGATACAGAGAAATATGTATGATATGCAAAGGTGAATGAAAATGGTTTTCCCTCGGTGTTTGTGTTCCTGATCCGTGATGTCAACATCAGATCTCCTCCTGGTCCCAAAGCTATCCTAAGACGGTATTCAAAGCTACAAACAAACAGCAAGGTATATAAAAACATAAGGAAATAATATAACCAATCCAAACAACGAGATTATGAATGAGGTTTAATAAAAAAAGGTAGTTGAAAAGTAAACATAGACAACATATGTTTAATACCAGTGAGGCCAGTTTTTTGAGTCTTCTTCAGAGGGCTTAAGTATCAAATCAACAAAGGCTTTGCTCAACGTATTTGTTGGAAATGGAGGAGGATCATCGTCAATGGTCCACAAACGATTTCTAGCAAATCCATGTTGGTCAAGGGTGCCAAGGCCTCCAAACTGAAAACAGAGAGCAATTTTCCATGTTCATGTCACCTTGAATGATATGATAATAACACAGTATTTTTGAAAAGCCATTTTCAAATTAGATGATATTCAGAAATAGATAGTAGAAATTTGAATTACTGGATTTTAATTTATTATTGATCTATTATTTATTTATGATTTGCAGATTGAGTTTGATCAAAAGAGTAATAAAATCCAGAAAGAAAATGGACTTTTAAATATAAATTACTCTTTTGGTATTTTATTTACAGAAGTGGTGTTAATCAGAATAGCAGTTAACACGCCACAGGGGATTTCCACCCAGCATGCATGATCAACCACGTTCAAATATGGTTAATTTTATCCAAAAACTGAGCAAGAGTAAATGAATATGATTGTATACAAGTATGATGCCTCACAAGCAAATAATAGTGTTGTGAGATTATTCAAATGTCTAATGATGATTAACTTTTCCTCCCAAATGGCTCTAAGAGTAAACAAATGTGTGTATAAAATCATCAATTTTAGCATTAAGTAGTTAATAGTAGTACTATGAGATTATGAAATGTCAGAAGTGGATATCTTTAAAAAGGTATTAATTAATTTAAGAACGACAGTCCTTAAGTTTTAAGAGTATTGTGAACCATTAACATTTCACCTCTCATCCCTCTTCTTCCTTTCTCCACTATTTTACCTCTTCTAAAAATGCATTACGATGACAAAAAACAATAATGAAAAGCAAAATTATGTAAGAAGTACATACTTGAGGAAAGCAAATTGGAATCCCTCCACGAATTGCCTTTGGAGGCTTGAATACAGCCTGCATAAGGAACAAATTAACAGTAAATAATATGATCATAGTTTCTCTAATCAACACAAACGCTCAACTAGAAAGTATTTAAAACCAGAGTGAGAAGGACAAAATAATTTGCTTAATATGATTTAAAGCTATTGAAGCAAAGATCAATATAACACGGAGTTCCAACATTTTATATAGTAGATTATAATCAGGATAGAAATTCACATATTTCCCAACCAAGTTCGAGAAACTAAATCCACCTCAAAATCAGAAAGGTTTGGAAATTAATATGCCATAAAAACAAATCAATATCATGAACCGCAGAAAGCTCCTACAGTTATGAGAAGTCAAGTTATTACTTCGGATCACTCAATGTACAGACACATTCAAAGGATAACAAAACTTAGCAAACCAATCCAGATCTATAACACAAATTCGTATTCTATCTACTCCATTCCGTCATTACAGCACATAATGGGGGGAAAAAACACAAAACTATAACACGACGAAATTAATGAACTAACAACAAGATATGAAATTAATGAACTAACAACAACAGATGAAACACAAACACGTTCCATCACACTTAACACACACACACCTTACTACTGAGAAAAAGCAATTCCTCGCCGTGGTCGTTCTTCCATGACGTCACGTGAGCACCGTACAGATACACCTGAATTAAGATCGAAAAGCAAACGTCAGAATCAGACAGAGCGAGAAACCGACACAATCGGTTTTTCTTCATCATTCCGTTAATTCTACGCTTTACATAATCGAAAACCAGTGCTGAAAACCAGATCAAGCCTCATAAGCTAATTAACCGCGATAACAGTCCACAAAAACCTAAAACACCAGATCCGAATAAATTCTCACGAGATCAGCACTTCGCGGAGCAAAACCGCAAATGAGAAGCGGCGAATGCGAAGCAAAAGTGGAAAACAACGAACGGAATCAGATCAAGGAAGAAAAAGGAGAGATGCATTTTGAGAGGAATGATAAGCGATTACCTCGGCGGAGGAGCCACGCGATTCGCGGAGGAGAACCTTGTCGTGGCCATTGACTCCTTTGCAGAACTCAACGTACGGAGAAGAAGAAGGTGCAGAGGTTTTTTCCTTTTCGCCACTCATGATAACAATAACAATAATAATAATAATAATGTTAATGATAGAACCTAAAAGCGGTGCCTATTGATGCTTCGCTCTGTCGATTCTGAGTATATATACTAACAGAACAAACTCGTAAACTCTCTTGATTTCAGGAATTTTGGATCGCGCGTTCTCAACTTCACCGCCACTTCTCAGAGGCGAAGCTACGCTTTTTTGTTTCGTTTCTCGGACACTCCCCCGAGATCCTCTCTCATTGTGTGTACGTGCAACCACACCTCAAAACTTTGTTTTAAAGTAAATAAATAAAACTAAACTTAAACTCCACACAATTTACAATTTCAATATAAATGCTTTTTTTCTTAATTTTATAATTATCTTGTTTTTTATTGCCTGTTTATTTATATTACTTGTTACTATTTTCATAAATTCATTTACTTTTAGGATAAGTATTTTCAAGTTGCACCAATAATTATGTATATTATAGTTAAAAACCATTTTATACTATTAAATTTATGCGTATTTATTTTAGACTTTATACTCAATTTTACTTATTTCTCAAAAAAAAATTGTGTTGATGTAAATATTTATGTAAAAGAATTGTTTTGGTTTCTATAAATAATATAGTTGTTCTTACACGAGTTGAAAATAAGACATCTCTTTTAACAGTTACAATTGACTAGTCTTCGATTTCGATCTTTGATCTCGGTCTAAGATAGATTATTTGCAAAAGGCATCTGACACTCAAATCATAAATCGGGATTTGATGGTGGATGTATTAACTACACTAATAAATACGTAAGTTTACATTAAGTGAAATGCATATCAAATATAGCATCATAATGGATCTCTAATTTTATACATGACCTCTAATTATGGACATGCATTAGGTCGATTCCTTGAATTAATTTTGATTTTAGAGTAACATTTCTTAACATAATTGTGTCAATCATATTATATTGAGATAGTGTTTTGTTAAGTTTGAGAATCACTTCAATCATGTTGACACGTTAACAATGTAGTTAAATCCTCACCACTTATGTAATAATAGTTTAGTTAGAGATGTAAGTTTGAGAATCACTTCAACAATGTAGCTAAATCCTAATCAACCACTCATGTAATAATAGTTTAGTTAGAGATGTAATTAGTTGACGTAGGTTAAAATGATTAACGTGTATTACTAAAATTACATAAATAATTAACATGATCGACAATAAGACCTAACAATATGATATTATTAAAAAATATTATATAATTGCTACTTTACGAATTAGTTTTTATGATTTAACGTGAAAAAGTTTTCAGTTTTAATCTTTATATTACTTTTATTAATATGAAATTTTCTACGTAGTCATACCCTTCTTTAATTTTGATGAGAAATGATTCACATAATCAAAACTAGTCTTGTATCGACCTATCAATAATAATATAGTAAACAAATAAATATATACACAAAAGTAGTTTTACTTTTAGTGTCCACACTTTGTTTTTTCTTGATTTAGCAACTTGCAAACTTTACTTTCTATATTTAACTTGCATCTTATCCTTAATATGTACATATTTTTCTTCCTTTTCCTCTTTTGTATACCTATATCAGAATGAAAATAACAAAATATAGAAAATTTGAAATGTTTAATAATATAAGATTAAAAATAAAGAATTATCAAAAAAATTGAAATGTTTGATTATAAAATATGCTGCTTTAATTAAAAATAAATAAAAATAAAAAATTTAGAATTTTATAATAGTGATTACATTATTTAAGATGGGAGAATTTCAAAGTTTACTTAAAATATAAGAATTTGTAAATTCTTCTTAATCTCAAATTTATGTATTTTTTGTATTATCTTTTTAATCGAATTTTAATTAAAACATCGTTGGCTTGATTAATAAGACTACAACATTGTTAGCTTAGTCGAAATTTTAGTATCATAATTTTAATATTATTTATTGATAAACGTTAATGAAGATTTTTTAAACTAAAGTTATATTTTATATTTTTTCACTAACATCTTATAGATTATTTTAATATTGATGTACATCAAAGTTAATTCAAGTTATTTCCTAATGAACCTTGGTTAAAGTTTTCTTTGTCGATATTAGCTGTGTTTCCTACTTGATGTAAAAGCATTTACTTTTTTAAATTTATGATGTTGAATTTTATTTTCACTTAATCTTATTTTTCTCACCAGAATGACAATTTTTAATAATCATCAATTAATACTTTTTTTTAGATTACTATTAGTTAGTTGAAATTTTCTTGATTAATATTAAATAAATTATTTATTTTTAAATATAAACTGTATATTCAAGTGACACTTACTTCTTAATAAATAAATTAATTAATTAAATATGTGAGTTTAATAAATGCTCATGAGAGAAACTAATAACGAATATCAAAGAGTTTTCTTTTTATCAGCAACAATAAATAAATAAATATGAAACACTTTATGAATGAATTATACAACTTACAAAAAAACTAACTAAAGTACTCTAAAGCCTATCAAACTACTTTAACAAAAATTTTCAAAACCATAAACTAGCAAGCTAAAACCAAAACTAATTCGAGTTTAAGCAATTCATAGATTGAAGACACCAATTTAAAATATCCAAGAGTTGAAATATATCAATATTCAAAGTAAGAATAGATTTACCATACATAAGTTTAATAAGTAAACTTTTTTTTATAAAAGTTTTCATATTAATCATCACTATGAAATTTTACATCTTAGTTGGACTGACATTCCAAACAATAACAATTATTTGTCACTAATTAATACGTAAATTTAAAATAAAATATATTATGAGAAAAATATATCATTTGAAATTAAGGGATATCTCTCACATCCACTAAATTTATGACCATGTCTCTATATCATCAAAGCAACTACATCCTTTAATAACCCTATCTTCCAAAGGTCACCTCTTCCTTACAAGGAATAATTCTATCTAACTAATATTAATGACACACGGGTTCAAATATAGATCTCAAAATATAATCTTATTTTTTTATATCTATTTAAAAAATTTATTTTATTTTATAATTGACCTTCAAATACAAAAATATAATTTAAAATAGAATTTCTAAAAATATTAAAATAGGTATGTTAATTGCTAGAGTGTTTCTTCCTACCTCTACATTTTTTCTTCCTGCACCCCTACCTTCTTCAAAATACCCAAATTACTTTGAAAAGTTTTAGATGATTCCAAAATAGGAGTGTTTCATAAACAAAATGTGTTTTTAAAATAGAAAATTTAAAAGATAAAAAAATCATTATAGAATCTCTTTTCTAGAATATATGTTTTAACTTCCAAAATGGAAAATTAAGAATTTATAAAATGTGTTCCAGAAAATATCTTATGAAAACATTTGAGACAAAATAATTTGAAAGTCATTTTTAAGAGTCGAAAAACTATTTTTTTTTTAAAAAAAGGGGTTTTATGGAGAAATTTGTTGAAGCGCAAAAAAAACACCCTAATTAGAAAGTGAACCAAACTGCTCCCAACAACTCCAAAAGTAAATTATATCTTCCTGTACCTCCATAGTTTCTCCTACACCCATAACTTAGGCAAAAGACTATTTTATTTTTGAAAGATACATTCTGAATCCCACAATCCAAAATGTATTTTTTATTTACATCTCCTCAAATTATATAATTCCAAAGATATTTATGAATTCAGAAATATCTTCTAAAACAATTTGAAAAAAAATCCTTTAAAAAGTACATTATAGGTTCCAGAATCCAAAAGTATTCTCAAATCTAAAAATATTTTTCAGATTCTCTAATCCAAAAATACATTATAAATTTAATAATTCAATATATATATATATATTATTTTATAAAAAAAACTCATTCTGGGTTATTCGAAAAGTATTTCTAACTTGGAAATAATATGGAAGTCCGAAATATAAAACATGAATAAAATAAATGATATTTTAAGTATTTTAAGAAGTATTTATGAAGAAACAACCCCAAAAAGTATTTTGCAGTGTTGAAATCAACAAATTTCAGCTCCAACAAATATTTATAGTGAACGAGAGACAGACGCTCAAAACCTCATCCGTGTTCTCTTTTCTTTTCAAAACGCATATAAATATGACTTCCAGAATTGAATTTCTTGAAGTCAATTTTGTTGTTTTTTATTTCTGGAATCTAATTTTATACAGAATAAAAGCAAACTGAAGCATAAAAGCGGTACTGGAATCAAATTTGATAATAAAAATGAGGAAGGGTGTAAATAGCAAAAAGGGAAAGTTAATGCTCCAACAAATATTTGGTCAAGTAATTTTCTCTGTGGGTTTGAGTTTCCTTTTAATTAAGTCTGTCGTAAGATTAGTCTAAGTGGGGAATTTAGATTAGTTGCAGGAAATCATAGTTTCCCTAACGGTGAGGAATAATGAGATTCAACATCAAGTCAATAGCTACTATAATACCAAATAAATTGACAATGTTAGTTAACTTGTTACATGTATGTGTATGAGCAAATCTGGCTGTGCAATTGACAATAAAGAATCACACTTTATTTCCAAAACAAATTACGAGTTCACTGATTGTTACACTCACTGTACACACTTCATCCTCAATATCAATACAACCTACGTAGACCGCATTTTGCAACCCAAATTGCTTTACCAAACCAATTTAAATTAAAAAATTAAATGAAGACTAGCATGAGACCCCAAAAATAATAAAAATAAAAGCAAACTCACAAACAAACTCTGGCCTATAAAATTAATGCCACACAGCTAACTCAACAAAGAAATAACCCTAAACATTCAAACCATTGGAAAGAGGTGGGAGAGAGGTGGAAAATCTCTTAGTTTCTCTTCATGAAAAGTTTCTAGGGAGCAGATGCAGCTATGCTAAAAAAAATACTGATCCAGTCCCCTTTTACTTCCTCATTGCAAAACAGAGCAGCACCCTTGAGATCTAACACACACTACAAGAAGTAAACATAAAAATGTCAACGAAGGAAAGAATAACTAAAATTTTATAATAAAAAATTCTTCTACCTGCAACTTAAACTGCAGGGAGCTGACAGAAGGCTGGGTAAACTTTCAAGAATCAGAACAACTGAAGGGCCATTTTGAGTTTGTTTTGTTTCCATTTGGGCAACTTGTAAAAGGCATCCTTGGACATCCCAAATTTCTCTTTGAACTCCGCAGATGATAGATAAGTCTGTATACATCATACAGCAGATAAATGAAATAGAAAATAATTTTAAATTGCAACTACAAAGAATGGAAGTAAACAACAAAAGGATGAAAAACAAGTAGAAAAGAGATTTTATAGCCAGATAATCCTGTATACCTCTCGCTTAGTCACATCAATACTTGTTATAGGATCTGTGCTTGTTATTTTAAGGCGTTCAAATGGATAAATCACAAGACCTTCCTCATCTTCAACTTCATTCTCTTTCACATCTTCCTGTATGGTAAGAGATTCAACTCTGGTGCTCACAGAATTCTCCTTGTCAATTTTATCAGGGTTTGATTTTGGCATTACTGGACTCACTTCACATTGCAACAGCCAAAAATAAATAAAGCATATTTTTAAGTAAATTAAAACACTAAAAGCATTACTCAAAGCAGGAGAGGGAGAGGAACGTTCAATTATCTCATCTGTTGTTTACCTTTAAGTGACCGAGGTATCATAGTTTCTCGTGCTGAAGGTGGCTGTTCAAAAGAAGAACTAAGTGCAGCTATGGCTGCAGATTTTGGTGCCAGTATTGCAGAATCTGGTGTCACAGATTTTGGATAGAGCTTTCTAACTACTGGAGGCGGGGTTGAAAGGTTCCTAGCATTAGGATTCTCGAAAGTAGCTGCCAGAGCATTAAAGGCTGGAGACCTGCCCCTTACACGAACACGATCAGGACTGACAGACATGCTGCGGGATGAACGTTGGGATTTATCTGGCACACTACTTGACCTTCCCCCATAAGATACCGGTGTTCTACGTTTGGGTTTCTGAAATATACCAGGTGTTCAACAACCAAAAAGAAAAAAATGCAAAACAGAAACAAAATAGACTGAAGTATTTTTTCCTCCAAAGTAGCAAGGCAGAGCAGATTAAAAGATCAAGTACATCAGTATGATCAGAGGTTAAAATGTAAACAAGTAGTTACAACTTACATCTATATCATGAAATAATTAGATTTGAAACCCACTCAACTCAAGCTTGTATCGGTTACTTAATCAAGGATCAGAATACACATGCCCTAAGATTAATATAATGTTTTATTTTCTCAAGCATGTGTCGCTCAACTGGGACTGACTGAATCTTTCATTTCAAAACTTGGGGGCGATATTGATATCAGACGATTGACCCACCCAATCATTAATAAAATCACTTTTCCTTCCCTAAACAAGTAGATATGCATAGAATTATAATTAATTTTAGGATAGGAGATAATTAGCTGCAGAAATGGAACAGTTTTTTATAATATAATTTTTTCTGTTCCTTTTTATAGTGGAACTATTAGAACATTTATGACCACCCAACGTATTTAATATATTTATATAATAAGCACTGAATATGCATAATGACTACATTATATGTTACAACATTTTCCACACAACCCAAATTAGCAGCAGTAATTATGGATCCTTAAAATTGAATGTGTTATTGTCCCAATATTTACATAAAAAAGGGGTCACGACAAATGTATTTTAAGTTGAATCGGAATATCATTCCCTGTATTTCTAACAAGAAAATAATACTAAAAATGAATAAATATTTTAAGCAAGGAACATTTATTTAGTGATTGTAAGAAGGGAGGGAGAAAATGCCTTACATCCAAAAGTGGAGCACCCCCACTTTTCACAAGCGTAAGCTTCCTTTGAAATGAGTTTCCCAGCATCTGCAAAGTAAAAGGAATTGCCAAGAGTCAGGATTTTAAAACGACCAGTAGTCATATGAATATTATATTGAGAACTTACTGAAGATTTTGCAGAATCCCATTTAAAGAAGCGCGTGAAAAAAGGTGGCTCACTCCCTTCCATGATAACATATATTGGAGCTACACGAGATAATTTTTCTAGAAGAAAATCATGCTCAAGAAATTTCTGTTCAAAATTAAAAAGAAGTCAATATAAATTTGCACGTAACTTTAAAAATTCTAATATGATGATAAACAATGTGATGCTTAAGACACAAGAATGCTTAAGCAAAACCTAACGATTTTCTAATGATACAGAAATGTCATAGGACCTAAATAAACATTAATCTGACTGAAAATACATAACAAAGTCTTCAAAACACTATCCACTAAATTATACTAGCATGTTGATGGCTTCTAGTAAAACCAGCCATACCTCGCCAATTGTTAGAGCCTGCATTCTACTTTTGGAGTCAACCTGCTGTCCAACCCAAACAAAGATTTCCAAATGACAATCCAAGATGAAAATGTCTTCTGTCATCAAATCATCCTGGGAGAAATTGTATACCTCTGTCACCTGAAAATATTGCTTCAGATTAATGCATTGCAGCAGAAAAGAATCCAAGTAATTTATCTTAATAAGCAGCATAGCCCACTGGAGTAAATTAACCCTAAAGATTTCATGAATGTGCTTCTAATATAAGCCAAGGTATAAAAAAAGTGTTCCATAGCTCATTGGCTACACTCCGACGGCAATCTTCGCCCAAACACACTCTCTAAAGGAAATGTGAACCACTTTGCAGTGATCAAGCATATGTTCTAGGTCCCTAACACTTGGTATTTAAGTCGGTTAGTAGTATCTGTTCTATTTTGCTGCTCAAGTGCTCATTATACAACAAGTAATGTAAGTTTGACTTCGAATTACATTTGCTGCTATGTCATAAATACATGTCAAAACAGACATCTAATTTACTGTAATAGCACATTATAAACTAGTTTGGTGACCTGTGCAATGCATGGGCTTATCAATAAAGAGCTTGAACAGCAAGGAATGCATAAGAATTATTGTAGAGGAAAGAGAAAAGTCAAACAAAATGGACACGTGACAGATGAAGATAAGAGAGAGGTCAAGGAGCAAGGCTTGAATATGAGGACAGACAAAGAGATTGAGGATGAGAGGTCACTAGGAAGATAGTCAATGAACTTCGGGTGGCTTACAGGCTTAGGCCTTGTAGAAGAGATAGTTCACTGCTTTGCCAATATCCGTCCTTGTTTTATTCTCATACTTGTCTTTACATTTTCTTCTTCAATTCTTACTATTGTAACAGTAGCAGTGCTCCCCCAATTTTCATACTGATCATTCATTGATATCCTCACTAATCACTTTCCTCCCTCACAGTTTTTCTACAGTAATGTTGGATTATGTGTCATTCAAACTGTATTTTATCCCTGTATTGGGTCTTCTCGCTTACATTTTCCAACACTATCAGGCTGATCAAACTAGCATCTATTTTAATAGAAATAATGTGTCACTTGTGTTTATAAAAATTGTCACTAAGCTTTTACTCATTAGACAAGCCACCAGACATGTTATAAATAATATATTTTTTGAGGCAAGATGTGAAGTTCTGGTTTAATGCACCTACATAAATTCCAAAATCATGTATGCAGAAACAGGAGCTTAAGATCAGTGGCTATACTCACCTTTAAATTCCCTGCACATTGCTCAGTCAGGTAGTGGAAGAAAACCATCATAAGCAAGTCAGCTCTTTGCCTTCAGATGCGGGACGGGAAACACATATATCAGTTTAGCAAGCAAAAAACTATCTCTTACCTTTAGAAAAGTGACAAGAAAATAGGTGAGGATCACTTTCAGCCTCTCTAAGGATCTTTTGACTGGGATATTCTGATTTTCCTCCTAACAAATCCCAAAACTGTTCAGATTCGGAACCTTCCCTCTGTGGTTTGGATTGTAAATTTGGCTGCAGAAATTGGTAGCCTATATGAGAACCAGATAAACAGATAAAAAAAATATAATTGATGTGAAGGTAAATTACACTCTCCTCCCTTCAAAAATGCCACAATTACACCATCGCCCTCTCTAATATTGAAAGCTACACTCTCTTTCCTTAACAGATGAAATTTGCTACATTGTAGTCCATTTTAAGGTAAACAAACCCTATAGTGAAAGTGAGAAACTACAAACAAGCCTCCTAGGGACATATTTCCTCTATGAAACTTTTAATGTCACTAGTAACTAATTTAAAACATCCTATAATTGGTTTCGGATCTTCAGAAGATGAAGTGAAATTTAAAACATTTCTCAGCTTTGAAACTAAACCTAAAATCAGCATTTCATCCTTCAAAGTCTTGAAGTTGAAAGATCAGAAACTAATTGCCAACGAGGTTGAGAATCACAAAGAGATAAAAAGTTGTCCTTAAGAAGCTCCTTTAAATCAAAATAGATTGAAGTGAGATGCGTATTAATCCCCTAGGAAAGGAAATTACAATTTTATAAAATAGAGTGAACTGCAATGTAATTAAGCATTTATAATTATTTATAGATATATAATCTAGATATTTCTAATTATATAGGTTCTGCTCCTTACTTCTATAATTATAACATATATAGCTTATGTAAATAACAAACCTTTATCAAATCCAGCATCCTCTCAACAAGTTCCTGGTCTTCTGCAGTTGTAGAATTTCCAGACCAAGTAAAGACAGCTGGCCCATTATGAAGTATGTAACAGTAAGAGGAATTCAAGGAAGACGCAACCTGATTTACATAAGAATATGAAAAAAGAATAAATTAATAACATAAATAAATTTGTACATTCAAAAGTGTATTGCTCAATACAAAATGAGTGCATAGGCATATATAGCACTACTACAAAGAGAAATCAGGGCATACTGGTTCAACTTGTATAGCTTGCATATTATCTGGTCCAGAGCCTTGGATGCGGAATAATGCAACACCATTCTCATCGTATGTCTCATCAGGAATTTCTTTTCCAGCAATGTAAGTCTTGTATCCTTCACCAAGCCCACCCTAATGATTAAAGGAAAGAAGAGTAAAATGGTCAGTACTTCACACAAACTCACTAACGAGTAATTCAGTTCCCAAAGGAAAGAAGAGTGAAATGAACCTTAAAAACAATTAAGCTTTGGAGGATAGAATAAAATTGGACTGGTTCATTGCCTTCATATATACGAGCCTGCAGTCAATTAGACATGCATAATATCAGTAAGGACAAATATATATCTGATAACTGAAAAGGACCATTTCCATAAAATTACCTGGCAAGCAAGAAACTTCATTGACTCAACCATTTTGCTTGCTAATGAGTTAGCTGAAGCTTGTTCTTCCTGTTTTTGACTAAAAGAGCTTGTAAACAATGCAGGCAATAGATTCACAATACTCCAAAGACAAATTTATAGCAAGAATGAAACAAATTCTTTTATGCATAGTCCTAGAACAGTTATCAGTGCTGCAAATAGTATAATCATATTTATAAAATATAGGTTAAATTAATCTGCTGGCTCCAATACTCTATGAGAATTATTTTGATAGGTTCCTGTCTAGGACTAACCCTCATAAAAGCTAGTGATGTTAACATTTCTAGAAGTACCTACGATTTAAAATAACAAATGACGCCTAAAATTTTGAAAACTATTTTCAACAGGACCACTGAAAACAATCTGTTGTTAGGTTCCTACAAAGATTCAAATTGAAAGAATAGACAATATATGGACCCAATTATATTTTGAACTATAGGTACCTATGTAAGAATACCCTAAACATAAAGGGGCATGCAGATTAATTTAACTGTTACTGTATTCTTCAGCTACAGTCTACATGTGAACAATTTGCCATTGGATTATTTGTTGCATATAAGTGGAACTGGAATCAAATAATAAATATTTTACCTCAACACTATTCTTTCCAATCCACGTTCCAATAAGACAATCTTCTTTATCCTCTCCAGGATATGTATACTGAAAGATGTAGCAATCTCCACTATAAAATTTTGACTGATCAGAAGCTTGAAGAATAATCTTTTCCTGGCCCTTCACACGCCAAACCTGCGCAGTTAGAGTAAAACTATTGTCAACAAACAGAAGCAAAAAAGCAACATTTAGAATTGTATCACAACCTCTCCAGCCTGATAAAGAGAAGTATAAAGGAACCCTAATCCGCGAGTAGAATAACGAACCCTAATCATGGTGTTTTGTTTATTTTCTTTTCACACACGAAACTACAATCAATGGTGTCATTTTTGTTTTAAAAAAATAGCCCTCTGAACTCGCAAGCTCAATTGCAAGCTCGTGAGTTCGGTCGAGCTTACTCAGTTCACGGCAAGCCTACCAATCCTGCTCCAAAAACGAGGTTCCTTACAATTTAACTTGGGCAATGGGTATAGGAACATAAACTAGTACGTTTTTACATGTTAACACCCAATTTTGATAACCATGCATATACACTCTAATTTGCATAGGAAGTGGTATGCTTCCAATTCTACACTAAATCCTTTTCATAATTCTAAATTCACTTTTACAGAGGATATCAAGCAGTTACTTATTTAGTTCAATATGAATTCCATGTAATCAAAGTTTAACATATCCCAGATGTATGATAGAATGCAGCTCTTTTGTACTAAAACACTGGGTATTCTGCTTCTCTTCTAGATTAGAGACCGTGCTTTCAAGGATCTCACATTAGTTCTAATAAATTCTCACATTAGCAGATATCGATTAAACAAGATATAAAACCATTAAGAAACTGATCAAAGTAAAGTTACATCAAGAAATATCAGTTTTGAGAGAAGATTTGTAACTAGCACAGTACCTGCAAATGCCCTGTGCAATCAATGTGGGGTTGAGGTTCTTCCCTCACTGGATCAGCTTTCAACAAACCCTTCACATTTACTCCTTGGCGTTTTAGAAGAGCTACAAAGTCAAAAGTAATAAGCATGGGGAAAAATTGAAATATATTCTTTTTAACATTATCAATGATGTTGCTGATGACAAAATTTATTATAATAAAAATCACTTTAGACACAATAAGTGTTTTTTTATCGGCAAAGAATGAATAAAATAAATAGGGGTATTTAAGGGATACCTCAACCCTTATAAAAAAAAACTATTTCTCAGAGCTCCCAGGACATCAAGCATCATATAGATCTTACAACAGATCCCCTCAAAACATTAACTCTACTACTACAAAATATCCGTAGAGCTTGGAGCAAAAACTCTGGACCAGACAATAGCTAACTATTGTCTTACAATAAATGCTACACTGAATTATAACAACAATACTGCTATTCAGCCAACTAATTTACCAGCGGAGGACCTGCAATCCCAGACCCTTTAATTGCAAACTCAGCACACTTCAAACCAACTATATTGCATTTTATCTATAGTTAAAGTTAATAGCTGTAACATAACATTATTTAACACTTACCCGCTACCTTGCCACGACCATCTTCAGATACTGTTACATCAGCCGTCTGTGGCCAAGAATCAAATTTGGACCTGAACATCACTGTTTCAAATCCTTCTATCACACGAATTATTTGGGGTTTCAGTTTATCAATGCCGCTGGCTAACTCCTGTTTTCGGGTCAAATGTAACAATAATCAAAACTTCCACCAAAACTAAAACTTATAGCAAATGTTAAATGATACTAAGAAAGAAATGTGTTACATCTGCAACTCCACTTGCACTTTTTCTTTCATCAAGAGAAGTATTTCTACCCATCCAGACAAACACTTCAAACCCACAATCAAGTATATAGCATTTATTTGTGTCTAGTAATTCCCTTTTCAAAGAATCAGCCTCCACAGGTTCTGCCTGTCCCTTTTCAATACTGCAAAATTGATAATTTCATCAAAAATAGATTTTAAGAAACCAGATAGATTCCATCAGTGTACTGTCAAAATAATCAATTTAACAAATTCTCAGTATTATCTCCTTTTTTTTTATCAGCAATACTCAGTATTATCTCCTTTAGACCAAAAGAGTTGTAGATTTGCAAGTATTAATGAATATGGTTTCACAAATCACAAATGAATTAAAAACAAGGGTAAATTCTTCTTTGACCCATCAACCTTGTGCCACATGTGGACGAACTAAACCTTAAAGGCAGAAAAAATATGTATGACCTCATATTTATGTGTGTAAAACCACTTGCATCAAGAAAACCATCAAAAGATCATAGGAATCAGGAAATGTCACGTGAGTATATCTTACAGCAATAAAACAAGTTTAAACCTCAAGCAATACCAAAAAGCTGAAAACTAACCAGGTTTTTCCTTCAAACTGTTAAGATTTTCATTTAATCGTTGTTTACTAGAAGCTAAAAAATGTTTTAATGGGTATCCTCTGCAAGTCACTTGTCATTTCAGCTTACTTTTTAAAAGTTTACTTGACATCAGGGTTTTACAGTCAAAGTGTGAAATACGGGGAGTCTCATTTGAAGGAGAGGAAGGGGGCGTTCCATTTACACCTTTTCAAACTCTAAGATGCTAAAAATTAAAGGGTGTAACAAAAAAATTACCCTAAAACAATGGGGGAAGGGGAAGACTAAATAACATGTAAACACATCAATGATTTTCATCCAAATGATATTTTAACTAAAAAACAATGGAACAGACTGGAAGTGCAAACAAAAACCAAATTATTAGGGATAAAACAGAAATAACATATTACCAGAGCAGCTTCAGAGGGCGAGAATCAGTAGCCTTATCATCATCACCAGCTGTTTTTCTTGGAAGAGGAGCAAATCCCCCAAAGAAACCCCAGAATTCCCCAGTTTCAGGATCAGCCATCAACTTTCCATCCTCTGCATAAAAGTGCAGATATAGATATTCAATTCATAATAATCAGTAATAACCTTTAAATTTTAAAGCAACAAAATATATTTGTTCACTTACCAACAGCAGCTACATCACATTTTCCATCATGATAGGTATCCTTAATATACTGTACAACTTCCAAAGCTTTAGCCCTTTCTTGAATTGATGAATTGGAACCATTAAATTGGAAAACTTTTGATTCGGTATCCAGAACAAAAATATCATCATGATTCAGTGAGGCTCTAGCAAATGGAACCTATAACCAACATAAATTGTTACTCAACATGGAGAAAACAATGTCTATATATGCATGCATCTCATTCGATGCGGACAAAGACAAACAACACTTAAACCTCAATGGCAAAGGAATAATCTGAAACTTACCTCTTTGACATGTACAACATGTTTTCCTCTGCATACAAACAACCGTGTCTTATGCTTTTCAGCTTCAGGATGTTTGAAACCAGAAGCAACTCCACCTTCTTGAGGGATAATACATGGTTTGAAATAAGACAAGAACTTTTCAGTTTCATGGCCTTGCACTTCACGATACTGAACAGCACGTCCTCCAAGAGCTGCATCCAGCTCAACTGTTTTGATGGCTGCAACACCAGCTTCATCCTGTTTTAAAGTTAGAATCATTAGGTAACACGCATTATGCATATAAAATTAAAACTAGTTTTTAACCACAAAAGTGGGGAAACAAAATTAAATATATATGAGATATATATTATATTATATATAAAAAAACGTTACCTGACTAGTGTCTTTACCAAGCCAGTAATGGATGTCATGGCGCATAGCACCACTTTTTGATGCAGTTGTCTGCAAACAAAGTGTCAGAAACAAAATAATATTCATACTAGTGAAAAAACTTAATCATATACAATGCAACTTTTTTATGCAGTTATCTACAAAGTATCAGAAATAAAATAATACTCATACTAGTGAAAAACTGTTTCATATACAATGCAGTATGCACAAGCAACTTACGCAATGTAGCCAAATAAGTTCTACTAAAGAATATGAAGAGATTTGAATCAAAGACCTCGTACAATCTTTCTAGCACATGGGAAAGACGCCAACAATACCTTTTAACTGAATCATGCTCACATACAATTAAGAGGAAATAATATATTTTGTAAAGGGGCATAATTTTATTTTTAATTTGAGAAAACATGGTGCACCAAAACTGAAAGATATATAAAAGCTCCATAGACCATAATCAATATTTTCCAAAGAAAAATGAAGACGGAATTGATCCACTTGCCATTACATACCAATATTGTGTTTGCCATGCCCCCAACAATTGCTTTTAAATTATGATGTTCATACAATATGATAATAAACAGAAATAGTAACTTCGTGAAACAGAATATACCAACATAAGGATACTATTGCATGAATGAATAAGCAATTTCAAAATGGCTAACCTTTAAGATCACATAGGAGTCTCCAGTGAAAAATTTCCCATAAGAGGACTTTGGAACAGGAACTGGATTAAAATTCTCAATACGCCATATCTCAAGTCCACTGTACATGGTTAAGGAAAATAATGCACTGGGTACAGATCAAACATCAAAGTATCAAATTAAAAAAAAAAACATGGCATAACCAAATGAAGAAGAAACCTCGAACAAATCTTCTACATAAGAAAATTTGATAAATAGTGAAAAGTACAATATGTAATCAAGAAGCAGGATACGCCTTTTGTCCAGCTCCCTGGAAAGCTGGATCCAGATCCCTCATGGAAACTGCCATAATATTCTTCTATAGCTAGAGTAAATATTGCACAGAATTTCCCTGAAAAGAAACCATAAATAATGTAATGACTGGTTAGAAAAGGGAGATCAAGTATTAATTTTCCGAATCTCTGACAATAGAGGATGAAAAAGGAACTGCAAATGCTTCCCCAAACAATTTCAACAAAGAAATTCTGGCACTACGACTACTTTATTCAAACAGTAGAGATATTTCTCAGGAATTAGAATAGGTTATACACAAGGTCAGCACCATTATTTATAGTTTGCTAGCGATAAGCAATAAAAGGGAAAGAGCAGGCAAGGCAAATTGTAGCTGTTCGATATTTTGTTCCCTCTACCATTTGGATTTCCAACTAAATAAAGAGCTTATTTACCTAAATTCATGTTCACAAGTTAAGAAGGATGTATCACAACGAAAAAAAGAAGAAAAGGTACACATTCTTAAGCATGTCACTGTCAGCAACTACACGCTCACTCATGGTTGTTCACAAGCACGTAAAGAAATTGCACTTTCAATAAATACAAATGCCTTCTCATAGAAGTTTCTTAAAAACAGACAAAAGAATAACAGAAAACTGCATCCTGTGTCACCATGTCCGTCCAGCATACCTATCTAATACCGCTAAATATTATGGTAGCCATCAATTGATACAAGTTTAAGTTATGTGATTCGTACACGAAGAAAACACACACATCCTCACTTTTGCAACCAACACAGCCTTTGCACTGCACTGACCAAAATTTCACTAATTCGTGGAGTTGCCATTGGAAGGAAACCCCGTCACGTGTCAATAGCAATTCTACTATTCTGAAAGAATTGCCTAATAATATCAAATCAGAAAACACAGAGAGAGAAAGAGGTGAAAGGAGCTAATATCCACCATTCAATCTTATATGAAATAAATTAATAAAAATCAATTTCGATCATCCAAATAACAATGAAGGGTCAAGATTAACTCGTCTAACTATCCCTCTCCCTAATAAAATATATAAAACCACATAGGATAACTTATCCAACGTCAAAGCAGCTTCAGAAACAAAGGCATCCAACGTAGAATTTTGTCAAAACAAGAGAAAGAAACCAAAATCCCGAAACTCTCCTCTAGACGACACACCCCACCGCATCCGCGTGCCACGAAATGCACACACCCATTCGCAAAAAAAGCCACCGTATAACAGTAACAAAAAGCACAAAGAAACTACCCGTATACCTAGGTAGTAACTGAAACGTATACCAAAAAACAATACGCCACAGTATCACTTGACTGATCCCGAAAACTCAACTACGCTAAAAACACTCAAACACTTCCCTGCGATGTCGTTCCATTCCCCAAAATCTCGAACATCAATATCTATGAATAATTTGCCAAATAATTATAATAATTAAATAAATAAACACACACACGCGCAGACAGGCAGGCATACAAATTCTTCGGCATCCGAAAAACAAGAAAAACCGCAAAATCCGATTCAGGAAAATCAAGTCCAATCGCACTTCAGACCAATCAAGAACAGATCGAAATTCGAGAATAAAAATTAAACACAAAAAACTGCCACTGAAAACGGATTCAAAGAGCTTCGTACCTGGAGAAAGAAGAAGCGGAGATACAGCAGCAATCGATTTTGTCGTTACCAAAAAAAAAACAAAAAAAAAAAACACGACCTCGAGCTGAGAAAACCGGAATCGCGAAATTTAAAAAATAATTTAAAAAAAAAGTGAATGAATCGGAATGAATAGGAGGCACAGATCCAATGAGAGGCGCAGAAGCGGAGGGTTTTAGCGGCTGCGGAAAACGGGAGGAAAAGGAAGGTGGCGGAAAGTGAGAAGAGGAAAGTGGGGACTGAAGAAGAAGAAGAAGAAAGAAGAGAAAGAGAAATTTAGAGAGAGAAAGAATATTTAGGGGGAAAAGAAACGAAGTTGAAGAAAAAATCAAAAAAGCGAACAAATGAGGTGTGTGTGAGAAAGAGAGAGAGAGAGAGAAAGCGAGGGAATGATGAAATGCCAGGCGTGCTTATCACTAACGGCAACATAACCCCAACCCCACACTACACCACACACATGAACTGTAAAACTGCGTTTTTAATATTTTCTTTTCAGAATCCGAATTAAATAATAAATTAATTAATAATTTCCTCTTTTTTAATTATTTTTTGCTTTCTGTTCCTCATAATTACTTTGTGGGACACCAATGGTGAAGGGAAAAAAAAAACAAGTTATTGCAATGGTGATTGTTGTCTTTGCCGCTGCTTCCCACACAGTTCGAGCTTCAGGTGCCACTTTGTCGCGGTTTTGGCTCTTAGAACGCGATTTTCAGAAGCTGCGGTTAAATCCAATCTCTTAAATGAGAAGTTCAAGTTAAACAGGACACTTTGCACTGTTACGTATGAAGTTATGAGGGTTACGCGACTAAACACTATATTTAGTAAATGAGTTTAATCATTGGGTCTTCTTTATCATTTTTATTTAAAAAGATCATTGTACTTGTAATTGTTATGTCAATGGGACATAAATGAAAACCTAATAATTGGTCCATAAATAAAAACAACCGTGTGAATGCAGGTTGTAGTTGGCGACCGAAACGTTAAATCATGTATTGTTTATTTACTACCGTTGATTCGTGATTATGTGTTGTTTTGGAGTGAGTTTTTTCCATTATGTAGGATATATATTGTTGAAGTATCTAATTCAAAATAATATTTTTACGACACTATCGTAGAACATGTATTAGTGAAGTGTATAATTCAAAAAAAAATTGTTAGATTTCTGAAATTTTGAACACGATTATAACACAGTTTTAAAAATAAGAAATACATATTAATTTTCTAAAAACTCAAATTTATTGTATAAATTTTTAAGTATGATTATAAAAATAATAAATAATTTAAAAAAAATTGCTAAAAAAACTGAGACATATTTGTGCACATAAATTTTTATTTTCAATTTATATAATTTATAATTATATAATATATAGATTTGTGTTTTTATGTCCTATATAGTAAAGATTATATGTATCTCTTTGGGGTTTACCTGTGTTGTCAGTATATCTGCTTAGGTTAAACCATCTGTTAGTGTTGTGAAGTTTGAACTTGTTTTTTAAAATAAGTGTTTTTTTAAGATTTTTATGTAGTAGGATCGAGTTAGATAGTGATTAAATGCAAATAATTAGGTTTGGACATTGGAGTTAAGGGGTTTATGTAAAGTCAATAATGCGCTAATTATGTTGTGATTGCATGAGAAAGAAAAAACAATATAATTTTTATTTTTATTTTTAAATCGAATGAATCAATTTCTTTATTTTAAGAAGGCTTGAAGGCGTTGAATAAAATTTGGTTGACCAATGGTGACACGTAAGAAAGTGATTTTCCTTTGGTTTAAAATAAATATAAAAATAGATGTGAGTAGTATTGGAGAGAAATAAGTCTGCAATGATTTTAGTTTATTTAAGAATATGATTTAAAATAATTGTTGATTTAATAGAAAGTTGATTCGCAATGATTATTTGTTTTTAATAAAAGATAGTTAGGTTGAATTGTGAATAGAGATGAGAGTTTGAGGTTGGCAATGGAAGCAGAAATGGAGAAAATTGGGAAAGGTCGGTCACCGGCTAATGCTATTATTATTCATGTAAATTGCCATAAAGCATAAATGGGTGGGCCTCTAAACTTTACTATCAAAAAAGTATCATGCTCCTTATTCAACTTTTTCTTCTTCTTTTTTATTAGAGAATAAATAAATTATTACAATATATTCAGTCTAGTCTCGTATTAATTAAAATTAAAATAAATTATTTTGATATATTTAATATAATATGATATTATTTAAAATTCGAGATAAATGATAATGTATATTTTTTTTTAAGATAAAAGATGACAGAGTTAAAAGTTAAAAAAAAACAATACTTATTTAGGTTGAGGCAATTGTTTCCTGCACCCAATCAATTTTGACTGGCATCCGACAAAAATTTTAAAATTCCATTTTGTCCTTGTCTTCTTTATTAAGAAAAATGGTGAAAATTGGATATTGGCCTCCAGATGCACAAGTATGAAAGGGATTGTTGTTCATTCCAGATATAGAAATCTGTGTAAAAAATTAAGATTTTTAATTTAATATTTCGAACATATATATCCGTAAGACAAAGATGAATTCCAAACGTAAATGACCGTAAGTGGAATGGATTCCAGATAAATTTATCCAAATGTAAGCAGTGCAAACAAGCTTACTTCCGAACATAGGCATCCACAGTAAAAAAAATCAATCTTCTGAATACCACAAATATGGAACCAACAAAATGATATCCGGATAACCATATCCGTAGGTCATTAAGCAATTCCGACTAAAAATATCCGGAACGCCTAGGTAAAGAGAAAACTAATCATAATGTGTGACGTCTTTTTCGGTGACTTTGTTTTTCCGGTGGCTTCGTTGTTTGTCGCCGTCTAACTCCCTCACAGATGATGCCGCTTCAATCACCACAACAGTAGATGTCGCTCCTCAATGAAGGTGAAGCGCCACTTCCTCGGTGAACGGAGAATGCTGTCTCAGGGAGAACGCGCACAGAGAAGAATGAAAACGACGGTGGGTGGTTGTTGTGTATGTGTTGGGTGCTTGGATTGAGTCATGAATTGGGTGCACATCCTTAACCTAATTTTCATTTCATTAAGGATATTTTAGTATTTTCATAAGAATGATTGGGTGTCAGTCAAAATTGATTCGGTGTAGGGAGAATCTGCCTTAGGTTGAAACAAAATATCGACTAAATAGGGATTGGAATGAAAAAAAAAAAAACTTATTTCTCAAACTGCTTCAATATTATTTTAATTCTTATCGAATAATTCAATTTAGATTTTATAAAAAGTTTGTTCTCTTCATTTTCCAAAATTAAGAATCATCACTTTTTATCACGTGTGGAACGAAAAATTAAGTAATTATTCTATAGGTGATACACACAAGTTCTACCTCTTAAAATGATTTTAAAAATAATATTAGAATAAAAATAGTGATTTCAAAATTGGAGATACAAAAGTAAATATATATATATTAAAACTATAATTTATATATTTTATAATGACTAAAATAACTGTTTACAAAATATTGGAATGAAAATAAAAAATAATTTATAAAAGCTAGAATTAAGATGGACTAGTTTTCCATTAACTAAAAAATGTATTTAAATATTTCTTAATGGATATGTAGTTTCTTCCTTTAAATAGTCGCCTCTACATTTTTAAATGATTTTTTAACATTTCAATAAAAGTTATATATCTATTAAAAAATGAGGTTATATTAGTAAAAGGTTTGATAAAAATAATATATTTATTATCATTTCTAACATGTGTGCATAGTTTTGCATTCTTCTAACAAAATGAAAGGATGAAACAAAACTCTCCTACGTTAAATTTTCTTACTTTATATATATATATATATATATATATATATATATATATAAATTCATATACAAATTCCTATGGTTTATGCCATTTTTTGTTAATTAAAAAAAAATCAAATCAATATTTTTCGTAGCTCTTTAATATAAACATTTACTACACATATTACTAAAATAAAACTTTAAATTATTTTTTTAAAGTCCAAAAGCTTAAATAATTATATTTAAGTTGTATTCATCAAAGTGTCGCTTGGAAATGTTTGAGTCTATTTACCTTCATAAAAAATATTTATTTATTTCTAATTACAAAATGGTGACATCATTTTGAATATATTATTGTGCTTTGTAAATTTTGCAAGAGAAAATAGAGAAGATACAATCAATTTTACTATTCTATGTACTACTATTAAAAACCAAAAAATAAACTGAAAAATCATGAAGCAATTTTTTTTAATATAAGAGTCATCATATTATTGAAACATATCTATGAAATTTAAGATTTTGAGTTATTAAAAAAATTAGGGATGATACTGTGGGCTGGTCCACCTCGCACAAAGAGTGCGGGTTCATTTCATTGACTCGTCCCACATAAGAGGTAACTCACAAGGTTAAGGGTCAACTCGAATAAGAAAAATATTTTTAAAAAAATCATTAATTATAAAAAAACTTACTGTTGGAGATCTCACATCTACTAGAGATTAGAGTCCTTCATTGTATATAAGTGGGTGCAATCCTCACCCCCATGAGTCGGTTTTATGGGGTTGAGTTAGGCTTAAAGTCCACTTCTTAATATTTACTCTTACTATTAAAAAATTAAAATTGTATCAATATTCATTTAAGTAAGATAAAAATATAAATTCAAGTATAAGGATGGTTAGAAGACTCGATTAAAAATAATTAAAGTTTTGTTTTACATATATTTTTTCCTATATATGTATGTAAATGTATAAGAGTATTTTATCAAAGTTTTGCTATAAAATATTTTGATGAAGATGACTAATTTTTTAAGTATCCTATTGAAATATTTCATTTGTATTATTTCTTTATTAACAATTTTAAATATAAAACTTTACTTAAAATTAAATTCATTGTCGCTCTTAATATTATATCCTTTAGATGATTAAAATAAAATATTTTTGTTAGTACATAAAATTCATTTTTCTTAAAATAAAACAAAATAAATGTCACACTGCAATAATAGGTGAATGAAGTATGTTTTTTTTTTACAATTTTTTTATTATTATTTATGTCGGTCAGCGGACCAATCCTTCCTACTATTGATCAGCGTGGACGGCAAATTATGCGAGGCAAAGCGGGTCAACGAATTAAATTAATAAGTCCACCCCACATTTTTTGGTAACAGACTACGGAACGACCCGAATAACCCAGTTCTTATTGTCATTCATAAAAAAAATACATTAAAATAAAATTACATGAAAACTTTAAAAATAATAATAGTGGGATAATAATGATGAATGGATAACTTGGTTACCCATGAGCATTAGTCTAATTCTAATAATAGTAATAATAAATAAGAGTTATTCCGATATGTAACATGTTAGAGATGTTGAATTGCATCACTGAATTTAATGCTTCCATAAGTGTGAACAATGTAAGTCACACATCACATGAGAAAACAACACCCCGACCCCGACACACTGCCAAAACACTAGGACTCTGCCATTGTAATGTTTGGAGTTTATGTTGTCACTCTTGTATGATGTGTACATTTTTTTTTTATCTTAGGTTAAAATTTAAATATTCTTATAGTTTTAATTATTTTACATATTAATATTTAACATAATTTTATTTGATTTTCAAAAAAATTAAGATATTTAAACATAACATGAAAAGAGTAAAGGTGTTGTATCTTGTCAACCCCTCTTTATTGATTTAATTTGATTAATATTTTTGAATTTGTTAATTCGCATTTATCTTATCTGTCTAATTCGTCATCCTTTATTTATAATGCGAAGATAGATTATATGTTTTTATAATGAAAAAAAATGTATTTTCAATATTTGTGAAAAAAAAATTATATCTCATTTGATTTATTGGAATATTGTTAATATTGATTTAGTTTTTTAGACATTAAACTTTGGTTTATTAGAATATTAAAGTTTAATTTAAATTTATTGTTGTTGTTTGCATTTTTATATTAATTACTAAAAACAAATAATTAGATAAAAAAATAATTATTTACATATCACTTCACCAACCACTGGTTCATCCTATGACGAGTTTTATCGAGAAATAAACAAAATTGAAGAACTATGAATAAAATCATATTTAATGAAATTCTAATAGTATAGGGTAAATATTAATTATAAGACTCATTTTTATCAAATGTGTCGTTACATTATTTGTTTTAATCACTTCAAATAAAGTATCGGATTGTGTATAAAGAATGTAGTTAAAAGAAATTATTTTATTAAAATTGATAAATCGTAATATAGATCGGTCGGTGAATATTTTGTATCAATGGTTAAAAAAAAGTTAGTTTTTTTTTTTAAATATTGACCAATCTTTTAATTAAATTGAAATAATATTACATCAAATTAAATGACAAGTCATCTAATATTAAAAAAACAAATTTTTAATAAATTAATATTAATATTAGCTGATGAAAAAATAAATAAATATTAATATTAAAAAGTGAACTTTAAATCTAACACATTCTCGTAAAATTGACTTGCAAGACGAGATTTATACCACTTATATATTAGGTAATGTTTTAATCTTTAGTCGATGTAAGATCTCCAATACACATCCTCACGTCGAGGTTATCAATTTTTTAACGTATTTTTCCACACCGAAACTACCAACTTTCTAACATATTCTCCCATACTGAAGCTACCAACTCGTGTGTGAGATAACTATATATTTATAGGTGGTTTGATAACGTTATTTGATACAATATTAAAAAGTGAACGTTAAACCTAATTTCGTTTCATAAAACTCACTTATAAGATGAGGTTTGCACCGATTTATAAAAAATATTTTAATCTCTAACGGACATGAGATCTCTAACCGTTATACATTATTATAAAACGTGATATCTCAACTAGATTGATACTTCAATCTCAACTAGACTAACACAAAGAAAATCATAGAAACTTAAACCTTAAAGAATTAAATTGTTAATTCTGTTTTGAACATAATAAGATGAAACATTTGGACTCCATTAGGAAAAAAAAAGTTATAATTTGAATTGGAAAAGAGATGGATTATGATTTGAATAGCAGGCATTGAGAAGTTGGTTTGGTTTCTTGTTCCTATGGAAAGTGATGTGTTGGAATCACTTTTACAGAAATAAAAATGAAATGAAATACTAAATTTTTTTAATTAAAGATTGAGCAAAAACAGTGGTTAATGAGAACGTGGGACATTAAAAGTTGCACGCATATTATGTCATCATCTTTGATTGCAGTATTGATTTGGAAGTTATAATTTTCTTAAGAGTGAAGTGCTGGCAATGCCCACTTAAGAGAATCTTCAGGATAGTAGCTAGGGATGGCCTAAAAATAAATACATGTGCATAATAAATATTTATTAACACACACATTGTGGATAATAAATACAAATATTTTTATTTATTAATTTAACAACTATTGTACGTATTCTGGTATTTAGATACTTGATATTTGCTGTTAGTGATTTTTATATATTTTTAATAAAAAAAATAAGTGAGGAAAATAAGGTTGTTTGTTTGAAAAAGTTTTGTAGTCAAATAATTGTGTTATAATGTGATTTTATAAATTTCTATTTTTTATTTAGATTTGTGAAATTAAAGTTATTTTTTTGTGGTGTAATTTATTTTTTAGAAAAATTGAATTCATTCTTATTATATATTATTTAAATATATTAAAAAAAATAATTTTATACAAAATCTAAAAGGTAATAAAATAATTTACTTTTCTTTCCAGATGAGATAGCTAGTACTGTACTCACTCTAACCTAATCCCAAATATAATTCACACTTTAATATAATTGTTTTTGTGTGCTTTGTTCATAAGGAAAGAAATTACCTTGTTTAACAAATGGGATTTAATTTTTTTAAAATGTTAAGGTAGTTTAATTTTATTAATTTGAATAAAAATTGTTAAGAGATCATTTGTTTGGTATAAAGTTGTTTAAATGGTGATTTATGATGGGTATGGTTTTTCTTTTTTATTTTGTTCCTGTTTTATATTACTCTAAAACTAAACTGTAGTTATTGAGGGTTTTGAGTATTTTTGTGATAGGAATGAGTATTAACATTTCAATTGGAGTAAGTAAGTGAATAACCACATTTAAATTTTGGAGATCTACATATATCATAAACAAACAGAAGAAAAAAAGAACGGGAAAAAAAATACTCAAAATGATAAATTCAAGAATGAGCTTGAATATCACTTAATAAGTCATCACTAAATAGAAAAACATGTATTTGACATAAAGAAAAACATGTATTTGACATAAAGAACATGGTCAATAATAAGACTTGTAAAAAAATAATATTTTTTTTGTAATTTTTTTTTCCACTTGTGTTATTTACGTACACAATAAATAGAGAGGATTATTTTTATTAGTTTATCAATACACGTAGTTTGCATATGTAATTTGGTTTCGATTATTTAATACAATTTATGTCATAAATTACAATTTTTATAAACGGTTTCTTACAAAATTGTAACATTATAACTTAGTACTAAAGTAAATTGAATTATTAATTAAAAATAAAATATTTAGAAAAATGAGTGAGATATGAGTAAATGAAATAAATGAATAAATACAGGAAAAGAAAAAAAAAACCAAAAGGAGGAAATTTTGATTTATATGCATTTCCATAACTTTGGTATTCTACTCTTCTATTTTATTGGCTTGAATTTTTTATTTTACATCTATATATAATTAGCAATGAGAAGAAGATAGATAATTGAATTGTAATATATGTTGTTGATGACCAAATTACTGTTAATTAGTTTAAATTATTATTTTAAATTTTAGATTAAAAGTAATTCTTCGTATTTATTGTTGGATTAGGTCAAACATTTATCTAAATATAATATATTACAATAATAAATCAAATAAGATCATAAATAAAAAATAAATAACATATTTTACTAACTATTATAATTCAACAATTTTATAAATCAATATAATTGTAGATAATTTTATTGTTTTGTTTATTGAAACTATAAACTTTGTAGGCTTATTATTATTATTTTTTGTTATGAAAATTATACGCAATCTCTACTTAATTGTAATCAAATAGTCTGTCTAATGAAATCAAATTAAATATTTTAAATAACGATATCAGCAATACTTTTTGATCTATTGAAATTTTTTGTTTTCATTCTCAATTATAAGCGCACACAAAAGTTGATATAATTTTTTATTCGTATAAGTAGTAAAATAAAAGTAATATTTATAAATGAATTTTATATAGAATGTAATCAAGATATTTGATACAAACAATATGTAATGTCTGATATCACACAATATTATAAAAATATTCCTATAAAATATTTTAAAAAACCAATGTCACCACATGTGTGCACTATATATTTCTTTGAAATTAAGTATTAAAATATTTTCAAGAATATTATAAATATCTATGATCAAAACAATTTATTTTAAAATTTTAAAGGATAAAATAAAAATCAGTATAAACATAACAACCTAAAATTATTTTAGGGTTAATATTGTCTTAGTTTTTTATATATACACTTTGTAGGTACGCATATGTTTTTCTCTTCCGCCAAAACTTTCACCATCCAAACAGAACCTTAAGGAGTGACCTGTGAAGCTTGGTTTTCAAAGTTCAAAGAGTGCAGAGAACCTCTCTCGCCGCCGCAGAACCCTAACCGTCGCTCCTTCGCCGTTCGCCGGTGTAGCAGGCCAACGCCGGGGCTGGTGACTTATTCTTCCCCGTTTACAGGCACGCGTATGTTTTAGTTATAACTCATACGTTTTGGAACATTGCACATAAGCTTCATTCACTTTCAAAATCATCTTCTAGTCTTGTTCGATTTCCTTGAAGCTAATTCTCGTTCAATGCCTTGGTTTTGAGATTTCAATGCGAAAGTGACTTTTGCTCTGCTGTTGTATCTGTATTCTCTACCATACAGTTATGTCCCTATTTTGTTTTGCTTTCTGACACTGACTCAGTGCAGGGAAATCATCCAAACGAAAAGCGCGGACGGTATGAAGACGCCACGACCCGCTTCTAAATTGAAAAGGTAATACTATGACTTGTTTGTTCTAATTTGAGTTCTCTTTCTCTTAGCTGTCTCTTTTGCTTGATTTAGGATTTCCTTGAAGTAATCGTTTACCAAACTGCACTTATTATGTGAAAGCTCTCTTAATTGTATGTTCATTGTGAAATAAAACTGTTGTTTACTTTCATCACTTTACCAAGTACCTAACAACGAAATCAAATTAAAATTCCTAGTTCATGCTGCGATTTTCTTGCTTGTTCTTTATCATGACTTTCCTTAAGCTGTTTTTTTTTTAATAAGAGAAAATGTGCTAAGTTGCAATCTTGCCCCCTTTTTAATTCCTAATCCGTGATATTGGTCTCTCTAATTTTTTCAGCAATTTTAGTTTCCCAATTTAGAAAATCTTCAATTTTTGGTCTAGTTTTCAATTTTGTATTCATTTATTTCTTTTACTTTTGTTCAATTGAACTTAAGACTAAAGACATATATTTAAGGTTCCATTAGAAAATAATTTAATTAGTTAAAGTTTAAAATATAAAAGAAATAAATATATGCAAAGTCGAGTGTTAGTCCAAAATTGTGGAATTTTCAAAACCAGGGACTAAAATCATACAAAAAAAAAGAAATTGCAAATCAGTAATTAAACCGAGACCGGAAATGCAATTTAGCCAAGAAATTAAATTTACGCTATTAACAATGTGTTTGTCAACTTTGAGTTGCACTAGTCTCTCATTATATACTCCTTTGATTAAATGATTCAATGTTATAAACTTGTATCGGGCTCCTATAGAACTCCTTTGATTAAATGATTCAATGTCATAAACTTATATCGGGCATGTATAAAACATTGTTTTGTCTTGAGTTGCTAAAAATAAAAAATTTGCTTTGGTCTCTGCTCCCTTTTCAGGAAAAGGGAAGAAGGTAAAGGCAAGAAAAAAAAGAAAGGAGGTGACAAGGAGGAAAAAAGGAAATTTGCAGACATTGGTGAACCTCATAGCATGCTAGAGGATGACCATGATGAAGGAGAAGGTTAGATTAAACATATTGTGATAATTTGATTAAAATTATGATTGTTATACAACTTTCTTAAAGTTGCTTTTGTGTGTATGTACCTAGGCTATGGATTGAGTATAGGATATAATTTTTCCTCAATGAGGTTGTAGCAAATGAGGAGTATGTGGTGGCTTTAGTGGACTTCCTCAATGCTCACTACAAAGGAATGGGTCATACCCAAGAAAGTTGCTACTCCTTGCATGGTTTTCCAAACAAGGCCACCCATATTTCTAAAACGAAACAAAGAAAAACAAAGTCAAATTTTGGGGTTTTTTATTCCACAATTCTAAATCTGAAAAATTCAACATTCAAGGTCAATCTTCTTTCATGCTAAGTATTTCAACAACTTGTATTAAGAAGCAGACTTTAAGCCTAATTCATCCGCTTCTTAATATGATTTCATGCTCTGTCACTCTCTAACCGATTATTTGTTTCTGGCATGAGATAATTATATAATTGTTAATTATCTAATTGATGTGTTGTTACTCTTTATTTTCTAAGGGTTTGACAACGAGTCTACTAGAAGCAAAGTTGTGGAAAATTTGAGGCAAGATTCTGATGAAAATGATTCTGGATTAGAAGAAGGTTCTGAAACCGAAGATGTTGGGATTTGTTCAGATGAAGAAGATATTAGAAGTAATGGTCAAACAGCTTCAGAAGATTCAATGCATTTAAGGTTTCTTAACGTTATTTATATTTTATTTTTCTGTTTGGGATAGAACAATAAATTTCATTAGAGAGAAGAGAGAAAAAGCTAAAACTAGGCTGTGGGTAAGGATTAGGTATCCTTAGTAAATGTGGGTATATATAGAGGAAAGGGTTCATAAGTGGGCTCATTAGAAGCATCAAAACACTTCAATCTCTGTTTATTTTCTTATAGCTGACTTTCATGTTAAATATTTTTTTAATTGTGCTTTTATAATTTTGACCTTTGTTCCATGTCGTGATTTTTTGCAATGGATCTGGTTATTACTGACTAGTTACTTGGCAGTATTTTTGTGTCACTGGATTGTTATACATCAATTGTATATATTTTCAATTTTTATTTTAGCCTAGCCATCCTTTAATCTGACATTTTTGTTCCGTGCAGCTCTTTTGATTTACATTTGCAACATAGTTTATCAAAAGAAGAAATTGACAGCAAAAGTAACGTGAAATATAGCTGGGAGACTCCAGCTATTGATATGAAAAATTGCAAGTGGATTGGAACTGGAGAGAACATTATGGAGGTATTTCATGTTAAATTATTCTTTTGGTGTATCGAAGATTTCATTTCATGTCTTCCAACCTCAGTGAAAATGCAAATTTAGCACATTATCATAGCCATTTGCCAATCTATGGCCTAGGAATGGTTGGCTCTGGCACATACCTCGTCTTTGTTGTAATTGTGTATTATGTAAAATCCACTCACATGCACACATTCATAATCTTTGGCTAATAATATATATGCTCATCCTTCAATTTTGTGTATGCCTCAAGTACATATTACATTGTTAACTCTTGCTTTCTTGTTTAGGATTTGGATATCAATTCTTATCATGGTCTCAAGGCAACATTGTCTGAGCATTGGATGGATGTCTACAAGACATCTGGGGCCAAAGATATCGGTTCACCTAAACAGAGGATGTTTTTCTCCCTTTGTAAGTTGATTGTGAATCATTGTGATCAATTACAATATGTTGCGCATTTGCAATCATAATCATTAAAAGCCTAAATCCTCGTGTCGTGTCTTCCCATGAGTGTAAATTCTGTATATTCAGAAAATTTACTATTTCTTCTATTTTCTATTGAAAATTTGGTCTGACAGGCAGATTACACTGTTGGTTGTAGAGGGAAATTAGCAAAATGCTAAACAAAGAAGAAACAAATGACTTTTCCATTTTTTAATTAGTTTTTATCATTTTATTGGCACTGACTTCATGTTGACTTGGTTTCAGGCAGCAGCTACCGCGATATACTTTACTGTAACAAGAGGCCTTTCTATCTCAAAGGCCTCGAAGATGCAAGCATTATGGATGCATACATAATGCATTCTGTAAGTATATTTGTGTCATTCTATATAAAGTTATGGACTTTCTGAACGTCTTTGATTTAGTGATTTTTATACACAGCTCAATCATGTCTTCAGAACTAGAGACTCTGTGAGAAAAAATGATGCCAAACTGACCAAGCTTAAAGAGCATACTGAAAGTGATAAATTTCGAGATCAAGGTTTTACTCGTCCTAAGGTAGTAAAGGATTCTTAACTGTTTTATTATTATGGATATTTCTTACCTCTTCAAATCTTCAATCAGTGTTCTGCAATGTATTGTCATATGAAATATATGACATGTAGAAAACAAACATATTTTATATTTTAACATTGTTGAGGGTTAAAAAGTTTTTGGTGCCTCCAAAATTGGTTTTTATTATGATTGATACCCCCAATTCTTTCCCAGTGAATTTTATACCCTAACATTTAATAAATGTGAATTTGGTCATACTAGTTATTTTATTACTTTTGAATTAATGATGTTGACATGTTTATTTTAACAGTGTCTGACTAGCAAAAGTTGAATAGTATGACATGTTAACACAATTAATTGAAGAGTAATAAATTTAGTGTAAGGACCAAATTTGAATGATTTACATAAAATATGAGAAATTTTTAGATGTACCAATTTAAATGTGGGTCAATTTTTGAGGTATCAAAAACTTATTTAACCATGTAATTAATAGATTTTTACTTGAGATTCATATTTCATGGTGGATTTGATAATACCCCCCCTTCCCCCATACTTTATTGCGTGTTTAATTGATAAACTTAATATTCCTTTGAAATGAACCTTAAGTTAAATGTAAGCTTCTATTTAAGAAATGCTAAGCATATCTTCCATGTATATATGCTTTCTGTTTCTTGTGGTAGTAATTGATATCCTTTGATAAACGTAAGCTCTTATTTAAGAAATGCTAAGCATATTTTATGTATACTTTCCTGTTTCTCTAGGTTTTAATATTATTGCCATTGGCAAGTATCATGTACCGTGTTGTAAAGAGGCTTATACATCTTACACCTTCAGCTTCCAAGGTATGTAGATGTTCTCACTCTCTAATATAATTTTAAAAGTATATTCATGCCAAGCATTTGATTTGATCCTTTTTTGCATAACATGTTTGTTAATGAGTGAGCTGAAATGACACACTATTATAGTATAATGGCATAAAAGTTAGCCGTGTCTTTACTTGTTGATATAATCCTAGGTATGTATTAAGGAAATATAGGATCTGTTAAACTATGAATACAATTGAATTTCAATTATAGAAAACTATATCTCTCTCCATTTGTTGTCTTATAATGATATAGCAAGAACACATGAACGTAAGGATGGGTAAAAGTCCATATTTGTCCAAATGATAGAATCAACAAAGTAAACCATAGAAATGATCGAAATGTTGGAGATCTCATATCCACTAATGATGTGACCAAATTATAGTATATAAGTGAGTGCAAACCTCAACACCTTTGAAACTGGTTTTGTGAGGTTGAATTAGACTTGAAGTTGACTTCTAAGATGATATTCAAGCCTATCTTATTAAGGGTTGTTGGGCTTATCGTGCTATCCATTATTAGGTTTTTATTGGAGCACTCAAATATTTATTCCCACGCTTGAGATGTTGCAATTCTCGACATATGAGGGTCTGTTGAAGATCTCACATCGACCATAAATATGACTAAATTATTGCATATAAATGGGTGAAAACCTCACCACCTTACAAGTAGATTTTGTGAGATTAAGTTTAAAGTTTACTTTTGAAGAGAAAACATGATAATATTCAGTGAATTATGATTAGATTAACAAAAGGAGCTTAGAATTAAGAGAGCTCATGGATCAAGTCACATGTATGGGTATGAACTCATTTCCTTTTCTCTTTTGGCTCTTTTGGTCTTGGCAATTCAATGGAACATGTAGAACATTTCAACAATTTAAATTGAACCATAAAAGTGAATAGAAACAAGATTATAATTGGTGCATATCAAAGGAAATACGGAGGAACCAAGAATCATTGAAACTCATATCAAATCTCATGAATGGGTATGAAACTCATTTTTGGTGTTTAGTGTCTCACGACCAACTCAAGAACAATTAACAAAGGAAATGATAAACATGGAAGAACACACCATTTCATAGAATCAAGACCAATGCAAAAGAAAATCGCTGCTTGAAAGTAAGAAATTCAAGATAAGATTCACATAGTGAGAAGTTCATAATGTGAAAAGGTCAACAAATCCAATTCATATTATTGCTTTTAATGCATGTCAATTTGCACGGGTGGTAAAATATGTCTGCATTGAACCTTCATTATTACTTTGTAGGCCAAAATATTGCTTGTACATGTAACTTTAAACTGAAGTTTTGTTTGTTTCATTGGTGCTAGTGTTACTTATTAATATTATCTCTCTTACTGTATTGTATTTTCCTTTAGAAAAATAAATAATTCCTTTGGTCCTTTTATGATATTTGTTTTATTTTTTCAGGTTAATGTTGAACATAAGGATCGTTTTTCCACTAAATTTGGAAGTGAAGAACATAATGGTGAAGAGACTGAAAATGCAAAACCTTCCAAAACATCTGACTTTGAAAAACTTTTTGGTGGAAATAATGAGGATAACTTTATGATTGGCATAAAGTTCACTAGGTAATTATACTCTTATAGTGTAGCATTGTTTATTGAATGTATTCTTTGGTGCATAAGAAGTGCACCTGAACATGGACTATTGTATTAATATTATGTCAATGCCAAAATTGTTTGTTATTCTAGTGCCAATTGGGTAGGATCACCATTTGATAGAAGATCCACTTTTGGGTATTGTGTTCATATTGGATGAAATGTGATCTTATGGAGAAGCAAGAAGCAAAATATTGTTGCTAGATCCAATATCAAAGTTTGATATTGGGCTATAACTACAAACAAGACTACATGACATTGGAGACATTCATGATACTAAATTGTCTTTGATTAACATTACACAAATCTGGGGTTTCATGACCAGACTTAATAGATGATATAGATTCTCAATTTATAGTGGAAATGTTAGAGATTTGATTGCATTAAATAGGGAGATATGATGCAATTTGATAGGAAAATATTTTCTATTATTACATATTGATTTTGTTCCTTATTATTGTATCTTTTCTTCATTATAAATTAGAATAATTGTGTGTACACAACAGATGAAATTCTTCATATTCCTTCTCAACTTCTTTCTTATGACCAATATGATATCAAGAGTCTAATGGGAAGGTGACCCAAAACTGTGCTTTCCCTATGAGCCCATTGCACGTAGGTGTAAATTTCTTAGAAACTGTATGTTATTTTTTTCTTTTTGTTTTATTTTTGCCCTCATAGATGACAATTTCCCGATGATTTTTTTGGTAAGCTTTTTCTGGTGAGTTTGTTTTTTTTGTGATCTTTTTCCAGCTAGTGACCATCACTGGCTTCACCTTATTGGGCGAGGATTTTTTCTTTTTGATGGTTGTCATGCCTTCTAAACAATTTTGCTCTCTTGCTGCTGCCAGGCACTGAGACTTTTGCTTTCTGGAAGCCCCCTTGTCATCTGAGCATTTTTGCTTTCCTACATCCATCACGTCCTTTGAGAATCTTTGCTTTTGGTAGCTGGCATGTCCTCTGAGCATTGTTGTTTTCTGACAGTAACTGTCATGCACTGTGATTAGTTTTCTTTTCATACAATCATTGTGTCCTTGGGGTATTTTTTGCTTTCAGGCAGCTGCTGTGTTATCTATCCATTTCGCTCTCGAGATACATAATACCTGAACTTGAGGTGGAGTGTTGATGATATGATTTTAAAGGAGAAAACATATTGAATATTGATTGTTAATTTGACAAAGTGAAATTCATGTTTGGGAAATATCTATTAGCTTAATTTTACCTTTGTCAGCTTTGGCAATATAGTGACTGATGTGTTCACTAAGTCTCTCAAGGGATCTTGTGTTGATGACATTTTTAACAAGCTTGTCTTATATGATACATATGCTCAGCTTGAGGGAAGTGTTTGAGATGTGATTTGGTTACATAAAATATGGAGATATGATATGATTTAAAGAAATATTTTACGCAAATATTTTCCATTATTATTTATTGATTTTGTTTCTTATTGTTTTATCTCTTCATTATTATTTTATGCAACACATGAAATTCATTATATTTATTCTCAGTTTCTCTCTTTTTAACATGGTATCAAAGATCCTATGTGACCTGTTTTGTCACCAATGCTTTCAATAGAAGAGAAGGAGCTGTTAGGGAAAATCACAAATGCCTTTGTTAGCTCTAGTGATAAACTATTTGACATGTTGACTAAGTCACTCAGACTCTCATGTTGATTACATTTACAAAATTTTTGGTTCATATAACATATATGCTTTGATTAAGCTTTTGTGGAAGTGCTAGAAAAGTGTTTTGTTGAGTTGGGACATTTATGATATATATTCTTTGTATCCAGGATTTATTCTCTTGTACCCTACTATGAGATTATAAATAAAGAGCGTAGATGTTGCTATAAGACACCATTCATTATACCCTGTCTATACTATCATTTTAGATTCTTCCGATTGTTTAACTTATTGAACTGTATTCCACCCGTAAGTAAGGGCACTATAAATTGTTAATGCTAGGCAGCTTGTATTCTATAATAAAATTTCTGATCAATGAGAGTCTTAGTAACTTAGCGAACATGTGGGTATAGGACAATCAACTCTGTGGCCCATGCTAAAATCAATTTGCTCACTTATTTTTTTCCCTCTTTACATTTCTTAAAAATGACAATTTTATGTAGTGATGGTCACTTTCAAATAACTGCTTCAGACAAAAAGGGATGTATCAGTACACTGCTTAGTTACATATGCACGATATTACTATAGTATCCTCAACCCATGGAATCTGATAATTGTATTTGTTGTAATATGCAATGTGAGATGATATTTCAGTTATAATTTAAGTTTTATGCTTTGTTTTCCACAGGAAGACAATCAAGTTGTTCAGTGATTTCCACACCTCAGACATTATTATTGCTTCAGCACTATGCTTGGTTAATGTAAGTATTTTTATTTCCATTTATTTTAGTTTCTTTTATTCATGTTTGACTCTAGAAATTTCTTTTGATCCCTTTAGATTAAATTTACAAAATTGTGATTGATTCAAGTTCCTTTTATTGGTTTTATTTGTTGGGAATTAACTTATTCAGTTTTGGGCTTTTGTGTCCAACCTTCATGTTCATATTCCTCTGGTATAAGTAAAAGGTATTAGGCATTTTAATGCTGTTTGTCAGTATCTATCTATTTGCATTTTTTTGATAAGAAAAAACTTGGATCAATTTGTATCATAGTTGTTTGGTAAAAACATTGTATATGAATATGATAATATTATCTGAGGGGACAGTCCCCAGAAAAGAGACTTAATGATTACAGACCAGTAAATCTCATCACCAGTTTGTATAAAATCATCAGAAAAATAATTGTCTTATTTGAATGGGGTGTTGTGGAAGAAACTACTTAGGAGTACACGGTGCTTTGCATATAGACAATTAAATTTTTTAATAAATAAGAAGCTTCCATATACCATAGTATAATTAAGCGGAAGTGGATTTTCCTTACAAGTTAAATTAAAAATTTGGTCCATATACCCAACACATTTTTTTTCCATTTTAGTCCCTATATACATAAGTCTACATTTTTGGTACTTACATGGAAAAAAACATTTACGAAGAAGTTCTGGTTGTTTGTCAGAGTTATCAACCATTGACACTGTTGGATTTTTCTCTGTTCTTTACTGAGATGGTATGATGCCATGTAGGACAAAACATTGACTAACCCAAGGAATAAAAATCTGAAACTGTTATAACTCAGGCCAAGGGGCTGATTCATTAACATTTTTCTTCCAAGAGAAAAGTTGTAGTGTTTTTTAACCTAAGGATCAAAATCAAAATATTTGTCAAGTATAGAGAATCAACTTTATTTTAAAAATTATAACTTCATTACAATATATGTTCTTTTTATCATGTTGCTTTTCTACTAAAGTATAAAATACACATGCTTATTTTAAAAAAAATTCTCCGGATTTTGTTCCTTTTCTAAAATATGAATTTAAATAGTTTTATTTATTAACAAATCCTTAGTGTTACGAAATGCTGAATCTTTTATAAGTGTATTGCTTAAAACATCATTTTGTTCATTTTTCTAGAAAATTGAAGAGTTTGGGATAAATAAGGAAAAAGATGTGGATTTTCTTTCATCTATAGAGGTAAGTTTCCCTAACTTTTAATTTTTGATCATATTTAATTAATATGAAATCTATCTCAATATGTAGTTATCCTGCATGTGAGGCATAAAATATCTAGTTGACACTATTATTTATTCTAAACAGGTTCTGATTATTGATCATGCAGATGTAATATCAATGCAGGTCTGTAGTGATCTTTCTTTAAATTACTGTGACATTGATTTTCCCGTATTTTGACTTCTATATGAATGTTGTTTCTCATTGATGTTGAAAACTTTCCAGAATTGGTCTCATGTGCATACAGTTATTGAACACTTGAACTGCTTACCATCTAAGCAACCTGGAACAGATGTAATGCGCATTAGACCTTGGTATATTCTATTGTAACTATCCTATGTTAAAGTTGTTTTATTTTTTTTGCTCCTATATTTGTGTTGACCTACAAATTTTTCCCTTGTTTTCTTTTTCTTAATTTAGCACATAGCAAAAATTATTACCACGTAAATAATTGAAGCTATTTATCTTTAGATGAAGCTAACATAATAACTTATAGTGAAGGGTCTGCTTCAAGTCACAGTGGTGTTTTTATGGAGAATTGGAGGTTTTCCATTTTCAACCATGCCATTGTGGTATCTTGTTTGTAAAAACTCTCTTACATTTCTCTCCAAAACCATTATAGTGATTGATAGAGTTATGTTTCATAGCTCTGCCAATTTAAGTTATCACAGGGAACATTGAGTTCGATTCTTTAGGAATTGTTCAGTACCAATACTTTTACATTTCAATTGCTTGAGTTTTGGTGTTATATATCTGTCAATATGTTTTCATCGTGTGAGATGGAGGAAGAGTTGAACACAGTCCCTCGTCTTAGATGCAAGTAACAAAATTCAGTATATTGAGTTAATACAGCTTTTAGGAAACGTTAAGTTACAAGAATGCAGTATATATTGTTGCACTGTTTTATTAGAATACAATTGAATATCTAATGGAAAAGAATACATAAAATCACAAGTCTGTTCTTTGACTTGCAATTGTAGTGTCTTATCTTCCATTCATTTTATTTGTTGTATGATTTGCATGTTTAAGTCTGGTTATTAGAGGTAAAGGGGATTAGAAGTAAGATATACAAATCTGATTTTTCTACACCAGAAATTTGAGATTCATATGTTTGTATATTTCTTAGGTATCTTGATGATCACGCCAGGTTTTACAGGCAAACAATAATGCTGGGTTTTTATTCAAATCCAGGTAATGATCTTTGCTTCTTGTAGCGATTTCTTTTGAGAGCACATTTGCATTATTCTTTTTGCCTTTACCTTTTACAGGGGAAGCTAGATCTGTTGAGCATATGCACCATCAACTCTTTTTCTTTTTTATTCTGTTTAGTAATGGGATGTTAGTTTGTAGAAAAAAATATTGTTTTTATTTTTGTTTCACAAGGTCATCCATCCCGCCTTTTGCGTGAATAGTTTTGTCTATGTCTACATTTTACATTACAATCATCATAATAATCAGTTTTCAATTACATTGGTGAAGTTCTGATTTTTGAATTTTCCTTTTCTGAAATTGTTAAAATTATGCTGCATTGCACCTTCTTATATTGGGTGCTGAGTTGAATTTCCCGTTCAATTCATTTTTATGTGGACATTTGAATCATAGCCAAGTCTATTATAACCTCTGCATTTCCTTATTGCAGATATAAATGCTTCATTCAATCATCAATGTATTAATTATGAAGGGAAGGTATGTAACATATATGGTTTCACTGCCTAGCTTTTTCATAGGTTCAAGGTTTTTGCACTGTTACCATGCCATTGCATTATAGCACTGGGTTTTAGTAGAACTGCAATTTGCCATTGATGGCTTTTGCTTTCCAGCATTTTACTTTTGGCTGTTGAAACTGCATGAACCACATGGTTGATATGGCAGAGATTGGCCATCTTACATGATTGAATTTCAATGTGTTTTTTTTTCCTTTTTTAAATTCCAATATTTTAGGGATTTAGAAATAGGAAGCTGCACCCGATATTTTATGGGATAGGAATGATGTGAATAACAATATTTCATCTATTGTTTTATTTTATTTCAGTTTCACTTGTTTCAATTTTGCTTTTACTGGGGTCTGTATCCCATATTTATTTCAATTTTATTTTCTGTTGGAGATCTCATATCGACGAGAGATAAGAACATTTCATAGTATATAAGTGGATACAAATCTCACTTTATGAACTTGAGTTAGGTTTAAAGTCCAATAAAGCCATTTTAGAGCCTATTTTAGCAGAGTTTGTTAGGCTTATCAGACCACCCGCTATCGAACTAGCCATAAATATATAGTCTCACGCACGGGTTAGTAGGTTTCAGCATGAGAGGGGTGTATTGGAGATCCCACATCAACTAGAGATAAAGACATTTCATAGTATATAAGTGAGTGCAAACCTCACTTCATGAACCGGTTTTATAAGATTGAGTTAGACTTAAAGTTCCATTCTTAATATTTTCATTCTTAGTTCTAATTTCAATTTGATCGGTACACACTTTTGCTATTCAACGGCATCATGATCTGCCATATGGCATAGTCAATTTTTGTTTTTGTGTGGTGGTGGGCTGCTATTTGCTTTTGATAACCTTCGACCATGGAGGGCTTTTAGTTAAAGATGCATCATGACTGAAAAGTTCTCAATCTTTCATACTTATTATATGGACAGCATTGTTGATATGGCTTGTGAAATGAAAACGATAATCAAAGTCTGTGTGCATTCATGTGTCTTTGTGTCTTCCCTCCCTGAAGCAATAACACCAAAGATGATATTTCTCTATAATTTTTAAATATTATAGTCATCAGTACATTTTGTTTGATATCTGCAGGTGAAACTGATCTGTGAATATAAAGGTGTCTTACACAAAGTGCTACCCGAAATAAGACAAGTAATCTTTTTCAGTATTGCTGGCTGCTTGAATAAATGTTCTGCATTTTGGTCCTATACTTTTTTCATGCAATTAAGGTCTAGTTGATGCCTGATGTTTCAGATAGGACTGAAACGGAATTGGTCTTTCTGGTAGTCTAATTGGCAATGTTACTGCACTTCAATTTGCTGGGATTCTATTAATAGACACTATATAGGAAAAGTTTTCGTTCTTTTTTATTACTGAACAGTACACAAGAAAAACCAATCAGCAATATAATATTATCTCCGTTGCTATAGGCATTTTATTGTTGTGATATACTTTCTGTTCGTAAATTCAAAATAAGTAATACCCTGTAAATCTTTAGGAATGACTGTAATATCAATGCTTTACATAGTTAGAATATTTTCGTGGACGTTCAATAATTTGAAAAGTAGGGTGCCAATATACTCTTGTTTCAAGTAACTGTAAACAAACTATTTGGTCTTCTTTTCATGATTAGTTAATTTAATATACTAACTCTTGTTTCCATCATTACTATTTCTTCTAGATTATTGTGATCAGGAAATTCATTTTTTCTGTGTAGTGTCATCAATTTATAATCAGATTTATCACTGTAGTTTTGTGCCTCACTCTAATTTTGAGCTAACACTTCATCTAAATTTTGAACCCTGTAGGTTTATGAACGATTTGATGTAGACTCAATAGTAGAAGCTGATGATGCCCGTTTTGATTATTTTATTAAAAAGGTATGCATTTTGGACTTGTGATTTTGAAAATATTGATATGTTGAATTGGGTTTGAAGAACGAACTATGCATTCTCTCAAGAGTTTGATGTCATTGATGTTCTTTCTCGACTAATTTGGCTCAAGCCAGATTTCAAGTGGCCATTGTAACCTATGAGTTTGTGAAAAACCATTGCTCAAATAAGCTTGTATGGTAAACTTAATCTGGATTTCCGTTGTTACTAAAAGTGTGAGGTTTGATTTTGCAGCTGCATAATTTCTAATGTTGAGAAGATTCTGTCAGGGTCCTGTCTCCCTGATATCTAATGAAAATATTTTTGCCACATGCCCTTCTCATTTAATACTCACTCTAATTCATTTCAACCCAAATACGTTCTTTCTTCCACTACTTTTACAAGCAGTAGGAATGCATATAATCTGAATTTAACTAAATCTTAGGTTTCTAAATAGCAAACAATAGCGATGAACTGATTTTGTCCTTGAATGAATATTTATGATTTCTTGTGCTAGTAGTTATTAAGCCATATTATATCAGGGTAAGAGAGTAGTGTCTCCTGGACTATTAACTCTAGTCAGTCAATTTTTTCTTACTCATGGCATTGTGTTAATACTGCAGTTTAAAGAAGTCACGCAATAAAAAATGAGATAAATAGAATATAGCAAAAATATGGTTTTACTTTTAATTGCGATTGTCTGTGTAATTATTGACATTAAAGCAATATTACTTATTATCTCTTGTTGAATGAAAAGTAGTTCAATCATTCTTGCTTAGTACTGTGGCTTATTTGTGTTTAGTAATATGGGTTACCCTAGCAGAAGTCTTGTCTATTTGATGCATTTCCTTTTCTTTGTAGTGACCATAATTTTTCTGTTCAATTTCTTTAAATAGGTTCCTTAGGATGGTCCAAGTGGTATTAACCATTATGTTGCTTGTTATTATGCATTTTTTGAAATTTTGATCATATAAATAACAATCAATCATTCTTGTCCTGCAGGTTTTCCCCAGAATAAAAGATTTAGATCAGGTTACTTTTAGTTAAAGACATATTTTCTAGATTTTATGCATGAGATAGTTTAAACTCATACACTAACATTTTGGTTTTCTTTAATGTGATATTTGATGCAGGGAGGGACAATGTTATTTACCAATTCTTACTTTGAATTTATTCGACTCCGTAATTTCTTTAAGTCACAGAATGCCTCCTTTTGTCTGCTTGGGGAGTAAGGATCCACTTCCATTATTATGCCATTACTGTTCTTTCTTTTATAGTTGAATATTAGTTAACCATACGGCATTAGCCAAAGTTCTTAGTAGTTCTTGTGTTGATGGCTGGTCTTTTTTTGTTAATTTAGGTATACAAGTCAAAGTGATATTTCTCGTGCACGTCTTTGGTTCTATGAAGGAAGTAGAAAAGTTATGCTGTACACTGAGAGATCTCATTTTTACCACAGATATAAGGTAGCATGGATTGAAATAATTTATTTTTCCCTCTCCTTTTCTTCCCTGTCATTTTTTGTTCCTGGTTATTTATAACAGCTCTATGTTTTGTGAAAAAGTAAAAACGAACGGACCTGCTACTGTGGTCGTTTGTCAAGTTATTGACATGCAGTAACAGAAATGCTGAAGAGTTAAACACCTAATTTAGTCCTGAAACTGACAATTTATGTTGTTTTTGTCCCTGGAATTTTTGTCCGTTCAAATTGGTCTTGAGAGATGAAAGAGGCCACTTTTTATGGACATGCACAGTCAAGGTTGAAATCAGTCATATTTTTAACTAACTGTTGAATTTAAAGTTACAGAAACAGAAAAATGTTGTCAACTTTTGAGTTAACTCTTAAACTCTGACGAGTTTACAATCCTAGTCAGAGACACAAGACTCAACTAGTTATCACATAAAGGATTAATGTTTTTGACTTTATATATGATTTATTTATTTATGTATATTCATCGTATTTAGTTCTAATGTATTATCACACTTTGCTACTTTTTCTTTATGGTGAAGTGTAAATATTGAATTATTATTGTATCAAGGGTATTATGTTATGCATATGTCATTATGAATTTTTGAATATTATTTTTATATTAAGTAAACTCTTGAGTTGAATCTACAAGTTAAATTTATAAAGGCTTCATTAGTTTATGAAAACTCTCGAGTTTGACTTTACTTAGAATTAGAATAATAAACAATTAAAATCAGTTTAATTCATAGGACTATCTATACTATAGAGTATAGACCATTAATATAGTCTCTGTTCATACTAGCTCTTTTGGTTCTGCCGAGTTTGTGGGTTGTGTAACGGTTACCTATGGTAGATTCCTTATTATGAATAAAAAACACTATAGACTGCAGTGTACATGGAATAGACCATTACAGGAAATTGTGTAAGCATAGTTTATGTTTGATCACCAAAGTTTTTACACTTATGGGGTCTATCCTCTGCTTTCATATTTGTTTGATACTAAATATTTTGTTTATTTCTTGATGGCAGATTCGAGGGGTTCAGAATTTAATCATTTATTCACTCCCAGAGAGGAAGGAATTTTACCCTGAGGTAAGCTGGTTGTAAAGATACTTTTTCCTCTTTGACTAAAGAATTCACTAAGAAAGGGGTGTAAAACTGATGAAACAGTAATTGTCTTATGTCTACGAATACGTAAATGAATGAAATTAAGAAAATACATCAGTTCAAAAGAACATTCTAGTTCTATTGCATTGTCAACGTCGGAAAACTGAAAAATCCAACGTGCAAAGCCTCCTAAGGTAGCTAAGGAAACAAACCTGTCCATAAAAGGCGGAGAGTTGGAAATTTATGGCTAAAGGTTTTGGAATTGTTCTCCAGGACAACCGACTTAAAAAAGCACAACCAAAAAAGGCCTCTTTAGTTTATTATTCTTCAACTGTTTCTCTAACATGCATTAAATCAAATTTGGTGTTAATGGTTTCATTTGAGTATTGTAAGAAAATAAGGAATTATTTTATTTTCACTCACATTCTTATTATCTCTTTTTGTAATAATCAAATGAGTAGGAATTATGTTGAAATGAGTAGGAGGATTCTGAGTATGTTTTTTTTTCTAATTATTATGGAAATATTGAAAATATTTTTATCCTAATAATCTTCTATTCACAACAATTTTTGTTGTTGTTGATATAACTGCATAAGATGTTATTTTTATGTCCTTACATAGTGTAGATTTTTAAGTCTTCTTCCGTCATTGGTATCCTTTTGCTGTTGCAGATTGTGAATATGCTTAATGGGTCTAACAATATGACTTGCACAGTCCTTTTTTCCTGCCTTGACAAGCTTCGGGTAATGCTTTATTCTCTTTGTTGCCTTTTATATTGTTATTTGCTAGAATTTGGTTTGTGTGGGTTTATATGCACTTGAGTAAAAAGGAGAACGGGAGATGTAAATGTAGAGATTGGGATTTGATGGCCTTGTATATTATTGCTTCCTAATTTGTCTTACTGCTACATTGTTGACTTGAGTGTGCCTATAGATATGATGGGATTTTTCATCACTAAAGGTCAATGGACTTTCTCTATCCAGGGCTCTGTTCTTTAAGAAAAAACTTCGGTTGACAAACTGAGATTTATGTTAAGTTATGTAACTGATTATATATTTGCTCGCATACATAACGCCTATGGACTGTAACACTAATGGAGTTTATTATATGTCACCTTTGCAACAGGGAGAGAGAATTTTTTATATTATGGCGATGTAATTGGTTTTGCTCTTAATTGACTAAATTTATTATTCTTCTTTCTCAGTTATTGAATAATTCCTGGTGGAGGTTAAAGTTGTCTTGACCACGTGCTGTATTTTTGTTTTCTGCTGGATTGTAGTGTTTTACAGTTCGTTAATAATACGCCTCCATGCACACACACACACACACTGCTAGTCCTGCTATCTTGTTTTGTTTTGCGTCTCTCTCGTCATAATTACTCCTTCCTCTTTTGGATTACATTTCAGCTGGAAAGAATTGTTGGAACTACTCCAGCCAAAAGGATGATGGCTGCGGAGAAGGGTGTTTTTGTTTTCTGCCATTAGAATTCTGCCTGGGAAACCATGCAAACTAAATTTTGTATCCGTGGTGTGATGGCATCGTGTAATAGTACATGTTACTCTTGAAATTTTTTGTAACGTGAGCATTGCTGGAAAATAGGTTTTTCGAGGACAACAAAATTCGAGGAGAAAATTCCTAGGTTGGTTTTGTATATTAGTCTTGATTTAACCACTGTTTTGTACACAATGTACGTTTCTACAGTCAAATCTAGCAGAGCCTGGATGATATTTTTATGTTCAAATTATTCAATGGATTGAATTAGCAATTTCTAGGAAACACTGAACCAACTATTTTAATTAAATGTAAACTCCACCTTTTAGTGTTAGTTTTATACAAGGTGTTGAATTTAGCAACCTTCGCATTTAAAGCGATGACTGAGAATTGCATATTCTTTTTGTAAACTATTATAGTCTAAGTGTTAAATTATTCACATCTTTGATTGGTGGTGGGGTGGCGCAATGTTGAGGTGGTTTTTGTTGGGATTTGTCGTGGTAGATTGGTTGTTGTCTTCGAAATCCTTGAAGCAGTGTATTTCGTTCTAACAAAGGTACGATATTTCTCTCTTTTGGTTTGTTTTGTAAAGATTAATGTTAGTTTATTTTTTGAGTAATGAATAATTCAAACCATAAACATTACAAATTTGAATTTGATAGATAATATTGGTATCCAAGGTGAAATACGATGAAAACATTCATATGGATAGGATACAACTTGAATTAGGTTATAGTTTTGGGGAATCCATTGAAATACGCACATTAATTAGTGACTTTAAGGCCTGCTCTTTGTGTAAGATGCATTGTCTTGTTTTTGTTTCTTTTTTGATCAATCTCCACCTCAAAATGTAAATGGTATTATGCTTATATTTCACAAACATTTGAGAGTTGACCTTGCTATGCCCCACATAAGCATGACCTTTTTCATTGAGGTGCAAAGTGGTTGACATGTAGAATGTGAACAATGAGACCGTCTAATACTAAAGAACATTCAAATTCGAGACAAAGATTTGTTAGAATTGAGTTATTTACAACAGAGTACGCCGAAATGTTTGCTGAGATCAAGGTTGTTTGGGCATCCATCAAGTTATATGACATTCTTAATGATATAAAAACTTATATATTCTTAGAATATATTGTGAATAACTATAAAAAATGGAAAATATTGACATATAGAGATGAAATAATGTTATTATTAATGTTTTTAAGAATTGTTTTATAAAATAAATTCTACTCACAATTTTTAATTAAATAATAATTATTTATTATTTATATAATACTCGAAGTATGACGGGAGTTACAGCTTCATTTGTTCTTCCATTGGGTGATCACACATATCAACAATCCTTTGAAGTAGCAGATCTAGTAGTTTTTGCAAGAGCGGAATGCCCACAACAATGCACCACCTTCCATAGGAATACACCCTTTAGAACACCATATATAGTGGTTCTATTTCTGGAATTTCCTACAAGAATAATTCTATGTAAAGTTTATAACAATTGAAGACTATTATTTTGTACATCTAATTTATTGAAATTTGTACTAATTCATTGTTACTAAATCAACTTGTAAGCAGATTTAACCCTATTCGTATAAATTGTATTTAAATGTAGGCAAAAAATTAAGTTGTTACAAGCAAAAGTGATCAGAAAAGGATGCAACAAATGTGACCTATAATAATATTCTGTATCAAACTATGATTCCGTAGTCCAAAAGCCAGGGCCTTTGTTCTTCGATGTAAAAAGGTCCTGGTGATTCAATAATTCTCTAATGATGTACAAAGTATGTTGTTTCAAAAGTTCCTTTTTCCACATACATAAACGAATCAGAGGACCATCTTTTACCAATTAAAATAACATCACAATGATGTTAGGTTTTCTGATGCCAATTTAATTCTATTAATAAAGTCATCAACTGACATAGTCCCAAGCTCCCCACCAAACCTAGATCTAACTGTGACTGTTTCTGTTTCAACTTCCTTTGAGCCAACAACAGCCATCAATGGAATTTTCTGCTTCTCTGCATTTCTTATGAGTTTAGGTAGGCGCTCTCCATGGCAAACTTCTACTCTGATGCCATACGATTTCAGTTTTTTGGCTACACCATTGCAATATTCAAGCTGCATGAAAGGATAATATAGAAAAACATTCCCCATTAATTCACTTATCATTGTCTGTTATCGTGTCTAGAAAAGAAACAGTCTCTCTAGTAAGGAACTTGATAGCCCCATAAATACAAAAGTGTAAATAGTTCTAAATTAACTAACAAATGGCCATTATAAATCCGATAGGAACTAAAAATTGACATTAGAGAAATACTAAACAATAGAAAAAAACTCAAACAACGCAAACCATACATACAGACATTGATAACTGACATGCAAAAAAAACAAAATGATTACAAAGAAAATGCTTAAAAGAATTGTTTTGTATCTTAAAACAGTATTCTAATAATTTAGGAACCTATTTTTGTAGTCCCCCACATCAAGAACACACTTCTCTAACTAGTATTTTAAAGAACTTTGTTCAGTCTTTCTTTACTTCTAAAATACGACCCAAGGGATAATGCCTTCATTTTTGCACTGTATAGCTATAGCCAAGCCAACAACTCCCTCTCAGACAAGACGAATTTGGCCTTTCAACCTTTCAAACAAGGCTTGGTTAGTGAAAGCCAATTGTCTTCCTACAGAGTCGATTTCCAACTCAAACGGTAATTTAAAATTGGGCATCACTAGCTATGGTAAGTTCTTTTTTAAAGGGTCTGCAAGAGCCTTTGAGCCCTCCTCATTCCACCCTCAAATTGTTCTTCCTGAATAGCTGTGTTGGGCGTTTAGCAACGATGCCATAAATTAAAGAGTAAATTACAATGACACCCCCTACTTTTTTTCACCATTACAATATGTAACTCGAGAAAACCTCAGGAGGTCTTAGTATATAATTTACTCAAATTTTACTCGAACTATACAAGGAAATAAAGAATTAAAGTATTGATAACAATCACACAAACTACACTCTCATCACCTCTATTTGTAAATTGTAACAATCAAACTCTCTAAAATAAGGAAATAAAAATATGTTTAAATGAACAGGAAGATACTCAAAACATTTTTCTCCTAATTACTATGCAGATAATGAAGATATTTTTCTCCTAATAATCCTCTATTTACAACATTCCATCTCATGTTGTTAAATGAACATCGATCATACCCAACTTGTCTACGAAATCCTGGAATTTGAGAAAGCCTCTAAATGAAAATGTCATAAAAGATAAAGAAGATACAGGCTAATAATGCATACAATGTATATACTTGAATAAAATATGATCATAATGTAGAAATCAACCAAAGATTTCTTAGTAGTCAAATGATGTGTTACCTGGGCATCAGTAACAGGTAAAACTCGAGCTTGTATTGGAGAAAGCCATAATGGAAAATCACCAGCATAATGCTCAATGAGAACACCAAAGAATCTTTCCAGTGATCCAAGCACTGCTCTATGGATCATTATGGGCCTCCTTTTCTCAGTATTTGAGTCAACATATGTGATGTCAAAACGCTGTGGTAGATTGAAATCAACCTGTGTTAAGTTAAAATGAATTTTAAGTCAGGCCAAGAGGAAAATAGTTCCGTGCAAATTGATCCATTCAAAACAAGGTAACCAATATACAAGCAATAATCTGAGTAGCCACAAGTTTGCAACCCTTAGGTGAGTTGAGAGATTCACGAGAAGGGATAAGATAATCCATGCAGGTATGTGAATAGTTTATTTTATACCTGCAACTTCCCCACCTCATGGAAGATTCTTTGGGCTTAAAAGCATGGAAAATGCAGAGGCCAAATGTACCTAGTTTAAATGGGCAGGGGGAAGTACAGAATATTCCTGACCAATTGGTTACATAAACTCTAATATATGGCCCCATTTGGATGGACAACAAATTTTGATAACTCAGTAAATAATTTTAGTGAAGCTATTATTAAAACACCAATCACCTAAGCTGTTTCTAGCTTTTATAACAGCTTATTTTCATAAGCTTTCATAAGCTCATCTAGACACTAGTTAGAATAAGTTGAAAATAAGACTTCCCAAAAAACAGGCAACATCATCCGTTTAAGACCAAATCTCCTCAAACCTTAAGGTATTAGGCAAAGGCAAACATGTGCCTTTTATATTGAAAAATTTATGAAGTCAAGAATTGCCTGTATGGTTGAGCACTGCCACTTCCTACCAAGAGCATCCTCAATCTTGATATCAATCTTTGGACCATAAAAGGCACCTCCTCCATCATCAATTTGATAACTCCAACCTTTATCATCCAAAGCATCTTCTAAAGCGGATGTAGCTTTCTCCCATATATCATCATCTCCCACAGCCTTTTCAGGCCTTGTGGATAAGTTTACTTCATACTTGTCAAAACCAAACTGCAACAATATTTGTTCAGTAAGATCTAGGACCCCCCTGATCTCATCTTTAATCTGGTCATCTAAACAAAATATATGTGCATCATCCTGTAGAAAAGGAAATTGAAGTCAAACAAAAACCAATATATCAACATGCACTTTACGAAAAACAAATTAGAAATCAAAGGTAGCAACTTCTTGAATACTATAAAGGAAAATAAAAAAGGGTGGCCTAGTCCTGTACCCAATTGTCACTCTCGGGGACAGTGAAAATGTGTATGACCTCACCAATGAACCAGGGCTGACAGTCTACTATGTAGAAGCCGACATTGAGAACAAATTTAATGAAAAACTGGATCGACATAATTTTAGTTAACATGACAATAACAAACCTGTGTGAAACCTCTAACACGGAAAAGGCCATGTAAACTTCCAGATAGTTCATATCTATAGACAGTTCCCAGTTCTGCCACCCTAATAGGAAAATCACGATAGGAATGAAGCTTGCTTTTGTACACCAAAATATGATAAGGACAATTCATAGGCCGGAGCTGATAAAGCTCATCTTCAATGTTCATCTGATCATACATGTTCTCTTTGTAGAAGTCTAAATGACCACTGATCTTCCAAAGATCAGCTTTTGCCACATGTGGTGTGTACAGAAGATCATAGCCACATTTCAAGTGAATATTTTTCCAGAAATCTTCAATTATGTGTCTAACAAGAGCTCCCTTCGGGTGCCAGAAAACTAAACCCCCACCAGCATCATCCTGCCAGACTATAGTAAAGTTATTTACCCGTGAAATAGGAATAATAAAAAGAAACCGGAAAACAACAGCACTGTTTCTTGTACCTGTATAGAAAACAAATCAAGATCTTGCCCTATGCGCCTGTGATCTCGACGCTTAGCTTCCTCTTTGAAATGAAGATAAGCTTTTAACTGCTCTTCATTTTCCCATGCAGTACCATATATCCTTTGAAGCATTGGTTTTTTTTCATCTCCTCTCCAGTATGCTCCAGCAATAGACTCAAGTTCAACTGCTTTCTTATTGATATTTCCAGTAGATTCAACATGAGGTCCAGCACAAAGGTCCCACCATTCGTCACCTATAAGGGAAAAAGAATATAAGATGAGACAGAAAATAAGCATATGATACACCCGAGGCAAAAACTTCTTTTCTAATGCAATGGGAAACCTGTAGCAATCTGAGCACATCCTTGCCTCGTCATTGTTATTCTACTTTACACTTCCATCTTCACAGTTGCAATATCAAACATATTACATTGTCCATTTTCATTCTGCTGAAGCATGTTAATTGATCATGTTAAAGATGCAGAAGAAGTTCAGCGCTCTAAATACTTAGGCTTAGTGTTCATGTAGTTTAGAGAAAGCTAAGATATATAAATCCCTAATTGATTAAGGGTAAACAAAACATTACATTGTTACGAACTTTTATGCATATAACAACATGAAACATATTCTTGCCATATTAAAATAAGGGTATTTAGTAAAATGCAGTGGCAGGATCAAACAGAGAATCAAAGTATTGTGTTATGGCTCAAACTACTAGTGACACCAGTGTGGGTGATGATGAGATTGGTAATGGGTACAGGAGTACTGTTAGCACATTCTTTTTAATAAAGGCAGATTACATCATAAACAATATGGGCAAGATTAATACATACACCAGAGTAAGAGGAGAGTATTAAAATAAATAATTTATGTGAGCTGGTCTGCTACTATTTGTACTACACTTGAATGACAGGTACAAACACACACTCACACACAAAGTCTAGTTATCGTGTCCATCCAGACATCAATTCTTATCTATGTTTTCACTGGAATGTGTAGTATAAACATGCATAGAGCATAACATTCATGAATTAAATGCCCACAGTGACCATTTCTCCCCTCTAAAGTCCCTCTTCTCTCACCCTCTCACTCTAAGTTTCAACAAGAGGTAATTGAAAAAACAGAAAAGAGCAAGAACACTACCAATATGGTATATGGTGATGGCATCCTCCTTAATGCTTTCCAAAATCTCCAACTTGTATGGTTCATTTAATGCCAATATTCTTTTATGAGCTTCGTCTCTTGAGACTTCTTCTCTAAGAAGGGGTAAATTTCTTCCAATAATCCGATCCTACGTATGACAAACATTCATGTTCTCCTTTAGCAGTTTTGAGCATAGTTGCAGAGCATGAAAAAAAAAAATGCAAGATCCCAAACCATTAAAATTTAACACTGACTCTGCCTACCATCTCTTTTTTAATTCTCTTCAAATCTTTATCGGTCAAAGGCTCCATATCGAAGTCGTAATAAAACCCATTTTCTATCCAAGGCCCAATTGTGACTTTTGCATCAGGGTATAGCTTTTGAACAGCCATGGCCATAACATGCGCACACTGTAAAAGGAAAGGAACATAAACAACCAACAGATCCTCTCCACGACATTAGGAGCACAATTATAACTATAATTTGAAATTCCAGAGATTCCTCTCAAGTTAGTTCGTTATTATAAGTTTGTTGCATATGAAACTGTATATACAGGCCCTGCAGCTTGTATTCAATAACTTGAAAATATATACAATTAATATTTCTATACACTGCATGCCTGAAACTTGTTAATGAAACTAGAGATACAAAATTATTCAGTAACCACAGAATTGGCTTTCCAATTACCGTGTGGCGGACTCTGAGAAGCCTCTCCGATGATTCGTTAGAAGGCAGAACAACGTGGTTGGAGTTGGAGTTGGAGTCGGAGTTGGGGTTGACAGAAACAGTAGGGTGGGTGGCGACGGCTAGTGTGGTGGTGGTGGTGGTGGTGATTGAGGGGCATTTTAGTTTGGTGGTGGAAGAAAGGAAGGAAGCAAAATGAAAACCAAAACGGCGCGGTTTAAGGGGAGAGACAGAAGAAGGTGAATAGGTTGTTGCTACCGCGAAGGTAGCCATTTGAGGGAACTGAAGAACAGAGAAGATGAAAATGTCTATCTAATCCAATTTCTGTCCACAAAATAACTGCTTTCTCATTCTCATCAGTTATATACTATTAGGACTCAAACGTATGCTCATATAACACAGACACGGAAATATAGATATGTTTTAATTTTTTAGAAGAAAAATATTTTTTATGATAAAATTTATATAATAAATAAATTTTAAAAAAATTATTGTATTTTTACTTTTTAAAATTGTGTTATAATATATGAAGTTCAGACACTCCTCTTAAATGGCGTGTCAGTGTATCGGACACCGACACTGTCGTATGACACCTGTAGGACATGTATCCGTGAAATGTCCAATTCAAAAAGTATTTGCTAGATTTATGATAATTGTAGTATGGTTCTAACACAATTTTAAAAAGAAAAAATACATTAATTTTTTAAAAATTCAAACTTTATAGTATAAATTGTTATTATGATTATAAAAATAAGAAACAAATCCTTGTGAATCAGTCATGAAAAACATCTTTTTGCTTCAAAAAATAATCTTGAATATACTTGTGCACATAAATTTTTATTGTCAATTTATATAATTCATAATTATATAATATATAGATCCGTGTCCCCGTATTCTATATTTTAGAAATTTTACGTATCTTCAATTTTACGTATCTTCATGTCCGTGTTTGTACTACATAAGTTATAATTATAAAAAAATTAATAAATATTTTTTGAGTAATATAATATAGTGTAATATATATAGTGTAATATAATATGTGTATTTTCTGAGTCTCATAATTTATATACTTTCATTCAAAATTTAGGACAAGTGTTTTTATTTAATAAAAACTAAACTATATTATTACCGGTACGATTGCTACACTGTTAAATTAACGAATATAATAGTCTTTTAAGTTTTCGTGTATAATAATTTTACTTCTATTAATTTTCTTATTTCTTACTATTTTAATTTTGGACATTTTCATAATCTTCATATAAATTTTTTATGGTTAATAAATTATATTGTTATTGTTTTGGTTATTAGAATTATAATTCGTAAGAAAATATGTACTATCCAATACACAAATCACGAAACAACAGTCAATAACAGTCAATATTCATTTATTATATTGAAAATTATGAAAAAAATTAACCATATGTAAAGGTAGCATATCTCGAAATAAAAATATTATTTTAACAATCTTATATGTTTTTAGTTATAATATGATTGTTAATATATGAACGCTAATTTGAGAAAGCTAAAAGTAGATTTAAAAGTATGGAATAAAGAAATCTTCGGAGATGTGAATCTTGCTAGTAAGGAAGTGCAAAAGAGGATTGAAGTTTTATACGCACATGACGATGATTGTGGGTTAGCTGAGTCAGAAAGGGAGAAAAAGACTCTCTTTGCTGGATTTAACAAAACAAAGTTTAAGCAGGAGACAATTATGTTTCAGAAAGCTAGGCAAAAATGGTTAAAACAGGGGGACCTTAATACAAGTTTTTTTCATTTGAATGTTAAATGGAGAAGATCAAGGAATCAATTGCATGGGTTGTTTGTTAACGGTAACTGGTGTGAGGATAAGCAGGTGATCAAGGACAAGGTTCAAAAGTTCTTTAAAGACAGGTTTGCCAGGAATGATGCATGTCAGGTTCGACTGGATAATTCTAGGTTTTGCTCCATTTCGGATTTAGATAATGATTTGTTGATTGGTGAGTTTTCTGAAGAAAAGATTAGGGTTGCGGTTTGGAGTTGTGACAACTCAAAGAGTTCTAGGCCTGATGGCTTCAATTTTGGTTTCTTAAAATTCTGTTGGGACATCATTAAGAAGGATGTGATGGCGGCAGTGAAGGATTTTGCGGTTAATGGTCGTTGGCCCAGAGGTACAAACGCTTCGTTCCTTTGTTTAATATCAAAAGTTGAAAACCCTCAGCAGCTCGGTGAGTTTAGACCCATTTCCTTAGTTGGTTGCCTTTACAAGATCATTTCTAAAGCGCTTTCTATACGCTTGAAAAAGGTGATCAGTAAAATTATTGATGGCAGACAGTCGGCTTTTCTTGAAGGAAGGGGCTTGTTGGACAGTGTGCTAGTAGCTAATGAGGTGTTGGAAGAGTACAAAAGAAAGAGAAAAAGTTGTGTTTTCTTCAAAGTTGACTATGAGAAGGCGTACGACTCCGTTAGTTGAGAGTTTATTTATTATATGCTTTGGAGGATGAGTTTTTGTGATTTGTGGATTCGTTGGATAAATGGTTGCTTAGAATCAGCGTTTGTTTCAGTTCTGGTGAATGGTAGCCCAACTAAGTGTTGGGTTTAATAGTGTCAAAGTTCAAGAGGGGGGGTGAATTGACCTTTTAAAACTCTCTCGCAGAAACAGTGTTTAACACATTTTACAGAAAATAAATCGATTTATGTAAAAATGAACAGATTTATTTCAGCACTGTTTTTGTTTGAAAAACGTTTATACAGCAAGGTTAATCACAAGATTATGCAGATAGATTTTCCAGATGCACACACACTGATATTAGAACGAAAACCAGTGAACCACAAAACAGCAAACTTCAATTTCAAGCAAGTGATTAAGGTTCAATTGATAGCATGCCAATAAATTGAGTAACCTTTACAATCAACCTGTTCCAGTGACTTTTAACAAACTATGAGTGTTCTTCTTGATATCAAACAGTTTTCCAGAAATTAAGAACAATGAATCACAGAACAACAAGCTTCAATTTTAAGCAATTGTTTAAGGTTCAATTTATAGCTTTGACAATTTCTTGAGCAACCTATCACAGTCAATCTGTTCCAGTGGCTTTTAACAAATTTTATATGTTCTTATCAGATTCAAACAACTTTTTCAGAAATTAAGAACAGTTTGAACAGAGCCCAGAAAGAACATATTTATTATTGATTGAACAGATTTATTTCTTTGCTGTTTTAACAATTATGCAGAAACTTAATTGCAGAGATTGAGAGAGAATGAACACAGGGCAGTTATACTGGTTCACTCAACTGAGCTACATCTAGTCTTCACCTAAAACCAAGGTGAAAATCACTATATCACAGTACAAACAAACACAATTCCCACTGTTCTTGAAACCTACAAGAACTTAGGTACTCTTGCTGAAAAAACCTATTTCAGCTCACACACACTCTTCAAGAAAACCTATCAAGAAGAGTGTTCAACCAAACTATTACAAGAAATGAGAAGTGAAACGACTACACCTGATTGAGGATACAAAGATCTGCCTTAAACCAGTAGGCAAGATTGCTAGAACAGTAGCAGCACCTCACACCAAGCTTTTGGAACCAAACTAAGAACAAGCACTTTGTGATTTTCGAAATCTTTGAAGAACAAATGCTAATCCTTTGTAAACTCTTAATTCTCTGTTGTCAAAACTTGTTTTTGCATATGTATGAACGATCGTTTAAACTTAGAAGCAAGTTTTCATTTTATAGAAAACCAACTTATAACAGAATTTTGAAAAACAGTTAAAGCTGTTATAAAATGAACAAATTGAAAATAAAATGAACAGATTTATTTTCAAAAGAAGTTAGAGAATTTGTTAAGTGAGGAGACTTAGTCAACCATTCTGGTGCTGAGATAAAACTGAAAATCGTTTAAGCTGACATGGCACCAGAGACAAAAAGAATCTATTCATTTACAGATGAACATATTTATTTTTTCAAAACGAAGACAGAAAAGCTTAACTATTTAAACACAGTCGTTTTGAAAGGTAGAAGACTTAGTCAAAATACATGATGCACAAAATCTAATTTTCACAAGACTTAGCCAAGACATCAGTGTAAAAATGAATCTGTTTATTTAGAAAAGAACAAATTTATTTTTATGCAGTAAACGTGTTTTTTGCAAAACATGTGAAAAACAGTTTAAGAAAACTTATGCTTGTTCTTGTCACATGGCCAGTGGTTATGAGGTGAGTTACTCAGCAAAAAGCCCACTCTTAAACAACCTCTAAGCACTACCTAAGACACACTTAAAGCAAAGCACAATACATATGAAATGTACATAGAAGTCTTCATCAAACACAATCTTGAAGAGGCAGCAACCATCTTCAACAATAAGGAGTTCTTTCCTATGAAGGGCTGGCCGGGGTGTCAAGGATGGCCGAAGAAAAGAATCTGATTGACAGTTTGAAGGTTGGCAGGGATAAAGTGAAGGTAAACATGTTACAGTACGCGGACGATACCTTGTTTTTCTGTGAAGCTAACACCAAAAGCATTTTCAATATTAAGGCGATTCTGCAATGCTTTGAGCTTGCCTTGGGGCTTAGGGTTAATTTTTTGAAAAGTAAAATTGGCGGAACAGGACTGGATCAACTTTTGCTACAGCGTTTTGCAACTATCCTTAATTGCGACGTGATGGGTTCTCCTTTTGTTTACTTGGGTTTGCCTATTGGTGGGAATCACAAGCACGATGATTTTTGGAATGGGGTCATAGAAAAAGTTCAGGCTAAACTAAGCAGGTGGAAAGGTAAGTGCTTGTTGTTGGCGAGAGGATTTGTTTGATCAAGTCTGTTTTTTCTTTTATCCCGATATTCTTTATGTCCTTATTCAAATTGCCTTTCGGGGTGGCAGATAAGTTGGTTAGGATCCAAATGAATTTTCTTTGGGGGTGGGGTTTTGAAGGAAGGAAGATCGCTTGGGCTTCTTGGGAAAAGGTTTGTAAGCCTCGCGAAGTTGGGGGGCTTGATATTATTGATTTAAAGTTTTTTAATCTGGCTTTGTTAGGTAAGTGGATATGGAGGTTGGATTCGAATATGGGTGGTCTTTGGAAGGAGATTCTCATTTCTAAATATGGTGGGTGGAGAAGTTTGAGAGAGGAAGGAAAAAGTTGTAGGAGTTCCCTTTGGTGGAAAGACTTGAAAGTGGTGTGGGCTTCAGAGGGTTGGGGTAGAAGTTTTGAAGATGGGTTCAAATGAAAAGTTGGTGATGGGAAGGATATTTCTTTCTGGAAGGACAGTTGGCTAGGTAGTGATGCGCTGAAGAGAGTCTTTCCGAGACTGTTTTCTCTTTGTTCGGCCAAAGATGCAAAGGTGGCTGAGCTTGGGTCTTGGTCTGACGGTGTTTGGGTTTGACATTTAGCCTGGCGTAGACCTTTTTTTGATTGGGAGAAGCCTTTGGTGGATCAGTTGTGTCAAGCACTTCTTAAGGCTAGGCTAGCTCCGGGAGAGGCGGATATGTGGGTTTGGAAGGCTGGGGGTCTTCAGACGTTTTCATAACTCTGCCTATTTTCTTGTTATGAGGGATTGTGAGGTGGATTTTTCTCCGATTTTCAGTAAGTTATGAAGTTGTAAAGTTGTACCGTCTGCTTTATTTACAGCTTGGAGGGTGTTGGAGAATAAGATTGCTACTAGGGTCAATCTGGAAAGGCGTGAGGTGTTGGTGGAAAGTTCTTTGTGTTGTCTGTGTGGGAAGGAGGAAGAGTCTCACCACCATTTGTTTTTCGCTTGCTGTTTTGCTTGGCGGGTTTGGTGTTTTTGTTTTAAGTGGCTGGGAGTGTCATTAGTGTCTCACATTGATCCTTCGTCAAACTTTGCTCAGTTTAGGTTGAGCATGTTTTCTGATTCATTTAGTGATGTATGAAGCACAATTTGGGTTGGGGTTGTGAGGGAAATCTGGAATCACAGGAACTCTATCATTTTCAATAGGAAGGGTGGCTGACGCGTCAGAAGTGTGTGCAATGGTGCAAGCAAAGGTGTGATCTTGAACTTCTGCAAAATTTTGTTCTGCCTCGTTTTCCTTCTCTAGCTGGTACTTGAAACTTTTGAAATGTATAAGAATGGTTTCTTGACGTATGTTAGGTTTTTAGTAAGATTCGTGCTTTGGTTTGGTTGATTTGGTAGCTTTAGTTTAAAAGTTGTTCATTGTATATTTTGTATAAGGGTTGAACCACCTCTGAAGTGATTCACATTTATTTAATTTTTATTGCTGATAAAAAAAACATATGTTTATATATTTTAATTATTGCATTCTTTTGCATTTGTGTCGTTAGGATTTTTTTTTAAAAGTTTTATTTTATTTTAATTTTATCTCTGAAATCTATTTACTTAGATAATACGTGTTTCTTTTGCTAATTTGCTTCCTGTATTTAAATGTAATTTGAAAAAAAATGTTTATATTCTCTTATTGGTTCACTTAGCACTGCTTTCATTATTTAACATATTTATACTGTCTCATGTCTCATTTATAAAGAATATCTTGCAACTTATGTAACAGAAACATTATTACGGACACTAATACGATACGGACAGGGAGATACGTATAATTTTTAAAATGTAGGACACTTGAACACGAATTTATATATTATATAATTATGAATTATATAAATTGACAATAAAATTTATATGCACAAATATGTTCCAGATTACTTTTTGGAGTAAAAAGATATTTTTCATGACTGGTTCAAAAAGATTTGTTTCTTATTTTTATAATCATAATAAAAATTTATATAATAAGTTTGAGTTTTTAGAAAATTAATGTATTTTTTCTTTTTAAAATTGTGTTAGAACCATGTTAGGATTGTCAGAAATCCAACAAATATTTTTTAAATTAGACACTTCACGGATACGTGTACTACAAGTGTCATATGAGTGTCGGTGTCTGATACATGTATCTGACACCGACACACCATTTAAGAGGAGTGTCTGAGCTTCATAGCCCGCAACACAAATTAATAATTTTCTTTCTATACATAATCATAGCACAAATATGAAGTACCAAGACCCACAATGTTTCCAAGATGTACATTATAATTTATAACTTTGTTCATGTGAATAGTTAAATAAACCATTTATTTACTATTTCGGTTATCATTTTCATTGAAAATTACTTCTTAAACAACTTTTTAACTTATAAAAGCGCATTAAACTACAAAACAACATTAAGAAGATATCTAACTGATTGTATAACATAAACTATGAAGTAATAAACACATTAATAGGATTTATTATAAGTGTGCAATAACCTAACATTATAATGACCTCATTTATCAAATATCATTATATAATGTCTTCTCATAAACAATAAAATCTCATTGTATAACTATTATATTCTATACATCTTGGTTAGAACTAAAAGAAAAACTCAACGGTCATAAAGTTATCCTCATCAACGACCTCGATCACATGTAGTATCATGTCAAGCTTAAAATTTGTCTTGAGTTTTAGTAGGAAGAGGTAAAAGGGGCAAGTAGGCATAATTGATAAGGCATAACCATCCTACTCAATCTCCTGGCCTAGTATTATAAAAATGCAAGAATACCTAAGGTTTCATCCTCAACTCTAAAGCCGAACAGAACAATCGAAAAGCCTGCAATAACGCCCAACTATTCAGATTCAATTGTGTAGGCGCGAGGTTAAAAACTCTTAGCACACCCATAAAGAACTTGTCCAATGAGAATTAAACATGAATGTTCGTTATTAGAGAGGAATAAAAGAAAATAAAATCCTTGAATGAACCCTCCTATACTGACACATGATGTCGAAGGACTTGCCTTTTTTCAATGATATAGTGACATCTGACACATTGTCCTCTAGTATATCAATATTAGCGACGAAGAACTGGAGCATGGACAACCACCAATACTTCGAGAAGTATTCTTAGACACGACTGTCCACCCATCCTTAGTCGACTTCGTGGGCATGGTTCTTTTCCGATTTCGTGCCTTCGACTATGAAGCTCGCTTGGGACCCTCATTCTTGGATCTGACAGTTCCTCTATTACATACCTCATGACTAATATGAGAAGACACGATAGTGTTCTTGGAGTCACTAGAGTCAAATAGACAAATTCACAAAATGGTCTTGCACTCCCTCGTCGACACCACTTGACGCACTAAAAAACAAACTATTAGAGAGATAGGAAGTCATGGTTACTTCAAAAGACTCTTTGACCGACACACACGCAGACAAAATTATAGAAAAATAAGGTGGGCTATGGAACTCACACCCCACGTTATTTATAGTAATAGAAAAAACTCAAATACGAACAGTCACATTAACCTCAACCGTCATACCACTTCACCATCAATGGTCTAGATTGCATGACCTTTCACATCCTAGAACATGTCATATCTAATAGTTGTAACTTGTAACCTTTTAGATCCTTCGCAGGTCATCTCTGCTCGAGCCTATAGGACTAGTATACCTATCGGATTCGACTACATGTCAACATGACAACAAAAGGAAATGGAATTTTCTTTCATCACTCGGGCAAATTCTCACAGCATACTTGACCTATCTTGGTCTAGACTCTTTGCTTTTCAACTCGATCTTGGGAAATTAATGTACTAGAAGATTCCGAGATACGAAGATCATACTCGCCATCTAACATCTCGACGGACGACTTGTCTAGGATTAATGATTGAAGTGTAATTAATAAAGGATGTAAAGTAAACAACTCCCATAATCATGACTATAGGCAATTGGACACGTAGATATAAATAGAAATCCAATACAATCACTATAAATAGGTAAACACTCCAAGGATAATGGGTAGTGAATTTCTCACCTTTTACTTATTCTTACACATCATTATATTTGAATTTAAATTGACTTAAGCGTCGGAGTTAAATCACAAGTATTTTTGAGATATAGAAGGAGAGACGACGCACACGTAAGGGACATCCGATTACAAGGAACATGTTTTCTCTTTCAACTATTTTTCAAGTGAACTTTAAACTCTGAATGAAATTCGTGGTCGGGCAATAGTTATTTCTAAACCAAAGGCAACATGAACTCCTGCTGCCATCGAGATCCTAAACATAATTATAAACAAAAATCACGAACACAAGTTGTTATGACAGGCAAAAATATAATCACTATCTTGTTCCTCGTCCTACAAGATGGATGCAGAATAAATATATTGACAGTAAAGAAGTAGGACCAATGCTTGAAATGAGAAATTCTATAATACCAACAAATTACATCTTTCGGAAAAAAATAAACATATTTAAATAAAGTATAAATCAAATTCAGTAGGTAAAGTTAATTTGACATTATTATTGATTTACCTTATAAAGGTAAACTGAATGTATGATACAAACCACCTTTTTTTCATGTAACCAAATCAAATTTTTATTGAATCCATAGAAGAGTTTAAAGTTTAGCTGATAAATGATTAAAAGATTCATCGGCTGAGCAAGGAATCTGGTGTCAGATAAGTATATTCTACAGCCAGAGTGGTTAAAGAAAAGGCAACCAATTTAATCATTCTCAACTAAAACATGCATCACAAGGATCAGGTGCACTTATTCAGTTCTACAATTCTAGAATACCTGTATCTCAAGAAAACCACACACTAAGCACCGAAGACACAGTTACTTATACATCAGGAAGGGAAGGGTTTCCTTCCAAATAATTATATCCAAATAACATTTTGAAGCAATTATTTTGAATGGCATAATTACACAGTCTAAAAGTATAGTTGTATATACTAATGTTGAGGCCATAAATGTAGAAGCTATCTCAAGGAGCAGGCATGCAGTCAGGAGTAAAAACAACAGGAACCTATCAATGTCTCAGCCATTTCCTGTGATCAAAAGAACATATGTTGAAGCTGTGGGTTTTGAACGTCACAGTCGCATTGCTTCTTCTATCTTCTAATCACGAGCCAGGTGTTTGATTCTCTGTCAGCAAAAAATATAGGATAAGAATGCATACAAGGAAAAAAAAATAAGTATGGGTAGTCATCATGATCCAGGCACTGGGTAATTTCTTCATTTAATACTTTATTTTATTTCTCGAGAGAGGGTTTATGCATTTGGACACCAAACAATGACTTGTTTGCTGAATTGACTTGTTATTATCAATTCAAGAAATTAATACTACAATTTATAAAAAAAAGGAAAAGGCAATACGGATGACAGGAAACCTATTTGTTCCATATTGATTTCTAAGCTGTGCTTGGTTAAGTAGGTGGACAGTGAGGTGAAGGAAAACAGAGAACGAGAATGAAAATGATTTTTAATAAGTTTTAAGAAAAAATTGCTTCCTTAGAATTTGAGTTTGCATCTAACTACAAGTTAGCTCACTAGATAGGAGTTGCCATACATACATGCACTATTTTGGTCATAGTTAATATGAGATTTTTAATACACCTACCTAGCTCTCGTCATGGATAGACCATTCCCGAGTTGATTACCTGATAAGCTCACTAAATAGACTTCAATAACAGCTTAGAACATTCTGGTATCGAATGGCCTCATAAACTCAACCATGAGGCATTGGAGATATCTGCAACCACTAAATAGACCTCCGCTTTTTTTATCCATGATAATATGTTTGTTCCTAGGAGATAAAGGAACAGATGGAAAAATGCTAAAAGGATGAATTTCAGATTTTCTCATATCTATAGAGAAGGCAATAGGTGTGCTGATAGTTTGGCTAACTATGGTATAAGAGGTGTTGATTTTATTAGGTGGGAAGGAATTCCCCCTAGTATTTCTTATGATTATTGTAGAGATAGATTTAGGCTTCCATATTTTAGGTTTTCCAGTGGGTTTTGGTTGGGTGCACCCCCCTTGTGTATTTCTTTTCTTTTATACATGGTACCAGGAATGCTTAAAAATACAGCCTATAGAGCTAACCTAGTTAGGATTGTAGCCTATACAGTGATGCTTTAGTATTCTTATTTTCATTTTAAAAAATGTTATTTTTTATCCGTGCTATAAAATTAATTCTACACAATAGTCTCCTCCATTCCATTGCGTAATTCAGACACAGAATCACAGCTTCAATCAAATGTCTCTTTTTTATCTTAATAACTAATACAATATTTGCAAAATTTCATTTGGCTGAAAGGTAAATTGACAAAGTTAAAACAAAAAGAAGGAATAAGAATCTTACTTTCCATACTTTTCTTAACACTTAATGTGGTTAACTATTTTGTCCATACCATTGATTACATGGTATAGGCACATAGTTTGCATACCAATAGAAGATGAGACCATGGACCACGACTTGATCTAATGTCAAAAATCACGAATTTTTACCATGAATACCCAAGCTACTCAATTATATGACAGTAATTCAAAACGTGTTCCACCAAAGAGAACTAGAATTTCTATATTGCCAATCAAAGAACTAGAAGTACACACCTCCAAATTGATGTTCCAACCGAGCCACAATGTGTTTTCCGTAAGTGTATTTCTTCAAAGCATGAGCATGAATTCTTACTTGAGAAAGTAACATTGCTTGCTGTTTTTCAGAACAGATATCAATGACCTTCTGGACCACATAATTAGCAAATTGATCTTTCATCATTATCTACAATGAAAACCAAAATACAATATTGTAAGTGTACATACCGCAAAGGTGTATGCATTAATTGCAACAGGATCCAATTAGCTGGTAACTTAGCACTGTTCATGCTAGAAGTAAGCAAAAAATTCAACATTTGTAATGATTTAATATTTTGAGGAGATTGACATCAAATATGAAAGATAAATGTAGAATTAATGATTGTTTGGCAACTTTGAAAAACATATATCTAGGTAACAAGGCTAGTCTTTAGACTAGAGTGTTTGGTTTTTAAAACGTATTGGACTACGCATACTAACATTAGAGAACAAAAGACAATTCAACCAACACTGCAATAGATTAGCCATAGTTGAAAATTAAGAGACAGTTTCAGCTCCCATCTGATATAAGATTTTGGGTGAATTTGTTTGTCTTTAATACTTTGTAGTAGAGCCGCAAACCAGCCTTGAAAATTGACTTTGGGCCCCCAATATGTTTCAGCAGTATGTGCTGACCTAGTAGAGACAGCAATTTCAGACCAATGACCTCTTGAGGGCACTTGGAAGAGATTATTTGACCTTGTTAAAGTAGCTTCTGTTCTGACCTTCCTATAAGCTCTTTTTATTTTGTTGGAGATCATATCTTATCATTTACATGTAAATAGGGAAACCTGATATATTGTATAGATATTATTTAGGGATTCTCCTTGGCTGTAGCCTTAATCATTGATAATACACAATATCAGTAAATCATAGTAAGGTATCAGTGGTTAGGTTTACTATCACAAGCTGAATATTGTGCCATGGCAGCTACGGAGATACTAAGGACACTAACCTTATTTGTGACAATCAAGTTGATCTTCACATTGAATCAAATATGGTTTTCCATGACTGTTTGTGAGAGAGAAAGTGCTCTACGGGCATTTATAAAAGTATAATTCCGTGTGAACAATATATGAACATTTTACAACCAGAAAATGTGGCTTTCCTTCCATGAAAGACCCTAAAAGCATCAAACAGTCTTCCCAAAACTAAATTTATTGTTAAAACATATTTCAAAGCTTGTGGAGAATCTCCTTCAACGTCAAACTAAACAAATATGCTGGTGAGTGAAGCCTTTTTCAAGAATGGAACAACTAGATACTCTTAATAACAATTAATGCATAATTTTCCTTCCTAAGTTTAAACTTACCAATAAATTATCACTTTGTTCACCATGCCCAAATATCTCTGCAATTAGCATCTCCCGTTCAATGGCATCACCATACTCCAAACATTTCTCTACAACATTTGAAGCAAACTTATGCTGGCTTAATTCAACAATATGTCCTGACAACTTGCTGATAATTTGGCTCCTTTCTTGAGGCTTTCCTCTCTCCAAGACATGCTGTGATGACATAAAGCACCAAAGCATAAGAAATTAAGAAAAATTGACATATAAAAGGGAAGCAAAACATGAACACAAAAACTGAGTGCAAAGCAAAGTAACTAACACTAACAATGTGAACCTCAAAATTTATCAACCTCAATCATGAATACATTACTACTTTTTTACAAGGGATATTAATGCCGATCTCCCTTGAGGTTACTGTTAATTACACTTGCACCCTTTTTTTTAGGAAAATAACATCAACCTCCCTTTTCCCTTGCTTTATTATTTTCAAGGTTATTATGTATACCTGTGTATGTTCTGAACATAAAAATATGGGAGGTATGTGAAAAGAACATTTTTTCAATTAAATATATTCTAAGAATAATTAGCACAAATCTTGTAGGGTCAATGTAATTAGCCCTTTTTGTAATGGGAAACTCACTGTGAGAGAATGCACTCTTCAATTATAGAAGTCAAAAAAAAAAAATTCCAACAAGAAAGCATATGGAAATCGAATGATTAAATTTGGGAACAGAGATCTAGGGAATAGGTTTGGGAAAACAGAAAATTTAAGAGGGATTAGAAATAAAAGTAAACGGAAAGTGGAACAAAAAGGGCGTAAAAGAAATAGAGAGTGAAATATCAATGTAGCACTTGCTGAGACTGTTAAAGATTTATTCAGCCAGTGTGCAGATTCTGTAATTTACAATTGTGTACTGATAAAAGGACATCACATTCTAACTTGTCACAGTTTCTTTTTACTATGAACCATAAACATCTGAACCTAAAAAATTAAATTATCGTTTAGGAGAGAATAGTGACCAAGTACCTGTGTAACATAATTACCATACTGGTCCTGAGCAAGATCATAAACTGACTCCAAGATTTCATCCACAATAAACTGACATCGAGTCTCGTCTGTGCAATGTTCTAGGACTCTCTACGAGAAATATAATCATACGATTAAATTCATGAGCAAACAAAAACAACTTTCTTTTAGGAAGAAAGGGAATGAAATAATTTTACCTGTATGACTCGGCATCCATAGGGATGCATTGATAGAATAGCAACTTGACCACAAAATGCAGATAGTATAAAACTAATTTTTTTGGTTGGAATCGATTCAATGCACTTTTGAATTACATGGTTACCGTTTTGGTCACGAACACATCTCATAACATTTCCATCTAGCTCATGAACAAGCTGAGCTTTCTGTTCAAGCTCAATAACCTCAAGTGCCTGCATGGACATAAAATATAAATAATATATTTTCTATACAGTAACAGATATCCCATTTTGAGAACATAATTTGTTAAATCCCCAACCCCAATGCCTAACTATAATATTCATATGCCCAAAGAATTAATACATGTCAACTACAAATGTTAATGCTATGATTCAATGACAGAAACAAAGTCAGAGAGAGAAAATCCATAATCAAAACTTCCACACAGATTTCAATACTTGTGGCCTGTCAAACATGCCAATGAAATAAATGTATACTAATGTCCAAAGTTATGTTAATTATCATAAATTATAGATTATATACCTTCTGGATTACACGACAGCCATACATCTGCAGACTTAGAGGTAGTATCTGGCCAACCAGTCGATCTGCAAGTTCCCTCCTCTGCTCAGGGCTTCCATACTCAAAAAACTAAGCACATGCAAAGGGAAAAGTTAGACCAGAATACATTCCAACTATTCATAAAAACTCTTAATGTTAATGATAATATACATCACTTCAAAAACAAACCTTCTGTATTACGTAGTTGCCAAATACATCAGTCATTAATTTAGAAGCATGTGGAAGAACCTCCTTAAACACCAATGTCTTCTCTTCAACACTGCAACTTTCCAACTTCTGCTGGATAAATCGACTTCCATGTTGATCAGAGCTGGAGTTAAAAACCACAGCAAAAAAATTATCAAAGCCATAAAACTGATCAATTAGACAGGCGGAAAGACAGCTAAAAGGTTACTTGCCTAAATTCAACAATATGTCCAATAATATCAGATAGCTCAAATCTCCGACCTTTGCCAGATTTTAAGTCTTCAAGAAAATTAACAATTTTGGGGTCATGACCACTGTCAAATGACCTCTGACCTTGCCATCCAGATATTATGCCTCCATTTCTACCAGAAGCTGGGGAAAGTTTTATTTCATTATTACCACCTAGAAGCCCGGGACTTCCTTCTGGGTATCCTGATAAAACTGGGCTAGGATGTGGTGAACTTGGATACTGCATTAAAATACCCATGTTTGGCATGTGTCCAAAATAACTAGGAATCACTAATCCGCCTCTTCTGGAGTTCATATTAGTAGCAGATCTCTGATCAGGTATTTTTTTATCATCCAAATAAGTACCAGTACTGGGCCTTTTCTGTGAATCATAAGGGCTAATTTGGTTAACACCACTTGCTCTAGGTGCCAGTGGATCAAAATGACCAGAAATACCATATCCCTCCACAAAAGGCTGCTGATGATATTGCATGTACATGGGATCACCAAAAGAAGGCGGCAGAGGAAATCCAAATTGCCCAAGGTACTTGTTTGCCTGTACCATTTCAGTTCCATGTGAAATGTTTCCCCCAGTTGAAACCCCAGGTGTTAGTGGAGTATAACTAGAACTAGTAGCTCCATCAACAACAAATGGTACAGCACCATGAGGAGGGTATGCAGTAACATATGGAGGAAAAACTGTGGGATTTACAGTGTATCCACTAACATACTGCGGAGTATACATACCTGAGGCCTGCATATTTGTGTAAAATGGATTTGCTGAGTTCATATAAGCAGCTGCTGTGGCATATAGGGGAGGTGTAAACCCAGACGACTGCAGTAGTGGCTGGACATTGGAGAACTTGCTTGAATTAAAAGGAAACTGTTCCCTACCAACATACATAGAATTTACATTTTGAGAATTGACACTAGGTATATCAGATGCATTGTTTTGTTGCTGACTTTGCATCAAATTGTTCTGGAAGCTTGTCTTTTCGTAACTCAGACTTTCTGAGTGTGATAGATTAGATACACCAAGAGCCTTTAGTTGAGATGCAACAGTTGCAATGTCTAAGTGACTAACACCAATGCTGCCAGTGGATTCAAGAGATGATGAGCTTGCAACTGGGGCATGGGTATCAACAATTGATGAGACCCTTCCTATAGTAGGTTTAGCAGCCTCTACTGTAGTAATAGGGGGATCATGAGAAGAACTAGAACCGACTTCTAAGTCTATTGGTTTATCCACCAGTCCGTGACTTTCGGAATGAGACTTATTATATACAGGTGACATGGTGCGAGGAAAATCCTCCTGAAAGTTTGAGTATTGCACAACAAAAATATGATTCACACTCATAAATTTATACACAAGGAGGCAACAAAGTCAAATACTTTACAACTACAAAAAAAATCAGAAAAGAAAAATACCATAACTGTGGGATTAATACCCAGTGCTATAAGCACAAGGCAAAAATAAACTAGAGAAAATAAATGGAGGGAAAATATGATAAACATACTATTGGTTTGAAAGAAAATTAAGGGACTTAAATATGTATTAATACAAGCAGAAAATTGAATGGATTTTACAAAATCAGTATAATCACCTGAATTAAATCAACCACGTTTTTAGGTTGAGATGCCAATGAAGCTGCATCAGGTCTACGCCATACTCCGCTTGCCTTAATTAATTCGTCATCATATGTCTGTTGGTGTGATTCGTCTTCCAACTCCTCCTTGTGTGTGGAAAGAGTCCTTTGAGGCAAAGGTAGAGAACTTTTATCACTATCATCTGCAGCAGACATTCTCCAATTATTTCTAAAACTCCCAATATGACGTCCTAGATGGCGATTTTCCCAGGATGCAAGTGGGGGAGGAAGTCTAGGGTTTAGGTTGACATTGGAACTGTAATATGCCAAATAAGCTGGATCAGCTCGCAATTGTTCTTCAGACTCGCAATTTTGCATCGTACTGCTTAGAGCTGCAAAGCTTGCATTCTGGGTGATGATCTGCTGGGGTAAGAGGTTTTCTATGGCCAAAAATGAGCCTTCCATGCTGGGAGGTGCACTGCCACTGCGATTTGGTGTTACATCCTTTCTCCCACTGTGGAACCTATGGCCCTTCAAAAGTATACCCAAATCCTCTGTCGCCATGTTATGAGATGTTGAACCGAAAGCTGTAGCTTCCTTATGCGAGGGCCATTTACCCCCAGCTTCGGAGATTCTAATTGGACTCTCAGTTGCCATACTACTGGAAGATTAGCTGTCCCCTTCTTTTGTAGTGAAAACTACAAATATCACATTGCATCCTAAAGACCACCCAAAATCAGCAAATCTAAAATCTCTTATCAAGAAATACATCATAACAGTAATACAAAATTACAACACAAAAGTAAAACAAGTTAGTAAAATAAACAATAAATCCATCCAATTAATACAACTAGTAGTAAAAAAAGCCAATTACCCAAACCCTTCACACAAATTTCCAGGAGCATTGAGTAAAAACTCAATTTCACCAGGCAACACCACGTATCAATTAATTAACACAAACCAAATTACAACCACGTCCCGCTGCTTAAATGCATGACATCACCCTGAAAAACAGGAACTCCAACTATGATCCCAGTCATCCATCCCTCCATGCACAGCATCAAACATTTAATGAAACCATAAATTACACAAACATTCAACAAAAAACATCAAAAGCACCCCATCCCTCCACATTCAATCGAAAAAGAAAAGTAAAAAACAAACAAGCTACCCAACACACAAGCTCGTCTTCTGGTCAAAGAAACACGTATATTACGATACTCCCCGTCGTTGACCAAACAAGCACACAACAATCCCGCACAAAGCTCCACAACCTACCACGATTATCATCACCATAACACGAAAACAAGAACAATTTCATGCAAGACAGAAATACAGAGAGCAACGTGGAAATCAAAACAGAGAAAGTAGTAGAAGATATAACAGAGCGAGAGAAAGAGAGAGAAGGAGAACCTGAGGTGGTGAAGATTCACTGTTTGAAAACCCTAGATTGATTGCAGAGGCAGAGATAGATATTGATGGGTTTGAGGTTTGGGTTGTAACGTAAGAGTGCAATGAGGAAGAGGAGCAGAGGATTTTTTTACTTGTTTTGAATTTAAATATAAATAAAAAAGAAGAAACAAAAGCTCTGTTTGGATGTTTTTTTTTGCTGCTAATGAATAATAGGAAAGAAAAGCGCTTTTCTCCATTTGGTCTCTATCTTGAGAGGCAGAATGGGACAAACATGGAAACTAAACTCCTTCATAATAACACTACTATGTGCCATTATTGTTTCAATCCAAACAATAAATAAAGTTCAGATTATGAAGGTTTTATTCAGTTTCAAGTATAATAATAGTGTTAATGACAAAAAGATTATGTTATTTTGTTATTCATAATATGGTATGTGTATTGTATCAAAACATGTTATCTAATTTTATGCATATTTGATTTATTAAGAAATATCATTTTTATTTTATGATTATAAAATTAATTTAATTTTTTTATAATATTAAATATAATAAACTTTTATACGTCAATTTAATATTATTTAAATTGACATCCAAAATTTATTATATTTAATAATATACATAATTAAACCAGTCTTTTAAAATGTAAGATTAATGTTAATATATTAAATTAAATTGGATGAAACTAAAAGGATAGAGTAAATTATTGTTTTAACTTATATTTTAAGATATATAAAAAAAAAGAATGAGTGAAATAAGAGAAATTCAAGAATGAATGACAACAAAATCTCAAAATTTAAGTGACATCCTATTTTGTATATTTTTTTAATAATATTTTTTTATGTGATGAATTGTTATTTTACGTCTTAGTATTGAAATGTCAAATACATAGTAATAGGTAACTTAAAAACTTAAAAAAAAATGAAATTCTATTTATGCATTTTACTAAAACCATTATACAACATTAATATTATAAAATATTATCTCTATATTTTTTTAACACCCAAATACATTTTGTTAGTTGCAAAATGATTCAATTGAATAATAAAACACAATTAGTATTATATAAATTAAAGTTCTTTTGTAAAATATAAATCCAATGTTAATAATATATAAAAAGTAATTAACTAATTTTATATTTTATTTAAAAATATTATATTTAATAATATATAATTTTATTTTAAAATATTTATATTAATTTTATATTTTTAATTAACCTTAAAATTTGCATGTTATTAAATATAATAAATTTAAATACATCTCACTAAAAATACATTTTAATAATACTTGATTTGACATATTTATATTTATTATATACTTATGCACTATTCTCATTTTACAATATTACAGTAGTGCATATATTTTATTTTAAGATAGTATATATTTTTTTAAATAAAAACCTTCATATTAATATTAAGCATCATTATACAACTTAAGATTTTAGATAAAATTTCAGCTAGACTAATACCTCAAATAACAATAATCATTTCTCATCACATCATGAAATTTTTTTTATTCAAATTTAAATTAATTTTTTTAACAAATGAATAATGTAATATTATAAATTATTATACAATTTTCTAACAAAGAAATGTTGATGATAGTGAGGTTGAGTGAGAATGAAGGTGATGTTTAATTCTGAGTAACATGAAAAAATGTATTGGTATATTCTCAACCACCATAATAAAGAAGAATCATGTTAGTTTCAATCATCATGATAAAGGACTAAAATGGGTATTTAATACCATGTAGAACCTTTAATAAAAAGGTAACACAGCTGAATAAATAAATAGAGAATCTGGATAAATAAAAAATATTTATTTTTAAAATTGATAAAATAATTTGGAATTGACCAAAATACACATTGTACAAATCCAGAAAGGCCTAAACCCTTGTTCTGTTTCAATGTAGCTAAGAAACCTTTTCAGTTTCAGTTTTGTGTTGGCCCATCATATTCTTCATTTCTTCTTCTTCTTCATGGCAACAGAGGTGAATGAGAGCACACAAAGGAACACCCTTGTAGTTAGAAAACCGTGTTTTGGCCTCCCAACGGGTTGCCCTCTATGCTTATCTGCTTACCTTTTTCTCAAGTTCTCTGAAGTTCCCTTCAACTTGGACTATCACCCTAACTACCCTGATTCTGGTAAGCCTCAATCTTCATTTCTTTTATGTGAGGAAAGAAGCAATGATTGTTCATTTATCTTAAGCAGAATAGCCTTTTTATCTTCTTTTTTTTAAAGTTCTGGCCTTTTAGTTATTTGATTGTGTTTGAGGCTTCTGGGTGGGTAATCTTACGTACACTCATACCCCATCTGATTAAGTTTCTTTCTTTTGCTATTCTTGTTCTTTCTTGGCATATGGGTGTTTTAATTTGTTTGATTGTATCATTTTAATGTTATTTTCATTTTGGCTGAATTTTTTGGTGTTTAGATCAGATTCCTTACTTTGAGATTGGAGATTGTGTGGCGTATAATAATGAGAAGGAGGGGATCATTGAGTGCTTGAAAAGGGATGTGGGTGATTTAGATAGTGGAGTTTCTTCTCTACCCGATTGGATACCAACCAAAGTGTTGCTCACCACATGGCTTGCTGATGCACTGGAGTATGAACTGTGGGTGGGATGTAGTGGTTCTTCTGCTTATAAAATCTATTATTCTGATCTTCCCTGGCCTATAGGGAAGGTCCTCTGTTGGAAGAAAGCTCTTTGGGTGAAGCAGAAACATGGAATAAATAAAGACAATGCTGAAGCGAAGGAAGAAGAGGTTAGTTTCCCTTGAATTTTGCTCAGTCAACACTTGAGACCAGGACAAGTTATCTGTCCTGTTCCATTTCTAAATCTTGCATACAGAATATGAATTTTATTTAGTTTTCTAACCTTCGGTCCAATATTTTCCTTTTATTTAACAATGTGTGTATTTCTATGATTTTTTTATCTTATGGAGCTGTCCCTGGTCAACAGATTTACGGTAGAGCAAACTCTGCATATGATGCTCTGTCGACTCTCTTAGGGGAGCAAAACTACCTTTTTGAAAACAGGTTCTCTGCTGGCCACTTGAAATGTTATGTTATACACCATTATAGCAATATGTGCTACTATTTTGGGTTCCTTTCATGTAGAGATCAAATTTTGACTTTGAACTCCTGGTAATGTATTTTGTATGCTATATCCTGTTTATGCAGGCCATCAAGCTTGGATGCTATTTTTCTTGCTCATGCTTTAGTTGTTCTTCAAGCTTTACCTGTGAGTGAAGTTATATTATAATTTACGCCCTGCTTTTGATATATATTTTTTAAGATAACATGGATACCCTGGCAACTAATGAGATGTCCATTTGAATAAGAAATCTGTGTGTTGTGGCATGTGTTCAACTGTTAGCATTTATTTGATAGATGATTTGCTTTAACACAGGGAAGAATTGTAATCATTGAATCTATAAGTACTAGAGTTAGGATCCCAGAATTGTTGAGTACAAATCTAGAATTAGTAAAGTAATTCATGGTTAAGCAAACTTAAAGCTGAGAGTTTGAAAATTTCTCTGTCTGGTGAAAGAATTCATTTCCCAATTATATTGAAGTTACAACATGTTTATATAATACTTGAGACTATTGTCAATAGAATCTAACTGAAGATGTTATCAGACTTTAAGTTAGTTAGAGAAGCCATCTGTCAAATATCTTCTTAGTCTATTCAACTACTGCTGTTCTGGTAAAGTAAAAATAAAAGCCAGAGTAAAACTATTCTCCAATACTTACTAGTCTCGTAATAGAACCATTAAAGTAATTCTTGGTTACGAAAACTTACAGCTGAGTTGAGTGCGTATTGAAAAACCACCAACCAACCATGGTTGGAAAGGGACAGTTGCCAGTGGGGTGCGTGAAAAGTTATTATTCTTTTGTGTTGCTGTAAATTTGGTTGCCTGAACTGAGTGTAATTGGTGTTTTGAAATAAACATCAAAATTTCCTTTGGCTTCCTAGTAATGGAGCCTTTAATTGTGTTAGTACAATTTATCCGACTATTATGGAAGAAACTTGTAGAAATTGATTGATTTCTTTGGTTAATCTTCTCTCCAATACAGGTTTTGTTACCACTTTGCAGCAAACAGCACATACTGTATTTAATAACAGAGGCTGTTGAACAACAAAAATAATAGTCAAATCTTATGCTCCCATGCATGGTTATCAAACTCGCAAGTTAACTCGTTAACTCAGCCAAGTTTACATTTCCACTCACCCTGGGTGAGTTGACTGGGAAGCAAACTCATTTTTGAGCAAACTCGATAGACTTTCTGTGAACTTGGCTGAACTTGCGAGTCTGCAATTGAAACTTGCTTCTTGCTGAACTTTTATTCCATAGGCACCTTCTTACTCAATGAAAAACCCTTTCATTTCATAGCTTTTCTTAATATCTCAAGTATATAATTTGCTCCTTCTCTTAACTCATTAACTAGGACTGTATGGTTGGCAAAAGAAGCGCACATTTAATAACCTTGTCTTGAATGTGCTTAGTAAGTATGTCAATACTCAGGTAAAAAGTTATGGGCTAGAAGTGAATTCTTACTGCAAAAAAATGTCATTACCTAGTATAATTGTATGAAAGAAGGTTAAATATACAAGAATGATAGTTTGTTGTGATTCATCATTTCCTTTGTGTTGGGAAATGTTGTTCTTAAAGCATAACTGGATAATGGGAAATACTCATGAATGAGGAAACTTGTGCAGATAATGCTGTCTCACAAGTGTCGCAAGTCATTTGCACTTTAACTGTTTTTGCACTGTTCCACCCTTGAGTTACCTTTTCAATTTTTTCTCCTGACATAAGTGCTGTTTGTGGATAGCAGCAATTGTTTACTAGAAGCACTGCAAATTATATTTTTTGAGGCGAATATTTTAACTAGAATTGCTGCATTTTTGTACTACCAGGAATCATCAATTTTGCGGGCCAACTTTTTGGAACGTACAATTTTGGTGAGATATGTGCAACAATGTAATACAAAAATTACAGAAGTCAGTGCTTTTCCTTCCAATTATCCAGATTTTAATGCAGAGCCATCGTCATCATCATCAGCTTCTAAAGGTCGTTCAACTTCAGGTAAGATATTTTAAGGATATCTTAATTAATTTTCTATAAATTTTTTCCTCAACAAGTGTCAGACTAATTTCTCATTTATACATTCATTTGTATTTTTCCATTTCTTGGTGACCACACATTTTTTAACATATATTTATTTTGGTTATTCCCACTTTTTGTCTCTCCTTTAAAGTTCAATTGGTCATGTTGCAGTATTATAAAATTTTCCTTTTAAGCTTGCTAGATCCCTTGCGGTCACAGCCTTTCTCCATTTTAAACCACCCAAGTTGTATTTTCTGTGACATTTTCATTAATTATTCCATTATTTTGTAATATTGATCACAGATACTTCAATTTATTTATAAACATTTATGGCATCTCTAGTTTTCACCTATACATCATTTTCCTCTTGCTTCTTAATAAAACTGCAATGCATCTACTTGGTCTTACTTCTGTACACTTTGAATTCAATGTTTGTCTCCAAGGACCAAGTTTAGAATTAACCTCTTTTGTTGATGGCTCAATCTAAACTATATCATCTGAAAAGGAAAACATACATTTAGGGATAATCTTTTGTAGGGATGGAGCCAAATAAAATTTTATTTATTATTTTTTATTAACTAGTAGGTAAGTTGTTATATTTTATGATATTAATTTCAAAGTATAAATTTAAAGTTTGTCTAAAGAAATATTTTAAAATTTATATAAAGGAAATGAAATTGAAAATTGTAAAAAAAAATTGGCCAATTAATTAACAGTGGGTGACAACAAGACAGGAAAAAAAGATCAAGTCACACAAATGAAGTTAAATACATAAATTCCACTGTAGGTATAAAACTAGTGCCAGAGAAGAAAATTTGTCAGATTCTATGGCAAAAGCTCTCGGAAAATGATGTAATAAGTAATGAAAATTTTAAAATTATACTGAATGTAGTTCTGAAATATAAGAAATTCAATGAAAAACAAAGAAATACTATAATAAGGTTTTACCCCAGACAACATCTTAATGAAACTTGACATCCAACTAGGTTGGCACATTAAAACTTCATCAATCATGTGTTACCAGAGTAAAAGATGCATTGGAAAAAAAATAAGAAAAAATAGAGAAAACAGAATACATCAAATCATGGTGGCCAAACCAAACCCATGGGTAGGACAATCTAATCAAACAAATCTATATTCCAGCAGCTCAATTTCTAAAAGAATCCTATCTAATACCATCTATTTATTAAAACTTTTTTTCTTGCAAACAAAATGTCTACTGTCATTATAAAACCTTCTACAGCACTTTTCTTGGCACTTTATTACATGCTTTTTTTTCAAGCCAATAGAAACCATTTGAGATGCTTTCTTTGCTTGGTTCATTTTAAAACCATTTAATTTGATGCCTTGAAAGCCATGTAAGCTTTGTCCTATGTAAATCGATTAGATTAGCAGAATGAGAGAACATGGTTATATTCTATTTATTTACATAAGAAAATGTGAGGTTTCATTTCAAAATGGTCACTATAAAGTGGTTTATATCAAAATTATAGTAAAATGCACCGAAAGGCATGCCTAAGGGGTCAACACATCTTGATGGTTGAGGTCTAACGAAGCATCTTGATGGTTATATTGCTTTGTCACTACTTACATTCTTTCATTTTTAATGTAGTTTGATTTGCCATTTTTTTCCTCTCAGGTTCAAAGCCCAAGACTAAACCTAAAAGAAAGCCACAATCAAAGGAGGAGAAAACCTTTAAAAGAAGGGCTAAGTATTTTGTGGTAGCACAGCTAGTTGCTGTTATTCTTTTCCTCAGTGTCAGGTCTGGATTTAGTGACAGTGCTGACTTGGAGTTAGACGATGTAGGCTATGATTTTGATGAATGAAAATGCATTGACTTGTTTATCTTCCTCTCAATGACAAAGCCTTAGGCTCAATGCATGTTGAAGGTGTGCATCATTTTCTTGTGTATGGTCCAAATTTAGGAGTATGGAAAAGTACCATTCACATAAATTTTTCCCAGAGGATCCATTTTTTCTATACATGAATTGATTTCAGTAGATTGATCATTGTTTAAGAGTAGTAGCTATACTTTTTCATTGGATTATGATGCAGGTTTGAGTTGTGGGAAATGAACCATGACCTGAGATTTCTCTGGGTCTGTAAGCCTTGTACATAATTTTTGGGAGGATTTTCTTACTATTATACTGTGCATATCTGCGAAGGATAAGAATAAAATTAATTTGAAATGGATTTATTTTGTTTTCAAGCACCAAGAAAGATCACATTCAATTTATTCACTATGCTTTTCTTTTATAATTTTGTTGATGGAGAATTTTGGCAATTAGTTTTGAAAGTGGACCACCAGTTTTAAATATAATTAGTTTGAAAACACTATATTAATTTCAAACATAATTATTTTGAACAATTTTTACTAACAAATAAGATCTTGTAAAATATAATTATACTATGTCAAAATATTTTAAAGTTAAAATACTCTAAAGGATTTTTGATTAATTAATAATAATTTTTTATTTTTAATTAGGTGAATGTATCTAAATTTTTTTAATGTAATGATACAATTATGTTCTGTCAAACTATAATAACTATTTATTCCAAATTAAATAAGTATAAATCTTATCTTAGTTTGAATTCTCCCATTGGATAAAAGTATTGCTATTTAATGGTGTTGGTTGCATAAGTTGGTGAGCTATTTAAGATGTAAACATGCTCAATTTGTTTTCATAATAAAGTTACCTTTGACAGTACTTTTACTGCCACTGAAAATTTTCTACTTTAAGAAACATGATGAACTTTTTTAGAATTTTGTTTATGTAACTTTGTTGGTAAATATTAGTATAGTTATTATTCAATTAAAAAAAACAAAATATAAAAAATCTCATTTTATAGAAACATTTTCTTAAAAAAAAGTTACAGGCTAAAATTATGAAATTGGTTCTTGTTATACAATTCCCCACAATACTCAAATGCCTTGAGTAGCCAAAATTTGATAATTATTGGAATCCCTAGATTTTGGTGCTTGAAGTACTTCCAAAACATTTGTACAACTCTATGCCATTTTCTTTATTTATCTTTTCTCTGTTTAAAGTACTGACATTAAATCCCTAGTTTTTGGTGCTTGAAGTATTTACAACACTTCTATAAGTGTAACATTTTTTTCATTTGTTTTCTTTTTTGCTTGAAGGAACCTATTTATAGAGGTCTAGTCTTCAAATTAGTTGTTAGAAGGTTTGCCGAACTTGTTGAAAATCTAGATATGTTGTCATTTTCATTGCAATTACTTTTTGACTGAGAGTTTGACCCTGGAATCTTTTCTTCTGATGTTCTTAATTCTTCCTTCTCAACATCATTTATTCTTGAATCTTGAATGTGACTCAGGAGTAGTAGCTTGTGGATTTTTGGATTTTTTTTCATGAGAATCTTTGGCAACTTCTAACAACTGGTATTTTACTATTCCTTGATTTTTTCTGCTAAGCTTCCATTTTCTAACATTTCTGATCTTATACAATTAATGATGAGGCCATACCTAAATCTTCTTACAGCATTATGTTGCTTTGTTGACTTATCATTTAATAGGAGATTGAGTAATGATGATTTGACCCTTCCCAATAGACAAATTATAAGGTCTTAAGGAAACAAATGATTAATAAAGTCTTCAAATTTGTAGATGATTAACTCTCAATCTACTAACCATTAACTTTTATGATGTGATTTTTGCATGATTCATATAAAATATAGTAAAAAATTGTTGGAAATCCTTCTTGGGAGTTTTTTTTTTTAAATACTGCATAAAATCAATTTGGACAAACTTAAAATTTCGGATGTCTTATTTATAAATGGATCAAATTTGAAGAGTTAAATATTCTTTCTAAAAAACTTCATCTATTTAGGAACCAACATGATGATTTCAAAGAAAAAATAAATTCAATTTTAACAAAATATTGGGTGCAATTGCCCTTTGCTATTCTACCTTTTATATTGGTTAGTTAAATACATAATTACATTCTCAGACACCCATTTCTAAACAAACCTAAACTAATTAACACAAAATATGAGACAGCTATGTTCTGGTGTTGTTGCTAGAAGTAGTATTTTGACACTTGACATTGTCCCATTGCTTGACAACTTCATTGTACCCATCAGCAGAATCCAAAGCAAACTCTGCCAGTGAGCTAATAGCAACAGACATTCCAGCACAAAGCACCTTAATAGCAACTTCAGCCAGTTTCTCTGGAGCCATTACCTCTTCCACCTCACCAGCTTCCACAAGTTCCATATTACCATTATTTTGTTTTGGTCCAAATGAGTTTCTCCTAGAATCTTCTCTTAACTGATGTGCATAGAGAGACCCCATCCCTGCTGCAAAAAAGTCTAAGCCATCAAGCACTGCCTTTTCTTGTATGGCATCTAGGCGTCTTGACCACTGAACACAGAGTCCAAACAAAGGGTGAGTGCCACTGGACCTACGAGGAGAGCATGGTAACTTGGATGCATCAGGCTCAGATCTCATGCACCGAAGAAGCCATCCAGTTAGTGCATGAATGTAGGATCTTTGAGATGTGATCCATGACTCAAAGGCGTTTCTCCAGTTCCTTAACTCGAATTCAAGATTGGAGGCTGAACGAGCTAGCCTGTTTGGATCTATCATTAACATGGAAGACTGTTTCCTAGCATGTAATTTAGAATAAGTGCCAGCTAGAAGAATCTTAGCTTCATCAAGGGTTCTCTTCTGTTTCTGATGGCATTCTGCCATCACTTTCCACATCTTTTCCAGCCTGTCATTTGTATAATTGAAGAATCAGCAAGCATGATGTAAGCAAATATGGCGGTGCTAGTGTCATATATGATATATCTGCTTTTCAGAAGGCAAATGTAGGTTGTTTTCTTTAAAGTGTTGCTCATGTAAAAAGTAAAAACCAGGAATATATATAAAATAATATGGTAGTCCTACAAATCTAGACAACGTTAAGTAGATGTTAAGAGATTTGATGGCTCCACACCACTTGGGTTTCACTCAGGAAGTTGATGACATAGATTGATAAAGGAAAACTCTAAAACTAAGTAAGCAGAAGGTAATGAAACTGTTTTGATTCAAATTTAAGTGTTCTCAAACCACAACATTCAAGTTCAGTCTCCTTGTTCATGGTAAGAGATAAATCCTAGTTAATTGTTTGTTACTTCTGAATCTTAACTAATATTATCTAATCTTTTGTATCTTCCTCAACCAATTCTAAGTATCACAAGCAGATATTCCCTCATCTTTATTATGAGTAGTTTTATTAAATCTCTCTATTAATGATTAATTGGCGTCTAATAACCGACTCTTAGGAGATCAAGCTAATTAACGGTAGATAAACATTTCAGCAATTTCAACTATATAAGTCCTTGAAAATAACTTTATCAGAAATTTCAACGATCTTTCTTAAAGGATCAAATGAAAATATTAGAAGCATGTTTGAAGTCTGAAAATACTTCAAACTTTGGCCGAAGGGTTTTGGTTTAGTCTCATCTAAAAATCAAAGATAAATTGGGGCATTATTTGACATTTATACATACCCTTGCACCAATTCAAGAAGTTGGGGATATAACTCTTCATCCCTTAGAGTTTCTATTCGCCTTGAAATAGCTTCAACTGAGTGTATTGAAACTGTTATCTGGGTATCTAGATCTCTAATGGCTGCTCTTGCTTTATCTGCACAAGAGGGGTCCTCTCCTCTTAGATCAAAGTTCCTGAGTTGCTTGCATTTCTTCTCATATGCAATTCGGACACGCTCTCCAGACTGTTGAAGAAGAAAGTGGCCACAGTAACTAATAAGTTTCTAAACAATAAAATAAACCGTATGTGATCACAAGCATAATGACCTGTAATGTAACAATAATAAAAAATATAAATATTTTAAGAAGTACCAAAAGAAAATAACTGAATATAATTTAAAATGTTGAATTGATCTCTGCTGTCCTTTTTTCCAAATCCTGTTACACATCTATAAAAAGGTTACAAATCCTGTTACACATCTATAAAAAGGTTTATGCTCGTTAGTTAAAGATATAATGCCTTTTCATATTATGTTGAAGCTGAACCTCTTTTATGATTACTCAGATGAGAACTTATTTTATTTGCTATCTAATAATATCCATAAGAACTAAGAAGAGGAGTATTTTCCATTGATGAATCCATAACATGAGAGAATCATTGATTTTGTTCATATTTCAAGGGTAAGGCTATAAGAATCTGAAGGAATTTCTAGACGAAGAGTGCTAAAATAACATTCTTCTAACATACACTCTTTTATTGGTTAAAATTCATTGACAACTACAAAATCAGGAGAGAAACCCATTAAATATGTGGGACTCCTATAAACATGATTTTCAACCAATGGCAGAGAGTGTGCAACTAGCATTTCTCTATTCTACAGGAGAGACTTACATAATTGAGAAAATGAGCAAAGGACTTAAGTTCTGAACTGTTTACAAGAAGGAGCATAAGCATCAGTTTTATTAGGTTATTTTTAAGTAGCAAAACTATCTGTTTCGAAGCACATCACACACATAAGAACTTCAATGAAATCCTTTTTCTATAAATTTGATTTCCTCACAAACATAAGATAAGTTCAGTAGCATACCCTGACTTCCTCGTAGAGTTTCTTCTCCCATGTATTTAATCTGTCCAATGTGGAGTGGTGACTACCTGATAACATACAATGTTCCTCTGAGAGACCCTTTGTGCTGTCACAACCTTCCTTGCTAGTGTTTGAACAATTTACCAAATATCTTGATGAAGACGAGCGTGAGGAAGCTGATCGAAGCAGAGCTACCGGGTTCAATAACTTTGATCCTGTTAATGAAATAAAATTCAAATTAATATTTATGAAAATTTACAGATAAACACTGACAGAAAAAAAAGAAGATTCACTAAAATCATACGAGGAATTGGAAACATGAAAAATCATTTCTGGATATATGGTTTTCAAAAGCAAGATCTTCTCTGGAAATAAGATTTTTACAATGAAGTTTATTATCAAACTTTAGGCTGCCTATTGATTATTTTCCATTCATAAGGACTTCACTCATAATTCTAACTAATATGGAAAGTATGAACATGGAAGTACACTTACAACAAAATAAAAATATAAACTGTTTGCTTTAATCAAACCTGAAAGTTCACTAGAACTCAACAAATATTGAGATTTCTTGGCCTCTAACAATGCTGCAACGTCATTAGCTGCATTGTAGACGATTGTGAATTGAGTTTCAATATCATTGATCACTTCTGCCATGCTTGTTGGCCTTCGGTTTACATAAACAGTAAAACCCGGTGTTTCTTCCACAGCTTCTTGCTTACCAATTGTCATTTTTCTATGGCTGGATTCAATATGACCAGCAGCTTGAGCTTTTGATACTTCAAAACTTGCACTTACATGAGCTTGGGAATCTTTGGCAACATGCTCAGTTTCATCTTCAATGTCTGTTTCTTCCTCCTCTTCCTCCTCCTCCTCTTCTTCCTCCTCCTCGTCCTCCTCCTCCTCCTCATCATCATCTTCAACAATAACTTCTTCTTTGGAAGAATTCATGTTGGGTCTAGTTCTTTCTTCTGCTACATTTCTCTTTCCAACACAAACTTCATGTTCAGTTTCATCTTCTTCCAGGTCTGGTATTCCTTCTTCTTCTCTAACCTGCCTGAGTCCTCTGTATTCATCATCCATTGCAGTGTGGTCAATACTTTTTGCAGGATAACCATAGCTGTCCAAAGATGAAAAGGGGTTCCAAAAGAAATCCCATTGGGAAGCTTGAGGTGAAGGGGGAGGGATATTGGGCCTATTATTGGGAGAATAGGCAAAAATTGAGGGATTCACTGGTGAGGATTGCATGTTGAAAAAGCCATCAATGCCATACTGCTGCATTGGAGAATAATATGTCTCAACACGGACCATTTCAGGGGATTGAGGCCTTTCCTCAACTGAAATTGCTGGGTTACCTCCAGGCCTAAGGTAATTCACTTTCAAATTGGAGTTTGGTCCGATCCCAAACTCAATAGCTGCTGTTGTTGCAAAGGGTTTTGCTGATATGGGAATGAATCCAGGGCCATTTTTCTTCTTCACAGGTGTGAAAGGTGGGGTGATGACCGTGTCCAATGAGAACTCACGAGGCTCATCACCTTCAATGTAATCGCGAAGTGCTGCTGAAACTCTTTTCAGAGATTCTATGTATGCTATGTGTCCAGTGGCCAATCGAGTTCTTTGTTCAACAGCTTCTTTGATGAACTTCTTTCTGTCCCTACAAAGCTGAACAGCCTCTTCATCATCCAACCTTGAATGTGAACATCCCATCTCTTCTTAGTCCCCTAAGAATGAATGCCTCAAACTTGCATTGAAAAGGAGACCAAAGGATAACCTTTCCTTATGCCTCACCACATTCATACAGAAATCATAAATCTGTCACAAAAAATAGAGAAAAGTTCATCAAACATGGGTAATCCCAGAAACATACATACAAAATAATAGTATTATATTAGAAACAAATAAACCTAACAATGCCAATGAAGTTGGATACTTTTCTTCATTTACAAGCCAGAAGAAGGTTGATGAAAACACAGGCATGCTTAACAGTCTACCAGAATACAAGAACACAACTTTGCATCTCGGATTTTTTTTTTTCCAAATGTAGAAATAAAATCAGAAGATCAGCTTAAAGCCTCCCAGAAAACCATCTTCAAAATGAGCAAAAAAGGGCAGATACTAAAGAACAGATTAAAAAAAGAACAAATGTAAATTAATAAATATAAATTTGGGAAAATCCATACATCAATAAAATCAAAAGAGAAAATCTCTGTCTCTCTCTTGCCTCCCTCCTTCTCTCTCTCTCTCTCTCTCTCTCTCTCTACACACTCACAACAAAAATACAGGTAAAATACATAAAGAAAGAAGCAGATAAACATAAAAAGAAAGTACTCATTTTCAGCAAGACAGAATTTTGCATGATACCCTTTCTCAGTTTCTTCCTTCTAACACAGACAAAGTGTGCATACTGGTTAAAGAGGAGAAGAAGAAGATGAAAAGGGAGAGGAGGAATAAAGGGTTGGATGGGGGAGGAGCGCAGGTGACAATGAGGTGAAGGAAAACGACAGTGTTTTGATGAGGAAGAGTGGTGGAAAAGGAATCAGTGACAGAGAGAGAAGTGTGTGTGAACAGAGAAAGACGTTGAGAAAAAGCAACGGTCAAAACAGAGGGATGAAGAAAACAAGTATACTAAAAGGAGAAAAGAGAGAAAGAAAGAAAAAACAAAGTGAGAGAAAATTGAAAGCTTTGGTTTTTGGTTTCAGGTTAAGGTTGGAGAGCTAATAAAGGAAGGAAGAAGAGAGTGTGAGAAGTGAAGCTGCCTCACTCTTTGCCCTCCATGTTCTACTTAATTACAACACTGCCACAGGATTTTGGTTGAAGCTAACTAAATCACAAGTTTTGTTTTTTACTTTGAAAATTTTGGGGGAAAGGGACTGGTCAAAATGTGTGATTAGTGGGACCCAACACTATCTTATGCCTCATAATGTTCTTACCAACATTACATGTACCTATGAAAAATATTAGGTTTTATGTTTTGACATGGTTCAATCAATTGGGAATTATTGGATTTGGACAATTTGCTACTTGTCTTTTCATAAAGTTTTTTAGAAAATTATAAAAATATTAATTATTTTACTATTCTAATTTCATTCAAATATGTCATATGATAGGTGAATTTAAGAATAATTTGATTTTAATAATCTAGATCATTGAATAAAATTAATTAGCTAAGTTGATGTTTTCTTAAAACTTATATTAATAGCACTTTACTTAACTTACCTTTTTAATACATCTTTAGTTTACTTTATTTTCCAAAATAATTGCTATTTATTTATTATCTTGTAAGGAGATATTTTTCCATTAATAAAAAATTATTACTTTTAAATAATTTCATTCAAACATTTGCTTACTTTTCCTACTCTCCAATTGATATTTTTTTTTTCTTACAAAGCATATTAAGATGTAATTAATTAGTAATAGTTTGGGAACTATCATGCATATTTTATTCAAAATACTATTATCATTTATGAACTTTTACATATTACAATAAAAAAACAATAGTTTAAATTATCACTATAATTGCTATATGTAATTTTGATTACCTTTTGTACTCTTTTATCATTTAAAGTTTTTTTTTCCATAAAAAATCACCATGTAATCAAGTCTTACCATTTATATCACTCCATCTTACATTTCACCTTTTTAAACACATAACCACTTTGTAATAAAAATACATAACACGTTTATTATGATAAATATCTTCAATTTAAAACCCAAATAAATTCTATCCAATTAGTTCTATCTATCTTTTAAATTAGTTATATTTTTTTTAGTTTAGTCCATTTAAGTCTAGTGATTAGATATATAAATAAATATAAATTATAATACATTTTAAAAAATATTATTATTTTAGTTTTTTAATATAATTATTATTTTATAAATAAGACCGATCATTACGAGTTGATCTAGTTTAAATTATGAATTAAACTAAACCAATTAAAATTAATCTCTTCCAAATTAAATTATAATTCTTTTAGTTTGAACTAAACTCTTTTACAAACCTTTTAGATTCACTCAACCTATTTTTATCCAAACAATGATATATGGACAATCCCATTTTTTTATACAACCACGTTATAACTTCCAATACTATTATTTCAATATTTTTTTATATTATTTAATTACAAATTTACCTTTTATTATATATATATATATATTTATAAATCTATCACATCAAAGTTACATTAGGATTATATACAATTCTTCGAATTGTCACATTATCATTTTCTTTTTTATCTTATGAAACTTGAATTAAAACTCAAACAAAATAGAATTATGTATACATAATTCTAGATACAAAATATACCTAACAAAATTATGTATGTATTTTCTTTTGGAAAAAAAATTAAAAAAATTAAAATATTTAAAGTGTATAATAAATATAAATATAAAACATGTTAAAAGTAAAATTTTCATATATATATATATATAAAGAATTAAAATATTATAGTTACACTCTTGTCTAATCTTTTATAACTACATGATTAACATTAAGCATAATAATTCCACAAATAAACACAATCTTTATAACAATTTAATTTATTCTTTCCTGATAAAAATAATCTCTATAACAATACTAATAATGCATCATGTAAATGAAAATCACGAAAATCTTAAACATAAAAGATTAAATAAATAACCTAAAATGTTAATAACCTAACATCAAAATTATGGAAATTGCATGAGAGGAAATGTATGGTGAATGAGACATGTTAGTTAGATGAATGGAAAACTACAAAAGTAAAGAAAAAAAAATAAAAATATAAAGACACCCACCCCACCCACACTCCTCTTGGGAATGTGAAACTAGCTCAACTCACAAACTTTTGACCTTAGTGAGGATAATATGGGTTATTCTTAGGGGTGGGGGTCCCACAATTGGTGGGGTCATGCCCTTTGTAACACTTAATTTCATTTGTAATTTGAAGCTGAGATAAGGATAGTTTGGTACTTTAGTGACCCACTTGTTTGGCTTATAAGGCTGAAAGATTTTTCTTTTGATCAAACGAAAGTGAAGAATTTAGAAAAGCAAAAAAGTATGAGTCGACAATAAAGGAAAAGAACCATGGATGCTTCATTTCTTAAAAATAAATAAATAAATATATATATATATATATATTTTTAGAGTTTTCCATTTTAAATCTTTCCCAGCATTTCCTAAATGTGTTAGAATTATGATATTTTTATTCGAATTTTGAATTTTAAATAAATTTTAGATGATGATTTTGTTAGTTTTTAAGATTTTATATTTGTTGATTAATTTCATATCTCTAAGTAAGTTATATATTTTAAGGATTTCTATATATTTGTAGTAAGTTTATACATACATATTCTCATTTATGAATTTTGATCATTATTTATTATTTTCTCAGCAATTTCTATATTTTCTATATTTTTATTTTAATAAATGTTTGTGAAGAGCTTACTTCGCATTGAATGATATTTTGAGTAATTGTAATGCAAATATATCTTCCGTTAAATTAAAGAAATATAAATTCATTATTCTTGTATTTAGGGGTTATATATTAATTTTTACTAAAATTGTGGACTTGAAAACACATGTGAAACACTAACTATAGTAAAAAAAAGTGATGTTTGAGATAAAATATTAAGTTACATAAATTTGAAAAAGTTAAAGTTTATGCAAGACAAAATTGAAATGATAAATCTTGACATATGATATTTAAAGACACAAGAGTCAAATTATTAAATGATTATGACTACAATCATTTAAGCCAAGATCACAACTTATTATTAAAACGTTTTTTATCAGGATAAAATGTTAAATTTGTATAACAAATATAGAGAAAAGAGTTAAAATTATGACATTTTCCTTGAAATTTGAAATTTGAATTTTAAGATAAGTTTTAAATATTGATTTTGTTATTACCAAAAAACATTTATATTTTATGTTTGTTTTAGTTTAGTTGGTTTAAAGTTCAAGTTTACATGTTAGATATTTTAGGAATTTAAATTGATTATATGTTCAAACATATATAATTTTATTTATGAATTTGGATGATTATTTTCCTTATTTTTTTAATATCTCTATTTTCTCCTCAAGTTCCACAATTTCTATATTTAATATTTTACAAATATTTTCAACAAAATTCAAATCCTTTCTCCAATTTTTTCATTAAAAATTCAACCAAAGTACTATAGCCATGTGCCATTACAGTTTTAAAACCTAGTTGTCTTTTGATAGTGATATACCAAATATGTAAATTATGATAATATGCTTCTACTTTCGGCACTCATGAATATGCTGAGTTGATCATAAATATAACAATAGTGATATTTTAGTTTCTGAAATTATATCACATGTTTAGTTTTTAGCACTAAAAACACTTAGAATTATTTTTCTTCATTTATATGTTCATTTTAGTCTTTAATGTGGGATTTAAATGATAATTTGATAATGTATATTTAAGAACTATTATAACAAAAAAAAATTAAATAATATTTTTTTTTCTTTTTCATTTTTGAATAACCTAATAGAGACATTGAAAGTTTAATATTTAGTGTGTCACCACTTATGTTGACTTTAGATATATGCTTTGTTCTCTTCCATACTTTTTTTTTTGTTGAACCTTACAGTGATCTCACACATTGTCAGTATCTGGGATTTCAATTCATTCACCATCCAAAATTCACCTAACTAGTAGCTACATTTACCTACACACTTACATCACAATTCAACAGTTACTGACAGATATTTTACACTGTAAAACTGATTTTGTCATATATTTTATTCAACCACTACTTATCCAAACACTGAAGTACTACTGATGTTGAAATGTTAACAAACAGCTAGACTTAGAATATTTTAAGTTTTGTACCCTTTTTCTGATGTAAAAAATTTAACTTTGTGACTACAGCCATATTCCAAAATTCACTGCTCAGTTGATTGATCCCTGGAAAGCACCTAGACTTTGACAAGCAGGAGATGGTGCAACCCCTTCATGGGTAAGGAGCTATTTAACAAATGTGTTCTTACAAGAGATTGAATATCCTTTATCGTACCTTTTCTTTTGTCTTCTTCCACAATTCGTTCGTCAAACGTGAGAGGTGGGATACCGGTAAAGCCACTCCAACGTTCAAGTCAGATGAGATATTAGTGTTTTTTCAGATTTAAAACTAGATCAATCATTACCTTTTATTCACAGAGTATGAAAGCTCACGACGAGTTACAAGAAAATATTGAAGAGTGGCCACAACAAAATGATACAAAGTTGGATCACTGAATGTTTTGGATGAATTCTGATGGAGGCGAGTGTTGGAAACCATAGGAGTGGGGGTAAGGTTTAGAAGCCAACATGTTTGTACGTTGGAGAAGATCACGAACGTACTGGGATTGTGACAAATGCATGTTCCCACTTGATGTGGGAGAAACTTGAATGGCTAAAAAATGATGAAGATGCCCAGGTCCTTCAAGGGAAAATAAAAATGAAGTTGAGTAATAAGAGAGGATATTTCAGTGTCAGATGAACCAGTGATTAGAATATCATCAACATAGACTAATACAAAAATAGAAAAAGTAGGACTAAATTTTACAAAGAGAGATGTATCATTCTTGGTGGATTTAAAACCAAGATGAAGGAGAGTAGTACTTAACTTAAGAAACCAAGATCGAGGCCATTGTTTCAACCCATAAATGGCTTTGTTAAGTCGACAGACAAGGTGCGGTGCAACAATGTTGAAACTTGACGATTGTTGCATGAAGACACATTCTTGGAGGTCACCGTTTAGAAAGGAATTATTGATGTCAATCTGGCGAATATACCATCGAGAGGACACAACATGCGCTAGAATAAGACGAATTGTGGTGTGACGAACAACTGGACTAAATGTTTCTGCATAATCAACTCTAGCTGTTGATTGAATCCTTTGGCAACTAGGCGAGCTTTGCACCGTTGTAGAGAGCCATTTGCATTAAGCTTTGTTTTAAAAATCCATTTACAACCAACAAGGGGTACCTGATAGAAGATGGGTTAAGGTCCATGTCTTGTTTGAAAGAAGAGCATTGTATTCTTCACACATAGCTTTGAGGCAAACAAGAGATGCAAGAGCATCTTTAACAAAAGTGGGTATGAGGGGAATATAATCAACTGAAACATGATACACTTTGGGTTAATGGGTACTTACTTTGGCACGGGTGATCATAGGATGGGAATTAGTTGTATGAGGAATCACATGAAGCGAATGTTAAGGTGTAGTTTTAGTGGGAGTTGTAAAAGGTTTAGAAGAAAGGGTCGTGGATGAGTCAGAGGACAACAGAGAATGAGTAATGGAGGGAGCATGAGGGACTAAAGCAGGATCTTTAGGAGATAAATCATTAGCAGTATTTGGTGAATGAATAAGAGTAATAATGGGAGTAAAATTGGGGTGTACCTTAGCATTACCTGATGGAACAACAAATTTATTAGCATGATCTTTGTAGGGAAAAGATTTTTCATTGAACACAACATGACAGGAGACAATTGTCTTTCCTTCTTGAGTAAGACAGATGTAACCTGCATGACGAATACTATATCCAAGAAACAAGCAACATGCAAAGCGAAAAGTAAATTTACACTAATTATATGGACGCAGGTTAGGATAACATGCACAACAAAAAACCTTGAATTATTTGTAGTCAGGTTTGCATTTAAACAACATATTATATGGGTTGTCACCTTTAAGAACATCTGTAGGAAAAACATTGATGGTATGGACAACAACAACGAAGGCTTCAGCCCAAAATTTAAGAGAAAGAAAGGTTGTGGTGAGCAAGGTGATCCTCATATCAATAATATGACGGTGTTTCCTTTCTACAGAACCATTTTGATCATGTGTATATGGACATGAGAGATGATGTTGAATACCACATTCTTGAAGATAGGAGGTTACAAAGATATTCTTTTGCATTGTCAGATTGTACAACAGTAATCTTGTATCCAATTTGATTTTCAACAAGGTTTATAAAAAATTGAAAAATATTTTTAACTTGAGACTTATGATGTATAAGATATATCCAAGTAAATTTGGTATAAGCATCAACAAACGAGATATAAGTGTAAACTAATTCTAAGGATCGAGAATAGGTATGCTCAAAACTATAAAAGGGAAGTTGATGACACTTACCACGAACACACGCAGAGCAAAACATAATATTATTTGAAAATAGGTATATCATACAATGTAAGAATCTTTTTTGAAAACACAATGTCCAAATCGTTCGTGCCATTGATTTACAGTAGCATGTGCAGTAGTAAAAGACATTGAATGAACATAACAAGAAAACAAGGTATGAAGATCTACAAACCATCTTTAAAGCAACCTTGTAGAAGAACATGTTTCGTTTCCTGATCAAGAAAATAACAACTGTTAGAGGTAAATTCAAAAATAACATTGTTATCATGACAAAACTTTGAAACGCTAAAGATTCCTGGAACGAAAAAGATCAGTTAACAATAAAGATTTTCTAGAAGTAGAAGAACGAAAATTCGCATAACCTATGTGAGATATTAACAAACCTTTGCCATTACCCACTTTGGCAAGATCACTGCCATCATAAGGTTGCTTGTCAGAATAAATGGATGAATTGTTGGTCATGTGATGAATAGCACCACTGTCCAGATACCATAGAGGGTTATCAACAGATGAATGGGCTCTCAAAAGAGAGGCAGTGTTGGAGGCAGTGTCATGAATGGACAATTGAGAGAAGTTGGCATGAAGAGTTGAAGGAGTAGGTTGGTCATACCTATGTCAACAATGTTCGACAGAGTGGTCAGGTTTCTTGCATATTTGGCAAGTAGGGCGAGCAGTGGTCCAAACATTCCAGGGCTGGTGGGAGTGGATCGAAAAGACGACCACCATGTGAGGAAGGAAAATGGTGATTTGATTTCCTGTTTCTTGAATGCGATGGATTCCAAGAAGCAACAGTAGCTCCAAGGGAATAGGTAAGCGAATCCACAAAATGATGCTTTTACAGTCTTTCTTCTTGAGCTACCAGCAACGCCTCTATTTCATTTATGGTGCAGGGTTCCGATCTTGACATAATGGATGCAACAAAAGGATCGTAATCCTCTGAAAGACCATCAAGAATGACCTTTACCTGGTTGTTAATGGACACAGGAGCACCAATTGCGGCAAAAGAATCGATGATCTTCTTTATGTCGAGAAGATAGGTGTTGATGGAGCGATCTTGCTTCGGAGTCTTGAGACGCAAACAAAATTTCTTGATCTGAGCACAAATATTAGACGTAAAATGGGTATGAAGGGTTTGCCAGATTTGAGACGACAATTGGAGGCCCACCATTTTTGTCAAAAATGGATTTGTCATCGATGCCAACATCCAAGCAACGATCAGATTATCTTGTTGTCGGTAAAGAAGAAAATATGGGTTGATTTGAGGAGGACTCTCATCAATGGTGGGGAGGAAGCGGGATGGAACCTGAGAGTCATCCAAAAATTTGGACAGTGAAAGGCTATCAATGGGTGCAAGAATCTACTGTTTCCATAACAAAAAATTGTCCTCTGCAAGCTTTAAGAAAATGAGAGTGACAATGTGATACAAGGAAGCAATTATTGTGCTCATAGAGATAGAAGAGACAATCGTAGTGAACGTGACAAATGACATGAGCTGCAACAAAAAAAGGAAAGCTATAAAGAGAGATTTAAAGTCATTAAAAGAATACCAAAATATGTTTAGAACACAACACTTTAAGAAAGAGAAAGGGAGAAAATTATTTTTGATTTTTCAGATAGTAGTAACTTTAAAACTGCTATTGTAATTTAGTTTAAAGAAACTATTACTCAAAAAATAAAATAATAAAAAGTTATATACAAAAGGAGGAGAATCTTTGTTTTTATTAATTAACACTAGTTTTGACTCACGTGTATTCTCATCTTTATTATACTAAAATATATATATAATTTAATTATTTTTATGAATAATTAACAAAATCACATGTCCTTCCACATTTTTATTATATTAAAATTTATAATTTTATTACTTTTATGAATAATTAATTAAAAAATAAAAAATAAAAAATAATACAATTTAAAAAATATATATATATATATATATAATATTTTGTAAAAATAATATTAAAAAATTATGTAGCTTTATTTTTTTTTAAAGAAGTTATTTAGTTTTTTTATTTTAAAATAAATAAAAGTTATTTAATTATTAATTTTATTAAATAAATAAATTATTTTTTATTTATTATAGGGTTAAATTAATTAAAAGATAACACCAAAAGAAATTACCAAATAATGTATCTCTTTATATAATGGTATAAATAATTATTAAAATAAATTATATTATTAAATTATAAAAAATATAAAAAAAATTTATAATTTTTTTTAGGTCATTTTTATTTATTTTTGGGTAGTTTTTTTTTATTATAAATAATTGTTTAGTTTGAAAAATAGTTACTATAAAATGGTAAGAATTTATATACATAAAAGAATAAAAGAATAAGAAGAACGTTCTTTATTAATATTATAAACTAATTAGAAAATAATGTAATTTAATATATATATATATATATATATATATATATATATATACGGTTTGGTTAAAATATGATCTTTATGGATAAGATATGACAGTTGTATAGGTCAGATATAATTGTTGAAGTCCACATTAAGGATGGCAAAGCGGGTCGGTCTGTCCCGTCCCGTATAAAGACGAGTCTACATTCATTTTTTTTAGAAATTCAATAAAAATATTTTTTACTTTTTTCTCTTGAAAAGTTGTCAAATTGAACTTATATTTGCTACTATCAAACATCAATATTTTTTTTCTTGCATTTCAAATATAATCAAACATCAATAATTCAATTAAGATAAAAATCAAATATCATTATTCTTTTATTTCAAAAACATTAAAAATAGCTAATTCAAAAACATTAAACATAAACACCACTACAATAAACATAGTTAATTCAAAAACACATAAACTATTTTTTTTAGTCCAACTTGCTTTGTCATTGTCAAGTCAACGCACAAACTTTTTTTTTTTGTGGGCCAGAGGGTCAGTCTATCTCGCCCCGTCCCGCACGGGTTGCGGGTTGAAAAACTGAGCCCTGTGTTTTTTACTAGTAGGTTGCGGGACGACTTGCATGACCTGCCCCGCTTTGCCATCCCTAGTCCACATAGGCACCTGATATCTATTGTATTCAAGTCTTTTATTACTATTTCTTTTTAGCACACACTTAACAAAACACAATAAAAGAATATACTATGCACACGATCACCCCTGAATAACGAGGAATATGAGAAGCAATTAAGAAATTTGTTATGATTTTTCTGAAAGAAGGATCGAAAAACACTACAAAAGGACCATGAGTCCCCACCTAAGGATTATTTTATTATTCTATGCAATACATACTACACTAATATTTTTATGCTCTCACTGACTTGATCGTCAGAGTATTATCAGCAGGTGGAGCTCCTCTCATCTCATTATGATCTCTAGACATTCAAAGCGGCGATTACAATGGAATAATCTTAGGGAACACTTCCAATCATCCGACCTCGAATTTTGGCGAGAACATTTAGCGTCCACCGTGGGATAGGTAAACTGATTCTTCTAACCACCTAAACACTTAAAACACAAGCCTTAGTAGTAAGGAAACATGAGACAAGGAATGCAGGTACCAGACAGAGCGAAGCACCCATCTTACAACAAATCATGGAGACAATGCACTCTTCAACAGGCTAATGAAAGAGTTTCGCCAAGAAAGAGATCGCTTACGCAAGGAGGCCCGTGTTGATCGGGAGGAAGTGATATGAGTTGGATTGAACATAGACACTTTAAAACTCTTGAATACAACATTATATGAGAAGGATAACAACAAATTAAGGATCAAAGTGTGCTTAAAACAAAGGAAACGAAATTAAAACCACAAAACAACAAGCTGAAAACAGAAATGGAATCAAGGAAGCTTAAGGAGTCATCAATGGAGTCATAGCCTTCCAAAATGATGATCCAAACTCAAAAGAGTGTTATCTCCTTGTGATCTTCCATGGAACAAGATACTAAACACAATTGAATTAAAAACAGAAAGGTACCGAACAGAAAATGAAGAACAACACAAGGATTACAAAATCAAACGGTGAAAAGGATGAAGAACACTACAAGGAAACTAAACTACCGATTGGAATTGCAAGAGATGAAAGAATGAACACTTATTGGATGAAGCTTGCTGGATTTGAGAATTTGGAACTGCATCACGCCACTTGGAGTCTTGTTCCAAGATAAGTGAAAGGTTGTCGCCACTTGAAGCTCTCCATTGGCACACAAGATAAGGCAAGGGAAGAAGGAGACAACAAAACTCACAATTTCTCTCTAAACTTGAGTATAGTTTCTCTACATCTAATTTCCAAATCTGAATTTTACAAAGGCAAGCACCTTATTTATAGCCTAAGAGGTGCTGAAAAATAGGTGGGAAAATTCAAATGAAACTCATTTGAAATTCTCACCAAAAACAAGTCACATGGGAGGTGTGACCTTTTTCTACTATGACACCTCCTAAAAACTACACCTACACCCCCCTACTAAGTCACATGGACAATGTGACTCTCTCTAATACATTCACACCTATTTATTTAATATCCACACCTCCAACAAGAGTCATTCAAATGATGCTCTTTCATTTAATGCTTGGCCTTGCCCCTCATGGTTTGGACTTGGGCTTCTTGGGCTTGGGCCTTCTTGGGCTTTGGGCTTGGGCCTCATCTTTTGCAAAGACTAATAAGAAGAACTTTAAATGCTTTGGCCCTTGTCCATTTCTTCTATTGATAACATCTTTTTGATTCTCATTAGGAAGCCCAAGCAAACCAAGAGCGACTCATGGGAGAAGTAGATTCTTTTAGAAGTCTAGTGGAAGACATCGTTCGAGTAAGCGAAGAGCTGCAAAAAACAAATGAGGACTTGCGCAGAGCTATGCATAGGCAAGGGAAGAGAAGCGCCCGAGCCCGTTCCCTTAACATGTCATCCCGAGATAACCTCAACCATTCTCATAGGAAATTATGGAAGAACTGATCCCACCGCACTTCATTACACCAAAGATCACTTATTTTTCCGGCGTAGAGCACCCCGAGAGCCATTTGAAGGCGTTTAGAGCTCAAATGATCATCTCAGGTGGATCAGACACCATCTAATGCAAAATGTTTATGGGCAATTCATGGGAACAACCCTCCAATGGTTTAGCGAGGTTCTGGACGAACACATTACTTCTTTTCAAGAATTCTCCAAGATTTTTAAAGAACAATTCTTGGCCAACAAGGTTTACCCCCCGATACCCTGATCTTTTTGATGTGAGACAACAAGAAGGGAGGTCCTTGAAAAGACTACCTGAATCGCTTTTGTACGGTCTCAGTGCGTTTACAAACCCCGAACAAAGAGATGGTGGTTGACGCATTCTTGAAGGGACTTTGCGTTCGTCCTTTTAGTGATTCGTTGATTCGGAATAGGGCGGAGTCCATGACTAAAATACGAGAGTGAGCAATGGCCCACATCGAGGTTGAAGAAGAAATCCAAAGGAAGAAAGTGAAAGAACAACCAAAACAACTAAGATACAAGGAGAGTGAACGGGAATTCCGCCAGAAGGACATTGAAGCACCCTCAATTCGGCAATCCGACTAGAGGTACATCCCATATGTGGCGAAGACGGATGATATGAAAGAGCAATTCGACAGTGATTTGCCTCAGCCAAGGTTCAGAAAATCATACAGGTCGCTTATGACAAAGAAAGACGTGGTGGATAAGTTACGATTTCATCAAGCTCGTGGATGCGACACCTTGAGGTGTTTGACTTTATCATACTAACTTGCCAAACTGGCCAAAGAAAGTTTCTTGGAAAAGTATATGGAAGATGATCACAAGAAAGAACAAAAGGGCGAAGACCCATCAAAAAGACCAGGCCATGAGGCCCCGATGTTGGGAGACTTTAATACTACAGTAGGAGGATTTTTCGGAGGAGGGTATTCGACATCTAGCCGAAAGCGTTACTCTAGGGCTGTTATTGTTGAATCAAGTGTGTTGAAGCTTTGAAGAATCCAAATCCTTTGAGTTTGATGGAAGGCTGGATGTGCTTGCTGTTGCTGAGGTGCTGTAGAATAGAATCTGGGTAGATTATATTTGTAAATCCACTCTTGATTGAATCCAAAGCTAAAGTATTTTCAAACCTTTTTGAATTAAAAGTGTTTTTCAAACTAAGTGAAAAACAACCTGTTGTTTTGTCGAAACAACCGATTGTTTTACTCTTAGGTGTTTTAAGAAAGGTTGAAAACTGTTTTTGGTGTTTGACTTGCTGTCAATCCAAAACAACCGATTGATTCGCACATTCAATCGATTGTTTCTTTTCAAATCATAACAGAAAACTGTTTTGTGTGTTGACTGAGCTTTAAATGATTTGATAACTGTATACGCTCCTGTTTTAAATGCTTTGACCATTCTTTGAAAGAAAGAAATAGTTTGTTCATCTTTTGTAACAAACAAGAACTGAGTTTTAATCATAGAAAACAGATTTGAGTTTTTCACTGATTTTGCTTTCAAGAAGTTAAAGATTGCTTTGAGCTTGCTTTGATCAAGAGAGAGTGGAATAGGATTTTCTTTTGTATTGATTTCAAATCATTCTATAACAAGTGTAATCCTTCTGTACTTTGTGTAAACTCTGGTGTGTTAGGCCAAGAAGTGTTGTGTGCTCTTGAGGTTGTCAAGATCAACATTCTTGGTGGTGTATGTGCTGAGTTAAAGGAAATGTGTGTCTTGAGGGGATCAATGTCATTTGTTTGGTGGTGTGTGTAAGTAATATAGGTTTGGTTATTTAGTGGATTCCCCAGTGGTTTCTGGAAAGACTGGATGTAGCTCTTGGTTTAAGAGTGAACCAGTATAAACTGTGTGTGAAATCTCTCTCTCCCTTAAACTCTTTAATTTCAGTTTGTATATTTGTCAACTGGTATAAACAACCAATTGTTTTTGCGAAACAACCGATTGTTTTTCTGGTGCTGTATCAAATTGCTTTGTGTTTTTGGCAAACTGAATTCTGAATCAAGTTTTCTCAAAGGAATTTCATTCTAGACTAAAAAGTTTGCGAAAACCCTCTTTAAACCATTCACCCCCCTCTAGTTTAAAGCTATACATTCTAACAATTGGCATCAAGAGCTTGGTACTTGAAAAGTACTCAAGTTTGATTCGAAAATATTTTTCAATGGCTGGAAAACTATCTTTCGAGGAAGGTGCTTCAATCAACAAACCACCTTTATTCTGTGGTCAACCCCTGACATTGATCCAGAATTCCTTTGTCATCGTCTGACCATGGACGAAAGGGTGAAGCCCGTTGTACAAAGACGAAGAAAATTCAACAAAGAGAACCACCTGGCTATAAAGAATGAAACCCCAAAACTCCTTGAAGTCGACCATATGATGGAAATTCAGTATCCCGAATGGCTGGCAAATGTGGTGATGGTAAAAAAAGTTGAGCAGAAAGTGGAGAATGTGTATAGACTTCACCGACCTCAACAATGTCTGTCCCAAAGACTCTTACGCACTGCCTAACATAGACTCTTTGGTTGATAATACATCCGATTATGATTTGCTCAACTTCATATATGCTTTTTCAAGGTACAAATAAATCCAAATTCACTTGAGGGACGAAGAGAAAACGACGTTCAAGGCTGAGGCAACCAATTATTGCTATAAGGTAATGTTGTTTGAACTAAAGAACGCGGGGGCGACCTACTAAAGACTCGTGGACCATATCCTACAACCTATGTTTGGGAAAAACATCCAATCATATGTAGATAACATGGTGGTGACATCGAAAAGCTTGGATGTTCATTCGACAGATCTAGAAGAACTTTTCAAAACCATAGGAAAGCACAACCTGAAGCTTAATCCCAAATTCGGGCTGGAAAGTTCCTCGATTTGTTGTTGACTGAAGAGGGATAAAAGTAAACCCTGATAAATGCATAACAATAGTGGATATGAGAAGCCCAACCAGTGTTAAAGAAGTTCAAAGACTGACTGGTTGGATGGAGACCCTATCACATTTTTTGTCCACCAGTGGTACAAAGGATATTCCTACTTTCAATGTCTTCGAAAGAACGATCTCTTCATCTGGTCCGACGAGTGCGAAGAAGCTTTCTGAAAACTTAAAGAATACTTGGCTAATCCACTAATACTCAACAAGCCCACTCCGAAGTTTCCCATTCGGCTATACTTCTCGTCACCTTCAAGCTGTCATCTCGATTATTGTGCAAGAAAAAAAAATTCAGAAGTCGATATATTTCATTAGTAAGGTACTACTAGGCACATAAATTCGTTATCAAACCATCGAAAAAGCTGCCCTGGCGGTAGTATTTACATCACGACGACTACGTCATTATTTCCAAAGCTTTACCGTAATAGTAATGACCGACCTTCTAATAAAGTAGGTTTTTCAGAAATCGGGCATGATGGTCTGGTGGGCCATTAAGCTGTCAGAATTTAACATTCACTACGAACCACAAGGTCCTATCAGAGAACAAGTATACACTAATTTCTTCGTGGAGCTCACTCCGGGAAGCCCCTAGCCCCAACCGGGAGACTTTGTGTGGATTATTTCCATGCATGGGTCCTCTATTCTTCAAGGAAGCGAAGCAAACATCATCTTAGAAGGTCTTGATGGAGTGTTGCTTGGACAATCACTCAAATTTGCATTCAAAGCCAACAATAACTAAGCCAATAACCAAGCCAAGTATAAAACGTTGATAGTCGGGTTATTGTTAGCAAAAGAACTAGGGGCATGCCGCCTGTTAGCAAAGAGAGATTCCTTGCTCATAAGGGGACAAATGTGCGGAGAGTATCAAGTTTCCTGTTTCAAGTTTTTGTGATAATTTCTTTTCAAAATGCACAGAGGAGAAACAAATAGTAATATCAGTAGTATCTTGTTGCTAATCAGTAGTATTTTTCCCTTTTCTTGTAAGGAATTCATAGTATAACAATTATATAACAATTTATGACTCAGAAACAGGAAAGCTATAAGGTAATGTAAGAATCAATATTCAAAAGAAGCCAGCCATGTGAAAGTGTCACATGTTAAATAATTATGTTCTTTGGTATGCAGTAAATAGGCGATGCAAAGGAAAAAGCTACTCTATTTACAATGATTATGAATATGATTGTAAAATTCATGTTCTTGACCTGGTGTAGGGAGAGGTTGGTTTGCAAGTTCCATGAGATTCATTGGTGCATTCAACCCAATAACCACTGCAAAACTTTCATCCAAGTTCCAGCCTTTCCAGAACAGAAACCGTTTCTTGTTTTCTGTTAATTGTTCATCAGCTGTTTTCCATTCTATGGCATTTAACATGTTAAGGGACGATGGAAGGAATAGCCTCCAATTATTTGATTTTAAGCCTCTAGAAGGAATGGCTGGATGATAAGAACAACCCAACTCAATTTTTTTGATGAAATTGAAATATTGAATCATGCAATTCCATTTGTTGAATGAAACTTTTATATGCTGAGGTGCTAATAGGGCTCACCCCAAATCCTTTGAAAGCAAGTTTGGACAGTATGCCAGTTCCTGTGTCACTGGTTTGAATCCCTTTTGAAACCTGGATTTTAAACCTTGTTTGAATGTTAGCCCTCCTATTTAGCATGTCAGAACATCTTTGGTCGTATATCACACACACATGATCTGATTCAATTGTCCAGGCAACATCTATGTACATTCCAACAGTGTCCTTTTGACCCTCTCCATCACCATCACTTATGATGAGGTTAACTTCAAGTTTTCCAAACATTTCTGTGTCTTGACACTTATCAAGGATGAAGCAGAAAATAAAGCCCAACCTGGGGGAAAAGGCAGGAGAAGACAGATCAATGATTAAATAATCCTTTGTTGTCTTGTTCTCCAACCACTCTACCATATTGCTTCCTGGATATATGTAACCAGCTTGATAAGAACCATATTTATCATCATAATCATTGTAATTTTCCACATCATCATTATTTGGTGAAGATAGGTGGTGATTTGCAAATTTCATAACGTTGATTCGTGAATTCAACCCCATAGCAAGTAGTGAATGTTCATCTAAGTTCAAGCAATTCCAGAACAGAAGCCATTTCCTATTTTCCTTTAATTGTTCAACTGTTGTTGAAGGAAACAATACGGTCTTCAAAGATTCACAATCTTTAGCATTTAGAGCTTTAAGTGACACGGGAAGCTTTGGTAAAGTCTGAATGGAAATGCTACCACTGACATCTAGAGTTTCAAGGGATGGTGGAAGCTCTGGCAGACTCTCCATTGATTGGCAACATGAAACATTTAGTGTTTTAAGGGATAAGGGAAGCTTTGGTAAATTTTGAAGTGAAGAACAATATTGGACATTAAGAGTTTGAAGGGTCCAAGGAAGCTCTGGTAAAGTTTGAAGAGATTCACAAACTGTGGCTTCAAGAGTTTTAAGGGAAGGAGGAAGCTTTGCAAAAGTTTGAAGTGAAGTGCATAGTTCTGTATCTAGAGTTTCAAGGGACAAGGGAAGCTCTTGTATAGTTTGAAGAGATTCACAACCTCTGATATCTAGAGTTTCAAGGGATAGGGGAAGATGTGGTAGAAATTGAAGAGACTTACAACCATTGACATCTAGAATTTTAAGGAATGGGGGCAGCTCTGGAAGAGTTTGAAGAGATTCACATTCTGTGGCTTGTAGAATTTTCAATGAAAATGGAAGCTTTGGTAGACTTTGAAGAGTTTCACAACCTCGAACATCTAGATTTTCAAGGGACAAGGGGAGTTCTGGTAGAGCTTCAAGAGATTCACAAGCTCTGAAATCTAATGATTTAAGGGACATGGGAAGCTCTGGTAGAGTTTCAAGAGATTCACAACCTCTGATATCTAGATTTTGAAGTGAAAGAGGAAGCTCAGGTAGAGTTAGAAGAGAATCACAACATCTAACATCTAAAGTCTCAAGGGATAGGGGAAGCTCTGGTAAAGTTTGAAGAGATTTGCAACCATTAAGATCTAAAGTTTTAAGTGAATGGGGAAACTTCGGTAAAGTTTGAAGAGATTCACAATTTGTGGCTTGTAGAGTTTTAAGAGATTGGGGAAACTCTATTATAGTTTGAAGAGATTCACAACCTGTGACATCTAGAGTTTCAAGGGACAAGGGAAGGTTTTGTAGCTTTTGAAGAGATTCACATCCTCTCACATCCAAAGTTTCAAGGGGCAAGGGAAGCTTAGGTATGGTTTGAAGGGATTCACAACCTCTGACATCTAGAGTTTCAAGCCTCAAGGGAAGATCTGGTAATGTTTGAAGAGATTTGCAACCATTGACATCTAGAGTTTTAAGGAATTGGGGAAGTTCAGGAAAAATTTGAAGAGATTCACATTCTGTGACTTCTAGTGTTTCAAGGCATAATGGAAGATCAGGTAGACAAAGAAGTGACTGGCAACATATGACATTTAGGGTTTTAAGGTACTGTGGAAGCTCAGGAAGTGTTTGAAGTGAAGAGCAATATTGGGTATTTAGTGTTATGAGGGAATGAGGAAGCCCAGGCAAGGTTTGAAGAGACTCACAGTCTGTGACTTGTAGTGTTTTAAGAGATGAAGGAAGAGTTTTTGCATTCTTTAGTGAAATGCATAATTTTTTATCTAGAGTTTCAACTGACAATGGAAGATCTACTATTTCTTGAACAAATTCACAACCTCTTACCTCTAAAGTCTCAAGGGATAGGGGAAGTTCCGGTAAAGTTTGGAGAGGTTCAAAGCCTTTGACATCTAGAGCTTTTGGGGACAATGGAAGCTCTGGCAAAGTTTGAAGAGATTCACAGCCTTTGACATCTAGAGTTCCTAAGGATAGGGGAAGTTTCTGTAGAATTTGAAGAGATTCACAACCTCTAACATCTAAAGTTTCAAGGGATAGAGGAAGCTCAGGTAAAGTTTGAAGGGATACACAACCACTAACATCTAGAGATTTAAGGCACATGGGAAGCTCTGGTAAAGTTTGAAGAGATTCACAACCCCTGGCATCTAGAGTTTCAAGGAACAAGGGAAATTCTGGTAAAGTTTGAAGAGACATGCAACCACTGACATCTAGGGTATTAAGGAACTGGGGAAACTTTGGTAGAGCTCGGAGAGATTCACAACCTTTAAAATCTAGACTTTCAAGGGAGAGTGGAAGATTTGGAAGAGTTTGAAGATGTTCACAGTGTCTAACATCCAGATTTTTAAGGGTCATGGGAAGTTTTGGTAAAGTTTGCAGAGATTTGCAACCATTGACATCTAGAGTTGTAAGGAATTGGGGAAGCTCTGGTAGAGTTTGAAGAGATCCACATTTTGTGGCTTCTAGTGTTTCCAAGGTTAGGGGGAGCTTTGGTAGAACTTGAAGAGATTCACATTTTGTTGCTTTGAGAGTCTTGAGGGACCGAGGAAGCTTTGGCAGAGATAGAAGTGAAGTGCAAAATTCTGTGTCTAGAATTTCAAGGGATAGGGGGAGCTCGGGTAGAGTTTGAAGAGAATGGCAACCTCTAACATCTAAAGTTTCAAGGGACATAGGAAACTCTGGTAGAGTTTGAAGGGATTTGCAACTATGAACATCTAGAGTCTTTAGTAACAAGGGAAGCTCTGGTATTGCTTCAAGCTTGTTGCAATAGCTTAAATCTAAAATTCTAAGCTTGCTTTGATGTTCAAATGAGGGAAGTGCTTTTACCATAGAACAACACATGAGATCCACTACTTCAAGATTTGTGGCTTTCCATAAATCTGGTACCTCCTTTAATTTGAGAGAACTATTGAGGTCAAGTTCTCTTAAATTTACCAAATTCTGCAACAGAATTAAACAAAATGAAGATATCACACCAACTGAGTAAATTTTGGTGTATTCAGTTTACTAAAAATGATAAAATTGAAATAAACAAATTTACCTTCACACCATCCCAAAGTTTTTCCACACTGCCTTGCTGCAATGACAATATCACAAGCTTTTCTGTAGAAAAATTTTCTGGCAAGGATTTTAGAGGGTAATGATCCCAGTAAAGAAATTTTAGCTCAGTGGCCAAAAGTTGAAGCCCTTCAGCAAGAATATAATGTTGATGGAATAAATCATCATTGCAGTTCCCAGAAATTTCCAGAAATTGTAGCATGCTCATCTTGGCAAATATTTGAGGGCTTAACTTTTGCTTCTTAATTGTTGACAATTGAATTCGTATGCTTCTAATGGACTCATTTCCCTGCCATCAGAAAAAAAAAAGAATCAAACATCATTGAATGCCACATTTCTCACACACAAAACACAAAACTCAAATATTAGTTTGGCTTTAACCTTGTTATCTTTCAATGCTTCATAAACATCATCAGGATCCCACAATCTGCTACGACTTGCAGGTCTGCTAGACTCTCTACGAACAATCTCCCAAGCCATTTCTTGAACACTATCATGCATAAAAACAACATTATCCTCACTTGACTTACATTGAACAATCTCCAAAACCATTTCATGTAAACTGTGCTCGTTAGAAATTGTTATGAGAGCTCTATCTTCAAGCCTTTTCAAATCAACAGCCACTGAATTATCTCTTTCTCCATCTTTCAATAACGATTTTATAGAACCCACATTCACTGATTTTCGCAGTCTAAGAAAGAAACATGCCAAATCTAGAAAAACTTGTTGCTCTTTACGATCTAGATCATCATAACTCCATTTTAGGACATCATAAACTTCTCTAAGAGGCATTTTTTTAAGCCTGTCTAACTCACTTTCCCATACTTCCTTTTCGTTTCCACGTAGACGAGCAGCCAAAACTTTAACCACTAAAGGAACACCTTGGGAATAATTCACCACCCTTTCTGAAAGTTCATTGTACTCCCTTTGATGATCACTATTTTTAAAGACATTCAAATTGAAAAGTTGAAGTGCTTCATCGAAACTGAATTTTCGAAGCTGATACTCCTCGTCAAATTTGTTAGCCTTTAGCACTTGCCTATTTCTGGTTGTCACAATTACTCTACTACCTGATTCAAAGTTATCAAGAGATCCCAGTAATTTCTCTACGTGTTCTAAATCATTCACATCATCAAGAACAATAAGAACCTTCATACCACCAATTCTCCTAACAATATCTTCAGGCAACGAATTTGGTGTGTCAATATCCACTTCATATCCTAATAGTTTAGAAAAAATACTTTTCTTCAAAGGAATTATTCCATGTTTGTTTGATTGATCTCTCTCATTGGCTAAAAAACAAGAAGCATCGTATTTAAACTTCAGTTTATTAAACACTTCTTCCACGAGAGTTGTTTTTCCCATACCTCCCATGCCCCAAATTCCAATAAGACGTGTGTCTTCTGGTTCTTTTCCTATCAGTGATTCAACAGTTGCAATTTTTTCCTCAATTCCAACCAATCTTTTCAAGTTAACTGAGGGTTTAGCCAACTTTTCAAGAACAACCTTCACTATTTCTTTAACCAGCTCAGCATCAACCCTACATCATGCATGCAAAGAAACAAAAAGGGTGTTCAGATCAATGTTGTTAATTCTTGATTATTAAAGCCCACATATATTCTGCTGAAAACAACTTCAAAAGAAATGCAGTTTAAGCAATATGACTACAAGAAAACTCTGAAGATTTATGTAAAAAAGAAAACGAACTTACGGATATTTTGATGATGCAATTCCTGATATTTGAGTAGATTTCTTCAAAGAATCTCTCCAGATTTGCACCTTGTTGGTCTCATATCTTCTTTGATGCTTAGCAAATGCATTTTGGTAACTCTTGGATGATTGATATCGTACATCTGTGGGTTCAACTTTGTAGAAAACAGGGATTAGAATCTGTCCATACTTATCTCTACATTCAAGTATTGTCACAAGCTCTTCTAAACACCAATGAGAAGAAGCATAGTCTTGTGAGAATATGATCAATGAAATGGATGACCCTTTAATTGCTCCAACAAGTGATGACCATACTTCATCTCCCCTCTCAAGTTTAACATCTACGAATGCATTTATTTTCTTCCTCTCAAAATCCATGATCAAATGGCTAAGAAACCCGTCGCGGATGTCCTCACCTCTAAAACTAACAAAAACATCATACTTTGTTTGAGGAGTGCAGTTGTCTAACAAATGTTTTTCCTCAACAGGCTTTTGTCTTTTAACTATCCACAAGACAAAGTAAGAAATCACACAAAGAAATAAACAAGAAACAAAGAAATGCAGCATATTGAATTTCCAAAACAACTCAGGCAAAGTATGGTGTTGGATTGGAACAAGTGCACACTGGATCTTTCTTCGTCTCAGATACTAAACAAAGTATGGTGTTGGCCAAGTACAGTAATTGATATTGATGGAGTCAATGTTGGCTTGGTTCTTCTTTTCTATGGCCAAAAATGAATAATTGAGGAGATAAGAAAACCAGTGATTGGACACAAATAATAGATACTATGAGGCTCACCACATATTTTCAACAACCTTAAAGAGTGAACGTACAAAATGGTTGAGGCATGCATTAACTTCATTTATTCAACATTTCCCATTATGTAGAAAGTAATTACATGTGATGACCAGTCTGCAATAGCCAGCAGGCATCCATTGGGTGGGACCAACTCAAACTGCGTGTTGGGTTTAGGGTTTGTGTAAGGACCAGTTTTAGGTTGAATAGGTAAAGAATATTGCATTTTTCATTTTATTGTTTTTTTTATCAGCAAATAATGAAATTAAATTAAGAGAGATACAAAAGGGGTATCCCAACCCTTTTACATAAACCAAATCACATTAAGAATCTTCAAGAATAAAGAGATGAACAAACACCCCAGAAGCAATGTATAGATAATGTTTGTTGCATAAGCTAGACATCCTATTCCAGCTAGCACCGTGCGTATTGGAATGCTATAAGCACTGCAAACTGCAGCTACAAAACCATCAAAATACACCAAAATATTGGTTATCTCCACCACCTCATTGACATTCCTTCTACCCAGCTTGCAGTGGCACGATTGTAGCATTCTTAATTTTTTTTCTTACACCTATTAAATGTCTCTCCTGTATCCAAAATTACTTGATTTAATTGGTTTCCTGTGGTTATATTGCCTTAGAGAAATGTCTTGTTTTAATGTTCTAATATGGTTTTTCAGTATTATTGTGCAGAAGCTAATGGTGATGTTGGCTTGTGAGGCTCACTTGCATGCAGCACCAAAATAGTAGATGCCGAACAAATCATGTGTGAAGCCAGAAGTTAAGGTATGGGCATGGATAAGGAAGTAGCATCCCAAATCACAATTCTCATAGTCATTGTTTAGGCAGCGTTTGAGTTAACCAATAACCTATATGCCATAACTACTGCTGTGTGTAGAAGGGTTGAGAAAGAGATGCAGAAAGAATGTTGTATCCTAAATTTTTGGGATTTGATTAATATTATTGTTGGGTTGTTAAGATTTAATTACTAGATATTAGGATTTTATCATTTATTTAATTAGTTAGGATTTTATAATCTTTAGTATTCTATAAATAGAGTATTGAACTATTATTTGAGATATGAATAATATATGCAGTTTGTTTCCTTTTCTCAATTCTCTATCATTGTTCTTGTTTTTGGTATAATCGGAAGCCACCTAAAGGTTTCTTTTGTCTAAAGTCTAATCATTCTTCGAAATCTCTTATGAGAGGACCTAGACGTTTCTACACACTATCGTTCATATCCAAGAATGGGCCAAAACACTCATGTTGCAGGAACAACAACCCTGGACTTTGTAGTAACCACTGTGACTGGACTGAGCTGCTTTGGTTGTTTTTGTGTAGTTTTGATGTACAGGAACACTCCTTGTGATGAGTAGGGTCTTGTCGACTGATTAGCCTTGAACATTATTTTATATGTAACATATCATATGGTCCATTTTATTAATTTTATTCTTTACTCATTGTGCTTCAGGAGTTGGCATATTGGTTGCTGGTTTTTGCAGATGACTTGCACTGTGTGATGAATATGGCTGCAGATCATGTGACTTTTATGTTGTATATTGGAGGTCTTTTTATGTTGTATATTGGAGGTCTTCTTAACTTAAAAACACAAGTTGAGAGCATATTTTGGATATGCAAAAATATTATTCATATTTACTAGAGAAATTAAACTTATGAGAGTTGTATACAATTCTTGATGTGATTGATCTAGATATAAATGTATATAATAAAGAATAAATTTATAATTAAATGATATGGAAAAATATTAAAATAATAGTATTGAGGGTTGTAATATGGTGATATAAAAAGTAGGATTGTCAATATATCTTTATCCTATTTATTATTGGATATCAAACCGATTTTAGTAGTAAGTAGAGTAAGTAAAAAAAAACGTTAAAACTAACGTCATTATAGTCCCTCTACTTATAATTTAGACATCTTAAAAACTTTTGACAGATTTCATACAAATCAATGATTCAATATACTAATAAGAAAATGAGAAACATATCTCACGAGCTTTAGACTTTATCTAAGATCAAGTCTTCGATTTCAGTTATGTCAAAGTAAAAATTTATAGTATATTCGTAAGGAATACGGATTTTGCATGTAGTTGATTAATTCTGACTTTCTCAAGTTTGTATTATCCATTGATACTAGTAGTAGAAGATGCAATTCGTGTAATGAAATGTAGAGTTATTCACAGATTAATCTGAGATATTTTTTTTTTTAATCAAACTATTCTATAAAATAATTCTATACAACCAAACAAATAACAAAATGATAGAACGAACAAATAAATGAACATATTCAGAAATGAAATTATTTTCATGTGCAAAAGTTATCTTATGGAACCATTCTCTCCTCTGTACTATCATGTACTATGAAGGAAGGACAATATAGTCAAAGCAACATCTCATGCCAAATGATATTAACCAATGTCTTCACCCGATGAGAATTTGTGTTTGGATAAATTCGAGGAAAATAAAAGAAAAGAAAAACTGCTTCTGCTGAATGCCAAAAAAAAATAAGAAAGAAATATAATGAAACCTAAGAAACAGTTATTGGGCTAAAGGAAAGATAATATAAGGCAATTTCTTCCTGCAACATATCATTTATCACATGCACCGCACCCAAAGTAAAATTTAAAATTCAATATTGTCCTTCATTTCAGTTTTGTTTACGTTTATGGATGCACAAACTCGGAAGTGACTTTTATATATTTCAGATTTCTAAATTTGGAAGGTGATTTTTTATTTCATTTAAGTTTCTAAATGGTCATATCTTGAAGTAAATTATGAGTTTCAAATTTTTATATCTGGAATGGTGTAGTGTTGATGATTGAGATCCGGAACTCATTTATGTTTGCTTACAAATCTTGACATCCAGAAGGTCATTTATGTTGTCCAGGTAAACTTCCGGATGATGAAATCCATAAGTGACATATTACTTCTGGATTTGTATAACTTATGGATATGAATATCTAGAAGACAAATTTTTTAATTCATTGAGGACAAAACAAACATTTCACGTCAATGTGTTGAGTGCAAGTCTGAATTGATATGATCCATGTAGAATCAGTCTATTATAAATAAGAGGCGCACTAAAACCCATCCAAATATTTATTCTTTTAAAGTAATATAAAATATTTTAAAATAAGTATTAAATAAATTAAGAATATTTTTTAATAATTTTAAATAAAATGAAGTAATAGATATATATTTCATTCCCGAGTAAAAAAATTAGGTATTTTAGGTGGAGTTTTGTGCAGGTTTTGTAAATAATGAAACTAGAACTTCGTGTAGATTATAAAAAAGAATCAGCAATCGTGGATGACCTCAAAACCACAGAGTGACAGTGTCCTTATGTGGCTACTAAGAGTCAGAATGAAGAGTGAGATGCAAACAATGCAAGTTGCAAGAGAATATTCTAATTTATGTGTCTCTATAATCTTCCATGGCTATATAATAGCAGATGAAGTTGAAGGGATTGAACTTGCATGGTCACGTAATGAATATTGCATTTTGTTCATCTTCTAAAGCTCACACCAAGAAGCAGAAAGTGGAGTGCAGCCAAGGGTGATTTGCCGGCAACTAGTTCACTTCTGTTGTTTCATATGTTTTCAGTTTCCGGCAAGTTTCTCTTGACTACATATCGCTTTTTTCTTCTCCTGTGATGCTATCTCAAGATTCTCTACTTATAAATCACTTGCATTGTTGCAGCACCATCGTTCATAAACAACCTGTAACATATGATGATATTTAATGTTCTAATTATGGAAGAGATTTTTTTTTTTTTTTAGACAGAAATAATTTTAGTTGGAAGAATCAAGGTAGAGTTTGGCCATTTTGGATTTCTTCATGTTTATGGTTAGGGGTGGCAAAGTGGGGCGGACTGGCCCGTGACCCGTTAAAAAAAACGCGGGGCGAGTTGCTTATTTCAATCCGCCGGCCTATTTAGGCCCGCTCCGTATAACCCGCAATCCGCGCGGGCCAAGTGCGAGGCGGGACGGGTTGGTCCACATAACTTTAAAATGTATAATTTTTTTTCTACAGCCCCATATTTTTTTCATGTAGCCTCATATTTTACATTTCAAAATTTTTAATAACATCTTATTACGCATGTTTCATGAAAATAATATTATGAGACCATTTACCTAATGCATCTAAATAAACAAAAATTCAAAAATTTTATTTAAATTTTTTTTTTAATAAATATTTTTTATGCGGGCTGGCTCGCAGGCCCGCGGGACAGTCCTTATGCGAGGCGGGATAGAAAAATCAGTCCACAAATTCTATGTGGTGCGGACCAACCCAACCCGTTTTTTTGTGGATTAAATGCGGAACGGACCTATGCGGGTCAGCCCGCATTGTCACCCCTGTTCATGGTAAATATTTTTTTATGATCACTCACATGTCAAAAACTGTGGGAAAACCGAAAAAATTGTGGTAAAGATTTGTTCAACAAACATTAAAAAAAAATTTATTAAATAAAAAATAATTTTAGAGATTAAAATAATTAATTATTATTTGATTAAGTTAAAGATTATTTTATGAACAAAATAAATTTTTATTTTTAAAGTAATTTATACAAATTTATAAAATAATTTTTAAATTATTATTTAACCTTATCTATCAAGATTTTTACTATTCACTCTTTTATATTATAAATTAATTTTTATTAGTGATTTAGATACCAATCTAAAATCTAAAATATTAGTAACTAAAATTTAGGTAGTTAATTTAAATATCAATTTAATTTTTTTTATAATTTTTTATTAATAATAAAAATTATTTTAAATAAAAAAATAATTTTTTAGTATCTAATTTAATTAATATAGTAATTAATTATTTTGTCCCAAAATTTAGTTATTATTTAATTATTTTTTTTTTAAATGAATGAAAATTCTCCAAATCAGGACTTTGACACAAGGATGAAGAGTTGAATAATTTTTATTTTTTTTTATACATAGTGAAATATTTTCTAAATATTCTATTTTATTATTTATTGATAAAAAATATTTAATTATAAGATACAAGGTATCATAGAATAGAAAGAACACTGAAAAAACATGATGGCAAATTACATAAGCTGCTAAAGGCAGTATGACCACAAACCTAAAAAATCATTCCCAGCCACAAGTCACAAGTGTCATACATTATGATAAAATTAAATATATTAACTTATATAAGTCGAAAGTAAATAATTTATCTTAGAGTAAATGTGAGTTAATAGACACTATAGTATTATTTCATTTTAATATTTATATTTAATTAAGTTATTATTATTTTAATTTACACTAATTTTATTTATTTTTAATGTTTATTTAAAATAATATACATTAAATTAATATTAATTTAATTTTAATATTTATTTAAATTAGTGTAAATTTATTTTCTTATATTCATTTAACTCAATTTCAATTTAATTTAATTTTACTTATTTAAACTAGCTAGTGTTGATCTAATAGATAATAATTTATATTTTTTAATATTTATTTTAGTATTAGTTTAATTTATACCATCTATATATGTTATAAATCGGTGTATTTCTGTGACTTAGAGTAAGAATTGTAAATAATCACAATCTAAACACCTAGACTTAAACTTGAAAAAAAAAAATTGTGATTCGCATAAGTCTAGATTTTATTTTTATTTTTATCAATAATAAATAAATAAAATAAAATAGATATTTTAGGGGTGTTTCAACCCTTATACATACATTTTAGGGGTGTCCCAACCCTTATAAATAAAATAGTCAAAGTGAACCTGCTCAACACCTGACCATTCAGACTCTACAGACATCCAAACCAAACCTCAAAAGAAAGGAATGACAAACCACACCAAAAGACAATCCATGCTACCCTAACCAGGTTCATACAACTAGTCTTTAGTCTAAATAATACACACAAAACAAACTATACTACAACCAAAAGACAACAAACACGGTTAAAAATACAAAAACTAATACAAATCAAAATCCCTCACCCACAACTAGACCTACAACATCATGCCAAAAAGAACCCACTCTTCTTCAATACCTAAAATACTCTTACCTTCCTACCAACATGCCTAGTCGTAAAACTTTTTCAAAGCCCACCACAAGAAAAAAGACAAAAAAAAACGAAGCTTACCTTCAATACACCAGAATCTAACTCACAATTTTCAACCAAAAACAAACCCCTTTGTTGGCCAAAGACAAAGGTTAGTAGTACCCAAACCATAAACACAATATAACAAAGTTATTTAAGCTTACCTACCAACCCACAAAAGATTCCCCCCACCAGCACCGCCCAACATCTTCCATTTTAAAGACTCATTACCCTAGTAGGCTGAGAGCCCACCAAAAACCTAACAAAAGCCTATCAAGTTCTTCCACCCAAAAGGAACAAAGTAAAACAATACAGGGAAATGAAACAATAAACTTCAATCCTTCAAAACCCTGGAACCACCTAATGAACCTACAACACATACCAAACTACATTGTTGACCAAAGGCCAACATTAGTTGCATCCAACTCGAAAACAAAACAATAAAATATAAACCATACGAAAGACCATACATGTCAAGTCCTCAGGCACTTACACCCACAAAGACCCCAACTCCACTCTTACTTTTTAATTGACTTCAAACAAACCAAAGGGTCCAAACACCATTGGGCGTAAGTAAACAAAACACCATTTACTTTATTCGCGAGCCAAGACCACACCTTGAGTTGGGCCAAGATGAAGATCTCCAAACAATCCACTCTACCATTCTTAAAGATGACGAGGTTCCTCTGTTTTTAAATTTCCCCAATCACAGCAATCCACCTACACCTCCAATATATGTTAATCTTTTGAGACGCTCAACCAAGGTAAAACTGATTGAAGTGGGAACAAGCATCCCAATGGTATACGAAGGCCTCCCCAACCCACTTACTGCACATACTCCACACCTTTAAAGCTACCTTACACTTGAATAAAACATGACTCATCGATTTCTCCTCTTCCCTGCACAAGACACACATACTGCTTTCCATAACAATCCTTTTTTCTCCAAAATCACCCGTGTTGGTAACCTATTAGTCAAGACTCTCCAAGCAATAATCATTGACAAAGGCAACACCTTAAGGCTCCAGAATACCTCATAAATAGAATCATATGTACCATCCTCAGCCAACCTTAACTTATTGTACGTCGAACTAACAGAGTAACCAGATATTTCATCCTACTTCCATACTAATTTATCCATAACCCCTAAAGACAAAGCCTTGTCCTCCAATAGAGACATTAAACGAACTTCCTCTTCCACTTCCCACGCAAAAAGGGAAGGCCTCCACTCTGCCTTCCAAGACCACTTGTTGTTGACCCAACTCCCAACTTGTGACACAACAACACTTTTATCCTTAGTAATAGAGTAAAGCCTTGGGAATCTTACGTTTAAGCCTCGCTTCCAACCCAGTTATCTTCCTAAAACCTAATTCGATTCCCATGACCCAACTTCTAATCAATGTTACCCTCAAAGTTAATACCCCACTCCTGCGACGCCCAGACTTTCTTCAGGTCCTTCCACCAAAGTGACTCCTTAGATTTGATGATCTCTTTCCACAACCCACCCTCTTCCGACTGAAGACGTCAAATCCATTTTCCTAAAAGTGCATCATTAAAGTGCCTTATATCTTTTATACCACCCAAGCCACCTTTCTTTCTAGAGTTGCACACCTTCTCCCACACTACCCAAGCAATCTTCTTGTCGTCCTTCCTCCAACCCCATAGGAAATTCCTATGTAATTTCGTAATAATAAGAACATCATACAAAGGCATCTTGAAGATAGACACAAAAAAACAAGGTATCTTGAAGAACCATGATTTTGTCAATTCTGCTCTTGCACGTTTCATTTGGCTTATACCACGTATATTTCCTACCGATCATAGGTATGTCTAATAACCCTGCCTGCCGAATGAAGAAGTTAAACTTTGATATTTCTAACCCATAATTCATATGAGAACCAACTCCTTTTCTTTCCTCAATTGATCGAATTGCGTTAAAATATCCTAAAACGCACCAAGGTTTCAAAGCTTGATTAACCCTGGCACCCACAATTTCATGTCACGCCTTTGACTTTTCGCATAAAGTTCTACACCCATATACATTTACAACTATAACTGGTTTTCTTCCCCTTTCCTTCCATAAGCCTTCGACAATACTATAGTTTGCCCCATTAATAAAACTAGTCAATTCAAAACTATTACAACGCCACATAGTTAAAAGACTCCCAACATTTTGATGTGCCTCATTTTCCACCCACCCAACATCATTACTTCCCCAAAGAGAGGAAATCAAAGCCAATTCCAAGTTCCTACTCTTAGTTTCTTGAATACATACCATATCAACCTGCTCTTTCCAAATAATATCCTTAATATATTGACGTTTAACACTCCCACCCATTCCTATAATATTGATACTAATTATTTTCATTAATAAACTCTTTTTTGTCCCTTACCTCCAACAACCCTATAGTTTCAATAACCTGTTCTTCCTTCCCATCAAGCGAAAAACCCACCTCCTTACCCAAACTTCAAAGTCACACAACCTCAAGGTTCACATTTTTCGTCGAGCTCAAGATTTTTTTTCTTTAGCTTTTCCATATAAATGCCATTTAGATTTCTTTCTCTATTCATTGTATTATTTCTTCTTTCAATTGTTATTCAGTTAACTCAAGCTTAAGATCTATTAATAATTCTTGTATAAAAATCATAGATACAGAGATGAACAAGATAAACACTATACAACAAAGAAGAAAAAACTAAAAAGTTGTGTTTTCTTAATATTTTGACTTGTTATAGATCATAATGTAATTTCCCTTGAATCATTAATAAAACTTCAAGAACAATAAATATCACTTTAGACAACATCAACAAGATAATTGACCTAAAAGTTTTAACTATTTTATTTATATTTAGACCATTTATTTGTGGTGATTGCATTTCTTCTTCTTATTATTATAGTTTTTAATTTTATTATTATTATTATTATTATTATAGTTTGTTTGTTAGAAGGAATGAAACATAGGTCTCCATCAGTAAACATAACACTTGTGGCCACTACATCAAATAATTATTTTTTATAAATTATTATTATCATTGATATTATTAATATTATTAAAGATAATAGTAATAATAATATTAGTAATATTAACATTATTAACAACATTAATAATAATAATACACTACTAGAATTTTTAAATAGAAACTAATTTTAGAGATAAAAAATAATTAATCACTATATTGGTTAAATTAGATACTATTTTAGAGATTAAAATAATTATTAGTATCTAAAGTCATTTCTATTATTAATAAAATTTATAAATTAGTTTATAAATTGATATATAATTAGCTTCCAATATTTTAGTTACCAGCTTGTAATAAAAGTGCTGCATTTTCCACTTTCACTACAAGAAAATTATTAAATAGAAACCAATTTTATAGACAAAAAATAATTAGTCACTATATAGATTAAATTAGATAGTGTTTTAGAGACTAAAAAAAGTATTGATATATAAATTAGTTTCTATTATTGATAATAGTTTATAAATTGATATCTAATTAGTTATCAAAGTTTTAGCTACCAATTTTAGAATCTGAATAGGGTCTCTGTATGACCACTTTTTAGACCATAATTTTATTGTTTGGCGCACACATTCTAAAAGAAACACTTAAAAAAATGTCATTTTTTATCAGTAAGAAACAATAAAATTAAATTGTCACACTTACAACCTTATACATAGACAACCTAAAAAAATATCGTATAAATAAGCAACGATTGTACCAATGGGTCTTTGGTATTCTTTGAACCTCACTTGTAAAATTGTTGTCTTTTTCTATGTTTAAACAACAGTTATACACATGTGGTCAAGTTGTTGTTTAAATTAAAAAATGGTGTAGTAAGGTTATGGTTTTTAAATACTTTTTATTTTTATTTTTTTCTAATGTCCAGAGAGAGAGGGGGAGAGGTATATTATATTTTATGCATATTTCTTCACATTCTAAGTGATTGTAAGAAAAGAAGAGATTGTAGAACAAGATTGAAGATTAGATTTCTCTAAATAATGTTTTCATGATAAAGCAACAAACTTTGTATTAAGTGTTTATAGCTTTCATGCTTGAATGAGTCATACATATAGAAAAAAATTCATCTTAGACTATGAAACATAAATATTATTGGCCTTGATAATCTATTACAAGAAAATTATAAAATAGAAATCAATTTGTAGAAACCAAAATAATTAGTTGCAATAGTAACTAAATTAGAGACCATTTTAGAAACTAAAAAGAAATTTGGTTTCTAAATTAGTTTCTATTATTTTCTATTATTTTTAAATAGTTTCTAAATTGGTATTTAATTAGCAACCAAGGTTTTTGCTACCAAATTTAGAAACTAAATAATTGGTAGTTAAAACCTTAGTTGCTAATTAGATACCAATTTAGAAACTATTTAACAATAATAGAAACTAATTTAGAAACCAATTTTTTTATTTAGTTTCTAAAATGGTCTCTATTTTAGTTCCTATTGTAACTAATTATTTTGGTCTCTAAAAATTGGTTTCTATTTCATGATTTTCTTGTAGTGATCCCTTAAATATTTTTTAAAATGGCTTAAAAGGGATTTTAGAATATATTAATTGATTAATAATTAACATAATCGATTAACTTAATTTGAATCGATTATCATCCGTAATAACCTATTAGATCAAATTGTTTTAAAAGCGTGTTTGCACTAATAATCGATTAAACTTTAAAATAAACGATTAGTATTATTGCTTGTGCAATTAATCAATTAAATGGGATACAATTGATGAAATTGTTCCTACTATATTTCCAGAAGCAACATAGAACAAAATAATCACGTAACATGATTAAACTTCTTCATAAATGATGTTTTATTTTCTAAATTTTGTCTTGAAAATATCACTTACTTTCAATGGTACTTATTTTATATGTTTAAGAAACTTTTCAAGAAGCTTAAAATTTTTAGATATATTTTGAGAAAAGTTTTACATGAAGGCTTGTGTGGTAAAATTTCTCTCTTATTTTTTTATTCTAAATCTTCGAAAATCAATTAGAGACAAATAATACTATTACTTTTTGCACTCTTTGATACATCTTAAGGTGTATTGTTTGTAGTAGTGTTTTGCATATTGAAAATCTTTTGAGGGTTTTTGAAGAGATGTTAAGTTCATATATTGCTTGATTTTTGTGCATATGAGATAGTCTTAATGCTCCAAAGCTCTTCTCCCACTAAATTATTTCTAACCTTATTATAGGTCGACCTAACTTTCTTTTGTATGATTTATTCTATAATTTTTTTGCTTCTTTTCTTTGATTTTTGTATTCCAATTATTCAACTAAGTGAAATATTCTTTGTTGGGCTATGTTAATTTATTTTACAATGCCGTAGAGTTTTGCATATATTCAGAAAATGCCATAATCATCAAAAAGTTGAAACCACTTTCAAAGAATATGCTTGAAATGTCACGTTTCTCATCTCCTAGTCCAAGGAAAATGTCGGATCGATGGAGGTAAATTTAGAGTTCTTTTGGATATTTTTCACAATGATTTACCTTTTGTGATTACATTTCACTATTAAGAATTAATTTTATGAAAATGAATATGGGTGAAGCATTTAATTCCACCATACCCTTTTGCTCAATCTCTCTCTCGTCGACACACATTAAGATTATATTCTATACCAATTTAATACATACAAAAACAAATCAATTTGAGACATCTTTATTCTACATGTTGTAACCGCCCATAACTAAAAGGATTTATTCTCTATGTGTCAAGTCTCTCTTGGTTTGCATGCAAACACTTTCTTACCAAAAGTTAGCTACAAGATAAATAAGAGAATATATAAAATATAGAAGCACTCCATTATAATGACCATTGGCACTACAATCCCTCTCTATATAAGCATGCAACCAAGACCTCATTTTGTACCACAAAAACTTGAACACCATTAGTTCATACACAAATATCAACTTCCATTCCTCAACCATCTCTACACATTTGGTTTTAGAGTGTTTGCAAGAAGAGGCAGAGAGTTATTTGCAGCCAAGAATGACTTGCCGGAATACATACTTGAAATGTTGTTTCATAATTTCGGCAAGTTGTTTTTGGCTACATTTGTCTTTCTTCTTCTTTTGTGAAACTTTATAAACCATTTTAGAATGCAACATTACTAAACAATATAAGAAAGGTAAACAAGTATATATTATAATTACAATTTATTGATAATCTTGATTTTATATGTCATAGAAAGAAATTGTTTGTTGCTTGTATAAGAATTAAATGCTTCATTTTTTGAAATTCTAATTTATGTATTATATATTAGGGATGACAATGCAGACCCGCCTCGCATAGGTTCATCCTGTGTTTGGCTTGTAAAATGCAGATCAGATTGATCCGCCCCATGCAAGGAATGTGGACTCATTTCACTGGCTCGCCCCGCATAAGAGATAACATGCAGGCCAACCCACATAAATAAAATATTTTTATAAAAAAGTTAAAATTTCATTAATTATAAAAAAAATATTTTTCTTCTACTGAAAAATTTAAATTTTATCCATGTTTCAATTCATTCGATTAATATAAAAATATGAATTCAAGTATGAGAGTTGTTAGAAGACTTGATTAAAAGTAATTAAAGTTCTATTTTGCATCTATTTTTCCTCTATACGTATGTAAATATATCAAAGTTTTGCTACAAAATATTTTAATGAAAATGACTAATTTGTTAAAGAGTATTTTATTGGAATCTCTTCTTTATATTATTTTTTTATTAACAAATTTTAAATATAAGACTTTACTTAATACTCAATTCACTTTCACTCTTAATATTAATTCTTTTAGGTGATTAAAATAAAACATTTCATTTTTTAGTACACTAAATTCATTTTTTTAAAATAAAATAAAATAAAGATCTCACTACACTAACTAATGAATGAGTGAAGTATGATTTTTTTTTTTTCAGAAAAAATAAAATAACTATTTTTTTATTTATGCCAGTCAGTGAACCAACTCGCTCTGTCTCACCCCAGTGTTATCCACGAAAACTATGAATTATGCAGAACAGATATATAAACAATTCAACAAATTAGCTTAATGAGTCTATTCCACACTTTTCTATAAGGAGCTACGGAACAACTGCAAACCCGTCCCATCCCTATTATATATATTCTTTGTAATGCGTAGACAATTTAATAGGCAGGGTAGAAGGATTTATTGATCCATATCTGACTTGATGTGGCATTTATATAAAATAAATACTTATGTTTAGAGGTGGAATTGTTGAATAAGATTCTATGTCTACCACTCAAATTGTGAGAACATTTATTATATTCCCCTAGATGTGTAGAGCAGGTCAATCATATTTTAGTAGAGCAATCATAAAATTTAATTCTTCTCATAAAATTTAATTGTTCTCATAAAATTTTAAAAATTTAATTTATGATAATTTCTTTATAAAACAATTTGTTTAATCATTTAAAATTTCAAATATATTTTACTCACACAAACTTTGCAGGCGAGTGTTTTTTTTTTTATCATCTATGAGATGAGTGTTTTCACCTTTCACTCTTGTTTCGTCCCTATTTTCCTTTTCTTCATCAACTCTTCTTATTTCGGTCACTAGTGTTTCTGGAATTGTCTCTTGGTCTCTCGATATGAAGTGTAGTGTTTGTAGATATTTTTCGAAACTTAAGTCAATCTTTTATCTTAATCATTCATTAAAATTTAACTACTGACTTAAATGTTTAATTTATTTATACTATTTACTATTGGACCTGTCACTTTATATTAAAACTTGTATTTATCTTTTCTTAATTAATTTTTACTTTTATAATTCTATCCTTAACATTTAATTAATTTTATTTATTGCATTTACGTATCTTCAACTAGTATTAACACATGTTTCAACTAGTATTAACACATGTGTATATGTTCGCACATAAGTTTCTAATAATAAATCTCTCGTTCTTTTTATTTTTCCCATTTTTCGACAGAGGTCCTGGAAACCATTGTAGGAAGTGTTTCATTAAATAGTTTAATAAAATGTGTATCTAACAAAGTAATTATAAATATAAATTAATAAAGTTTACTGCAAACCATATTAAAATATAAAAAAAAAAGCTAGTCAGCGATCATGAATAATAGAAAAGGATCACACGGCCATAAGATTTCATGGTTGATGTGATGGTCAATATTGTAAGGAAATTGAATTTAATAAGCATTAAATTTGGAGTACAGAGCCGTAATGTAGAATAATTGATTAGAACTTTTGTAGAAAATGATCCCCAAAGGTGTCCTTATCATTGACGTTCATGTGTTATGAATTGATTGATAAGCAATGTTCAATCAATTTATAATTTTCAAAGTCAATTATGATTTGTTCTACATAATTAGTGCTCCGTCTTTCCAACTTATTCCATTTTATATCTTCTCAACCTTTGAATATAAAGTGTATAGAATAATTTTCTTTTCCTTTATGCATAATGGATAGAATATTTCAACCTTTTTATGATACTTCTACTAAAGTTTAAATGGGGTCATTAGGGTTGCCTCAATCCCTTGCCTTGCCTTGCCATCTTTATGTTCATGCATGAAAAAATGCAATGTTTTTATCAATTTTACTTTTAATCCAAAACGCTCACAATGAGATAACAATTTGTAATTTTAACAAATTATAATTAATTTTGGTTTAATGATAATGTAGAATGGACATAGGTATATTTAATAAGGTGGTGACGGATGAGTTTCAATTGTTTGCGTGGGTTTAAGGAAAGGTTTAGTCTTGTATTACTTCTAAGTCACACTTCGTTTCGTTCTCTTACTCTGACTGGTGTCTCCACCCTTTGGTGTGTATGAGGTTGATTTCTTGATGATGTACCTTGCGGGTTTCTACTTTTGTTGGTTTTTGAGATTTTTGACTGGAGAGTTGCTCTGTGGGCCGCTGAAGGTGTTTTTGGTTGTTAGGTGAGATTAATACACACTTTTTGTATAAGGGTTTGACCACCCCTAAAATGGTTTATATTTATTGATTCTTTATTGCTGATAAAATAAAGAATGGACATAGGTAATATGATTTTGTGACGGAGGGTCAGATAGAGCATGCAAATAAACATTTTGAATTTGTTTATATCTCTCTTCAAAAGAAAAATACAAATTTATTATGGGGTCAGATAGAGCATGCAACACTACAAGAAAATCATGAAATAGAAACCAATTTTAGAGATAAAAAATAATTAGTTGCCATAGTGACTAAATTAAAGACCATTTTAGAAACTACAAATTTTTTGTGTTTCTAAATTAGTTTATATTATTGTTAAATGGTTTCTAAATTGGTGGTATCTAATTTAGCTACCAAGGTTTTTGCTACCAAATTTAGAATCTAAATAATTGGTAGTTAAAACCTTGGTAGTTAATTAGATACCAATTTAGAAACTATTTAACAATAATAGAAACTAATTTAGAAACCAAAATTTTTTTAGTATCTAATTTAGTCACTATAGCAACTAATTATTTTTTGTTTATAAAATTGGTTTTTATTTTATGATTTTCTTGTAGTGCAAATAAACATTTTAAAATTGTTTATATCTCTCTTCAAAAGGAAAATACAAATTTATTATGTTAGAGATCATTATCAACTAAAGATAAATGTCAATAATATATAAGTAGATGCAAACCTCATCTTACAAGTTGATATTATAAAGTTGAATTAGACTTAAATTCATAATATCAGAGTTTATTATAATGAGGTTTGATGAGTCTATCGTATCATTCACTATTAAATTGCTATCGGATAATCCACAAATATATAATCTTATGTACATAATGTATGTTTCTAGGTATGAGAGGGATGTGGTATAGATCTCACAATAACTAAAAATAAGACCTTATAGTATATAAGTGAGGAGAATCCTCACTTTACAAGCAAGTTTTGTGAAAATGAATTAGGTTTTAATTCACTTCTTAATATAATACTAAAATTTTTATTTTTAGTACATTATCAATTATTTTTAGTAATCTTATATCATATATAGATATTTACTTTTGGGTTTAATAAGTTACTTCACATTAATTATAATTATTTTGTTTGTATATTGACAAAAAATAATTAAAATAATATGAAACACTTTAAGGAAGTTACAACTCTATTACAAAGAGAAGATCGTATAAAGATGGTCTCCAACCAAACCTACAAGACTCGAGATCGTCCCAAGATCAACATCATCATAAATGTTTATCCAAAATCCTGCTCCACTAATAATTTCATGAAGAACCATATGCTAAGAAGTCTTATTTTAGACATACTCAGCTGCCCCCACAACCTTAAAATTTGTGCCCACTTATGTATTATTAAATATCGTAATGTCTAGTTGATTCAACAATATTAAAATTAATTAAGATAATAAGATAAGAGTTTATTAACCAATAATAATTTTAATATATTCAATTAATTATTTTCTTTATTTTGAGGATATAGTCCAACCAATTATTCTCTTTTGTATGGTTACACTGAATGAGGTATATTAGCCAGACAAATATGCTTTCTAATCATGTCCTTAAAAAAAAAAAAATTCCTATTAATTAAGGACATATTTTGAACTTTTTTTCATTCACAAAAAGAGAGTAACTATATAGATTCTCAATATGGTTAGGGATACCTCTCTTAAGTAGGACGAGAGTTGAAGATGGTAAAAGAGATGCATTCTATTCCAAATTCACACTACACACTATTTTATTTTTTAAGGAAAGATAATATTACAAACAATAGTACTCTAATAACACAGTCATTAATTGCATCCAAAGACAACATTAACTTTTTTTCTAATTAGAATTTTTTTGTCCAAACATAGAAATTCTGCACAAGGCAATTTTGAACCACACAATTAACAGAATATTACATGACAACAAAGCAAATTCTTGTAAAAGTAATTAGGATAAGGATAGCTGCAGTTTGGGAATCTTGATGATAACTATAGCCTCACAAATGTACAATTGCATATCTAGGAATGATGAATCTTTATACCATCTATCCACACCAAGTTTGATTTTTGTGGTAGACACATGAGGACTTAATATTTGTAATTTTTTTTATCAGTAAAAAAGATAAATAGATAAAAATATTTTAGAGATTTCTCAACTCTTAAATAGATCGTTTTGGATTTTGGGTAATTATGTTCTCGTGTTCGATAATTGATATATACAACAATATGATAAGTAGGATATGTTGATTGGATCCTCAATGGTTGTTTTGGAGAATCATGAGTGAAAACTAGTTTGCAGAGTGTGTAGCCCTTTTTTTTGTGTTTTTTTTACGGTGAACTTAAACTTAAATAATTGATAATTAAAATATTGGTAGTTAGAAATTAATTTAGAAACTATTTATTAGTAATATAAACTAATTTAGATATCAATAATTTTTTTAATCTCTAAAACAGTATCTAATTTAGTAAAAAAAAATTATCAGCAAAATAAAGAATAATTAATGAAGGTATTTTAGGGATATCTCAATCCTTATACAAGAAACCTAAATCACTCACAAACCCTCAAGAACATTAACACTCGCATAACTAACCTGTGTTTCTAATAACGAACCTCATACAAACTAATGGTTTAAGACACCAATCAGAATAAGAAAAACATGCTAGTCTAACATTTGCGATTACCCACGATCATCAAACCTTCAACTTAACTATCGTGAAAATTTTATTATGATCTATAGTTTCATTCCTAAAAATTTTCTTATTCCTTTGTTTTCATAGTTCTCTTATGACTGTTATCCACACACAAAATCATATGTTATTGACAACTTCACTTTCCTTAGTCATCCGAATTGTACAAAGTGCTTTTTTGGTTATGACAAACCGTCGATGCCACATCCACTCATTCATAACATTTTGACCAAACCACCAGCCAAGCTACCCAACCAAACCAATATAATGACTAATTATCGATTGTCTCTAAAATTGATTTTTGTTTAATGGTGTTCTTTGTAATATCCATTTTTCCTATTAAGAGGGAAAATAAAGCTAGAAGAATGGATTATGTTGAGTAGGTTGTAAGTCCATAACTGGCGTTAGAAGAAATATCAAGCTTTTCAAACAAGCATAGAACTCAGAGCAAGAAAAATTAAACAATATGTAAGCAGATCTTCGAACAAATGCACCAATTTGTTAAGAAAACAACTATTTTTTTATTCAGGTTTGTAATTCATGTCCAACATTTCAATTTTACTAATGTCAAAACTTTCTTCTCCATTATAGACTGTCATCTTGAATACCACTTTATTTATGTGGTCCAAAATCTCTCTCATAATAACTACCCACGTAGTTTTCTATAAAAGATTTTTTTTTTTTTTTAAACCTGAAAAATTAAATTGGTTGACACACATGAAAATAAGTGTTAGTAGTTGAGGTTTTTCTCATTAACTTTGAGTTTTTTATTGCCTTGGGTATTTTTCAACCATATTTATATTACTATGCCTCCTATCAGTTCAGAACCCAACATCTTCACCCTTTCTTAAACACCACTTAATATTATTTTTTAGCCAATTTTAATCATAATTACCATATACTTCTTTTTGGATCACTGGACCATATTAATTTATGCCTTTGCTTTTGTATTCTATATGTTTTCCTCCAATCTCCATTCTTATATAATAATATCTATCTTCATAAAAAGAAATAATAATTTTATATACACAATCATGGATATATACAATTAGAAAGAGAAAGATAAATTAATAGATTTAATAAGAAATAAATATTTTTTATCTGAAAATATCAGAACTGAGAAATTATGAATGCAATGAAGTAAACATCTTATTAACACATCACTTGCTTTTTATATGAAGGAATAAATATCATCGTATTTGTATTCCAGCTTACCTTTACCAACACTAAAAAAAAATCATGAAATAGGAACCAAATTTTAGATATCAAAATAATTAGTTACAATAGTAACTAAATTATAGACCATTTTATAAATTAAATAAAAATTAGTTTCTAAATTAGTTTCTATTATTGTTAAATAGTTTTTAAATTGGTATCTAATTAGCAACCAAGGTTTTAACTACCAATTATTTAGTTTTTAAATTTGATTTCTAAAACCTTGATTGCTAATTAGATACCAATTTAGAAACTATTTAACAATAATAGAAACTAATTTAGAAACCAATTTTTTTTTTAGTTTCTATAATGATCTCTAATTTAGTTACTATTACAACTAATTGGTCTCTAAAAATTGGTTTTTATTTCATGATTTTCTTATAGTGCAACACTATGATAATAGTTTTACTCTTTTTTCATGATCCATGGATCTAATTCATTGCCTGACATGGAACAGACATTTGCAGCTTTTAAAGATGAACAAATATAGCCCTGCAAGTGAATTTCGTTTTGTATTTAGCATGAACTTCTAAATATGTGCATGAATGAAAGTAATACTTAACAAATGTGAGGGTTGATTCTTTTAACTCATATTTATTTGTTGCAGTTTAACATGTGTAATGTACTTAGATCTTGTTAATTTAATTTTAGAAAATATCTGAATTGTTTATAGTTAGTAAAATCTAGTGTGGTAGAAATAAAGTCATTTTTAAAGGTAGTGGAATGAATTATTTAGAAACTTTCTCTTTCACTCAATTCAAAGTTTGATTTTAAATGAATCTTTGGTTTGCTTAAACTCATTTTATTTTTTGTTTGTTGATTTCTGATTTTGGAGATTCTTGTTTAGAGTAATATAGTTGACTTTATAGTAGTTTAGTTAATATTTTGTTGGCTAATTATTTTTTATACATTGTATAAAAATTAATTCCTAAAATATTTATATTTATTTATTTATGATTATAAAAAAAACTAAGAAAAAAACTTAGCACACTATTCTGAGAACAAATTCTGGTCGACAATGCCATAGCAGAAACATGGGTAACCACTAGTCTCTCTCTCATGCCTTCCCTCCTTCATATTCTATTCCCACAACAACAGCATGATTACCCTTAACAAACAGATTTAAGAAGAAAAAGGGCAAGTCAACTTTAGCTACTCGTGGCTAATTCTTAAACAAACACGTAGCAAAATCTACAAAATTTGATTCCAAATATAGATTTTGACAATGGTTTTGGATAAGGCTTAAGAGCACCATGAAGAAATGTGTATAGTTAAGTGGGGCCAATTTCTAGCACTAACCCTTTGACCTTCTTTTCCTTATATAAAGAAGACAAATGCAAACATGCAACGATGCAGAAGAGCATAGAATTTTGTTTGCTCAAATGTCTTGCATGAAGAGGCAAAGAGAATACATTTGAGCCAAGGATGACTTGCCGGCAAAAGGCTCTATGGAGAGTAAACCTTCAAATTCTAGTCTTCAAAAAATATTTGAGTTCATGAGGACTAGTTAATTTGAGGGTTTTACTCTTTTGAGGGTGTTGCTGGCGAGACATCTTGGCTCACTTTTGTTCTCTTTCCTCTCATATGAGACTAGAAAGAGCTTGAATACATGAAGCTCCATTAGTTTCTTAAGAAAAATTATGAATATGCAAGGCAAACTTAAAACCAAGACTGCATAAGAGTGCAGGTCCACACAACTAAAAAATGCTGTTCAATGCATTCTTTTAGCAAAACATTGTTCTGTATGATGAAGAGTATATCAGCCCCCTGCATTGTTTTCCTCTAAATGTTCATTATGACTCTGAATGTGGGCTTTAATATTTTGGGCTTTAAAATTTTAGAGGGAAAAAGAAAACATATTAAGTAAACTGTAAGTCCAAACTTTCAATTCAGACAGATATTTAACCAAGTTGAAACACATATTTAATCAAGTTGAGTTAGTTTCAGGATAAATGTATTGAGTTCACATCGAGTAGAGTAGATTCATCGTTGACCCTAGTTGAGTCATATTGAATCTACAATGGTCGAGTAGACTCAAGTTCATGTTAGGTCAAGTATAATTAGGTAAACAATAGACTAAATAGAGTTGAGTTGGATTTACCTGAGTCGAGTTTAGTTGGATCCTTATTAGATTGAGTAGAGTTAAGTTAATCTCTTATCAAGTCGAGTCAGGTCCACCTCGAATTGAGTCGAGTCAGGTCCATATCAAGTGGGTTGAGTCTACATTGAGTCGAGTTAAGTTTATCCCTTATTGGGCCAAGTCAAATTGGGCCAACTTCGAGTCGAGTTATGTAGGACTTACCGAGAATATAAAAGAGGGCAGTTTCTTCCTGCACCCCTACATTTTTCTTCCTGCACCCCCACAAGGTTGCGCAAAGACAAAATTGTCCCTATATGAACTGTACATTTTTTTTTTGTATTCCGGATTATGAAATTCGGTAAATTTTTGGATTGGCGCATCTGGTAATCTTCCGGATTGATGCTTCCGGTAGTACATGAATGATAGTGTTAATCCAAAATAGAAAAATGCAAAACATCCATAATTGAAAAAACCATTCCGGATCCGTCAATCCGTAATTCAAAATATGCATTCCGGATTCAGAAATTCATAATTGAAAAAAAAAATCATTCCGGATCCACCAATCCGTAATAGAAATTAGGTTTCCGGATTTAGCAATCTGGAAATCAATAATTTATGCAAAATTTGCTTCCGGAACACCCCCTCATCCGGAAAGCAACATGATTCACTTCCGGATTGATGAATCCGTAACACACTCCCAGATCCCAAAATTGTGGGGGTCAGTTTCAGAATTTACAAAATTGTGGGGGTGCAGGAAGAAACTGCCATAAAAGAGTTGTGTAATCGTCAGGTGAAGTAGTATCAGGATCTCCTAGGACCAAGTGTCAAGCCCACCTAAGTCTAAGTAGTGTTGGGCCCAATCTTGGACCGAGTTGAGTCGGACATATCTTAAGTCAAGTCCAAATGAGGCAAATTCGAGTTAAACTCATCTCATATCGGTTGAGTCATGTTCACCCATCTCAAGCTAAGTTGGGTCTACTTTAGGGCAAGCTAGGTTGAACCCACCTCGGACTGAGTCGAGTAGGACCCATCTTGGGGAGAGTCAGATTGACCCACCTTAAACTGAATTCAATTAGGTCTATTTCTGATTAAGTTGAGTCGAATCTAGTTGAGTTGAATCATATCAAGTTAGGTGAGTTGGACAATGTGATAACAAATCAAGTCAGATTCACTTTAAGGGGAGTCAAATATATTATACTACTTATAAAATATTATGCTTTATGGATTAGAGTACTTTAATAGGTTAATTACGAAATAAGTTATTGAAATTTTAAGTGGTATCAAAATTTATTAAACACATTTAATTTTATCATAATTTAAATTGTTTAATGTTTAATTTAAATAAAAAGAGATTATTAAAGAAAGAGTAATTAATAAACATCACATTTTTTTAATATAAATAATCACAATATTATTTTCAACTCAAAATCTTAAATTTAAATTTTGTTAATAATTTATTTATATATTACTTATTAACTTAATTACTCTTTTAATTTTTATATTAAAGACTAAAAGTCAATTTAGTGCCAGAATTTTTAAAAAGTTGAATGTAATTTTATTTTATTTTAAATATTCAATGTGGTTCTTTTTCTTATATTATCATCATATTTGTTTTATTATTATATTGAATATTTAAAAAGAAATTGGAACCATCTATAAAATTAAGTTTTAGTCCTTAATATAAAGAAGAAAAAAAAGATAATTAAGGTTTTTTTATTTTATTCGTCTATATCTAATTTAGAAATTTATGGTTACCTTATAAATAGCACATTCGAATTCATCATGTAGGTATATGCATCAATAAATAAATTAGTTTGAATATGTGCTTTGGACTTTTTGACCTCCACAAAATACTGATCATATTCTATGGAACAAGTTTCCATTAGATAAGGTACGTAATCTTTTGATCATCACTGTATTAACATTATTCATGCATGCACCAACTCCAACATGGTCAACCCACAAATCTCATTTGTCATTTTCTTTCACCATAAACCATAAATCACTTGATTATGATATTTTGAGAGAACAATGATAAAAAAAATAAATGCATAACAACATCAAAGAGATATTCGTGGTTGCAAGAATGCATAGTAGATTCCTCAAGTTTTCGTTTTCTAAAATTTTTTAGAGACAAGGTTTTTCTAGACATATTTAACTATATACGTTTATAACGCTTGATATAGTTTTTTTTATAAAGTTTTCATTCTAAACTTGACATCTCACTATGTTGACACCTCAAGTAACAACAATCATCTGTCATTACAAAAAAAATTATTAAAAAAATACAATAAAATTATAGGAGGATAATATCAAAATCTATATGTTAACAAAAACGATACATAGGTAGACTATACCTATTCATAAATAATTATAAGAACAGATTAGATGGAAACCTATTATACCAATGAAATAATTCTCTATGAATAATCTTAAATTAGTCAAATTATCAACGCACGCATTTCCTTCACGAAAAATACGAGCAACCCTAAATCAGATCTTCCCACAATAATTAAAATAAGTATTCTATTGATTACAAAACATCTACGGAATAGTAGTCATAACAGTAAACGCAGCACAAATCAAGACAGAATCACGTTTAACTTATACATTGGTAAATCTCATCTTTTGAACTCTTGGTTTAATATGACTGAATTTTTTTATAATATTTATTTATTTGATCTAAAATTTAAAATGTGGACATTATATAACAAGGAATGAAGTATCACGATCGACATTATACTGTAGACCGTAAATATATTATCTAAAATGGTCACTCAAATTTTTAAACAAAGATAGATTGATAAGTGTGACCTAATATTGAGAAAAATTTACTTTTAAAATGATGAAAATAAAAAATTATAAGAATTCAAATCAAATATAAACTACCACTAAAAAAAATAATTAAATAAAAACTAAATTTAGAAACTAAAAAAATTATTGTTTTTTAAATTAGTGTCTATTCTTGATAAGTAGTTTCTAAATTGATATTTAATTAATTACCAAGGTTTTTCTACCAAATTTAAAATCTAAATAATTGGTAGTTAAAACATTGGTTAGATACCAATTTAAAAACTATTTATCAATAATAAGAACTAATTTAAAAATCAATAATTTTTTTAATTTTTAAAATAATTCTAATTTAGTCACTATAACAATTAATTATTATTTTTATCTAAAACTAATTTCTATTTAATAATTTTTTTTAGTGTATCATTTTCAATTCATCACTTACATGAGAGAAAATTTTCTAAATTAAAATTAGAATACATTGACATTATAAAATATTTTTTTCTACACTATCTCGTTACGGATGAGTATATATTGCAATAATTACTTTAATAAAGCATAGTTTTTTTTTTGGAAGGACTGTTTTGTAGTTAGTATGGGACTATTATTTTGTACCCAGTTATTTTTTACTGTTTTCCTTTTTCTGGGTTGGTGCAGTGTGTAGGTTTTAATAGGATTTTTTTGAAAGATTGAAACACTTATGTGTTGTTTTATATTAATTCATTATTTATTTATTGATAAAAAATAATATTATTATAATAAAATTACTAAATTAAAATTAATTTAAAAATAATAATTAATTACTATATTAAATTTTTTTTAAATAATTTAGATTATTAATAAAAAAATTAAATATTTCTTCAAAAATCATCAAAATAAGCTATAATACCATTGACTTTATTAATTTCATTTATTTAATATCTATATTTTTTCTTGTTTTTTTTTTATGGAAAATAAATTTTTTAATAAATAGGAGTATTAGATACTCCAATTCATATATAAAAAAAAAAAATCTACCCCTTTAATCGAAACCTGGATAACAGCAAAAAAAAGCTTAAATTATACATAAATATTTTCATCACAAAGATTTATATCCGTGGTCTGACAAAGATATGCAAGTACACATTCATAATCATTATAAACAAAATCCTTAAATATAAATTAATTTTAAAGATAAAAAATAATTAATAATATATTAATAAAGTTAAACACTAATTTATAAACTAGTTTTTAAATTTGTTTCAAAGTTTTAATTTTTATATCAATAATTTTATTTTTTAAATAAGATTTAATTTTATTAATATAATGACTAATTTTTATTTTTTTTAAGTTTAATTTCTAATAATATTCTAGTAATGAATCTATTATCCATGAATTCTCCAAGATTTGTCACCAAAATTTAAAATATTCTTTCCTGTAGTCATGGTTGTTTGTCTTTCCATTATTTAGGAGTGTCTATCTTTGTTGGTGCTCCAAAGTGTCGGTTTCTTCAACCTTTGGCTGATAAAGTTAAATTGAAGCTCGCATCTTGGAAAGGTAAATCTCTTAGCATGATGGGTCGAATTCAGCTGGTCAATACAGTGATTACTAGATCTCTAGCTTATAGTTTTAATATGTATAAGTGGCCTGTTTCACTTATTAAGCAAGTTGAGCAGTGGTGTGGGAATTTTATTTGGACTGGTGATATTCTGAAAAAAGGTATTGCTACCGTTAATTGGGGGAAAATTTGTTCACCTCTTGAGGATGGAGGCTTGAATATCATTAATCTTCATCATGAAAATAATGCATATCTTCTTAAGCTTGCTTGGAACTTTGCTTATAGAGACAAACCTTGGTCTTTACTCTTGAAAGCCAGGGTTCTTAAATCAAAATATGAATTTCGAATGGTTTATAGATCTTTCTCTCTTTGGCCTGGAATTAAGCAATTTTATTCTACCATACTTGACTATACTTATTGGACTGTTGGTACAGGTTCTTTTATTAATTTCTGGAATGATAAATGGTGCTCTACTACTTCTTTAGCAAATATTGCAGGGTTATCTGATGGTGTTAGCATTCCGGATACAGTCTCTCAATTTTGGACAGGTTGTGATTGGAATATTCCCTTCTCTTTACAGCAGATGCCTCTTTTTTTTAATCATATCATGATTAGAGAGGAACAGGATATTCCTAATTGGATTCTAAATGAGTCTGGTCGTTTCACTCTTAAATCGGCTAGGACTTTTTTCTTGGAACCAGGAGTTCCAGGTGGTTGGGGTAAATTCATTTGGTCTGCATCTATTCCGCCTTCCAAAACTCTAGTACTCTAGAAAAATTTTCATGGGCGACTTCCTACAGATCAACATATTCAGAATAAGGGTTTGCATATATGTTCTATGTGTTCGCTTTGTGAAAAGCAAGAGGAATCTATTCAACATCTATTTTTTGAATGTTCTAACGCATTGCATATTTGGAGTTGGGTACGACAAATTTTTCTTACTTCTCATTTCTCTAATAAGGATGATATACTTTCTTTTATTAAGAGTGATGGTAGTCCTTTGGTTAAATTGATTAAGCTTGCGGTGATAACCTTTTCTATATGGATGATATGGCGTATGAGGAATTATGCTAGATTTCAGGATATTGGGGTTTCTAAGGCTATTTCGATAATTAAAGATTTAACTTGCCTAGTGGGAAATTCGTCTAAAGCTTCAATGAAGAATGATATGTTGGACTTCAACGTGATTAAGTTTTTCGGTATTAAGACTCGTAGTGGTAAAGTTCTTCGTCCTCTTCCTATTAGATGGGAATTTCCTTCACCAGGCTGGGTCAAAATTAATACTGATGGGGCTGCTAGGGGGTATCCTGGTCTTGCTACTTGTGGAGGTATTTTTCGTGGGAGTATGGGAGAATTTATTGGTGCTTTTTCAGCGTTTCTTGAAGTTCAAACTGCTTTGGTTGCTGAGTTTTATGGAGTTATACATGCTATGGAGGAAGCTCAAAAAATGGGACTTACTAATGTCTGGCTTGAATGTGATTCTGCCTTGGTTTGTGCTGCGTTTACTGCTAGGACTAATGTTCCGTGGATGCTTCAGAATCGATGGAATACTTGTCTTAATTTTTGTGGGACAATCAGGTTTAGGGTAACTCATATTTTTCGTGAAGGGAATGCGTGTACTGATAAGTTGGCTAATTTAGGATTTATTCATAGAGAATCTTTTCATTGGTATAATAGACTCCCAACTAGTCTGTTCTTAGAATTCTTTATGAATAGGTATAATCTACCTATGTATCGTTTGTGTTAACATATGGGTTTTGGTCTAGTCCCCCCATATTTTTGTATTTTCTTTCTTTTTTCTTTTTTTAATAATATTTTTTCATGTGATGGCAGATGATTGTTGTTACTTGAGGTGTCAGCTTAGCTGAGATGTCAAGTTGCATAGTGATGCCTAACACGAAAACTTTATAAAAAAAAAATCTATTATCCATGTAGATTAATCTTATATTTTTTTTTCTAAATTAATTATCTAGCTCTATATTTACAAACTGAATCATGAAAATACTGCACTTTACACTTCCAAATTCAATTGTCTACTTTTTTTTTTTAATAGTGACTACAATTTTTACTTTTTTAAATTCCAAATAATATATTTATAGATGACGTTCCTGTTATTGAATTTTTTTCTGATAAAAAAAAACATTTATAGATGGCGAACAATATAAATTGAGTGAAGAGATTTGAGATCTTGAAGGGAGATTTTGTGATTTAGTGGTTTGGAGTTATTGATTGAATGTTGTATGGAATAAGTTCTGATTGGTTAGGGAGATAATCTTTTGATGATGACAGAACTATGATGGAATAAGCTTCATCATGGTCAACCCTTTTCCAATTCTTTCAACATTATCATAAATAAATTGTTCCTCATGGAACACCACATGTCTCTCTCTTGGTTTAGACATACTTGTAGGGTGTAAAGGAATAAATGGTATCTGTGGTTTGAGGAATTCTATCTGCAAATTATAAGTTATGGAGTAGTGTGTGCTGATCTTGATATAGCCATAGTTATTAGATATTAAACCTACAATATTTAATTTTTAATATTGATTAAAAACTAATATATGTTGATATACCTGGTTGTTCCCAAGGGCAGACCTTTTTTATTGTCTTTGGAGTAAGAACTTGTAGGTAGTTATTGTTGGGTGTTTGGATAGTGTATCGATATGGCTGACCGACATGATGACGTGGCTTGGTCTCCCTGACCAAGTTGATCGAGACACACACTGACGTGGTTCGGTCTCTCTGACCGAGCTGGCCAAGACACCACGCACGGTCAGACCGACCGACACGTATAACCATTTACGCTCAAACCAAGGTCAGTGAAGCTAAATTATCATTAAGAATTAGGTAATGCAACCCTAAGTGTGATCCATTCCATTAATCAAGTCCAATAAGGTAAGCCCATTAAAATAATATAAATAGCGCGATTTTCAAGGAAAATGTACGTCATTTATTGTTGTGCACCTACCTGAGTGTCGATCACCCGTTTTACTGACTTGAGTGTCGGAGTGCCTTCTGCAGGTACCTCCCCCATTCGGCATTCACCCAAGACTGAGAGTCGAAGGAGAGACACGAAGGCGAGAAGGATCCCAGCAGAGCCCTAGCAACCTGCCCGACCGAAGAAGGAAGACGAAGACTTCAATAGTTCCCTAGTTACTGACTTGAGATCATATTTTCTTTTCTTATTTTCTGTATAAGGATTAGATCACTCCTTAAGTGATTCATATTTATTTATTATTTTTTGCTGATAAAAAAAGTATTTATTGTCACTAAAATTAATTTTTATTTAATGATTTTTTTTTAAGTGAAACTTGAGTATGTAGGTTGAGATTTTTTATTTGCATACATTTTCAAAATTCTCATATCTGTATCTCAAAGCTTTAATGAGAGTAACTCAACGTAAACTTTGAGTTGAGCAAGTATGCAAAATATTAACTATGTTGAAATATAAATATAAATTACTTAACTATGTTGTAATTATAGTAACTAAAAATATTATCTCGGACATTGAAAAGATATCTTAAAAATAAAAGTTTCTTTTTTGAAATGCTAAAATATAGCATGTTTTAAAACAGTGACTATGAACATCATAAAACAAAAGTGAGATTAGCATTGAAACAGTAAAAAAAAGTAGTTGCTGTTGCTAATAATTAACCTAGAAGGATAATCATGACACGCTTCAAACGCGCTTCACCCTTTTTTGTAACACTTGGAACAAATTCTAGATGACAGAATCTATCTCCTAAGTTCTATTCCCATAAGCCAAATCTATCTCAACCTTCCATGCTAATCTTTGACTTCAATGCTCTAAGTTAGCTATAAATATGTTAACTAGTTATGGATTGCTGAAGCAGAATACCCTCTGATAAACAAAAGAAGGAAAAAAAACAGAAGGTTGATTAGTATTCATGCAATTTAGTTGTTCAAAGGTGATTTTCATGGAAGATTGAATAGTAAATATGAGCCAAGGATGACTTGCCGGTTGTGTAACAACAATCGGCTAAAGTCCTTTTTGGCTCTTATTTACTATTTTTTTTTCAATGTAAAATCTTTGAACATTTTTTTTTATTAATAAAGAACAAATATAATATTATATAAGTTAAGAATTGTGGGTATTCAAAATGTTCACTTGTTCAGTTAAAGATTTGGTTTTGGGTTAGTTTCAAAACATTTTTATATATTTTGTTGTTATTCTGAATGTTGTTTTGATCCTTTGTTATGTATGAGATTGGTTAAATGATGTTTTGCATTATTGATTTCTCCCTTTATTGTTTTTTGGGTGTTTGTAGGAGTTTTGTTAATTGTTGGTAGGAGATTAAAGTTTTTGTTAGGGAAAGACTAAGAGTTTCATTTTCGATTTATATAAGAATAGGATTACTCCTGAAGTGGTTCGCATTTATTCTTTCTTGCCGATAAAAAAAGAATTGTGAACATTTCAACTCATATACAACTAGAAGTTACGAATCTCATGATTTAATTTTACATATTTTGGTGCAGCAAAAGAAGCTAGAGTAGCTAGCTAAACTTTATTGTATTAGGATTGAATTACATTCTAACTTCTATGTACTTCTTGGTCAATATATCCACTTATATTCATTTTTTTTAGTTTTATACTCAATCTTAGACACTAAAGGAATATTAAAAAAATAATTATATACTTAATTAATAATATAAATAAAGTCTCATTTCTTAAATTTGACTATATAGAAAAATTGTGAAGAAATTGAAATTAAGAGTGAGCTTCTATAAGTTTACGACTCTATCAGTAAAATACTTATAAAAAAATTCTACTAAGACAGTACTTCCCTGTTCTAAAATAACTTAAAAATATTTTATATTAAAAAATGTTTTACTAGGTAGAAAAATTAGGAAGAAATCGAAATTAAAATAAATTTGAAATATTTCACTAATTTATCCATGTTTTAAGCGAATCCGTATATGGATTTATTAAGTTACTACTTTGTCATTGTTTATCAAAAAAAAAGTTACTACTTTGTTATTCTGTAGCTAAAAGTGAGGTTGTTGTATGTTTCGTTAAACTAAATTAACAAAGCACAGTGTGTTTGTCATCAAATGATGTCAAACATTCCTGTCAATAGAGAAATATTATTTCGTGAGTTACATATAGAAAAACATTTTATCTGTTTGAAGAAGAGACTCTTGAAAATTCAAACACCATAATATAATTTTTTTTTATCGGCAATAAAAAATAAATAAATAAAAATTATTTAAAGATGATCTACATATGTACAAAATCAAACAGAAACAAACAATTCATTTTTTAAAAGTTTACCATTAACTTTTTACTAGAACAAATAGAGTTTGACTAACTTAAATAGATCACTTATATTTAATCGAATACATACAAACGAGAAAATCCAGACACCAATTACAAAAAGTTGAACTATGAAAGAATAATCAATTTTTTCACCTTTAAAAATATGTTTACTCCTATGTTTCCAAATCTCACTTATTATCGCAATTCACACACTTTTCAAAATTAAATTAGGTGTTTCACGTATATTAACAGGAATTCTGATACAAAGGCAAAGCACTGAAGCATGAAAGAGGGATCCAACCATTTTCCTACACGCATGAAAAATCCATATTATATATATATATATATATATATATATATATATATAATCACCCGAATGATTCAAAAACTCTTCACAGCTGGAAAAGTAAAGTTTTCTTTTGAGGCATAAAGATAAAAGTAGAGTGTAAAGTGAAGAATTTGTATGTAACTCTAGTGGAGAGTTACCAAGAAAAGCACCAACACAAAACAAGATATGCAAGAAAAGATTAGAAAGGTTAATTAGCCACTTTGTCAATGTTGCTTTGGAAACCAATTTCAAAATCTTATCAGATACTCTTCTGATCCACGTATTTGGGAGAAGAGATAACAAATTCTCATTGACAATGCCATAACACAAACATGGGTACTATGATTGCACTCCCTTGCGTTATTCTATTCCCACAACAACAGTACTAATGAGTCAATCAACAAACAGTTCTCAAAAATTAATGGCGCAAAGTCAACTTTGGCTTGTTCCTTGCCAATTCATTCTCAACGCTGCAAGTAGCAAGAACAATAATGATTCCAAACAAAAAAGGGTTTTGGATCAGGAACAGCATGTCAAATGTTCCTGGCTAGGAATTTCAGCCTTTGACATCCTCTTCTTATAAATGCAAAGTTAATTAACATTGATGCATAAGAGCATAGAGTTTGAAATGTAAGCACAGAAGAGTGTGTGAGTGAAGTTGAATATTGTGTGCTCAAATGACTTGCATGAAGATGAAGAGAGAGTAGGATTTGAGCCAAGGATGGCTTGCCGGCATTTGGAAAAACTCTGATTCCTTTTCACAGTCTTGCCGGCAAGATATTCTTGCTCATTTCTGCTCTCTTTTCTCTCATATGAGTCTCTAGAAAGAGCTTGCTTTCCTTGTTGTTGCAGATTTCAATTATGGCTTGTTAAAATGTACATTATGTTTCATTGTTTTGTTACATAATGTTTGAATGTTAAGGTAAAGGTTTAGTTTCTGGCATTATATTTTAAAAGGTGAGCCTTTCTGATTACTCACCAAATAATCTACAACCCAATTTTACTGTGCACTTAACCTAAATTCTTAAAATACTAGGTTTTTCAATTGCATGTTGCTCAACTTGTACATATATATCAATATAAATATATATGTATATGTATACTTAAACTCCATCAACTTTATTTGTGTATGTCTCTACAGGCTTTGGTGGTGGTTTTTGCATTGCTTCATGCAGCAAACAAAGTCCTTCACATTTTGTACATCCAACAACAGCACAATCTTCTTGAATCCACCATCACTAACACATGCTTTCTTTGTGTCCTCAGATTTGTTTCGGTTGGATTCCTCTGGCCACAATCCATCTCTGAAACAACCCGATCTACACACCTTCTGCATACATTGATCCTAAGAATAGAATCTGCAAGCTTGAGAATATATGAGAACTACATTACCACTAAAATTTTGTATCAGCTAAGTATATATAAACTACTTTGATGTCGATTCCAAAGCGATATAAAACTATATTGATGGAAGTGAAACACTTTTTATACTCTCTGTACTCACCTATGAACATATTTCATGCATCCTAACCAAGAAATTATACCCTGAATAACCTATCTACTTGTTATTAAACATTAATCTAGTGCCTCCAAACTATATTGATATTCAAGTTCATCACCTTGATTCTAAACAAATTTTACTCAAATTAGTTATATTATATTATATCGTAGGTATACCCATTCATGTATAACATATAGATTCCATGATTATCATCACAAAACTAAAGAATAAATGACTTAGTGATTCATTTTTTTTATCAGCAAATAATAAATAGAATAAAACGAGACACTTCAGGAGTGTCTCAACCCTTATACAAAACTCCAACACCAAGTTTCCTAGTACTCTGCCAACTGGAAATCCGACAGACAATGCACTACAGGTCAAAGATAAAAATCCAGACAGGATACAGAGACCTACAAATACATTTACCTCACCCCACCAAATATGTCACACCCTTGGAAATGACTTAGTGATTCATCAAGGTAAATCCTAGTCAAACCACCCAATTCTCCACCATTATCATTTCATCTACTTGACTCTTGTATTGTTGCCTTTTTATATATAGAATCAGCAAACAACCTAGGAAACCTTGTACTGAGTGAAGTTTAACCTATTTGGTTATCCTCCCAGAACCTCATGTTTGCACCCATTCTAACCTTTCATGCTACATTAGTGACAAATGAATTATCATGTTCATCTTCCCAACACACCTTCCTAAAGTCCCTCCACCACCATTGCGAACATCATCTAGCTTCATTTAAGTTACACCAAGATCTAAAATAGCGTTCCACGTTCCTTATTTCTTTTCATTTCCATTTAGGCAAACAAAACCTCCTTAAACAATATTTTGCTTCAGATAGTTGAGATCCACAAACCTTCCTTATTCCATTGCTTTAAATTCTCCAATCACTAAATATAAACTAATTTTAGAGAAAAAAAATAATTAGTCCATGCATTAATTAAATTAGATATTATTTTAAAGACTAAAAAAATTATTGGTATCTAAAGTAGTTTTTATTATTCATAAAATTTATAAATTAGTTTCTAAATTGGTATCTAATTAATTACTAAGATTTTAGCTACTAAAGTTGGTAGCTAAAATCTCAGTATCTAATTAGATACCAATTTAGAAACTAGTTTATACACTCTAAGAAAATCATGTAATATAAACCAATTTTTAGATGCAAAAAATAATTAGTTGTCATAGTGACTAAATTAGACACCGTTCTAGAGACTAAAAAAAAATTGGTTTCTAAATTAGTTTCTATTATTGTTAAATGGTTTCTAAATTGGTGTCTAATTAGCAATCAAGGGTTTTGCTACCAAATTTAGAATCTAATTACCTTGGTTGTTAATTAGACACCAATTTAGAAGTGCTACAATCGTGCCACTGCAAACCGGGTAGAAGGAATGTCATTGAGGTGACAATATTTTGGTGTTTTTGATGGTTTTGTAGCTGCAGTTTGCAGTGCTTATAGCATTCCAATAGAAGCACGGTGCTAGCTGGAATAGGATGTCTAGCTTATGCAGCAAACATTATCTTTCTATTGCTTTTGGGGTGTTTGTTCATCTCTTTATTCTTGGAGATTCTTAATGTGGTTTGGTTTATGTAAAAGGGTTGGGATATCCCTTTTGTATCCCTCTTAATTTAATTTCATTCTTTGCTGATCAAAAAAAAAAAAAAAGGCACCAATTTAGAAACTATTTTTTTAGTCAGTCTCTAATTTAGTCACTATAGCAACTAATTATTTTTTGTCTCTAAAAATTGGTTTATATTTCATGATTTTATTGTAGTGATATATTTTATTAACAATCAAAACTAATTTAGATATCAATAATTTTTTTAGTCTCTGAAATAATATCTAATTTAATTAATATAATAACTAATTATTTTTTTATCTAAAATTAATTTTTATTTAGTAATTTTCTTGTAGTCTCATTTTTTTAAATTCTCTCAAAAATAAAATAATGTTGTTCCTTTATCAGAGTTTTTGCCCCATTGATTCTTAATAATAATCTAACAGATAACCAAGCATCCAATACTTTAAACTATGTGGTCCATATCCACTTTGTTTGTCCTTCAAATTAGAGTTGTCTAAGACTTGTCTATTAACCACTACTTATTTATATTCTATCAATCTTACTATATTAATATTCTATCAATTCTACTCTAAACCACTAAACCATGAAAATTTTCTCCCCATTAATGGGACATTAACTAAGTTTCTTTTCTCAATGAAATCATTCAAGTATTTACTTTTAAAAACAAATCAACGTTAAGTTATATTATATAGAAAATAGATCATAACAACTAAATTTTTTAAAACATTATATATAGTGTGTTCCCTATTTAAGGTAGTCTTATAATTTGAAGGAATTAATATTAGTTTAGTTTTTTACACGAGTAGTTTCCACAAGAGGTTAATCATGTTTAAATTGAGAAACTTATTGAGTCGCAATTTTTTCATTCAAATGTTTAACTAAGTTATTTATTTAGAACTAATAGTTATAAATTAAAATAATAATGAATTATTTAATCATATATACTAAAAAAATTGACTCTATGTATGAAAAAAATCTATAGAAAAATAACAAAAATGGTCATACATTACCTACATATTACCGACGACTTAAAAATTATAGCTAATCTAAGGTGTAGGCAAAATTTTCATGAATTTTTATTCAGAGATAATATCATTTCATACCCATCCGTAAATAAATATCATTATTTTTTATATTTTTTAAACTTTTTTTACTATTTATAATAATTATTAATGATTATATTATTATTATTATTATTTTATTTTTATCCATAATAAATATTAATAATAGTATTAAAAATAATATTAATATCAATTATGATAATATTAATAATAAAATTAGTAATAATATTAATAAATTTAATAATAGTAATAATATTAATAATAATACTAATACCACTCGTAAAAATTATTGAAAATATTATTAATATTAGTTACAACATTAGTAGTATTAATAAAAATAATAATATTAGTAATTATATTAACATTTATTAATACTATAATTAATAAAATTATTAAAAATATTATTAATAAAAGTAGTGTTATTAATATTATCTAATGATATAGATTCATGGATAAATTTCCTTAGAGTGTATCTAGAATAATTTGTCGTTAAACTATTTTAGTGTTACACACAGAAAATTTCGTAAGTAATTGATAAATATCATAATTCAATAATATTTCATAAAAAAGATAGATAGTTATAGAGTTTAATTGTTAAAATAGTTATCATTCAACACTTAATGTAGGAATTTGAACCTTTGAAGATGTTTTTGGATTATAAGATGAATATGAATGATCTATTTCTAAATTTGTGCTAATTTTAGTAATTTATGGAAAAATTGAGATAAAATGACTAAAGGAGAATGACAAGTTAAAGACAAGATGAAAAAACAAAGTTGAAACATTGAAAATTCACCCAAACAAGATTATTCTTGAGGAACTCGCCCAAGACTCAATGAAGTTGGGTTTTTTTCTCATAAAACTCGCTTAAGCAAGTAATATCTTACTTAAGCTAAATGTCACTTAACACAAGTCCAATTAGGTTAAATAGAATGCATGAGACATAACCCTAGACATTATTGAAACACTACAAGAAAAATTGGAATTACATACAGTCAAAATCCGTATGTAAGACCCAAAATCCGTATATAAAACAGGTTTACATACGGATATTACATACGGATTTATCCGTATGTAATGTAAAAAAAAAAATTAATTTTTCATTATTACAAATTATTATATATCACTATCTATATTTTTTATTAATCCTAGAGGCATTTTGCACTGGCTGGGACTCGAGCCCGAGCCCATAGGACTCGAAACCAAACCCCAAATAATTTTACAAGAGCATTGACCACTAGACCAGACAAGTTCTTTGGTCATATTATCATTTTTATTATACTTATACATATTAATATAATTTATACATATTAATATAATTTATACATTTAATATAATTTATACATTTAATATAATTTATACATTTAATATAATTTATACATATTAATATAATTTATACATATAATATAATTTATACATATTAATATAATTTATACATATTAATATAATTATTATTAATAATAATAATAAAATAAATTATATTTATATTATTATTATTTATTAATATTATTATTAATATTATTAATATTTATTAATGTTATAATTAATATTATTATTAACATTATATTCATATTATTAATATTTATTAATATTTATTAATGTTATAATTAATATTATTATTAACATTATATTCATATTATTAATATTTATTAATATTATTATTAATATTATTATTAACATTATTATTAATATTAATATTATTATTATTAGTATTAATATTCATATTATTATTAATATTTATTAATATTATTATTAAAATTATTATTAATATTATTATTATTAGTATTAATATTCATATTATTATTAATATTATTATTAATATTATTAGTATTAATATTATTAGTATTAATATTCATATTATTAATATTATATTCATATTATCAATATTATATTCATATTATCAATATTATATTCATATTATTAATATTAATTTTGATATAAATATACATTTAGATATTTATTGTGTGTGTATAGTAGTTTTATTTGACTTGAGTAATATTACTTTTATCCGGATATAGATAGATAGAGAGAAAAAGGAAGAAATTATATAATATTAATATAACTTTAATATTATAAATACATATATATATTGATTAATATATTTCTTTATTTAATCATTAATTTTTTAAAACTCATGGTTAAATTTAAATTTACTTTCATATTATATATATATATTAATATAAAATTATTTGATATCTTATTTTCAAATATAGGTTATTATAGGTAGTTGTGAAGTTTTTGTTAGAAGGCTATATAGGTATCATTAATATTGTTAGTATTATTATTATTATTAGTATTATTAGTATTATTAATATTTTTAGTATTATTAATATTTTTAGTATTATTAATATTGTTAGTATTATTAATATTATTAGTATTATTAATATTGTTAATATTGTTAGTATTATTAATATTGTTAGTATTATTAATATTGTTAGTATTATTAATATTGTTAGTATTATTAGTATTATTAATATTGTTAGTATTATTAATATTCTTAGTATTATTAATATTATTAATATTCTTAGTATTATTAATATTATTAATATTCTTAGTATTATTAATATTATTAATATTCTTAGTATTATTAATATTATTAATATTCTTAGTATTATTAATATTATTAATATTCTTAGTATTATTAATATTCTTAGTATTATTAATATTATTAATATTCTTAGTATTATTAATAATAATAAGTACAATAAAAATCATAATAAAACTAAAGAATTTGCTTAGTGTAGTGGTTAAATTTTACTTGGTTGTTGAAAGATTGCTGAAGGAACCTGGCTTTGAATCCCATTCACTGCTAATTTTATTTTATGGTGCTAATATTTACATACGGATTATATCCGTATGTAATTACATACGGAAAAAATCCGTATGTAAACCTGTATATATGGAAAAAATCCGTATGTAAACAGTTTACATACGGATTTTGATTCCCGCTCCATGGCGCCAAAAATTACATACGGATATAATCCGTATGTAATTACATATGGAAAAAATCCGTATGTAATACCTGTTTACATACGGAATTTAATCCGTATGTAAAAATCCGTATGTAATGTTGATTTTATATACGGATTTTGATCCGTATGTAAAAATCCGTATGTAATGTTGATTTTACATACGGATTTTGATCCGTATGTAATAATCTGTATGTAATTCGCGTTTTTCTTGTAGTGAAAGGATATTGAGAGATAGAAAAACCTAAAGGAGTTACCCGTCAAGGAGAAACCACTTGAATTTTATTTTCTTGATTTCCATGTAATGACCAATATGAGTGGTTAATTCTTTCCTTTGGAATTGGGAGTAATATGTTCAAAGTCTTATGTATTGAAGTGAAATTTATTTATAATATTTTGTTCTTAATTGATGATTGATATTATCATTTTATTATTAAAGTTTGAATCTTTATTCATGATTTTGATCCTTAGATTTGAAATGTTAATTGTTTTATAACATATGTTCGTAATGATAAGACATTTTTATAAATATGCAAGGAATCGATATTTATAAGACATTCTTAATATTTTTGCTTGCGAGGAATCGATATGAATAATTTTTATATGTGCATCAATATCAATCAAGATGGAATGTTATATGTTTTTATTCATTGAAAATACAAACGAGTGAGACAAATGAACCTCAGTCCTAATTTTCCCAATTGACTCATCCAAATAATTTTCTTTGCTTTTATTTAATTTATTACAAAATAGAACAGAGATGAACAAAAGGGAACAGATGAACAAAAGAGTAAACTGAAGACAAAGGATATGAGAATGAATATCTTTTCTTTCTTATTGTTCAAATCAAAACAAATGATCTGAATATATACAAGTAGTACACTCATTCTAGGGTTTAACTAAAGAAGGAAATAATCAATATTAAATACTAGAATCATAATCCACAAAGATAAAATAAAGGTTATTCCCTTCTATAAAAGAGAAATAACTGATAATTAGAAAAGACTCTCAGTTAATATTAGAATCTTTTTGTAACTCTGGTATCCGTATCCTTTAATATAAGTTCTTACAAATTCATTATACAAACAACCTTTCAAACAAACTTTGACACATCTTTTCATATTTAATGAATATTATACTTGAAAGATTTTAAAATAGTTCCTTGTGAGTTCGATATTCGTCTTTAGGAACAACTTATTATTTCTAACTCTGTATACTTATCGTAAATAGTGATTGATTCATTACTCGGACTCATCGTACCCACATATTTCCGATGAAGTACTGACTGTCCCATATTTTTTTTAATCAGCAAACAAATTAATAAATTTGAAATATTAAGGGTTTTCCAACCTCTTAAAAAAAAGGAACAAATGTTGTTCTATATTAAGTGGGGTTATTAGCCATTTCCCTGCATATAAAATAATGGCCCTTACTCTACTCTAAATCCCACATTAGAAGGCCAGCCAAACCTATATGAGTGACTCTTCTTGGTACATCTAATCGAGTAAGCCAACAAAATGATAAGGGAAGACAAAAGTAATTTCTTTATCAAAATTTTAAAGCAGATAAGAACAGATCAGTGTAATAGAGAATCTGCATGATGAATTTGCAGCATAATAAGAGGGACATGATATCTAGAACAGAAGCAAACAAATTTATACATTCCTCTCTGTCCATACTTCTATGGTACGCAATTAAGTCAAAATCTTATCGCATACTCTTCTGATGAACCAAAAATCTGAGAACAAATTCACATGATTGCAGAAACATGTGTAGCCACTAACCACTATACTACTATCTCCTTGCCTTCACTTTTCACATATTATTCTATTCCCACAACAATTATCAAACAGTTTCGGCCTTTCGGAGGAAAATGAGCCAAAGTCAACTTTTGCTTATTTCTCAAAGCTACACGTAGCAGATTTGAAAAGAGTGTTGGATAAGGAAGAAGGGTGAATTTGTAGTAAGTAAAAGTGTTTTGGGATGTTTCTTTTTATGGATATAAATACACATGGTACCAAAGGGTTTGAAATGTGGGTTTGGAAGAGTAGTGTTGTTTGCTCAAATGTCTTGCATGAAGAGGTAGAGAGAGTGCTTTTGAGCCAAGGATGACTTGCCGGCTAAACTAATAACTGTGATCTCTTCTTAGGATTTACGGTTTACGGTTTTGTTCGCAAGACATCTTGGCTCACTTGTGCTCCCTTTCCTCTCATATGAGACTTGGAAAAGAGCTTTCATATTGAAAGAATGATATTTGATAATGTGTCATGTTGAAGAAATACTACATTAGCTATACTAAGAATGTGACTTGAAGTGTATATATATAATCATATTCTAAAATGTGGTTGCAGTTTTGTCATGATTTTTTATATATGCTGACAAGAATTCCTGAAATGTGCAGCTGATGAAAGTTTTTGTGATTATAATGAATTAAAAACATTTACACTGCAATTAGAATGTTGGATCATAATATTAATTTGAGAGGGAAAATTGTGAAACATGTATGCAACTGGATGTTAATTAAGGTTTCTGATGATAACTGTTTTCGACAATGATTGTCTTTCTTTTCGGTCGGTCTTTTCTTTCCTCCTTCCTCTCGAACGATCTCCGTGCTTTTCTTTTGCTGCTCTACTTCTTGTCTTCGTGAATTCTAAGTTTGGATAGTATTTGAAAAAGGTACTCTGATGCTCAAGAGAGTATTCGGTGTTCAACACTCGATGCTATTAGTACTGGATGATAACGTACATGATTCTTGAAATTTGTGTTTATTTATATGATTATGATGACCCCTTTTGTTATTGGACCGAATTAGGATTTTAGATTATGATTAAGATTGTATTACCTGATGTTTGATCACTGATTAGTCTCCTTAATCATCTGTTTAGATAATGATTTTTGTCGTATGGATCGATCTTAATCGGATGTTGGGTCTCCGAGTGTCGTACGGGTTCGACCGGTGCAATAACATCGGGTTCGACCGGTGCAATAACATATATAATCAAGTTGTTTAGTTGAGTACTTGAGTTTTCTGTTTTTCTGTTGTTTTAGAATATCCATTTTCTCTCTTTCTTCCTTATAACCCTTTTGATCCACTTGAACTCAGAGAGACGGGGAAAGATTGAAACAAGTCTAGGAATGTATCAGCAATGACAGTTAAATGCTTTAATATATGAGCCATGTGCTATTATGAATCTCATTTCACAAATTTGACTGCAAAATTGGTAACATGTGTTGGAATGATTCTACAACATAAACTACTCTGAATTCATATAAAATAGTATTCATTCAACAGTAAAAAAGTGGTTAATTGTACTATTAATTAGACAAAAATAAAGAACTGAGAAAATACACATTAAATAAACAACAAATAATAATGAAAATATTGATTTCAATTTAGTACATGTCGTGTTTTAAAAGTTAATTTCTCAGAAAAACAAAATCCTGTTAGTTCACTTGCCAAATTGTTTCATGCATTTTGTACTACAGTTTTTGCTAATTAAAAAGTAAACAACATTAGGGTGATGCCTTTGTTAAAGTTCATCATTACTTATTTCTTTTTTCCTTCCTATTTGTCCATAATGGAAGAGCACTTTAAAATTGATGAATAAATATACTATTTTACTTATAAATAAGAATTTTTTATTAGTTGTTTTCTTTTGTATTAAACTCCATGAATTTTTTATCTCATTTTATTTTAGTTTTTGGTGTTTTATATTTAATCATTTAAACTAATTTCTCTTTAAATTTAATTCAAATTTTAAAAATTGAACCTTGAAAAACTTTAACAAATTGAAATTATATTTTTTTATAGCTAGATGAACTAAATTTTAAAATTGTTGTCATCTTAACTATTATAGAATTAAGTATACTTTTTAAATTATACTTTATCCACATCATATAAAGTACAATAATATCTTCATCAAAACAATTTATTTTTCAATTTTAAGTATTACTGTTAATTTATCTTATCTAATAAAATATTATTTACTTTTAAATTGTAAAAATTTAATTTTATTGATAAATTTTATTTAAATTTTAAAATTCTTGTATAAATATTTTGCAAAACTTTAAAGTTAAATGACGATAGTGTGTCAGAAAATGCTGTGTAATCCTGTCCCTTGGGGAAAAAAAAAGTATAAAGACAACTTTTTCTTTTACTTTTTACTTTTTTAAAGAGCGATTATCTTCTTTAAAAAAAATTATTAAATATAAATAGAAACTAATTTTAAAAATAAATAATTGTTATTATTACAATAATTAAATTAGATATTATTTTAAAGGTTAAAAAATTATTAATATTTACACTAGTTTTTATTATTTATAAATAATTTTTATGTTAATAATATAAAAATTGTTATTTTAAATTTGAATAATTTTTTTTAGTTTTAAAATATATCAATTAATATAGTAACTAATTTAATTTAATTTTTAAATTTAATAACTTTTTGTGGTGATTAAAACTAATTAAAAAACAAATAATTTTTTTAATTAATAATGTTTGATCACATAATTTCTCTTTCCAGATTTCTACTATTAGAAAATTTGTCTATAATATAATATTATGGAATTGACTTTGACTATGGGTGCATCTGATTCGTAATTTTTGTGGATTAAACATGTTTAACACATGTCAATGACTAAACAACTCATGTCTGAAAACTGTAAGTCCACGTGGCCAAATAATAATATTGGTGGAAATTGTTTGTTAAATAAAAATAAAGAAGAAAATCAAAAATTGAAATAAGAAAACAATATATTTAAGATGAAATTGATAATATAAAACTTCCAAGAGATTAGGTTTCGCAATAAGATTACTTGTTGCCTTATATTATCTTTTATTTCTATGTTTTTTATTTTATTTTCTTTGAAGGTGAATATATATAACTTAATTAGGTTTAATATCTGACTGATTTGATTTTTATTCTTGTTATAAATAATGAATATGTTTGAAAAAATTCATAAAAGCAGCTGCAGCCATGGAAGATATCTGAGAACAATTAATACATACTACAATAAAATTATTAAATAAAAATAAATATTAAAAATAAAAAATAATTAATTATTATATTAACTAATTAAATAATATTTTAAAAATTAAAAATTATTTCTATTATTAATAAAATTTATAAATTAATTTTAAAATTATTATCTAACTAGTTATCAAGATTTTTGTTAGTAGCTAAAATATTAATAATTAATTAAATATTAATTTATAAATAAATTTATAATTTTAATTCATAATAAAAATTATTTCAGATATTAATATTTTCTTAGTCTTTAAAATACTATTTAATTTAATAAATATAGTAATTAAATATTTTTTATTTAATAATTTTTTAATAGTAAATTATAATAATTTGAATTCTTTCAATTTTTTAGAGTTAAATCATTAAAATTTAAATGAAATTATATTTTTATTGAACCAACTTATATATTAAATAGATTTAAAGTTTAGAGTTTAAAATTTTTTTTTTTTTTTTATCAGCAATCAAAAATCAATAAATATGAACAACTTTAGGAGTGGTTCAACCCTTATACAAAGTTTCTCTTTCTTCTCATCCTACCAAGAAACATCTACCATACTGACAAAGCCACATACCTAAACCCAAACACAAAACAGATAAAAGACATCAAGAGATCAATCTCATACAAGTCAAAGGGTACAAACACCAATTAGAATAAGAAAAAAAAAACAAAACTAGATTTTGAAAAAATTCATAACCAAACCTTTACTTTTGACTTGTCAGTCACCCACCCTCCTTTAAAAAAAATGACATTGTTCTTATGTTTCCTAATTTCACTCACCACGCAGACCCAAATAACACTCCAAACATTATTGACTGAACTTGACACAGGATCGTTGTAAAACACAAACATCACACCAAGCCACTCAAAACATTGACTCCAAGCAAGTCAAACAAATTTGTAATCAAAAAATAAATGGCGGTAAGACTCCTCCTCCTTCCCACAAAAACTGCACACAGAATTTTCAACCACTACTCCACGCCTTACCAAATTGACCCTAGTAGCAATCTTCTATATTCTTTAACACCTTCCAAGCTGTAAATTGTGCAGAAGGTAAAGTTTTACACCTCCACAACTTTCTGTACACAGAAAACTCTTCCTCTTCACGATCCCTCCTTAATAGAACATAGACAAAATTCACTATACATTTAAGATCTCACCATAGTTCACTTGACATATTGTAGTTCACCTTAACTTCGTTTTTGTAGTTTCTCCTTATTTTAAATTCATGAAAAATTCTAAGAAAACCTCAAATCAAACTTCTTAAGATAACATTTGATAAACCCTCTATTAACTACAGAATATGCTTATGAAATGCATGAAATAATAGTTAATTTAAACTTCGTCTAATTTCCAATGATAAATAATTTTTTGTGCTACTAATTCAATATATTTTCAAAACTAAATGCATTATGAATATAATATTATAAAGTCCGTCTCCATCATTGTAAAAGTGAACATAAAGGTACTCTTACCACACATAAGGAACAATAGTGATTCGAGAATAGAACAATAATTTTAGGAAGCAATCGGTTTTTAACACGTTAAATCTCTCTTGACCAAAATATTGACAGATTGTTCCATGATGGGATTGACTTCTGAATAGCCTGCAACTTTTGTTCAGTTTTTATTGGCTGAGATGTTATTCCATTATTGCTGCAACATCTTCTTAACTGGAAAATCTCCAAAGTCAAAGTTCTCACCTTCTTTTACAACCCTTTTCTGCGCTATATATGAATTATATTATTCCTTACCACCTATATACTAATCATTAAGATATCATTTCACAACTCATGTCCACCCTCTTAAATATCGTCGAACATATATATCGGACACGTATATGAACTCCTAGTTATATATTAATGAAATGTCTGAACTAAAAAATATTTATTAGATATCTAATAATTTTAATACGGTTGTAAGATAAAATAATAATCTTTTATTCAAATTTATTGTATAAATTTTTATTATAATCATAAAAAAAATTGAATCAGTTATGGAAAACATCTTTTTACCACAGAAAAAAACTCAATCATATTTCTTCATGTAAATCTTGATTGTCAATATATATAATTCATAATATATATATATATATATATATATATATATTTGTGTTCCGACGATGTTTTAGATTTTAAAGATTACACGAGTCGAAATATTCATGTCGTATCTAATGTCTATGATAACTTATGTCTAGTCTTTCAGCTAAATCAATCCATGTCCATTTGCAAATGAAATTAAAAAAAAAAAAAAACTTGTCAAATAGCATATGCTATATATGCAATGATCATGACACAGATAAGAAAAAAGCATGGGCATGTAGTGGCACAAATCCTCATTGCCGTCCCTTTTATGAAAGATGCTATACCCACAAAAAGAAAATCAATTTTGAGGTCAATTGATTGAAACTTGAAAGGATGGTGGAGACCCCAGCAATCTTGATTGTGCAGAAGTGGCCGACCCAAATGCTGAAGGAAAGCTTTTGGAAGAAAATCTCAGCATACTTTTTCAAATGGAATGCTTTTATCAAACAGATAGAATTGTTGAGTTGTAATACCTATCAATTTTCTCCAAAAGATTTAACAAAGTCAAAATGAAAATATTGTTCATTGCATGAGAGCATCAACTTTTGCCACTATAAAAGACCACACTAACTCACTGATTACAGCAACATATAGAGCTTGAATTGGCTATGGATCCAAATTCATATGCCAAGGAAAAAACAAGTTTTGAGAAGTCCCTTTGGTCTAAGAGTCTTTCATGGAGAGGTTGAAAGTGGAATGAAGCCAAGGATGACTTGCCGGCATTGATTTCCTACCAAACTATAGCAAGTTAGGTGGTTTCATTTCCTGGTTTTTCCGGCAGGTTATCTTTGGCTATATTTCGCTTTTTTCCTCTCATGTGAGACTCTCATGACTTTCTCTCATATAGTTTCAAGAGTTCTTAGATATTACTAGAATTCCATGTTGGATGTTGGAAAAATATCAGCAAATTTGATTAAGCTGTCAAAAGTCAAATATATATCTGGTTGAAGATTCATCATCAACTATAGATTAAAACATTTCATAATATATAGGTGGGTGCGATCTCATAAGTTGGTTTTATGAGGTTGAGTTAGACTTAAAGTTCACTTCTTAATTGTTGAATTTATTGTAGTGAGTGTTTGTTGGCCTTATTAGACTATCTGTTTATTATAATAGTTTTTATTATTTCTAACTTATCTTCTTAAAGAGTAGAAGCTCCTCAATTTAACTCTTAAGATTCTATTTCAGGACTTCTGTTTGTTAAAAACATTGCTTTTATAAAAATATTCAAAACTATGTTTATTCTTTCAACGCCAAACTTCATCTTACAACAATTTATACAAGTCAGACTACAAAAAATTGCTAACAATTTATTGGACGATGATGATGATACTTTTTTGTGTGTGTATTTCACTATTATATTACACAGATGAAGATCATTTGGTGAATAACACTGCTGATATAGTCTTTTACACGTCTTTTGTTATGTCATGTCATGCAGGTTTTTTTACATGGGTGAGTGAGGTTTTATCGTGGCTATATACATCAGGGACGAGAAGAACTCTTGTGTGTTGTCAAAAAAGTGAGATCAACTACTTCTGTGTTAGATTTTGACAAGTTGATTAAGTGAGTTTTCTGTGAGTAATGGTGCTACTCCTTTCTATGCACTTAAATAGTGTGTTTCTATAGTAGTATCCAGTATGTTCAATATAATCTCACATCATTCAGAATTTGAGATTAATGGTAGTTATATACTTTTTTCTCCTTCAATCCATCGAGACGCATTTTAAAGATAAAACTGTGACGGGACACTAACTTCTAAAACGGATAAAAGTTCAAATACAGTGATTTATTTTAACCATGATATGATTATAAGACAAGTGAAAGGGTAGAGATTTCTTATTTCTTACAAGGTGAAATAGGGACATATTATGTACTAAGCTTTATATAAACATGTAGGAATTTGGAACACAGTTTTACAAATTTTAATTATGTATGAGGATGTTGCATCAATGTTTATTTTCTTGTCCTGAACAGATAATGGGGTGGAATAAGCAAAAGTCTAAAAGTGAGTTTTTTCTTTTTGTATTTCCATAATTTGTAAGTCGTCTCTATAATTTTTTAATTAATATTTTACTTTTTGTGAAAGTGATTTTCGGATTATCTATTTTAAAAAAAATCAAAGATAGAACAGGAAGATTATTTTAATATTTTTCTCTTAAATGAGATGCACTTAGTAATTATGGAGGTGCAGAATTAAAAATCCGGAAAGTGTCAATCTTGAGCCCAATGCATGAATGGGACAAAAGTTATATTTACAGACAAAAATAGCGAAAGCATCATTAAAAACCTTCATAATCTAATATTTATTTTTCTTCTCTCATTTTACTTTTATCTAATATAAGAAATGAGTTTAGAAATCTAAAGAAAAGATGAAAGATTTTATATTTTAAAAAAGGAAAATATTTTAGATAAGTGAGAAATGAATATACACTTAAAAAAATTATTAAATAAAAATTAATTTTAGAAAAAATAATTAGGTACTATATTAAATAAATTAAATATTATCTTATAAACTAAAAATTTATTGATATCTAAAGTAATTTCTATTATTAATAAAAAAATTTAAATTAATTTTTAAATTGGTATCTAATTAGCTATCATAGTTTTAGCTATTAATTAATTTTGATTCTAAAGTTGATAATTAAAATCTTGGTTGATTAGATACCAATTTAGATAACACTAATTTTTTTAGTCTATAAAATAGTATCTAATTTAGTCAGCTAACTATTTTTTTGTATCTAAGTTTAGTTTCTAGTTAATAATTTTCTGATATTGATATATAATTTTTCATTTAACTTAAACTTTCTTTTTTAAACTTATAAAATAGATCTTTACAAAATATATTATTATTATTATATTTATTAAATTCAATAAATATATGACATCTCCAATAGTTTCTTAAACTATCTTTTGTGATGTTTGTACTATTTTTTTCTATCATCAAAGTGTCATATTATGTTTAAGAAACACATTCAATTTTGTTTCAATGGTAAACAGTTTCAAGAAACTTAAAAAAAAAATCATACTTTTATATTTTTTTTATTTAGTTATGTTTCAAATAAATTTCAGTTAGAAATTTGTTTAGTTTTACTTGAAAATTTGTATCTTCTAAAGGAAATATTTCTTAAATAAAATTTTTAAAATTTCAAAAACCTTAGTGTTTTGCGATTTAAAATCTCTCCAAGAAGTTTCTTTCTATCAACTAACTCATTAAGAAAAAATCACCAAATATATATATAGAGAGAGAGAGAACTCTTAGAACTAAAAAAAATATATATGATCTTACCGTTTAATTTAAAGTATTATTTTTAAAAAAATTAATTATTTGTTTGTGTTAAATTAATGCGTTTTATCCGTTTAATAATTAGTGCAATTTAAGATTTGTTTTCACATACATTAATAATAGTGATAAATATTTCATTATTGAATCGGTTTACAAAATAACTCTACTGTTTTGATGATGCATTTTGTACTGAAACGAATAAAACCCTTAATTTAAGGATATATTAGGAACTGAACAATTAATCTTTTAATTTTAATTTATTTCACAAGACTAAAATTTCAGTCATTCCAAGATGAAGTGAGTATTTTTTATATTTTTTTAAATAAGATTTTAGCAAAATTGTTTCAAAGGTCACACATACTAATGGTTAATCTGTACAAAAAGATAAATTATTACATTCAATGTGGATAGAAAAAGTGTAATATCAATAAAAATATATTTACTAAATTATAGGTCATTTTATAAATTAAAAATTTATTAGTATAATTTAGAATATAAAATAATTAGTAGTTAAAATGTTGATATAATTAATTGTTAAATATTAATTTAGAATTTATTTTATAATTTTTTATTAATAATAAAAATGTTTTAAATTTCAATAATTTTTAATTTTTAAAATAATAATTAACTAAAGTTAGTATATTGACTAGTTTTTTTTTTCTAAATTTGATTGTTATTTTTAAAAAAAATTAGTATTTGGTGGGTTTTCATTAATTTCAAATTAGATGTTAAATTGGCATTCTTTTCATCTTAGCCCTTTATGTAATAACTATTTCCTCTGTATCTTTGATAAAAATATTATTCCTTTCCATCGGTTAATTTTCAAAGTTTACCAAGATAATATTGTTTTTCTAATTACACATTTAATTAATTAATAAAGATTAAAAAAATATAATAACACATAAATATGCATTAAAAAAATAAAATAAAAACTAATATCATAAGTAACCCATTTAAAAATACATTAAAAATATAAACTTAAATTAATTCCTTAAAAGATCATAAAAGAAGAGAAGATTATAAAGCAAGCAGTTTTGAAAAAGAAAACAAAATATAGTTATTTAATTTAGTTGATGAGACATTGATCCCAAAGATATAAAATTTGCCCTAATTTGGTTGACAAACATATTTACAAATACACATGTTGTAATTCTTAGAATAGAGTTTACAAGTTCCAACACCCATATTGTATTTGGCAGCACATTTTGAATTGCAACAATCTTCATCACATTGTTCTTTGCAGAGTCCCTGAGAACCAGTGCACTTCCTTATAGTTTCATCTTCTATCACAGACTCAGATGAATCCAAATCTCTAGAACCACCATTTGAATCTTCTTTCACTTCTTTTTGCCCTAAGAATAATGAAAAAAAAAATTATCAAGAAAAAATTGTATACATATGAACGATGATCCAACTCATACAAAATACGAAATGTATCGTGCATCACAAAATCTTCCAAATAACTACGTATCAATTTCCGTCTAACTAACAATAACAAAAACAAACTAAATCGAGAAAAAACAAGTCAAATGATCAAGACACCAATTAGAATAAGATAAACATACAAAGTATAATTTAGAAGTATAATCCAATATCAAAATTTCAACTGAATCAAAAATATCTCTAAGTAATGTAACACTTCATCTTTAAAAATAATTTTATATATCTCTAAGTGATGTAACACTTCATCTTTAAAAATAATTTTATTTGTGTGACACCAAAATTCAAATGTTCTCCAACTATTGAGCCTGTTGAGTCCTTTAATAGAATTATAATAAAGAGCTTTAATAGAATCATAATGATGATTAAGAAAGAGACTAACCTGTTACCAGCAGAATGAAAATGGTAAAGAGAAGAAAATAACAAGAGATGTGGTTCACCATTCTGATAAAAAAGAAGTATTCTTTGTTTTTGACTTTGATGTGATATGCATTAAGGATGATAACTCTATAAATAAGAGTTATTGTGCATTGACTCGAGGCTAGCAACATTAGGGTTATTAAAAACTAATTTAATGACAGTTTGGCTAAAGCACAAATATACTATTATTGCTCTTAATTATTGATATTTTTAATGAATTAAAACATTACAAAATGATGAATATTTGAATGATGGAATAAGTTATTTGGCTTTATTCCTAAACAAAACAAAAGAATTTCATGCTTATTGTATAAATACACTACAAGAAAATCATGAAATAGAAATTAATTTTAGAGAAAAAAATAATTAATTGTTATAGTAACTAAATTAGAAACGATTTTAGAGACTAAACAAATATTTGATTTCTCAATTAGTTTCTATTATTATTAAATGGTTTCTAAATTGATATCTAATTAGCAACCAAGGTTTTTGCTATCAAATTTAGAATCTAAATAATTGACAGTTAAAACTTTGGTAGCTAATTAGATATTAATTTATAAATTATTTAACAGTAATAGAAACTAATTTAGAAACCAAATTTTTTTAGTCCCTAAAATGGTCTCTCTAATTTAGTTATTATAGCAACTAATTATTTTTTGTCTCTAAAATTTGGTTTTTGTTTCATGATTTTCTGTTAGTCACAGTCGTATTCATGATAAAACAATTATATTATATTATTATCTTATAATTTTTAAAACTTTCGTTATCAATTGATCTTTGGATTTTTTTATTTAAATATTTTTCAGTATTTAAAATAATGAATGTCATTAAGATAATTGATAAAATAGTTTATCACAACTTTTTTTTAATAATGATTAATATAATAGTAAAAAATTCAAGCTTAGTTTAGTTTGACATTTTAAAATATTTGTTTTCACTAAAGATCAATATAACAAAAAAAAATTAAAATGGAATTTTATGAACATTATTTGTTTGAAAAATTAAGTTATTGATAATTTTTTAAAGAATTATTGGTGTACTTTTTAAAGAGAAATATGAAAAATAAGAAGAAACACTACAATAAAATAATTAAATAGCAACTAATTTAAGAGACAAAAAATAGTTAGTTATTATATATTAACTAAGTTGGATATTATTTTATAAACTAAAAAATATTATTGATATGTAATATAATTTTTATTATTAATAAAAAAATTATAAAGTAGTTTTTAAATTGGTATCTGACGACGTTATATTCTAAATTAATCACTAATTTATAATTAATGACTAATTTAGAATCTAAAGTAATTAGTAATTAAAACCTTAATAGCTAATGTTAAATATCAGTTTAGAAATTATTTTATAAATTTATATTTATAATAGAAATTATTTCAAAAACCAATATTTTTTTATTTATAAAATAGTATCCAACTTAATTAATATAAGGACTACTTTTCTTTTTTAAAATTAGTTGTTATTTAATAAAAAAATGGTGAAAATAAAACTAGTCATGAAAAAGTAAATGAAGTGGTGAAAAGTTAAAAAAAAAAAGGAAACAAATTATATACTAGAAAACTAAGAATACATATGGAAATTAAAATGAGCTTTACTTTAAAAAAAAACATCACTTAAATATTTATTTGTTTTAATAATTTCTGAATGGAATAAAATTAATGCGCATTAAATTTTAGCTTAAATAGTATTAAATGTTATTTATGGAGTGTTAATTGAATAATTTTTTGCAACAATAAATGCTAAAGAAAGAAAGAAATTAGAAAATACTTTTATTTATAAAACTTTCATGTTAGGTATTATTATACAACTTGACATATCAGGTTGACATTTCAAGTAACAACAATCACATGAAAAAAAAAATATTATTAAAAAAAGAAAAAAAAAAACTAGTAATAGCTAGAAAAAAATACTTTTTTTTTATAAAGTTTTCATGCTAGGTATCATTATGCAACTTCACATATCAGTTATACTAATACCTCAAATAACAATAATCACACGAAAAAAATATTATTAAGAAAAAAAAATACCTTTCAAGCACAAATTAGGCACAGAAAATACATTTTACTTAATAGTAATGCTAAAGACTTTTATTTCTCTTTAATAGTCCTTTTAGAGTTTATGACAATTTAATTATTTTTTTTAGTTAAAAATATAATTATTTTTCTAATAATCATACATTTACTTTTCATCTAATATTAAAATGAAATGAATTATTCTCAATCTCAACCTTCCATTTATCTTCCATTAATAAGTTTGGGTTTTATAAGTAGATATTAATTATCCTTCTACAGAAACAATAAGTTATCTCTTGTCAATTTTGTCCAGAATTATTCTAATTTTTCTCTCCTCTTTATAATATATTAAAAATAAAGATTAACATTGAAGGTAAAAGAAAAGTAAAATAATTGTGAATATGATGAAAGAGTTTATGTGCCTTTCTTTTATTATCTTCTACTAAAGATACATAAGATAATTATAATATTCAAAATATTATAATTTTATAATATACTTAAATGTAAATATGAATATAAAATATATAAATGAAATATATTATTAAAATAAATTTTCATTTTCATTTTAATAATTTTATAAAAAATATGGTTTTCGTTTAACATGAATTATTGAAATAACACATTATTTTTTATTTAACTCTTCTTTTAAGAAAAAATAATGTAAAAATTTAAAATGATAATAGTGAAATATTGTATGTAGTTATGCAAATAATAAACTTTTGATACCTAAAAAAAGTCACTTGAAATTAACTTAAAAAAATTGTGAATATTAATTAAAAAAATCCTTTATTATTATTATATATATTGATAGAGAGAGAGAGAGAGTAATGTGGACATGACAAATGACCCATTAATAAGATGGAAAATTAAGATATAAAGTTTCAGTTATACAAACCAGAAAGTACCATTACTGGTATATAAAACTTCTGAAGCTATATCAATAAAGTTAAAATTACAGATCTTGATGATACATTTCAAACCCCTAATTTAACAGCATAAGCCTGATGAAGAAGCTATGAAGATTGCATGAAGGAGTAAAGTAAAGCATGAATTTCTTGAATGAATGGTAACATTTGTATTTTAACTAACAATTTGCATTTGCAAAGTTTTACAAAGAAGAGCAATCACAAAATGAGTTGATATGATTCCCCCAAAATCAGAAAAGTTACACAACCCAAAATGAAAATAAGGGGCAGAGGGGAATGAATCAAGCCATTGATCCCTATCCCTAAGGGAAGCAACACTAAAATGTTAGCCTCCTACCCAACATGCATTAAGCCACTGGGAACTGTGATGCCAGTACACCTTGCACTCAGTATAAATAAAAATGTTGTAATTTACAACTGTTACCCTATGAGTGAGAGACCAAGAAGAAGGAGGTGGAAAGCAACAGCTAAATCCCACCAAAGAATGGGTCAAAAATGGCTGGCTCAAGGTGCTGAGTAATTAGAAAAAAGCTGCAACAAAGTGTCCAGTGTTCCAGGGTTGAATTTCCTAGCAAATAGATAACATGGCTTCTGAATCCCATTCCATAAGCAAGGCCAACTTTGTGCTTTTCTCTGTAGCAATTTGTGATAACTTGTTAAGTCACTCAATGCATTATTCATTCTCAATCAATCAAGGATATCAAGAAAGGTCTCAGAGAACATACCTTCTCATCACTGGAGACATGCACACTAACATCAATGGACTGCGAATATCATATGGAGTAATGAATATCCATGATCTCAGTTACAAAATATATTGAAAGAGCAGTTCAATGAGTAAAGTAGACAAGTAAATTTTTTCCCACAACACAGAAAAAGGTTGCTCAAAAAAGACATGATTGCAATACATAAAGACAATTGATGGCAGCAAGATATAGAGAAGACGATGAGACCAGACACTAAAATCAAAATATGCCAACTTTACAGAGACTACTTCCAATACCTCTGCGGCAACTTCATAAAAAAATAAAGATAAATCATATATAGTGCCAGGTGCATGTACCTAAGGATATTTTCAAAGTTTTTCTAATAAAAAATTTCATTGTTTGGATTTCAAGGAAAACATGGTACATAAGATTGGATATTCTCTTTACACCCACATCACAGGTGCCTGTTTCTGTATTGAAAAATAAATGTATCATAGCATAGCACTGTACCGTAATATTCTTCAAAAGCTCATATGTAACATCTCGAACCCTATAAGATTTTGGATGCCACTTTCTCTCAGACCAGTCAACATGAGTTGTTGACCAATTTGCAATTCCACCAGGATCAACAATCTAAAACAGAATCTCGTTAGTTAATAGTCTTAAACTCTTAGAACAGGCCAAGATTACAGATAGAAATTCTCACCTGGAAGAATGTAGGTAAGTAATGCTCATCTGCAATGCAATTTTTCCCTTCAAAACCAGGCTGCAATATCATAATATTCACGTTAATAATTGAGCATAGCCAAATTTAAAAATGATCAAATTCATACTTCGTCATACATTTGAATGGGCACGTGTATGTGTGTGTGCGTGTATATATATTTCCACAGATATTGTGTTACTTGCCACAATAAGATGCTCCGTTTCAAGTTTGAATTCCAGAACTGGTCTCTATGATTAAACATTCTGAGTAACAATAGAAGAAGCGCAAGTGGAGCATCCATTTTACTTCAAAAAATTAATAACAGTTTTATTAAGAACTGAAAACTTGAATTTTTCAAATGTATTTTTCAGCATTGTGAATTTTCTCACTATTCATAGTTACACTTGAAAGGCAGAAATGTTTTCTCCATAGAATGCAATTATTTATATTTGAAGAAAACGAAACAAACATCTCTTTCAAGGAAAGGAATATAACAGGAGGTATAAAGCTTAATTTTGTAGAGTAGATGCACGCGATTATGCAAGACTTTGGCTAAAACGAAGAATGCAAACTCAACTAATATTTATGTTCTGAAGTCTAGATGGGATTTGTTCCTGCTTCATAACAAGGTAATATCTGTGAACCATCTGGATAGAGTGAACAATTATGCATGGCCATGCTAAATGAATCAATATGGGATATTGATCTCATTTGTTTTAATCTCTTCCTTTGGTATTAAGAAAACAAATAATTGAACTATACAAGGATGACATGATCATTGCCGTGTGTTCAATTATGATATTTGGACAAGGGAATTAGGTTGCACAAAGACATATGTCATGAAAACTTTATGTCTAATCACAACACATTCTCAATATTGGGTAACAGTGATGTGTTGCTAGATATCCCTCAGTATTGCTGATGTTAATATTCAAGTGGGAGATTGTTTGTTTGTGCACTAGATATTCTATCACATAGCTTTATACTCTTTAGCAAGGATCCCATGATAGGTATTTCTCCTGCCCGGTTACTTTTGATCCAAGCTACCAAGCCTGACCGACTTAAATTCTGTTGGAAGTGTTCAACTGATAAATCAACTAGCTTTGTCTTTAATATAGGTCCAATTGTATCAGAAACCATAATATCTCTATTATCATTTTCTCTTATACCACTGATGCTTTTCCTTTTGTAAGGGGGAAAGAGCTAAGATATTAAATTACTCCTGGCATCAAGTTTTCATTTCAAATTTAGGAGAAAAATGAATGAGAGCCTAGCTTAGGATAGCTTCTAGCTTATGGAACGTTTTCAACATTAAAACCTACTATTAAAACTTTTAAGACAAGAATGCGAAGCTTGGTTAAATTAAATAGGTGTTTGTAAAGAAGTTACACGAGGGAGGGAGTTTCCTAAAGAATTAAGACGCACAAGTTGACCATAACTTTGCAGGAAGTTTTATTCTTTTCATTTCCTTGATTCATCTTATTTTCCTATTGGTGCAATTGTTTGTTGAAAAGTTTACAAACCAGCTCTAAATACCCATCGCTATGAGAAGGAACTTACGGCAGAATACATATATTGTATAAAAGAACATTTCATGTAAACCATATGCCAGAGGCACATAATCAACGATAATGTATTTTACCCTAAAAGTGAAATTCTTAAACTTGCTTGGTTCGATGACCATGCCAGTTCAAAGCAAATTAAGAAAATATTCAATAATGATAAATAAAAGAAATTGCTCAAAATTTTAATGGAAACAGTATTTAAGAACTGCACCTGACAGTAAGACTTAAATTTTGAGTAATACAGGCTGTCAGCCATAACTATAACAGCATGCTGCCGCTTCATTGAAAACCACTGCATCAGGAATCTAACAATTAGGCAGAGACATCTAAACAGATGACATAATGAATTGAGCCAGAATTTATATTGTATAAAAACAATTGTGCTCCATCACATCATGTGTGGTGATATTAAAGCACAACAGGAGGCAAATAGGACTACAGAAAAGTAAAAAGAAAAAGGGGTGATTTCAGGCAAGAACAAAGAATACTTCTGTTATTGATAATCTATTCACCACTATATTTTAAGCTAAAAAAGACTGGACTACGGCCGTATCTTGTAATTGATGCTTTAGTAAAGCCTATTGACATAAATCATGGCCACCTCCTTTATCCAATTGATATTCTTTGAAAAGGGCAATTGCAAAATTAAGTAGCCCAAATACTAAGTTCAAATTTCACATTCCATGTATTCTAGTAAGCAAACAAAGTTTCTATTTGAAATAAAGAATTTCCTGCAAGCAGCCTATTTTGGGGTAATATACCTGTGCACCCTTTCTAAAGTTCTTTATCTCAACTTCGGGTAACATGCGTTGCGAATACCTGCCATTGCCATGAGGACCAGGATCCTTAAAGCTAAGAAGAAAAAGAAAAGGGTGGATCAGTTGAGGACACCAAATTGGTGGTAGAAAACAGAAATTAGAAGAACAACCCACACTACAGATGAACACACGGTAGTATACTCTATGTAAAGCATGACATACCAATCAACAAAGCTGACGTTTGTGTACATCAGATAATCAAAAATATAATCAAAAGTATACAATGGCACACAGCTGCAAAACCAGTACAAAAGGATTAGAAACTAAAATAAATATATATACATAACGTAAGTTACCTGGAAATAAGAACAGAATTAAAAGCAATATCATGATACATATTTACCTATCAGAAAGTAAAACAAATTGCTGGTTATCGGGATCTTGTAAAGCATTTGCCAGTAGTCGCCGTTCTGCATTAACCATAGATATTTTACCCCACACCACCTGCAATAAAGTAACCAACTATTAACATAGCGCTAACTACAAAACAAGATTATCATAAACAACTGATAATTACACTAGCTACCATAACAGCTACTTTTAGAACAGATAGTCTAACTTCAAATTGAATTCATAACTTATTATAAACAAAATTCCAACTAATAATGATATGTTGCTAAGGCATTCTCAAAAATAGTAAAGTCACAGAAGTAAAACTAGACTGAACTTCCTAGCTTATATATAATGTTATCCTAGACTTGTAACATTATTCATATAAGTAAACACATGCACACTATAATCTCTTAAGAGGAAGTAAAGTGTGAAATTGGGGGCTTATGTTACCAATGCAAGATATTGCCATTTCAGACAGCCAGATTGACAGAGTCAGCACTACATTCCTATGCACGATGTCTATTAAATAGTTACAGCATCAGTTAATCTCTAGCGTTGATAATAGGTCCAAAGGAGATGGTTTCATATATTTGGGTACTCTAAAGTAGGAGATTTGTTTTGATCACTACATTAACAAAAGCCGACTCATGTAAAGAACTTAAAAGGAAACTGAAGAAGAAAAACAAGAGGTAACAACATTAAACAACGATTTAAATTAAATACATAAACATGAGCAAAACAATTGATAGGTGATAGGAAACAGAATAATCATGATGAGACCTGTTACACACATGGTCACTATGTATATCCTGATTAATAAAATAACAGATGATAGTAAACAGAACAATTGTGACACTGGTTACGCACCTGATCACTTCGTACATCCCGATTAACAAAATAACGGCTCACGTGAATTGGTTTAGTCTTAGATGCATGCACATATACTGAGAATTTCCCTTCATGTCCCTACCAAAAATGAGAGAGAAAAGCATTATTCCAGGTTAAGCACACACTGAATTAGCATGGTTCAGAAGCAAAGACAATTAACCAACAGATTTACAACTACAAACTGTAACTGTCCATTCTCCCATATGCATGTATCAAGAATTTATGAATCAAACATATTTTACATCTCGTGGCGTACATTTATTATATATTAATAGGTTAAGTTCCAAACACTTAACCTAACTGTAAACCCATTATTCATTGCATTCTGTTAGGACCCGAAAGACCATTGACAAATTTCATGCAAAGCACTTGTTCAGTATTCAGATAAGTGTACAATAAACAACTACCCTAGTTTGTCATTCCAGTTTAGTCTCACCATCCCAACAGTAGGAATAAATTTTCCAAATTCTATCAATTCCCGACATCCTGATGTTTCTCCCTCATCCTAGCACTTTTAAAACAAGAATGATAAAACCCAAAAGTGTTTCACAACCAATGGAATCACTAGTGTCATTGGAGAGAACAGCAGGTTATTTCTCTAACTCGTCAAAGTAAAGATGAAACTAAACATTGACTATACTATTACAGACTGCTATATTCCCAAGGATCATATGTTTTAGAAGAATCACAAATGTTTTAAAAAGTAAGTATTAAATATATTTTAGAAAGGAAAACACATTAGTTGATTTAGTAAGAGAGAAATAAGAGCTTGCACATCCTAACTCTTGTACAAGCTAGCCATCTGTCCTTGTCTTGTCCTGGCTAAAACAATTGCTATGCTTGACTTGCTCACATATTTGTTTGTAAAAGAGATTATTTTAAGACATGTGTACATGAACTAAAACAATGCATCAAAAAATAATCAGTTACAGATAACACGTAACAATTCCTTACTTGGAAAAATTTATCCCACAATCTTTCAAATGGTAGAGAACCAGGTGACAAAAACATGAAGGCAATTTTTGGATTCTTTGAAAGAACTGTAGGTGTTTTCAAAATATCCCTAACAACAGCATGCGATGCAATCTCTTCATCTGTGTACTGCCTTGCGGGAGCTGGTGGAAGCCAATCAGAAATTGACCGGCAACTTCCAGAAGAAAAGATGTAACAAGCAGAACTGCTTTTTGGTGGGTAGATATAAGCACATATTAGAAACACGCACACGAATAAAACCAAGACAATAATCCACATTGGCTTCTTCATAGGAGGACGATGACGAGACCCAGGAAAGATCTGCAAATCGCCCATGCCTAGGCGCAAATCTTTTGCTGTCTTCATCTAGCACTTGAATCACAATTTTCACCACTTCCAACCAATTTCCTTTTCATTCATATTCTGCACCACTCTAAAATAATAAATCAAGATCAATGGCCAAAAAGAAATCTTCAACAGGTTGATGCAGAAAAATCTGAAATAAAAACACAAAACAAAGATACATTAGCAAACAACTCGGCCATTTAAATCCACTAAGGTTCAGAAACCAGCATCTGGACCCAAAATAATATGCACAGTGCATGCTAAGGTTCGCCACAAAATTAACTACAATAGCTCAAAATGTGATCAAAGGCTAACTTTTGATACATTTTTCAACCCCCATAATAACTTACTGTCCAATGAAAATAACTCGGTCAAAAATTCCAAACTTTAAGATAGGGATGCCGAAATCAAAATATCTTAATATATGTTAAAGATTAAACAATCCTAATCAACAAATTGTGAGGAAGAGGGAGGAACTAATATGTGTAAGATTGAACCCAAAGTCAAAAGAAATTTTCTTAAGGCAATTTATAAATGAAAAAAGAAAATATTTACACAACATAACATATCCCACACACTCCAATCTGATCCCACAAAGTCCCAGTTCCTCAATCATTAGAGAGATTACGTAAATATACAACAAAACCCATGATCAGGTGGGAAAGGGATGTAACTCTAAAAATCTAAAATCATAAAACAAATCTATTTCCATTGCACCACACCTTGCTAGTACAACCAAACACGATAATAACATTAAGGAATCAGAAAAAAGGAATGTCCCAGAGAGAAAAAAAAAAAAACACACGAGCGTGAAAAGTATGAGCATTTATTACATCTCATAAATTAACACAACTGATCAATTCAACGTTTTTTTCATTTCCAATTCAAAGGGGGCACTTCTACAAGTAACACACAAGTATCCACCCATACCAACACCACGTGAAAATTCAAACACAAAAACTCATCGAAGAAAAAAAAAACTTCCACGTTGAAATTAAATTATCTTGCAAAAACACTACACGATTTCGTTGGTTAATTTACCAGAAAAACACCAAACAGCCTTAGAGATTGAAATTGAATTATCTAGAAAAACACTACACAATCTCATTAATTAATTCACCCAAAAAAAAGCATCCCCTTCCCTCCTTCACTGTTTTCAAATCTTCCGCACCCAACACCCCAAACGTTTCAAAACAAAAACTTTCTCTCTCACACACGCAGTGAGAATTGAAAAACGGAGTGTTGATACCTGCGACTTGAAGAATGCAAAAAATTCTCATCATTTGTGAAAGGAAAGATCTCAGAGGGAAATGGGCGTTGAAAGATCTATGGTAATAGGGGAGGAGAATCGCAAGGAAGCATGCACGATCACAAAACACATACGCGAGAAGAGTAAGAGAGAGAGATAGAGTATGTGTGTGCCTCTATTTCTTTGTGATGGCTTCTCCAAAACGCAAATCGTTTCGCTTTTCTTTGTTTCTGTGTTGTGCTTTTTGCTTTCTCTCTCTAAAAAACCAAAAGGGTCCCTGTTTCTTCACTGTAGCAGTTGCACACATGAAGACACAAAAAAAACAATCAATGTCTTGGTTGGTTATAATGATTTAGAAATAAAAGTATTAGATAATGAATAATAATAATAATAATAATAATAATTTCTACATGAAATCAGAAATTATTAAAAATTATTAATGTGAATCATCCATTTTAGGTATTTTAGATATTATTTAGTTTAAAGTTGTGATGAATTAGGAGAGAAAATATATTTAATTTATCATCATCTCAATTCTTAAACGATGTAATATTATGATATATTATCTTTAAAATAATATAATAATTATAATTATAATATATTTTTAATTATTGGTGTAAAATTCATGGATGTATTTGCAATTAAATGACAAACTAGGTCATGCATTCTAATAAATATGCAAATTAATTAAAAAGTAGGTAAAAAAACAAGAATATAAATCATAAACAAATATCTTGAACTTTGAAAATTATAATAAAACAAAATAAGCATCTTTGAAAAAAATAAGAAATGAAGGAAATATTTATTTTGATGAGAGAAACTCTATATATTTGTGTAAAACAAATTAAAAAAAAATGAGGTAGCATTGGTGTGTGTTGCAATGGACCAATGAGAAAGTGTAAGTGTGAGACCAACTTAGGGTTGACTAGGACTCATAAGGTCCTTCATCAAGAATAATGTCCTTTTTCCCATTATAGTGTTTGTTGACAAAGAAATTTGGCATTTTTGTCATCACCCTCTTGTCACATTTGCAGCTTTTGGAGATGGATTGCACTTTTTGCTGCTTTATTCATTGTTCATTGCAAAAACCAAAGTTGGGCAAAGAAAAAATAAATAAAAACCCAATCTTTATTTATATATATATAGAGAGAGAGAGGTTCCAAAATGTAGAAAAATATCAATTACAATTTAAGGGTTAGATTGAAAAGAATATATTTATGAAGTTATTAATTGTGTAATGTTTAGTAGTAAAAGTTACACCATGCATACTAGTTACATAAGTGTAAATCATTTAACATGTTTTAATTATTAACTCATATTTTTAAAAACTCATTTTTAGGTTAAAAGTTCTTTTTATATAAATTATATATACACAAATTTACATAATTTGATATCTCATATATATATATATATATATATATATATATATATATATATATATATATATTTTAAAATTAATGGAATATATACTTTTTAAAATATAAATAATTTAATCACTTATTAAATTTAATATGAATTAGTGTAATAATATAAAATTATAATTTTGAGAGTGATAATAATAAATTAATTTTATTATATGAAGTTATTTACGTTGTAGTCTTAGTTAAAATTTACATCAAGTTATATTTATGTTTATGAAAAAGGAGAATTATTTTTAAACTCAACTCCTTTATATATGGTTAGAATTAAAGACTAAGTTTAAGAGAAGATAAATTAAATTATAAAAAAAAATCAAAAACTTTTATAATTAAATATTTAGTTGTTGTTCTTTTAATGCGTTAAAACTATAAGATAAGAAGAACAAAAGAAAGATTTGGAAAAATAAAAGAGTGGAGGAATAAGAAAGACTCAAAATTTATATTGATTTACTCTTTTTTTAAAACTACATCCATTTATTTGAAGTTCACACTATAATCAAACATTTATAACTTTTTTTTTTTCTCAATGCAAACCCTCTATCAGTATTTAAAATGATTTGAAACTCATATTTAAAAAAATTGTGTCGAATGAGATGAAGATTAGAGAATTACATAAAATATATCTTGTTAGATTTAATATTAAAACTACTTTTTAATTTGTAGATTTCACTTAATAATGAAATATTGGATTAAATCGCACTTTTAATATGTTAAAATATTTATAACATTGTTTTGAAATCACAAGAAAGTTTTACCTATTAAAAACTCATTTTAACATATTGAAATAAACCTTCATAATAATTCAAGATTTTTAAATAACGTTAACAATTGATATGATAAAGTAATTTATTAAAATATTCATTACAGTTATTTCAGACTTTAAATAATAACATTTTAATGGATTAATATATTTTTTAATCAATTAAAGTTATATTGTCAAAGATAAGTTTTAAACAGTTTTTTGAAAACAACATTCTTTACCATAATAAAGATCAAACAACTCTAGAGAGGAAAACTTACATACATATCAAGATATAAACACACACTGAGATACATTTAAGTCTTCAATCTTCTTTTTAAATGCTTTGAGAGTTGAATTCATCAAATACAGTGATGAGAATCAAAAAGGATGTTATCAATAGAAGAAATGGACAAGGGTCAAGCCCAAAGTCCAAGAAGGCCCAAGCCCAAGAAGCCCAAGTCCAAACCATGAGGGGCAAGGCCAGACATTAAATAAAATAGCATCATTTGAATGACTCTTGTAGGAGGTGTGGATATTAAATAAATAGGTGTGAATGTATTAGAGAGAGTCACATTGTTCATGTGACTTAGTAGGGGGTGTAGGTGTAGTTTTTAGGAGGTGTCATAGTAGAAAAAGGTCACACCTCCCATGTGACTTGTTTTTTATGGGAATTTCAAATGAGTTTCATTTGAATTTTCCCACCTATTTTTCAGCACCTCTTAGGCTATAAATAAGGTGCTTGCCTTTGTAAAATTCAGAATTGGAAATTAGAAGTAGAGAAACTATACTCAAGTTTAGAGAGAAATTGTGAGTCTTGTTGTCTTCTTCTTCCTTTGCCTTATCTTGTGTGCCAATGGTGAGCTTCAAGTGGCGGCAACCTTTCACTTATCTTGGAACAAGACTCCAAGTGGCGTGAATGCAATTCCAAATTCTCAAATCCAGCAAGCTTCATTCAATAAGTGTTCATTCTTTCATCTCTTGCAATTTCAATCGGTAGTTTCCAATGTTTTAGTGTTCTTCATCCTTTTCACCGTTTGAATTTGTGTTTCTTAGCTTATTCTTCAATTTCTGTTCAATTCTTGGTGTTTCTGTTTTCAATTACGTCTTGTATCTTGTTTTAAGGTTGTGTACAAGGAAATAGCACTCATAATGAGTTTGGATCATCATTTTGGAAGGCTTGGTCTCCATTGATGACTCCTTAAGCTTCTTTGCAACCATTCTGTTTTCAGCTTGTTGTTTTTGTGGTTCTGATTTCGTTTTCCTTTATTCAAGCACTCTTTGATCCTTTAATTGTTGTTATCCTTTTCCTATAATGTTGTTTTTAAGAGTTCTAAAGTGTCTATGTTCAATGCAAGTCATATCATACAGTTTATCACACTTGGCACCACTCCAAAAAAATCTCCATATTTGAAAACAATTGAGTTTGTGTGTATGGATTTGTATTGATACAAAGAACCTATACCAAGGCAGAATAAAGAAAATTACAAGAAAACAACACACCATCATAATGGTAAATAGCACAACTGGTATAGTAGCAATGAATAACATCACACAATTAATATCATTTTCTCACAGTTTGATGTCTTCAAAAAACGGTAGAAACAAAAACAACATAAACAAACCATTGTTTCAAACACATTCAAAAGTTCAAACTAAGAAATAATAAAATAAAAATGAAAAAATGTAGCATGAAAAACCTAGTATTCCCTTACAAAATTAAGTTCATCAAGTTATTCTTGAACTTCGATAATCCAAATATTGAAAGAATGCAACACACAACTCATAGTGTTCCTTCTGTCTAGTTTTCCATATTGTCCATTCTTATCAAGAGCAACTTCTCAAATGGAGATAGGGGAATACCATGATCAACACGAGGAACATAAGGTAAGATATCAATAACTCTTGTTTCAACCTCTTGAGTGTTACTTTGACCAACTTCATCATAAGCATTTGCTTCAGGTATTGTGAAACCTTCATCATCTTCTTTGCTTGCCAAGTGATCATCAACCTTAATGAATCTCATCTTATGAAAAGTGACATTGTTGATGCCATTTATTCATTTGATCACCTCAAATGGCTCTCCATCAAGATCCACACCAAATATTTTAGAAATTTTAAAATAAGAACAACATAGGGAAATATATAATTTGTCAAGTGTTTAGATTTCAGGATATGATCTTGATAACATAAATCCAGTTTACCTTGATCATGTTCTGAATGTCGTACATTAAAATAAAATATTCTTCATTTAGCATAACATGATTGTTTGCTCCCCTAGGTATAATCTGCTATGCCATAATGAAAGCAAATAACATTTCCTCTAGTTTGAGTCCTTTTGCATGGAAGTCCTTGATAGAGACAGGAAGATTCCACAAACAACTTTTAAAGTACTAAACCTTCTTGAAGTTTTCAACAGTTTCGGTGTTTCCCTTGCTAACTTAAACACCCTCATATTTCAGACTAGAAAAAACTTTCAAAATTTCAAGAGTGATCTTAATGTCTATGCCTTTAACTTGATATCTCATAGTAAAACCTTCAAAGTTCGAGTTTGTGAAAAATACTCTAGCCAAATCAAGATATATTCGACCTATCATTCCATAAATGTTTGTAACTTTTGGAGTTGCAATAGTTTCCTCATATCTCTAAGTTTTTCTTCCTTTAACCATGAGAACTTGAAAATCTTTAGATACCTTAACGTGTTTCCCGCTCATCTCTTAAAAAAACATACCTATTTTCTCCTTGATGTGATAAAAGTTTAAAGGTTACCAACTCTTGCTCTTTGAAAAGGTAAAAATGTTGGTGTTGAAGGTTCATTAGCCATTAAAGATTTTTTTCACTGACATGTTCAAACTTAATTCTTTTTCTTAGCTCAAGTAGTTGAAGTGGACATCTTGATGAACCAACTTTGCTAGGAAAGAAACATATACATAGAATGCAATGCACTTATGCAATTTTTATGTTATCAAATTTTTATTTTGAATTAATGTTTTTTAGGCAGTTAAGTGTGAGAATAATAGAGGTTTTGTAACTGACTTATGGTTTTGGAATTAAAACAAGAATGTACAGATTTAATTTCAATAGTTTTTCATCACAGTGTGAAATATAGTTTTTAATTTGTTAAAAGATATTTCCACATCACATAATTCAGGGGAACGATGATGCAGTAAAGGGGCACTTTTGTCCTTTAATCACCCAATAGGGTGCACATGAAAACTATGGGGTGAAGAAAGAAACCACCAGATATTTGTGGCAGTTTCTTCCTGCACCCCTACATTTTTCTTGCTGCACCCCACAATTTTGTAAATTTCGAAACTGACCCCACAATTTCGGGATCTGGGAGTGTGCTATGGATTCATCAATCCGGAAGTGAATCATGTTGCATTTTGGATAAGGGGATGTTCCGGAAGCAAAGTTTGCATAAATTATTGATTTCCGGATTGTTGAATCCGGAAGCCTAATTTCTATTATGGATTGGTGGATCCGAAATGATTTTTTTCAATTATGAATTTCTGAATCCGGAATGCATATTTTGAATTACAGATTGGTGGATCCAGAATGATTTTCTCAATTATGAATGTTTTGCATTTTTTTATTTTAGATTAACAATATCATTCATGTACTACCAGAAACATCAATCCAAGAGATTACTGGATGTGCCAATCCAAAAATTTACCGGAAGTGCCAATCCGAAAATTTATCGGATTTCATAATCCGGAATACAAAAAAAATAAATGTACAGTTTATATAGGGATAGTTTTGTCTTTGCGCAACTTTGTGGGGGTGCAGGAAGAAAAATGTAGGGGTGCAGGAAGAAACTGCCTATTTGTATTCAGTGATCGGTAAGGCCCAATTGAAGTGGGAGAGAGCACCTCTGATCATGTAACTCTCTCTGCTCCAACTCAGTCTCAAAACTGAACAGAATCTAACCAAAGGAAGTGACATTTCAATTTTCATCCAATGTTGGAACAAGAACAACGTTGTTTTTGAAATCCAAGCATTGTCTTTTCCTTTCTATGTTGTTCCACCCACCACCCTTGTCCCTCCAAACCTTGCTCAAGCGTGGCTTCACCCCCACTCCCAAACCCATCAACCGTTTCCTCCTTTTCCTCTTCCACCTCCAAAAGTTCAACCTAATAAGCCACTTCTTTTCTCAGCTGCAAACCAACAACGCCCCCACCAATCCCCGAACCCTCTCCCTCCTCGCATGGGCACTCCTCAAATCCCACAAATTCGAACAAGCAGAACAATTCATGCACACCCACTTGAAAATCACTCACCCCTTCATGTGGGATACCCTCATCCAAGGCCTCTGTACCCAACGCCTCGACCCTGAGAAAGCTCTCTCCGTTTTGCAGCGTTCTGTGAGGGACCGTGCCGTGGTACCTTCTTCTTTCACCTTTTGTTTGATGGTTCATGAATTGAGCTCAAAGGGGCTCATGGGTATGGCCGTTGAGGTGCTGGAGTTGATGGCTGAGGATGGAGTTAGGTGCCCTTTTGATGATTTTGTGTGTAGTTCCGTGATTTCTGGGTTTTGTAGGGTTGGAAAACCGGAAATTGGGGTGGATTTTTTTAAGAGTGTCACTGATTGTGGGGGGTTGAGGCCCAATGTGGTGACTTGCACGGCTCTTGTGGGGGCTCTTTGTAAGATGGGGAGGATTGGAGAAGTATGTGGTTTGGTGCAGTGGATGGAGAAGGAAGGGTTGGGATTGGATGTTGTTTTGTACAGTGCTTGGGCTTGTGGGTATGTTGAGGAAAGGGTTTTAGTTGAGGTTTTAAGGAGGATGAGGGAAATGGAGGAGAAGGGTATAGGTCATGATTGTGTGAGTTATACTGTGCTTGTAGATGGGTTCTCCAAGCTAGGTGACGTGGAGAAGTCGTTTACTTTCCTGGCCAAGATGATAAAAGAAGGACATAGACCTAATAAAGTCACATACAGTGCAATCATGTCTGCTTATTGTAAGAAGGGTAAGGTGGAGGAAGCGTTTTCTGTTTTTGAGGGCATGAAAGAACTGGGAATTGAAATGGATGAATATGTGTTTGTGATTTTGATTGATGGGTTTGGAAGGAGAGGGGATTTCAATAAGGTGTTTAGTCTGTTTGATGAAATGGAGAGGAGCGGGATCAGTCCTAGTGTTGTTGCATACAATGTTGTTATGAATGGTTTATCCAAGCATGGGAGGACATTAGAGGCGGATGAGTTGTCGAAAAATGTTGCTGCAGATGTGATTACATACAGCACACTTTTGCATGGGTATACTGCAGAAGAAAACATTCCCGGGATTTTGCAGACAAGGAAGCGAATAGAAGAAGCTGGGATTGCTATGGATGTTGTGATGTGTAATGTACTGATCAAAGCCCTGTTTATGATGGGGGCTTTTGAAGATGTTTATGCACTTTACAAAGGAATGTCTGAAATGGATCTGGTTCCAAATTCAGTGACTTACTGCACAATGATTGATGGGTATTGCAAGGTAGGTAGAATTAACGAGGCACTTGAGGTATTTGATGAATTTAGAAAGACTTCAATCCTGTCATCCGCGTGCTACAATAGTATTATTAATGGCCTCTGCAAGAATGGTATGGCAGAATTGGCCATCGATGCATTACTTGAACTCAATCACTCAGGTCTCGAGTTGAATATACCTACATTTAGGATGTTAATGAAGACAATTTTTGCAGAAAACAGTACAAAAGAGGCTTTAGATTTAGTTTACAGAATGGATGGTTTGGGACCAGACATATATAATGCAGTATGTAATGATTCCATCTTTTTATTATGTCAAAGAGGGTTACTTGATGATGCAAATCATATGTGCATGATGCTGAAAAAGAGAGGCCAACCTGTCACGGGCAAGTCTTATTATTCAATTTTGAGAGGGTATCTTAGTAATGGGAACAGGGAGAAAATTATGCCCCTTTTGAACAGCTTCCTGAAAGAATATGGTCTAGTTGAACCAATGGTACAAAGTATACTTGCATGCTACCTCTGTCTGAAAGATGTCAACAGTGCCCTTCAATATCTTGGAAAAACGGTGGATTACTCTTTAGCTGACATTTTTCCTGCTTCTATTCTCAAGATTCTCTTAAAGGAGGGTAGATCTTTAGATGCGTATAAGCTTGTTACAGAGACTCAAGATAATTTACCAGTCACATATGTTGATTATGCAATTGTTATTGACGGCTTGTGCAAGGGAGGATATCTCAATAAAGCATTGGATCTCTGTGCCTTTGTTGAAAGGAAGGGGATGAAATTGAACATAGTCATATATAATTCAATCATAAATGGATTGTGCCACGAGGGATGTCTTATTGAGGCATTTCGGCTGTTGGATTCGATAGAGAAACTTAATTTGGTACCCTCTGAAATAACTTACGCTACAGTAGTTTATGCTCTATGTAGAGAGGGATTTTTGCTAGATGCAGAGCATATTTTCAGGAAAATGGTCCTCAAGGGCTTTCAGCCTAAAGTACAAGTTTACAATTCATTACTTGATGGCATTTCTAAGTTTGGACAATTGGAAAAGGCATTTGAGCTTCTTAATGATATGGAGACAAAATATATTGAGCCTGACAGTTTGACTATAAGTGCTGCAATTAATTGCTATTGCCAAAAGGGTGACATGCAAGGAGCCCTTGAATTCTATTATAAGTTCAAGAGGAAAGATGTATCACCTGATTTTTTTGGGTTCTTATATTTGATAAGAGGTCTTTGTACCAAGGGAAGGATGGAAGAAGCCAGGAGTGTCTTGAGAGAAATGCTCCAATCCAAGAATGTGGCAGAGTTGATGAACATAGTCAACAAGGAGGTTGATACTGAGTCAATAAGTGATTTCCTTGCCACTTTGTGTGAGCAAGGAAGGGTTCAAGAAGCTGTTACAGTTCTCAATGAAATTGCCTGTATACTTATTCCTGTTCAAAGGTTGTCCACTTATAATCAAGGATTCCATAAACGAGAAAAGATTTATGAATACAAGGATCTTGGTTCAAAATGCTCAAGCATTCTACCTTCCTCTTGCAAAAGTGGTTCGAATCTTGGATCTTGTGATGACAAAGATGTAAGTAATCTTACAACAAATAATGGTGATTGTATGACAAGATCCCAGATGCATGGTTTTGACTTCTATTATTCTAGAATTGCTGCACTTTGTGCCAAAGGGGAACTTCAGAAAGCAAATCAATCAGCGAAAGAAATGCTTTCTGATTTGACAGAGTCCATGAACTGAACATGTGGGAAAAAAAAAGGAGGATTCTTTTAGTGTTTGGACTACTCCCTGTGTGCTGCTGGCAAAGAGAGCACACGGATGAGACCTGCAGGTACATAATTTTTTCATTATAATTAAGCTTCTAAATAATGGTTTACCATTCCTTTGGTACTTGACACAATTTATTTAAACTTACCTGAAAGATTAATGTCACCTTTTAAATTATGGAAATCATAACTTCTTTGTTAGACAATTTTGGCATGGCATCTATGTTCTTTACAATTTCCATTGTCGTATCAGGTTTATTGTCTTCTGCATTACTACATTTATTGCGTGTAATTGCTAGTGTCTATTGGTTTGTGTGCTTTTAAGTTTTACCCTTTGTCTTTCAATTTTATTTGGTCAATCTGGTTGTGATTCGGCTGTTCCCCGTCCCCAATGCTTGGAGATATTCTGATTATTAATCCTATTGTCCAAAGACTTGGACCTGTGCTAATCCTGGATCTAATTTTATTACTAAATAAATAGGGGTATCAGTTTATGGTATTGCAATACAATACATGCTTTCGCTGCCAGAAGGTGTCTTTCACTCTTTTCCTCCTTTCCTAGCCCTCAGCCTTAAAGCATACCATCAACCTTGATCTGTGTGTCCATGCTTCTGGTAAATCAGTTCATGGAAGTCAATGAATATGGCACCCTTTCTGTTTTCCCTTAAAGGGTTAAACCTTTCTATAAATGCATAATAGTAATGTATGTGTGATTATAAAAATGAGAAATTTCTGTCATGTTCTATGATCTGGATGAGGTTTTTAGATAACCCAAGGCAATTTCCAGTTAGGATCAGACCGGCAGTGGTCTCTTTCTCTTTTACTTTTCCTTGCAATGATATAGACGAATAAGTTTTCCCGTTTCCATTGTAGTAATAACCAGACAGGCAGGGAAGTGATTTTGTAGCCCTCTGTCTGTCTTTCTGCTCTAATCACCAATCTGAAAAGGATAAATGTCTAAAAGGGACGGGAAACAATATCAGCCTAAAATATATTGCAGAAATAATCATAATTTTTTATTTATATAACCTTATGATAAACTTTAGTATGAAGCACGAGGCACTGAAAGCTCATTCAGGGTATTATTGATATTGACATGTCCATTTTATTTCTGATAATCTGTTTCATGCTGAGTCACAGGACTGAATCAGTGCTGGATCCTGTATGAAAAGGCAGTTATATAATATGGTTGATGAAACTACTGTCTGTCCTTGTTCCCGTTTGGCACTTTCACCTATGAAGTGACTACTAAGGAACCTGTTGGACTCAACACTGAGCCACTATAGAAATGGTAATATACATACACCTTTCTCATCTAATTTGGATTTGTTGCTTAAATTATAGTTCTTTCCAGTAAAGGGATTTAGCTACAACAATGATTCTGTTAAAGCACATCTTGTTGAAGATAAAATTAAACCTTTATTTTTTTAATTCCTTTTTAATTGGTTTCCCCTACAACAACTATTCAATGTTTTTATTTTATTTTTACATTTTTTTCACTTTATTAAACTGTATATACTTACACTGGATAGGTGAAGAAATTAGTTTCATACTCTATTTGTTTTCTGTTTTCAATTATTTGTGGTTTTCATTGATTGCTGAGATATGCTGGCTAATATAGTGCTTGTATTGTATACCAAAATAAATAACAAGAAGTATTTTTTCTTAGGCTCAAAATGAACAGACTGAAACACTTTTCTTTAATTTGTGTGAATTTTTAGTGCCTTTTTGTGAGTGTGTCATGTCATGATTGCTTTTTCTTTCTACTGTTGTTTATTAGATACCTTTTGCTCATAAAATAAATTATATGGACTTAAGAATCATAACATCCTCATAAAATAGGCTTTATTAAACATGAAAAAAGAAATAAAATTTTATTAGTTAAGAAGAAAGGCAGACAAGGAAACCCAAATACCTGGAAAAATTAGAGAAGACACATTGTATACACACTGCTCAGACTTATTTTTTCTTTTCTCTCTTTTTTATGTATATAAATTTGAATTGGGGGAAGAAAAGCTAATCCTCATTTTGATGAGGGAAACATAAACTTTGAAGTTTTCTGATGATGCTGTTTCCAATGCCAACTGAATTGTTATTTTATTTTTCTTTTCAATTTTCATTGACTTGAATTGAATCTGAAAAGTTCTTGGCTTGGAAGAAATGAACCTTTGGCTAAGATTACATATAGTCACGTCTCAGTTTACCATGGAAAATTGTTATGCTTGAAAGTTATGTTATGAGAGTTTGAACAAATTTAGAGAAAACTGGTTTCTTTCTTATCTTTCACGATAAATAATACTGTTTATCTTTATTTTTTTTGAAGCAATATTTTGATGAACTAGACCTGTGAACTTCTTTGGAACAACTAAATTCAAAGTTTAAAAAATGAATGTGTTTTCAAGCAACACTTGAACAATGGTTGTGGATTGCATGGTAATTGAATCGAGATCCAAGTAGTGTATCGGAGAGTTGATTTTCTGAATTGTGTAGCGTTTCCTATCGTGAATCGTAAGATTCATATAACATATAATTAAATATATAAGATATGTAGAAATGCAAAGATGCAATTAATAACAAAACAACCTCATTTCATTTTGAGTGTTGTATCTACATATATATACCACACAATTTCAGCAACACAACCTCAAAAAACAGTGTGATTGCAGCGTAAGATTTCTATTACCAACCATGGCTATATGCTACTAAACAAAATTTTAGATTATAGCCATTCAAAAAATAAGTGTTGTTGTTGCTGCTACTACATAATTACCGCTGGTTGTTGCTTGTACTTGTACATACTAAACAAACCTCAAACAACAAAATATTCTATCCTAATCATTCATATTTCATCATCTTTCTCTCCAACATCTACATCACTCAAGTCATCTTCATCTATTAAAACTTCTTTTTGAATGTCTTCAATTTCTAACTCGTCTCCTACTATGGATTTTCCATTTTTATTGATTTTGGTATTTAAATTTCTAGGACCTATATTAGCAAAAGAAAAACAAATAAATTTGAATTAGTTATAGTTTGTTGAACTTTCATTTCAAGTTCTAAATAAAAATAATCACCTCTGTTCCTTTTCTTGCTTGGAGCTCCCTCTTCAACATTAAAATACTCATGTATATTTATCCAAGAGGAATCAATAGGCAAACAAAGATTTTCTTTTTCAGTGATCCATTCATCATCCAATTCAATATCTGACAAACATATGAGATCATAAGTTTCCCCCTTCTCTTCTCTACACTTTTGTCTCATCTCAAGTTGAAGATTGTACTCTACATACACAAGAGCATTTAATCTTTATTGTTCCAATCTATTTTTTCTCTTAGTATGCACTTGGTCAAAATTTTCATGGCTACCTTTTGTAACTCTTTACCTTCTCCCCATAACTCTCCCACCAAAGAATTGTCAAAACAAAAATATATTCAACTATAATGTCTTGAAACTCTTGTTCTTGCATCTAAAACCATTATTTGAAATGTCGCATATAAATCAACTAACACCTCACTATCCGGATTGAAATTTTTTTCATAATGATATCTAACACAATAAAAAATAAAGTTAATTAGAGCAAAGAATATAGTGCTACTTAGTAGGAGAAATTTAGAAGTAATTTAACTTACCTAGGATTGAGGTAATAAGCAACTGCATGGAGAGACCTATGTAGTTGTAAATTTCACCCAGTGTCAATAATTTTCCAACCTTTTTTATATCTTGTTTCTTGCTTTTGGAAATTTTCAGCAATTTTCTCTTTAGCTCTGTCCATTGCTTCATAAATATATGACATGACTGGTTTTACATCACCATCTACAAGTAAAATGTAAGTTTTGCTGTCATGGTTGTTGGGGTGGAATAGCAAGGATGAAGCATCATCTTGCTGGAACAAAGAAAGACGTTATCCCTTATTGCAGTGTTCTAGATGAGGTGAAGGCAATCTTTTTGAAGCTGCTGGAAGATGAAGGAAAAAAGAAAGAGGAGATGAACTTGGATTGTGGAGAAGTTACAAGAGAAGAAAGAATGATCTCCAGCAAATGATAATTAATGCATCTTACAAGAACAGAGAAGATGTAATAGAAATTTGCAACTGCATTTACGGTAATGCATTGTCATTTAATCTTGTAAGGAGCCCTCTTTTCATCCAGATGCTAAAGGCGGTTGGAGACTATAGGAAAGGTTTAAAACCTCCTTATCATGAGGTAAGGGTATCCTATCTAAAAAAAAGCTGTGGATAAGGTACACAAGTGTCTAGAAAAATATAAGAGTGATTGGGAGAAATGGGGATGCACATTGATGTGTGATGGTTGGATTGATGGAAAAGGAAGATCACTCACTAATTTTCTTGTTAATAGTCTAAGTGGTATTGTATTTTTGAAATCCATTGACACTAGTGATGTGATAAAGGATGGGAAAAAATGTATGAATTGTTAGACAACATAGTGGATGAAATTGGAGAGGATCATGTTGTTCAAGTAGTTACGAATGGTACTTCTAACCTTGTGGCAGCTGGAAGAATGTTAATGGAAAAAAGAACCAAATTATTTTGGTCCCGTGTCCAGCTCATTGTCTTGATCTAATTCTTGAGGATATTGGAGAGCTTCTAGTATTTTACAATACCATTGGCAATGCAAAGAAAGTTACCACTTACATAAATAGGCACACATGGGTTCTTAATTTGTATAGAAAGCATTCTAATGGAAGGGAATTAGCAAGACCAATTGTCACACGTTTTGCTACTGCTTATCTTACATTAAATTGTATTAAGCAACAAAAAAATGCTCTTAGATCAATGTTTGCTTCAGAGGAATGGGCTACTAGTTCACATGCTACTAAAAATGAGGCCAAACAAGTCATGAATGTAGTGTTAAGTGATGGAAGATTTTGGAGATCAATCACATATTGCCTTAAATGTGTAAATCCACTTGTAAAAGTGTTGAGGCTTGTAGATGGTGATGCAAAACTAGCCATGCCATATATTTATGAAGCAATGGACAAAGCTAAAGAGAAAATTGCTGAAAATTTCCAAAAACAAAAAACAAGATATAAAAAAGTTTGGAAAATTATTGACACTAGGTGGAATTTACCACTACATAGGCCTTTCTATGCAACTGCCTATTACTTCAATCTTAGGTAAGCTAAATTACTTCTAAATTTCTCCTACTAAGTGACACTATATTCTTTGCTCTCATTAACTTATTTTTTATTGGTTAGATATCACTATGAAAAAAAATTCAATCCGCATAGTGAGGTGATGGTTGGTTTATATGAGACATTTCAAAGAATGGTTTCAGATGCAAGAACAAGAGTTGCAATTGATCAACAACTTGAGAAGTTCAAGGGAGCTAAGGGGCTTTTTGGAATGAACATGACTATAGATAATAGAAATATGAAACAACCCGGTAATTAAATTACTCATTACAATTCTTATATGATTTATAAACTTTTAATTACATTACAGTTAAATATATTTTTGTTTTGACAGCTCTTTGGTGGAAGAGAAGGTAAAGAGTTACAAAAGGTAGCCATGAAAATTTTGAGCCTCACATATAGTGCAACATGATGTGAAAGAAGTTGGAGCACATTTGACCAAGTGCATACTAAGAGAAGAAATAAATTGGAACAACAAAAATTAAATGCTCTTGTGTATGTGAAGTACAATCTTCAACTTGAGATGAGATAAAAGAGTAGAGAAGGGGGAAACTTATGATCCCATATGTTTGTCAGATATTGAATCGGATGATGAATGGATCACTGAAAAAGAAAATCCTTGTTTGCCTATTGATTCCTCTTGGATGAATATACATGAGTGCTTTGATGCTGAAGAGGGAGCGCCAAGCAAGAAAAGGAACAGAGGTGATTATTTTATTTAGAACTTAAAATGAAAGTTCAACAAACTATAACTAATTCAAATTTATTTGTTTTTCTTTTGCTAATATAAGTCCTAGAAATTTAAATACCAAAATCAATAAAAATGGAAAATCCATAGTAGGAGATGAAGAAGAAATTGAAGACATTCAAGAAGAAGTTTTAATAGAAGATGACTTAAGTGTTGGAGAGGAAGATAATTAGGATAGAATATTTTTTTGTTTGAAGTTGTTTAGTATGTACAAGCAACAACCAGCAGTAATTATGTAGTAGCAACAACAACACTTATTTTTTGAATGACTATAATGTAAAATTTGTTTAGTAGCATATACCCATGGTTGGTTATAGGAATCTTATGCAACAACCATACTTTTTTTGAGGTTGTGTTGCTGAAATTGTGTGGTATATATATGTAGATACAACACTCAAAATGAATTATGAGGTTGTTTTGCTATTCTTTGTATTTCTACATATCTTATATATTCAATTATATGTTACATTTTTTAATGTTTATGAATCTTACGATTTACGAAAACGGTACACGATTCAGAAAATCAGCTCTCCGATACACTACTTGTATATCGATTCAACTACCATGGTTGGAAGACTTTCACAGTACTTCTATGTAATGTCTGACTCTCTTTTTGTTTTACTCATCTTAATAAATGAAGACAGCAGCAAAAAAAACCTCCCTTGTTTGGTCTTCCTCCACAATAAAAAAAGGTTCTTTTTGCCTTCGACAGCTGGTTTTGTTCGTCGCCGTGAGCTTCGCTGATGTCGTTCGCACCTTCAAGCTCAGTCATTACTGTTGGAGAGAAGAAGGACGTCGTAGTTGTCGTTCGCTGTCGCAACTTGGTTGCTGTTGGTCGAAGAAGAAGGACAAAGGAACTTTTTGAAATGAGCAGGGACGTTTGAAATGATGCACCTCGTTCGTGGGTAAATTAAAATTAGGGTTTTATTTATAAAAGCAATTAAAATTAGGGTTGGTGGGTTGTGTTAAGCTGACAGTCTTTTGACAAATGATTGAAACTTAAGGATGAATTATATATTTTTTACCCTTGAAATTACTTAATAAGTAGCAAAATATGGGAGAGATGCTGAAAACTGAGCATGGACTACACTGCAAAGTCCATTTTATATAGGTTCAGATTGATGACAATAAATAAAAATAATTATAGGATATGCCTATAAATGATATTCTAGTAAGATATTCTTATAATATTATAAAGATCCTACTTAATAAATCAAAATATAAAATACGAACAAGCCCTAAGAGATCATCTAAGATACAATATTCTAAGATAATATCTGAATATATGTGTTTGTGTGTGTTCACCAAAAACTGTATAGAAACATATTTTCAACAAAATAACTTTCTGTAACTGCCAAGCGCAGTAAAAGTGTTACAATGTGTGTTGAACATTACACATTACTGCTCTGAACAAAGTTTCCACCATTTTTGTAATATTTTTTCCATCTGTGGTTGGTTCTTCTACTCTTACTATATACTGTTCATGGTATACATGTAGGATGACGGCTAACACAATACTCAGAATACAGGAGCTGTCATAATGTTGTATTTCTAGAAGAAAGGTGATAAACTGCATGCTAATTTCTGCTTTAGGCTTGTATCGACCAAAGTCTTGCTCCCTTTCTTTATGGTGATTAAATGTAAGTGTTTTTCTTTCTATTCATGTTATAATAAATAAGCATATTGAGTTGGATTATTGTTCTTTGTATTTCCACCTCTCTTCCCCTCTTTCAACTGAATGATGGTTGATTTTGAAACATTAGATTTTTACCTTACTCTCTCTGGCCTTATAGATCTTGAGTTTTTTTTATTAAGGTTAAGTATTTCTCAGCTAGTTGCATGTAATTGCAAACTGGTTGTGTCTCTTGAGCCCGTGACAGAGATGGCTGGACTATGGAGAAAACTGGAGTTAGACATTGTAAAATGCTTGTCTGGAAGAATGATTTACTCATGTCACCAAAAATAGAACTCTAACATTATTGAAAGGTGTGAAAAGAGTTTTTTTTTTGTTGGTAATTGAAAATTAATATTATGTAAGAACAATTATGATGTATTCATAAATAGTTCAAATTTACTTCTGTCAGTCCAGTCACCTACCTAAACTACTTATATCATTCATTTATGGCTTAGATAAGGTTTAGAAAATAAAGAGTGCAAAATTGCATTTTAGCCTAATTCTAATTAATTTATTCTTATTTATCGATACCCTCTCCAAAAATATATTTAATTTAATTCTGATTTTATTGTGAAATAACTCTATTTTATTCTTGACAGGAAGTGTTTAATTGAAATTGGTGCAATTTAGTGATGTTATTTTTATTTATCATTCTAAAAGTATGTTTTTGACAAATATGAATTCTGAAAGAGAATAAGTAGAAAATTAAATAATAGTTAAAATTAGTTTTTGTACAAGTTAAACAAAACTATAATTTAAGAGATATTATATAAAGTAACCCTTTCTCTTCTTATTTTTCTTTCTTGGAAGTCTTTACAGAAAAATGTCTCCAATGTAGTGTGACTAATTTGTTTTTGCTTATATTTGAGCTTGGAGGATAGCTATTATCACAATACTTAGAATACAAGAGTTGTTATAATGTCTTGTATCTAAATTGAAAAGAATTAAAGCCATATATAGTATGAGAGCAAGCATTGCCATTTTCTTTACCTTGTTAGTGTACAAATAATGCTTTTGTTGTGGACTTGATCTAATTGGAGTTCAAGAGTTGTGATTTGTGAATGCATTCACAATCATCAACCACTAAGAAGTTCACAGTCAATTCTTTGGAGGTAAACATAGTTATTAACAAGGTCATATCCCACGTTGTAACTCTGTTGGGCTAACAATCCAACAACTGAAGGCTTACTTTTAATGTCGATGTTACTGGCTGGACCTATAGTCATGCAGAATATGTCATTACTGACTTGACTAAAAAAGCTTCTAGAATCCATAGCCAAATCTGCTCCATCAGCAAAATGGAATGTAACCACTGGAAACCCAGTTAGATCTTTGCTGATACTACCATAATAGCACAACATCCATGGGGAATTTTCAATTGTTGCTCCTCTAAAGGACCAACCGATGAGATTTCTAACTTCTTTGTATATTAGTTTATGCACATCATCAACTAGGTAGCTGATAGTGCTGCCAGTGTCAATGATGACTCCTCCTGTGCCATTCTCTTTCATCTCAAAAGTTCCTGGAGCTATGTCAAGCCTTTTCTCCCCTATACTTATGCCTTCCATGGTGACATAATAAAAGCCATTGTGGACTTCAAAAGGGGTGGAAAAACCTTCAAGATCTGCCCCTTCACCTAATATCAGTTGGTTGTAATTGTAATGAGGGTCATCAAGGTTGCCTATGCAGTAAGAAAACTTTTGGCCAATTTTTGTTGCCAAAGATTCTGCTGCACTGTTTAGTCCTAGTATTCCATTGTGTCCTGGATCTGAATTGTATCCAATGTTGTGGCCACATCCAAATAGTACATCAAATATCTGAGAGGTACCTTCATCAGTTGTCTCAAAGACAATAGTATCACGACCATATGTTCCTGAAGCGGTGGAGCTATCTGCATAAGAGGCACTAAATGGAATAGGGTCACATTTGCAACCCTTGAAGACACATGGTATTTTGCACTGTGGGAAAAAGGTGGAAGACTTTAAGGGGTCAAAGAGTGGACCTAAATGGTTGTCACAATTTGTGCAAGGGGAGCACATGACCCAGAAGGTGTCACTGGCAGTGTCTATAACAACTAGTTGTGGGATAGGGGGTTGGCCTATTGAGATATTGGCCAGTATGGTTCTACCTGTTAAGGAGGGAGAGGCACTAGCTTTGTGGTCATTATTAGAGACCAAAGAACCTTCTATCCTTGCTTGTATGTAGGCTAAACGTGCTGCTGAGTGTTGGATATCAAGTTCCATTCGGTCTTTGGCTGTTTCATGTGGCTTGTAGTGGGGATGGTGAATTGAGCCCGGGTGAATGAGTCTGGAGACCAGTCTTTGAGTTTTAACAGATGAAATGCTGCTAGTTGATGAGAAACATGTTGAAAAAATCATCAACAAAAGAAGAAGAAATTGTTCATATGCAAATGCCATTGAATATTGATCTTCTTTGTGTTATTGAATTTGTTGTTTTAGTTTATAGGTAGATTGTAGTTATATATTGCTTCCAAGATATTCAAGATAGTTATATATAGTGCTAAATAAACCTTTAGGCTTTACACACATATATATATTGATTGATTCACCTGGTGGAAGGTATGATTTGTATATACAAAAAATGACAAGGAATGAAAAAGTAAATTGCCCTTAAGAGGCACCAGCCACATGAAAGTTGCATGATTTTATTTTACTAGGACCATCTTTTACATTCTCTACCAAGAATCAATCTAGAAAGTGAGCACCAACTTTTGTTATGATTTGACAATCTTTATTTTGGGATAATCAACTAATAAATGTCTGTGTCATTTCTAATTGCTAGTGATTCTTTTTCTTTGTTTAGCCAAAACATTTTTTACCTTTTTAACAACGGTAACCCCAACACTTTTAACATGAAGAACCCTTCAATCCCATTGAGTTGAGTTTACATAAGCCCTGGAAATTTTCCTGCATCTTAGTACATACTTAAACATGATCATTTGCAGCTCCTCAATCCATCCTTACATTTCTACTGCACATTTTCATAATTATCAACTCTCTGCATAAACTAGACAAATAGTTCTGATGGACTAGAATAGACTAGACAGAGAAATTCAGAAGATGGTAAATGCTGGAGCTTGGCATGACAACTGTATGAACAAAAGTCAAAGTAAGTTTCATGAATTTATGAAAATTACATTGTTGTAGTTCAACACAAAGGGTATCTTGTTAGGATGACCAAACCTATAACGTCACTTATTAATAGATGCATTGGAACCAGAAATTATGTTTGCAATGGGAACAAAATACTAACTAGAGTATTGACATTGTTGGAGAGGGAGGTGTAAATGGGAAATTGATAGAATTCATCATGACCCAATTTTCCATGCTTCATTTTGAAAAATTTGACATTAAACAAAGTATTAACCTCCTCAATTGGATCCATGACCTTCTTTCCCTTTTCTTTTGTTGGTGTAGCTACCATTTTTATTATAGAAATATGAAGTAAAATTGTGTTGAGTTAAATGTGCATGGGGTTTATTGATATCATCATAAGTACGTCACTACAAGAAAAATTCATTAAATAGCAATCAAATTAGAGATAAAAAATAATTAGTCACTACATTAACTAAATTAGATATTATTTTAGAGATTAAAAAATTATTTGTATCTAAATGATTTTTATTATTAATAAAAATTTATAAAATAATTTTTAAATTGGTATCTAAATTAGCTATCAAGGTTTTAGCTACTAATATTTTAGATTCTAAATTGGTCTCAATTAGTCGACTAATTTAGAATCTAAAATACTAGTAGTTAAAATCTTAGTTGCTAATAGTTAGTTATCAATTTAAAAAAAAAAACAAATGCTTCTAATTCATGAAGATTGAAAAGGCTTAAAGAAAATACTATTCACTACTTTAATAAAATGTTTATTAAAAAAATGCTTCTCTCTAATAGAACCTTAAATAAGAGTAAAAAAATGTTAATTCATACAAAAAATTAGATACAAGGATGTAACGAGAGTTATCAAAATAGATCTCATATGATCGGTTGAACCAAAATCTCACCAAATGAATCAAGTTAGACTACATTACGTTTTGTACCTCCATAATTTAAAAGGCACCTCCATATAATTTAAAAACCCAATTTTGTCAATTGAAATTTGTATTTCACAATGTATAATCTTGAATAGAGAAGATGTATTTTAGATTGTATATTTGAAAATACATCACTTTTGTATTTTTTAAATATTTATTGTACAATTCATTTTAAAGAGTAACTTTTCTCAATTTTGTATTTTAAACACAACTAATTTTTTTTACTACAATTTTAATTTCATAAATCAAATCAATTATAAATTTCCTATTATTTATATTAACATTTTGTTTGAAGAGGGAATTGAATGCAAATTTCATGAGTACACATAGAACTTTTAATAGTAATAATATTAATGTAAAGTAGAGATATTCGAAAAACAAGAATAAATAGAGTGATTTCAAATTTTAAAGTTTTTTGGTATATAATCTCTTTTATTGAACGTGTATATAATAGATATGTATATTTAAAAGATTTCATTTAAAATATTGTTTGCATTCAATTTATTTATGAGATCTCTAATGAATATACATTTGATGTTTTAACTAACTGATTGAATGTATATCGTAGTATAGATACTATAGATGCTCAATTCAATTTTTTTTTCAAATATGCACATTCGAGTTAAATTAGTGTAAAATTGTACTATTAAAATTCCAATAACTCTTCTCACCTTAGAAATTTTTTCTCTTTCAATATTAAATTTTCAACTATCATTTTTTCTCTTTTTATTTCTTCCATTAACACTCTTTTTTACTATGATGAGAATTCATAAAAAAAGAGTATTAATTAGAAAAATAAAAGAGAAATAATGTTGATTGAGGATTTTATATTTAAAACATTGTTATTTGAGGAAAAAAGTTTTCACCTCATCAAATTCCTATGTCAAAGATTCCCAACTTCATAAACTTTTCAACCATGACTGTTTAAATGAAAATTATCTTTATTATTTATGTAGACAAGTTTATTTTAATATTACACTTTAAGTTTTCATTTTTTATAACTTCAAGAGTTATTATTAATTCTAAGCATTAATATTGTGTTTTACACATTAACTATTTCTATTTCCTTCACTGATTTTTTTTAATAAAATAAAATAATTTGTGTCCATCAAACTTGTGACATTTATATTATTTTTGTACAAGAAAGTTTAAACCTACAATTTTTTTTTGCATTGGTTTTTTCTTGATAACATTGTGTCACTTTATGGACTAATTAAATTAATCCCTATCTTGCTTACGGTTGCATTTGGAAAATAATTTGGATGTTGAAAATTGGTTTTGTTTACACCAAAGTCATGTTCAGAGTAGTTGAATTTTGTTTTTTTTTTTATTGATGAGAAGAATAGATTAATTTCAAAATTTGTCTTATTTGCACTTTATAAAAACAATTTCACTAAGGTAACTAAACAAAAGTTCTCAACTGCCACTAAAAGTATCTTATCATAATACAAAAAGAAAATCACTTTTTTCAAAATCAATTCTTTCAAACTTAAAAATAAACAAATCTTAAATCGGTCAAACTTCCGGATAGAGTATTTATAATATAATGAAAATGAAGGAAATAACTTATTACAAATTAGAGTTTGAAAATCATTTTTTTTTTAATTTTATAATGATTTTTAAGTTTGTGGAAATTATTAAATTATTCACCAATGCCTACTGATCCAAATGGTAAAGTTTGTTTTCTTTTTCTAATTATTCTATTGAATTAAAAGTATTTGAATTTTTTTACTGTTGAATTTCATAATAATATAAAATAATATTCACTAAAAAAAATCATTAAATAAAATTTAATTTTAGAGATAAAAATAATTAGTTGTTATATTGAATGAATTAGATGTTATTTTAAAGACTAAAACATTATTGGTTTCTAAATTAGTTTCTATTATTGATAAATAATTTTTAAATTGGTATTTAATTAGCTATCAAATTTAGAATATAAATAATTAATAGTTAAAACCTTAGTAGTTAATTGGTTACAAATTTAGAAACTATTTATCAATAATAAAAACTAATTTAGAAACTAATTATGTTTTTAGTCTCTACAATAATATTTAATTTAGTCAGTATAATAACTAATTATATTTAGTCTCTAAAATTGATTTCTATTTAATGATTTTTTTTTGTAGTGATCAAAGATGTTATGTATGAAGACATGAGCACAAATAAAATTATTTTTATCAATTATTATATCAATGATTTACAAAAAGTGAATTTTATTAATATTAAAGGAGATGAATACCAGAGTTATAGAAAGATCCTAATATTAATGGAGTATTTTCTAATTATAGTTGTTTCTCTTTAAAGAGAGGTAAATAACCTTTATATTTTGTCTTTGTCTGTTATGATTCTAGTATTTATTGATTGATTATTTCTTTATTTGGCTAGACCTAGGATGAATGTACAACTTGTATATATTCAGACTATTTGTTTTGATTCTCACAAGGAGACATGATTCGTATTTCTGATATCCAGGAGATGATTTCTTCTTTTGAACAAGGTGAGTTGACTGTTACAAACTATTTCACTCAATTAAAAATTCTTTGGGATGAGCTTGATCTTTTTCGCCCACTATCTACTTGTTCATGTGCCTCTAAAGGCACTTGCAATGCTCTTGTGAATGTTTCTAAATATAAAGCACAAGACCAAATTATCAAATTTCTAAGGGGGTTAAATGATAATTATTCGATTGTGAGAACTCAAATTCTATTGATGGATCCTTTGCCATCCTTGAATAGAGTTTACTCTCTTGTTACACAACACGAGAGGCAAATTTTTGGTGATCATTCCAAGACAATGATTGCTACTAGCAAAGGAGGTTATAAAAACAATGCTACAACCTATGGCAGAGGTGCTGGATACGGAAGAGGAAGCTATGGAAGAGGATATAATCCCAAAATTTGCAGTCATTGTGAAAAGACAAGGCATAACATTGATACATGCTATAAAAAGCATGTCTTTCCACCTCATTTCAAGTTTAAAAATCAGAATCATGATCAGAGTCATACTAATGCAGTTTTTCAGAATACAGATTTTTATAATAATGAGCAGAATCATGAAGGTTCAAAGTCAGAAGTGGAGGAGTCTCAACAACTTGATTTTACTCCTGAGCAGTATCAAACATTGTTAGCTCTTTTACAACATACCAAATCCAGTGACAATGTTTCTAATCAAGTCTTTGTTATTCATTCCAATCAAACTGGTAATAATTTTATTTCTTCCTTCAGTTCTTGGATTATTGATAGTGGTGCTACCGATCACATTTGTTCATCCTTAACTTATTTCACTTCATATCATCAAATTAATCCTATTTATGTCAAATTACCAAATGGAAATCAAGTCATTGTCAATTATTCTGGAAGTGTTTTTCTCAATCAAAATCATGTCATAGACAATGTTTTGTACATTCCTTGCTTCAATTTTAATCTTCTTTCAGTAGCAAAATTGATTGATAAACTATCTTGTGTTCTTACCTTTGACTCTAATTGATGTCACATTCAGGACAAGATATCGTTGGAGATGATTGGGTCCGCTAAGATGCAAGATAGACTTTATATACTCAAGATCCCTTCTTACCAAAAACTTCAAATCAAACCCATCAAATCTACACACCCCGTCAATATTGTTAATGTTAGTGCTAGTGATCAAATCTACACACCCCGTCAATACTGTTAATGTTTGGCAATTTCGATTAGGTCATATTTCAAATAAATGTATTGATGTTATCAAGAATAAATTTCCTTTTGTTAAATATAACAAATATTTTGTTTGTGATGTTTGTCATTTTGGAAAGCAAAAAAGACTTTCATTTCCTATTAGTACATCTAAATCAAAAAAAATGTTTTGATTTGATTGATGTAGATATTTGGGGACCATACTTAATACCATCAATTCATGGTCATAAATATTTCTTGACCATGGTTGATGACTATTCGAGGTACACATGGATTTTTCTTTTAAAACACAAATCTGAAGTTGTCAAGGCTTTGAAAATTTTTGTTGTTTTTGTTCAAACACAATTAGACAACAATAAAAATAATAAGAAGTGATAATGGGACTGAATTTTTCATGACTAATTTTTTTGTCAATAAAAGAATAGTACATCAAACATCATGTGTCAATACTCCACAACAAAATAGTATAGTTGAAAGGAAACATGGTCATTTATTAGATGTAGCAAGAGCTCTTATGATACAATCTCATTTACCCAAAATTTATTGGTCATATTCTGTGATACATGTTGCGTATATTATAAACATGCTTCCCACACCTGTTTTAAACTATACTTCTCCTCATGAAATGCTTTACAAAACTGATGTAAATTTTAATGGATTAAAGGTGTTTGGTTCTTTATGTTATGCTAACACTTTGTCAACAAATAGAAGAAAATTTGATCCAAGGGCATCAAAAATGTGTTTTTATTGGTTTTAAAAAAGGGACAAAAGGATATATTTTATTGAATATTCAATCAGCAGAAATTTTTGTGTCTAAAGACGTTGTCTTTTATGAACATGTTTTTCCATATCAAAGGGTTCAAGATGCTAGCAATAAAACTAACTGTCCTAACATTTATGATCAAATTTGGTTTGTTGAAGATCAACCTGTCTTGAGTCAGCCATCACAAGTCATTCTTGTACCTTGTGGTAATAACTGTGAGTCACACATTAAGGTTTCAGAAGACGCTTGTTCCCATATAGACCAAAACCTCAATGAAGATCATGAAATAGAACAAATTTTTTTGAATTAGATCCATCTATTCGAATGAGTACAAAAATAAAAAAGACCACATGAGTATTTAAAGGATTATCATTGTAATCTTAATGTTTCCAATACATCTTCAAGAGTTAAATATCCTTTGAATTCTGTTTTGTCTTATAACAAATTATCACATTCTTACAAGTCTTTTGTTATGTCTCTTTCTTCACATGTTGAGCCAAACACTTATTCTGAAGCTGTGAAACATGACTGTTGGAGAAAAACTATACAATGTGAGATATCTGCTTTAGAGTCAAATCAAACTTAGGAGACTGCTCTTTTGCCTAAGGACAAAGCTGCCATGAGGCTCAGACACTTCTCTTAAATGGCGTATCCGTGTCAGACACACGTATCGATGTCGACACTTGTAGGACACTTATCGGTGAAATGTTCAATTCAAAAAATATTTGTTGGATTTCTGAAAATTCTTGTATGGTTTTAACACAATTTTAAAAAAGATAAATACAATAATTTTCTAAAAACTCAAATTTATTGTACAAATTTTTATTATGATTATAGAAATAAGAAACAAATTCTTTTGAACCAGTCATGAAAAACATCTTCCTGCTCCCAAAAATATCTGAAACATACTTATGCACATAAATATTTATTGTCAATTTATATAATTCATAATTATATAATATATAGATCGGTGTCCCCGTATCCTACATTTTAGAGATTTTACGTATCTCCGTGTCCGTATCAGTGTCCGTATCTGTATCTGTGCTACATAGGTTGTCATAGGTTGAAAATGGGTATTCAAAATAAAATATAAGGTTGATGGGACAATTGAAAGGTATAAAGCAAGGTTAGTGGCAAAAGGATACACACAAACCGAAGGCATTGACTACCTTGATACTTTCTCTCCAATAACAAAGATGACCACCATAAGGTTGCTTCTTTCTCTATCTTTTATATATAATTGGGAATTGAAACAATTAGACATAAATAATGTCTTTTTACATAGAGACTTGAAAGAAGATGTATACATGGTTGCTCCTCGATTGACTTCTATTCCACCTGGAAAAGTTTGTAAACTAAAAGAGGCTTTATATGGCCTTAAGCAAGCCGACAGAGATTGGTTTGCCAAACTGTCATCCTTTTTGCTTTCTATGGGATATACTCAATCTACGAATGATCATTCCCTGTTCATTAATTCTTCTGAAGGATCTTTTACAACATTACTAGTGTATGTGGATGAAATAATATTGGCAGGAAATGATAAAGAAGAGATTGCTTGAATTAAACAAGCCTTGAATTTGATATTCAAGATTAAGGATCTGGGGGGTTTAAGATATTTTCTTGGTCTAGAAGTAGCAAGAAGTAAAGAAGAAATAATGGTGAATCAAAGAAAATATGCATTGGAATTGTTAACAGATGCAGGTCTTTTAGCTTGCAAACCAACACCCACTCCTATTGATAATCATTAAAATTTTTCTTCTACTGGAGGTATTCCTTTCATAGATATTCAAGCTTACAGAAGATGGATTAGAAGACTTATGTATCTCACCCCGACCTGACATAACATTTTCTGTGCAACAACTTTCTCAGTTTCTTGCTAAGCCTACAATTGCTCACTATACTACAACGATTAGAATTCTCATATATATTAAAGGAGCTTTAAGTCTTGGTTTATTTTTCTCTTCCAACACTTCTACTCAGCTAAAAGCCTTTTGTGATAGTGATTGAGATACCTGCAGTGATTCAAGACAATCAGTGACTGCTTTTAGTGTGTATCTTGGGAATTATCTCATATTCTGCAAATCAAAGAAGCAGCAAAGCACGATATCAAAGAGTTCTAAGTTGAATACAGGGCAATGACCACTGTTACATGTGAAATTCAATGGTTAACTTATCTTCTTCAAGATTTCAAACTTTCTTTTGAGCAACCATCTCTTTTATACTGTGACAATGAATCAATAAGATACATTGCAGCAAATCCAGTGTGTACAAAACACACATATAGAAATAGATTGCCACGTTGTTAGGGAAAAGTTAAAGAAGGGTCTCATCCATTTACTTCCCATTTCCACCACAGAACAACTGACATTTATACCAAAGTTTTAAGTCCTCAATCTTTAAATAGTAGTTATAGAATTATCCTAATATTAATTGTGTATTTTTTAATTATTAGTTGTTTCTCTTTATAGGATGAATAACCTTTATTTTGTCTTTGTCTGTTATGATTCTAGTATTTATTGATTGATTATTTCTTTCTTTCGCTAGACCTAGAATGAGTGTACAACTTATATATTCAGACTTTTTTTTTTGTTCATCTTTATTTTCTTTTGTTCATACATCTTCTATTTTATAATAATTCACTATTGAATTGCAATTCTATATTATAAAAAAATATTAAAACAATTATATAACTATATTAAAATAGTTAAGATGGATATTATGACATTGTTTAATGAAAAAATAAATCGTAATATTTTTATAGCATCAAACTTTATTCTTAACTTAAAAAAAAATATATTTTCACCTCACACAAGAATAATTCTATGATACATATAAGTAGAGAAAATTAAGATTTTTTTTTAATATTTCCTATTTTTTAAATAAGAAATCGAATATTATAAAATAATATTTCCAACTTTTTATTAATCTAAACAAATTGGAAACTTTATTGTATAAAATAATTTAAGAAATTTAAATCACATGGAAAGATACTTAGAAGCAAAGATATGTCAAAAGCAAAAGGACAACCGTACATTATTTTATTTTTATTTTACATAAGAAATGAATTCAAATTGTGCCAATAAATAAATAAAAACAAATAATATAATACAAATAAGTAATATTATATTTTTACTATAGACTTTGATTATTTATCGGGTTAAAGAATTCAAATAACAACAATGTGGTATTCTACTCTAGTAAATTTTTAATTGATTTTTTTTTTTACTTCAACAAAGAATAATTTTATGAAAAACATAATTAAGAAAATATGTAATTTCGGGTGATATCTCTCGATTGATTTTAGCGAAACAATTTTTTTATCAAAAGTATTATTATTTTTAATTTTAAAATATGTGTCACTTTAAAATTCAATTTAAAACCTAAAAGTTAGAGTCGAGTATTGCACATATACATTAAAATTGTTTAGTATCTATTTATACAACCATAACAACACTAAAAAGAATTATTAAATAAAAACTAATTTTAGAATTTAAAATAATTAGTTATTCTTTAAATAAATTAGAGATTATTTTATAAACTTAAAAAACTATTAGTATCTAATGTAGTTTCTATTATTAATAAAAATTTATAAAATAGTTTCTAAATTAGTATCTAACCATTTAATTACCAATATTTTAGCTATTTATTATTTTATATTCTAAATTAGTCTCTATTAATCTTTTAGAGACTAATTTAGAATCTAAAATATTAGTCTCTAAAATTTAAGTAGCTAATTTAGATACTATTTTGTAACTATAACCACTTTAGATATGAATAAATTTTTTAGTCTCTAAATTAGTATATAATTTAGTTAATATAATTTAATTACTATTTAATGATTTTCTCGAGTATGTTTAATCTATAAAAAAATTATACAAACAAAATTAAATTTTAAATTGAATATAGAGCTTAGTAATATGAGTTACAATGATAAGGGTTATACATAAAATTCATGAATTAATTTTAAAAATAAAAAAAAATAATTAATATATAAACTAAATTAGATATTATTTTAAATATTAAAAAAATTATTAATATTTAAAATAGTTTCTACTATTAATAAATTTTATAAAATAGTTTTTAAATTATTATGTAATTAACTATCAATATTTTATATACTAATTAAAGCTTATGAAATATCAATTTAAAAATTATTTAAAATTTTTATTATTAATAAAAATTATTTTAAATATTAATAATTATTTTAATTTCTAAAATAATATATAATTTAAATAACATAATAATTAATTATTTTTTATTTTTAAAATTTATTCTATTATTATATATTTTTTGCATTTGAAGAAAGAAAAAAAAGTGTTTAAATATAAGCATGATGTCGCATTCGAAAGCATGTGTGGTGTTGCAGCAGAAGTGCTTATGATTGGTGAAATAAGTTGATTAGAAGACACTTTGTACCTTCCAATTCAGACACTTTTCTCTGCTATTTAATCAAAGTTGTTATATATGCATTTAATGTTTGAGACCGAATTCACTTTTTCATAATATGTAGTTTTTATGGGTATAAAAATGTAAATATATATATTTAATTTAAAAGTAAAATAATTATGATTAGTTATTAGTATCTCAATTAATTAATTATTCATATAGATATTAATATTTAGGTTTATCACATACTAATAATTAAATAATATATTAATAAACAAAAATAATAATTTTAGAAGTTTTCAGACTATAAGCTTTGAGATTTGGTTCTTGTGAAATTTGATTTGTTTGTTAAAAACTAGATATAATCTCAAGTTGCCATAGATAAAATCAAATTTCAATATAAAAATACTTGTGTTTTTTTATTATATATATATATATTAATATTAACTTGAATTGGTTTTTGTGTTCAGAAAAATAACAACTTCTCAAAACTACAATCTTTTAAATTTTTTTATCATATGGGTCTAATAGTTCTCCCTTTCTCAAAATGAAAGAATACACATTTAATTTCAATTTTCAAAAGATTTGAAATGTCCATTAAAAACACCATTAATCTTCTTTATTGTGTTTTTCATGTTTCACATTGATTATAAAGATTTTTATTAATATCATGAAAGGAATATTTCAATATTATTATGGAATTGGTAGTTTATTATGACTTGGAGCTACATCATATAAATGTGAAACATGTTTTTCAAGATTGAGATTTAGAGGAAAGTGTTGGATGAACTAACAAGGTTTTAAGTTGAAGAAAATGATCGAACGGTATGCAAATTCAAGAAATTAATGTATAAACAACTTTATTTCTAATGGTATTTGAAATTTATTGATATCACTATTTTTTTTGGATTTAATAAAAATATTGTTGATTGTAATATATCTAAAGGTTAGTGAGAGTAAATTTATATTTATGGTTCTGTATGTTTATAATATCTTATTTGCAACTAATGATATTGATCTTCTTCATAAAACATATTTTAATAAAGTAGTAAAGAAGTTCAAGATAAAAAAATATTCAACATCACCCATTTCAATCCAGAAAGGAGATAAATTTAGTCTCCCTTAATGTATTAAAAATGATTAGGAACAAAAGCAAGTAATTTGTTTTTTCGTATACATCTATTGTTTGGGAGTATTATATATGTTCAAATTTGTAAGAAACTAGACATAAAATTTGCTACTAGTTAGAAAGATATCAAAGTAATCCAATAATGAAAAAAGTTGTAAAGAAAATTTTGAGATACTTATAAGACAATAATGAAGGATCATATTGTTGGAGATCCCACAGACTAGAGATTAGAGCCTTTCATGGTATATAAGTCGGTTTTATGGGGTTGAGTTAGGTTTAAACTCCACTTTGTAATATGGTATCAGAGTCATTTCGAGCCTATCCTAACGAGTGTTTGTCGAATTTATCAGGCCACCATCCATAATATATAGTCTCACGCACGAGTTGTCACTCTTGACGTATCCCACATCGACTAGAGATTAGAGTCTTTCATTGTATATAAGTGGGTGCAAATTTCAACCTAATGAGCAAATATAAGAAGATTCACTCTTAATTCTGGATTTCTTTTTGTCAAATGAAAAATATTTTAGAAAAATACAAAATAATCAATTGTTATTGCATCTACCAGGAACTGAATTTGTAGCATATTTTGCGACTACAATTCATATTAATTGGTTGTATAACTTATTTTAGGACTTCAAATTGTATATAAATCCTAAACCCTAAATTTATTACAAAATTGCACTGGGATTATTACAAAATTTATAATTTGCAATGAAACCCTCCCATGTACTTTAGAACAATTTTTAAAAAATGATTGTATTTTAAAAATAAATCAATAATAAAAAAAAACTTCACCAAGTTCATACTTCTAAAATAGACTAAAAATTTGTCTCACTGAGTCCAAGATAAATGCATTCAAAATAAGATTATCCACCAAACATATCTTAGCATGAACATAGCATAAAACAAAAGGTAGCACTCCAACATCAAGTTAAGTAGCATGAAACCAAAAGGGTCAGAATCATGGACTGTAAAATCATAACAAAAAAGTTAGCGTTTCCAACACTTCAGTCAAGACCTCGTGTTCTAAGTCCACCTTCAACTGTTGAATGTATATTTCCCTTCAATAAAAGGGACCCACCTATACATTCTATCACAAGTGTGATTGGTAATGCTTCTAACCCTAATCTCACGTTTAAGGTACATCCATTTAGGAGACTCGGACACGGTTTTTTAAATGATGTGTTCGTATCAAACACACATATCGAGTGAATACTTACACTCGTAGGATATGTATTGATGAAATGTTCAATTTAAAAAATATTTATTAGATTTCTAATAATTCTAACACAGTTTTAACACAATTTTAAAATGAAGAAATACATTGATTTTAAAAAAACTCAAAATTATGGTATAAATTTTTAATATAATTATAAAAATGAGGAACAAATATCCTTTTGAACCAATCATGAAGAAAAATATTTTTCTAAAAAAAATTAAAACATAGTTATACACCTAAATCTTTATTATCAATTTATATAATATATAGATTTGTATTCCCATGTCCTACATTTTAAAAATTATAGGTATCTCAGTGTCCGTATCCTGTATCCTTGTCGTACCAGTGTCCTGTCTATGTTACATAGACATCCATTCCATCCAAAAATAAGATCAAAATCCAATGCTAATTATGCCATTATAGTCTTCCAATTGTTGATTTTACTTCTCACTGCATGATTATAATCGCTAATTTGGGTTAGTTTGAATGTTTCAACGGTTCAAGATATATAGCATTTGCAGGTAGGTCTACTTGGTCAATGACCCATTTCATACGGTTGGGTTAGAAATTATGGTGTTTGAAAAAACAAAAACTTTATGGTGTTTGCACCACTCAAGAGTTTCTTTCTCATTCAAACTAACACATATAAATGCCTTTATTGGCCACATGAGGCTTCACCTTGTGTTTCCATGCAGAATCACTTTTATTAAATGGCCACCCTTTTGTGTCCTTGAACCAAGTTGGAGATAAACACAAGGAATCAGTCAGAAAATTCACTGCTTAGGTTACCAATAACTGTTCATTTCATCTGTTTAGGCATAAAAATACTAGAAAATTATCCCTCCACGCATCAATAATCAAACCCCAGTTGTGTATACTATATACTAAATTAACATAGTCATACTTAAAATAAGTACAAACTTGGTGGTTAGCTTTACCCTTTCATTCTGCATCATCATCTATCAGGAAAGAGTCACATATGGGAGCCTGCTTTTCTTCTAAACCATCCTCCACAACCAACAATGTCCGTTTGGTTCATCTGAGTGGCTATGTGGAGGATTTCAACCAGCCAATTTCAGTGAGCCAACTCACTGATACCTTTCCAAAGCACTTTGTTTGTACCTCAGTTCAGCTTCTTTCCCCTTGCTCAAAACCATTGAATGGTGACACTCAACTTCAACCAGGGAATGTGTACTTCATGCTACCATACTCAATTCTTCAAGCTGATGTTTCTCCTGTGGACTTGGCTTCCCTTGCAAAGAGGCTCACTTCCATAGCCAAAACTTGCAAAGGGTCCTCACTCAAAGAGGGTCCTTTCTCAAGCCAACATGGTTTGAGCAATTCTTGGAGTTCACCTTCAAGGAGCCCTGGAAGGCTTGGTGTGGTTGAGAAAAGTCCTAGTCGAGTTCAGCCTTGGAAACCTATCTTGGACACCATCAGAGAGAGGTCTTTCAACCGGAGAAGTGAATCAGATTTGCAAGAACATTGTTGATGTTTGAAAGACCTTGAATTGAGGTAAAACTAGGAAGGAAGAAGACATGTTAGGTGGTTTGGTTATCTTTTGGCAGGGGAAAAAATTGAAATTTGAGACATGTTACACTTGAAAATTTCTTGTGCATAATTCTTCTTTGTATTTATGAATGTTCCTCAATGCATGATCCAAATGATTAAGCACTTGATATTTCAGTCTGTGGATTTCATGAACAATCTTTGATTACTGAAAATGTGTCTTGCAATTAAAATTAATGGAGCAGTCAGATGAAGAGAAATCTCTGGTAGTGGATTGCATATTAGATACAACACAAACAATTTATGACTTTTTTAGCAACTGATACAATAATTTGGTTGTCCAATTGAAGGGAAAGAAAAAGGCCTAAACTAAAAAAATTTGTTGAGTGAGGTCGAAACTTGTATCATAGACATAATTTCTTCCTTCTGAGCACCAATCCAATAAGGTGTGTATAATATCAGATAGACTTTTCTTTGTTATTGTTTTCAGGAAGGTTGGCCAAGCTAATGATGACTTTGCCTAAAACTCTCACATGGCTACTTTTATAAAATAGTACTAATAATGTAGTAGTGGGACTAGTGGCTAATATAAACAAAACATCAGGTTACAAGGAGATGAAGGGACCCACTTTTGAATAGGTAACAGTCCCAGACCACTTCTTTGCATTGAGACAGAACAGAATGTTTAGGAACACAAGTTTCTCCTTCTTTTTCTCTCCCTTTGTGTCTTCCTCCACAGCTTTCTTTGTTTCTCTTGCTTTTCCCAGTCTTTGCTTAGGATGGCTTGGTTCAATTCACTTAATATAGGATTTGTTTTCTTAAGAAGTGAATTTTAACTCTAATTCAATCTTACAAAACAGTTGTCTAATTCAATCTTACAAAACAGGTTGTAAGATGAAATTTGCACTTGCTTCCATGCTTTGAATTGATCTTATTTCTAATCGAGGTGAGAACTTCAACCGAATCAGTTGACCACACACTCATTAAATATACACAACAAAATCTTTGATTAAACTCAAAAACATACTCCAACTCATGCATATTATGCTTTGTTATTGAGCTCATACACATGAAAATAAAACATCATGATTTCCCTTACTACTTTTCATTTTTGAACTCTTTATATTTTAATTGGAACTAGAGCAATCAAAATCTGTGTGAAGGGAAACAAAAGTTGGTTTGATTGGTCTACAATAACATTTCCTTTAAGGTGCTTGGATTTTTGTAAGAATTTACAGTGTGCACTTTCAGTAGTGTAATCATTAAAATTTTGATACTTTTGAGTGTCTCTATATATAGGGTACATACAGTGAAAATACCTTCTTTACATGAGAATGAGAAGAATACATACAAACATACATACAGGGTCTTTTTAAGAGTCATAATAAAGATCTGATAATTAACATTCATTCTTGTTTTTATCAGATGAAACATGCAACTATATACATTACCACTGCGCGCGCGCGCGCGCGCGCACACACACACACATATATATATATATATATATAAACTCTGCCTCCTTCACAGTATGAGCCTAAAGCCCTGAAATTACTTCTTTTGCATCATTCATCACTCTTACCTCTGCTTTGTCTGTCTCCCTTAGTGATGCAGTATGTTATGAGATAAGGAACATTGCATCATCACAATTTCACAAATGATTAATTTTTGTTTGCCAACTAAAATCTTACTTTCAGATAGGCACTACAACTTGGTAAAGTAAAAATATTTTAGACCAAAAGTTATACTCATTAAATACTTCTTAATCTATCTAGTCTAACTTTATTTTGTACCACAACATTTGTCATGCCAAAGAATAATAGCATTGAACTTTGGAACGGATACTGGAACCAAATAGTTTGTATCAGACACAGGAGGGTAGTGTGAAGCCTGCAAACAAGTAAATACAGAACAATACTCACTGAAAAATATCTATCCATGATGTGTCATAACACAAGACATTAGAGGCTTAAGCTTAAAGATTATGAGAATATTGATGAAATGTGATAATTTTGTGACCACATTGAGCTTGTAACAAAATGCAAAAGCATGTGCTGCTCAAGTAGGACATTATCATTTCCTTTGGAAACATGATGTGTCTCTCCAAGAGTGAGATTGCAGGGGGCAACTCCAAAAATTGCAGGGTGTGGTAGATATGCTCCATGCTACAAGAAAAATCTGCTTAAAAACTTACCCTCTTTCTGAGAAAGCAAGAACTGTTCTCTTGGATGAACCTACAAGAAGTGTTGAAAAAAATGAAACATGATTCATCTAGGAGTATCTATTGTTTGGGATGGATGGAAAAATTTCATACACATGTTATTCTTTAAAAATAAATTATACTTCAAGAAATATTTGTAGTTGTATATAATTTTTTATGTGAGAGTTTTAATAAAAAAATATAATATGTGAAAAATAATTAAAATAATAGTATTGGAGTTATAGGAATTAATATAGAAAAAAAGTGAGTTGTCATGTATGATGTTTAAAGAAAAACTCACTTTACAACTAATTTTTAGTAATCTAGTATTATATTTTAATATTTAAATTAAAAAAATTAATAATATACTTAAAATATTAATATATTGAAGTATTAAATGGTTTTTTTATTGGTATGTGTCAAAATATGACTTCCCATTACTGAAAATCATAAAAAAAGTGGGACCATCTAATGGTTATGAAAAAAAATGTTCTGTTTAAGTAGTATAATTGTAATAAAATAGAAACACTTTAAATATATTTTTTAAAATAATTATCATGAAACCAATAATTTATATTATATATGTACAATCCACGAATGAATTCAGTGTATAAATTTCTATATTAAAATTTTCTACCAGTTAAAAGAAAAGTATACAAGTAATTGTTGAAAACAAAAAATATTTGTTTAATTTCTAAAAGGAATTAAATGATATACGTAAAAAAAATAAAAAGATAAAGATTATATGTATGGAAAGTAAAACAATTATAAACTATTAACAAAAAACAAAATAACCATTGGTGTGATTTTTCAACTATCCTCAAGAAAATTCAACAACTTTATCACAAATGGTGATTTATGATTAAAAACCATAATAAAACTTTGCACTTTACAAAAAGAGTTTGTTTTTAAAGTGAACGATTAATTTTTTTTTATTTGTCATAAATAGTTCTTGAAACATTTATATAAGTTTCTTGAGAATTTAAAAGTAATGTGATTTTTTACAAAAAATAATTAATTATTTATCATGTTAAATGATCTAATAATAAGAATATCATATTACTTTTATCTATTATTTTTTTTAAAAATTGAAAAGAATTAGATTCTTATCTCTGAAAAAACTTATTTAAAAACATTTCCTGGTTTTCTAATAATGTTACTTTTTAAGACATAAACCAAACATTTATAACCAACATTTTCAATCTTGGATTCCTAAAGATCTTTTTCTTTTTTTTATCAAATTCTCCATTATTAGATAACTTTTTTTTCTCATATATATATATATATATATATAAGTTTTATAAGAATTTGAACAACTAAATTCTTCAATGAAGATTCTCTTCTAAAATGTATTTCATTGCTTTTGAGTAGTGAACATGAACAATTATTGTGCTATGATGGGGGCAGCTGGTACAATCTTATGAATAGGTGAACATTCCCACCCTTCTTTGTTGTTAGATACTACAAAATGCTTAGAAATCCATGTTTCTCCTTTTGATTCTCTTTCTTTCACAATCTTCCTTTGTCTTTCCTCAACTTCTAGCTTTGCTTCTCTTGCTCTCTCCCACTCCTTGCTCAATATGGCTTCACTCAGTTCTCCCCAAACATGAGTTGATTCTGTTGGCCACACACTCTGATGAACAACAAAATCTCATGTCAAACTCAGCAAAACATGACACAACACAATCACTTTTTGAACATAAAGTTTGATTGTTTGATGTGTATACACTTTGAGTATATAAAGTAGAATTTCAATTACCTCTGAATCCTTGAGTATAGGAGTTTCTAGAACTGACATAACTTCCTTTGCATCGTATATTACTCTTTCTTCCCTATTATTTCTATCCTTCAACTTTACAATCCTGCATAACAAAAGGGATAAGAACATGCACTATGGTTTGAAAATACTATTCTTGAAAATAACACAGGCATGTAACTAGTGTAGAAGTTAATCAATTGTGTTATCTACTGCTATGCTCTTTATATACTTATACTACATATGATTTGAAAAACAAGTGAAAGTTCTAAGATGTGTTTAGAAGGAAGATAATACCTATCCCAATGACCATCAACTTCATACAAAACTTTTAATGATGAAGAATCAAGGATCTTTCCTTTGATCACTCTATGGTTCCCTCCAATTCCTAGAAAGGAATTACTTGATCTGTAGGATAACTCAGCTACTAGGCCTGTCTCTTTGCACCGGATAGTAACTGTGCCAGACCAATCAGCCGAAGTAACTGGGAAAATTCTAAGTAAAAGGTGAGGGCAATTCATTTCATATGTTTCACCATGATTTAGTAGCTTCAGCTGCCGAATACCATGCACTTTAGCTTCAATTGATGTGCCTGTGTGTTTAATTTGCAGACACAGATAAAAATATGTAAGTCTTTGCAGTAAGAGGCTACATTTAGAACATGAAAGTTGAAACTGACTTGCTTAGGTCTGTCTGATTAATCTTTTCACCCAGAAATTAAAATCAAATCATGTTCCTCAACTTATTGATGAGAACTCAAACGAAGAGACTTTTCTACAATGTTGAAATTTTAATTTTTGAGAAAGTTTGATTTTTTTTTCTTCATTTTCTATGAGTACTTGTTGAAAAGTTTATTCAATTTGGACCTTACTTTAACTATCATTTGGGAAGAATTTAAAAAAATCCAAGAATTCAAATTGTGATGCACATTTCTGATTTGAAAATCAGAAAGATCTTTAAAGGGTTAGATAAACACTGAGACTGAGTTCCTAATAATTTTGTCAAAATGGAAGTTTCCTTGGTACTAGAAACTATCAAATGCAGTACTTGATATAAAGGATTGATAAGAAGTGTGTCTAGAACCACTGGTTCTTAGATTTCCCCTGTTGACATCTGATTGATAATATGAAAAATATGTCCTCAGAATTGATTCTTTGTTGACATCTGATCATAGTTTTATTTAGTCAATTAATCAGAAACACAATTTTTTGCTGCACCAATCACACAAAGTTCGAAACTTTTTGAGCAAACATCTGAAAGTTTACTTTTGAAATGGATAATAGTCTAGAAAAGGGTCAATATAGTGAAATACCATTAAACTTTGGATCAGGTCGCTGGCACCATATCATTTCAATGTTTTCCTTCTCATCTGTTGCATGGAGAGCAGCTACTGGAGGGTGATGTGAAATCTGCACACAAGAAGTAAACCAAGAATTTAATTATCTTTGAAATGGATATCAAGAACAAAGTAACCAAGCCAAAAATCATGTTTCAAGTTTGAACCAATAGAGAGGTCAGGAGAAATAGAATTTGTGCAATTTTTTCTATAACAAACAAAGAAGTATACAATTGATGGTTGATGTGATGATCAACAGAGAAAGAAAAACGGATGCAGAATTTGTTTATGAATAACATTACTTCATAAGAGTTCAGAATGAGGCCATGTTTTAGCATTGTGACCACACGAAAATAAGCATTTATCCATAATATTAGGAAGAAATATGCAAATGTGGAAATGAGAAGCATGTACCTGCTCCAATAACACATTAAGATTTCCCTTTGAAACGTGGTGTGTCTCTCCAAGAATTGGATTATAAGGGGCAACCCCAAAAGTCACAGGGCGAGTGGTAGATATGCTCCATGCTACAACAGATATGAACCTCTCAATTGGACTCTCTCCATTGTTGCACATGCTTAGCAAGTCTGAACCTGTGCAATACACTGATTCACCATAGCACTGAAGTTGTGACTTTGGTAAGTTGAATAGTGGTGGAAGCTGCAATCATGGCAAAACATTTTCATCATTCTCTGTAATATGGTCACTCAAATGACACCAGTTAATAAACTAATCAAATGTATACAATATTTGCATTTCAACAAACATCTCAACATTACACATTATATACCACCTTCCAATGGTTGCTCTTATGAAATGAATTCAAGTATGTCAAAATACAACTAGTAAGGATAAATTATTTTTAAAAATTTGAGACATAAAAGATAAACAAAATTAAGTTAGAATTGGTGAAAATTGAAGTACAACAACTGAATGTAAGTCAAAATAATGTACTATTTATCTGAGTTTTTTTTCTACCTGCATTTCTAAAACTTGAATTTAACACCGCAGAACAATCTCTGATTTACATGCTGATAATAACAAGAGAGAGCAATTGTGTTTATTTGAAGAAAAATCACAAAGAAACCAGACTTTACATTTATTTTAATATACGTCGTGATCATCATTGTGTAGTTGCCAACTAGGGACATTATTTGCTCCCAGAGGGTGGCTCAGGCTCTTTGTTAGCCATAAATGTACATATTGAACCAATCAACTTTAATATCCCAATTTATCAAATATCCAATTTGTTCCATACATTAGAGATAATTATCAAATTATGATGCAAATATCACTTTAGAAGATGATTTTACGAGATCCAGTTAAAGTTAAACTAGGAGGGTATCAGAAGAAATAGTCAAAATCTTTCCTTTTTATTCTCATTTTTCAAGATGTCTAATCTTTGGTAAAAGCAAGCATAAGGGTAGGTCGATTTGTGAATTGAGTTAAACTTTCTATTAAAAACAAATTTAAGTGAAGCACCTCCAAAGATTTTCTAAGTTTCATCAATGGAAAAACATAATAAAAAAATTATATAAAAGGTAGATTACCAGAACTATTTTGAATAGTTAGTAATTTTTTGAAGTTGGAAAGTGATAAGACAGTGCAAGTGTGAGATCAAAGTGGCAATGGAACAAGAAGAAGAGAATTTGAAGAAGAAGAAGAAGAAAAAGACGTGAAAGAAAGTGAGAGATACCTGAAAGCGTGTGAGGTCAGAACCAGGGCGTACATTCTTGAATAAACTGAGTATTCTTTGCATAAGATTAGGGGCTTTATACGTGTCTGAATCAGATTCACTTTCTATTGTTAATGGCTTTGTCAGCACAATTTTCCTCTCTTTTTCCTCTTTCATCTGAACCTGCACCATTTCACATTCTTATGTTCCAAAACGCCAAAAGGGTTACAACAACATTGCCATAAACATGTGTTTATGAATTGTACGTTATCATTCCTGAATATTCTTAGTTTATGCAAAGTAAAAGCAACGATGACTACAATGCAGCCTTGGCCTGCAAATTGCAAATACAGTCCAAATCTAGGTCCACAAAGTTTGACCCGACCAAACATTCTAAAATTTCGATTGTGTCTTATGGTAAGGTCTAAACATTGTTATGCAAACATATCGAACTTTTCTTTTATCATAAGACACTTCATGAGCAGTGTTCCAATCCTTATAGAAATAATCCTAACACAAGCTTTTTATCCCCAATCAGTTGAGTATCCAAGACATTACAACACATCAGAGACATTAAAAACATATTGAACTTGTTGTTTGAGGGTTTACAATTTAATTTGGTAACTTGCATAATGATAATGATGTTTGATTTATACTTGCACAAAAAAAATTGTATTCTTGAGCCAATCAAAACACTCTCAACCAAAGGGTTGCCAACTCGAAATTGACAGGTTCCAAGGCACTGTGCCCGTGAACTAAGGAGAACTAAATTAAACAACACCAAATTTTGTTTTCCTTTTTGGCATTCACATGCATGTTTGAAGAGAGAATCATTATATTATTGTAAAATATTCTGTGCACAAAACGAACTGTTATATTAATTTTGTAATGGTAAAGATAGATTAACTAGTTTCCAAGACCAGAAACTCGGAATGTGTGATTAGCTATGAAATTGCATGCCTCAGAACACCACTCATTTGACCCTCCAAACACTAAAACCACCCTCAGAATCCGAAAAGCAGAGACATCAGAGAGATTTTCACCCCTGGATCCTTCACACTTTTGAAAAAAATTATGCAGAAAAAAAAACTCATGCAGAAAAGAAAACACATGAAACAAAGGAACGTGTCCATACAAAAGCACATATATAATAGAGAGAAACTCATGCTTATGAGAAAACAGAACTAAATGAAGAGATTAGAGAACATACCATGTTTATGTTGAAGAAGAAAGAGCCTGAGATATGAGAAGTGAGGTTAGATTTGAAAAGAAATGAGAAATGGGGTGTTAAAGGAGAGTGTGCAGTGCTTTGGTTTTGGTGCTGAAATTAAGAAAAGTGGTGTTTATAGAGAGAGCCAATGGAACATGCAATATGCAATGGTGGGGTGTATATATGTGTGCAAAGGTTGTCTTTTTTCTATTTTTATATATAAAATGTTTGCAATATCTATTCACAGATGATCATCAATATATTATTTGTCTTTACCTTTTTTTTCCTTTTCTGGAATTTGTCTTTACTGTAAAACTTTATTTATTTTTAATAATTATAATGAACTTTTAATTACATAATTAAGAGTAAATTGATGCTTTTGGAGAGTTTGTTAATGTGATTTATCTTTGCTTTTTTAACAAAACACTAACAAAGATAATTTAGAAAATCACCAATTGTAAGTGATTTGCGTCATGGTTTTCTTTTCTTTTTTTTCTTTTTTTACATTTTTTATTTAGTTTGTGAGTTGTACCTGTGCAAAGTGCCATCAAATAAAATATATATATAAAAAAAAATATTTCAATTTGAGGATGTGCAAATGATTGATCCATCATACACGGAAAAAAAAAGGAAAAAAAAAGGGTATTGGATGCATTTTATATGAAGAATATTAAAAAGTTTCTTTCATGAATATTTATTAGATGGAAAGTCAAAAGAATTCCACGCGTTATCATCAAATGAACCTTCCAACATAATATCTTAAGTGGGAAAAGAATTTTGACCTTAGCACATGTTTGAATAGTTGAAGTATATCATATAAATTACGTTCTAAAAAAAAGTTTATACAAAAGAGAAAAAGAGATAGTCTTTCTACCAAACTTCTTTTATAGTAAGACTAAACAAAGACATTTGAATCTCCTTCAGAGTTTTTTTTTATATATCGGTATAAATTATTATCGTTTTTTCTAATATATAAGTTTTCGATACAAGAAAATAATGAAATAGAAATTAATTTTAGAGACAAAAACAATTAATTGGTATATTTACTAAATTAGAAATTATTTTAAAAATTTAAAAAAAATAGTTTTTAAATTAATTTATATAATTATTAAATAGTTTAAAAATTGGTATCTAATTAGCTTAGCTACTAAGATTTTTGCTACCAAATTTATAATCTAAATAATTAGTAGCTAAAACTTTGGTAGCTAATTAGATACCAATTTAGAAACTATTTACCACTAATTTAGAAACTTTTTTTTTTTAGTTTATAAAATAGTCTCTAATTTAATTAATTATTTTTTGTCTTTAAAATTGATTTTTTATTTTATGATTTTTTTTAGTGTTTAGTCTAGTTTTTTATATTTATTTATATTTTTCTTTTTATTTATAATAATATTTTTTTGTTAATTTAAGTATTAGTTCTGTAAAGTATCATAATAATGTCTAATCTAAAAAAATTTAATAAAAACAAAGACATGTGAATGCAATTATATTCAAAACAAAGCATGTAATTAATGTTCCGTCCATTTATAAAATTCGACCAAAATAAAAAGTACTATTATTAATGTTGATTTTACACATGTTCAGAATGTCAATATTAAAATTTAAAAGGTTCACATAAATTAGTTCTTTACATATTATAGTAAAAACACGTTAACAAGCGCGTCCAAATATTTGTGGACATATTATATTAGTTGATAAAATCTTAATTCATTTCAAAATTTAAAATTAAAAGAAATTGATTTTTTATTTTTATTTTTTTTTGTCTGCTGATATATCTGTTAAATGAAATGAGAGAGAACATTACTGAAATTAGAGAGCAGTAAAAATTTTATATAATAATTTTCTATAATTTATAGTATTTATTTAATAACTTAATTACTTCATACGCTTTAAAATCTTTAAAGAACTACAAAATACTCATGAATATTTCTCCTAACTAACTTATTAAAAGTTTTGATTGAAATCGAAATATTTATATGAAATTTGTTTTCTTATTATATATAGCTGTTATAACATTACAAGAAAATCACTAAATAAAAATTAATTTTAAAAACTAAAACAATTAATTACAAATTGATTAATTATATAGTATTTTATAAACTAAAAAAATTATAGATATCTAAATTAGTTTCTATTATTAATAAAAATTTATAAAATAGTTTCTAAATTTGTATCTAACCATTAACTACCAAAGTTTTAGCTACTTACTAATTTATATTATAAATTAATCTCTATTAGTCTCTAAATTAGAATCTAAAATATTAGTAGCTAAAACTTTAGTAGTTAATTTATATTTAAAAATTATTTTATAAATTTTTATTAATACTAGAAACCACTTTAGATACCAATAATTTTTTTAGTCTCTAAAATAATATCTAATTTAATCAATACAGTGACTAATTATTTTTTGTCTTTAAATTTGGTTGTTGCTTAATGATTTTCTTGTGGTGTATATTTCGTTAAATAATTTTTATTTAAGATATATATGCTTATTTTACCATGATTAATAAACATAATTTATGTGCAAACAACCTAACTTCAAACATTCTTTTCAGTTTATTATATTTGTATTTTTGTATATATCTGAAAAAAAAATATTTTTATAGAAAAGTATAGGTGTATTCTTATTAAAAATAATCATGTTTGAGTTTGATCAAGGTGTAAATGATGATAAAGTTTTCCTTTCAAATTACATAAATTTATACCAATGTTACTAGTTAAGTTAGAAAAACATATACCAATTAATTCATGTGTAGATCATATTCTTTTTCTAGGAGAAGTTACCATGTGAAATGTGATATAAAAAAATTATGAGATTATTTGAATTAACCTCAAAATTGAAGGAGAATTTTGGTATCATTGAAATGTTTCTTATAAATATAAAAAGGATAGCTTTCTTATATAGAAGACACCTTTCTTATATAGTGAACTTTCTATTGGGATAAACCCATTAAAGCATTCTATGTGTTGGTCCATAATTGAAAAAGTTGAGAAGAAATATTGCTTGTAAAAAGAAAAGTGTTTATCATTTGCCCAAAAAAAAGTGTATTTGGTAAATTGTTATCTTTACCTATTTTTTCTATTTTAATAGAATAACATTGTTTTGAATGTAATTTTTAGAAATTATAATTTACTTTCATTGTATTTTCTTTCATTTGTAAAACATGTATAAAAAGTAATTTTTGTAATTAGGTATATGAAGGTGTAAAGGACATTGGAAAATAAAAAGAGTAAGGAGTATTTTTTAAGTCAACCAAACTCAATTGGGGTCCAATTAAAATTCAACCAAAGTAAGTTAAATAAACGGAGAAGATTAGGTCTAACAAGTGCAACTCTGATATGGAAACATAGACCTCATCTTAGCTATTGATCTAGATCTATGTTTTGAATTTTAAAATTTAAATTTTCCCTCTATATGAGGATTTAATTTTCTTTCAAATTGATATGATCCTAGATCTCTCATTCTAGTTGTCCTTTTAGGAAAATTGAGATGTCATTAAGGAGAAATTTCATCTACTCTTAGATTATAACTCCCAGATTATAAATAGTCATCTCCTCTCTTTGTAAACAAATTTGAACTAAATTTGATGAGAGTAATTTCTAGAGTACTTTGAAAAGGAGAGAGTTCTTTTCTTGCTTTATTCTTATCTTGAATCATTGGATTAAGTAACGACTCCATCAACACTTATCTTAGAGCTTCTCCGAGTGGCATGACAACTTTTATTTTCTCATAAGTTTTCTATTCCATTTTCTCTTTTCTTTCCTTGAATTTCTAAATTTGTATCTTGTTCTCGATTATCTTGTTTCACTCTTATTATATTTTTTTTGCGTATATTCAATTTTCTCTTATGAGTGACATGTAAGGACATGGAAGGACAAGTAACAATACGAGAAAGAAATGCATTCAAAATCCACTATATAAATGGGATACGACAACTATTTCTTTTAAATTGTTGTGTATCCATTTTACGATGATGATTTCCTATAAAATTGTCATTAATACATCAACAATTCAAAAGTAACCATACAAAGTGGATGATGCAAAAACATTTTTCATTGTATAGTTGAAGAAAATTTTAAAAAAGTCATTGGTCACTCATCAATAACAATTATAAGGGCATCATCATTGTTTAAATCGTAGATTAATTACTTTATAATAGTGATGTGTGTGTGAATTCTATTACACTTATTGTCACATTAATATATTTCTTATGCTTAGAGCTAAAACTTTGCACCAATTTTTAAAAAACACTGGAAAAAATAAAAGTTTGGACATGTTTGGATGAGTTTCTCTAGAAAGACTTTCAGGAAAAAAAAATATATGAAAAAAAAATAATTTGAATTCTACTTAAATTAAAAATACATTATAAAAAAGTTCAAAATTAAAAATTAAAGAAACCATATGAAAGACTTCTTAGAAATTAATTTATACATAAACATGAAGAAGTCAATTAGGTCTTCAACAATTAGTTTTGCACCATAAGCTAATTTTAAATGGTAGAGAAGTCAAGTTCATTTTTTTTTATGTCTTTATGAAGAAGTTCATCCAAACAAACTCTTTGAGTTACAATATGTGTGGAAGTTGTTCTTGGTTAGCACCAATTGCTAATTTGTCACTTGAGCATAGGATAAAAAAGTTATACCTTAATTAAAAAGAAATTCTAGATATTCATTTCCAGACATCTAAAATCTTAGAATGAATTTCTCATGTTTTAGTTGATTCATCTCTTTATTATTTTTGTTCGTTCATCATTGATTTCACCTTTATTAGAGGTTGGATGCAACTAAGCTACTTTCATGTAATTTTTTAATATTTATAAAAGCATTCATTAACATCTTTTATATACTTCAAATAACTTATGTTGTGATCATTCTCTTTTTAACTATATATCATCTATCTATATCTACCTTTCATTACTTAAATTAAGTCTATTATTTATGCAATTGTGTTTAATTTCAAATTCTAACTATATCTAGTTTTCTTCATATTAAATAATTATATGGTTATTATTTAACTTTCTAGGCACACATTTTAAGAGGAGAGTGGAAAGGGTAGTTGTCCTTTCAAACAACATATATTAAACTCATTGATGAATGGATATGGGAGTCCATAGTTTGTAGTTTTGCATGTTGAACTTTTTGAGAAAATATTTTCAAACATTATCATTAAATCTAAAATTTATGGATTCTTCAACTATAGAAGTTCTAGGGTTAAATGAAATGTTGGATATATTTTCTTTCCACAATTCATATGGAGTCTTTTCAATTATAGGTCTCATTAATACTTTGTTTTCTATATAACATTATTCAAATCATCTATCTGGTAGTACTCAAAGATTTAATTCTTACAAAATTTTGTAAGAGTCATCTCTTGCAGTATTATATTTTTCCTTTCAACTGCTAAATTTTGTTGATGTATTCTTAATGAAGAGAAAATGCGAAAAGTTCTATTTTGTTGAAAAAATATTCTACACCATGCATTTTCAAACTTAGTTTCATGGTTTCATCCAATGACAAAGATGCAAATTTCTTTCCCATTTTGAACTCTTTTACATAATATTTCAAAGATCTCGAATGAATCATGATTGTGAGTTAGAAAGTATAATTATGTGAATATAGAATAAGCGTCTACAACGACAAAAACATATATCTTTCCTCAAATACATATTATTCTTGTAGGACAAAACAAGTTCATATATAGCCGAGCTTAATGGTTAAAACTACACTCAAGGACTTAAAAGAGATCTTAATTTTGTTTTCTTTGTTAACAGACTTTACAAAGAATTCAAGTTTTTGAAGAGATTTCGAGAAATATTTTAACTAAGAACTTTCTATAAAATTTTGAAATATGTTCCAAATTGATAAATCCAAATCTTTTGTGTCATAACGATTAATCAAGTGACATTTTGACTACTTAGTTCTTTGAATATATAAATTGTTTTTTCTTTTGAAAACATTGTGTTTTTGAAAAATGTTATAATATACCAAAAAAAAATAGTATAGTTTAGTGATTTTATGATCAAAATATTTTTAAAAGTAACTAAAGATCCATTTCCAACCTTACTCATACCTACAACTTTTTCTTCCCATTGCCATTAAAGAATATGGTTCCCTCGTGTGGTTGAAGGTTTTCTAATATTGAACTTTTTCCCATTGGATCAAGTTTTTTATTCTTCTATTAACTATATTTGCAGCTCAAATAATTTGAGTTATTTCCTCATTATTCTTCACTTTTTTTAATAATAAAATAAATAAATGTGCATGTTCCTACTTCCATCAATCTTTCTTAAATATGACACTACTACAAGAAAATTATACAATAATAACTAAATTTAGAGATAAAAAATAATTACTCATTATATTGATTAAATTAGATACTAATTTAGAGAATAATAAATATTCATATCTAAAATGGTTTCTATTATTAATAAAAATTTATAAAATGGTTTTAAATTAATATCTAAATTAGCTACCTAAATTTTAGCTACTAATATTTTAGATTCTAAATTAGTCTCTAAAAGACTAATAGAGACTAATTTAGAATATAAAGTAGCAAGTAGCTAAATATTTGGTAGCTAATGACTAAATACCAACTTAAAAATTATTTTATAAATTTTTATTAATAATAAAAATATTTTAAATATCAATAATTTTTTAATTTATAAAATAGTTTTTAATTTAATTAAATAATAATTAATTATTTGGATCTCTAAAATTAGTTTTTATTTAATAATTTTATTTGATTTATATATGTATATCTTCTAAATAAGTCCTCAGAAAATTTTATGGCCGTTGGTTCCAAATTAGTTTATTATATCTTGTGGAAGTAAATTGATAGTGATGCATCCATTGTTTTATATATTAATCTTATCATAAAAATTTGTGCAAATAAATACTTCCAACTTTCCCTTATCTTCAACTCATCTTTCTCTTTCTCTTGCAATTTAGTTAGATGTGGATGTTTCCAAGAAGATATTTAATGAGAAGGGAACACAATTTTATAGGGAAACAAAGATTTTAAATTTAAATATTCTCAAAATAAATATTATTTTATAATTTGGATTCTCTACTAATGGCTTATTCAGTATGAATTTTTTAAGCAATCAATATGATTAAATAGTAACAAAAAATTAAAAATATATTTAATGGTTGAATTAAATTACTATAAAATGAAACTTTAAGAGGTATGTTGATAAAAAAGATAATACTTCACGCGTTACCCAAAAAACTTGAATGCTTTGATATATAAAAAACAATGGGTTTATTAATTTGTTCCAGTCACCAAAGCATTTAAAAAATACTAATAGTTTTTTTTATAAATTGAAATTAATTTATACACGTGTTCGGAAAGGACATTTAGATAAGTATTTATAAAAAAAAATAACTTTCTTATAAATTAAAATGTATAGCTTAAACACCTGATTTTAAAGGAACTAATACGAGATAGTTTATATAAATAAATTAACACGGAAATCAATTTAAAGTAATGAAAACCTTATTTTGTTTTATTTTAAAATGTTGAAAAAGTTCATCAAAACATTCTTCAAGTATTCTAAGATCCATTTTATGAAAAAAAAAAAACGCAGAAACCAACACATAATCACAAATTAACTACAGAAAATAAACAACAATATAAGATTTAAAGTGGTTTGGTCACCAATCTGCAACCTATATCTATGGGCAACCAATTAGGTTTGCATTTTGTTTGTTACAATTTTATTACGAGTACAAAGATTTCTTAAATAGAAATTACAGAGAAAACACAATAATTAAACTCAATCACTAAAACATGGTGTCTAATCAACTCAGTTCAATTGGTCCTGACTTCACACTCAACATCAATGCATGATATTAAAAGAAAATCTTTTTCTCTTAATTACACTTTGGACATTTGGACATTTTGTTATAGTTAATTTGGATGATATATTTTGATTTTTTTTAAGATCTACAATATTTTAATAATAAATTTCAAAGTAAAAAGGAAATTAAGTTTATAAATGAAACTTTGAGGTTCATTCAACAATATTTTTTTATATATTTTTTTATTTTCTCTAAAGTCTAACGAGTTTTTGACCCTCAAACTTTTTTTTATTAGACCAAGGTTACGAGGAACATGTAGATTAAAGAAAGTTTAGAATTAATCAAAATTTAATTTTGGTAAGTAAAATCAAGTTTTAGTCATTTTCATCTATTATTTTGTATATGTTAAGTGAAGGTGCTGGTGTGAACTTAACTTTCAGAGGCTTAACTAAGTTAATAAAGTTGATTGGAAGGTTGTGAAGATATTTTTGTATGAATAAAAATATTTTTTATTTTATGTAAGGGGAGTTAATGGATTTTTTATGATTGTACTTATATAATCATTACACTCATAGTCTTTAACTTGTTCAAAAAATTATATAAATCACTTATATAATTATATATTGTATAGTTTAAATGATAACTTAGAGATTAAGTAAGAGGGAAATCCTCTTTTCTTTAGAAACATATATCTAAGCATTGTTCTAAACTCTTTAAATAATATGATTTGTAACTCTAATATTATCTTAGAAACTCATTAAAGGATTTACCAATCACTATGGAGATGCTCTTATCAAAGTTCTGTTATAACTTAGGAGTGCTTTAAATTTGAGTGAGTTATAGGTAAGAAAAAACTCTATTGTTATTACTCTCTTTCTTATGACCTTTATAAGGTGCATGTAGAACATTAAGATGGACCTTCAAAGGAATTGTAGTGTTCTGTTCTCTGAGGTCCCCCTAGACTTTGATAACATTATATTTAGTGGGTGGATCCAAACTTACTTCATTGTGCTTTCTTTGGATCAAAGGTGGCAGAAAATAGGGATGAAGTTTTTGGTTGGCTTGGTAATGAGTAATGAACCAATCCCAACTTAAATTTTTTCTCTTTAAAATTGAACCAAGTTGTTTAAAAGAAACCAGCAAACCATTAAGGTAGTATGGTTCCTTTGACTCTTTCTTCCTCTTCTTCTCACATCCCCATACAAAACATGAAAATACGGTTTTATCCTTTTTTATGTTATTTTCATATTTCGGATTACATAATTCGAAAGTTAATTTCAAATCTGGAAATAGCTTATGGATTATATAATCCAGAATATATCTTTAAAAAATGGTATTCTGGATTATATAATTTGGAAGTCTGGATTTGAGAGTGGCTTCCAGATTATGTAATCCATAAACGCATTTGAAAAACGACTTCCAAATTACGTAATCCAAAAGCTTAAAAAGATATTCGGATTATGTAATCTGGAAACTAATCATACATCTGAAAAAAAGACTTCCAAATTATGTAATGCAGGAAGAGTTGATTCCTTTTGGTCTATTTAGATTTGCGAATGGAAAGTTGAAGAAGTAGAAAAGAGAATGATAGAAATTAAAAAAAACATAATTATTACAAAAATATAAATTTTGAAAAATTAAACTTTCTTTGAAAGGAAGATTTATGCAAAAACAGACATAAATAATCATGTCTCTGTATATTTACTATATGTTATCATATAATCATTATGTTGAAACATAAATTAATTATGTTGTTAATATTTTATTAATATTTATATATTGTTTAATATAATAAAATAAGTAAATAATATAACATTATTAAAATAAAAATATCAAAAATAAATAAATATATTTAATTTTTTTCACTCACTTTTTCTAAATCTAATAAACTTTACTTTTCACTAAAAATAAGACATTTTTTAATTATTTTCTTGTGTTGCAATCGATGTAGCTCAGACACTACACAAAAATATATATAATCATAATCTCTAAAATGTAAGACACAGATACACGAATCTATATATTATAAAATTAAGAATTATATAAATTGACAATAAAAATTTATATGCACAAATATGTTTCAGATTTTTTTAGTAAAAATATATTTTTCTTGACTGGTTAAAAATATTTGTTTCTTATTTTTATAATTATAATAAAAAAATTACAATAAATTGAGTTTTTAAAAAATTAATGTATTTTTTTTAAAAAAAAATTGTTAAAATCATGTTATAATTATCATAAATTTAATAAATATTTTTTTGAATTGTACACTTTCTTAATATATGTCTACTAATGTTAACAAATGTCTACAAGTGTTAGTGTATCTGTGTCTACAAATATTGCGAACCTCGTTGCAACCTGGTATAAGAAATTTGATATTGACATTGGAAAAAGGGGGAGATACATGGAAAACCTTGAGAAGAAGAAGAAGCATTTTAATAAATAACAAGATGTTATTTGCAAAACTTGAAATGTGGAATAAAATAAAGCAGGAGTCTCCCCTTACACCTGCTTATACCTTTACATCTATTGAATACCATATTATATTTTGTGAATAAATCTAAGGGCGTACATACCTTATTTCCACGAGTTACAAAGAATATTACACGCATAACTTTTCTTTGCTGACCAGACTAAAGCTATCTATCTTGAGTATCCATTGGCAAGAACAGGGATCCTCACCTTGTGCCCTCTGCTTCCCTTCATTAACACCTCTCCAAAACTATACGTTCCTGTCACTGACCGAACACTGAGTGTCACAGTGAACTTACGTGATGAACCTGCTCTAATGGTCATTGCTGGAGGGTTCACGTCAATGGCCACTGCTGGTTGCATCCTGGCTGTCATCGTGTAGGTTTCTTCCTCATGAGCAACATTCGTGACAGTTCGCGTCACAATTTGAGTTCTTACAAGATGGGAAATTGTAATGGATGGAGTGTTTAAGTTTGATGGGTGGCCCAGGGTGTAGTTACATGGCGAGTTTGTGTAGTTCTTTATCTCATTAACATCAATGCCAGGTGTTGTGCACAAGAACCCAAGATAATCCTCATACCCTGAAAAATCAATACAAAAATTACTTAAGCAGTTTTTCCTTCTTCTTTTTTTCTTGCTCTACATATTGATACTTAAACGGATTTTTATAAATTTATTAAGAAATGTAATTTAAGTTTAACTAGACTTCGTAATATCGACTTATGAAATTAAGTTTGTAACTACTTATATACTATAAAATATCTAATTGATTAAATAATTTAAATTAAACCTTGTAAAATCAATTTATGAAATTAAGTTTGTATCTACTTACTTATAAAATATTTAAATTTATAAAATATTTAAACGATTAATTGATTACTTATAAAATATTTAAATTTATAAAATATTTAAACGATTAATTGATATGAAATCTCTAACAAAATTTAAAATACATTCACAAAACTGGAAAGATATTTAAGTACATATTTTAGTAAGAGAAGATTCCAAAGGAAGTCATCACACAATATTTTCCATAAAGGAACAACAATATCTTAGAATAACTATTTTAACCATTTTTTTTAAATGACTTATCTTTAACCCAATGCCCATTTCTTGTCACAGAAATTCCTGGATTTTACTTACCTTAAATTCTCACATACAAGGGAATTAAAGTTTATTGATCAACTCAGAACACAAACGTGCCAGGAGAGGAGTACATTAGAGAGGGAGGGGTGAACAAACCTGCGTCAAAGACGAGACCAGGGTCCAAGGCAGCTCTTGGATGAACGTGTCCACTCCCATAATCAAAAGGAGTGGCTCTGACCAGGTTCATAGCTTTTGATTCACAATATTGCTGTGCTAGAATAGGATTTCCTGCTCTGTCTAGAGTTGTAGATGTTGTCATCAAGGCTGATTTAATGGCAGCAGGACTCCAATGTGGATGTTTTTGCTTTAGAAGAGCAGCAATTCCAGCTATATGTGGTGCAGCCATACTAGTCCCGGATATCATGGCAAACCCCTCTCCTGCTCAAACACAAACTGCTTAAATAAATCAATTTCTATAATATATTGATGATATATTTTATTTCATGTTTTTCTTCTGTCTTCCGTACTTAATAGTGCAACAATTCTTCCGAAAATGCTAATAAATCCTGCCACATGCGTAGGGTCCGAAGTCTTTCAAAGTAGTAGATCTATGGGCAAATTTGAAGACACTTTTTTCTGGATATTGCAGACTGAACCTATCACCCGCAATAAATTTTACAGTATCATGTGACAAAACTAAGCATTGTTATAACCTTTAAAATAATTATATGCTGACTTATGATTAGATGATGGTCTAAAAGTAATTTTCTAAAAACACTAATTGACGTCAATTGAGAAATTTAATAAGCATTATTTAATTGTATGAACATTTAAAGAATAAACTTTCTATCAAACTACTTTTTCTTAAAACTTCGTCTCAAGAATAAAGCAGAGTTATGGGAAATAAAATCTCAAATATATGAAAGGTATTGTAGGATAATCTCATTAAATTATTTGAGATTTGTTGACACGAACAAGATTTTTATCTTTTTTATATATTTGAGATGAAAGGGAGTAATTGTTTGAATAGAGGCAAAAAAAATTAAAACATCAACATTAAAAGCAACTTAGTCAAACCATTACTTACCAAGAAAATTTGGCTCATCAGTTCCATTTAGAGACCAAGCAGCCCAAATCAAAGATCCCGGAGCTAATATATCTGGTTTGAGAAGATCTGCCTCTTGGAAACTAAAGTCCTTTATATTTGGTCCTCTAGCAGAAAATACTGCTACTTGTGGTGCAGATTTATGGAGAATAGGCATCAAACCGTCCTCAATTTTACCTTTACCTGTGAAAGTCTTCACCCTTCCAGTCCAGTCTCTTGGTGTGGAGATATTATAATAATCTATCAGTTCCTGAAGATTAGAGTTTGCATGTTCCATATAATTATATATAGCACACTTTGTGATAAAAGAAATAGTGATAAAAACATACAAAAAAATGGAGTAAATAATCGGGTACAAGAAAACATATGCAAACAGTTAGCATTGATCTTCAATCTCTACCTATATGTGATTCAAGTACCTTTGATTTGCTGGCATCTGTGATAAGAATCCCAGGAATGCCGACAGGGACCGGATCAAATTTTTCTCCAGGAGAAACATTTTCAACACAGAGAACAAATCCAACAGCTCCAAGGGCCTTTGCTGTTTCTGAGACCTGCTTTATTGATGCAGAACCATCAACAAAATTGTAAGAATAGCCACAGAGAAGAATATTTCCCTTTATTAAGTTCTTATTAAAAACTTCTGGCCTCTGACAATCAGTAGGGCTGTACTTCGTAACCGAAGAATCTAGAAGCACATCATTTGCAGCAACTAATGTGTATGTTTGGTTTAAACGTGTAGAAGCTGCAAAAGACATTAGCAACAAAAGTAAATGAATTGTGGACAACCATCAATATGCTTTGGCACATAAGCATGAAGTTTGCAGAACACTAAAATGACAAATTAATTGCTAGAAACAACTCATGAATTTGCATACCCACCAGCACGGCATTTATACTCCCATTTAAAACAAACCTTACGAATTTAAACCCATAATATGATAATAGCGAGTTGGAAAGAGTGTATTAAAGACTATGCTACTATCATTATCTTTTCACATAATAACTTATATTACCAAAATACCTTAGACAACTAGAGATGAATACCATTCCACATTTCTGTTATTTTTTTTATAAATTAAACATGAATGAGGGAATAACAATACTCATACTTTTTTCTTCAATAACTTTAAACAACTTGATACAATTAATCTAGTATATGCTTTTCGTCAATTATTGTAAAGAAAAATACATAAGATTATTTGACAAAGGCATTAGGTTTTTCGTCAAAGTGATTCACATCTACACTCAGAACTAATTGATTTTATTTGAAAAGAAAAGATTATGACTTATACTGTCTTTTCTATTTTCTTCTTGTCGCGTATGAGAACAATGCTGAAATAATCTATTGAGCAAAGCCGTAAAATGAAAAGAGACTACCTGAACAATGTGGTTTTCTTTTTTACTTTTTATTCTTTACTTCAATTATAAGTAAGATTTCCATCATAATCATCGACATTGTATCTCCAAGCATCAATCCATGATTAAGAAAATTACATCTTAAGAAACATAGTAAGAAGTTTGAGAACTCACGTGACAACCCAATTCCAGCTAAGATTTTTCCATTTTCAAGGATCAAATGATTTTTGTATCTACGATCATCAATTGCGGCTGCTACTGTTGCTATCCATGGACTATATGAAACTAATGACTTGGGAAAAGGACCACCATTTCCAGCAGCCTGTGCGACAAATACACCAGCTTTCACAGCTCCAAGAAGTGTAGCATCAAAAGGATTCAAAAACGTAGTTTTGGTGTTTGATGGAGGACTATCTGGTCCAACTGATAGGTTAAGTATATCCACCCCATCATGCACAGCCTGTTCACGTTCAAATTTAAATAATTAGACATCTTGAGATAAATGCTTAAAAAGTTAAGTATATACGTGATTGTTTAATTTTATGATGAGCTTCAATTTTGAGTTAGACTTTTTCATTCGAAAATAAGAAAACTGAGGAATCATTTCGTCATAAGCAATTTAGAACATTGCCTCAAGATTAGTGAAGTAAAACATCAGAGATTTTCGTGCAGAGTCAATGAGCTAAAAGGAAATTTCTGTCATCAATTTGTTGCAAGGTCAACAGATCATTTTGAGATAAAACACCATCATAAACATACAGCAAACTTGCATACCTGATCAATTGCAGCAACTACATCTGCCACAAATCCTCCAAAAAGTCTATAAAGTGCTTTATACACAGCAATCCTGAATACAGAAAACATCAAGTAGTTCCCCGTTTTAATCAAAAGGTGATCAATTGGGGAGGCGTCATTCCTCACCTGGCACGTGGAGCCATTCCACTTGCTTTCCCGAATTCATGTCCGTACATCCTCACTGCAATTCCAGTTCTTCCAGCTGCAATAGAGGCTGTATGACTGCCAGATGAAGATGCAAGAAGAATGGGCAATTGTTAAAAGAACAACCGTTATCAAATTGGTATTACCCATTTCCTACGTTTATAAGACACAGAAATAGTTTTCTTTTATGCAAAGCATAGGACCCCTTGTAAGAGCATCAGAAGAATTCCTACTTCCAAGTGCGGAAATCAATAAAAAGGGAATCAGGGCTGACCTCCCATGCCCATCTCCATCGAGAGGTGAATCAAAATCAATTGAAGGGTTAAATACCCCCGCAGCTATTGCAGCTTTAGCAAAATGTTGTGCTCCAATAATTTTCCCATTACAAAAACTTCTTTTAGTGTCAGGATCAACCTCACATTTTCCTCTATATCTCGAAACTGGCCCATATGGTTCAGTGTTATAAGTGGTAAAGCTTGGATGGTGAGGGTAGATTCCAGAGTCTACAAATCCAATCACAATGTCTTCTCCAGCCCTTTCATAGCCACCTCCTGTTGGCCACACCCCAGTTGGAAGCCCCAAAAATTGTGGGGTATGTGTTGTGAGCCTCTTCACTTTCCAGTCCCTCTCAACAGATTTCACCCCAGGAGCATGTCTAAGAGTTTCTGCCTACTAATATAAGAGGATAGACAGATGAAGCTCAAAAACTCAACATATGATTATTAACATAACCACAACATAGTAAAAAAGATAACAACACAAGACATCACCTGTTCGGGGGAAAGATGAACAGCAAACCCATTTATAAGATGTCGATAGCTATAGAGTTTCTTATACGTCCCACTCTCAAACAGCAATCCGAGAAGCATGTCATGTCTCTTCTCAAGGTGGCGAGCATAAGAAACCACCACCTCACTAAAACAAGATTAAAAACATCACAAAAATTAAGCAAAAACTCACTATTCAGTCCTTAGTCAACAACGCACTTAGCATTAATTCACGTAAAGGAAAAGCATCGCAAAAACAGAGTGACGCGATGAATAACAAACAAAAAAAGTAATAGCCAAATTCACAAGTCACCATATAGGAATATCACCACTTTATTATATTTAGAAAAATGTATACATATTATGTTATCCATTAAACACTATTTTTTAAAAATTCTAGGCATTAACATCAATAATTTTATTTTACACTTCCCTCTCGTCTCAACCCATATCTCTTCATTGTATTAAATTCTGTATATAAAAAAATAATATCAATACAAATTATCTTAAAGAATACCTTATCCGACCAATCGTTGACAAAATTTTCCACAACCACGTTCTTTTCTGGGAATTTAATTTAAAAACAAGGTAAAATAAAAAATTCAACACGCGATTCCTAACTTAGTAAGAATAATAATAATAATACAACACTAAATAATAATAATAATAATAAAGTATAGAAGAATATTATGATTAAACATTACACCTCGTGGAATCAAGCTTGTGATCATCGTCAGATTCCACCGCAGTGGCTTCAAAGCCATCGACACCACCCGTGTAACTTACAATAGGCTCTCCTTCAACCGTCACTATGTAAATCTCTGCCTTCCCGAATTTCGCAAGGCCAAACAGAATTACCACAAACACACACACGAACTCCAACCTCATTTCTCACCAGTGCAGTCACAATCTCAATAAATAAACCAGTACAAGCTTTAGATCTGTTTCATGATACAACAGAGTTAGAGAAGAAAAACAGCATAACATTAATTAAGGAAAGTGAAATTGGTGAAGAGAGTGAGAAAAAAAACAGAGTAAGCAGCATTGAGAGTGGAAGTTAGTTAACGATAACGAACCTGCGTGTGAGAGAGTGCGATCGGAGAAGAGAAAGGCGCGTGGAGAAGACGATGCATAGAATAAAGGAGCGCAGCGAAAAGTGAAAGCGAAGAAAGAATCGTGCGAGAGAAGAAAAGAGGAAGGTTGAAAGAATGAATGAATGAATGAATGATTGATTCAGATACACGCCATTCCAACGGTGATCGGAGAATGAGATCTAACGGTCACCGTTCGTTGTTGAGCATAGTGAAAGTGAATGAGTGAGTGAAGTTGCTCTGTGATGAAGGAGCATCGACACTCCATTTATGGAAACTTTTTTTAATCGTCTTCTCATTTTTTTAATATTAATAAATATGGGTTACGTGCTTTTATTAAGTTTTTTAATCTTTATTATTAGTATATAAATAAATAAATAAAAATGTTGGTTTAATTTTCAATTTTCACCGTCAAATGAAATGGAATAATGTTTCTTCTTCTTCAATTTTCTGTTAAGTAGCGCCGGCAAATTTAGTGAAATTATTGTTGCTTACTTTTACCGGTTTCTTTGTCAAAAAAATTACACACACTTCTCCTACACTCATCATTAATTAAAGGATTACGTTATTTTTTAAAAAATTTATATTATCATATTAACAATAATATAAATCATCGCAACTAAAAAATATTAAAAAAATTATATTTTATCTCTTTTCTCTGTTTTGGATTTCCGGATACGTCTCTTAAATAGTGTGTCTGTGTTGGACATTTGTATTGGACACTGACATCGTACGATATTTGTAAAACACGTAACGATGAAGTGTCCAATTTAAGAAATATTTGTTGAATTTTTAACAATTTTAGCACGGTTCTAACACAATTTTAAAAGGACAAATGTATTAATTTTCTAAAATCTCAACTTATTGTATAAAATTTTATTATGATTATAAAAATAAGGAACAAATCCTTTTGGACCAATCATGAGAAACATAGCAAAAAAACTAAACATACTTTTGCACATAAATTTTTATTGTTAATTTATATAATTCATAATTATATAATATATAGATATGTAAAATTATAAGTATTTTTAGTATCCGTGTTAGTGTCTATGCTACATATGTTTTGAACTAACGTAACAAATATTGAAAAATAAAAGTAAACAATATAGAAAGTTTAGAAGCTATATAGATATAAGAGATAAAAACTAATTATAATTCAAGTTAAATCTATAATATTTTGTGATAAAATAATATGAAATTAAATTTGTCGAATAACAATAGAAATACTTAAAGTGGTGCAATTGAATTTTGTCAAATATTAACACTGATTAATATAACTTTAATATTACCTTTTGGAAATAAATAAATTGTTTAATTACTTTAATTACTTAGGTTTTTAGAATTTCTTCCAACATGAAATTGACTTTAGAAAGAATATGTTCCCGACATGAAATTGACTTTAGTAACACATTATGTATTTTTAATATAAATTTCATATCAATCTTACTAAATAAAGAGTATATATTCATGTAATAAACTTTATATAAAAGTAGTAAAAATGAAGTTATAAAAATGTGTAATAAAAGTGTCTTAATCCTAATTAATTGTTGAACTAATAATAAAGGTAAGTGACAACTTTTGATTATTCTATGGCAACATGACCTAATTGAGAAGTTATTATACCTGTAGTACTATTATAAGCAATTTTCCATCTTAGGATTTTGTTGCTCTTTTTAAGATTTGACATTACTTTTTACTGTTGAGGTTTTTTTTTTATTATTCAGAAAATTAACAACCAATTCTGTAATTAAAATAACATACCAAATATTTATCAGAAGAAGATGTAGAATTACATTTTCTAATTCTACCTTTAATTCCATATATCAATATATAAATTTCATATATTTTTAAATAAATTTCAACCTATAAGAATGTATTGAAAATAATTTTTTTTTAATTCAACCTTTATCTTTTCTGAATATTCTATCTTCATAAATTCTTCTCACTTTTGAGATCTTACAAAATAATACTCACGCCCTAATTTTATTAAAACAAATATTTATCTGTTTTTTTATTTTTAATAAAGTGGTACATGTTGACTACAATTGAAATAAAATAATTAAAAATTAAAGTATTTAAAGAGTGAAACTTCTAACTTACACTTAACTTCTAACTTACAAACATATTAATTTTAAATTTTAAATTAAAGATAATTTTTTAATCTTTTTCATAATTTCTTTGTTACTCGTTAGTCTTTAATATATGAAATCTTCTTATTTTTAATTTTAAATTTTATGTTAGGATAAGATTGTGGAATCACACTTTAGTTGATGTTACTTGTATTTTGAGGAGTGATGGTTATTAATAATCAGTAATTAAATGGACCGACAAACATGTTTGTTACTTTGTCGAAATAGATTTGATGGTAGTGGAATATAGTGTAGCCATGCTCATCAATTCAACTTATGATAAAACAATGTCAACGTAATGAAGAAAAAAATGCTAACATTAGAGAGAATGAGAAATAACATGTATATTGTTGTTTTAAAGGGGTTCAGATAGTAATTCCAATCAGATATTATCTTTGCCCATGTGCTCCCTTCTTTTCACTTTCTTCGTAAAACTTTCGGTTTTCTATCGCCTTGTAAAAGGTTTTCCGACATCTGAATGAGTATTATATATTTAAATGCAATAAATATTATAATAATAATGTATTTTTATTTTGTTTATTGTATGTCTATTTATATAGTATTGATATATTTTTTTATTATTAAATAATGTATGTGCTATGATTAAGAGTGTATAACATAATCTTTCGTACAACTTATTCTAAATTAATTGTTCATTTACTTTAATACACAATTGTATGATGGTCAATTAAGAGACTATTTGATCGTAATATTATTTATATATATAATATTTCTTAAAAAAACAATAATTATTCATTTAATATAAGAAAATTTGATATTATATTATTTATGAATGGACAATAACACAGTCGTCAAAATATAATTATTATAATAAACTACTATTTCTTTAAAAACATACAAGGTATTGTAAAAAGAATTACAATTAATAAATGCTAATTTTAATAGATAAATAAAAATTATGTTAATATTGTTCTAATGGACACTAAGTTAAATAAAGGTTAAAAAGTAAATTATTCTAGTGTGATTGACACTCTCTTTATCATTTATTTTTACTTTAGATGTTACATTTTTTTTTGCCAGAGTTAAATGATAAAGATTTTTATAAAAGGGTTTGGATTACATGGATAATTTCAAAATAAAATTATAAGATAAATAACAATAATAAAAATCAATTATAAGGAATAAAAAACTTGATTAAACTTAATTTGGGAGGAAAAAATGTTTTCTCTTTTAATGTTTTAAGGTCTAATTTTGATATTTGAAATTGAGAGAAAATATGAAGGTAGATAAAGAAAAAAATTAGGAGTAGTTTTCTATAATGGGTTATAAGTAGAAGTGACAATGCAGGTTGATTTGTCTCGTATAGCTCATTCCACGTTTGATTCACAAAATATGAATCGCGTTGGTCGATCCACACAAGTCTTTAAATATAAACAACAATTTTGAGAATAAGACACTTATGGTTTCTTAATAATGAGAGGGTATTTTTTTTTTAAATCTACTTTTTCTCCAATTTATGTTTTAAATATTTTTGTTTTATTGGTTTTTCGTGTTTTTTTTTATATTTACATATGGTTGCATAAGAACTTTTAGAAAAGTGAAAAGAAAATCTATAAATTAAAATTTACTTATATATAATTTAATTTGTAGAAATTATATTTTATATTTTTTTTCAAATTTTTATTTTTAACACATGTATATATACTAATTTTAGTTTATGAGTTAGTTTTATTTTTTACTTTTCCTTTTTTATAAATATTCACAGATAAATCCTTTTTAATGTCCAAAATAGATTATAGTAATTTTAGAAAAGAAAAGAAAGATGGTTGTATCTTTCATTTCGTCTTATTAGTTATTATTATTAATATTTTAAATATTATTAGTTATTATTATTATTATTATTAAAGTAATTAAAGTTAATATTTTTTTTTAAATTGCAATATTATTTTACTTATTGGATGCTTCTATTGTAGTATAGAAGATTACAAGTCTTAATATCATATGTACAATGTATATATAGTTTTATTTTGACAAGACATAAAATTATTTGTTTAATACTATTATACAACACTACATACAGTAATATTTATTATAATATCAAAAAATTATTAAATAAAAATTAATTTTAGAAATAAAATAACTAATTGTTAAACTGAATAAATTAGAGATCATTTTAAAAACTAAATAAATTTGTTGGTTTTTAAATTAGTTGTTATTATTGATAAATAGTTTCTAAATCGGTATCTAATTAGCTTTTAAGATTTTTGTTACCAAATTTGGGATCTAAATAATTGATAGTTAAAACTTTGGTAGATAATTAGATACTAATTTTGAAATTATTTATTAATAATAGAAATTAATTTAGAAATCAATAATTTTTTAATCTTTAAAATAATTTTTAATTTAGTCACTGTACCAACTAATTATCTTTGTATCTAAAATTGATTTCTATTTATTGATTTTGTTGTGTTGGATATTAAAAATTAGAATGAATGAATATGTTCTTTAAGTGAAATATATAAATACTTAATATACAACTATTAAATATAGATTGTTTTTAAAACCTTATAATTTGTTTGCACAGACTTTGTATTTAAGGAAAGTATATATATATATATATATATATATATATATATGGAGATTAAAAAAATGAAAGTAGCTACTCACACAAATAAAAGGCTATATACTTTTTTTTTTAATAATAGAACAATATTTGAATTTTTTAAGATTACTTTAATGATTGTTTGTTAATTAAAAAACTAATGTAAAAAGTGATATTAACATAAGTCTTCTACAAGAAAAAAATATTCATTTTTTTTATATGTATCTTTTTTTTAATATATGTCTACTCTTTATTTTATTTTTTAATTTTATTCTAGGTTTTTTTTTTTTTTTAATTATCTAGAATGTTTGTTTGTATACATATTGAGTCTTTATTTTATATTTTATATATTTAACTATCTAAAATGAGTATACTGCATATATATTTTTAAAAAAATTATTTTAATTTAATAAAAAAATAGAAAAAATATTATTTCTCATATATTTGTCTTCTTTTTCTTATTTGTTTATCCCAGTTTTCTTTATAATATATTTAAAATATTAACATGAATTATAATGAATGAAAGGAAGAGTGCACGTACACTTTGATGAAACGACCTTTTGGATAAGAAATTGAAAAGGTTTATGCAAAGTCATTTTCAGTAATTAAAGTTAATGATATGATCCAATAATATGTTCTGATTATGGGATAAGACAAACAGAACCATTTTTTTTTGGCTATTTATTTGGAATAATGAAATAAGATATTCTTATAGGACACTTTCCCTGCACATGTAGAGCTGACCCACCACTCTTGCCTTCATGTTTATGACACCATGTGTTGTAGGATGCCAATTTAATTACTACTTTTTTCTCTATTTTAATTTCTGATTTTACCAATTTTATTTAAATGATTTTGTGAAATTCTGAAACTTTTTTAATCTTAATGTCAGAGGAAAATATCATAAAAAATACCTTATAATTTTAATACACTGTAAATTAATTATTAAATATAAATCAATTTTTAAAAAAAATAATTAGTTACTATATTTACTAAATTAAATTAGATATTATTTTACAAATTAAAAAATTATTGATATTTAAAATAGTTTTTATTATTAATAAAAAATTATAAATTAATTTTTAAATTAATATTTAATTAACTAATAAGATTTTTGTTGGTTATGAAGTCGTGACTAATTGGTTGGACTGATTAGACACCATGTTTAGTGAGTGAGCTTAATCACTGTGTTCATTTTATAATCTCTATTTAAAGAGATCATTGTACTTGTTATGGTTGTGTAACAGGATAGAATGAAAACCTAATAGTTGTCCGTGTAGATGTAGGTTGCAATTGACGACGTTAAATCTTGTATTGTTTATTTTTCTGCAGTTAATTCGTGATTGTATGTTACTCCCGCGTGCGTTTTTTCCCATCAGTTTTAACTATTAATTTATTTTCGAATTGATAACTACAATTTTAGTAATTAATTCAAAATCAATTTATAAATTTTTATTAATAATAAAAACTATTTAGATATTAATAATTTTTTATTTATAAAATAATATATAATTTGATTAATATAGTAACTATCATTCTTAAAATTAAATTATATTTTTTATCGTTAAAATTAATTTTTATTTAAGGATTTATTAGTAATTATTTTGAGATATAAGCTATCCTTTTTACAGATATAAATGTAAAAAAGAGTTCATTCAGATTTGTGAATATGAACTATCTAATCTATCTTTATATTTGAATCAATTTAAACTTTCTTTAACATATAATATGTTAAATGCTATTTCGATTTATTCCATTGAATTACACAAGTCCACCTAAATTTAAAATAGATATTTTAAATATATATATATATTAGTTTTTTTATATATTTAACAAAACATAATATAAAAAAAATTGTAAAAAGATTACATACAAGACATATTGTACAATAAATTTTAAAAAATTGAAAATTTCAGTCTAATTTTAAGTTATGTAATCAGTTTCTATGCCCCTTTGTTTAATAGATCTTTGTATTTCAAATTTTTATCAACTAGCTCTTTATTATATAAAAAAATAATAATTAGTAACTCACTTAAAAAACAACAAAAATTAATGTGTGATAATAAAGGAAAAACATATCTAAAATGTTATGACTGTAATATGTCATTATATAATGGCAACAAAAATTATGTTAGATTATAAATTATTTTCATGTTTATTACATTTAAAATAATTTATGTTAATACAAAATTATCTTATATAAATGAAATCCAACATAATATGTACGTGTTTAAAATATATTAAAATAGGGACATTTTATCACTTTATTATTGTTACTTCATTTTAATAAAGTTTAATATAAACAATTTTTATAGTATTTAAATCTTAAATTAATAAAATTATTTTTTATAAGTTATTTAAAATGTAACATCTAGTAAAAGTTGTATAGAAATAATTTCATTAAAAAATTAAATAAAAATACTAATTTAAGTTTGTAAATTGAAACAAATTTTCATTAAAAATTAATGTTAAGGTCTAAAATTAAATATAAATTTGAAAATAAAGTAGAAATTGTATCACAAATTTTATTCCCGTTAACAAAGAGATAATCCTAAAAAGAAATTAAAAATAACTAGAGTAAGAAGTGGATTTCAAGTTTAACTTAATCTTATAAAATCAGCTTATAAGGTGAGGTTTGTGCGCACTTATATATTATGAAATATGTTAATCTCAATGACAATTTGTGTATGAAATTATATATTTATGGATAGTCCGGGTGATCTAATAAGGCTAACAAATTTTCATTATGATAAACTCTAAATGATTCTGATGTCATATTGAGATGTGGACTTTGAGCATAACTAAATCTCATAAAACCGACTTATAAAGTAAGATTTATACCCACTTATATATTATTAAATATTTTAATCTTTATTTATTGTTGTGAGATTTTAAAAAAAATAAAAAATATCATCAACCTTGAAAGTAAAAGTGTTCCATATAAAAAAAATTGAGATATTTTTTCGAGAAGGGTGAGTAGTAACCACATCACATGCAAGCACTTTTAAATATCTAATATTTTAAAACAATTATTCCTTCATATTTAATTTAACATGATTTAATTAATTTATATAACATCAACCCGAACCTTCAACCATATTTAACTCAAACTACTAATCAACTAATTAATGTCTAACCTAAATTTCCATTTTTTTTCTTACAATTTTATATCTTCTTTTATGGTGTTTATGTTATAATGAAATATTCAAATGTATTTGTGAGAATTTTGGGTATTTAGTACGGATGATTTGAGTGACTTTGAGAAATAAAATAAAAAATTAATGTGAGAAAATTATGTATGAAATAGAAAATAGAGGATTTTTAAATATGGTGTGTAAATGACTATTTTGCCCCCATTTATTTATTTCATTTTTATTTACTTTATTAAATTATTGCTGTCAATTAATAAATAATAATTTATATCAATAATTAATATTTAAGAAATATTTCATTTTCTCATTTCATTTTTCTAACAACAAAGGTTTATATTTTAAAGTATATATCAAGAGCAATTTTGACTTCACACAAAAAGCAATAACTTATCAACATTTTTTGGATTCAAGCAAAGTAATTACATATACTAATAAACTTTCTATTTAAATCTATTATCTTTACATTAAACCAAAACATCTCAATTTTCATTTACTTTCTTTCATTTTTTTTTTGTATAAATCACTTTCTCTTTGAATCACTTTCTCTACCATCCACCTCCTCAATCAAATAAAGCATATTAAAGTAAAAAAAAAAAAATCTTTCTCATTTTAATATTGCCTCTTTGTAAAATATGTCTAGTAAAGAAAACCATTATGAATGTGATTACAATTAGAAGCATGTTGTTGAGAAATATAAATGCAAGATTATAAGGGAAATGTGACATTACCTTTATTGATTGATAAGTTTTTTGACCTTTTCCTCACTTTCTAGTTTGTGCCCATGTGTGATAGGACACCTCATCCTTGATAAATTTGTTGAATATGACATCTACTAATTCATTTCTTATAAATGGGGACAATAGCATTGTCACATGTCAAAAAGTTACTAGATCTTTGGTGTCATGAAAGCTAAATAATCACACTATCTAATCCAATATACCATTTACACTTTCTTACTACCATTTTCATGCATTCTTGAGATGTGGTGTTGGTGATCATCAATGAAGTTAAAGAATTCTTCTAATAACTCCAATATATATATATATATATATATATAAATTAATTTTATTTGTCAAAATTATATTTGATGGCAACCTTCCAATCACATATAACTATATAAGAGGATGAAAATCTAGAGTCTGTTTATTTACTTATTTGTAAATATCGATATAATTGGACTTTTTATTTCAAACTATCAATATTCAAAATTCAGTTTAAGAAAATTTATACTTTAACATACATAATTTAGTCACTCTATCAACATTTCAACAAGAGTATCATATTTAAAGAATTTTAAACAATTCTCTATTTATCAAAAATTCAATATAACATTTTTCTTACATTTGAAACAAAAATATAATCTATGCATATAAATTAAGATATTATGATCAAGTCACATTTGCTTCCAGATCATGTATCTTAAGGTTTTATCAAAGACATAAATAACTATTGTTATTTGTAATTCTTTACTTCAGAGAATTTCAACTCAAAGAAAATAACTACTCAAAATCTAAAGACCTAGATCAAAGTCTTTATTCATAACAAAAATTTAGAATAAGTTTAACCAAGTTCAAATGCTTACTTTTCCCAACCAAAATGTAACCTAATTACATAATAAATGTATAGTAAAATTATTATTTGTTAAACAATTTTATAAACATTAATATTTTAGATGATCATATGAATATTCTTTTATAAATATTATGAATAAATATTTTATACCATATGCATATTATTTCAATTAAATATTTCATACATATATCCTTTCTAAAAACTATCTATAATGCAACCTTCTTTATAAGTTTTATAAGAAACTCACATAATTTGATTTTTCTCTAAATGGATTTTAAAATTTGACCTCACTTTTAATAACCTCGCATTATAGCTTTATAATATTTATTTCAATAGTACGGTCATATATATTTTTACACCTTAAACTTTTTAGAATTTAAAAAATTATTTTAATTAGTGAAATACATTTTATCATCAAGGCTTAAAGGCTTATATAAGACTCAACTTTTAATTTCAAAAACCTCAATCATATCATATAAATTTGGTTTAATAAAAATTTCTTATGGGACTTAAGTTTAAGATCCTTCTTAGTACCTTTCCATGAAAAATACCCTAAGTTTCCATCATTTGGTGTCATTCTCCTCTTAAATCACAATCAAATTTTCTCACCAAAATTATCCCTAAAAAATTTAACAGCGGCTATTGTAACAACGAATATAAAAACTTATATACTAATACTTTGAAGTGTGAAATTTTGATTTACAAAAACTCGTTTTAAGTATTTTTGTTCAACAAACACAATAATTATAGATTCTTCTTTATGCACCCCATATTACTAACTTCACTCCAAACAAAAAAGAAGAAGAAAAGTTGTGTTAGTGCGATTAGAAACTATGTGGTTGTAGGAAGAAAAGTCCTAATTATATGAAACCGATTACTTTTCTGTTAAGCCTATGTGAAAGGTACACGCTTTAAAAAAAAGGAAAATGTTATTTCAAATAACTATTTAATTTACGTAAATATTTTGAACTTTTATTTTAATCTCTAAGATTTTCGGTATTGGGTTCTAGTCATGCCTATTTTTTTTATAATTTAAGTGAGATATCGATTCTTATCATTAAACGATTTTTTAACTGTAAATTTGAATTAATAACGATCCTAACTTATTAGTATCATATTATTACCTAAATAAGTTTGTGATCTTTATGCAAAAAATTGATTTCAGACCCTAGAAATATTTTTGTTTTGTTTTAATACATATTCTTTTAAAAGTGAATGATTTTACTCTGAAGTGACTTCTATTAATGCTGAATAGAGTAAATGTAAGTTACCATTGTCCTTTTATTCTAACAGTGGTAGTGACTAAGAAGGTAAGAAGTGGAACAAAATGAAATATGCAATGGAAGAAAACAATGGTGAATATGAGGAAGATGGAGGCATGAAAGATGGACAATGTTTAATATTCAAATCAAATGAAATGCCAGTGAAAGTTTAGGGTTTATACTGAGTTAAAATTTAATAAAAATTCCTTGTTTAAAAAATACTCATAACTTTGTATTTCAAATTATCTACGTTATTGAAAATAGTATGGTAAAAAAGAATATATTTAAAGAGGTACTATTCCAAAATCAAATATCAGGTCCTAGCCCTGAAATTCCACAAGTTCAATGTCAAGTTTAGGAGCAGAAATATCACAGGCTATTTACCTGCACCCATATTCTTTTTTTGTTCACCTTCATATTTATCAAAAATTTAAATTTTACTCTTTCCTGTTTATAACATTCAGAATAGAAAAGTTTTTCACATTTTGCATATTCTATAACACATTCTTTAGCCGTACCATAATCAAAAGTGTGTAAATGATGTATTTTACATAATTATGAAAATTAACGTTCCAGCAAATTTCATATTACCATAGATTATCCAATCCAAAACACATCTTCACCAACAAATAATCTGAAATTTTGGATAACATTCCTAAATATGTAAAGGGATTTCAAAATATATTTTTGTCTACCAAATATACTCATAGGGTATACGAAGAATAATACTAGATGGAGGAAGCAAAAACCTTCGTTGGAGAGAGATAAGTGCAACATTTATGATCCATGATCTTTATAAGGTTTCGGTTTCAAACACAAATTAAAGTGATTCTAGGCCACAAAGAACTAAAATACCAAATTTATCTTGCACGGCTAGTTTGTAAGATCAAGGAAATGGCAGTAGCCAGTTAGAGGGAGTATAGTTTTGATGTTTTATCAGTACAAATAATAGTGTTTTCTCCCACAAGTGTTCATGGTTTAGTTTGTTCAATGGTAGGTTTGTGAATACAGAACTAGATTCTATTTTTATCAAAATAATTGGGGTATGCCAATTTCAAAATTGCTTCTTAAAATACTAAAACGGCAAACAGGGTTCAGATGTATGCAGATAGAAATAATAACAAATATCCTATCAGAAGAGTTGTTAGATAACAGTGTTTAACATCAGATCAGAGTGGCCAACAACTTGATAAGTCAAAGACCTTAAAAGGGGCTCAAAAGTGATGCATCTACCTTTTCCTCTTTCTTTCCCTTAACTCGGGAAATTTAAGAGGGACTGGAAGCGTAGCACACCAACCGTCCCAAGATTTTTTCTGGCGCGAAAATTTGCAACCTAACTGCTCATAGACTTTTCTCACGGCCATAACATTCATGCCCAGATCTTTTGCTATATCTACGCAGTCAGTCAGGAAGTCATCTGCAAAAAGCGTAAGCACCAACACATAACATACGAGGAGAGAAATCTTTTCAGGGGGTAGCCTTCTTAATTCAGAAACAGCAAACATATTTGCAAACTTATGTCGTAGGATGTTGGGGATTTTATGGCCCTTTGCAGTGAAAACATCAAAGGAATGCTGATCTTTGAACTTTATCAGATGATTGATGTATGAGCATATGCACGAATGCTTCCTCTTTTCTGATTCATCCTGTAAACATAAACAATAGATCACAGATATTTTAGTTGGAAAAGACAAAAAACAAACTTGAAGAGTATTTGGATAAAAAAGGATCTAGTACTGAAATAACAGACATCTCATCAGACATTAGTAAAAGAAAATGAAAAGGTAAAAATAAATGAAACTTCTCTCATACGTTAAAATCAACTTATGTACCTAAACTATTTAGACTCTATCTTCTCAAAAAATTGAAGTGCATTACTTGATTTTAATTTACGGAAGTTCAATTCATTTTACCTCCCAATTTCTTCTGTTGTAAGTGTTGACAAGCTAAGACAAATTAGCCTTAGTATATACACATTCAGGTCCCCCAATCTACGACAATAACATTGGGGGTAATCGTATTAACTAATTTCTTACAAATCCCCCATCAAAGAATTCTAGAACGTTGATGAAATATAAATTCTTCAATTATTGTTGATTATCTCATCGTTCCAAGATCTAGCCAGTTGGAGAGTATAACTGGTACGGCTGAAACATTCTCTCTTTAAAACCCAAACAGTTTTCAGATGATAAACAACTAAACTCAGAAGTTATAATTTTTAAGCGGTTGAATTGTAATGTAATTTTATTAATATTTATTTTGTGTACACAGCTTTAGGGTTAGGGTTTTAGGTAAGTGCCTTGCCTCTTTATGTAAATGCCTCTTGAATACACTGCTTTCTATCCATCTAATTTTTTCAATTTAAGCAAAAGGGTTATATCTGTATCAATACCTTAATTTTCCTTAATCTCTGTATCCTGTTGCGAACAAATGTTGGATAAGAACTGAAGTCCGCTTCTTCCTGATGCAAAATACAATAAATGTCTTCAAGGTAATCCCATTCTCCTTTAAGAATGATTTTATCCAATACATAAGCCTCCTGAGGTGTAGTTGCAGAAGTATCATATGGTGGTACATTACGAGAAACATGAGATTCTGTACTTTCAAGAGCACTTTTGTTTACAGAAACGTTTCTCATTTTCACATCCAGATTCCTTTGAGAATCAGGATTTTCATCTTGTTTGAGGGCTAGTTTCTTTTTAGCCTGCAAAATGATGTAGATACAAAGATTAGTTAAAAATAATTGCAATTAAGTCAGCTAAATATAGTTGAGTGAAAACTAACATAAGACATGCTTCACATACTATCCCAAAGCTGACAACCAAAGACTAATTTGTCCAAAGACCAATAAAAAACTAATGGAAGACACTTAAATGCACACTTTTTTGAGGATGATGTAGTTATGATTGAGGAAGCAAAAGAGGTTAACTCTAAGCTTGAGCTTTGGAGACAAACTTTGAAATCAAAGGTTTTTGCTTAGGATGTGCATTGCAATTTTAGGAACAAATGAGGGGAAAATAATTTATATTGAGGTAAAAATTGGAGATGCCATACTACAAGTTTCTATGTTAAGTACTTGAGATCACTATTACAAAATTTGAGAGAAATTAATTAAGATGTCACACATGGCATACAAGCTGAGTGGTTAAAATGGAGCAATGCATCAGGGGTTAATTGCAACTGCAAAATACCTATAAAACATAAGTTTTATCATATGGCTAAATTACCAGTTATCTTTTATGGTAGACAATGTTGTAAATTAAAAGAATAACACCAGAATGAAAGAAAAATTAGTAGTAGTAAAAATCAGAACGCTAAGGATGTGTCACCACACAATATATAGAGATACTGGTGTGAGACACCTATGCAGGACATGACAGAAAACTAGTTAAGGCCATTTAGACATGTTTAAAAGAGGCGACTAAGGGCACCAATGAGGGGTTAAATTGCAGAAATTTTAGACAAATGAAAAGGAGTAGAACAACTTTTGAATAAATTATTAAAAGGAATCTCAAGGTGAATGATAATATCTCTGAGAATTCAGTTTTTCACCAAGTCCAATTGATGTTGCATGATTCATGTAGTTGACCGCACTTAGTGAGATAAAACATATCACTAATAAATAAAAAAATCATTCATTACACCTTTGCTTCCCTACCAATTTCCCACCTTCCCTTCTAAGCATACCCAACACACATGGAGCAAACAAATTAACAGGTTTTACTATGTTAAGAAACACAGTCCCTTTTCACAACTATTACCACTCAAACTAACAGTATCTAGCCACTGCAATTCTGTAAACATCCACAAATTAATATCAACTTTTCACTGTGGAAACAGATTTACTAGTTGATATTAGCATAGCTAGCAAAATGGGCTAAATGAGTAAAAAAAATTGCCTTCTCTATATCCTTCTTTGTTCCCCATATAGCAGTAGTCTCCGCAAACATCTGCTGTGGAGTCATGTCTTCAAGTGTTGAGCTCGCAGGCTCATTGTCAGCCGCGCCTACAGCTTTAACCTTTGGCTCCAATCTGAAAACCTGAACAGCAACCACTAATTAACACAATACAAACTGACTTATTCAACAGCAAGGCAAATGAAATTGTTCTTCCCCTTCGCATTTTACCTTATTACCAGCAATGGGAACAATCTTCAGGGACCCAGCTTCCTTGTCAAGGACTCCAAGCGCGAACATGGACCGCTGTCCAGCCGCAGCCTCGCCAGAAAAACTGGTTCCAACAAATTCCACCGAAGACCTAGGAGGGCGAACAACAACCTGCATCCTCTTGGACATGTTCCTGTGCCTGTAAAGTTGAAAATCACAGGGACCGTGACCATTGGCATGATTCTTCACCGGATCAAAGCCCGAAGGAAAATAACCAACAATTGGAGGCGTTATATTGGGGTGCTCACGGACAACCTCCACCTCAACCTCAATTGGATCAGGTTGAGGGGCAACATCTTTTTTCTTCTTGTTCTTCTTATTCTTCTCTTTTTTGGGAGTTTTGGATTTTGATGGCTCAGTGTCCGAATCCATTACACTGTATCAGTTAAAAATTCTCAGAATTCACAGCAAAGAATAAACAGAAACGTCGGCAATCATTGTTCACACACAAAATCGTAGGCACAGTGCAATTCACAGATTTTGAAATCAAATAGTGTCATTTGTTATGCAAAACCTAAATAAAATACACAAATTAACAGAAAGAAAGAGAAAGGTAACAGAAATTATGAAACTATAAACCCAATGAGAAAATCAATCAAAGAAGGTGTTCCAGGAAAACGCACCGTTAAGATGAGTTGACCCCGATTCGACCGCGTTTGTTACTGAATGGAGAAAACCCTAAACCCCAACTCAACCCTAGAGCTATATAAAATAGAACATCCCAATGCTTTTTAAGTTATAAATCACATATTATATATTATTATTATTATTATCATTATTATAGATTATATATTTTAAACTTTACATTATTATTATTAGTGTGATTGTTATTATTGGACACTAATTTTTTTAAATGTGATTATTTGAAGATAGATTTCTCAATTACTAAAACCTACAATTATGGTAGGAAATTATATGTTATTTTAAAATATTTAAAATAAATTAGTATTTTAATTATATTATCCGATTTTTACGTTTTCACAAGATATTATAATTTTTTTATCTTTTAATTGAGATAGAAAAAAACTAATGAAACATTCATTGATAAATATTTTTCATTTAGATGGTCTTTATTCCATACAATACATACTAGATATTTTTTAATTTTTGAAATGAAAAATAAAAATTCTTATTTGGACAATAGAATATAAATTTGATTTCCAAAAGATTAATTTAGTAAATAAAAATATTTTAATATTTTTTTCTCTTATCAAACACTGTCATTTATAATTTGTAACATTATATAAGGAAACTCTCTAATGTATACAAAATTGTTTTCTAATTTGATTCCTAATAATATTTTAAAATTATAACAATGAGAAAGCCTACAAAAACTGCTTACTTACTTCATTTCTGAAACTATTTTATTCAGTGAAATGCATTTTGAAAAGTTGATGTAGAATACATTTTAAAATATAAATAATGTTCTGAATATATGTTACAAACCAATTTTTTTTATATATAGTATATTTTGAAAGATATATTACTGAATAATTTTTAAAATTATTTTTGTGAGATATTTTAATTATTTACATGGTTTTTTAGGGTTTAACATTGTATTGTTTTGGCAAAAGCAAGAGCTCAGGAACTAATTTCGTGATTTGGGGAACTTGATGAAGTGCATGAAGGAATATGGGGTGTAGAAAGTAGTCCATCAATTGATCCATGCTTCGAGATTTTTTGAACTTGTGTTTCTAATTAGAGTTGGAACTATTTCTAAGTCATTTCTGGCCATTTCTTTCTGTACCCTGTAGTTTTCATGTACACCTCCATGACTTCATTAAAAAACTAAATTGTTTCTTTACTGCCACTCTCTAAATTATACAATTTGAAAATTATTTTTGAGTAAAAAAAAATTATATTTGTATTTTCCAAATTGATTATTCTCATATTACATAACCCATAAGTTTTTTTATAAAAAATAAATAAATTTTAAATTTTTCAATAAAGAAAACTTGTCATATAAAAATGACTTTCAAATTATGCAATAAAAAAAATTCTTGCAAAAATAACTTCTTGTACAATCAAAAGTCAATATACAGTCCAAAATTAAAAAAAAAAAATCAAAATGCATAATCTAAAAGTAAAAATAAATAAATTGTGAATTACACGTTTTAATGATCTTATTTTTTTAAAATTAAAAGTCATAATTATTTTATGATAAAACTTCAATAAAAAAAATTCAATAAAAAACTTTAAAAGGATTATATAAATTTATAATTTATATAGTTTTTGAATTTTTGAAAAAGAAATTGCCTTATATCCATATTTTCTATGTCCATGCATTACAACCAATGAGAACTTAACATTTCTTATCTTTTCTTAAAACTTTTCTTGACCTTTTGAAGTATGCAGATAATTGTTTTATATTCTCTTAATATACTTTCTAAAGGTTAATATGCCTATTTAATTATAGTCAGAAAGTTATTTTAAATTACTTTTTAGTACTTAACAAAAATCATTATATATACTTTTACTGCAACTTGGTGTGGTAATAAATTATGAAGAACTTCAGAATTTATATTTAATCTTATTATTTATGAACTTGGTACAAAGTAATTTCAAGTTTTTTATTATAAATATATATTGGAGAAGGATTTTAGGCAGTTTTCTCTTTCACATATTTTCCCATTTTTTTATTTGGTTTCCCAGATTTTTTTTAGCCAGATGTTATTATCATAAGTTTGTTATTGTAAATTATTATTTTATATTTTTAAAAACTTGCAATCACACATAAATAAATATCCCATTCCTTAGAAAGAAAAAGCCTAAACATGTTTCATTGTACAAAACTCAAACATCAAGTTACGCATTAAATGAGTAGGATCCATTTTTTAATACAACAGTATAGACTGAAATTTCATACACTTTAAATAATTTTTTATATGTTGGAGATAGTAAAAGGACATTTTATAAATACTCTATAAAGGGTGTGAAATTTTTATTTTATAAGATTTAGTTTCATTTAAAAGTTTACTCTTTAATATCTTATTAGATTTATTTGTAGCTTCTTATAGCGAAAGTAAAACTTATTAAGTTATCTGGATTGTTATTAGATCATTTATAAATATACACGTTCACCTAGAAGTTGATAGTTTCAACGTCAGAAGATATTGAAAATTTTACATCGATTATAAATAAACATATTTCATAGTATATAAGTGAATACAAACTTTATTTTATAATTAAGTTAAATTTAAAATTCACCTTTAATATTTTTAATATTATACTTTTATTAATGATTAGAAAATCAAATTAATAAGATAAAAATTGAGCTTCATTCCTCTTACTGTAAGGAGCACACCATGAATATTGGAATTTCCACACTATAATACAAAGTTTAGGTAGCATTATTACTATATACATGTCACTACCAAATTGATCAACGATGGTAGAAAGATCAAATTTGCAGATACACCAATCATCTTTGCTGCAATTTTAGGTTGTATATCTGAAATTTGAAGCCTATAGAGACATTGATAATGACCAATAATTGAAATATTATGATCTAATTGCCATCATATAAGGACAAAATTTAATTAATAGATGATTATGACTTGATTCATAAAGTTATGCATGACCTTATATATAAAAAACATTCTTCTTTCTGTCCTTAAACCCTAACCCTAGCTATTCTTCTTTTTCACCTTCTCTTCAACCTCTTTCACAACACCATATGTAAAAACAATCTTCCTCATCCTCTCTGCGAAATCATTGTTACCTTCATGCACAAACTTGACTCAAACCATCATGTTTTCTCAATTCAAGTTGTAAGTTTCATAATGGGAACAAATTATCACTAGAATTTAATTTTTTAAAATTATTTTTCATTCTATATTAAGAAGTGAACTTTAAACCTAACTCAACCTTACAATATGAGTTTATAAAACGAGATTTACACTCACTTAGATATTATGAAGTGTCATAATCTCTTAATCTGAATCTCCAACACACACCCTTCAAGCCGAAACTGTCAACTCGTGTATGAGACTATATATTTAAGGATTGTTCAATAGCGGGTGGTCTGATAAGCCCAATAAATTCTCACTAAGATAAACTCTAATTAAATTACTTTAATATCATATTAAGAAGTGAAATTCAAACCTAATTCAACCTTACAAAATCAGTTCATAAGGTGATATTTGTACTCAGTTATATATTAGGGGATAACAAAAATCCACTTATATACAATTAAAATTTTCTAACACTTTTAAGTAATTTTTAGTTTTAAAAAGTAGTTTTTTCCCAATGTTAATGATGCTAATTAACAACAATAACACTATTGGAATCTTCTTCAATAACTTTTACACTTTAAAAAAATACTCTTTGACTGTATTAGAGAAGTACCTCAACTCACACTCAATATTAGGTTCAATTATACAACAAGAATTGAATTTTGTTTCCTTGTGAATTAATAAATAATGTTGGTATATGTCATTATCATGAGTGGCTGAAGACAACTAAAACACTCATGGGAATAAATAAAAAAAATGTGCATTAGGGAAGAAGGCATACACAAATGGGAAACTGAATTATTTACACAAACTATATAATATATAAAAATGATTTGGAAACATAACATATTATTTTGAAAGCACCGACTTATAAAATGCAGCATGCAAATTTAATATTATCTAAGAACAATGCAACAAACCCAATCCTTTGTTTTCCCTAAACTTTAGTATGAGTGATGATGAAAGAGTGGTTTGAATTCTTAATAAATTAACGTATCTTGATTATGTTTTTTAAATATGATTTTAATAGTTCCAATTATAAAGGTTGATTTCTTTATAATCTAGGGGCTTAGACAACCACATAATTTTTTTATGTTGATCTCGTTTTCTATCTTTAATAAAATATTCAAAGTCAAGCCAAATACTAAAGTAAAAAAAAGTATATTTTCATAAATTAAAAGATGAATTCTATTCTACCTTATTAATTAATGTTTTGTGAACGTCAATTGAGCTAACATTCATCCTCCGAACACAAAATAATCTGCTATGTGCACATATTTTTTAAATACTTAAGGAGGTCTAATAAAAAAATTGTGATAAAAAAAAATACTTAAGTGTGATGGAAAAAAAATGTGCTTGGGTAGAATAATTTTTAAAAAATAGATATTAAAAAAGGGGTGTGTTTGTTTAATTTCAAAAAGTCTCACATTAATGATAAATGCAACTTATTCTCTATTTTGTATTATATATATAGTATAATACATGCGTGTGAATCTAATTACAATATTAATGGTTAGTTTTATTCTCTCAATTAGTATAACTCTTTATTTTAATTTCTAAAAAAAAATCTTATTTTAAGGAATTTATTAGTAGAGTTTCTTTTATTAACAAAAGAATTATAATATACACTAAAAAAAATCATTAAATAAAAATCAATTTTAGAGACAAAAAATAATTAGTTGCTATATTGATAAAATTAAATACTATTTTAGAGACTAGAAAAATTATTGTCATCTAAATTAGTTTCTATTATTGATAAATAATTTCTAAATTGGTATCTAATTAGATACCAAAGTTTTAAATACCAACTTTAGAATCTAAAGAATTGGTAGCTAATTAGATACAAATTTATAAATTATTTATTAATGATAGAAACTAATTTAGATACCAATAATTTTTTTAGTCTTTAAAATAATATCTAATTTAGTCACTATAGAAACTGTTCTCGAACTAATTTGGGGACTGAGAGAACTATTGTCTTCAGATGCTACTCGGTCGGTTCAGTTGTGTCCAATGCTCCTCCTTCTAACTTCTTCGCCGAACGGCTCCTCAGGCTGGTGGGGTACCTGCAGATGGCACTCCAACGCTCAAGTCAGTGGGGTATCGTACTCGGCTAGTTAGAATACTGTAGATAATGACGTACATTCTTTCTTGGAATGCGTGATATTTATATTACCTTGATGGGCCCTTGTTGTTGGGTCGGATTAGGAGGTTGTTTAGCGATTAGGGTTGGATTAAGTCGTTTCCTAACCATGGGTTAGCCTTTGCTAATCGGGTCAACATTTGACTTGAGCATCTTATGTCAGTCGCCCACATATGCCACATGGTCGACCTCGTACCTTGAGGTGGGGACTGGTTGCGTAGTTTGACCGGGTCAACAGACCGGTCGGTCATCCCAGTATAAAAACTAATAATTTTTTGCCTCTAAAATTGGTTTCTATTTAATGATTTTCTTATAGTGATAAATAAAACATTCTGAAATTAATATACAAAATTAAAAAAAAAAAACACTATACAAATGTTTTATATTTAAAATATACAAGTTAGAAGTGTAGATATCAATCTCTAACTTAGCTTCCTACTATATTCAATAACTCGTTCACAAAAGACATTTGCATCAACCAATATAACGACAGAAAGACTATCAAATGTAAATGCACCTTTAGATAAAAAAGAAGCATAGTTATCTTCAATTTTGCAATTGACTTCCTTACATTACTCAAGAGAAATTTTTTTATTTTCTCTCCTGTGGTATTGTTTCCAATGTGTCTTCATTTAATAAAGTGATTTTGATATGGTTTTTGGTAGGTCATAGGTTTGGCCCGATAGTTGGTCATTTATGATCATTTCCCAACCTATGTTATGAGGGAGCACAAGTCAAAGGATTTCAATCAATTAGCCTTAATCACTCAATTAATACAGAATCATGACTAAAGTTAGAGAGGTTACATTTCAGTCCATATATACCAGATTATTACTCTCAACTCATATTTTATCATATACTCATTATATTTTGTGCTCTTACTGACTTGAGCGTCGAAGTGTTCTCGCAGGAGGAGTCCCCTCGTTTCCCGAATGTTGAATCACTAAAGCTTGAAAGGAGACCACTAGAAGCTCATCCCGATTCTGACCGACCTCGATAGAGATTATATGCTTATGAAACTATTAGGCCCGAAACAAAAGCAACTCTACAACCACCTACATTATATGTCAATCCTATTCTTTAATCATCATTAGCTTAATTTTACTTCTATCTCTACTCAAATAACCTCACCAAACCTAGTTATACATTTATTAAGGAAATAATAATTATAAAATTATATGCAATTATTGTATGCAATATTTGACGATATTGTACCCAATTATATGCAATTAATTTAATAATTATAGAATCTTATGATTAGTATCCTACCTAATTAGATTGTAATTTGGAGAGAGAAACTCCCTATATATTTACTATACATGCAGTGATGTAATATACACATAAGAGAATAAGAAACATTTCTTCTTCTTACCATTTTGTATCATTTTCTTATATGGTATCAGAGCACCGATCTTGGTGCCCTGACAGCCTCTCCATTTTTATCCCCTAAAAAAAAAATCATGTCTGACAAAGAAGGCACCAATAACGAGTCCGATAGAAACCTCGTACAACGCTTCAGTGCCGAGCAAATTTAGCAATTGGCAAGGGCTATTTACTCGCTCAACAATAACGGACGTTTGTTAGCTCTGCAGGTCTGCTTGCCCATAACTCCTCTTCTAATTCTGCTTTTACGAAACCATGGATTTTGGATAGCGGAGCAACCCATCACATTGCATCTGATTCACAATTTTTCACACACACTTCATCATCATTTATTTCAAATGTTAATCTGCCCACAGGCTCAACTGGGCCCATCTCATCTACAGGCACAATTACAAAATCACTCTCAAAGATGTTCTTTGTGTTCCTTCTTTTAATTTAAATCTTATGTCCATTAGTAAGATAACCAGTTCACTAAATTGTTGTGTCGTTTTTACTCCATGGTTGCGTTTTACAGGATTTGGCTCGGGTAAACAACACGCAGGCTTATACTACATGTCCCCTCTTCCAAGCCAAGCCCACACATCTCAAATATCGACCGATCCTGATTTATGGCACAAGCGCCTTGGACATCCTTCTCCGGTGTGTCTACAACTTGTATCTTCCTTACTACCTATCCCTATCAGTAAAAATATCATTCCCATTCATAATCATTGTAGTATTTGTCCCAAAGCTAAACAGACAAGACTACCCTTTCCTTTAAGCACAATAAAATCTCATTCTCCATTTAATCTATTGCATTGTGACATTTGGGGTCCTCATAAAACCCCAACTCATTTTGGAAAACGTTTTTTTCTCACTATAGTCGATGACTATACTAGATGTACTTGGCTATTTCTTATGAGTCACAAATCTGAAACCCAACATCTCTTAGAGTCATTCATTACATTTGCACAAAATCAATTTCAGGCATCTATTAAAACCATCCGTGTTGACAACGGACTGGAATTTATTTCAATGTATGATTTTTTTCTCAAAAAAGGTATTGAATGTCAACACACTTGCGTTTACACTCCTCAACAAAATGGAGTAGTAGAACGTAAACATAGACATGTTTTAAACACAGCACGAGCCCTCCTATTTCAGTCCAATTTACTATTAGAATTTTGGGGAGAATGCGTTTTAACCGCCACATATATCATTAATCGCTTGCCATCACCTTTACTAAAAAATAAATCACCTTTTGAGCTACTATATAATCAACCACCTTCACTTTCTCACCTAAAAACTTTTGGTTGCCTCTGTTACGCAACTGTTGTTTCACCTAAGCAAAAATTTGATCCGCGTGCCCGACAATGCATCTTCATTGGTTATCCTCACAATCAAAAAACATACAAATTATTTGATATAGATGCAGACACTTTTTTTACAAGTCGGGATGTCATCTTCCATGAAAGTGTTTTCCCATTCTGCCAACAGTCACAGACACAATCCTCACCTCCATTACAAGGTATTTTGCCCACTATTGACATTGACTTACCCACTCCTGTCCAACATTCACTCGATCAACCTTCTTCTCCTACTCGTCACAATACACTTGAACCTCCATCAAACCAACTCTCTTCTCCTACTCGTCACAATGCACATGAACCTCCATCAAACCAACTTTCTTCTCCTACTCGTCATAATACACCTGAACCTCTAGTAGACCAACCTTCTTCTCTCATGCCAAGAAGTTTAGCACCCATTACCAAACCTTCTCCAACCGACCTTCCTGTTTGACGATCCAGTCGCACATTAACCCAACCTTCCTGGCTTCAAGACTAAGTAATGGGATCTCAAGCCAATCATTCGACCACTGCCCAAGACCGACCGAATGGAACCAGGTATCCTATGCATCATTTTCTTTCTAATTCACGATTTTCTTCTACACATAGTGCATATCTTGCTAACATCACAGCCACCAAAGATCCTCACACTTATGCTCAAGCTATCCTTGATCCAAATTGGCAAAAAGCAATGGACGAAGAGCTTTCCGCCTTGCAGCTAAATCAAACGTGGACCTTGACACCGTTACCCGCTGGGCAGAAACCCATCGGATGCAAATAGGTCTATAAAATAAAGTACAACTCATATGGTAGCGTCGACAGATATAAGGCGCGCCTTGTCGCAAAGGGGTACACTCAGATTGAAGGTGTCGACTATTCTGAAACTTTTTCACCAACAGCAAAATTAACAACTTTGAGGTGTCTCCTCACCATTGCAGCAGCCAGAAATTGGTTTACTCACCAGCTAGATGTGCAAAATGCCTTCTTACATGGCACATTGCATGAAATTATTTACATGGACTTGCCACCCGAGCATCATCGACAGGGGGAGAACATTGTATGTCGACTCAACAAATCCCTTTATGGTCTCAAACAAGCATTTCGAACATGGTTTTCAACATTTTCTCATGTGATTAAATCTGTAGGATTTCAACAGTCCAAGACAGATTACTCTCTATTCATAAGACAGAATAACTCATCATTTACTGCCCTTTTGATTTATGTGGATGATATTCATTTGACAGGAAATGATTTGACAGAAATTCAGCGTGTTAAAAATTGTTTATTACAACAATTTCGCATTAAAGATCTTGGAGACCTAAAATATTTTCTAGGGATTGAATTTTCCCGTTCCAAAGCTGGTATTTACATGTCCCAAAGAAAATATGCGCTTGATATTTTGCAGGATACGGGACTCACAGGTGCTCGTCCAGACAAATTTTCAATGGAACAATACCTAAAACTCACACCAGACGATGGAGAGTTATTAAAGGATCCAGTCAAATACAGGCGACTCGTGGGACGACTTATATACCTCACGGTTACTCGGCCTAACATAGCATTTTCGGTTCGGACCCTAAGTCAATATATACAGGATCCACGGAAACCTCATTGGGATGCCGCAATTCGAGTACTAAAGTACACCAGGACAAGGATTGCTATTGTCATCCGAAAACAATCTGACATTAACAGCTTATTGCGACTCAGACTGGGGAGGTTGTCAGACAACTCGGAGATCAGTATCTGAATATTGCATTTTTCTTGGTTCCTCTATTATCTCATGGAAGTCAAAAAAACAGACAAATGTATCAAGATCATCAGCGGAAGCAGAATACCGCGCAATGGCCAATACTTGTTTGGAGATAATTTGGTTGCGATATCTGTTGCAGGATTTAAATGTGCCATGTAACTTGCCAGCTCAACTTTTCTGTGACAATCCAGCGACATTACATATAGCAGCAAACCCAGTATTTCATGAACGCACAAAACACATTGAGATAGACTGCCACATTGTGCGAGAAAAATTACAAGCTGGGATAATCAGTCCTTCATATGTACCGACACAGTATCAGCTCGCAGATATTTTTACGAAGGCATTGGGTAAGGAACGATTTTTTACGCTACGACACAAGTTGGGGGTTCTTGATCTTCACCTACCAACTTGAGGGAGAGTATTAAGGAAATAATAATTATAAAATTATATGCAATTATTGTATGCAATATTTGACGATATTGTACCAATTATATGCAATTAATTTAATAATTATAATTAGATTGTAATTTGGAGAGAGAAACTCCCTATATATTTACTATACATGCAGTGATGTAATATACACATAAGAGAATAAGAAACATTTCTTCTTCTTACCATTTTGTATCATTTTCTTATAACATTGTCTCTATGTAACATCCATGAAACTATGTAATGAGTTGCCTATACTTCTTAGCATTTTAGCACAATTTCCATTTTCAACTCAACAAATTTTAAGCATGTTGTTGGACATACTCATGTTTTTAGTTGTGCCACCAAAGATTTTCTCATCCCCATTCATCATTGCATTCTTGAAAATTATGTTACTTTTATGATTCCATGTGCACCACACAATTGTTACTTGCATACACATTCATATCTAATTTCTTTTATTGTTAACATTTGTCAAACAAAAATTATTCATATTCTATTTAGGATTGTTATGAGACATACTAGTTATTCATATCCGCCTAATAGAGATTTCAAACAAAACATGTTATCTTACATGTAAAGAATAAATGATTCTTTATTGCTGAGCAAAATAAATAAAAATAAATGATTCATCATTTTTCCACTTCCCCACATAAAGCACGCATCAAAGTAGCCATTGTCACACTCTTCTCTTCTCATTTTTTTTTTTTTGTAGATACTCTATTTAACAATATCCTCCACACGAGGCAGGAAGCAAATGGAGTAGCATTATGTTCCATAAAATGTTATAAAAATCATAATCTTCTTCGTTTAAGCTATCCCACATAATGTGTATGTGAATCTTACATAGTACTCTCCTATGTCCTCTCCCCGCCACACCTACATATCTTCTTTATCCTGATTTGAACTACACTCGTTCAAATATTGCATCAATATATCAACTTAAGAAGTTCCTATGTTCAGATGTTATCATTTCATACCTTCCTTTGTTGTTGCATCTTTTAAGCTAGAATTGTGGTACTTAAGATTGAGTGGTATGTCCCCAATCCACATATTCTCTCGAAATCTAAATCTTGTGTCATTTTCTACTTTCCAAGACATTAGTGCCGAACCAATCTTCTTGGTCTCCTTTATCACACATCCTTCTTAAGTTCATCCACCACCATGATTTTTTTCTTCCTCGATAAATTTCTCCAAGACCCATTTTTTTCTCTATAATAATTTTCCACAAACTTTTTTCTTTAATAGCTAATCTCCATTTTCATTTTTCCAATAAAGCATAATTAAATATATTAACATAATTTATTATAAAAAAAATGAGATAAACAAAAGAGAAAAGAAGGAAGACAAAGAATATGAGAAGCAATATTTCTTTTATTTTATTTTTCTTGACAAAGCAAAGAGTCTGAATATATACAAGCAGTACACTCATTTTAGGTCACATATATACAAAGAGAAACAACTAAGAATTAAAAAACACAAAATTAATATTAATTTTTTTTTTCTAAAAATCTTGTATCAAGATTCTTTGTTTTCATTTACTCATAAGCTACCCTTTTCTTTTGGCTTACACAATGATTCTCACTTTACTCATAACATAATAAAGGCTAGACATATATACAAAAAGAACAACTAAGAATTAGAAAAGACAAAATTAATATTAATTTCCTTCTATTTTTACCCATACCATTTTCCTCCTTTCATTACCCCTGCCACCTCATAAAATGTTTTTGAATTTTCATGATCTCCTTTCCTTCCTACCAATATAGGCATTTTAAACAATAATAAATAAAATAATGATAGGGTTGTTATGATAGATTTTAGCATAACACTCTACCTGCAAACAATAATTGGTTGTCTTCCATCTCATTAATTTCTTTAAAATCCTTTTAACTATCTTTTGCCACATTTTACTCCTAATAGGATTGTCTTCAATTTGTATTCTCAAATATGGCATATCTATCCAAAATTAGTTGTGTTCTATTTTATTATTGAAAAAATTGACCTTAAAAAATAACCTTAAAATGTACTTTATTATGGTCATGATGTTTTTCACATTCTCCTTTACACAAAAATAACATATCATGAGCAAATTATTTTAAGACACCAAAGCTTACACCCCTGCCATTCCTGTTATGTCACTGAAATTTTAGCAATGATTTCCTATCGTTTCAATCTGTTTATCTTCAAATAATATACCCATTTGGACAAAACATCAACTTCAGGACCAATTTCATCTATGGTTCATGCTAAATTTTGCTAATTGTAAGCCACTTCACATTCACACCATCAATAATTTCATTGTAAAGATAAAAATATATAATTTTAATATAAAACTTACAAAAATATAAAAAAAAATGAAATATACAATTAAATAATATATAAATATCATGATATATTTGATAACAAAAATACAAAATTAAAATATATTTCTTTTATCTAATTCACTCCTACACTACTACAAGAAAATTATTGAAATAGAAACCAATTTTAGAGATAAAAAAATAATTAGTTGCTATAATGACTAAATTAGAGATATTTTAGAGACTAAATAAATTTTTGGCTTCTAAATTAGTTTCTATTATCTACCAAATTTAGAATCTAAATAATTGGTAGTTAAAACCTTGGTAGGTTATTAAATATTATTTAACAATAATAAAAATTAATTTAGAAACTAATTTTTTTTAATTTCTAAAATACTCCCTAATTTAGTTACTATTGCAACTAATTATTTTTTGTTTCTAAAAATTGGTTTCTATTTAAGAATCATGTATTACAATTTATTTGATAATATTGAATTAAGTTTAAAAGTCTATTTATTGAGTAAAGAGATTAAAACAAGTTTTGATCTTCAAATCAAAGTAACTAAACAAATAAGATTTAAATTTTAGAAAAATACTTTTTAAATTTGTTTAAATGTTAGTTTGGTTTCAAAAGAGATGGTTTTTAAAGTAATAAGATTTTGTTATAATGAAGAATTGTTTCCTAAAAAGTGAATAAAAAAGAGAGTTGAAGAAGTTAATTGTGGAGAAGGTAAGGGTGCACTTTTTCTTTGGCTTCATATGAACAACCCCAGTGGGGTATACCATTATAATTGCAAACTTTGCACCACAACCACATTTTCTGCTCCACTTTTCTTCTGTTAATCTCATAATTCATCACTAAAATATATTAATTGGAAATGAATAGATACAAAAAGATAAATAAATTTATAATGGTTTTGGAAAAGATGAGTAGCAGACACACACTGTCCTTATCTGCATCTATTATCATCCCTTCTGTCAAAATCTCCTTCTCTTCTTTTTCATGCATATTATTATTTCACTTTTATTATATTTTTTTTAAAATTTCACATCGATTAGAAATTAAAATATTTTATTGTATATAAGTAAGTGTAAACTTCAACTTTATGAGCTAATTTTATGAGATTGTGTTAAACTAAAAGTTCACTTTATAATATAGTATCAAAGTAATTTTCGAATCTATCCTAGCGAGTATTTGTTGGATTATCAGACCTTTAATTGATGAAAAAAAAAATAGTTAACATGTGTACTAATAAAGCAATATTAAAAAAAAAAATTTCGACATTATAGAGCCACCCATTTTGTAGTGTTTTTATCACGTGCATGTACTTTTGCCTATTTTTGGATTCTTATGCATATTTAGTTTACCTTAATTTGGATTTTTTTTAATATTTTAGAATTTAATCATTTTTATCTTTTTACTGTAGATAGAATTTTAATTCTACAGAGTATAATTTTTTTAAATGATCACAATACTTGTTAACAATTGTTTTTTTAATTTACATTTGTTAAGGATTTATTTAAACCAAAACATATACTTGAAACAAACGCCATAAGGACATAAGTTAATTATCATAAGTTACTTAATCTTATTCTAATATCTTTTTAAAGGGAATTTTTAATATCGGTCGGATTCGTACAACATATGAAAATCCAGTACTTGATCAAGGTCGATGAGATATTTAAAGTCATTATGTCTAAGCAGAAGATTAAATTAGTGGCCAAACATGAGGTAATACACTTTTAGTCATGATCCAAAATTTTAATCCGGTCCAATAACAAAATGTCAATGATAATTATATAAATAAGCACAAATTTCAAGAATCAAGTACGTCATTATTCAATACTAATAATACTGAATGCTAATACTAAAATCTCACTTGAGCGTGTCAAAGTGTTTCTTGCATGTATGATCCGAACTTGGAATCCAAGTTGATGAGTACTAAAGTAGAAAGAGAACACAAAAACCATTTTGAAAAAAAAGAAGAACAGATAGACTGACCAACAAAAATATAATAAATCGTTCTCTTGATCTCAACCCAGTTTGAAAACATTATTCACTATCACATCAACATTTGTCAACAGATAAGAAAATTAATATAAGAAACATTGAAACACATGTTATAAAAAAAAAAAAAAAACACGTACTAAAAAAGGATGTGAATGGTGGAAGAAGATGAAGATTTGGTGAAAGTGTGTGGTAGGAAATAATAATGGGTGTTGCTTATTTGCTTCCTGAGAGGTTCTTCTCTGTTTCCTTGCTTTTACCAAATCAAATTTTGTAACACAAAATCATCTTCAAGAGAACAACACGTATGCGCCACGTCAATGAAACTAATGATTGTGCCAACACAGTCATCATCATCATCAATGCAATGCAAAAATATAATATAAAATTTTCATGGCTATGCATGACTTTCACTTTATCCTCTCTTCTTCAAATTCTAATCACTTACGTCTTCTCCATAACAAAAATAAAAACGTATGAAAAACGTTTTGCTTCTCAAATTCAAAATTACCTAATTTCAACTCACATTTTAATTGAGTGATTGGTTAAGATTATTTCCAAAAAAAAGTATGAGATCAAAGAAACATAAATACAACTTTCATTTCTTAGTATATTATTAAAAAGTAGAATTTCAACTTAATTAACTATTGTAAAATCCGTTTGTAAATGAACTACACTCATATATTATAAAATAAAATATTTTTATTATTGGTTTATTTATGATATTCAAAACACACGTAAAATTATATATTTATGATAATCTAATATTTACTAAATTTATCAAATTTTTGTTTAAATAAATTCTAAATGACTCAATAAAACTTTTCACTCAGTTGTATAATATAAAAATATTGTTATAAAATATCACTTGGTATCTTCAAACTATTATGCTCAATCCACAAGTTTAATCATATTTTATTTTAAAAAAAATCATTTTAATTCAATTTTCATTTTTTTAGGTGTTTTTATTTCGTCCAATCGTACCCATAAGTCTCACATGGTCATTTAAGGTATCACAAAAAATAATTTAATCAATTAAAGTTTAAAAATATCAACAAAATTATTGTTATGTAAAAGGAAAGGGAGATCAAATATTATATTTATGTTATTACATAAATTCTTAATATATTTTCAAATAAAACTATAATTTTCTTGAACTATGATATTTTAAAGTATTTGGGTTTCACTCTAGTTTCTAAAAATGATAAATAATTTTCCATGTGAATAGTAGCTTGAAGTTTATTTTGGGTTCGATTTTTCATTGAAAGAAATTCATGTGAAAGTGAGCATAAAAATCCGAAGTGGAAAGTGCATAATGACTAAAAGCATAATGAGAAGAAGGAAATCACTACATATTACAACAAATTCATAATCTTCCATTTTTAATTTTATATATCTTCTAAAAATTTATACATCAATTATTAAAACCATTTAATCAAAAAAAAATTTAAAACAGGATTAAGATTTTTCATTCTCTACTTGTACATATTAGAATAAATGGTCATCTTTACATAATATATATGTGGACACTTTTAAGTGTCACAATTTTCTACCTTTTTAACTAATTAAATAAAAAGAAAACTAAACTACCAGCTACATTAAAATATAGACATATCAACTAATTAACCAACTCTACTAAACAACATCAATGGATTGATAACTTAGAATTGAATATTTATGATAATTTTTCTCAAAATATAAAATTTGAACCCTTCCTAATTTGTAGTGGTCATTAAAGGGATTAAGAAGATCTATTGGTTAGTGCATCTTTAACATGGGTGTTTAGGAGGAGATTAACTCAAAAAACTCAAGTGTGATTGATAATAATACAAGGTAGTTGTAAGTAACACTCATAGTCATCTCTAGCTATATCATGCACGTAAATAAATATATATATATATATATATATATATATATAATTTACATAATCACCAAATAATATTATAAAATAATATTTGATTTAAAAATATATACATATACTAAAATAAAACATCAAAAATATATATGACTCGTTTAGTGAATATGCATAATTTGCATAATCTTAAAACTGATTCAGGTGTCTTAAGTTGAGTTTTTCAAATCCTTTCTTATTAATTTTGAAAATTATCCTATCCAACACAATTCACTTTATCTTATTTAGAATTCTACAATTGCTCAAGTCCTTTTTCACACGCATTCAATTAGTTCAAAACAAAAGATATTTTCAAATCATTTAACAAAAGATTAGAGCAAACTACATTTTAATTAACAAAAATCTCAATTTTCTAAATTAATTATTTAATTAAACACAAACATTTACGGTACTCATAAAGAACTTCAACTCCTAGAAAATGCAGGAATAACCTAACCTACACATGAGAGTCCTAATAACTATCTAAATACACCATTATGACTCTGAACTAACAAAAACTAATTATAAGCACAAATACCTTCCATACAAGACACATGTAAACATGAAAACTATAATTGTTTCAAAGAAAAAACGAATAAAATTGAATTTATTCAAATAAAAAATATGATTGGATACATTTACTCTAATTAGTGTTAAGAGTACAAAAATAATAAATTTTATAAATGATATAGTCAGTATTTTAGAAAAAAAAAGAGAAGAAGGTAGATTAATTACTTTTAAGTGAAATCTGATTTTTTATTTATATGATATTTTCACTTTATTAATAAAATATTTTAATATTATTTTAATCATAATACTTTTATTTTAAATTTATTTTTTAAGTCCTTAAAATACTATTTAATTAAAAATTCAATGGTTTGATGAAATTGGTTATTGAATCAATTTAGAAATGAAAATAGCATAACAATAACATATTAATTATTTTAAAAAAATTATAAAAATATATTTAAATTAAATCAGTGAGGTTAAGAATATATAGTTTTAATACATTATAAAATAATGTAGTGAAAAAAAATTGTTATTATTTATATAGACCAACCCGCTGGTCTATTTTAAATTAAAAAAAGGTAAATTACAAATATATGCTTAAAATATTGATTTTTATTTATTTAAAGTTGTGATTTGAAAAATAATATATCTATTTCTGTAAAAAAAATATAAAAAATATTTTAATAAAAAAAAAAATTATCCAATTACTAAAAAAGGTCCGATTTAACAAAAAAAAAATGATGTATTTTTCTTGTAACCTCTAAAACATCATAAATTTGCTTTTAAAAGAAAAAACAAATTACTCTATTGTACTCAAAGCTATTGAATGGATCATGAATACTTATTAGAAAGGAAGTAAAATTAAATGCAAAAACATCAAAATTTTGGATCCCATCAATTAAATATGCGCCCATTTAAAAAAAATCTATATCACATTAAAATTTAATTGTCTTTAAAAAAATAAACTCTAAAGTAACAAGACAGTTAATTATTTTTCTTTTTCTCTTTCTCTTCTCTTATTAAATAGTTATTGTTTCAAACATCATAGGAGAATAAAAAAAAATACCTCAAATTTTTTAATATAAACCTAATTAATTATGTTCACTTTATTTATTTTTTTACAAAAACTTTCATATTAGGCATCATTATTCAACTTAACATCTCAGGTATATAGACACCTCAAGTAATAACAATCACTGCAAGAAAATCATGAAATATAAACCAACTTTAAAGAAAAAAAATAATTAGTTGTTATAGTGACCAAGGTTTTTGCTACCAGATTTAGAATCTAAATAATTGGTAGTTAAAACCTTGGTAGTTAATTAGATACCAATTTAGAAACCATTTAACAATAGTAGAAACTAATTTAGAAACTATTTTTTTAGTTTCTAAAATGATATCTAATTTAGTTACTATAGCAACTATTTATTTTTCGTCTCTAAAATTGGTTTTTATTTTATGTTTTTCTTGTAATGAATCATTTGTCACATGAAAAAATATTATTATTAAAAAAAATACAAAAATATAGAAGATTATACCAAAACTCATATGTTAACAAAAACGGTAAATTATATTTATTCATAAAGAATTATAAGAACATACCAGATGGAAACACCTATTATACCATGAAATAATTCTCAATGAATAAATCATAATTAACCAACTTATCAATATTACATTCTCTTTATCATTTTTTAAATTTTTTTAATATCATGAGATGATTAAAATAAAAATTTAAGTGTGACATATTAATAGTAAAAATTACACTATATATAGTACTAAATTGTTTTATAAATAAAATTATAATTTTAAAGAATTATTTACTCTTTTATTAATCACTTAATATTTATATTTATAAATTTTAATTTTGTTATATAAAAACCCAAAAATTAAGTTAAAAGTTATAACGGTAGTTAGTCTAATATTTTATTTAGAAAAAATATAATTGATCTGAAATCAATTATAAGAGACCTATTAATCGTTAAACAGAAATATATTATAAAATTACAATTGTACTACGTAAAATCGGATTAAAAATATACATTAATAATATTAATTAATAATTAAATAGGACTTCAAATAAGTAGATTATTGTTTGAATGTTTTGGTTAGAAATTATTTAAACTTTAAATTAAAGGAGAAGTAATTAAACAATTATGTACTAAGGTTTATTATTTGAAAATAAATATTAGAAGCAATATTTTTAACATTTTAGACAATTTCTCTCATTAATTTGAATTTTATTGAAAATTAAATTTGTTTGAAACAAATTTTTTGTGTTAAATTATTTCCAATAAAAGTGTGAAAGAGAGGTCCACTAAGATTAGCAAATCACTATATAGCGAGTTTATATATATATATATATATATATTTTAGCGAGTTTATATTCAATTACATATTTTATTAAATAATAAAATTACTTTAATTAAATAAAAATAAAATAGTATAATTAAAAGTGACACTAAAAGCAATTAAAAAACAATATCCTCTATATATCACTTTTGTTAAATAATCGTTAATGTGTTGTTCACAAAATATTATTTAGAAAGATAAATACATATAAGTTTTATTTTATACAAGGTGAAATCATATAATTATAATGCAATATAACATAAAAGTATATGTAATTTTCTTTGAATAATTTTTTCAAGCAACATAAAATTGATTACTATAAAAATAAAATATATGTGGTTATCTAATTTGTATAAAATGATAGATACACTATTGAATTATACAATAAATAATATAATTATTGTAATATAATTTTTTTTATTTTAATTATCTTAATTAGCAAAATCTCATTCAAACATTAAAACAACAATTAAGGATAAATATTAAAAACATAAACAAAATACTAAATATCTAAACCTGAATTAGTTTTGGAACTAAATTCAGGTAAGATTATATTTGCAAGTTCTTAAAACGAATCTAAATCAAATTTCTTTATAAATAAAATGAGTCAAAAACTTCTAATTAAGCCGGCGCTGAAAGATATGCATTTATTATTCACTTTTTTCAATTAATAACTCATTCATTGACAGTTAAAATAAAGCACAAATAAATAACTCATTTTCTTATAGTGAAATTTTTGTTTTTATTTTCTTTAGTAAAATAAAGCATAATGGTCCTTCAATATACAAGTTATTATTTAAAAAATGTAAAATAAAAAATAAAAGAATTTATATAAATAACAAAAATAACTAAAATGAATGAAATTTTATCTAAACAAACAAGATCTGCAGATTCACCCAACAAAATGAAACTCTGTTACTGTCAAAAAATAAAAAAATAAAAAAATAAATATAATAATGTTTTGGTGAGACAGAGAGAGATAGGCACAGAAGAGAAAGTGACAAAATGTTGGGAATTTTGAGCAGCAACTATGGGATTGGCATGTGATTTATTTATGTATTATATGATTTTATTTATGAGAGAGAGAAGAAAAAGAAGATAACATAATATAGAACACAAATTGATGAACATGTTTTTGTGAATAAGACAACTCACCATACCTTCCATTCCAATAGGTCAAGCACAATCACACCATTGCACAATTTCACCATTGCTTTTGCTTTTTCCCCTTCTTCTCCAACCCAATCCAACCCCTTTTTCTCTACACAAACAAACTTATTATTCTCTCTCTCTTTCTCTCTCTTCCTCTTCTCAACCGACCAATCCATAATACACTCACACAACAAATGCAACTGTGTGAATCATTCTGTTTCTCTGCACTGAATTCTCGCACCCCAGTTCGTTTTTCTGCTTAAATTGTGCTTCTTCTTCACTCTGCCAACTCAATTTCGTGAGCTTATCTTTATAACTGAACTGGGTATTCTCTCTTTTTGACTTTGGGCCTTTCTATTGACTTCCTGAGTTTGAGGTGAGGGTGGTTTCTGTTTGCTAGAAAGTTCGAGTCTTTTGGGATTTTCGTTGATTTTTACCATCTGGGTTGTTGGGACTTACTGCAGGGTCATGCCACCGGCGCTGTCTGATCCGTTGTCAGCGACTACTGCCAGCTCCGACGCCGTTTTGAAGCGATCGGCGCCGGAGAATCGGCGATTCGGCGATCTTAGAGGGCTGCAGTGGCGGATAAATCTTGGGGTGTTGCCGTGCTCGACTTCGACTTCAATTGATGATTTTCGTCGAGTCACCGCCAATTGCAGAAGAAGGTAAATCCTCTGCTACATTTCATGTTTTTAGTTTTATTTTTCGTTGTTTAATTTTGATGATAATGTATTTGTGTGTGTGTTTGTGACGTGAGTTTATGGTGGAGATAAAGTCGTGGAGTTACAGAATTTTTTATCGCTGGCATTTGAATTTGGGATGCATTCATTAGGTTAAGGGCAACACTATTCATTATGAGGGTAGATTATTACATCGACGATTTCATTGGTGGGAAATAGAAATGATTAATCTGTTCTTTCTCTGGTAGAGAGGATTTCTTGCTGCGTGTTTGATGAATTCTGTGTTTCCTTGCATTTTGATAATGTGTTTTCTGTGCAAATAATCGAGGAGTGGACTTTAGAAATGAGTGTGCTTTCGTACAGCTAATGGTTGTTTTTTTGTGATCACGAAATTTGTTTTTCTTGTTAGGTATGCTAGCTTGAGAAGGCGCCTTCTGGTTGAACCACATGTTCCAAAGGATGGAACTAATTCACCCAATCTTGCCATTGACAATCCACTTTCACTGAATCCAGGTAAATCTAAGCTTTTCTCACTCTATTTCAGCACCTTAATTGTTAACCTAATTATGTATCCCTGATTCAGCCAATCTAGTTTGCAGCATGTTTGATATCTGTGCTGACAATGTACACTATATTGAAAACCTTTTCTCAGTTGGCTAAACCAGAGCCTCATATGTACTCTATATTCAGTCTATTTCATTTTTAAGGATAAGTAAATGAATTCTTATGTTGTTATGGAGGAGTACAGCGATGTAGCCTGTTTATTTTATGTAAATTCAATTCGTGTGAAGATTAAGATAAGAGTTAGTGCATAGTGGCAATCAATCACTTGTTATGGTAAATGGCAATAATGGATTTAAAAGAAGAAAATTGTCTATCTTGTGTCGTCGTGTTCATGGAATTCTTTCATGTGAATTGCCATCAGTTAGCCATCTTTGTCTCTCTTAAGTATAATATCTGGAATTGAACCTGATCTGTAAATTGGCCTTTATATGCAGATAGTACATGGAGTCGCTTTTTCCGCAATGCAGAGCTAGAGAGAATGGTTGATCAGGATTTATCACGATTATACCCAGAACATGGCAGTTATTTTCAGGCACCAGGATGCCAGAGCATGTTGAGACGAATTTTGTTACTGTGGTGTCTAAGGAACCCAGAATGTGGTTATAGACAAGGTAAAATTATCTGGGCCAAGCCAAGCAATGGTGTCTAACAATTCATCAACATTAATTAAATTTATCGCCATTATAAATATGCTTCTCATTTTCATGTGCTGTATTTTTCTTCTAACACCAAATACATATTTATAGCTAATATTCTTTTATTTTATGTATGCTTTCTCATTCTGTGATGTTTGTCAAAATTTTCCTTCCAATTTCCAACCCTGCATAATTGACAGTGGAGCATCCAAATGCCTTTTACTACACTAGCCAAAATCTGTCAAGAATTTGATCATGGCTTTGGCCATTAACATATTTCCAAACTCAAATCAATTCTTTTAAAACCAATCTCTTCAAAGTCAAGTCTATCCTGATCCGAAGCAAACAGGCTATTAATTGTTGAGAAACCTAATACCTGGGAAGATGCAAATTCCTCCAATTTGGTTTCCCAGCTTTCACATAATTAGTTTTACTGTAGTTTTATTTGCTATGAAAATATTGACTGATTAATTTCTTTCATTCACTTATTTTATAGGAATGCACGAGTTACTTGCTCCTCTGCTTTATGTTCTGCAAGTTGATTTGGAGCGTCTCTCAGAAGTTCGGAAGCTTTATGAAGATCACTTTACAGACAGATTTGATGGCCTTTTAGGTCAAGAGAATGATCTTTCTTACAGCTTTGATTTTAAAAAGTCTCCAGAATTGATGGAGGATGGATTTGATTCCCTTGGAAATTCCATTAAAGTCAATAGTCTTGATGAACTTGATCCTGAGATACAGACCATTGTATTATTAAGTGATGCTTATGGAGCTGAAGGTGAACTGGGCATTGTTTTATCTGAGAAATTCATGGAACATGATGCGTACTGTATGTTTGAGGCTTTAATGAACGGGGCCCATGGTTCAGTTGCAATGGTTGATTTCTTCTCTTCCTCCCCTGTATCCGGGTCCCACAGTGGCCTTACTCCTGTGATTGAAGCTTCTACTGCATTGTATTATTTGTTGTCTCAAGTAGATTCATCTCTTCACAGCCATCTTTTTGATCTTGGGGTTGAACCCCAGTACTTTTCTCTTCGATGGCTGCGAGTTTTATTTGGACGAGAGTTTTCACTTGCCAACCTCTTGATCATCTGGGATGAGATATTTGCATCGGAGAATAACAGCAATGGAAAAGGTTCCGATGACTGTGAGTTCAGAATCTTAAATTCACCCCGAGGAGCATTTATCTTAGCTATGGCAGTAGCAATGTTACTTCATTTAAGATCTTCACTGCTTGCAACTGAAAACCCTACAAGGTGTCTCCAGAGATTATTAAACTTCCCTGAAGACATTAATATCAAAAAACTACTAGAGAAGGCCAGATCCTTGCAGGCTGTTGCTCTAAGTGTTGATATTTCATCCTCATCACTTTTGCTTATGGGGTTCCATTACCAAAGTAAATCGATTTATAGTAGATCTGCGACCCTTCCATCTGAATCTCTGTCTCCGAAAACTTCTCTGAATTTGGTACCTGATAGCTACTGGGAAGAAAAGTGGAGAGTTGCCCAGAAGGCTGAAGAACACAGGCAAGATGGTCTAGAAAAACAGGTTCCCACCCGGAAAAAGGGGTGGACAGAAAAAGTAAAATTCAGTTTGAGAAGAGCAGAATCTGACCCTCCTAGATCAAGGTTTCAGAGTGCCAAAAATTTTAGGCGCAATTTGTTGCAAGATCTACGCAAGGCACTTGGCTCAGAGGAAGATGCAGAGAAAATGAAGCCAGATGAAACCCTTTGCCAGAATGATAATCCTTCTGAAGCAGTTGAAGTACAAGAAGACAGTAGCTCCAATGGTGACAACAATTACTCATCTGATGACAGATCTCCAGGTGTACATTCTGGCAGTGAGGAAGACTTGTCTATATATTCTGACCCAACTAGCCCCCCTAATGAGGCCAATGATCATGAAATAACCTCAGAGAAAAGTAGTCTTGCATCTGATTCATCCCTAGACGAACGTAATGAAACATCAGGTATTAGTTCGCCATTGCCAATCTCCTATCCTCTTGAGAACATTTCTCAGACATTGTTCAGCAATACAGGAAATTCTGAATGCAATGGAACTGCAGATAGCAGTTCCAGTGATCAACCCCTTCCAATCTCTGATCTTCCTGAGAACATTTCTCAGACATCAATCTGCAATACAGGAAATTCTGAATGCAATGAAACTTCAGATACCACTCCCAATGACCCACCCCTTCCAATCTCTGATCCTTCTGAGAACATTTCTCAGACATCATTCCACAATACAGGAAACTCTGAATCGAATGAAACTTCAGATACCAGTCCCAATGATCCACCCCTAACATCAGGGTGCAATACCAATGATGCTGAAAATAAAGTCACACCTCCTAAAGAGAAAAAGCATAATAAGTTGCAGTGGCTTTGGCCCTTTGGACGGAATACTGTTGAGGCTATATCTGAGAAAGCTGGTGCTGCCGAATCTACAAACCGTGGTAGCACTCAAAATAATGCTCCACATGCCACCTCATCCACAACTAATGAGCATGGTGGTTCTGTTAGCTGCAGAGGAGAATCGGTAGACCAGAATGTTATGGGCACTTTGAAGAATATTGGGCAGTCTATGCTTGACCATATTCAGGTAGAGAGCTCTTTCCCACAATCACACTTCAATGACAAGTTATTTAGTAAGATAAGCACAGTTTGAGTGCTTTTCTTTTCTTAATATGAAAACATTTTATGAATGAAATTTGGTTCCAAATCTGATGTCTCTCCCTGGTTGCATATACTTGTTTGTTTGGCTTGTGGTGTAGGTAATTGAATCTGTTTTCCAACAAGACCGAAAAGGCCAGGTTACTGCTGTGACAGCTCTCAAAGAGCTTCGGAAAATTAGCAATCTTTTGTCAGAGATGTGAGATGGATCGTGTATATAGATCATATGTATAAATACTTGATTACAATTCGTTAGGGCCAATGGAATTAAGTTCTTCTGCTGCTCTTTCTGAACCCCACCAAAATTTTGCAGAGATGAATTTGTAAATATATTTATTCGGGTTACATAATAAAAAGACCTGCATTTATGAATATGTTCTGCTTTCTTGCATTCTACAACAGTGTTTGAGGGTCAAAAACCAAATACCGAGCTATATTCACATTTAGTTCAAGTTTAGATGAGTTGGTTAATTTTGGGGGGTTGGTTTGCTTCTGTTACTGGCTTTTCTTCCTGCATCCTAAAGAAAATTCAGGCTATAATCTTGTTCCAAGAATTATCATGATGTTTAAAATTTGGATTAGAGACAAATTAATAAACTTTAGAAAGTAATTATATAGAATTCATAATCAGCTTTTGTTTATAGTTAACTATATGGAAAATTATCTCAGTGAATAAAAAATGTTTGTAAGCCTCAGTGATAAGTTAAGTTTTTATTTATTCTGCCGGGTCTTTATTTTGATCACCGACACAAGTTCTTTATTTTAAGGATTTCTGTTATTATGTTTTACATAAGTTTCATTTTTTGTATATACCAAATATTTAGTGGGAATATATAAAAAAATAAATTATACATTCTTTTAGTATTAATAATGTTATTGATAAATCAATACTGATAATATTATTAGATTATTAATATTACAATATTAAAATTTATTAATTTGATAGTTTTTAGCTTACTTCAATAAGTTACTCATGTCTGACACTGACATATGTCTGAGTATTAACATTGTGTTAAAATACTTCAGATGCTTATTCATGAATCAAAATTGCATAGGTGAGGCATCTATAGTGTCTAATGATTATTTGTTTTTTTTTACCTTTTTTCTGCTTATCCAAAGCTGAAAAAAACGTCCACTTTTCTTAATTATATCTATTGAAACCACAAAGTTCTAACATAATTATATTTTTTCCCATTTTTTATTTCATTAAAAAAAAGACAAAAAGGAGATTGCAGATAAAATAATTGTGCATTTGAAACATCAAGGAACGATTCAACAATCTTGTTCCGTTCATTGTGGGCAATTCAGCTTCAAACATAAACAATTAAGAGATGGAGGAACTAAAGAGTAGTTTGGAGAGTGATTGGAAAAAGCACGAGTCACTGAGAAATATCATACAAAGTTAGAAAAGAAATAAATGACCAGGCACTAGCAGTAGAAAACAGTACTGGGGAAAAAATAAGAAATCTAAAGTCCCTGCTATGGAAGCCACAAAAACTGTTTTATGAACAAACCAAGTAATGATACAAAAACGGCACCCTATAGTTGCACCATATCTTCCTCTGGATTATAGTAGCACCTAACTATGTATGTATTAGTTATGACGCTTGGAACTTCTGATGCTATACATTTTTATTTCAGGCATGGTCACAGACCATATGTCAATTCCACAAACCTTTTAAGCTACAAATTATGGTTCAATCCATGTGGTTGTGGAACCCAGGGAGAAGGGAAGTGATAAATCCAAACACAATCATCTGGATCTCCTTCACAATGCCCCACCACTGATTCCCTCCATTTACTCCTCCAACTTCTGCACCATTTTCATTTTCAACTGCCCGGTCTGCTTCATTTGCACGCTGGTTCCCAATCTCGGCTTCAGGTTGACCCTCTTCCAAAAGATAAGAACCAAAGGTAAGCATGTGTCAATAATACGTGATCAAAACTTCAATTGATACTTATTGCACACAAGACCATTACAAGTATTCGGAAAATGAAATTTAACCTAAAGAAAATTAATGAATAAAGTATAACAAAATAAAATGAACCTCACAAGCTTACAAGGCTTCCAAATTATATTACAAATCACATAAGCTAATATCACTAGTGATTCCCAAAAATGCACATGTAAACCACATGCATAAAATGTACAAATCATACCTGCTGGAGCAGCATTATCACCCTCTTGCCTGGGTGCAGGAACATTTTCAGCCCTGGCTGCAGGTCTTGCTGGATGAGGAGGTGCTGCTGCTCTCTGCATACCTCGTGAAAGCCATCTTATAACTGGTGTCAAAGCTCCAGTTTGGTATCTGTCACACATGTCCATTAATAAATACTACAGCTTCCATTTGCAATCCAAACAGTATTAGTACACTTATATTATATAAAGAATTGGAAAACAAAAAGGTTAAATCGTGGGTTGGAGGATTTATATAAGAAGCATTCACTGGGTTTGATGATTACATAAACCAGCAGAACTTACAAGCATAGAAAATATGTAAAAAAATAGAAAAAGAAGGATAAATAGTTGTACTTACAAATATACAATAGCAGCAAAGAACACAAGGACAATAAGCCTCTGCCTTGATCCATCTTGGTTAAATAAAAAGATCACAGCTGCCAGCTTCAACATAAGCAATAAATCAATTTGAAATGCAATTTGAAATCTCCTAATAACAACTTGTCTTTGAGGTGCAGGCTGCTGTTGAGGTTGCTGTCCTGCTTGACCCTGATTTTCACTGGCAGCAGCAGCTTCAGAACTTGGCCTATTGCTGATGATGGCCATTCAGTTACAGAAACCATTAATTAACATTAATAAACATATTTGTTCACAAAAACAAATAAAACAAATAAAATTTTCATCAATTAATCAATTGCCGCTATCTTTTTCTAAAATATAAAGAAACACTAAATGAAACTGGTGTGAAAGAAAGACATAACATCAATCACTAGATCTATTGATAACATTGAAAGCATACAGGACATCCAAAACTGACGCAGGAACAAAAATGAAAATCCAACATCAAGTGTAGTTCATGCTGCCAGTGAATCAGAATCAGGTCCAATTTTCCTTGAATGTTTCGGTCCTTATTCAATTTTTGGCATATTTTTTATTATATAAGTGGACTCCTCTTTACCCCTTGTAATGAATAAAAAATATCAATGTTTATCTTTTAGCTTCTCTATAATTTAGAGTAGTATAGCCATTAGCTTCCTACAATATGGCACAAACACAAGAAATGTTGTTCATGTTATCAAATGTCAAGAATGCAGAGTTGGGACCAATTTCCCTAGAACATTTGGAGGTCCAATGATGACCTATTAGTGCTTGCTTTTTTCAAGCTAGTTTCAGATGAACCTGGTTGCACGTTATGTTTATATAAACTTTTCAACAAGTATTTGTAGAAAAATAAAAAAGATACAAGGAATCAAATTTCCTCCCAGGAGTTAAAATTATATAAAGCACACCAGTTTTTTCTGAATTCTCTCATCTAAATTTTCTAACACATGAGGAGCATATATTGATTTTAACTTACGGGAGAAATTTGAATCCTCTTACATCCTATTTTATTCTCTTATGAGTGCTTGTTGAGAAGTTTTTAAATTGAGCCCCCTAATATAAAACCATTCAGGCGTCTTCACAACACAGTTTAAGCTTTCGCCATAGTTGGTTTAGGTTCAGGATATGGTATCAAAGCCTACTTATCAAGTTTGAAGTCCTATGGGACTCATAAAATCAATGATTCCTTTCAGTTCATTGCTCGGATTGCAAGATTGCGGAAAATTGTTAATTACTTGGCAGGCTGACACAAACACAAGATGTGGTGAAGAGTCTTTCTTCTTGTTATCAGCTACAATTCTTTTTTCTTTAATTTCTTCATTCTCTACACATAATTTTCTGACAGACTAGCAGACTGTCTTAAAAATTCACCCCCAATCAAATTCTTAATTGTTTCTTGCATGACTCATCCCAACCTATCAACCCCAAATCCTTATTTTCATTCATGTGGCCACCTACTCTTAACTCTAATTTTACTTCCAGCTACCAAAATCCCCATACATTTACAGCTAACAATAACCCTTGAACCAATCTACCTTTGATTCCCCACACAAAAGTGAAAGGCAGATTAGATCAAATAAAGTAAAAATAGTTATCAAAGAGGAAACTCATGCATGGTCATTCTTACACCTCTAAAAAATCATCCATGCTAAGCGATCACTGCCTACTAGGTGTAAATTTAATAACAATTTCACATCAAAGTCATTTCTCATATTGCTAGCAGTTACAACTTTCCCCCTGTGGTAAATAATTTCATTTCAACAATTTTTTCGCTTTTTATTTAGCAATTGAAGAAATTATTGGTTTTCTATATCACCAATCACTGTGACCAAGTAGAAACTGAAGTCAGTAGAAATATTACAGTTTACTAAAGGTTCTATGGAAAAACAAAGCATGGAAAAGGTATAAAACGTACTTTCATTTCCAACAAGTCCATGTAGAAAATTATGCTTAAATATCAGACTACAAAATGTAAATTGTGCAATAACTGAGCTTCACATCCCACACAACGTCATCACAACAAAATAACCTGCCACTTACGTGGGTATGCGGTAAGTAAGCGGAATCAGGTTGTTGCATGGAAGTCCAGTAACTTGTCTATCAAAGGAGTTAACAGGAACAGCATATATGCCAGCTCCGCGGTTCCCATGTTCCTCATGTTGCGGCAGAGTTAACCCTGGAATTAGTGCAGGGTACATACCAGGAATCATTTGATAATATCCACCCAAATACGGCGGAAAATTCGAATATGCAGGGACCTGGAACAACATCCACACAAAACCATTACCACGATTCAGATAGATGCGTTTAAAACAAAATTTCAGGGCACATTTTCTTGCTACGTGTGTTCACACAGCAAGCTAAAAAACGGTACAAATTAAACCACAGATTTGAGCTAAATTAGGTTGTTAACAGAAAAGGCCTAACGCATCCCATCTTAACATTGACTATTCCGCTCAAAATTCTGCTTCTCGGCTCGTATTTGATAATAAAAACAAAAAAGAGAGAAAAAAAAATAACACGGATTTGATGCCCGAAAAGCATCGTGCGCAGATTAGGTTGTAGGGAGAATGGTTCTGGTCTATCAGCTACACAAATCAAACAATTACCGACTTGAAATGACAAATAAAACGAACAACAATGATAGTAACCCTAGTTTTGAGTTCCAATTATATGAAAAAGGGGTTTGTGCATTGGAGGGAAGTGAAGAATACGAAAGGAAAGTGCAATTGAAGTAGATTATGGAACCTGAGGAGAATCTTGAGCCAATTTCTGAGAAGAAGACGAAGAGGGTTGTGAGCTAGACGGCACCGTTTTGAGAGCGTTTTCCGCCATTGTTGATCATACACGCTCAGTGTCTTTGGGTTCTGAACCTGGAAATGAATAAAACGAAAAAAAAAGAGATTTTAATATACATATTACGTAGTGTGAACCAATCCCCGAATGACACGTACCTTCCTGTTTTGTGCAAATGTTAAAGTAAGAAGGAAGAAGAAAATAAAAGAAAAAAATTATAAAAAACAGAATATAGATTAACTTGGATGAAGATAAAGAAAAAATTATTAATCACTCTTATTTTCATATGTGTATATTTAATTAATAACTCTTTTTAAGTTCATAAATTTTCATCATGTCAATTATTTTAGTTTTTATCTTTAACTAGGGTTTTGTTCGTATAATATACAGTAATTTTTTATTACTGTATCTTAAAATTTATCATTAACAAAAATTATTATTAAAGTTGAGTTTATGGGAATTCTGTATGTTAGTTGTAAGTATTTTGTTTTTTTCACACCAACTTCGTTTATGACTTAAATTAATAATTTATTCACTTTAATAAAATAATCGATATATTATATAAAATTATTCACGTGTAGCCATTTCACAACAATAACATTGATAGATGTATATATAAGGAGTGTAAAAGAAAACACCTTGATGCATTACCTTATTCTAATAGGTAAACATGCATAACTTTGACTTTAAATGCTTTTTAATACTAATGAATGTTTAAATTAATTATGATTTTTCATATACATATAAATTTGTCCATGTGACTAAATGAATGAAATAAATATTTTAAACATACTTATTGAAATATTAGAAACATAATTAAATAAAAACATCATTTACATGATCATACATTTATCATAAAAATGTTTAAAGTCTATTTTCCCTAATGATCTTTAATGCATTTAGTTTAGTAGAAAAATATGCAGTGGAACAATCAAATTATTGACTTAAAAAAAAATGTTGTCACACTCTACGTGTAATGATGTCTCGTCTCAATGATGATAATATGGTCAAAAGCGTGTTATAAGATTATATTTAACTCTTGTCATGTCATTATGATTATGAATAATAAGTTATCTCCTATAAGGAGGTACATCTCATTTCCGTCTCAGTCAACATCATAAATAATGAACAAAAGTTAATGCAATATTAATAAAAAATAAACATAACTTAATTAAAATATATGTCTACACTAAAACTTCTTGACCAAATACCTTAGTCATGTAAAAAATGTCTTTAATACCTATCTCTTTTGGTTGAACATCTCTTTAATGTCTAATCTTTTTGGTTGAACATCTGTATTAGGCATAAGTGCTCGATTAGAAACATGTTGAGTTTCATCAACCATCACTTTTATCTAGTTGTAAAGAGACATCATAATGATTAAATATCCTTTAAATTATCGTCCACTTTCTAGTAGAGGAATGAGATTATCTTCAACATATAAGTCGAAATGTTAGCATATTAGTGTGATTATGTTCCACTGGGGAATCTTAAAAAGCACAACTCCCTTTAATCTTGACTTAAACGACCTTAGGTACCATATAAAGTGTCTTTTAGTCTATTGTTGAGAAAAATACAAATTCATATCTCTGCATCAAACTAATATAAATAATTAATATTTAATCATTTATACTAAATTTCAATAATATTTACTTTATACATATATGAATATAAACTTAAACATTATAAGATAAATACATTATATAAATTAAATATATAAAAATCAAATAAAATAGCTTATTGAATTAGAAAGGGGATTATGTATGTAAGAAGGAGGATACCTATAATCTTAAAGATATTTTATTTTATTTTTTAATATTTCACAAGATGAATATGTATGGTCTTAAACCATAAATAATAATATTACTTGGTACTCGATCAATATTAATTACTACTTTTACCTTCCCATTCTTATTTACACTAAAAACCATGTCTCATCATCATCTATATAAATTAATTGAAATCTATCCAATGATTCAGATGTTAGAAAAATTAATAAAATAAACAGAAAAATAATTACATTAAATAATGGAATAACTTCATAAAAAAACTATATAATAACTTAAAACAAATAACCTATTATCTTCTAATAACTAATACTAACAAAGCCACAGTATTAGAGATAAGACTAATTATATAAATATCATGGATAAGATTAGAATAAGAGGAGAAAAACAATTAATCACGTGGAACTTTTTTTATTACCTACCTTTCTCACATGATAACTTTTTAAGCAATTGAACAACTCATCAGATCATACATTTCAATAAGACAGAATAATTTATCAGTATATTTTTCATATATCATCAAAGTAAATATTTGAAATTATCAATAAATAAAAAAGTAGTACATAATAATTTATAAAATAACTTTTTTACTGGTTTAGTCCGTAAGTAAAAAATCAGGTCAACCAAAAAAAATTATGACTTAAATCAAACTACTTTTTTTACCTGTTTAATCTATAATATAAATAAACTTAAATATGTTTTATCAATAATATTTTATTAGAAAAACTAAATTGCACTTGAAAAATAATATGAAATTTTTTATTAATGTTATTTTGAGGGCTGAAGCAGTTTCAACCACCACGCTTCTACGGTTAAAAATGGATTAGATAAAATGTATGGCAATTAATTAATTAAATAGTTGATTAAGGTATTAATTAAGCAATTAAAAAGTTTATTTTTGTGAAATTTGGTGCTATATCTGTGTGCATCTGCAAGGAGCAGATTTTTCATTCGTTCTCAACCCAACAGAACCAAACCCTCTTTTTCTCTCTCTGTCTCTCTTTTTCTGTCTTTGTCAAACATGACTATGATGCCGGGTTTTCTGTGGAGGGCGAAGTCGGTGGGCCGAATCCCGTCGCTGGCGGTGGCGTTGAGGCGGAGGTCTAGCAAGGCGGGGGCCTCGCAGGTGGTGGAGGTCGACATGGCGGAGTACGACGTGGCGCTGAAGCACTTCGATGACCTAATCCACAGGATTCTCGTGAAGAAGGCCACCCCGGATTGGCTACCCTTCGTGCCCGGCTCCTCCTTCTGGGTGCCGCCGCGACCCTCGCCCACCAACGTCGTCGACCTCGTCCACAGGCTCACCCGCGAAGACGATCGTCCCCACGATTCCCCTCTTCTCTCCACCCTCCGCGGTTGGCCCTCCTCAAATTTCTTCATCAATGGTAACTACCCTTCTCACAAAATCTCATTTTTTGCCCTTTTTGTGCAATTGGGTCTGTGGATAAACCATCAAAGTTGGTGCTTTTTTTTTTTTTACCGCTTTTTGGTTGTGTTTGGGGGTTTCGGGGAACTTGAGAAAAGGCGTGGGTTTCTGGGTGTGTATTTTTCTTGTTGATTGATTTCGTCGTTTGTGGGTGGTGTTTGTTTTGGATTGTTCCTGCTCACATTTAGAAAAACTGAGGTTTTAACAATCGTTCACTCCCTCAATTTCGACCTTAATGTCGAGGTTTTTGAGGGTTGGCTATTGTAATTGTGGTCATATCAATTGCATTTGTCTGCAATTGCAAGGTTTTAAAAATCTTTCCACCACCGCTATTTCGACCGTAATTTCGAGGTTTTTGAATGTTTGCAATTGCGAATGTGGTTACATCAATCGCATTTGTCTGCAGTTTTCTGCAATTCGTAGAAACCTGTGTAGACTGTGGCTGTGACCTTGACCGTGATTTAAAGCTTTGTTTTGAACTTGCAGCTTTGTACCAGTGCTGAAGTTGTGGGTCTTTTCTTCTTTGTTGATTTGTGTCCTTTTCATTGCCATATACCACAACCTTTTGCATTGACAAGAATGTTTTTTTCCTCCTCTTTTGGTTATGGTTGGATTAGGAGGGGGTTGCCCAATTTTTAAAAAAATGTTGTTTTGGCTCGAGTTATGTTATGTGTAGATTTTGGTTAGAAAGGGACAAACTAATGGTTCTGATGCTGATTGCGCATTTCTTTCAAGCGGCTTATTTTGAGTGCATCTAATTCCAATTGAAATTTTGTATGACTTTCGTCAGATTCTGCTGCATCTTGTTCGTGGCAGTGGGTGTAAAAAGTGATACGTACATGTTTGTTAATGGAGAATAGTTGTTGCTGTTAGTTTTTATTGGCTGGGGGTTGGCTTGTTAGAAGTGTGAAACTTGGAACCTGAAAAGCAATGCGATGGGTGTTCCTTCTTATTATGTACTTATGAGAGGGGTAGATTGGTGTATGAACTCTGATGGGCATTGCTAACAAGTTAGTGAAACTTTGAGGATCAGAATATTAATTTATTTTGATGTTCATGACTTTCTTCTCTAAAATGTTGTTCATAAGTATCATACATTGAAGGCTGCAGATGTTGTTTTATTTATTTTTGCACTTTGAGTTGGGTGAAAATACTGTGATTTACGAGCTCAAACAATTCCATGTGCTTGTCTTTTTGACTTCAGAGAGTGAATCTTCTGATGATGAGGATACTGATGTGGAGGTAACTAGCCAGGAAGGGAGAGAGAGGACTGTGAAGGTGAAGGTTTTGACATTTTCAGAAAATGTAGCTCACTCAGAAGATGAAGAGAGTTAATTCATAATTTAGCTGAACCAGTTGCTGCGGTGAGCTAGCTTCTTCCTTAGCTTGGAATCTTCTTCTGTGCTTGTGTCTTTATTTATGGACATTATAACACGCTGCACATCAACATTTACTAGGTAATGGTAATGCATGTCATGTAAAAAGTGGGGGAAGGATAGAGAGGAATTTTAAAGATAACAAAAATTCTAGATAGATCCTAAAAAAATACAATTTTCCTTAGCATAGATATGTAATCAAAGATGAAATCTCATTCTTTAATCCCCACCTTTTGGTTTGGGAACAGGGAGCATCTCAGGATGAAAGAGAAGTAAAGCATTTGGCAATCATATGATTTTGTAGTTCAAGATCTGCACAATATATTTTTCAACATCTGTATATTGTTTGCCCATGTAACAATACTATGTTGAACTCTTATTTGTAGGATTTTCATGATGCAAACTAAGGTTGTTGAGAAGTCCAAAAAAACATGGGAGAAAGCCCTGACTAAAATATTGAAATTGAAATTCCTTAAGGCGCAGAACTGGTGGTTCTTTGGGATTAAACCCATCTCACTGTACTTGACGCAACATTGATCTGTTTATCCTGTGTATGCTGAATATTTGCAATCTTAGGTTGAATGAATCCTTGTAGGCTGAATGTATATACTTATCCACTAATAAAAAAAAGACCTTTAGAATATTTCCCTCTAAACCTGCAAGGAAATTCTCTATTTAGAGCACATGTATTATGTTCATTATGATCTGTATATATCTGTAACAGACATTTCTTTAAAAGCTTCATTGAAGTCACACTCTCTGTCTTGAATCTCAGCACCAAGTTATTTTATATTTTCTTCTCAATCCCTCTCCCCTTTGATTTGTATTTGAAGAAATAGTTTCCCATGGAAAGGTCACAAGGCAAGCAAACTCACTAAGCAATGTGTTTAAGAAACAGTGCTGTTAAAGCATTGAGATTTCCTAATGAGTTTTAACAATGCTTGCAACTATACAAATCATAAACACCTCTCCATGTTTTTAACATTGTTGATCTCTTTTCTACTACATCTTTTTACCAGAAACAACTTCAATAAGTTTCAAGAAAAAGGTAGAAAATTACTTTTTGTTCTGTTTTTACTTTTCTAAACAGGTTTAGCCAAACATTTTAAAGATCATAAAAAGTAGTATTTCATAATAAAAACACTTTTTTTTTTCTAAAATAAGTTTAAACAAATGGACCCATTATAATACTGTAGGGGGGGTAGATTAATGGTTAAAAGTTGTCAAAATTATCATTAGTTAAATCAATGTTTAATAACTTAATTAGATTTGATGAAACTTTCCCTCTTAGTCTATTACAACTCAAGGTATTAAATGTTTTATAATGAATATTTAGGCAGTCTATTAACATTTTCTGATGAGGAGTTTAGATAATTTTGAATGTTTGATTCATGTTGATGGTGTTAGAAGGGCAAAGTCAGCCATTGAAGAATGTGAATTCATTTGTACAAAAGTCAATTTCTAACAAAGAAGCTAAAACTTCAATCAACATACAGCACATAATAACATCATAAGTCAATTTGTTTGAAAGTCACAAAATGAAAATCTAGATCTAGATTTAGACGAAGGGCACAATCTAGAAAAAATTGAAATCTAAGAACCCAAACCAACACAATCTTCCCCTTTTAAAAACTGATTTCTGTAGAAATTTTAATTAAATACCTACCAGTTAGTAGACTTATCCTTTAGGATAAATTTAGATATTTACTCAATTTTCATGTATTATTTTTCTGTTATAAGGATATATGTGCCTTTCATATTTATAAATTGTAATTACTATTATATGTAAGATTAAAAAAAAATACTTATTAAACTAAATAAATAGAACTGGTTCACTGTGAACCAGTTTCCTTACTGGTCTACCGACAACTTACTTTTTTTTTTAAATATCAAAACTATTTTTTTAAAATAATAGGTAAGGTTCTTTTTATGTACAAGCCCACAAATTTTAATTTTAAAAAAATAAAATATTTTTTTTGATAAAAAATGTAAATTTGAAAATATGTCAAAGCTAATTTTATTTTACCCTACCATTTGTGGACCTAATGTCAAGACATGTAAACTACCTCAAGACTGAATGCTACAATGAGCATTGTGAATGCTATAAGGTGAAAGGTTTGGAGAACTAAAACACCTTTTTTTTAATAAAAAACTTGGCATTACAAAATGGTTATTTTATTATTAGTATGGTTATTTTAATTATATTGAAAGTGGTAATTAAGATACAGCAAAGATTAAACACAATTATAAAAAATAAGAGACATTTAGATGAAACTTACTTATAAAATGACAAGTTGTTAAAATACAAAAATATTCACTTTTTAGAAGAAAATAAATCACAATTTTTAAGAGGATTCTAACAAAAGTATACAAACTTTATGTATATTTTTAGTGAATAGATGAGATTGAACTAATATTCACTAGATAATAAAATTATATTTATAAGTAAATGAGAGGGGAACATTTAGTATCAACATTATTCGAATTAGATTCACATGGATATAAACTTTTATTATAAAAATGATTAAAAATATTTTTCAAAAATAGTTTACCAAGTTTAGGGTTTATGTTAAAAGAAGAACAAGTTTTGAATGAATCATTTCATCATTGATAACTACAAATGAAAAAAAATTAAGCATGTCATTCACTAGTCAATAATCAGTCAAAGAATGTTAATATGAAAAGAAATGTATACTTCTATCAGCAAAAAGAACACAATCTTTCTGGTATGGAAAGTTGGGGTGAGGAAAGAGGAGAAGATCAAATGACAAGAAAGGCAAAATCTACATTAAATTGTAATTTCCTTGTTGGGGTGTGTAATTCTGGTTATAGTTTGGTCCTGGCAAAGGATCCCCAAATGGATTATGAGAACCTGCATTCTGTTGAGAGTATTGGTTGTGTGGTTGCTGCTGGTGAGGGACCATCATCATGTTGTGTTGTTGTGGCTGTTGTTGGTACATCATTTGTTGTTGTTGGAACATCATTTGTTGTTGCTGTTGTTGAGCCATTTGTGCCATTTGCACATTGGGTGGGGGTGCTATGTTGTTGGACATTGCAAATGGATCTTGTTGGTTATAATGATGAAAAGGGTTCTGTATATCCATGGATCCCCCATGTCCATAACCTGCATTTTGGAGTTGAAGTTGTCTTCTGGCATTTTCATCTTCATACAGACTGTCCAATAATAGGTTATCAAACCCACCGGCCTGGCTTAATAAAAAGAAGGGAAAATGAATTGTGTTAATATCTTTTTGCATCATGATTTGTAAGCTATGTAACACAGATACGGACATTAGTACAACACGGATCAGACAATTCGATACATATAATCTTCAAATTGTAGGACACGGGAACACAAATGTATATATTATATAATTATGAATTATATAAATTGACAATAAAGATTTATGTGCACAAATATGTATGAGTTCTTTTTTTGTGGTAGAAAGAGGTTTCTAATAGCTGGTTAAAAAGTATTTGTTCATTATTTTCATAATTATGATAAAAATTTATACAATAAGTTTGAGTTTTTAGAAAATTAATGTATTTGTTCTTTTTAAAATTGTGTTTGAACGGTATTAAAGTTGTCAGAAATTCAAAAAATATTTTTTGAATTAGATACTTTACCAACATGTGTTGTATGAGTGTCGTACGCGTTACTTATATCTGAAACAAACGCATCATTTTAGAGGCGTGTCTGAGCCTGATAGTGTAAGTTTCTATAACCTATAAAGCCAAGGATACATGTTTCTTTGATGTTTGTTATCTTCTTTTCCTATTTCTACTGTGTTTCCTGACTTTAGAAGTTTGTTCTAATGCAGACTTGTAGAAGCAAAACCAAAATGAAAACAAAAACATCTTCAAACCTTTATCTTTTACACTAATAGCTCCATTCGCCATGATCTTGATGCAGCACCAAGATCAATGTGAAAGTGTATATGTCTAGCCTAATTGAGTAGGGATGAAAATTGTGCAGTTCTAACATATCTGAATAGTTTTATTTTGTGAAAATAGATGAAGAGATAAACGTAAATGAGTAATTGATTTTACTGTAGTAGAGAAACAAACCATTCTGCGATCTGTGGTTTGACTAGTATGGTTACTTCGTGTTGTAACTAATGAAAGTTCCCAACCAGTTGCACCATCAATGTTACTCAAAGCAAGATTGTTTGGATTACTTCCTACACAAGCTTGAAACTTTTAGAAATCAACAGAGTCAAACAACAAAGTTTAATTGATTATATGCTGCATATTTAAAGTTTCTTTGGTTTAAGTTCTGTATAGTGTATGTTAATAAGCATCCTCATGGATATTAGACAAAATTATGTGTGAAAATCACATTGCTAAGATGTTAATCTTACTAAAACAAGTGTTTATCATCTTGTTCTATCAACTTCAAGTGGAAAAATTGAAAAGATAACCTTGTTTGGATTCCTAAATTGCATATCAAAATGTAAATATGAACTTGTCCTTGTTTATATCAGAGAATCCCAACAAACATTGCATGATTGTTGAAATGTAAATGTCTGCAACTTCTAAAATATTAGTATGCATCAATGAAGCAAAGTGCAACTCTGGAAAGGCTTATGTGAAATACTTTATACTCTGGAAAGGTTTATTGGTACTTATATACGAGTTGAAACACACCTGAAGTATCTCATTTTTATTCATTCATTTAATTCTTTGCTGATAAAAAAAACTTTATATTTTTCAATCAATTACTTTAGTCCTTACCACCAGGTGGTACAATTGCAAGAGCCATAGCATTGTTTTCCTCCAGTTCCATAGCTTTTAGATTTATTTCATTAAGTCCCTACAAAGGTGTACAAGTGTTATTCATTCCATCAAGTGAACATCACAAACATCCATAAAAACCATTATTTTATAATCAACACATACCAACAAATCATTTGTACCATCATCAGTTGATATCAAAGGAGGAGGCTCAACCACCACCTCCTCCTCCTCCTCCTTGGAATGTACTTCTTCATCTGCTACCGAATCTTCCTCATTGACTTCCTCATATTGTTCTTCATTTTCTTGAGGGTCTTCAGTTTCACTGGATTCTGAATCTTCTTTAGATGATTCCTCATTTTCTTGATATTCCTGATGTTGAATGACACTTATTACATTGCAAGTATAATTACTTTTATAGTGAAAGCATTGGAGCAAGTTTTTTTATGAAAAATGATCACATTTTGTTACTGTATCAGTTTCTCTATGATGAAACCTGAATAAGGCAATGTTATGTGAGAAGTTGCAGAAACAATAAATAATGACACTGATACAATTTTTGTTAACTATAATTCTGAGAATAAATTGTGAAACAGGTTTTGGAAAAGAGATAAAAAGATACATTATTGGAAGCCAATGCAGAGCAAATTAATATCTATAACTTGTTTAATTAGCACATAATGTTTAAGAGTTTGCATGTTATAAAACATACTACATAACACATTGAAGGTTTGTTTAGCTCCTGCTCCTTGAGGAAATGGCTTAAGCCTAACAGTTCACTAAAATTCACATACTAACATAAGAATATGTATGACAGACAAGTTTGTTCCTAAGGAATTTGTTGATAATTTTTTCTTACCAATCTTTTGTTAACATATCCTGTTTGAGGTGCTTCTCTAATGTATTCTTCCATAGTTGCAAGGAAAGAGGGAGGTGGCTGTTCATTATATAGCAAAAAAAATTGTTAGATTCTTCTTTTCATAACATCACACATGGCTTACTGTAACAAACAAATTTAAGGAACCTGTCTCAATGTTGGAAACTGGAAATTCCTAGCAAGTTCCAAGCCCTTGCAATATTCATAGAAGTCAGCAAGATTCTCAGCCTGCATAATGTTCATAAAAAACATCAACACCTTATAAAGCACAAAACAATTAAAATGTGTTTGAAAAAACATTACTGTAAACCTGTTGACCAGCTCTTTTATAAATGTTTAGAGCCTTCACTGCATCATGCCTTGTCATATCGAAGAACTATAATTTTCACTAGTTAGTATGATTTGAATATCCAATAAAATCATCAAATGGTAAATTAAACCATGATAGGAACTACCATATCCACGAGATTGATGATTCCATCATTGAGTGCACAGTATATTTTGAAACTTTCTTTCAAAACCTATGACATTGCCCAAAACCAAAAGTAAATGACAAAATGAGACACAAGCAAAAGATGCACAGAAAAATAATCAAGTTTTTCATTTCTTTTCATGAAGTTAAATGATGTGTTGAAGATGAATCAGGCTCCCATGATTTTGAATTACAGGAGATACAATTCCTTAAAGTAGTAATTTCATTGTGTAATTCACCAAATCAGTGTGATCTTCTTTTATGAGTGGAAGTCATTTGTTCAGTGAATTTGATTCAAGGGTAACATTATCTAATAGCAGGAATCATGCAAATATGAATTTATACAAAAGTTAGATGCAAATCCCTGAGTTACAGTTTCACTTTGATAATTCTTGTAATAAAGATTGACATTAAAGATCATTCTAAGTTAACAAAGAGTTGGAAATCTCTCCTTAATTTAGTGAGAGACCATCACCAATGAATATTAATAACTGATTAGTGATGGTCACTCCAAAAGTTTTTTGGAATTATACTCTCTTTTGAAAATGTGATAAACATTAGTTATCCATTATCTCTTTATGAAGAAACTTTCCTCTCATTCTTTATATAAAAGAAACTTGTGAGGTAGAGAAAATGCAAGCAAGAGAGAAGAACGACATAGAGAGTAAATAAGAGAATAGATAACCATCAAGAGATTAGATCTTAGTGAGATGCTAGAGAAACTTTGTATTGTATCATTCTTGGGTGAGATTAAGTGTTATACTGATTCACAGAAACAAATATTGTAATCCTACTTTTATAGTGAAGACATTTTCTGAACTATGTCCAGTGAGTTTTTATTTCTCAAGTTGAGAAGGTTTTTCGACATTAAAAATTTTCAGTGTCATTATTCAATTTTGTTGGAGAATTAGTTCTGATTTTCCCAACAATAACATAAAAAAAACCTAATTAAAGCAATTGAATTGTCCATATAATAGCTCCTTGTTAACATATAGTAGCTCAATTGAATACTATGAGCACAATAAAGGTATCCACAACTAATCATGTTATTGCAGATGATACTGAAATTACTATTGTGTTGAGAGTGCAAATATTGAATAATAAAATGCATACCAGGGCCAAAGCATATTGCACTAGATAGTTGCTATAAGAACATCCTTCAGGCTGCAACATATTAAAGAAAATTGAATGGTAAGGAATATGTTATAACAAATTAAGTCATCAATTATGAAATTTCCATTAGTTCATACTTGACAACCAATAAGGCGATATAAGAGTTGTTGCAGAGCAGGTAACTGCCCCAACAGGTCCTCACTACTCAATGATCGAGTTCTACTGTGTGCCTGTCAAAGTGGAAAAAGTCAACAGTATTCTGAACATAGAAACATGATGCTTGGAAAATAAACTTGAGTGTGAACAAGACAAGGAAAAGCACACACTTTAGTTGCAGCAGGTGATGCTTTTGTTAAACGTTCTGATTCTATATCATATTTAAGCACTCTAAAGCATTCAAGTCTTTCTTCCAAAAATAGTGCATAGGTTCGAACCCATGCAGAACAATCCCAAGCTGCAAGGATAAGTTGAATTGGTCATGTAATGAAAAAATATTGAAGGAGAAATAAAAGTATTAAGAAGTGGACTTTAGGCCCAACTCAACCTTATAAAACAAGTCTATGAGATGAAGTTTGCGCTTACTTATATATTATAAAATGTTCTAATCTTTAGTTGATGTAGGATCTCCAATACACCTCCTCATACTAAGAGTGTGGCCTGATAAGGCCAAACACTCAGGCCACACTCTCGCTAGAATATGTTCGAAATGTCTGATACTATATTAAGAAACAAACTTTAAGTCTAATTGAATCTCATAAATTTAACTTATGAGGTAAGGTTTGTACCACTTATATACTATGAAATGATCTAATCTCTAGTCAACGTGAGATCTCAAAAAAAAAAAGGTCCAGATTTTCAAAATAGTCACAGACAACAAATTAATCTGCATAACTAATTCATTTACCTTGAGGGCTTGAATCATCTTTGAAATTGGATATTTGGAGGATATGTCCCCTGCGTGAGTAGTTAAGAATCTCTTCTCTAAAGGTAGGGTCACCCTCTCTCAAAGTCCTGTGAATGACTATTAATGCCTTTATGGCAACCTGTAATTCATTCAATCATGAAAGTTATATGCATAAAGAGAATGAAATATAACAAAAATCATTAACTAAACTGTTCCAAAACCTATTGCTATCTCATATCTGAAAAATAAGTTCTTAAGATGATTTCAAAGGTATCAATAAAAGGATTTACTATCCAGCTTCGTGTTTTGGAGAGTCTCTTAGAAAGTTTATGAATGCAGTATGAGACATCTGCTCGTGGCTGGTGTGCTGATGTTGCATAGAATATTTCTGCAAACAATTTAAGGAATATTGTATATAAGAGAAAAAGGTGAAAGGAAAATAAACAAACAAACATGATTGAAATAAGCAAGAGATTACGTAGATTAAACTAGTTTCATGATGCCATATGATATTATATATCAGAATGTAAAAATATGATCTGCATTATTCAATAGAAATTGTAATAAATTGTATGTTTAACATATATACTTCGAACATGACGTTCCTTGGGAGGGTATTCCACATGATTGGTGGCCTTTACAATTGCAATATCCAACTCCTTTATAAACAAAAAGGAACAGAATCAATCTATGCATTAAAATTCGAAAAGAATAAGAAAACACTGTGTGCATGCATGCATGCATGCATTTTTACGTAGAAATGATATATGATTATGACCTTGTATTCGCTATTGACTTTGGCAAGGCCAACCTTGGTGGAGTCCTTGAGAGCACCATAGGCTTTTCTGAAGCTGTTAAACGTTCCCATTATTCATTAAAAATGGTTCAGTTTTATGGATTTGATGAAGGAAAGAGAAGAAACAAAGAGAAGAAGAATGAAGGATTTGCTTGTTTTGTTCTTCGTTTGTTTTATCTCTGGGAAGGGTACTTTGGTACTTTGAATTGTTCTGACGAAAATTTCTGCAGAATCGGTTGGTTGAATTTTCAAGAATAGAAAAAGTCGACTTATGTTTCGTTTTCATTACTTCTACTCTTTCATTTCTGTGGTGTCTTCAACTTAATCACAATCTTGCTTCAAATAATAACAATTAATATGAATTCTAAATGTTTTCAATAAAAATTACACAACATTTAGCCTCATTCTAATTATAAATATTCCTAATAGATTTTTTATTTTATTAAGTATTCTGATTTTTTATAATTTTCAATTGATTTGTGATTTAATTTTGTCTTTAACTCAATTTATCTAATTAATGCTTTTTATCATCCTTGTGTTTTCTTCAATTTAGTATTTTTAATTGAATATTTATTAAGAAGTATTATTCTCTTTGAATATTTTAAATTTATATATTTTCTAACTAAATTTGTTTTCTTTTAATTTGCTATCAAATAAAGTAACACTACTTTTTTATTTTATTTTATACTATGATTTAAATACATCTTTTTCTCTATGTGTTGGAGATCCCACTGATTAAAGATTAAGATATTTATTTTTTATGAGTGAATGCAAACCTCACCTTATAAGAAATTAAATGATAATGAAATATGTGAAAGAGATCGGATTTTAATTTGGTTCCAGTGCTTTAGTTCATGGTGAATTTAGTTTTTTTGGGCTTGCACAACTAAAATATATGAACTTTTATTCTTTCAAACACTTGGTCATCTATATAACCTATGAAGTTTTAGAATTTCAGTAATCTAGCAGAACAAAAAATTTAAAGGTTTGATGCTACAAAAAGTTATTTATGTTTGCTTTCAAAAGTTTTGTTTGGAATCTTCTGTGACCTCTCCTCTCAAAAACAAAAATTATTTCACGCATCTCCATTCTCAAATGTGCTTAGAAAACATTGGGAGAATCATTCTTTAGAAACACTTAATGGCCAATATGTGTCGACGTATAGTTTCCATTATTGGTATTTTGGGATAGCGATAAATGCGTAAAAGAAATATATTGATAAAGATGTATCAACCCCACACATTCTTGTTACTTGTGATGTATCAACCAAGGTCTGGAATATGTGCTTTAACTGGTCAGGAATTAGTTCGGTAAATCATAATGATTTGATTCATCATTTCAAACAATTTTCTTGTATGTGTTTTAACAAAGAAGACAACAAACTATGGAAAAGTCTATGGGTCTCAGTGGTTTGGTGCATTTGAAAGCATAGAAACAAGGTTATTTTTAACCAAACAAAGATAGATGCAGAGGAAATCTTTACTATGGCACAAGTACAAACATGGGTGTGGATGAAACATAAAGTAAGAAAAGTTAAGTTCTCCTTCTCCGCTTGGATTTTATCCCCTTTAACATGCATTAATATGGCAACAAAATAAATATAGATAAGCATAATTATTGTTTTCTCAATTAAGTACATGGTTAGCTGGTTTTGTTATAAATCTGTTAATGACTTATTCTATGATCACTCTTATGGGTATGTATTATATTTTGAACTAGCTGAAAGGTTTGGAAGGTAGTGATATGTGGTGCAGGGTAAAGCGTTAGAAGAACACATGTCAAAGGTTGGTATTCTTGGCTTGATTATGCTGTTGGCAGGGAGCAGATTGACGAAGCTGATATTGGCAAGGTATAAGACACCCCATCTGGTGAAATTTTGAAGGAAAAGCTTAGGTTCAAAGGAATGAAGTCTTGTTACAGTCTCTCCACTAGAGTGGCACAAGGCTCTTGTTACATATACAAACTTTAAATTCTGTTGAAATCAGCTTTTTGGGGAAGTTGAGTGTAACATAGACGAACTATGAAGTTTGAATATAACAGATATTGGTCAGGGAATAGTATTGTGCTTTTTAGATCTTACAGCAAGGAGATTGTGGTTATCTATAGCTAAGCACTTATGTTTGACTATCTGTTTATCCTCTATTTTAGTGTATTAAACTGGCCACACAGGAACAACTTTCTTTCTTTTTAGTGTGCCCAATTGTCATAGGACCGAGTAAGATTTTTTTGTGGTTTTGAGCGATAGTGGCTTGTTTTGGTGGTCCATGAGTGTGGGCAACAATTTATTTTTTAGTAGTTTTTTTTTTTTCTGTTTGTGGGTTGTGGGTTTGATCTTGGTTTTGGGATGTAAGGGTTGATCTTGTGGGCTCCGTTATTTTTAGGAGTCTTCTGTATAAGGGTTGGAACACTCCTAAAGTGTTTCTTTTATTTATTTAATTAATTCTTTGCTAGAAAAAAAATGGCCAATATGTTTGTTTGTAACCTTAGGTATGATAATAGATGACCTCTTTATTTGTTCATGTTAATTACAGTTAGTTAGTTAGTTAAGGAGCTATGTAGTACAAACACTGATACGACACGGATATAAACATGGAGATACGTATAATTTCTAAAATGTAGGATATGGGAACAAATATTTACATATTATATAATTATGAATTATATAAATTGACAATAAAGATTTATGTGCACAAGTATGTTTCAATTTTTTTTGTAGCAGAAATATGTTTCTCGGGACTAGTTCAAAAGAACTTGTTCCTTATTTTTGTAACCATAATAAAAATTTATACAATAAGTTTAATTTTTTTTAAATTAAAATATTTTTCCTTTTTAAAATTGTGTTAGAACTGTGTTAGAGTTGTCAGAAATCCAACAATTTTTTTTTTAATTAAACACTTCACCGATACATGTCGGTGTCCGATACGTCAGACACACCATTGTGTCCGAGCCTCATAAGTTAGGAGTGTACTAGATTACAACCGAAATTGTTGGGTAGAAGGAGGGAGTATTAGGTAATAGAAAGGGTGAACAAGGGGAGGGAGTTTAGATTGGAAAGGAAAGTATTAGGTAGTGGGGATAGGATTCTCAACTTCCTGGAGTTGAGAGGAGACAGCTTCTTCTGTAGTTTTTATAAGCATCCAATCTTCTGCAATCTTCTTGATTCAGACTTGGGAACAGGGGACTCACTCACACACCAAAGTGCCAAATTTCTTAAGGGGTTTTGCTACCCTTAGTCCAAAACTTCCAAAGTAATTTTGCTACCCTGAAATGCTGCCTTCCTCATTTTTTAAGGGGTAATTTTACATGCACAATACCCTGAACAGGAGAGGATGTGTGAGAATTTGAGGGAGTGGATGTGTGAGGATTTGAGAGAAAAGTGTGAAGAAAGTGAGTGTGTTTGGATTGATGTATATTAGAGTAGATTTGTAAGAAAAGTTTATTGAAGTTTGTGAGTGATGTGATAGTTGTAAGATTTTTTTAATTTTTTTTAAAAGTGTAAAATGTAAGTTTATAAATTTACTCTTGTATTTAAAAATATTTAAATAATGAAATATGTTGTATTTAGTGTAGATTTGAGTTAATTGAAATATTTTAAATTATTTTCAGTACAATTAAATAATTTATTTTGTTAAATAATTACTTTCGAAAAAAATATGAGTTACTTATATTATCGAAACATGAAAAGAATCATAACAATAATATTATCTAAGCATATACAAATTTATTATTATATTTATTTATACATTTTGAAAGATTTTTATATTCATTGATTTAGATTGTATGTAGATATATAACTATGTATATATTTTAGAAGACATTTTATAATAAAAAAATGTTATATATAGAGTGAATTGTACAACAAATTTATTTATAAAGAAAAAAAGATATATAGAATAAAGTATGAAATATCATAATGAAAAATAATAAAAATAAAAGATATTATTATATATATTATTGCATGAATGACAAAGCAAAAAAGAAGGTCAAAAAGAAAAAATACCATCAGGTGGCTTTCCTCTCAAAATTTTGGATATTAAGAGGATGAGAAAAATCATTATTCATGCACATTCACTCTCTTTTCTTCCATGCACATCTCTTGATGAATATCCCTTCATATATTTCCTCTTGAAGAGTACAACCCTTTAAACTCATGAAGAATACAACCCTTAAAGCAAACAGAACCTTAATGGTTGCATTCAATCTTGTACCTGGTCAAACAAAAGAAATATGAGTCTCTTTGTATCATATTAAAACAAACTTTAATCCTAATTGGTACTGTTTACCTTAGATCTACCTTTTCCTGCCATATACATATGAAAAAAGTTTAATCAATTTATCTGATAAAAGGAATAATGATATTTGATTGCAAAAACTCGGATTAATTGATTGTTTTTACTTATAATTTTAACCAAATCAATTGCAATTGGTTTGGTATTTGGATATTTTTATTTTTTTTCAATTTAATTGCACTTGATCTAATAAGTCATGTTTAACTTTAGATTGATACATTTTATGATTGGTATTTAAGTTTTCTTTCTTTTTTTTCACTTCATTCAAATTCACCTTTTAATTTTAACTAGTATTAGCAAGCGTTTTAATATGGTCATATTTATCATAATTTAAATAAATAAGGTATTTGTCTTCATATAAATAACATAGTTTTGAAAACCGATTTGAATAAAAAAATTATAAAAAATATATTTTTTAAATTGAATTTCTAAAAACGGCTTTAAGAGTTAGTTTAAAAAAAATATTTTAAACTATAAATGAATTTTTAAAACTTATTCTAAAATAATTTTAAGGCAAATAGAAGGACAATATTAGTAAGATTTATAAATTGGTATAAATTATTGTTATATTTTTGTTAAAAAACATATAACTTAGTCATTTGCATTCATTTATATATTTATATCCTACATTATTAAAATTTTATATTATATTAATTTATTATTTTTTGCATTAAAGTATTTATTGTTACTGAAAATTCTTATATTTTTTATTAAAAATTATACATGAATATTAGGATAGATTTGACTAAGAATTTTCTGATCAATTTTTTTAATGTAATCTATGAAATTAAATTTTACTTTAGTTTTGAGTCTTATTAATGCATGATTTTATATATGCAATTTAATAATATTTTGTATATTGTTTAATTATTATTAAATTCCACTATGATTCAATTATGTGAAAAAAGTTAAACTTTAAGCCATTGATATGGTCATGTTACTATTCCAGTTTTAAAATAATTGTTAATTGTTGTTATTGTACTTTAAATATCTTAAGTAAATTCTACATGCATATTAAAACCATACAAACTTAAATGTTTATACCAATTAAAACAAGATTCTACTGTGTCTTAAAAAATTATTTTAGAACATTATGTTAGATTTCGTAAACTCATTACATAACTCAAAGACTAAAGTCATCATAACATAAATTTATTCTTCCATTTTAGCCATAGCTTATTTTTAAAAAAAAATCCTTTAAATTTAAAGCAATGTATTTTTACCTCTTTAATTTAAAATTGATTTTGTTTTCATCTCTATCATGTAAAAAAAATACAATTAAAAATGTTATCTCATGACTTGTTATAATTTTATATAATTTTTAAATACTTTACACTTTTTATTAAACTCTCACTCTATTAGGTGAAAGTTGTAATAATACTTGTTTTAAACATAATTTATGTCATGATATTATCAAAATTTAAACAATAAACCACTTGGTTAAAAACAGAATATTAGAATTTGATTATAGAGATAAAAAAGTTAACTATAAAAAATTAAAAATCAATTTAAATTTTGAAAAAACATAAAACAAATTTATTACAAAACTATTTTTTTTTTCTCTTTCTCAAAGACAAGTGTGTGCACTCAACCCTACTAACCAAGTAACCATTTTCTTTGGCTTCCAAAACCATCCAAATCTTATATTAGTTTTATGTCGGAAACTAGTTGGAGACACTTCATTGAGTTCATTCTCATTGGCTCCACACACTGAAAAAAGTTAACACATCAGGGATTTGAGTTCTCCAAAGAACACTTTTGTTTTTGTTTGACCTAGGTAAAAAATACTGTTTTGATATAAATAGATATTAATGTAAAAGTTTTTCTTAATTTTCAGTCCCAAAAAAATTCTTTAACATAATGTTTAAAAGAGTTATTGTAAATTTTAATGAATTCAGTGTACATGACAATTAATCTATCAGTTAATATATCATTTAATAGGGACAAACAAAAACAAAAAAGAACACTTTTTAGTGACTGGAATAGTCATTGTAAGGTGTAATATACACACCAAAACAAAGGTTAGTGTTTAAAAGTGAAGAGAAAGAAAAGAAGCAGCATAAGAAGCTTGCCGTGGGTGGTGGTGATGCTTCCGGAACAGCCACACCATCGCCGGTGACTGTTCTGTGCATTGGGAATCAAAGACCCAGTTTCAATTCAAACCATTCACTCAATAAAAGGTTAGTTTCACTTATTTATTCAAAGTTCTAAGCTTAAATTCCCTTTCTTTCCCTTGTGATACTGCTTCAGAGCAATTCAAAGTTCAGATCTTTACCCATATTTTTTCTTCCATTGCAGGTTGGTTTCTCTTATTGGCCTTAAACTCATGTGGGTTCCTTTTGTTTTGGCTTGGAACTTTGTGGGGCTCAGCTAAGTCTAGGCCTTGGCGTTACTTTGTAGACCAATTTACCACACTAATCACTTAGCTTCTCTAACCATAAAGTTCTTGTTTTTTTTTTAATATTGAATTGTGGTTCTGAGAGAGATTGGGAAAATTATGATCACTGAATTTTGAGGTTCTTTTAGCCTTCGAAGTGATCAGGTTCCTGTAGTCTTCATGCCTAAGATGTTTTCTTCTTCATTGAATTGGTCGAGTGATTCTTGAATTAGTGTTCTTCTTCTGTGTCTTTTTCATGTGTTGTTGACCATGCGGTGCTTGAAATGTTTTCTGGCTCCTCTTGAGCTGTATGTGCTTGGCAGTGTTGCATCGGGGTTTTCATGAACTATTTGTGTAGGTTATCAATTACTATGCTGTTGATGATTGTGGCTTGATTTCCTGGGGTATTTTGAAGTGGGTGTTTTCACTCATCATTACCTTGGGTTAATTTCTTACCCCCTTTTGAAATACTCTTTCTGACTTTGTATGCTTATGTATTTGGATTGATTTACTGCGAGTAAACACTATGTTGGTTTGTCAGTTTTGGGATAGGATAGGATGTTCCCTCTTAGGTATACTTGCAATGGAATGGTGCAACCAAAATGCATAAACTTGGTTCTGTGTGAATTTGGTTACAATGATATCTTTCATCATCTTATCATTTGCTAACATGGATTCATAAGTCAGGGTTCTAGTCGTGTATGAAATTGTCAATGCTTTAATCAATTGAACTGCTCTTGGTATTTCCTATGAAGCATTGTTATTTTAAGTGTATGATAAAATGTTTTGTATGTTATATCTTAACAATGGAAAAGAAGTAATACTACTGATTTTCATTTGAAAGTGCAAGTAATCATCTTTGTGTGTGTTTTTATTTGTACAAAATATATGTTGGCATAGAAATATGTTGAGTTCTTGGTTACTTGTTCTTTTGATGTCACTATTTATCAATTTTATGTCTGTGCATCAGGCGTGATTCATAATCAAATAATATGCGGGATGCGGAGAATTTAAATAAGAAAGGATCTATAAAATCCTGTTACTCAAAGGAACAGATTAAGTCCAAGCTATTATCATCAAAATTAAAAACAAGTAGCACAAAACACCGAAAAAAGGAACACAAAGAGAAGTCAAGATCTCATAAATACAGAGTTGGTACGAACAGATCAAAGAAAAGAGTTGTTGATTCTTCTATCAAGGCACCACTTGAGGACTCTTCAAATAAAAGAGTGATTATTCGAAAAACTCTCCATAAAACTGATGGGAACTCTTCACGGATGGTGTCTTCAACAAGGCTACAAGGAAGAAAAAATCCTCATAGTTCTAGAAAAGAGGGCAATGGTGTTGATGAGGAGGCAAAAATTAAAAAACGTAAGAGCAGCAAAAAGAAGAATAGTCAAAGGGACAACATGGATCATGACGATGCTTCACGCCTTAAAAGGAGAACAAGATACCTCTTAATCAAAATGAAGTTGGAGCAAAACCTTATTGATGCTTACTCTGGAGAAGGTTGGAAGGGTCAAAGGTATGGAACAATTTTTCTTTAGCATATATATTTTCTAAATGTTTGATAAATGAAATGCAAATATTAATCTTTAAATGATTGAATGAGATTTAGACCTCCCTTCTACAGTTTCAGAAGAATTTGTGAAGGGATTTTTTTTAAGTAGGAAAAATGTATTCACTTCACAGTATCACACTAAGCAAATGTAGATATATACCCTTTTTACATTGGTAGGATAATCATGGCAGTGTTGTGTATGATACATAGTTTCTCCATCAATAGAAAATAGATAATATAAGGAAATTATACAACTTGTGAAGAAAATATATGAATTTCTAGACTCTAGCCATTGTCAAGGACAACTAAAAATTTGTTTACTCTAATTAATTTACATGTAAGCTGACAATTTGAGGGAACCATACTTTGTCAAAAATGAAATAGCAAAGACAAACAATTCATAATCAACATTACCTTGGGATCCTTAGTAGGACCTGTTTCTGTCTTGTGTTTACCATGTGTCATGTCTTCACACGGATATTTTAGAATGCTTTTAGACAATTTAATTTGTCCTGGAACTACTAACCTTCGATGTGTTTTCAAACTATTTCTGTGTCTCAAAATAGTGAAAATTACCAGCGGAACAGAAAACAAAAGAGATCGAGAAATAGATGCTTTTTGAAAGAAACTTTATTGAAGTTTTTGAAATGACAATACATTTTATCATGGTTCGGTTAAATTAGATAGAAGATAATGTATAATTCTTCAAGCGATAAGTTTTTGAAAAGTTTATTTATAACATGGTATTAGAGCTTCTATTGCTAATAAGTCATGAGTTTGAACCCTGCCACCCATTATTTTAAGTAAATGTTGAATTTCCGCCTAAGGTAGGCTTGTGCATTGTACACACACTTCAAGCCCACTCATGAGCCTTGAACTAATTAACTTAAGCTTTTGGAGCAATGCAGTGTGATCTTTATTGAAAAGAAACAACTAAATTTTAGAATTCAAAACTTTCCCTTGAGAAATAGTTTGGTGACTAATCATTATTCTTGTCACAGTCGGGAGAAGATTAGGCCAGAAAAGGAGCTACTAAGAGCAAAAAAGCAGATTTTAAATTGTAAACTTAGTATTCGTGATGTTATACGCCAACTGGATTCTCTTAGCTCTGTGGGTAGTATTGAAGATTCTGTCATTGCTCCAGACGGATCTGTTTATCATGAACATGTGAGCAAGTGTCAAAACTACATATACTTGTACTACGTTATCTTTTTGCATTCTTTCCTGTTCAAGACCTTTTATGACGCTTTGTATCTTGTTTTAATTTTCTGATGGGGAATCATTAATTTTTACTGTTCTTATGTTGAATCAACTCTTTCGGAGAAGAGATGGTTCACCATTTCAAAAGTCGATTATAAATTTTTCTGTTTTCTTCATCTAGATATTCTGTGCCAATTGCAAACTACATGAAGCTTTCCCAGATAATGATATTATACTCTGTGATGGCACATGCAATCGTGCTTTTCACCAAAGATGTCTCAATCCTCCTTTGGATACTGAAAATAGTGAGTTCCTGTTTACACTAGTAAACTTGTTCTGTAACCTTTATTTAGAAAATAAATTGCTTAATTATACATTGCAGTTCCTCCTGGAGATCAAGGCTGGTTTTGCAAGTTTTGTGAATGTAAGATAGAAATAATAGAGTCAACAAATGCCCATCTTGGGACTCAATTTTCCTTGGACAGTAGTTGGCAGGTTTTTTACCTTTAATAATCTCTTATCCACCAATTTTTCTGATTTCAACTTCGCTTTTGATATAGTTATTCTTACTGGCCCAAGTAATAATATCTTTCTTCCACAAATTAAGGATGTATTCAAGGAAGAGGCTGCTATGCCTGATGGTGATATTGCATTACTAAATCCAGAAGAAGAATGGCCATCAGATGATCCTGAAGATGATGATTACAACCCAGAGAGGAAAGAAGACAGCCACAGCATCAATACAGAAGGTGCTGATGAAAATTCATCCAATGATTCAACCAGTTCTTCGAGTTTGTGGCCTTTGAATGGAGAATGTCCTCCAGTAGATGAAGACCTTAGTCATGAATATTATTCTGTGAATAGTTTCATTGATTCTGATGAATCTGGGGAAATAGCATGTGGCCGTAGGCAGCGTAAAGCCGTTGACTACAAGAAACTGTACGATGTGAGTATCCAAGTTCTCACTCAACATAAGCAAAGTTGACAAATTCAGCCTTAAGTTAATAATTCAAAATTTAAGGCTTTCGTTAAGTCACTGCCTGCCATTTAATAACTGGTACAAACTACAAAGTGTTTGTCTTTCTTATGTTTTGGGTTGGAAAATTTTGTTTACATTACTGATTTAAAAATAATTTTCCAATTGGATGTACTTTTTGCCCTTTGTTGTGCAGATGGAAATTTTGTGTTGTTTGTGCATGAAAATGCTACTAAAAGATAGAGCTCTCCATTTTCTTCTCTGGTTATCAGTTTCATTTGATTTAACATCTTTTCAGGAAATGTTTGGGAAGGATGCTCCACCTTGTGAGCAAGTGAGTGAAGATGAAGACTGGGGTCCTGGCAAAAGAAAGCGAAGAGAAAAGGAGTCTGATGCTGTTAATACTCTAATGACTCTGCATGAAAGTGAAAATAAATATCACAATAATGAGAGCAATGATAGAATAAGAGAGGGTTCTTCAGGCTTACAAATAAGAAGATCTTGTTTCAGAATTCCACTTGATGCAGTTGAGGTATCACTTGTGGCAATTCCTGTAGTCATCTTTCTTAATTGTCATTAACCCCCTCCCTCCCCTCCTTTGAAATTCCAGTGGACAACACATAGAAATAGCTATATATGCACAAATGGTGTCTGTTAATTGTTTTGTAATGAAATGTGCCAGAAACTTCGCCAAGTTTTTGCAGAGAACGAGCTTCCTCCTAGATCCGTGAAGGAAGGTCTTTCAAAAGAGTTGGGACTAGATCCTGAAAAGGTTATGCCTCGCATTCTCTAGTTGCATCTTGTTTCTATTCTAATCAAAATTCATCTTATAGCAGCAATAACTTTGCTAAACGTTAAGTATTCAACTGAAAATATTGTACTATTTCTATCTGCAACTTACTGCCATTGTTTTTGGTCTTTATTCATGTCTTGATCTGTTCAAACTCTGAAACTAATGTCTTAGAAATGCAGGTTAGCAAATGGTTCAAAAATGCACGTTACCTGGCACTTAAAACCAGAAAGGTAAGCTTTACCATTAACCTTTTGCTCTGTCTTTTTTCAGTTTATGAGTAACATTGTTTCTCTTTTATTTGTTCTTTCTCTGATTCATAGTTCTTAAGAAATTCTGCTGTATGTCTCCGTTGAATGATCATCATCCATGTAAACATCTTTTAGTGTTGATATACTTATAATCAGTTGGTGAATAAGATTTACAATATTCAGGTCAGATCATAGGCAATTAAGAATAATATATTGAATAGGAGGTTATATGATGAAGATAAGGATTCATTTGCCATTTTGTTCATATTAATTTGTTAATAACGTAGCATCTTTTTATGACAAAAATTAAGAAATTGTTTTGTTCTTGGAATTTGCAAAGAAGTCTGACATAAGTGAGTTTTGTTCAGTATGAATCAGAAGAACAGCTTCAGAGTTCCACATCTCAGATATCAAAGGATTCTACATCTCCAAACATGCAGAAAGACGAACTTCTGGAACCAGAAGTCCCCAAAATTACTCTGATGCATTCCCAGAAGGATGGTCAAAACATCACAGGGCAAGAGAAAAATAAATTATCTAACAGTCTTTTGAAGAAAAGGAAGAAAAAACCATCTCCACCTCTATCAAGAGAAAATAGCAACAAGGTGCATTTCTTGCAGATCACTTGAGAAAGGGTTCTCTGAAATGATCCATATTTATTTATTCATTATTACTGATAAAGAAAAAACTAAACTTTGTGAAAGGGTGGCCTATGTTGTTGGAAGTTTTATTAATAATTTGTTGCTCTTTGGTGTTCTATGTTCAGGACTCTATGGAGATGAGTGATGATGTTAATTTGAAGAAACTTTTGAAAGAAAGGAAAAGAAGGGTAAATTTTACATATGAAGGAGACTCTGAGGTAGCAGAGTTGGAATTTGAAAGACTGAGCAAAGTGAAGAGTAAAGTAGATAGCATGAAGCAAAAACTAAGTGAAGTTCAATATTGCAGAGCTAAGGGATCAAATGAACCCTCCATTATATATGTTCCCACAGCCCAATTAAGGGAAAAGGTTGACTAATAATTATATTTTTTTATTACATTTTTCACATGATATGATATGATGAAAGTTTGATGTAAATGAACATGTAACAATCTCTTATAAGTTATTGATATTAGGAAATGTCCATTTAGGTATTACAAGGTATTTAGTCTCATAAACTTTGAATAAAACACTTCATGAATAGAGAATCTAACTCATTTGCTGTCAAAAAAAGAATATCTAACTAACTTTAGTATTTAATTATAAATTATAACTTAATAATATTTAAATAAATAGTAATTAATGAATACAATACCAAAAATTTATTAAAATATAAAATTTAGATATTTTAAATATTTAATAAAAAGTATGACCTAATACTACAAGAAAATCGTGCTGATAAAAAAAACTAAAAGATAATTAAATAGGAACCAAATTTAGATAAAAATAATAATTAGTCACTGTATTGACTAAATTATATACTAATTTAAAGATTAAAAAATTATTGATATCTAAGGTGTTTTCTATTATTAATAAAATATTGTAAAATGGTTTCTAAATTAGTATTTAAATTAGCTACCGAAGTTTTAACTACTAATATTTTAGATATTAAATTAGTCTCTAAAAGTCTAATAAAGACTAATTTAGAACATAAGTAGTTAGTAGCTAAAACCTTAATAGTTAATAGTTAGATACCGATTTGGAAACTATTATAGTTTCTAAACTTTTATTAATAATAGAAATTATTTTAGATATAAGTAATTTTATTTTTATAAAGTAGTCTTTAATATAGTCAATATAATGTCTAATTATTTTGGTCTCTAAAATTATTTTTTATTTAATTATTCTCTTTGTAGTGTAAGAGATATTTAGATTGAGTATTAATGAATAGAATATTGATTTCAATTTGGAATTCATAAATATTTAAAAATAGGAAACTTTTATTTTGATGAACAAACTTGGGAAGTTTTGATTAAAGTATGAGATAGTTATGGTTAGATACTTTTTTTAAAGCATAGGTTGTTACGCAATTTATTTCATACTAGTTAATACATCTGCCCAATCAATTGCATTCATTACAGCCACAGTTATTTATTTCAAATTAGGTCATTAAAATAGGATTATATAATTGCTCTGAATTATGTAATTTAGGATATAATTCTAAAGTCCTCAATATAAATAAAACTATTTTAAATTATATAATTTCAAATATATTTTAAATAATTCTATATTACGTAAAATTGTGTGTTTTATTATGAAATGTTATTATTACAGGGTAAAAGAAGAAAAGCCCTGAAAATAAATAGGGTATATGCAGTTCTTGAATTGGTGTTTTTTTTTCATGAACTTCTACATTTTTTTCCTCCATCCCTACATTTATGTATAATTACAAAATTGTCTCTAGAACTTTTTAAAAATCCACAACGCATCATATCGTGGTGACTATTTTTTTTTCTTTTTTATTTTAAAAAATAGTTTTCGGATTACATAATATAAAAGTCAATCTCAGATTACTTTGATAGTTATTTTTCATATTATTCAATTTGAAAATTTTTATATTGGAGATCCCACGTCGACTAGAGATGATGACATTTCATTATATATAAGTGGGTGCAAACCTTAATCCTATGAGTCGGTTTTAGGCAATTGCTTCCTGCACCATATCACTGCACCCGATATCAGCGCAAAAGACGAAACTGTCCTTAAAAAAAATTTCCAAAATATGTGTTCCAGATTTTTTTTTCCGGAATGAAATTTTATATTACGGATTTTTTTATCCGGAATGAGTTTTTCATTCTTGTTTCCAAATTTTCATTTCTGAAACACAATAATTTCTTTTCTGGATTTGTTTTTCCGGAATGTATTATTTTTCAAGTCTGGAACTTTTTGTCCGAAATAGAATTTTAATTTTTGTTTCCAGATTTTTATTTTCGGAACTCAATAATCACTTCTGGATTTATTTTTCTGGAATATATTATTTTCAATTCCGGATTTTTATTTCCAGAATTAAGAGTATTTTTGGAAATTAAAAAATATGTTGGGTGTAGGAAGCATTTGTCTTGGTTGTATGAGATTGAGTTAAGCTTAAAGTCAACTTCGTAATACTTTATTCTTTGGGAAAAAAAATTAGATTGTATAATCCATAATGTATTAGAAATGTTCTCATACAAGAAAAAAAAAATACAACAAAAGCAGTGCATGAAAAGAGTGAAATACATTAAAAAAAATAAAAATCTAATACAGAATCACAAAGACACTATAAAATACTCTCAAACGTTATATACAAATTAGATTGGTGAAACTATATTGGTTAAATCTTATTTAGTTGTGCTTAAAATTAAATAGGCTACTATTGGTTTTTATCTTTTGTAATTTTGTATAAAATATATATTAATTATAGTAGCTAGTGGAAACACATATTTTTTTTTACGTATATGTAATTTTTCAATTTAAATAATTTGATTTTAAGAAATATACAATTTTAGAATAATGATTTAAAAGATATATTAGTTATTTTAAGTGTGAAAATCACGTAAGTATATTAAATTTAAAAGAATATTTAGTTTTAAAGTAATGATTTAAAAAACTATAAGTTATACGTATTAGTGATTTTAGTAGGAAAGTTACAAGATTTAGGGTGAGAAATTGTACAATTATGTATTCTATCAAGTAATTTTTTTTGTCTTTCTTTTTTTCCTTCCCATTAATTTTGATGGTTATGTTTTAAGTGTATGAAATTAATTTTCCCAACACCATTTTCAAATTTAATTAATGCATGTGACAAGTATAAGATTTAGAAAAATATATATTTTATCGTTAAACTCAAAGATAACTCTCAAAACAATCATTATTTTAAACTTTTAGTTCATAAAATTAGAGGTAAGCTATTTCAATAAAGGTAGATTTAGTCTAATTTTGTTGAATTTGATTAGATTAAATTTATTTATTTTATTTATCAATTCAATCTCGTCTCACACCATTATAATTGATAGAATACAATAATCAAATTAAGAATTTTCTTTTTAATTAACCAATATTTTAATATTTCTTATTTTTCACAAGTTAGTAATGCTTTTAAGAGAGACAGTGGCAAGTTAATATAATCCTAAGAAAGAAAGTTAAAGATAATATTTAGCTATAACAATAACATACGTGTGTTATAAATAGAATTTACAAAATAATATTCACATTATTATAAATATATGTTTTTTATAATAGAAAAATAACATTTTTACATTTATTGTATAATTTGATTATATTAATGCAGATTGATCAGATTTAAAACTTATAAATTTATAACAATTTAATTTTAATCAAGTGAAGAAAGGTCCATTCAAAATGCGAAAAAAAAAATGTAATTAAATTGAAATTGAGTTGGATTAGATAAACATGTAACGCAGCTCTTCTACACTCTACATGTAATGAAATCAAATATTTTTATTATATTAATTTCCACGCAAAAAAATATTTAAGATATATTGAATTAAATGTTGACAATTTAACGGAATAAAAAATGTGAAATTATTTTATATGTACTATTTTTTCTATCTTTTAAAATTATTCCTTTTATTATTTTTAAGTTGTTTTTTGTTAGGAGTTTTATTTTTTATTTAATTGCTATCTACTATGACGCAGAAACAAAAATAATAAAAATAGAAAATTTAAAAATTTTATTAAAATGAAAAAAAAATTGTTAGATTAAAAAAAAATCGTAAATAAAGGAATGGAGTTTATAAAACTCAAACACCAGTAGGACATGTATTTGTGAAGTATCCAATTCAAAAAATATTTGCTAGATTTCTGACAATTTTAACACGATTCTAACACAATTTAAAAAAAAAATACATTAATTTTCTTAAAAGTTAAATTTATTGTATAAATTTTTATTATAATTATATAAATAAAAAATAAATTATTTTAAACCAAAACATATATTTGTACACATAAATCTCTATTTTTCTGTGAATTTATATAATTCATAATTATATAATATATAGATTATATAATATATAGATTTGTTTATTTGATATGCGTCTAATATGATGACTACTACCAAATTTTCTTAAACTTTTATTCTTCTAGATTTTAAAACGTGGGGCGACGTCGTTTCCTGGAAAACCACCGGCGAACGGCGACCCCCGGTCCGACCAAGCTTTCTGAACGTCGTCGCAATTCAACTTCAATAGTGAACCCTTACTCAATCCCTCCTCTGATAATTTCTTCAACACCTTCTTCTCCTTCTTCTTCCTTTTCGTCGGAACCAAATTCTCCGTCGTAGCGTTCTCCATTGGCGGCGAAACTTGAAGCATGTCAACCACAAGAAAGTTCCACCACTTCGAATCGTCGTGAACTCGCCGGAGCGCCCTCACCCAACTGAACTCTCCGTGGGAGAAGCGTTCTTCATTGGCGCCGCAGTCGGCATCTTCCACTCTGCTTCTCCCCATGATGCTATCGATCCCTTCCTCGATTTCCTCCTCCAGCATCGATTCGCAATCCAACTCTTCCCTCTCCAAATCCAAATCTACTTCCTCACAATTCGCGTTCTTCTTCTTCTTGTTCCTCTCTCGCGCGCCGAAGGACAACCTGTTAGGTTCCGTTTGGAAGCGGCGTTTGCTTTCGAAAGAGAAGGCGTCGCTGTCGATTGCATCATATTCTCTGAACACTAACAACGGTTCCGACGAGTCCTTGTAACACTCCTGTATCGGTTTGATGAACTTTTCGGAGTTTTTGAGGTTTCTGGTAGAGAAGAGGCTGGGATACGCTGCGGCGAGGAGTATGGTAGCTTCGTTGTAGTTTTGGTTGGGCCGCTTTCGGAGGGTCCGAAGTTTTTTGGTGAAGGTTGGTGAAGTGAGGGTAGATGTGGTTGAATCCATAGCTTCTTCCCCAACTTGATCTCATTGGTTCAACTCAAGTAAAACAAAACAAAAAAAGAAGAACTTGATTGAAGAAGAAGGTATTTGAAAGAAGGTTTTTTGAATTGTGGAGAAGATAAGGGCATTTCGGAAGGTGCAAAACCCTAAACCCAATGAGTTGACAATAAAAGTTGTTGTTTTGTTTTATTAGGTTAAAAAAAGAGTGTGGTGTTACACCGCCAAAGAAAGTGGATAGATGTTATGAGTAATGTTATGGAAGAGAAGAAGGAAAAATAATAAAGAAAATTGTGATGATGATATATGAATATACTTAATAGGGTTTGGAGTGTCTCATAGTGTTTGTAGAAAAATAAGGTGAAAATAGGAAGAAAGAATTCTTAGATTTCTTTTCCCTTAAATATTATAAATTAACTTCTCCTTTTATTTTTATATTTTAATTTGTAATATCTTTTCTTACATTAATAAAAACATATTGTTTCAGTTATGCTTCGAAATTAAGCTAAATTGACTGAATTTCGATAGTAAGTTTTAGAAACAAGTGTTCATTTGTTTTAAAATAAGTGTTCATTTGTTCTGAACTGGTTGATTTCATTAGTTGTGTTATTTTAGTGGAGAAATTACCGATTTTCTGAACAATAATGATAGCAAAGAAAAAGGGAAAAAATTGTTATATCTAAGAATGAGATATATATAGAAAGAACAGCGTTGAATAAGATATAGTATAAGGAGCAATTATAGGTAAAGGCCAAAAAGAATGGTGTGTGAAATGAAGCAGAAGTGTAGGAGATGATGAGAATGTTGTTGTAGCAGAAGTGGCAGAAAGAAGGGTGATGGAGATGAGAAGGAAGGAAAAGACAATGCTCAGCTTCATTATTGGACCACTCATGTCTCTTTTCTATTATTATTACTTGTTTTACCCAATCAATTTCATTATTTTAAACATTAAAAACATTACTTACTACTACAAAATGTCTCATTTATGTCATCATTAATCCATATAATAAATATATACAATAATACTTTCTTGCTAATCCATATAACACTTTTTAGGTCGGTTTACTTGGATTCAATGAAGAGTCACAAATTTTTACTCAATTAACCAAAATTTGATGTAGAATGTTAACTTTTAAGATAAACTACATTTTATCTATAGTGAAAATTTATAAGTATAAAAGAGTACTTTTATAATTCATAAATAATTTTATTTACACATTTAAAAAAATCATTAAATAAAAATTAATTTTTGAGAAAAAATAATTAATTATTATATTATTTAAATTAAAGATTTTTTTACAAATTAAAAAATTATTAGTATTTAAAATAATTTTTTATATTATTAATAAAAATTTATAAAGTATTTAACTTTTAGTTATTAAGATTTTAGCTACTAACTACTTATATTCTAAATTAGTTTCTATTAATCATTTAGAGACTAATTTAGAATTTAAAATATTAGTAGCTAAAATTTTGGTAATTGATTTAAATATAAATTTAGAAATTGTTTTATAATATTTTATTAATAATATAAATTATATTTAATTTAGTTAATATAGTGAATAATTATTTTTTATTTTTAAAATTAGTTATTATATAATAATTTTTTTGAAGTGACAATTTTTAAATCAGTGTTGACTTAGATTTTATGTAGAATAATGTTAATTTTAAAATTAATTTAAACTAATTTAGAAAAAAAAATTATAAATTTTAAGTAATTGAAGTAAGAAGTATTGAAGATGTAAATATTTTAGTAAATAGTATTATTTTTTGTAATCTTTTATGTCAGACCAATAACCATTAAATTTCTTTTTATGCCAAAAATTCCAAAATAAGAAGTTTGGTGTTAAATTTCACATTTTATTTGTAAAAAAAAAGTATTAATTGCAGTAACCTGTATAATAACCAATTTTAAATTTAAATAAGAAAAATCAATTTTAAATTTTAAAAGTATTTTCAATTCATCACTCAAAGATGGGGTCATGGAAACATGTGTTAAGAGGGTGCAACTTAAACAACCTTTGATCTTTTCCCAAATTGTTGCATAATCACAGTTACTTCTAATCATAAAACTATTATGTACACTTCAACTTAAAAGTTGATAACTAAAATAATAATTTTCATGACACAAAAAATAAATATTTATTTTATATATAAAATATATTCCTCATATAACAAGAAATATTATGATAAATAACTTAATAAAAATATTTTTCTTTCTTCATTCAACTTACCTAACAAAGGTTAAATTTATTAGAGTTCAAATTGATTACGTTAAGAGGATAAATCGTTTTAATTATATCCAATATTCATTCAACTACTCTTCTAAAGGATTACATATTTGGAATTAAAAATACTACAAATAATGTATTAATTAATACAATATTATAAGGTAATATTAATTATTAGAATAATTCATTCAACTATAACTTGAATGTTCACATCTATCTGTGGTACGTAATAAAAGAGATCTATTAATACTTATCCTATAAATATTATTGCGTGTATATTAATAATATTATTCATAAAAACTTTATATAAAAACAAATTAGAGTAAAGTTATAAGAAAATTTATTTCTTATTATAATAATTTCTATGAATATTAAATTATAAAAAAACTATTACATCAAATAATAATAATAATGTTTTAGTTAGGGAGATAAGACCTAGAGAACTATTGAAAAACTTAATCTTCCTCCCTCCTATCGGCGGTTGGTGTATGCTTCACCTTCCTCTTCCAAACTTCTTGCTACTCCTTCCGTCTCAATTGCTCGATCACTCGGTCTTCTAGGGAATACCGAATGTGGGTACCTGCAGAAGACACTTCGACGCTCAAGTCAGCAAAGGGAGTTCGATATCCGATTGTCAGATTACAATAATACATGACGTACCTACTTATTGGAATGTGCGCTATTATATTATTTTAGTGAGCCTACCTTGTTGAGCCGGATTAGTGAGGTGAATCGTGTTTAAAGGTGTATTACCTAGTTTTTAATGATGGGTTAACTTCATTGACCTTAATTGAACGTATAATTGGACCAAAAGTGTTGATCAACCCTCACGGACGTGAGACATTCAATCAACCAGATTGTGGAAGTCGAGACATGATATTAACCTTCGGTCCATATCAGTACAAATAATAATAAAGTAGTAATTAATACTTTTATGCCTTCTATTTATATTCTTTACTTTAGATATTCTTGTAGAATTTTAAAGATCTGAAGTACTTTTAAATGAACTTTGCTACATTTCTTATCCAGCTCGAGTACTTTCATCCATTGAATTTTCTACATCGCGTTCAATTTGACATTATTTATTTGTTTCATCATATTAGTCACTTTCAAATCTGGTTGAAGGTATATACAATTTTACGTATTTATCTTATCAAACACATATTAAATTAAAATTATATATATATATATACGAGAGATACATGTTTATTATCAATTTATTTAAATATATCTGTTCTTACAAGGACCTAGAAACAAACTATCTTCGTCTTCCACCCGTTGACCTCTCGGCCTTCGCTTCCGGACTCCCTTCTCGGTGTGATCTTTCGGCTTACTTGTTCTTGATTTGTATTTAGTTCGAAAATCTTTCACGTTTTATTGAATTGCTTGACGGACACTTCCCGGTCAACTTTAATTTACTCCATTTGATCTTTCGGTTTTTGGTCTCGGCTTCCTCTCACAGATGGGTGTGCGTACCTGAAAGGTGCTCCGATGCCAAAGTTAGATTCAGTTTTTCAAGATATTAAAATGAATTCAACCCCCTTACCTCTCAGGATGACCCTCTATTTATACTACTCTTTTATTGGGCCCAGAAGTTATTTGGGCCTTTTCTTTTTGTATTAAACATTTACTACACATACCTACATATTTGGGCCCAGTTTCATGGGCTTTTGCTTAATAATAATTTCCATTCTATTTTATTTCTTTCGTTATTTAGTTTACTTTCGGGTTGAGCTCTCGGCTTAGTACACCTTGCTTTCGGTCGGCTTAGTACACCTTGCTTTCGGTCCAATCTCTCGGCCCAGTACAATATCCATCTCAATATATCACTAAATTTATTTTAAAATAAATGTTATAAAGTAGTATTTTTCATAAAGTGTGTGAAACAGAGTAAGATATAATATTTTATGCATGTTAAAGAAGAAAAGTGCATTTTAACACAACAAGAATATGACATTTATATATTTGAAGAAATAACCACGTAAATCATCTTTGAAGAGTTATTAGAGTATCAATAAAAAAATTAAAAAGTGGAGATGCAATGAGGGACTTAAATTTCATTGTAACAGAGAAAATATAATACTTATATATCTTAAAAGAATAAAACAAAATACTTATACATTGATCTTAAACAATTAGACATTTTTGAAGGTAGAATATGTCCCTCCTTAATTATAGTGAGTGATAACAAAACGTGAGAAAATATAGTTGCATAACTGGATTGAAGCAAAGAAAAAGAGAGAAACATGGAGGAACACAAAACAACAACCTCAAAATATATTTTGTGCTAAGATTAAGCATTGAACAATAACCAATCCCTAATTAGTTTTGACTTTTTCACTATAAATAATTTCCCTATGGCTAAGTGATTTCTCATCCTGGTGAGCAACACACAAAACCAAACCCTAGAAGAGAAGAAGAAGAAATTTGTAACGTTCGTTCCAATAATACAAAATGGAACGCTCCACAAAACTCTTCTGGGTGTTGGTTCTGTGTGTTGCTGCAATGGCGCACCAGGGAACTGCACAAGAACTATTAAGAGGGAAGAGCTTGATCAAGAATGTGTGCTCAATCTCCCCAAGCAGAGATCTCTGCGTTCAGGTTCTCTCTTCTGACAAACTCAGAAGCCCTGATGCAAACCTTAAAGACTTGGCAATCATTTCTCTTAGGGTTGCTGCCACCAACGCTTCTGGGATCCTCAGCGAAGCGAAAACGCTAATCGATGACGACAACCTTAGCCCTGATGTGCAGCAAGGTTTGGCGGATTGCAAGGAAACCATTCTGGACGCAGAGAGCCAGCTGGAGGACACCATTGCTGCTATGATGGTGGATTCCGATGCCGAAACATCGCTTTGGCTCAAAGCTGCTTTGGCTGCAATCGACACGTGTGACGCCTCCATCCCCGGAGACGACGACATTCTCTCCGTTCAGAGCGCCGTCTTCCGCAAGCTCTGCAACATTGCCATCACCGTCAACAGGCTCATTGTTCATCCCATTTTATTCTGAAAACCTTCGCTCATGTTTGTAACCATTTTCTTCATCTTGTGCATGTCAATCTTAAACCGAGTTCTGCATGTTGTTGCCCAACATGAGGGCTCCAACGAATGAACACGAATAATGTGATGATAGGTTGAATCCTTGTTCGTTGAAAATCTTTATTTGATGAATTTGGATCATCTTTGTTTTTGGTTCTTATACGTTCTTCATCCAACACGTAATAATGGTGGATGAGATTTTCCTTAGAAAAACATTGATAATGTTGGTAAAAGATGGTAATAAAGAGATAAAGATATTGGAAAAATACCACCTTTTAATTTTAATAACAAAATTTTATTATCATACCAATAACCAATCTAGGAACACTTTTCACTGTTACACTTGTTTCTTATTCACACTCACGCTCTACTATTGTGATTACTTTCATTGTTCCACACATTGTTAGCAATTTTTTTGTAATGTTTTCTTTATCTTCCATTCTCCAACATGTACCTAAATCTAAATCACAAGCTTGGTTTACGAACTAAAACTCAAACCAAATTTTGATTTTAAAATTAAAATTAAAATTATTATTATTATTATTATTACTATTGTTAATAATTAAAACATATATTAATCATATTTTTTATTATTATTAACGATAATAATAGTATTATTATTATTATTAATCTATACCTATACATAAAGGGGTCTCAAATTTTTTCCTATTTTATCTTTAGATTAATATTTGGTTTTATTTCAGGCGCAACTCCGTGACACGATCATTGGTAATGAAGAGATTAATATTTGGGTTCATTTTTCTATAATAATGTTCTTCTATAATAATTTATTATTTAGGTCTCTCTCCTTTTCCGTAACTATACCAACCTTTTTTAAAAATACCATTATCTTTGAGTTGATTTGAGTTCTAATGGGATCATTCATTTTTTAAATTGTTTTTTTCAATATTTCTGTAATATAAAAATGTGTATATTTAATTGTTTTAAACTGATATTCTTCTTTATTAAATAAGCATATTTTTAATTTTAAAATATTTTTATTAAATTATGAAAAACATATTGAGATTCTGAAATTGTGTATTGCTAATTTTCTTCATATTTCATCTCTTTTATTTATCTTATTTTAAACATATTTAATTAAAAATAAATATAAATATAAAAAATAAAAAATTAACACAAATAATAATATATTATTTAATTTGATTAAATTTTATATTTAATTATATAAAAATAAAAAAATAAAAAATGCGGATACATGCGAGAGCGCAGGTGTGCCCGCTAGTCCTAATAACAGTGATAATGATAATAATAATAATATTATAAACATAATATTAATAAAAATAATAATCATAATCATAATCATAAAAATATTAATTATAATAATAATAATAATATTATGTGAACACAGTTAGTTTGTATAATATAATGATTGTAAGTTTTATGTATAATGGGAAGACTTAAATTCGATACTTTTAAAAATGAATTGTTAATAATAATAATGATAATATAATGTAGAATGAAAGAATAAGCTATAATTATGGAAATGTTATTAGCACAATTAAATAATTATGGCCTAAATGTAAATACAATACTTAATAGTTGCATAAAATTATGATAAAAAGTATTGTTTAAATATTGGCATAAAAGTATGACCTAGTGCTAAAGGATATTTGTTGTAGAATCTCTACGTAAAATAAAAATGTCTTGTTGGTAATGTTTTCATTTTCCATAATTCCTTAAACAATACGTCTTCTCCCAACATCTTGTGTCCTACAATCTCATATATTCTAATTTCTTAACTTTAATTTTTAATAGTAATTTATGTTAGAAAATTTGAATGTGGAGGAGACATGGTCCCAAGTTTTAATTTCTCTTGCAGAGATGTTATATGATAAAATTGTTTGATTTGATATTGTGTGGTGTATAAATATTATATTTTTATAATTTGGAAGTTAAATATTATTTTTTATTATTGAAAATGTTCCTGAATGTTGTGATTTTTTAAATGTATGTGATTGATTGATATTTATTATATATGAATGATGAAAATTGTATGAAATTGATGTCATACATTTGGAATAATGTATGAATTATTTTTTTATAATACATTAACTATGAAAAATTTATGTTTAACCGAAATCTTCTAACTTCACTGATGATTTAAATCATATAGACTTTTTTTGAAAAAACGTTTGAAGGTCTCGAGGCTCAATTCCCTATGTAGCACCATTTACACATTTATTTCCCTATCTAGCACCCTTTTGTTTTTATTTCCCTATCTAGCACCCTTTTATTTTTTATTTCCCTATCTAGCACCATTTCATAAATAAATAAATAAATAATAATTTTTTTTTTATAATTTTAATTTTTAATACTTTAAAAATAAGTATTTTTAATGTTTAAAATAGTTAGAAATATAATTAATGAATAAAGAAATAAATTTTTACAAAATAAAAATAAAAAAGTAATAAATTAAAAATGTTTAGTTTAATTTTTTTTTAAAGAATGAAAAAAATTAAAAATTAAACTCTACAAAAACATAAAAGTTGAAAATCTATAAACATAAATTAGTATTTATTTTTATTATTATTGATGATGTAATCATGTTAATTTCAAGTAAAAAATACATGACATAATTATAAAAAAATCAAAGTCAATTAGTATTAATTAATATTGAACGCACAAATAATATTGAAGTGTTTATCTACCCTAAATGCAAAATCCTAAAAAAAACTAATGCAATTACTACCCTTAATGCTTAAAAATGAGAAGAAGAAAAATGTAAAAATAAATAAATATAGAAAATAAAAACAACAACATTGCAACAGATCTTTCTTTCCTCCAGGATATTCACGCATGTTACGAAAGACTATTTGATGGAACTCAGAAATGAAGAGTATTGACCTGCATACAGTGGTCAAATACTATGCCCAAGTCCCGACATGAAAATAACCTCAAAGGGAAGACCTAAGTCAAGTCGAATAAGGACTGATATAGACATAAGAGAACAACATGATCGAACAAAAAAATGTTCATATTGTCAAACACCATGACACACAAAAAGAACATGTCCCAACATTATTGGATTGTGCACTTCTCGTCATTAATTATGTTTCATTTCGCACAAACTATTATCAACATCTACTTATTTAGTATTGTCTTACATCTCTTATCTTTATCTTGTTTGGATTTATATTTTTTTTATATATTATATATTTATCTTATCTTGTTTTGCCTCTATTTTATATCTTATATGTTTTTAGTTATTATTTTTTCCTGCCATTGTTTATTTATTTTTGTTTTTATTTTATTATTGCTATTTTTATTTTCTATACTTATTTATTTTTGCATTTTTTTCTTATAATTTTTAAGCATTAAGTGTAGTATTTGCATTAGTTTTTTTTTTGGATTTTGCATTTAGGGTAGTCACTTCAATATTATTTGTGTGTCCATTATTAATTAATACTAATTGACTTTGGTTTTTTTATAATTATGTCCTTTATTTTTTACTTGAAATTAACATGATTACATCATCAATAATAATAAAAATAAATATTAATTTATGTTTTAATTTCTTATTTTCTTCATTCTTAAAAAAATAATTTTAAACTTCCATCTGTTCATTTATAGAAAATTATTTCATTATTATTTGTGTGTCCATTATTAATTAATACTAATTGACTTTGGTTTTTTTATAATTATGTCCTTTATTTTTTACTTGAAATTAACATGATTACATCATCAATAATAATAAAAATAAATATTAATTTATGTTTTAATTTCTTATTTTCTTCATTCTTAAAAAAATAATTTTAAACTTCCATCTGTTCATTTATAGAAAATTATTTCATTATTATTTGTGTGTCCATTATTAATTAATACTAATTGACTTTGGTTTTTTTATAATTATGTCCTTTATTTTTTACTTGAAATTAACATGATTACATCATCAATAATAATAAAAATAAATATTAATTTATGTTTTAATTTCTTATTTTCTTCATTCTTAAAAAAATAATTTTAAACTTCCATCTGTTCATTTATAGAAAATTATTTCATTGGTATAATAGATTTTCATCTAGTCTGTTCTTAGAATTCTTTATGAATAGGTATAGTCTACCTATGTATTGTTTTTGTTAACATGTGGGTTTTGGTCTAATCCCCCAATATTTTTGTATTTTTTTTCTTTTTCCTTTTTTTTAATAATACTTTTTTCATGTGATGGCAGATGATTGTTGTTACTTGAGATGTCAGCCTAGCTGAGATGTCAAGTTGCATAGTGATGCCTAACATGAAAACTTCTATAAAAGAAAAAATAAATTAAACTAAACATTTTTAATTTATTATTATTATTTTTTTGTAAAAGCTCATTTCTTTATTCATTATTATATTTCTAACTATTTTAAACATTAAAAATACTTATTTTTTAATGCATTCAAAATTAAAATTATCAAAAAAATAATAAATTATTATTTATTTATTTATTTTTGAAATGGTGCTAGATAGGGAAATAAAAAATAAAAGGGTGCTAGATAGGGAAATAAAAACAAAAGGGTGTTAGATAGGGAAATAAAAGTAAAATGGTGTTATTTAGGGAAATAAAAATGTAAATGGTGCTAGATAGGGAATTTATCGACAAGGATTCAAATGTTGTTAGTGATGATATGTTTTCTTTTTCTAATTAATATTATTATGTTATTAATTTTGTCATAATTTCAAAATTATGAAGAAATTAACATATTTTTATCTCTCTCCATATTAAATGTAATGACTTTAATTATTTTTGCTTTCAATGAATGACTAATTAATGTTTATCCTATGTTTTAAATACTCATTTAATTTTTAAAAAATATATAATTTTTTAATAATAATAATGAAAATCATTATTAATATCAATTTTCTTATATAACTATATATACTTAATATATATATATATATAACATAATATAATATAAATTAAATAATCATAAATAATATTAGAATTATATAAACACATTAATTTAACTAAAAAAATTAATTTAAATTAATAAAATAAAAAATAATATAACTATATTTAAAATTTTGATTTTATTTATTTATTTTAATTTACATCATTTTATTCTTTTATTTATAATTAAAATTTTACATTATTTTAATTAATTAAAATATACACAAAATTAATTATTATTTATCTTTTTCTTTTTTTATAATTTGTAATCTTACAATTTATATCATTAAAAATAATTCAAAACATTCTTACATTTATCATATCACTCACACATTTCAATAATTTTTTCTTAATTTCACTTTAATTTTTTCTCAAAATCATCATACTTTCATTCTCAATTTTTAACTCTCCAATCTAAATAAAACATAAATGATTGATTTGGTTCTTTGGCGTGTATATTCTGCTTGAGACCGCAACATTAAACAACCAAATTACTTAAATTATTACTTAAACTTAAATTCACAATAGTTATTTAATTAAAAAATATAAAAGTTATATATATATATATACTTAAATTTATTAAAGACTTAAAGTTAATTAAATATTTTATTTATTTATTTCTCATATAGAGACAAGTTAGTAATAACGATGTAAAAGAACAATCATATTTGATATAAATAATCAAATTTATTTTCTTAATAAAAATTTAATTCAAGATATTCAAATTTAAGAACTTAAAACTTATAAAGTGGATTTAAGGTAAAATAAAAAGTAAGTAAAAAAACAAAATATATAAATTTAAATTTGAGGATTAAAAGCTCCATTAACCAAAAACAAAAAAAAAAAAACGCACAGTGAAGCTAAGCAATAGAGGCAGGCGCCGGTGTGTTTCATTTCCTCCATACACTCTCAACACTATGGCCACCGCCCAACCACTCCACAACGGCACCGCCGGAAACCTACTCTCGCCGGACAATGTCTCCGCCGCACAGCCACCGGCCGACACGGAGACTGACACCACCGCGGCGGCACCTCCTCCGGAGAGGAGGTGGCTGGGGTGGCCCGGGGACTGCGTGTTCCGTCTCATCGTGCCAGTGGGGAAAGTTGGGAGCATCATAGGGCGCAAGGGAGAACTGATAAAGAAGATGTGTGAAGAGACACGATCTCGCATTCGCGTTCTCGACGCTCCTCTCGGCACTCCTGATCGAATTGTAAGTCTCAATGGCACCTAACCGCTCCCTCTGTCTAGGGTTTTCATTTCCTTTCTCTTTTTCACAATTTCAAGTTTTATACTTCTATTCCAACTCTTTCCAGCACCACGAAAGTGATTGATACCCTAAAAGTAGTCGCTTTTGTTCTGTGCTTTCTCCACTGCTTCGTCTGTTCCCCTTTCTTTAATTTCCATGCTAATGTACCATCCTGCGCGTGATTGTTCTTGCTCAATCAGTTGTCCGAATTCGGATTCTGAATATTTAATTGCACTATATACTACCCTAAAGTCGAGGTTCCATCCGGTGAAGGATTCTACAGTCTTTGGGGAAAAAAATCCATGCTAACGTGCTTCCACTTCTCTTGTTTAGGAAGCCATGGTGTTAACATATGTAGTTTATTTTTTATTCTGTCAAGTGAGTATTTATTTTCAATACAATAGAAATCAAAATTATGGATTTTAGGGTCAAATTAGCATGATTTTCGAGTTTAATTGTCATAACATGATTATCCGTAGTTGGAAGATGGTGAACCGATTCCAGCTACATTCGGTGAAATATAGATATAATTGGAATTTATTTTTGGTTACTTCTTATGAAGTATCAGTTTTTTTTTGTCAGGTCTATTTCTTTTCATTGCGTTTTTCACATTCTGCTTTATTTTATGTCTTCGTCACATTAAATGTGTGTTTTGGTTGGTGTTATGTTTTGGGTTTTATGTTTGCTTTCGTTGTGCAACTTCAATTTTATCATAACTTCATTACTAAGTGGTTTGTGTCTTTTAATCCATGTCAAAGTGTTGCTTTTTATTCTTGTTCATGTGGATTATCAGTGTGACCCCTGTATAGAATCTTCATGCGTATGTGCCTAGAATGTTATTTAGTTTCCTATAGAGAGTGAATGAAAGCGAACTCTATAGTGCAGTTGCTCTGTATGTTGTTGTTCAAATGAGAAATGTATATGCATGCAAATCTACTCTTTCGTATCTTTTCCTTTGATGATGACCTTTATATATTTGTGTATTAGTTTCTGTTGTATACTTAATTTGGTTAATTTTTTTTTTATATTTCTCATAGGTACTTGTATCCGGGAGGGAAGAGACAGAGGCAGTTCTTTCCCCTGCAATGGATGCGGTGATAAGGATCTTCAAGCGTGTCTTTGGATTATCTGAAATTGATGCTGAGAATAAAGAATCTGCTGCTGGTCTTGCATTTTGTTCCATCCGTTTATTGGTTGCATCGACACAGGCTATTAGTTTGATTGGAAAGCAAGGCTCATTAATAAAATCTATTCAGGAGAATACCAGTGCTTCTGTTAGAGTGCTGTCAGGAGGTATGCTTCCTATTATCTACATGGATCTAATACAACGATATGGGTTTCTTCTGCATGCAAATCCTTTAATGCACACAGACACATATTATGGGGGTTTTAGTGTAGAAAAACATTGATGTTTAAGGCTGTCCATAATTGTAGATGACAATTTAATTTGTGTTGGATACTTTCTTTTTATGAATTATTGTGTCAGAGATATTGTCTGCCACTCACTAATTTTATATGGTTAGAGAATGATTTTATCAATTACAGTTAATGTTTGTTGCTCTCATTTGTTTATTTGAGTTATGTTGACATTTTCATCTTGGCTGGAGTGGCAGTTTTTCTTCAAGGTAGATTGCAGGATTTTCTCATTGTGATCATCAATTGAGAAGTTTAAATGAACAATTAATTATCTGTCTACTGATTAGTCATGAATGTGTGCCACAGCCATACTGTCAACTTCCCTAAATCGTTTTTCTTTTCAAATATTGCATGTGCATGTTTTTATAGGTGTGTTTGCCAGTGAAGAAGGTAATCAAGGTAATAAAGGGGTGCTTAGAAGAGCTTATTTTAGTTTATGAAAATAGCTGAACTCCCTTTTAAGCTCTTTACAACTTATTTCAGTTAGCTTTTTGGTGTAGCTTATAAAAAAAACTCTCTTTAGATCATTCTTGCCATCGTCAACGTATTCCATCTTAACATTTCTCATTTATGCAACTCTCACCTTTTTTTTGTCCTTTTAGCAACCAACATTCACAACCCTAGTGTATTATTGGATGTATAGCAGTAAGTAAAACTTGTCTTTGAGTTTGGTAGGTATTCTCTCATCACAAATAACCTCTAATGTCTTTTTCCATTTTAGCCATCCCGCTTGTATTGTATGTGTGATTTTCTCATTATCTTTTCCATTATTTTGTAATATGGACTCTAGATATTCAACCTTAGAAACTTGTGGTATGACATCTTCACTTTTACTTCTAAGTAGTATTTCTCTTGTCTCTTGTTAAAATTGCCATGCATATGTTGTCTTCAACTTAAGTGAAAACCTTTTTTGTTTCTGAAGTCTGTTTCCAAAGCTCAAGTTTTAAAAATAACTTCACTTGATTCCTTCATCAAAAGTATATCATTCTCAAAAAAAGATACAATTAGAGAAAATCTTGTGTCTCGAGTAAGTACATCCAAAATTAGATTAAACAAGGACCTAAGGTTGAGGCTGGATGTAGACTTATCTAGTTATTCCTAGAGGGAAGTCCCTAGTCTCATCTCTTGGGGTTTTGGCTCTAGTAATTACCACATGTCTTGTATAGCCATGATATAAGCGACGAAAAAGATTTTTTTTTAAACATCTTTCACAGGTCCAAAGACACTTCTTTTTACACTTGCTCGTAAGTTTCTTCAAGTTAATAAAAATCATATATGTCTCTTTCAAATTGCTTCGGTATCTTTCCATCAACAACCCATGTAAAAGATAAAATATTTTTGTTATACACCTACATGGCATAAAACCAAATTAATTCTCTGCAATCCTTGTTCTTGTCTTAACTATGCTCAATCACCCTTTTCCATATTTTCATAATTTATACCTCTGTAGTTTAAACAATTCTAAATATCTCCCTTGTTCTTGAGAATAGAAACCGCAAAACTCTCCTGTCCATCATTTGACATTCTCTTATATCTTAAAATCTCATTAAATAGCTTAGAGATTTAAATCATGTCTTATTCTCCTATATACTTCCAAAGTTAAATAGGAATACCATTTAGACCAATAGCTCTTCCCTTATCTATCCTCTTAAGGACTTCTTTGGTTCTCCAGTCCAAATTCTACAATAGTAAGCCAAATTTTGTTCCTCCTTTTAGATTTCTAGTCCTCCATTTTTAAAGCCAATCTTTGTCCATCGTTGAAATGCTTATAAAAGTAATTCTATTTTCACTCTTTGATATTTTTTACCTGTGACCAGAACTTTCCCTTCATCCTTGATACATCTTGATCCAAATTTTTTTGTTTTTCTTTCTCTATATTAGCAAGCTTATTTATCGTACTCTCTCCAAACTCTATCTTGAGATCTTTGTAAAATGAATCTAACGTTTTAAATCACAATATTACTTTAAATGCAATCTTACTGTTCCCAGATTATAATAAGACCTCTTCCAGAATATTCATTTATTAAATTCCTTATTTATTATTAAATCCGGATGCAATAAAGTAATAATCCAAATGCATTTTTTTCTCTTTCATCATAGCACAACTTCCAGTTTACATGCAATGATATAAACTACAATATATTATTTTAATGGAAATCATTTTCATGAAGATGAGGTGCAATTTTATGCTACTGCGGATGAGAGGATTGTGGAAATTCAGGGAGAAACCTTGAAGGTCCTTAAAGCTCTGGAAGCAGTAGTTGGTCATCTGAGGAAATTTTTGGTTGATCACAGCGTTCTTCCCCTATTTGAGAGAAATGTAAGCTTGTAATTTTTCTGACCTCGAATTAGAGAACTTTCTAAAAGATAGTGTTTTCTCCATAATTTTTTATGTTCTGCTGATGACTGTTTTAAAGAAGTTTTCATATAAGATATGCACTGAGATTGTGCAGCTTTGCTTTGTTTTCAATTTAGTTTTCTGATACGTTTTGCCCATTTTTTGTTTTGGAGGATCTTTTACCCTTCTCTAAATCTACTTTTGCTGCCTTTTTTTTTCGGGCAGTATTTTCTTTTACTATATGTTGGTGTCAAGAAGTAAAATACTGAATTCTGACTTAAGATAGAAATAACCTAGTTTTTAGGCAAAATTTGTGTACAAAAACAGGGTTTTCCCCTAAAACACATGTTGTTTACCCCTAACAAGGAGTTTTCTCCTTCAAAACACAAGGAATAACAGTTGGACACCCTTTAGTTGCCTTTTACGAGTTTGGAATATAATATATCACAATAACTGTCCAATTATAACCTATAACTTCCTAAACTGAATGTAACAAACAATAAGTACCCAATAATAATTTCCTAATACATAATTATAAAAATAACCACCAATTGTGATATTTGAACGAAGGGGCCAAACTACAAAGGCACTCTTAGAATTTAGGCCAAGGGACTCACTCAATACCACAAATTTGGCTTGTGGGGTAAGTACAAAAACTTTATAAGCCATATCTCTAGTTGATGTTGGAATAAACACAACTCAAAAGACTATAATTAAGGCAACACCAAAAGATGCCGCAATCAAGGCAAGCTAAGGGTGACAACTACAATTAAAGTGACTTTCCAAAACACACCCTCACTCCTAGGTGTATGGGCTTGGAGTGTGACAATGCAAATGGTTCAAATGAATCTAAGGTTGATATCGATACTGTCTTAAAATTTGGGTTTAGGGCTTAATTCAATATCCCAAATCTGCTTGTAAGGCGAGGATTACCAAAGCTGTATAATCTCTATTTGAATCATATATCTAGTTGATGTAAATCTAAACACACCCTGTTGACAATGCCAGCATTCCCATTAGAAACATATAGTTCATGGAGGGTTATGTCAAATCATTAGCTATCTCATTATTTGGGCTACGATGATTATTGTTTATAATATTAATGGAATCAAATATTACTAACACTGTGAGAACCTATAAGGGTGCACGTGAGTGAATAGAAATAAGTTGGACTCTAATTTCTCATTGGCTAGGCTCATAATGTATTAGTAGTGTTAAAACAATGATGCTTTTATTTGGTACTCAACTTTTATAAAGTTTTTTGATGTATCTAGAAGGATCATAGGTTGTACCCTATTTCCTTCTTTTCCTTTTCTTGTTTGCTTCTCCTTTTCATACACTATGTACATCAATGAGTAGTGTAAGACTCATTAAATTCTCAGAAATCTCAAGTTGGTATTAGAGTGGTATGATCCCGCTCTGTCTCTTCCACCAATCATCATCTGACATTGTTTGTTGTCGTCTACTTTTTGTTTGCTGTCGGCAATATCATTGGCAAGGCTAGGGTTTTGTCCCTCGATGAGCACAACCTAACCTAACAAGTTGTGTGGCCAGAATCATAGCAATGTGTTCGTTACATGTTTGACTACAAGTTCCCTGTCTAGCGCGTGAAGCCCATGCTTTGCTGTGTACTTGCTGGAACATCGTCAAGCCTGTCTAGAAAGGTTCAACAACCTCTTCTATTCCCATATTTGACCTCACCTCCCTCATTCTACCACTCCAAAGGGTGTGTCTAGTCTTTCCTTCGAAAAAGGAAGGGAAGAGGTGTTGTCTGCACTTAGGGCTTCTACAAGGCTGTTTTGGCTATTTCTTGGACTCTCACCTTGCAATTGAGAAACTGAAAGGAAAGAATGACCTGTCATGGGCTGTTGTTGTGGAACTTTGGTTCTTGGGTCAAGGTTACCATGATCATTTGGAGAAGGAAGAGGTTGAAGGTTCAATAGAAGTCAAGCTCAATGGAAGAAGCTTGATGTTTAGTTACGTACCTTGCTATGGCAATTTGTAGAACCCAACATATTAGGAACCTTTAAAACTTATTGCTCCTTTTGGAAGAAGGCACAAAGCATCTATGAAGAAGGCACAAAACTTATTTCAATTTTTGTATGATGTTGCCAAATCTCCTCAAGCTTGGTTTGGCAAATTTAGCCATGTGATGTTGAAATTGGGACTGAAACAAAGTGAAGCCAATTTTTCCGTATTCTCTTGTCACACTTTTGGTAAATGCTTTTATCTAACTTTTGTGCTAAAGATATTATCATTAGAGAAAATGACGTTGGTAGAATTTCCTAACTACAGAACTCTTGTTCTGTTACTTTTAAATCAAAATTTTGGTTGTTTAAAATACTTTATTGGTATTGTTGTGGGGGCCCAACCAAGGAAGGCATTGTGATATCAGAGAAAAATATGCTTTGGACATTGTGAAGGAAACAAGCATGACTGAGTGCAAACCCTATGAATCCAAATTAAAAGTAAATGGCTGATCAAGGTGAACCATTTTCAGATCCTGAGAGATATAGGCCACATTTAACTACAAATACAGGTTTCCCCTAACTGTATTGTCCTTCAAAACACAAGGAGTAACATCCTGACACATATTGCCTTTTACCAGTCTGTAAGACAGTACCACAAGTTACATATCACTACAACTTTCACATCATATTAGTTACCTATAACTGCCTAATCTGAAATTAATATAAAAGTAGCTGTTTGGTAACTTTCTAAAGCAGAATCATAAGGTTGTATTTATGATTTATATTTTCTGCGTTGAACTGCTGCTGTATTTTGTTATGATGACAGTTCACTAAGAACATGAGAAATATATCATTTTCTGAATTTTTGCTATATACTTATACTGTTGTATGTGATTTCTGTGTTAAGTTCAATACACCAATCTCACAAGACCGTCAAGCAGAGACCTGGTCTGACAAGTCATTGCTGCATAGTACTTCACGCACCAGCGTATTTCCTGATATGCCTCTTTCATCAAAAAGGGATTCTATCTTAGCTGAGCGTGAAAGTCAATTGGACTCGTTACTCCCTTCTTCTACCATGTCTTTCTATGGGCAGGATTCTTCACTTTCTGGTTTGCGTTCTTCGGCTCTTGGCCGTGTTGGTGCTCCTATTGTTACTACGGTTAGTTATATTAACCCCTCACATGTTTTATGTTTATTTTCTTGAATGAAATTTACTGGGGAAGGGACTGATGTCTTTGATTGCCTCTATTTTGTAAAGTTTTACTACTTGTTCCAAAATCTGTTTTTCTCTACCAATTGTGAAAAGATGTATGTGTATGCATGCCTCTGTTTTGTCAAATTTTACTATTTATATTGCAAAAGAATATATCTATATGATCTCTCTCTCTCTCTCTCTCTCTCTCTCTCTATATATATATATATATATATATATATATATATATATACATATGTGTTTTTAAGTTTTACTTCTTGTTGCAAAAGAATATACGTCTGTGACTATGTATCGGATGATGATCTGGCTCTAGGGTTGGTTATGATGTGGGTGTTGTCATAGCTTATAATGTCTATTGACTTCTTCTGCATTAAGCTAAAAGCAAATATGTGGGCTCATTCTTCAATCTATATATTTTGTTTATTTATCTCTTCTGTTGATTTGTTAATAGTCACGGTACCCTTCATTCACCCAATAATGTCTGCTTTTTAGGTAATACAAACAATGCAAATACCGCTATCCTATGCGGAAGACATCATCGGTATTCAAGGGACTAATATTGATTACATTCGTCGCACTAGTGGTGCTGTATTGACTGTGCAAGAGAGCAGGGTGCCTGATGAAATCGTTGTAGAAATAAAAGGCACCTCATCTGAGGTTCAAACAGCACAACAGTTAATTCAGGTAGGAGACTTCAGAGGGCCTTCTCTCGTAATGAAGGAAGTTATATATTTCTGTTTCTGATACTCCTGTATGATTGTCATATTTACATAAGCATACCTGCACGGTCAGATGTGGTGGTTGTTGGTATTTATGCACGGGGAGGTCTTATTTTTATATCTTACCTAGTGCTCATTCTGTAGCCATTAATGCCACACTTAGTAGAATTCTTTAGGATCACTCGCTATTGCCTGTCTTCTTCTTGTTCATCTTCTTGACTAAAGTCTTTTATCACTTGCGTGTTACTTGATAGCGCAATGAGGATCGAAAAAAATAAATTCAATTCTATTTGTCGTAGAGAAGTAGGAAATGAAAGATAATTACAAGTGTTCTATTAGTGCTTTGTGTATATGCAAGAGTAGAGGCCTCGTGAAAGCATGGTAATTTTGATTTCATATACATTGAAGGACATCTTACAATGTCATTTTGTTCGAAGTTCATAGCTGGGTTTTTCACTTACTTGCTTCATCAGTTCAACCTGAATAGGCCAATTGTTTGGGAGTTTTGTTTTGACTTTAATAGGACTAACTTTTCAGAAATAATATGTATTCTGGAAAGGAATATGCTCATGCACAGGACAAAATTAAGCATAAGTGTGCAACTTTCATATTATTTTTTCTCCATTGTCACTAGATTATACTTTTAAAGTAGTTACCATATCAGGGTACAATCTATATCAGAATAATTGGTTACTTTATCTTTTGCTCACCGAAATTCTTTCCTCTGCATTGCAGGATTTTATAAGCACTCACAAAGAACCTGTCAGCATCAGTTACGGCAGGCTAGATGCAGGTTCGAGGTCTTCGTACTCTCAATTGGGCACTGCATCACGCCTCCCATCTTCGTTGTCATCACAACCATATTCAGGTTATGGAGCTTCTGGTTTAGGAGACTACAGTACTTTCAGGCTTTAAATTGGTTTATATTCAAAGGGTACTCCATTTAGACTAGTTTCTTTCTAATTGAGTCTGATTGGAGAGGATTAACGCTTGAATATACCATGAAACCTCAGAAGAACTTGTTTTTATGTATTTCATTGATATCATCTTGTATCGTGGTTAATTTTAGAGGTGGCCAGTAGATGAGAATTTTTTATAGAAAATGTAATGAAATGTCATTTTAGCCATTTTCATTGTTTTGTTTTTGTTTAAGTGCGCATGTGGAGCAAATGCAATATCAAATATCTTTATACTCTATTATTTGCTAAATATTTCAAAACGGATGCAGTCTCATTAGTTAATTAAGTAATTAATTTTGTTAATTATTTTAACTTTAACAAGGACTTTTATATCTCTTTACTCTCATGTTATTATACTGTTTTTTTTTATATAGAATAAGAGCCTTTTCTAAATGAGATTTACGAAAATATCCTGAGAATGCGTTTGTCAACATAAAATTACGTCTAAATGTTTTCATTAGACATTAATCTTATGAAAACATTTGATGTGTTTGTTAAGTTAAAACATTGTCTATAATATAGAAAATTCTCACTTTGCTTGTTTTTGAATTATATAATATTCATGTAATGTGAATGGATAACATTACAAATGTTTTGGCTTCAGTTAAGTTTATCGAGCTTAAGTCTATAAAATTTAGCAATATATTTTGTTTTTGACTTTCTTTTTTTGGTTAATCTTATCTTATCTTCTTAACTTTCACATTTTCATAACTATCATTTAACTATTTTTTGTTCTCATATTTTCCCTTTATCCCCCTCTCACTCAATGCCTTTTTTTTTCTGAGTTATTGAGTTCATATAAATAAAAACTTATATGGGAGAATTGTGCAACATATGGACTTTTTTTGAGGTTGGTGCAAAATCTTGATAAAGAGAGAATGTGATTAAAAGATGAGATTTTGGTGGAGAGAAAATCCTTCAGGACTTGTTTCTTCTACTAAGGTACAAAGCTATATTTAATTCAAGTAAAATTCAGTTATACTTGAATAGCAAAATATGAGTAAAATCTTTCCTATTTTGTGGTGTGCATTGATTCATTGATTTATGCCAATTTTCATCTACCTGGTTGCTTTGATTGTTTCTTGGTTCTGGAATCTATTTGGTAAATTTATTGTCTAATTAATCAAACTGTAGTTTTAATTTATGATAAATTCTTTATGGATATGGTCAACTTTATACCTCATAAATTTTTTAAAAGTTAAAAATTAAAAATTAAAAGTACTCTAACTTTGTCAACTTTGAACCACAAATAACGTATCATACTTGAAAAATTAGACAATTTACTTTTAATGGACTAAAAGTTGTATAATTTTATTTACATTGACTAAAATTCATAGTAATAATTTCAAATATATAAGACATAGCTTGGAAATATACAATAAAAGGTTTGAATTGTGGCTTAAGTTTATATTTAATTATTGATATCTTCTTTTCCAAAAACTAAAAAAAGTTCAATTTACAAATAAAATAATAATAATTAAAAGAGATAAGCAATTAATGATAATTTTTTTTAAAAAAAGTCTTTTTGTCATTTTTAATGGAGATTTTTATTTTTATTCTTAAGTGAGTCTCATTTGTAAATATATTTCATTTTTAATCTTTTACATTTAAGCACCTTTAAATGAAGCATCTTTATTTGAGTTCTTAAATGAGTCCCACCAAAGTTCACATTTTTTACATTTCATTAATAATTCATTAGTTAACTTATAACTATTTTATTTATAAACAAAATATAAAATTAAGAGATTTATATTATTATCTTGTGAAATGCTTTTTAACAATAAAAACAAAAAATAACAAGTTAAATTTTATTTAAAACCATAAAAAAAACTATATAATTACAACAATATAAAAATTATAAAGTTAATGAAAAGTACATACTTAATAATAATTAATGTCTTGGATTATCATGTACAAAATATTCTTATCAGAAGATTAATTTGAAATTGATGATGATTTTATCTATCGTGAAGAAATACTCACATCCTTTCTTGATGTTTGTCAAATAGTTTTATTGTATCTCCTTATAACATTGAGATAATCTTAGCTAATGTATCATAATCCTGATAAATATTGTATGCTAAATAGTATTTAATGTCATATTGAATTCTATTCACCATATATTGAATTCTATTAATAATATATTCTCTTCAAAAATTTATTAAGTATCCAAAAAAAATTTAAGCATGTTGATGGTGGTCTTTGAAACATGCAAAAAAAAAAATCAATAAATAAAAACTAATTTTAGAGACTAAAATAATTAGTTATTATTTAACTAAAATAGATTATTTTATAAACTAAAAAAATTTATTGGTATTTAAAGTGGTTTATATTATTAATAGAAATTTATAAAGTAGTTTTTAAATTGATATCTAACCATTAACTACTTAATATTTTATATTCTAAATTAATCTTTATTAGTCTTTTATGAACTAATTTAAAAATTAAAATATTAGTAACTAAAACTTTAATAACTAATTCAATACTAATTTAAAAATTATTTTATAAATATTCATTAATAATAAAAATCACTTTAGATACCAATGATTTTTAATCTTAAAATAGTATATAATTTAGTTAATATAATTACTAAATATTTTTTATATCTAAATTTAATGGTTATTTAATAATTTTATTATAGTGATTTAAGTAAAAAAACATATTATATCCATAACTGATGTGATGTTACTAATTCAATCATAATTGTATATTGCCAAGACAATGTTATGGATATGACATAATTTTTTCTTTCTCTACTTTAATAACGAAAAAGAAGTTTGACAACAAATTATATCACTTATGAAAAGTTTTAAACATCAATAATTAAGAAGAGAATTGGAGACCATTTATTTATGTTGTTTCAAATCGTGCAACAACAAATAAAACTTGACTTACGATGTAATTTTGTAATTTTTTTTCTACTAATAAGGACCAAACGAAAATAATTAAGAAACTAATATTTGTTTTTCTTTTTAATATATCAAGCATATATTATCATAAATATATTTAAATCACAGCATTAAAGTTTTCACTCAGTATAATTAAATATTTTTTTTAGAAAAATCACTTGATTTCACTCTTTGAAGAAAATAAGTTAATTTTGTAAGCTACCATAAATTCAACTACATTAAACTTAATAAATGAAATTTCTATACATACAATTCAACAGGATCTAACATGTTTCATGTTGAGTTTTCTTCCATCCTTCCTTCGGCTTCACAATTTTTTTTAATAATACTTCATTTATTTAGCCTTCACATAACTGAATATATGACTAGACTGTTTCTCAATCAAAGTCACAGCTAACATCGATTAAATTCTGATTAAGGATAATAAAGCATGATTAATAGACTATTGAATCTACGTTAATTTTTATGGAACACAAAATCTAATAGAAAAGTATAAATAAAGGAAGACCACCATGGTAAAAGGTAATGACTATTCTAGTTCTAAATTAACTGAATATATCAACATCTCAATTGACTTAAGCGTTGAAGTGTCTTTGCATGTATCTCACTCCCTTGGACTCGACGAACAAACAACGGAAGGAGAAATAGAAAACACTTGATAGGAGATATTCAATCTCTAAACTTATAAAAACAAATAATAAATTAAGAATTTGAAGAATTAATTTGTTTCTAGGTTTGTTCAAGTCTACCTCCATATCTTTATTTTCATAAAATATTTCTTAACATCCTAAGGTAAATTGTTTTTCAATGATGAATGATATGTAAGTAATCAACTCACTTTAACAAAATCCAAACTTTAAGGGAGGAATGAGTGTCTTTCATAATTTTAAAATCAAAGTTTGGATTGAATGTTGTTTGATGTTAAAATGTTAGTTTATTACAAACCCATATGTTTGATGCTAATACATATGTTTAGATTTTATCGAGAAAAAAAGTAACAATGTTATTGAGTAGATGTATTTAATATTTTTGGAATTTTATCCTATTTTATGTTTTTGAGAAAATAAAATATCTTACTCCATATTTGATGTCTTTGAATTAAAATAAGGAAGAACCACACTCATTTCTTTAAAAGTAGAATTGTGAAAGCAGATAAAGTGAGATTAAAATAATTGTAGCCAAAATTAAACAAAACTATTTTTTGTCTAACTTGTTTAGCTCGTGACCTAAATAGACTTAGACCAAGTTTGCCTCTAAACTCATGAGTTAACCCATTCTATGACATAATAATCATATTTTAAAAAGCAAAAGAAATTAAAAGTAATATTTTATTAAAATATATACATATATTATAATTTATAAATTAAATTATTATATCTAGCACAACTTAAATTTTAAAAATACACATTTATTTTTCATTTAAAATAAATTCTTATTTATTTGTAAACATCTTTTTATAAATAAAACCAGGGATGTGAATTTCACTTTATTCAAAAAAGTTAGAAATTACACAAACTATAAATTAGTGTCATTTCATTAAAATAAAATAAAAGTGTTATTTAATATTAATTGAAGCGAGATAATTGGAATTTACCTTTTTTTTTTCTTTGCATAAACACAAATTTCTGCAATTCGCGCTTAGTGTTCGTTGCACGTTTCACTCTCAACACCAATATAAATCACTCACACGGCTTCGCCGGTTAATCCAAACTTCAAATGGCGACGGAGCAGACCAAATTCAGCGTCTTGTGCAGCCTCTTCACGTGGACGCAGCGGACTAAGTCGTCGCCGAGAAAACGCTTCAAATTCCGCAAGTTTCTCGACGCCTTCTGCATTGATCGCAACTTCTTCCCTGCCATTCGCCTCATTCTTCCCAACCTCGATCGCGAGCGCGGCTCCTACGGCCTCAAGGAGTCCGTCCTCGCCACCTCCCTCATCGACGCCCTCGGCATCTCCCGCGACTCCCCCGATGCCCTACGACTCGTCAATTGGCGCAAGGGCGGCGCCGCCACCGGCGCAACAGCTGGAAATTTTGCCCTCGTCGCCGCCGAGGTCAGTGCACTGAACCGTTTTGTGTGTTTTAGGGTTTTGTAATGCTGTGGTGCGGTGAAAGTGAGATGTTGGTTTTGAGCCAGGTGCTGCACCTCCGGCAAGGGACCGCTTCGGGAGGGTTGACGATAAGGGAGTTGAATGAGTTGCTTGACCGGTTGGCGTCCGGTGAAAACAGGTGCGTTTGTTGTTGTTTACATTGAAGTTTCGCACTTGATTGTTGTCTGTAGCATTTTTAGGTTGCGTAAACAGGTGCGTTCGGATACTATTGTTCGTCTCTTCATTGCCATGATTGCAATTTATCATTGGCCTCCTTATTAGTTAGACACTAAAATGTGTTACATCATGGTGAGTTTGAGTTAGACTTAAGAGATCATCAAACAATGGAGTGCAAATTTCACCTTACCAAGCTGCCTGGTTTTGTGAGTTGAGTTAGACTTAAAATCTATCTTTTAAGATCAACAATGGAGTATGTGTATTCTAATTAGGATTATTAGGATAAGAAAAGTCAACTAATGAGATAAAGGTAATTAATCGTTAGTAGAGAGAATGTATCATACTTAAACGAGGTGCCTATATTTTAGGAGGAATCTTACTCTTATTGTTACCCATCACTGATCAGTAATTTCTTTTTGTAAGTAAATAATATTATTAATTAGTGAAACCATTGGAGGCTTCAAGCAAGGAGCTTTACAGTCTTATGCCCGGGCCACCCATGCCTCCCTGGCCAACCATTCAAAAATGAAAATAAAGCATAATAAAGATGATAGAGAAAAGAAAAACTTGCACTTTGTCTCCTAGAGTAAGGGGTGAATGGTAGAAAAAAGGCACAGAACAAATTATCAATTTGTTAATGGCTTTGGTTACCATGCTATTGGTCTCTTTAGATGTCAGAATTTGAGTTATGAAATCTGAATCCTCAACCTTTTCTGAAGCGAGCGTGAATCAGCAGCCTGTGATTCCCGAACTGGAACAATACTATTTGCTGATTCTGAGGGACTATATATGTTTATACCAGATTCTGTTGTCTACTAAATGTGTAGGTTCTTAACGACCTACAGATGGGGTTGAGTAATATTGTTTGCACTTGGTCTTGTAAACCTTTTATATTGTTGGTTTACAAAACATGAAAAATACTTTGACATAGATTGAACCAGAAGACCTTATCTACCCACATACTTGTCTAATATGTTTGACGTTTTTTAAATAGATCTGGTGATGTTAGAATATTCGAATGTTCTTAACATTTGACTCCACCATTCTCTATACTCTTCTTTTATTAGCATAATTCTTAATAGCGTAATCATTGTTACAGGGCTGAGAAAATTTTGGTTCTTTCTACCCTTATCCAAAAGACAAATGCACAGGAAATGAAGTGGATTATCATGATAATCCTGAAAGGTGTTTTTCATTTATACTAGTAAATAAATTGATGTAATATCTTAAAATTAACTTTGAGTTGAGCCTGTAACTAAATTTTGTTGCAGATCTAAAGCTGGGAATTAGTGAAAAAAGCATTTTTCACGAGTTCCATCCTGATGCAGAAGACTTGTTTAATGTTACTTGTGACTTAAAATTAGTATGTGAAAAGCTAAGGGATCGGAATCAACGGCATAAGCGACAGGTTAGTTGTGATTTAGAAAATTAGTTTGAAATCTGTGTACTCTTCAATAATAACAATTAGTCTCTTCATTATTCTTTGAGCTTGGGCTCTAAATGTGCCTTGCTAGACCTGATCTCTAGCATTTTGGTTATTGTATTTTTTGGCGGCAATGTGTTACGTTATGTAAATTTCAACAATTAACTAGCATATATTTTCACTATGTCTCCCCAAGGGCCATGAGTAACATGCATATGAAACAAGCTTGTTGCATGACATAAACAAGCTTTAGCTTGAGGGTGTGATTTGATATGTGAATTGGTTGGTGTATTTTATACTTAGAATAAGAAATAGTGTATGTATTTGTTGTAAATAGATGTCAGTCCCTAAAGTATGGGATTTGGTTTTGTAGTGTTTTCAATATAAATCCACAAGGCTGAGAGAATTTGTCGAGTCATTTCTAATTATCGAAGGTCTGAAGTATTTCATTCTAAAATAAAGATTGAAATATGCATGAAAATTCCTATCTGCATGTTGCTTGTTAATATGCTTTGTATAATCATTCTTAAATTTTCTTTTCTTGTGTAGGATATTGAAGTTGGAAAAGCTGTGCGCCCCCAATTAGCTAAGAGAGTAGCTAATGCAACTGAAGCATGGAAGAAGGTTCTCTTTGCTAACCCTTTTAATCAGTCACTTATGCCTCGACTAAATCACTTGTCATTCTTGTCCCTTTCCATGGCTACATGACATAGAGATGGAGAACATATTTCAATGTTTTGGATCTGATAAAGAACTAAGAACTTGGGAAACTCACCCTTAAAAGCTAGTTGTTGAGGGGGAGAACTAAACACTTAAAAACACTAATCATTCCATACTACTTGATGTGAGACTTAAGCACACCATAACACTCAAATTCCTATCAGAGCACCACCCCTTAGAGTCAGTGTCCCAGCGGCTCACATTGTTCAACAATTCATATGTGAAACTTCACTCAACTTTCTCATTAGTCAGAATCTTCCACTGATAAGGACCAGCCGGCCCATTATGCAAAAGCCTTTCAAGGTCTATTCTTGTTGGCCCAAATGTGCAGAACACTAGTTGTGGGGGAAATTGATTTAGTTAGAGGAAAAATAATGTGTATGCAGGAGTTTGTTGTAAGAGGGGAGGGGATATTCATGTGGGGGTACTTTGGAGATTTTGTTAATGGAATTCGGAGTTCAGAGTATCATGCTCTGACTCGAGGGAGCACACCTCTCATTTTTCAGAATTTCTCTTCCTATTTTGTGCTTGTTACTGTTATATTTTGATTCACTGATAACAGAGAGCTATCATCCATTGATCAAAACCCTTGTAGGCAGTCCTCTTTGAGACTCCAACAACCATATTTGATATCAATTGATGAGCACCTAAACACTATGGAAATCCATCCACCCTTAAAAGTATTATTTGTTTAGAGGGCCGGACTAAGTACTTAAACACTCCATCGGGCATTCCATCGGGCTTATGGCACTACATAATACTTGATTTCGTATCAATTTCATGCATAGTGAATTTAGTAGTTTGGTACTTATTACTCTTCATTTTGTACTCTTCTTTTATTTAGCTTCATGGGAAGGAAGTGGTTGTTGAGTGCAAATTTGATGGCGACCGAATTCAAATTCATAAAAATGGACCCGAGATACACTTTTTCTCAAGGCAAGTGCACAAATGTGCTTTGCATCAAATGTATTTTGTATTTTTATTATTTTTACTTCAGCCTGTGGACTATTGCCCTTTCACCTTAGGGAATTCTTGTTTTCGCCCAACCTTCCCTGTATGTATGCTATTCTGACGTTGAAGCCATATGATTACTTGATGAAATGTTTTATTTATTCAATAATTATATGCTGAAGAAGCAGCTTAATGTAACACAGTATGTGTTTCTCTTTGTTTTTCTTGGGTTTTCCATTTGCGTGGCATTTCTGAAAATCTTATAATATTATGCTATTTATTTCTTGTCCATTATTTTTCTCAAGATAGATATTTAGTATGACAAGTTCTGATACAATGCAGTTGTTATTTACTTTTCATCTTTGCAGGAACTTCATTGATCATTCTGAATATGCACATGCAATGTCAGAAATCATAATACAAAATGTTCTTGTAGATAGGTGAACATTTATAGTGCTTTTTATTACAATTTTGTTTATTTCAAATCATTTCTATCCCATTTGTTTACTCATATTGATGGGAAAGGTGCATGCAACTAAATATGTTTATTTAAAGAAACTCGTGTATGTATGTTTCTGACAGCTTGTGTATATTTTTCTTGGGTCCTTGCAAACTTTGTTAGGTGTATTCTTGATGGTGAAATGTTGGTGTGGGACACATCCTCGAAACGCTTTGCCGAGTTTGGCTCAAATCAGGAAATAGGCATGTACTTTAATATGGCTTGATCACCACAAACCTTTGTTTCAAAAGAAATTGAGAAGTGATAGAGAATAAGTGATTTTATGCTGTTGGTTAAGCAGACTTTAGAGATGATGGAAAATAAAATTTGGGACCCATCTCAACAAAAAAAAAAAAACTCTTCCTTGATGGAAGAAAATGAAGAAAAGAAAGATAGAAATTGTGGGGACACCTAAATTATATAGTCTTTAATTTTTTCCAATCTCTTAAAATCTTTATATATAGGGTAATTATGTCTTTATAAGAAAAACTTATTTTCTTTCTCCACTCTATTATCCAACCTAATCAATGGAGAGAAAACTCAACTGCTCTTTCTCTTCTTCTTTTAATATAAACACCTTAAAAATCTATTCATTTTGAACTCATTTATTCTATGCTCCTACTTTTTTCTACCCTAGTTCTTTGTTTCCTACTTCTCTCTTTTGTCCAAACAAAGCATACATCTTTATTTTTCTGTAACACTACCATTTAATGTTTTTCTGTTATTGGCAGCCAAGGCAGCAAGAGATGGACTTGATAGTGACAGACAGGTTATCTATTTGTAATTTTTTTAATGAGAAACTATCAAGTTCAAATTTAACCTTTTCATGGTCTTTTCTTGATGCAGTTATGCTGTATCCTTGTATCTGAACCTTTTGACCAGTAATTCCTGTCTGGAAATTTGATATGGTTTTGGTTTCAATGGAAGAAGGCATATGTATAGGCGATGAATATTTTATAATGCAATTAAAAGTTATATATGATATGCCTTGACTTGAGGTGGCTAGATGTTGCGTTTGATATCCTTTATTTTGGAGATACCAGTGTGATTCACCAAACTTTGAAGGAACGACATGAGATTTTATGTAAAGTTGTTAGGCCAATGAAGGGACGATTGGAAATTTTGGTACCTAATGCTGGTATCAACAGTCATCTTACTTCAGGTAAGATTTTCTCACGAACAATTTGTCTTTTCTTGTGTGCTTTAAGGAATTTCCCAACATCTCTTTCATATGCAACAACATTTGTAGTGGCAATATGCAAGTCTTTGATACTATTGTTTATTCTCAATATCCTCATTTATTAATCTTTACTTGATTTATTTATTGAATCAATGAGTTGCCAATGCTCATGATATAATATCTGTGGTATTTGTGCTGTTATACAGGTGAACCTTGTTGGTCATTTATTGCTCATAATATTGATGAAGTTGAGCGGTTTTTCAAGGAAACCATTGAAAATAGGTTAGTGGAAACCTTGATTTATTACTCTTAATTTTTCCGACCAAGCTATATGGCACTATTTGAAGCAGTAATCTATAACATGACAATATTTTGTAGAATTACATTGTTTTAATAGTCATGATCCTTTACTCTTGTTCCTCTTTACATTACCCTTCCAATAGGTCTTAGTGTATCATGCACAGTGACACCTTTTTTTCTTTCTTTCTTAAGAGATGAGGGAATTGTTTTAAAAGACCGCAGCTCCAAATGGGAGCCTAGTGATCGTAGTGGAAAGTGGCTAAAATTGAAGCCTGAATACATTCAAGCTGGCTCTGATTTGGATGTACTTATCATAGGTATATGATGTGTTCTTAAATTTATACATTCTAATGTATCATATAACATGTTTGTTTTTACTTTGTTGCTTTTACTATTCATAGGTGGCTACTATGGTTCTGGACGACATGGAGGACAGGTTTTGTCATTTTTCCACTGCATTGGGCCTATGTTTTAACAATTTATTTCATTGTTCGTCAAATTAGGTTGTAGAAACATGCTTATTTTCTTTTCAGGTTGCTCAATTCTTGGTTGGCCTTGCAGAACGTCCATCTCCAAATGAACAACCTAAGCGGTATAAATGTGTCTTGGGACATTTTATGATTTTGTCTCTTGTAAATATGTGATATTATGGTTATCCCTTGTCATTTATAAGTGACAAATTTTAGTTCCATGTTGCAACTCTTAGTTTCTTCCTCCTCCCTTTTGGCCCCATCCAACTAAATAGCACATAACCTCAAAATGATGACAACCATCATTTTGGCAACACAGACCCACCATTGCTCCACCTCCAACAACCACCATCATTATTGCCTATATCACTTTTTCAACTTCCCCATATGTCAACTCTCTTATGCTATAATCCTTCCTTCTCTATTACTCCAACTTCTATTCTCAAAACCTGGTAATCAACATATTTTCATCTTCCTTGTGATGTTGAGCTTCATGGTATTTGCAGGATAGAAAATGTGAACCGAAGGACCCATTTTCTGAAATGAGAATGAAATTGTATCGTGAATTGTAAGATTCATGATCAATCATAAAACATTATATTTACATACATTAAAGGCATATAAAATAAAAAATTTGTGATCAATAAATAAGAGCACATTTTAGCTTCTAAAATATCTTAATCAGAAAATATCTTTATTTAAATTTGATTAAAATAAAAAAACTAGATAATAGTGCATGAAAATTTCAATTATTCTTTTTCTATTTTGATTATAATAATACAAAAATCTTGTGTGAATAAGGGACAAGTCATTTAAACCAATGGTCTAAACAATTTTAAAATTGAGCATCCAAGCCAAACACTGTATGTGTTGTCCTTGAACTAAGACAAAAGCTACCATGGTAAAACAAAAAAGAAACATGGGATGACATTGTATAGACTTAGGTCGTCAATAGCTCAATTTCCTTCTTTGACCCACTCACTAACAACATGCACAACCACGAGAGCATGATGGTGAATAGAAGTTGCAGATTTTGGAGTATGGTCGCTAGGTTATACGTAATGACCATTGGAGGAATAGCTAGATATTGAAACACAATGCTTTTCATAGCATTGTTGTTACATGTTTTTAACTATAAAGTGCAACATGATATTCTTTTTCCAATAGTCACTTTTGGCTTTGAAAATCATTACTACTCTTGACAAAGTGGCTACATATGTCATGACGAACCTTGGTAGAGAAGGTTTTATGCACATTGTTAAAATCATGTGATTCAACCAAAAATCATAATTCGTACAATTCCAAACCAATTCATGTGATTCACTCTGCGATACAAGTGCAAAAGTGTGATTAATTCTAAGAATTTGTTTCAGTAGCTCCGAAACTTGTTGTGATGAGTAAGATATCAACTATTTGTTGAGCACAACATTAAAAACACCAAGTAGACAAATGTAGATTGTTGTCTAAACCTTTGGTTATTTAGTTCAGTCTAACTGAAGAGGACCTTTATCACAAAAAAGGCAACCTAATCAAGATCTCAATGTGCTTGGGTCTTTCTGTGTGCCATCTTCCCTTATTCAATTTTTTTATCTAATGAAAATGACGATTCGTCTTAATGTGCTTGATCCTCTCAAAAAATTGGATTTGAAGCATTACCCAAAGCTACTTGATTATGATATATAAGCATCATTTGTGTGGTTTCTTCCATATAGAGCTCCTTGTGGAGTTGCTTCAACTGAATGAGTTCACAAGTTGTGAATGTCGTAATTTTGTATTCAACTTCTACAATGGATTTTGCAACAATGTTATGTTTCTTACTCTTCCTTGATATCTTTGTCAAGTGCAAAATAGCTAGATGTTGATCACTTGCCCACGAAAAGGAGTCATTTGCTTGGGACCATTTTAATGTATTTGAGCATTTGTGTCATTGCATGCCAATGGTCGTAAGACAACAAATTCAATAACTATATAACCACATTGACTGTAATTTGTCTATGACATATTTTTGTTTTTCAACTAATCTTTTATACCTCCTTAGATTAGACAATGGCCCTCATTATTAGGTTGATGTTTGACATTGGGATCTGTGGGAGTGTTAAAAGGTTTGGCATTCAACAGGCAAGTCTCCAAGAATGTGAAGGGCGTATTTCCTTTGGGATATTAAAATACCATCCTTGTATTGAGCTATCTAAATACTTAAGAAGTATTGGAGCAATCAAGGTCCTCAGTTTGAAATTGTTGAGAGATTGTTTCAAGTGATATATACTGTATTAGTCAATGCTAGTTATGACAAAATCCAAAGAGGAAAAGCAAAAATAGGAAGAAGATAAACAATCTTAATTAAAAGTACAAACATATTGAGGATATGATTGCAAGAGGAATAAATACTTCTGCCCTAGACAATGGGATGTTAAGTGTAGGTGACATAGGTGGAAGTGTAGTTGGATGAAGATGTCTATCGAATGGAACCTTTGATGATTGTATGGTCAAATTGGCAAACAGAGGCTTGATGGATTGCGAAAAAAGACACATAGTGGTTCACCCCTTGCTCACTGTGGCAAATAGGGTAGAAGAAAACCCTACAAGAGAATTTGGATTCGAGCTTAACTTAACACCAAAAGTTAGCTCGATAGATGAGAGTTGTTGCAATATCTAAAGTGTGAAGTTATAAGACTTGACATTTGCACATGGGTTCATAACAAGATTTTAAGAAATGTCTTGATAAGCCAACAATACTAGGATATGTTGAATTGGGATACTTATTTGCTTGTTTTAACTTACATGCACTGCTATGTATATTGAGCTCCATTAATGAGGTTCTTATTTATTTCAGGTTTATATCCTTTTGCAGAGTTGGCACTGGACTCTCTGCTGAGGAGCTTGATGTTGTAGTGACCAAACTGAAACCGTACTTCAGGTGTGATATATTTTCAGGTTAATTTCTTTAATGAGGGAAATAATTCATATTGTTTTACTTGTGTGTTTAAGTTGTTTGGATTGTCTGGTGATGAAGCTAAAAAATTAAATGGTGTACTATAATGTATCAAATATCTTCAACTTTTCTGCCTCTTTCTGTCAGAAAGTATGAATATCCAAAGAAGAGGCCACCAAGTTTTTATCAAGTAACTAATCATTCAAAAGAAAGACCTGATGTGTGGGTTGATAGCCCTGAGAAGTAAGTATCTCCACCTTAATTATGATTTTGTTAACCATATCATGTCACTTGTATTATTTTTAATGTTGAACAATATTTACCCTTCTTTTAATGCAGATCAATTATTCTGTCTATTACCAGTGATATCCGAACTATAGAATCTGAGGTATGTCCTTGCCAATGCAGTGTGTCTATCTGTAAGTGGAAGGATTATTATAGTCTACATAGCCTTTCTTGTCCTGTGAATTGCACAGTTTTAAACTGAATGGTTTTATTTACAGGTATTTGCTGCACCTTACAGCCTGAGATTTCCTAGGATTGACAGGGTGAGATATGACAAAGCTTGGAATGAATGTCTTGATGTTCAATGTAAGAGATTTGCAACATGTGGAGTGCGGTAACTTCATTGATGATAGATTGATGTTGCTGTAAGATTGACTGCTTTCTTTTTCTCCCTCTACAGCGTTTATAGAACTAGTGCATTCTAGCAATGGTACCACACAGAAGGATACAGAATATGGCAGTAAACAGGACAGTAAACCAAAAAGAACGAAATCCTCCACTGGGGGAGAGAAGAAAAACATGTCAATTGTTCCTTCTCATTTAATTCAAACTGATATTTCCAGCATTAAGGGGGGCTCCTTAATATTTTCAAATATGATGTTCTGTATCCTGGTGAATTTTGCTACCTACTAATCAGCTGTCCACTAATTGACTGATATTTTTCTATATATGTTGTTTTAAAATTCTGCTTTTATAGTTATTTTCTCGTGTTAAAGGTGGTGTATTAGTCTGTATTAAATTTTTCTGGTCTGTTGCATTATCGTGTGTGACATTGTACAACTATTCTATTTTATTCTACACAAATACATGACCTGCATCAACATTTGCTACATTTTCCAAATTCCCTCTTGCTCATTTTTTTTGGCAATCCCTTTGGGCTCCATTATACTTATGTTCCTCTCCATAAAATAGGGAACACAATTCATTCCATTACAAAGATATTTTATTTTGCTTGCTTTGCCCCTCCTTCCTCATAATTTTCCTGAAGTTTGATGGTGCAATATAGTTTACCTTGACATGTTCAGACTTCGCTAATGTACCTCCATCACATTCTCTTGAGTCCTTACACAAAATAATTGCTGAGAACGGGGGAACTTTTTCAATGAATTTGAACAACTCAGTCACCCATTGTGTTGCCGCCGACAGCAAGGGTTCTCTGTCTATTTCTCTCTCTCTCTCTCTGTTTATGTATATGTGCAATTGCATGTGCATGAAAAGACCAAATTTGTTGGCTGAAGATCTAATAAGAGACAGTTGTCTGTACTATAGGCTTTAAATTTGAAGCAGCAAAGCGTCATGGTGATATCATTCATTATTCTTGGGTACTAGATTGTTATGAACAAAAGAAGCTTGTCTGCTTACAGCCTAAGTGAGTTATATGACTGAATATAAACTTATTTACATCCTGTAAAAGATTTTCTCACTATATGTTGTTTTCAATGTTTCCACTGAAAGGTACTTCCTTTTCCTTTCTGAACTGACAAAGAAGAAGTTACGAGAAGAAATTGATGAGTTCTCAGACTCTTTCTACTTGGACCTTGATCTTGGAGACATCAAGCAGGTAATATCATTTCCTAGCTAGTTTCTATGTTGTCAAATTTTGGACTCTAGTAAAAATTCACATGTTGAAATTTGAAGGAAACAAAACCACCATGTTAATATGGAAATTGTGGTATGATTTTCAATTAAGTCAAGTTTTAGTTAATGTATTTTTCTCTTAGATTGTTGCATTTGCTTTCACAGGGCCAAGTGATAGCTTCTTCTGTTTGTGTACTGTGGACCTTTGTCATATGATGTGTTGTGTACATTGTAACTAATAACTACTTTATTGACGTGTCATGTGTTTTTTTTCCTTAATATTTAGCAAAGTCAAGTTAGATTATACCTCGGTATATTAGATTAACTTCCATTTTTATAAACTTTTGCAGCTCTTAAGCAATATTCATAAGTCTGAAGATGTCAGCACTGTCGATCATTACAGGAAAAAATACTGCCCAAAGGATAAGTGGTCTTTCTTTTGTGGATGTTCAATTTATTTCCACACTGCAATACCTTCACTGTAAGATATATTGTTAAATCAAATATATATTTTTACTTTCAGCAGTTTAAATGAGATTTCAGGATTTTGATTATGGTCATTATTTTCACCTAGTTTGTTCCTTAGCTTCATTATTAAATATCTTCATATAGGAAAGGAGATTGGCATTTTATATTACAACTTGCTTTGAGGAGATTCAAGCTTGAAGTTCTCATGGGTGGTGGAAAAGTTACCTCTAATCTTACCTGTGCAACCCATTTAGTGGCCTTTCTTGTGCCAGGATGTCGGACTGACTCTGAACAAATACTGAATAGGTAAGTGCTCTGTCTATTGTTACCATGTTAAGTGTGCATCATCAACTACTTATGCAGTACAATTTGTTAATGACAGGATAGTTTTACTTTCTTAGTTTTCAGTTAGGTCTTTATTATTTTTTCATGTTTTTCCTATTTATTTTAGAGTGGACATCTCATTTCTCATTAGTTGACAACAGCTTGTAGAAGATCACATCACCTGTGAGTTTAGGAATGGAAAGAAAGAGCTCTCTCTTAAAACAAAAGTGTGGTGCTGTGAAAAACTTGATCATAAGAAATTCATAAACAGGATGAGGTTTGAGTACCTTCTTCATTAGCAAAATGTGGGAATTTCTTGGAAATCCCACATTGATTGTGATATGGTTAAAATAGAAAATATATATGGATAAGACAACCTTCATCTCTTAAGCTAGCTTTTGGGGTCGAGTTAGATCCAAACCTAAATTTTAAAATGATATCGTAGTTTATTCTAGCAATTGTTGTTAAGTGTATAGACCATCTCTAGTTAGGTTGTTATCAAACCACTCACTCATGTTTAGTCGTGCAAGCTTCAAGGTTGAGATTGGCTTGAGGAGTGTGTTTTTAGATCTCATACTGCCTGATGATATGGTCACAATATATTATATAAGTGACAACCCTCATCTCTTAAACTAGATTTTGGCCTTGAGTTAGGTTCAAATCCAAATTCTGAAAGAACCAAAGCATGAACAAGTGAAGGGGCTGATTCTTTAAGAGTGGAGAACATCCTTCAAAACAAGGGTAGCTTGAATGTGGTGTCATCGTCAGCACTAAAAACAAAGAAGGCAGGAAGGACTAGAGGTAGGAAAAGGAGTAGGGATTTCTGGGTATTACGAAGTGGACTTTAAGCCTAACTCAACCACATAAAACAGACTCATGAGATGAGGTTTGCACCCACTTATATACAATGAAAAACTTTAAATCTCTAGTCGATGTGGGATCTCCAACACTGAGTTTGAAGAAGGATCATAAATTATTAATTGGAAGAATAGAATCTACCTAGGTTAATAGGTGATGACGTAAATCAAGTGAACAATTACTTTTACTAGAGTACCCAACTAGAATGTACTTTGAAAGGTTTTTCAGTGAGCTTGTCCTACCCAGAGAACGGAGTAAGATTGTGATTAAAATAGGTAAAACTAAAACATGAGGAGGAAAAGGGCCAAAAATAACATGCATAAATTTGACATTCTATGTAAAATGGTGTTGGTAAGACTTTTTTTGGTAAGAGAGAAAAAATGCAAGAGATGCGGAAAGCCATATGTACACAACAGAATCCGTTTTATATAGATTTAATGAAATAAATAAATATAGAAGATAATATCCCTCTTTACATGATACAATAGGCCCATAAAACTATAAAGATCTCAATTAAACAAGGAACAATATCAAATATAAAAAAGCAAAAATCCTAACAAATCATCTAGGATACTCTTAAAAATATTTAAGATATAAAAATGATAATATCATCAGATATTTCTCAGATTTTCTAACATGACTTTGACTATGCAGTTTTACTTCAGCAGAAAGAAAAATTCTCCAAAGCAAGAGGTTGCATGTAGTTAAATCCCAATGGTTGGAAGATTGTTCAGACAGTAGCAAAAGATTACCAGAAGACTCTTACAGTTTGAAACCTTGGGGAATAGAAGAGTCAACTGCTGAAGATTGGTAAGTTTATGCATAAGCAGCATTCTAGATCTGTGACTTGTGGGAGATGTCAATTTCGAACCTTCTGTGATTGCTTTAATATTGATATAATGTATTTTCCGCACTAGTGCATAACATATCAAATTTTCACTTTGTTTTGATGATATCTTTGAGTGTTGATGGTTCTGCGGGGCAGGAATGGTTAGGAGTGCTGAGATTTATATTTATGTTATGCTAATTCAATTAGATTTATTTGTTCATTTTTTTATAAACTTTAATAGGGCTATCTAATGAAAATTAATGAAGAGGGGGAGCGGCTAAGTATTACTGTAAACCAGTAGACTCTAGCATTAGCTTACTGAAGCGATAATAAAATAAGTAGGTTGAAATTTTAAAGAAGTCTTTTGAACTTCATTCTTAAATCTGTGTCGATTTTTACTTGTGGAAGAAATTGAAACTGGAGATTGAATTTATGGAGGTATGATTTGCTTTGCTATTTGTTGTATCCTCAACTGAACCAAGCTGATTACAGTTTTAATGCCATCTCTTTGCCTTTAGATTTCCCTTTAGATCGGATTGTATTGATAGCTTCTCCTCTGCAAAGAGATTAAACAAATTTACTTCATTCTTGATTGTTTTATATTCTCTGTTTCAAGAATATCTTATCCTGCTGCTAGTTATAATTTCCCTCTTTCTTTCAGATGTAACTTTTCTCTATATTGAGGGAAAAATATTCTGATTGCAATTTTCATGCTTAATGAACCGCACATCATAAATTGCTTTGCTTACCGCAGGGGACAACATTTAGTGATAATTTGCAAAAACAGCTTCAGAAAATGTCCAAACCCAAATGCTGCAAATTCCTCTAGACGTAATTGTATTCATCTTGAAATAAAATGAAAGAGGAAAGAATAAATAAGAAGGAAAATGATAAATTCACTTGAAGAGCAACTCAATCAAATTTGAACCCAACTTATGTTCCGCATCATATTGTTAGATTATAAAGCACCCACATGTGCAGGGAAATCATTTCACTGTCGCAGAAAACTTAGCCCGTAGATTGGTAAAAATTATAATTTAGTATTTGAGAAACCTTTATTTATTTCCAACATTTTCTTCCAGCTTTCTAGTATCCTCTGCTAAGAATTTGATGAATGTAGCCTCTGCTGTTTGAATGCAAAATTGGTGGTATTAGCTGTGGTTAAATGTAGGAAATCGTCATTAGTACTTCTCTTCTATCAATATTTTCCTTCGCATTTAATGGGTTTAGCTCTGTTTTCAGTGAACAGGACTTGGCGTTAGAGGCTCTTCTGAGTGGAGATAATATAGAAGACCAAAACACATCTTTCTCTGACAAGGGAAATCGGCAAAGAAGTGAAAAAGTTGCATGCGAAGGCAATTCGGCCTTGTTATCCCAAGAGAAGGGTATCAAAAGGAAAAGAGGAAGACCTGCGGGCAGTGGTATAAAAATTGTAAAACCAGCTGGCAAACAAACTCGAAGAGCACGACCACAAAATGTGAAAAAGCCTGCTAAAATATGTGAATATGAATCATCGGATGAAAGTGATTCTCGTGACAAGAGACCAATTGAGAAGGAGATTGACACTAGAGCAGGAAGTCTTAACCTTTGCAAGAAACACTCAGAACGCCAGGAGAATGAGGAACGGGATAATGTCCATGTTTCTGGGACAGTGGAAAGTTCTGAACAAAATAAGGTAGAGAAGCTAGAGGACTTGAAGGAGAATGAACATGAAAGAATGTTGATTCCTGAAATAGAAATGATTGATGGGCACAACAATGACCAAAACAATGTGGTGATTGAGAAATTAGAATTTTCTGCTGACCCCCTGCAGGCAATGCTATTTGACATGATTCCTAGTCTTGGCCCCAAAAAGGCTGAGCAACCTATGAATCTTAGTGTTAGAGAAGAGAAGGTACCAGAAGCCTCCAATGCAGCAACAGAGCCAACAACTACAAAGAAAAATAAGGTTAGCTTCATGGATGCTGCCAATGACCTGCTGAAGGACTGGTAAACCATCATCATCTTACAAATCTATTGCTAAATTCTTAATATATAGGCTGAAAGGTTTTTTTGTCAAACTAGTTACCCCTCTTATGTAAAGTTTCATTGTCTTAGATTTTTGGATTTTATGGAGTAATTTATGGTAGAATAACAATGTTAATATTCCTAACAATTTTTTTATAGTATTTTTTGTGGCTTCTAAAATAAAAATATTACATAAAAATGTAAAAAAAAAAAACAGGGATAGAAATAAAGTGTGTTTAATATTTATTTGAGTTAGAATTACTAAAAGGATATAAGAATAAGTTACGGGTATATGATACTGAAATAATAACTCAGAATTTCTAATAATTTGGTTGGGTGGGGAGTGAAAACAATGTGGTATTTTTGTTTTTGGAAGTCCAAATTATTTTATTAAGAGAATGAGGGTAGACTTTAGCAGAAAATGAAGAACTCAATTAGTCTGTGACTGAGATTTAAATTCTTGACATTGGAGCAAGTTGGAAAATGTTGACAGAAATTTCATATAAGGAATTTTTATTTGAAAGTTTACCATAAATTTGCTTATATGAGATCTTCTTGGTTTGTGATGTAATGTTGGAAAATCTGAATAATTTGCATAGTATAAATAAGACTTTTGAAAGAAAAATAATAATATAGTTATAAAAATGAAATAAGATAATATATATCCGTATCTTCTTTATATATAACTAACGGGAACACAGTGTATTCACATTTTTTATTTTTATTATTTATATATTCATATAATTTTAATAAATATTAAATTATATGAGAAGAAATGTAAATTATCTAAATATACAACTGATAATAATTTTATAAGATTTTATATTGATTTTTTTATATTTTCATTTTATTGTTTTTGAATATTAAATTTTGATTTAACTTGGGTGTAATGTCGAACTTTGTAAGGTTATCAAGATTAAAATTAAGGTTTAAAAAAATGGACCAGCAAACAATGTCAAAACATAATGCAAATGGTTGTATGTTGGAAGTTGTAGAATCTATCACCATATCAATTGAATCCATGTCTTCCATGGCTGAGAAGTTGAAAAAATAAAAAAATAAACTAAATACAAATTACCAAACTTTCAACTTATGTAATATCTAATAGATCAAAGCATCAGTAGACATAAAAACTTTGCCTGCAAAGTTGGGCTTAGGATTCATATAAAAATATAAAAAAAATTAAGAAAGCTATAGAAACAAAAATGTTCAAATCCTATAACAATGAGACGTGTCTCTACTTCGAACGCTTTGGGAAGTGTGAGAAGGATGAAACAATGATGGTTGTTATTGTACAGTGGTGATTGAAGAGGAACTAAGACGGGTGAGAGTAGGAGAAGAACATGGAGCGTGAAGGAAGAGGGTTCAAAATGTATCCAAATTTATGAGCATTTTTTTTTTCTTTGGATGAAACGAGTGAAAATTACTCCTTATAAGGAAGTGAATATAATAATAAAATTGTTCACGTTTGGTCACTACTTACATTTCCTAATATTTATTTCTCTCTCATAAAATAGACAATCCCTCTCATTATGCAATTCATTTTCAAAATAAATTATCTCTTTCAATTCAAAACGGTTGCTCCATTTATTTCAAATATTTTATTAAATTTATTTCTTTTTCATAAAACAGACACTCTTCCTCATTATGCAATTAAATTTTCAAAATAAATTATCTCGTTCAATTCATAATCACTCCTCCACCTCTCTTTCAATTCATAATTGTTCCTCCACGTCTCTTTCAATTCAAAAACGCTTTTCCACCTCTCTTTCAATTCAAAATCGCCCACTGCGTATCCCAAATATTGTAGAAAAAATAAGAAATGACATCTAATACAATAATAAAATTAAATATTAATATAAGGATAAAATGAGAAAAAATGAAAAGCAGTTAAGAAGGGAATAAGAAATGAAACAATGACCATAATACAATAATAAAATTAAATATTAATATAAGGATAAAATAGAAAAAAAATTAAGAACAGTTAATAGGGGAATCCTTTATATATATCAAAATCAAAATCGCCCCACTACATATACCAAATATTGTAAAAAAAATAAGAAATGATATCATAATACAATAATAAAATTAAATATTAATATAAGAATAAAATGAGAAAAAAAAATTAAAACCAGTTAAGAGGGGAATAAGAAATGACACAATGACCATAATACAATAATAAAATTAAATATTAATATAAGGATAAAATAAGAAAAAAAATTAAGAGCAGTTAAGAGGGGAATTCCTTTATATATAGGTATAGATTAACGAAAATATTTTTTTTTTCTAATTTTTTCTAATAGTAAATTAAAATATATTTAAAATATTAATTATTATTATTATTATTAAAAAGGAAATATAATTATTTAATATATTAAATTTATAAAAAAAATAATCATTGGTAACTTTATCAAGATAATATTATTTATTTTAAAAAAAACACTACTTTGGAATAGCTTTGAAAATATAGTTCTATTTTGTATAGTTGTGAATGACTATAGATAAATATATGTAGATAATTTTATTTTATAAAATTTAAATTAATATTTAGAATATAAACGCAAAGAAAAAATAATCTTAAAATATAATTCAAATAAATTATTATTTTTTAAATAACTTTAATTTCATAAATATAGATAAAGAATATAAATCTATAAAATTATTATTCTTTTCATATTTTTTGGAAAAAAATAATATTTTCGACTGTTACTATCATGAAGATAAAATAGGTTGGTAACATCACTCATTTTGATTTAATATACTTCAACAACAAAATAAATAAATATATATATATATATATATATATATATATTAAATGTGGTTAATGCATATACAGATTTATATTATAATTTTAAGAATGTTTTGAGTGGCTCGCGAATCTAATGACAATTGTAATTTTTAGTTTTTTTAAAAAATTATTTTGTTTGTTACTTATGTAATTGAGTCAACATTTTGAAAAAAGGAATTATGATAGCCATTTTCTATACAGTTTGATGCTTTTATTATGATAGCCATTTGTTTGTTACTTATTTTTAGTTTTTTTGTATTTATCCCTCTCATTCATCTTCCAAATTTGACTTTAAATGTACTATAATATAATCAAAGTAATATTTATATTAATTAATTGGATTACTTTAGATTTTGGAACTCTAACCCAATATCAATTCACATTATATAAAGACCTAGAGATAGTGATTTCCCAACCTTTGACTAATAATTCATATTTTCAAATATTATATTTCAAGTTTTTCCGTTTCCTTCTGTCTTATTCTTCATCAAATTTAGGAAAACGCGTTTTTATAAATTTCAATTCAGACTTTCTTTATATTAACCTAACTCAATTATTTTTAAATCGTAACCAGCATATGAAGAACACTGTTAAATAACTTACTTAAATCTTTTTTTTTCTTTATTAAACTGCGTATATTACGCTCTTTTTAGGATTTTTAATATATTTTTTAATAAAAATATTCTATTTTTAATTACTTAATCAATTTTTAACTAGACCTTTTTTTATTTAAAAACTTTTTAATAAATTTATTACCTTTTATCTTCACATTTATAATTTCTTCACAACATCTTTATTATGCTGGCAAGATGATGTATTTTAACATACTTAAAAAGTTTTATATTTTTTTACCGATTAAAAATAACTACTTAAACAACAAAGGTAAGAATATTAACTACTTAAAAAAACTACTTATTGTAGCTTACAAAATAATAATTAAAAGGATTATATCGCCACAAAATTTAACCTACACAAATTTAAAGTTTCATATAATTTAGAAACCGCGGATTCTAAGTATAGTTTATTATCAATATCAGTGAAATAAACCAAAAAAATATTTTTAAAGAGCTAATAATTATTATAAAAACATTGTAAAAACTATAAAAATAAATTGGATTATAAAACCAATTTTTTTAATAAATATTAATAACAACTATTTTGTTAAGAAAAATAGTAGTTTGATGCTAGAGTGGACAAATAAGTTTGAGGTGAGACCATATGGGAGACAAACTTATGATATGTTACAGTTTCAGAATGTACAAGTTACAAAACATTTGACAAATAAAATAAAATGAAAATCCAAGATGGTGTGAAAAAAGTTTTATTATAAGTTGATAGAGGAGGAACACAAAGGTATGAAACTTGCAAACTTTTTCAAGTGAAAAAGTTAAGAAAATTAAAACCGAAACTAATTTTAGAGAGAAAAAATAATTAATTATTATATTAATTAAATTAGAAATTATTTTAAAGGTTACAAAAATTATTTAGTTTTTAAACTAATTTTTATTATTGTTAAATAGTTTCTAAATTAATATTTAATTAACTACCAAGGTTTTGACTACCAATTATATAGATTCTAAATTTGGTAGCAAAAACCTTGATCACTAATCAGATATCAATTTAGAAATTATTTAACCATAATAGAAATTAATTTAAAAATTAAAAAAATAAATAATAATTTCTAATTTAATCGATGTAAAAACTAATTATTTTTTGTCTATAAAATTATCTTTTATATAATAATTTTCTTGTCATATGTGATGATATTGAGAGGGAAAAAAAAGGGTAAGTAAACCAAATTGCACTTAATGAGCAGAAACTTCTATAAAGGCATGGTTCCTAAACTTTTCTCTTTATACACTAAAAAGCAGAAGTTGTAATGTGTTTGTTTCTTCTTCCTTAAATGCTCATGGGGCTTAGAGGTTCGTTAAGAGCTGCAATGGCTGTCTGTATCTTTATCTCCAAATGATATTTCTCTTCTTCATTCGCCTGAAAATATATATATACAATTAGATATAATCTTTTCATAATTTTCTAAAACATATGTGTCACATTAATTTTGCTAACAAAATAATAATAAATAACAACTAAATTTAAAAATTAAAAATAATTAGGTACTATATTAATTAAATTAGATATTAATTTAAAAATTAAAAAATTATTGGTATCTAAAGTGGTTTCTATTATTAATAAAAATAATGTCTAAGTTGTTATCTAAATTGGCTACCTAGGTTTTTAAATTGGTCTCTAAAAGATTAATAGAGATTAATTCAAAATTTAGAATATAAAATAATAAATAACTAAAATCTTAGTAATGGATAAATTAGATGTCAATTTAGAAACTATTTTATAATTTTTTATTAATAATAAAATTTATGTTAGATATCAATAATTATTTTAATTTATTTAAATAGTAACTAATTATTTTAATTTTTAAAATTAGTTTTTATTTAATAATTTTTTTTAAGTATTTGTATAATTGTTTGTTCTGTTAAAGAAAAGGTGAAAACAAAAATGAAATAAAAGAATACACAAATGGTGAAGGAATTAAGTTATCATATTCAAGTCTAGAAGTCTAGGAGATACGTTTAGTAGGATATATATTCTTTCTTTTTTTATAAGGATATATATTCTTTTCAATTTTTCAGAGATTCTTTGTTTGATAATACTTTTTTTAAGAAAAATATAGCATTTGAAGAATACTTTAACAATATTGTTTGTTTAAACATTCCTACAAAGGAAGGGTTGGAACCTAAAATTCTGATAAAATAAGTGGAATACTTTTAATCATAGTCACAATAATATTATTCTAAAGAACCTTTCAAACATAGTTTCAAGAAAAGAAATAATCTTTTTTATTCCCCACTTATCATCACATTATTTTTTAATTATTTTCTAAATTATTCATTGTTTCATTCTATAACACTAGCCTATTGTTCCTTTTCAGACACTTTCATATCAAATTAAACTACTAAACCATATAAACAAATAAAAATGATATTTTAAAAATAAAAAAATGTAAACATATTTATACTTATATATAAAGACAATTCTCTTTATAATAGTTTTTTTTTACACAAATTCTTTATGATTCTATCATTATTTAATATATCTCATTTTATTAATATAATGAGTATTTTGTCATTTCATATGAATTACACTACAATAAAATCATGAAATAGAAACCAATTTTTAGAGACCAAAGTAATTAGTTACAATAGTAACTACAACAAAAATTGGTTTCTAAATTAGTTTATATTATTGTTAAATAGTTTCTAAATTGGTATCTAATTAGCAACCAAAGTTTTAACTATCAATTATTTAATTTCTAAATTTGGTTTCTAAAACCTTGATTGCTAATTAGATACCAATTTAGAAACTATTTAACAATAATAGAAACTAATTTAGAAACCAATTTTTTATTTAGTTTCTAAAATGGTCTCTAATTTAATTACTATTGTAACTAATTATTTTGGTATCTAAAAGTTGGTTTCTAATTCATGATTTTATTGTAGTGTTACTTAAAAAATAAAATTATTTTTTTAATTTTTTAAATTAATATTAATGTATAATTTTTATATGACTTCTTCGCTCTTTCCTTAGTATCTTATTTTAAAGCAACAGAGAGCATACATTCTTACATTTCTATATCAAATTTCACATATAAAATAATATAATCTCCACTTTCAATCACTCTCTACTTTCTATTTTTTGTTTTTCAATTTCGACTCATCCAAAATTATTTTTATAAATATAATATATTTCTATTATCGTAAAAATTTGAGTAAAACATTCACTATCGACCCTATGTTTTCCACTATTAAAGAATAGTGATAATTGATTGGAAAGTTTGAGCAGTTAGAAGGATGGTTTGACATGTGTATAGCATATTGAAAAGAGGAGAAAAGAACACGTCAAGCATTCCATATTTTATAACAAAAACACACTAAACATATATTTTAATTCTTTCTACAAAGACAGATTAGTGCACCACTTGTTTCTTTTTTTATTATCAACTTACACTCATTTTAATACCTATTACATATTTCTTATGCAATCATTATCTTTTTGGAGTTCACATAACTAACTCAGAACCAGACAAGAATATTACCACATTCAACAACAACAAAAGATGATAATTTCCTGAATTTAAATTCCATTGTTATTAATTACTGTATAAAAAAATTTAGTAATGAAGTTGAAAATAAATAATTCATGATTAAACTTCAACTATGTCTCTCACTTGTTTAAAATATATAAACTATTTCTGTTATATGTTTTAAATAAAATAAACCTACAACTAAGCATTAGCTTTTTTTATTCAGACAACTAAGTATTAACTTTTTTTTTATTTAAACAACTAAGTATTAGCTTTTTTTATTCAGACAACTAAGTATTAGCCAACAATACAAGAAACAAAAATCACTACCAATTAGATAATTAATCATTATATTAGAAAAAAAATAACTAATGACTGTATTAATTAAATTAGATATTATTTTAAAAATTAAAAAAATTATTGATATTTAAAGTAATTTTTATTATTCATAAAATTTAAAAATTAGTTTCTAAATTAATATCTAGTTAGCTATTAAAATTTTAGTTATTAATTACTTGACAGCTAAAATCTTATATCTAATTAAATATTAATTTATAAATTTTATTAACAATAAAAATTAATTTAAATATCAATAATTTATTTAATCTTTAAAATAATATATAATTTAATTAATATAATAATTAATTATTTTTTATTTTTAAAATTGATTTTTTTAGTAAAATAAATTTTTGTGGATAAATACAATTCATGTCTTTCTCCTGGTACCAATATTCTAAACAAACTCTTATTATTTGGCGTAGACCTTGAAACAACGGTTGGACATTGGAACACACTTGTCTGTTTCATATTTTAAAAAAACTGCTGTCGTTTCTAAAGAGGTACCATAGTTTTAAAAATCTTATTTTAAAATAAAAAATGAACACATATCTCTAAGCTATTATTAATTTTTTATCGAGACCCTTTTAAAAATAATTTGGAAAAAAAGGACTTTTGGAGTTGAGAATCGCGTTTGATATCTGAAAACACAAGTGGGCATTTTAAAAATTAGTTTGGACCGTAAGTTATAGAATGACATGCAAGTGTTATCGTTTTCCTCGTGCTAGCGTTTGACTTTGAATGAAATATAAAAAACACGTTTATGTGTGTGGGAAATAAGAAGGTTCCTTAATCAGCGTGTTTATGTATGGTGTTTGATGTGTACGTTTTGGAACGAAGATTAAAGTAGTAATAATTAGAAGAGTGGTTCTGCGATTGGTCAAAAGAGAATGGTTTGAGTAAGAGTGAACGCAGAAGCCTACAATACTGTGTGGTGGAAGCGACAGAGTGAGTGAGGAGGAAGCTTCGTTATGTCGTAGGACGTAAGAGTTCTTGTTGTTCTTGTTGTTCATGTTACTGTTACTGTTTCTAACAAACGAGAACAACAAAAACAACAAGAACGTGTGCGATTGAAAAACGGCACCACTTGGGGAAGAGTCACGCCGTTCACGAAGCCCTTTTTCACAAGAAGAAGAACGAGAAACACGTTTTTCAAAATTTGGTTTTGGTTTTTGGTTTTACTACTAATACTCTGTTCTCTTCTGTTGTGTTGTGTTGTGTCCCCTCTCCAACAACAGGGTCGCAGCCATGTGAGTGTTGTCATCCCAAATGAAGTTGATTGTGGAACTGTTTAAGCATGACAGAAATGTAGGTTTTATGATGTCTGCACACTGTTTAGAGGCTACCCAGATAAAATTTAACTGAGGGGAATTGGACTGCGTTGTTTGGTTTGGAATGCATGAATCATCGAAAGCGACAAACAAAAGGGAAAGAAGGAAAGAGGAAGGTGTTTGGTACGACTAAAATAGGAAAAAAGAAAACAGAAATCTTCCCAGGAGTTCACTATATTTTTTTTTTCTGAAATTAGCATTGAGACTAAGAACTAAACTGTAGAATTTATTCAGTTATACTAGATCCTATTCTATTCTATTCTATTCCGTTCTGATCTCAAATCTGAGATATAGCGTTGTTAGGTCAATTATCGCATATTGTCTGCTTTAAAAGTTGGTGTTTTGTCACGGTTTTGTCTTTAAAAAACGTTTCAACAGTTTAAAGGAAGAAAGTATATAAATTGTCATTAATTTTGACGGTGAATAGTGGGAGTCTATATAACAAGATTTAAGGTCGGAACGGATAAATTTACAGTTGTCAAAATAATATTTTTTAATATATTATGCTCTTCTAAATTATCTATTACTATATTCACTTATAAAGAATAAATTCATAATCTATAGAGATTTTTTTATTGACTAGAGAAATTCTCATATTATTATATACTATATGGTGAGCTAAAATTTTGTTTTATAGGTAAATTCAAATTTCATTTGATGGGTCACAAACCATGTAACTAAGAGATACTTAGTCAGTTAGCTAATTAGTTAAGTAATTTTAATTGTTAGTTAATTTGTAAACACAGGACAAGTGAAAATCAAATCTAGAGTGTTTTTTCGAATGCATCGATGATGCCATTATCATATTTTTGTATCTTACGTAAATATGTAAAAAATGTTAATCGTGTAATAATATACTGAGAAATTAACTTTAACTTGTTTTTATAATACAAAAGTGGTTATTATAAAATAAACTAGATGCTTAAGTTATCCATTGAAATTTAATAAAAAAATAAAATAAATTATTTTCACGAAACTCGGAATTTAATTTTTTATTTATTTCATACGCATTTATGTAAAAGCTATTCTCTTACGATGAAATGAAATGATTTTTTTAGCAAAAGAAAATATTAACTATACGTGAATGATGTATTAAAATAAAATAGTTTTTACATATTTGAAACACACCCTAGCCAACTTGACTTCATGGTAATTAAAAAACACACTTTAAATAACTATCGCCCTCCGCATAAATTTTGTCTTTTATAAATGTTGAAGATCGCAATGATGACAAAATCTCAAGACTCTATAAGTGATGTTTGGCACTGACGTATCTAAATTTTTCTTCTTAAAAACAACTTATCCAACAAGTTTCAGACCACACAAAAGAAAACGAAGCATCCAGAAAAGAAAGCAGAATCTTCTTTTGTTGGAAGTTTAGTTTACAATATTCATAAAGGGGAAGGCCATTTCCTTGAAACTCAATTTTGCTGTAAGTTTAACAGTGACAACATTTCAGAGTTTTTGAAGTTGTGAAAGTCACATAATGTTTTCTTCTATTTGATGTAACTAGGTGGTAAGTATCTGAGGTATAAAGTTATGATGAAAACTACAAGTCTTAAGTCTTGACCGAACTTTACTGAGAAATTATGGTTAAAGCCCTTATGATTGGCCTCAAAAGTCTAGTACTGTTCCTAATGGGTGTTCCACATTTTCACTTTTGCTAAAGTAGTCTCGTGCTTCCCTATCACGTAGGCCCAAATTCTTGTTGTAAAACTTTTTATTTTTGTAGTATTATATGATATGCACACACACTGCATTTATATAAGATTGTCTTTATTTATCAATAGTATTTATAAAGGGATTTGGGATCTCACGTACCTACCAAATTACCAAAACTAATTTAATGGGAATAAAGAAAGTGAGAGGGAATATTATAGTATAAGATAGGAGTAGTTGTGAAGGAAAGGAGCTAAGAACACTGACCTCGATGAAGACTGTTTTCTGAAGCTTCCCTGAAAACGAAGTGATGTTGGCAGTGATGATCTTCAGCTTCAAAGATTCGAACACCTCGCACAGTTTCACCATTGTGTCTGTTCTTTTGCTACATGTCAAACTCACCACAGCAGTTTTCTCCCCCATGTAGGTAACGCTCAGCTGCATCCACCACATCAAAATCAATTCAAAATTCCAAACGAATAACAACAAAAAACAACCACAATACCCCACATCATTTTTATACTATCAATAATACAAGAGAGAGAGAAGGGTGTGTTCACATCAAGGACTTCAATTGGGGTGTTTCTTGAACTGACTGAATCGTATATCTGCGCGGTTCTCTTCTTCTTGGACCTCAGCACCGCAGGAAGCTGTTCCTGCTCAAAATCATCATAGCTTGAACTACTCTTTTTTGGCATCCCAGATTCAAGATCCATTATCTCAGCTTGGATTATCTTCTCTTTCTCATGCAATTCCTGGATGTATTCAATAGCATCCTTAATAATCGAAGCCTTATCCATCTGCAACAAACAAACAAACGCCACTCATCATGATTCTGTAACAGACACAAATTCACAAACATCAAGCATGCCTTGCCTCACCCTCCCAATTACCCTATTCAAAGTTATAAATGTGTACACCGAATAAACAGTGTCCCTGGTAATAAACATATATAACTGAAAGAAAACACTGAAATTCTATTGTTAACATAAGGACGATGAGGCTTCAGAGACAGTGCAGAGTACTACAATATCTATCTAAAACCCCCCAATCAAAGCTCTTCACTTTCTTCTTCCCCATTGCCGTCACATCTTCAATATTGGGAGAACTGTTGATGGGCACAACAACACCTTTCACAGTCACACCCACACCTCACACCTCTTCGTATTGGTAGAGGAAAAAACAGTATCAGGTAAATAATCAATTAAACAAACCTTACCTTGCTGATATTAGGAACCACCGATCTAAGCGCGAAAAGCCTTTCGTTGAGCTTCTTCCTCCTATTCCTCTCGGAAACAATGTTCTTAGAAGCTGCAGATGAAGCAGCACCATCAGGGGAGCTGGAATCGTAGTACCCTGATAAAGCCTCATCGAACCCCCAACTAGTGAACAAAAACAACACCAAAACGAATAAACCAGCTTATGTTAGCTCAATTCATCACACACCAAATAGTTTTTTTGATTAATTAATGATTGGTTCCTCATCAGTATCATCATTATTATTATTAATTAATGTTAACTGTTACCTGTCAAGATCTTGGGTCTGGAGGAACATGGTGGTCTCCCAGTAATGCTTGTACTCTTCAATATTCTCCATGATTAAGGTTGAGAGAGAAAGGGGAGAGAATAGGGTGATGGTGTGGTTTGGTTGAAGGTGGTGTGTGATAATAGTTTGTGTTTGTTACTCCTTTTATGGGTTGGTTTGTTTATGTTGGGTTGGGACTTTATATAGGGAGAGAAGGAGCAAGGGAAATGACTGAGGCTGGAATTAATCACGTGACAGTATCAATAGTTCAACATGTAACTGTCTCCTCTCTGGACTCTTGCTTATGATGTTTCCTAGAAATATCCAAATTCTTCTAATAAATTTGGTCCATTTAAGACATTCACATAACCCACTCATCTTCATCTTCATTCTTGAAAAAAAAAGAACAAAAAAGAAATAGAAAAAGAAAGAAGACTTCAACTATTAATTGTATTCTTATGTTCTATGTAGCATAGACACATACACGGATACGACACGAACATGGAGACGAAGATACGTGTAATCTCTAAAATGTAGAACACGGGAATACGGATTTATATATTATATAATTATGAATTATATAAATTGATAATAAAAAATTATTTGCACAATTATGTTTATGTTTCAGCAGAAAAATTATGTTTATGTTTCAGCAGAAAGATGGTTTCAAAAAGATTTGTTTTTTATTTTTATAATCATAATAAAAATTTATACAATAAATTTGAGCTTTTAGAAAATTAATGTATTTCTTCTTTTTAAAATTGTTTAGAATCGTCAAAAATTCAATAAATATTTTTTTAATCAAACACTTTATCGATACATGTTCTACAAGTATTGTACGAGTTCGCAAGTATCATACAAATTTAGTGTCCAATATGCATGTTCGACATAAACACATCATTTAAGAGACATATAAGTCCCATAACTTACTATATATAAGATATTTATTAAGAAAACAATTTGAATTAGTTATTACAAGTTAAATCTATATTTAGGCTCAAATTTCATTTTGATGTAATTTTTAATTAACTCTTCAATAAAATATTGATCGTTTCATTTAAATTTATTCTTAAATAAATTATTCTGTGGATAAAATAAGATATTTTTGTGACTAAAATTATTTTAATAAAAGATTATATGCTTATTATTATTATTTTACTTTTATAAAATTTAAGTTTCATTATATTTGTAAGAAGAACGAATTTTGCTTCCAGGTGAAAATGGAAAACCTAGAAAGGAACTACTCACTCCATGTTGCAATTAAAGATTTTCCTTATGAAACTTTTTATGAAATAATAATGATTAGATACGATTTTATTATATTATTATTATTATTATTATTATTATATTTGGCAACCAAAATTTAAAAGTTAATTTATTTTTTCTGGTGATATAAAAATTAATGAGTCTATTTCGCCGCATCAATAATTAGAAGAACTGAACCTTATTTTTGTATATTTATTTTTTATCGTATTTTCTTACGTGTGAGAGAGCAAGGAACAAAAATAATCAGAACAACATTTATTATTACGCAATCAGCATAAATAGACCCACATCCATGATTTAATGCCACCTGTCCTTTGGTTGTTGGGCCTGGGACCAAAACTGAGTCCAAAGGCACAGATACATTTTTTATATTAAAAAATTCTATTAAAAATACCTTTTTTATTTTTACCATTAATAGGGTTCTTCGTATAACATAAATCCATGCGTAATTAGTTCATTCATAGGCAATGTTTGGAAAGTTCTGCTGAAATCAAAATAGCTTATTTTTTAGTGGAGGATTTTCTATTATGGCCAAACAAATTTAGGTATAACTTGGGTACAAAGTCTAAATAGTTTCTATAATTTATCAATTCTAAATAAATAGAATTAAATTCTAAATAAATAGAATTACTTTTAAGTGTGATTTAATCCTTATATAAATTATGAAAATGAAGCATACCTTACTCAATAACATATCCCGACAGGGGAAGAAAGTTATCACTTAACAAAAGAAACTAAAGTACTAACAAGAGCGGCATATGAAGCTCGGACACTCCTCTTAAATGGCGTGTCGGTGTCCGATATCGGACACCGACACTCGTAGGATACGTATCTGTGAAGTGTTCAATTCAAAAAGTATTTGTTAGATTTCTAATAATTCTAGTAGGTTCTATCACAATTTTAAAAAGGAAAAATACATTAATTTTCTAAAAAATTAAACTTTATTGTATAAATTGTTATTATGATTATAAAAATAAGAAATAAATCATTGTGAACCAGTCATGAAAAACATCTTTCTGCTCTAAAAAATAATCTGGAACATATTTGTGTACATAAATCTTTATTGTCAATTTATATAATTCATAATTATATAATATATAGATTCGTGTCCTTGAGCCTTACATTTTGAAATTTTTACGTATTTTTGTATCCGTGTCGTACCAGTGTCCGTGTCAGTGTCATCAACTTAAATCAACAAAACTAACAATCCAAACAAAACACGATAAACCATTTAAATAACTAAAATATGTTCACAATATATCAATTTTTATATAAAAAAAATTAATAATTTTTAAATAGTTGTCTTGAATATAGTTATAATTCTTATAAATTGAACAATGTTTACTTTTAGTCGCTAAATTTGTTTGTTCCTCATTTGATAAGTAAACCAATTTTCATAAAGAGATAAATCGAATGGTTTAGTTTAGTTTTTTCTTTGGAAATAAACATCATCGAATACATTCCTGTAAATTAAGGGCTAGATCGATTATAAGGTATTATTGTAGTAATTGAAAAAAAATATATATTTACATCAACAAAAAGGTATTTATTTAGTCTCAAAATTTGTGTATAAAAAAATTTAGATATAACACTTGCACGTTTGAACTTTATCGTATAATTTTTTTATTAAAAAAAAATATTTTTCTCCTAAACAAATTATTTGCATTAAACTAAAAATATATATTTGTGATTTTCCACTTTATCCCCTTTCTCCCTTCACTGTGTTGGGTTCCTTTGTTTTCTTGTTTCTTTCTTTTGTATCACAGGGTTTTCTCCTTGCTTCCGCAGAATTAGTAATTCAACATCAAGAGCTTGCATCTACTTTGTTATGGTATCATAGCTCTTCATCTTCCTTTGAAGAGCTCTGTTGTGCGCTCTATCCTCTTTTTCTTTCTATCTTCATCTTTATGTTTTCATCAGTTCTTACTTTCTGATTCTTGGTTCTTTCTTTCAGCAAGATGGCGGAGGAACGAACAACAAGGTCGATTGTGTTGAAACCTTCCTCAAACAGCTATCTCTATCTTCACCCTGGTGAGAACCCCGCGACATCTTTGGTCTCACCGGTACTCGATTCAACGAACTACCATTCTTGGAGTAGGTTCGTCATGACAACGCTGAGTGCGAATAATAAAGTAGAATTTGTCTTGGGCACCCATCCGTGTCCACCGAAGAGTGATCCTACCCATTCGGCATGGGTCAGGTGCAACAACATGGTTGTGTCATGGTTAGTGCATTCGGTCTCTCTTTCTATTAGACAAAGCGTGATTTGGATGGATATAACAGTTGATATTTGAACCAATTTAAAAACTAGATATTGCCAAGGTGATCTTTCTAGGGTTTCCGATTTGCAATTAGAAGCATCCTCTTTATGTCAGAATGATCTGTCCGTAACTGACTATTTTACGAAGCTAAGAATAATTTGGGACGGGCTAGACAATTTTCGACCTAATCCTATCTGTGTTTGTCAGCACAAGTGCTCATGTTCCGTGGCTTCTGTTATTAGCAAAAGGAAATGTGAGGATCAGGCCATGCAGTTTCTTAGAGGACTCAACGATCAATACAACAACATTCGGTCTCATGTGCTCCTCATGGAACCGGTACCACCTATTTCGAAAATCTTCTCTCTTGTGGCTCAACAAGAACGCCAATTGGCAAGTAATTTCTTGGTTACGAACATTAACCATGCTGGTACAAATCGTAATTCTGCTGTCACATGTTCTTTCTATGGAAAATTGGGTCATACTGAAAACATTTGTTTTAGGAAAGTGGGTTTTCCGAATCAAGAACATAATATTTTTAGGTTTAATGGTAATAGACTTGCTTGCACCCACTGTGGTAAGAATGGTCATACAATTGATACATGTTATAGGAAGCATGGGTTTCCCCCCGGACATAATTTTCCCAATAGTAGGACTGCCCCTTTACTTAATGTTGTTTTAGCTGACGATGTTTCCTCTGAGAATTTTGTGCAAGAACAGGGAAATGGAGACATGCGTTCTGTCTTCACAGCATAACAATGCTAAGTTCTATCTACTCTTATCAAGCAGACCGTAGCAAATAATGTTGCAAATCAGCTCCCGATGCAAGTTAATCAAGTGGGTTCTTTCACGGTTGATGACAATCATAAGGATTCTCCAAACGGTAACACTACTGTTTTAAATTTTTATACTACCATTAAAGGCTCCTGGATCTTAGATTCAGGAGCAACTGATCATGTTTGCACATGTTTATCTTATTTTACCTCATATAAAAGTATCAAACCTGTTCTCATCAGTTTACCAAATGGGCATAGTTTTTATACTAGTTATTCTGGAACTGTTGCCTTCAGTAATAGATTTTACTTAACAAATGTCTTATATGTACCTGAATTCACCTTCAATCTGATTTCTGCTTCTAAACTTGCCTCAAATTTGAACTGTCATTTGATTTTCTCATCTAAGAATTGTGTGATACAGGACAATCTAACGAAAGAGAAGATTGGTACAGTTGAGGCCAAAAATGGCCTGTATGTTTTTCATGCTTCTATTTTTCAAAGACCCATCAGAGAAATATCTGATCCTTCTTTTCATTGTGTTTCGAAAGATATCAATGTATGGCATAATAGACTGGGACATCTTTCTAATGAAAGATTGGATGTATTGAGATCTCGATACTCTTTTGTTTCTGCTAAAAAAACATATCTGTGTGATACTTGCCATAGAGCAAAACAAAGAAAACTCCCTTTTGTTTTGAGTAATTCTAATACTTCTAAAATTTTTGAGATTTTGCATATGGATATTTAGGGTCCTTGTTCTATTGTATCTATGCATGGTTTTCGGTATTTTTTAACTATTGTGGATGATTTTTTTCGTTATACTTGGACCATTCCTATGTGTACAAAATCTGAAGTTAGAACTCATATAGCTACCTTCTTATCCTATGTTGAAAATCATTTTCAAACCACTGTTAAAATTATACGTTCTGACAATGGGGCTGAATTTGCCATGACAACTTTTTTCTCTTCAAAAGGTACTATCCATAAAAAAACTTGCATAGAAACACCTGAACAAAACGGTATTGTAGAACGCAAGCATCAACATATTCTTAATGTAACACGTGCTCTTCTTTTTCAAGCTCATTTACCTCCTATCTTTTGGCACTTTGCTGTTTTAAACGCTGTTCTCCTGATTAATTGTATTCCCACTCCCTTATTACACAATATGACTCCTTATGAAAAATTGCATGGTTCTTTATATGATATTTCATCTTTGCGTGTTTTTGGTTGTCTTTGCTATTCTAGCACCATTACTTCACACAGGAAGAAGCTTGATGATAGGTCTGTTTCTGGAATCTTTCTAGGTTTTCAACCTCATACTAAAGGATATCTTTTTCTTAATCTTCAAAATCATAAAATTGAGATCTCAAGACACACAATTTTTTATGAAAATCATTTTCCATATAAATTGAAAGATGATAATACAAAGAGTCCCAACAATTTATCTTTGCCCATTCCTCAGTCTTATAATTTCAGCTATGATTTTCTGTCTGATAACCCCAATACTGTTGCTGAAATTATGTCTGATAACCCCAATACTGCTGCTGAAATTATTGTTCCAATTGAATATATGGATCACGAGCAACCAAGAAGGTCCACACGGATTCAAAGAACTCCTGCCTACCTTGAAGAATTCCATACAAATCTACCATTTGCACATGCAGTAAGTTCTAAGTATCCAATTCATAAATTTGTTTCATATCATAAATTATCCTCTAAATTTAAAAACACTATTTCTTCTTTTTCTACTTCCATTGAACCCCATAATTACGAGGATGCTGCTGAACATGAATGCTGGAAAAAGGCAATGGCAGATGAACTAGCTGCTCTACACGCCAATAACACATGGATACTGGCACCTCTTCCCTCAGGCAAAAAGGCCATTGGATGTGGTTGGGTGTACAAGGTGAAGCACAAATCAGACGGTACCATTGATCGCTACAAAGCGCGCCTCGTTGCAAAAGGCTACACACAACTTGAAGGCTTAGATTTTTTTGACACCTTCGCTCCAGTTGCAAAGCTGACTACCTTGCGTCTTCTTCTTACTCTTGTTGCTTCAAACAACTGGGCCCTCAAACAACTGGATGTTAACAACGCCTTTCTCCATGGAGACCTTCTTGAAGAAGTCTACATGAAACCACCTCCTGGAGTTGCCGTCCCCAATTCAAACATTGTCTGCAAATTACAACGTTCCCTCTATGACTTACGTCAAGCTGGCCGACAATGGTACGCAAAATTACCCCAGTTTTTACTTACTAATGGTTATGTCTTATCCTCTGCTGATCATTCACTGTTTATAAAATTGCATGACACTCACATAACTATTATTCTTGTGTATGTTGATGATATCGTACTCACTGCAAATGACACTGAGGAAATCACTCACATCACAACACTGTTGAATCAACAATTTAAGATCAAAATCTGGGTGATCTTACCTTTTTTCTGGGTCTGGAAGTTGCCCGTAGTCGTGTTGGAATACACCTTTCACAACGCAAATACACTTTGGATTTGTTACACGAGACAGGAATGCTGGATTGTGCCCCAGTCCCAACACCTATGGTTCATTCTTCAACCTTTTCCAGTAATGAAGGTGTTCCTCTCACTGATACAACATCATCCTCATATCGCAGACTTCTAGGAAGGCTCATCTATTTAAGAAACACTAGACCAGATATCGCCTTCAGTGTGAACAAACTCAGCCAATTTGTCTCAGCACCTACATCAACTCATCACCAAGCTGCCTTTCGAATTCTTAGATACCTTAAGAATGCTCCTGGACATGGCATTTTTTCTGCCAGCTACCAGCACACATCAACTCAAGGCATACAACGACTCTGATTGGGCTTCTTGTTCTGAGACAAGGAAATCTGTCACCGGCTTCTCCATCTATCTTGGTGAATCACTACTTTCTTGGAAATCCAAGAAACAACAAACCATCTCCAGAAGTTCTTCGGAGGCTAAATATAGAGCGTTGGCTTCCACCACATGCGAGATCCAGTGGCTCACTTACCTATTACAAGATCTCAAAGTGCACTTCACCCAACCTGCTATTATCTACTGTGACAATCAATCCGCAATACAAATTGCGTCTAATCAAGTGTTTCATGAACGGACGAAGCATATTGAGATCGATTGTCATCTTGTTCGGGAAAAACTCAATACTGGATTGATAAAATTACTCCCTGTCACTTCCTCCATGCAGACTGCAAACATCCGCACCAAGCTTTTACCTCCATCCACCTTCAAAGGTCTTCAATTCAAGCTGGGAATGAAGAACTTATACTCCCAGCTTGAGGGGGGGGGGGGGGGGGGGGGGGGTGATAAACTTATAATATTTTAATTCTGCTTTGTATCTTATTCTGTCATTCTTCTGTACCTTGGGCTTGTATTGGGCCGACTGGGCCGCTTCCCTTCTTCTAGATAGCACCGCACCGCTTGACCCTTTACTGCTTTTGTATACAATAGATACTCTTTGTAATTACACAATCTGATATAATAATACTTCAATATCTTTTTTCTCTTTTCACTATTCCTCTTTCACTTTATCCCCTTTCTCCCTTCACTGTGTTGGGTTCCTTTGTTTTCTTGTTTCTTTCTTTTGTATCACAGGGTTTCTCCTTGCTTCCGCAGAATTAGTAATTCAACATCAAGAGCTTGCATCTACTTTGTTAAATATGTCTTTCTAAAACACTTTGTAATGGTTAAAAATATTTATTAAAATCATTTATTGGATATCTAATGTTATCGTACACAAATTATCATTTTAAGCTTTAATCAAGAAAAAAAAATTATTTAAAAAAAATACATAAAATTAAAATCAGTATGAAAATTAAACTTTTAATTTTATAAAACAAAATAGAGTAATATCATATAAATGTGAACACATATACGATAACCTCTGTTTTTTTTTAAAGTGTGTACAACGACCTCAGATAAATTAAATGACATAGATATAAATAAATAAATATAAATTACATAACATAAATATAAATAATATATAATTCAAAATAAATAAAAAGGTTGATAAAACACCCACAAATTTATTCAAAATAATAATAAAAAAACTTTAACAGCTCTCTCATTATTCTTTTACCTTTTATTGAAGTAACATATTAGAATTTAAACAATTCTAAAAGTAATTTAAACAACTTCTCTCCTAATTTTACTTATGTCTTCTTTTTCTTTCTGATTATCCACCCTCTAAGACACAAAAATATATAATTATTTTTTAGATTTTATATATATTCAATTTTACAAAAAAAAATTATTTTTCTAGTCCATTATGAGATTACTCATTTCATCACAACATTTTTAGAATTACAACATATTAAAATGAAAAGAGTAAAAAAAGTTATACTTTATCTTAAATATGATTTATTTTATAAACATTTCCCAAACCTCTTATTATTATAGTAGAATGATGATTTTTTTTAAATCTTTATATTTTTTCAGAAAATGATATCAAGAATGTATTAAAAAGTTTGTGAATTATGCCATTGGAAATAGAAGTGCTCAAATCTATTCAATTTAAAAAAGAATAAAAACCAATATAAAGTATCGATTAAATTTGATTTTTTATCTACTTTTTTTCAACGAAAAAATTGGTTCAGATTCCAAATTGAAATTATAAATAATAACTAAACCACTTATTATATTGAAATATAATATTATATATTTAAATGTAATAAAAAACTAATAAACATATATACGCTTGTTTATTGAAAATTGTTTTAGAGTTTGATTATAATGTATTTATAATATATTTATAATTTAAGATGTCGAATAGTAATAAAGGCGTGTTATTATATCTTCTCACTTCATCTTTTTCACAAAATCACATTACCCAGTCCAGTTGGCCCATCACACTATTTTTTAAAAAATTTCAATGAAGAAATGGCCGATATATGAGGAGACATGGGCTTTTGGTTTCTGCACCCCATCAATTGAAACCTGCACCCATCATTCTTTAAAATCCCAAAATTGATCTTGAGGATTTTATTTCAGAGTGGAAGATGAAAAGAACATTCCGAAATAACCATTATAGAATATCTATTTAGGTTTCCAAAATTAAAACTGATGAGGACATTTTCGTCATTACGTAATAGTGATGGGTGAAGGTTCCAATTTGATATGGGTGCAGGAGCCGAAAGTGGAGGCAGCTGCACCCCTACATTTTTTTTGCACCCCAGTTGTCCAAAGATAAAACTGTCGTTATATAAAACTTTACATTTTTTTATTTTGGATTATGAAATTCAGTAAATTTTTGAATTGACGTTTTGGTAAAATTTCGGATTGGCATGTCCGGTAATCTTCTGGATTAGTGCTTCCGTTAGTACATGAATGAGTGTTAATCCAAAATAAAAAAATACAAAACATCCATAATTGAAAAAATCATTCTGGATCCACCAATCCGTAATTCAAAAATATGCATTCTGGATTTAGAAATCCATAATTGAAAAAAATCATTATGGATTCACCAATCCGTATTAGAAATTAGGCTTCCGAATTCAACAATCCAAAAATCAACAATTTATGCAAAGTTTGCTTCCAAAACACCCCCTCATCCGGAATGTAACATGATTCACTTTCGGATTGATGAATATGTACCACACTTCCACATCCTGAATTCAAATAACAGGTGAAGGTTAGTTTCGGAATTTACAAAATTGTGGAGGTGCAGGAAGAAAATGTAGGGGTGCAGGAAGAAACTGCCGAAAGCGGAAAACATTTTGGTCATGCAGCACAGTTTCTTCCTGCACCCCTACATTTTTCTTCCTGCACCCCCACAATGTTATGCAAAGACCAAATTGTCCCTATTATTTTTTAAAAACCCTTATATGCACTTGAACTGCATTTATTTTTTTTGCATTATGGATTATGGAATCCGAAAAAATTTCGGATTGGCACTGGTAAAATTTCGGATCCATCAATCCGTAATTCAAAATATGCATTTCACATTCAGAAAAAGCATTCCAGATCTACCAATTCGTAACAGAAGTATGCATTCCAGATTTTGAAATCCGTAATTCAAAAAAAAGCATTTCGGATCCACGAATCTATAACAAAATTAGGCTTTCGGATTTAGCAATCTGGAAATCAATAATTTATGCAAAAATTGCTTCCAAAACACCTCTCATCCAGAAAAAATATTCTGTTCCAGATTGATGAATCCTAGCACACTCCCAGATCCCTACTTCCGGTAACCACGGTGTCATTTTTCAAGTAAAAGATTAAGGCCAGTTTCGGGATTTAGAAAATTTTGGGGTGCAGGAAGAAAAATGTAGGGGTGCAGGAAGAAGAAGCCCATGCAGCATTGTTTGGGCGATAAACCCACCCATGGAAAGCCCAAGAAGTGAGGCCCAGGATGGAGTTGACATGCGAAGGAAGATACAGTTGTTGCAGTTCTTAACGACCAATGAACTCCGATCTGTGAGGCAGAGGAAGAAGGAAAAGGTAATGGATTCAGAAAACTGGAGGCACTCTGTTCTCTACCTCACGTTTCTCCTCGCAATTCTTCACCTCACGCAAAACTTACTATCACACTTCTTCCTTGGCAACGAAACGGTGCGCATCAAGAAGCACCCCAACCTGCCCCTCCGCTTCTCTTCTGACGGTACCTTCAAGATCCTCCAGGTTTCTCTATCGCTTTCTATTTGTGCTTAGAAAATTGTGTAAAACCACTGCGTTTAACTCTTCATCATGTTCTCGTCGCAGGTGGCTGATATGCACTATGGCAGTGGAAGCCTAACCCGTTGCAGGGACGTGCTGCCTTCTGAGTTCGAGTTTTGTTCAGATCTTAACACCACTCGGTTTCTGAAGCGGATCATTCAGGCAGAGAATCCAGATTTTATTGCCTTTACTGGTACTTTTATTATTTTCTTTCTTTTTATATCCATGGGTGAAATTGGATTTTGTGCGCTTGCCAAAATAGGGAAAAATGGTATTGTGATGAAATTGCACGTTCCTAATCTGATCAATTTTGGTGCTTTGTTTGTAACGGTAATTTGCTGAGTGTTGCTATATAGAAATTATATATCAGACATTTTTTAATTTAAGTAATTTTAAGGATTATACTTTAAATTATGTTTCATATTCAAATTGTTTTATTTAGTTTTCCACTAATATTTTCAGAAAAAAAATTATACACACAATGTATATATATATATATCAAATCCGTGTGATAAGTTTTCGAACTATGAAACAAATTTGAATATGACATCAAATAAAAATAGAGGATGTCACTAAAACTTTTGTTGTGAGTTGCCATATGGTACTCAACAGGATTTTTTTGTTCTTTCAATTCTGAACTGTTTCCCATGACATGAGTGTGTTTCTTTGCATGTTCTACTGCCTAATTAACATGGATTCAGTTCTTGCAATTAGGAGATAACATTTTCGGATCAAGTGCACATGATGCTGCAGAATCTCTGTTTAGAGCCTTTGGTCCGGCTATGGAATCAGGACTTCCTTGGGCAGCAGTGTTGGGAAACCATGACCAAGAATCGACGATGAATCGTGAAGAGTTAATGTCCTTAATTTCCCTTATGGATTATTCAGTTTCACAAATCAACCCATCAGATGATGATCCTACTAAAGGTGGCTTGATGACTAAAATTGATGGATTTGGGAATTATGACCTAAGAGTGTATGGTGCCCCAGGGTCCATGTTGGCAAACAGCACTGTTTTGAATCTTTTCTTTCTTGACAGTGGAGACAGGGCTGTTTATCAGGGAATTCGAACTTATGGATGGATCAAGGAGTCTCAACTTCACTGGCTTCGCCGTGTTTCTCAAGAATTCCAGGTAACAACAAAATCTGAATATTGTTGCCGGTTGCTAATCATACTAATTTTGGTTATGATTTTGAAGAGACTCAATATTACCTCTCTATTCTTCAATTCTGACATGCTGCATGCTCATGATTGTTTTCGTTGACTTATATTTCTGCATAAAAATACAATTTTCATAATTTTTTCCTTTTGTTTCCTTGGTAGTAGTTTCATACGTTTTCAGTTTTTCAACAATATTCTCAATCGGAAGTATGAAAGAATTTGTGGATACAAGATACATGAGCTTTGTTAAATAATATTTATTTAATTGTATAGTAGAAAAGTGGCTCAAGGGGAATAGAGCAAAGTGAATTGTGTGCAAGTGTATTGATGCACTATTAGTTTTGCATAAATCACCAGGTGGAAAAAAATGTCTGTCGTCCTTTGGAAAGTTACAGAATAGCGTAGGCATGTCAGATAAGGAATCAATTTCTGCCTTGAACACACAAGGGTCATAAATAAATGCACGAAATCTTACTAGAGTGACAACATTTGTTTCCATGGTTTCACTCTTTTAGGAATGAAAAACTTTAGTTCTCTTGGCAGAATATTGTTTATTTTTCATGCAATAATGCAATTACGCACTTCTGTTATTCATAGGACACGGCCTTTCCATTCCCTTGATGGAGGTTTCCCAGATGTAGACCCCATTAACATCTTGCTGGTCACACACTAACAGGGACAAAATCAGGATTCTCTTCATTCTACTGATGCTATTTCCACAATTAAACCCCTCGCACTTGCATTTTTCCACATCCCTATCCCAGAAATTCCGCAACTGTTCTATAAAGAGATTGTAGGCCAATATCAAGAGGCTGTGGCGTGTTCAAGAGTGAACTCGGGGGTCTTGCAGACCTTTGTCTCCATGGGAAATGTGAAGGCTGTGTTCATAGGCCATGACCACACCAATGACTTTTGTGGAAACTTGGATGGCATATGGTTTTGTTATGGTGGTGGCTTTGGATACCATGGCTATGGGAAAGCAGGGTGGCCCAGAAGAGCAAGGATTATACAGGCTGAACTTCAGAAGGGAAAAAATTCCTGGATGGGCGTGCAGAGAATCTTGACTTGGAAACGCCTTGATGATGAGAAGCTGAGCAAGATTGATGAACAAATCCTTTGGCAGGTTAGATGACCATGCTATCATTACTTCTTTGTTCCACGCAGATGCATAATATGCCATTGTGTTGTTCACGGTATTAGTAGTAAAGCAGCATTTTTATTCACTTTTTGTTCATCACTACCATTCCGTGCCCCTCTTGCACTTTGTTTAATATAGTGCAAGACACACGATTTGCTGTTAAGTAGTATAGTATTCAATTAAACTGGTGTACACTTGATTTTCTTTAAATAAAGTCCAGGCTGATCTTCATATATATGGGAAGTTTTCTGTCAGAAGACTTGGTTCCATCATAATGAAAATATTCTTAGTTTGAACAAAATTTTCCCAAATTTGATTATTATCTTCCCTTCCGTTAGTGATATGTATTTAAGCTACGTTTTAGCTTGACAGAATGGAAAAGGCTATATCACTACTCCTTGAACTCAATTTTTTAAGAAATACCAAGATACTCAAAGTGGTTATTCTGAACATCCTAACTAGTCATTTTGATTCATTGCATGCCAATGGAAGTTGTCTTTGTTAAAACAATAACAATATTCAGATCAAACTGTAAGCATTGCAAATTGATTTGCTTGCATACCTTGTGTTTCCACTTTTCTAGACTTTCACGGGCTCAATATGATGGTGTTTTGTTTCTGAAAGAGTTGGTTTACTAACCTAAAACATAGAATTCTGACCAATATGGAATTCAATCACGGAGATATACGCGGGAGTAGCGAATTTGCATGATTAGTGGGTTGAATATCAGTTCAAAAATGGACCACATACAGTAACTTCTCAATAACTGTTTTTATTCATTTGATTAAAACGGTTCATGGAATATCAGAAAAACCAATAGTCTTATCTTAGTTCACATTAGACTTGCATCTATGACTTAACTTTAAACAAGGGTTTATATTGGGAAGCACTAAAGAATTTGCAATCTTATCACAAATTCTACCTGCACTAATTTGTTGTTTGGAATTCAAAATAAAGTTTTTCTTAAAAGTCAATTTGTTTCTTCTCCTTTACAAAATTCCCAAAATTGTTTAAGCTCTAAACACTGCAAATAATGAGTGATATTTCTCACTTTTAAGGTTGTCACCATGCTCATCATATTTTTCATTGACAATAACCATGTCATGATTACCTTATCACATTTATTTCTCTCCTTTCTAATTTCATCTAAATCGAAAAAATAAAACTAAGGGTAGATGGTTACAACTGTCTTTAGGAAGAAATATTTTAATGAAAGTTAATTTAATATTTCCCATGCATTTATATTATGATTAATTTTCAATAACTTTGTATCTATACCTATTTACAAAGGGATTCTTCTCTTAACTGCTTTTAATTTTTTTTCCTATTTTATCCTTATATTAATATTTAATTTTATTATTGTATTATGGTCATTGTGTCATTTCTTATTCTTCTAGAGAGAAATAAATTTAATAAAATATTTGAAATAAATGGAGCAACCGTTTTGAATCGAAAGAGATAATTTATTTTGAAAATTAATTGCATAATGAGAGGGTGTCTCTTTTATGAGAAAGAAATAAATATTAGGAGATGTGAGTAGTGCTTGTAAGGAAGTGAATATAACTGGTGAAAACTACTTCTTTATAACCACTACTCACATTTTCTAATATTTATTTCTCTTTCATAAAACATACACTCCCTCTTATGCAATTAATTTTCAAAATAAATTATCTCAATTCAAAACAGTTGCTCCATTTATTTCAAATATTTTATTAAATTTATTTCTCTCTCATAAAACAGACACTCTCTTTCATTATGCAATTAATTTTCAAAATAAATTATATCTTTCCATTCATAACCGCTGATCCACCTCTCTTTCAATTTTCCTCCAAAATTAAGAGTAGTTAAGAGGGGAATAAGAAATGACACAATGATCATAATACAATAATAAAATTAAATATTAATATAAGGATAACATAAGAAGAAAAAAATTAAAAGCAGAGGAATCCCCTTTATATTTATATATATATATTTATATTTATTTATTGTATTATATTTTCAATATGGTTACAACATCGTAATACTTAATATGACCAAATAATTAAGAAAAAAAATAAGAACACCTCCGTAGTAGGAAGACTTGCTTCAGCTCACATTTTCATACTTATAATTGTTTTGTTCGTTTTTCTCCTTTTCAGTTATTGAAATGTGGAAATATTATTTAACCTTCATTCAAATTTTGCTCATCCCTCATAAGTGAAAATCTCATGTCTAATAACTATCTATAGCTCTATTTATAAAAATGTGAGATTCCACCTCATCAATAACTCAGTAAAAGATGTTCATTTTTTTATAAGATTTTTTTTTGTCGCGATCTTTACTAAATTTTAGATAAATTAAAAATTTCTTGATCTGAAATATTATAACCAAATTTTGTTTATACTTTAAAACTATATCATGTTAAAATGAAGCAATTTGATGAAATTTTATAACCGACATTTTGACTCACCAAAAAAAACTAGTTTTAAAATTACATAAAATTTTGTAGACTTAATGTACCTAATAATAACTTATATGAAATTTGATATATAGAGATAGAGAACAGAGTAAAATTAATAAAACTTACTCATAGAATATTATTCACATAATGTGATCAATAATTCATTAAGAGTTTTATTAAACAAACTAAGATGGGCAATTTCTTCTCCACTTCCATAGTTTCTTTCTGCACCTCTATACATCTTTTTATTCCAAAACTACCCTTTGACAAGAGGTGCAGGGTTTTTTTTTTCAATTTTAAATTATATAATCCATAAATCTTCTGAATTCTATTCAGAATACAATTTATTTTAAATTCTCGAATTCGGAAGAATATTTTATGGATTTTAAAAATACAAGGGTGTCAATGAAAAAGATGAAAAAGAGGCACAATTATCATTTCACATCTTCTATGGAGGTGCAGGAAGAAAACTTGGACGTGCAGGAAGAAATTGCCCATAAGATGAGAATGAGAACTGGGCCAAAGCCCGTTTCTCAAATCTGGCCGAAACCTATATCACTCGTTCGTAGTTGGAAAATAGATAATTTGAATTTGTTAAGGGAACAACAAACAAGAACAAAAATGGCGGCAACCAGTGACGAAGAAATGGAGTCACTTCTCTCTGCGTTCGATCAGATCTACGAGGTTTTAGTAAAATCTGATTATTATTGATTTTCAGTTAGCATCAATGATAATCCTAACACATTTGATTTTTTGTTCGTTTTTCAATTTTGCGTTCATCTGTTCAGGATGCTAAGAGCGGCATTTCGGAGATGCAGTTGCTGCAATCCAACTACAACGCAGAGTTCAAGATGCGTGAATCACTCCAAGTCGCTTCCAACGCCCTCAAAAGAGGTTCGTAACTATAATAATACACATTAAAAATTTTCACGTGTTGTAATTTAGCTGCTAAATTTGTTTTGTAGTGTTGCAGAAAATGACAGGTTGGCAAAACTGTACTCGGAGTCCTTGAAGAATCTAGCGGATCAGGTACTTCGATTACAGAATTTTTTGTGACCTAACTTGTGATTGCAATTTAAATTTGGAAACATTTTCTGAAATTTTTTATTTAAAATTGAGCATGTTGTGACGCTACAGCTTGATTACCGTACAAAATGCCTGAATTTGAAAGAAGAATTGGAGAGAGCGAAAAATGAAGTTTCGCTTAAAGAAGACGTGAGTTGCTTCCGAGTTTTTGTTTTTATCTTCTGCTCTGTGATTTGATTGTGAAAGAGAATATTAGCAACGCGGTTGTGTGATATGTTATGGTTCGGATTTTGTGTTTGGAGCAGGGACATAGGAAGGATACGGAATTGCTTAAGCGAGAATACGAACAACAAATTGCGTGTTTGGAAGCTCAAGTTAAGTGAGTATATTTTGCAGATTCAGTAAAATTTTAATGGTTAGTCAATTATTTTTTCAAAGATATATTAGTCCGTGAAGGATGAAAAATTACATATATGGTATCTATATTTCCATGTTGAAGCGGGATTTGATATACTCATGCAATAAATAAATTACAATCATTAAATAGAGTATATGAAGTTTCATTTTTAATTCGTTTTATTTATACATGTTTAATAGATATTAATATTTTAAGATACTTCACCAACACACTCAATGGACTATCAAAACATATAAACACTAATACTTTTATTTATTTCCCTCGTCAAATATATATGATAAAATATTCAACCTTTAAATCATTTATATGCAAAAAAAAAAGTTATTAACCCTAAACCACGTAAGTATTTGATATAGAAATATATAATTATTGTTGCTTCATAAACTAAAGGGTAAAATTGTTCTTTATGAATTATTTTAAAAAGTACAGAAATTGATAGTGTTATTCTTATGTGTAAATAATAAAAAGTAATGCATAACAATAATAATTTATAATTCTCATTTGGACAATATCTGAAAATATGATTTTAATTTAGATTTTTACAATTATAATTATATACTTATTATATTTTTAATTTTTAATATATTATTAGAAATCGAATCATTGTATCATATAGGCTTATCATATCCGAGCACAAATAAGTCATATTTGGCGTACATCGAATTTATCCAAATAAAATATGCATTGTTTGATCTTCACATCCAATGATTCTAATTTGCTGACGTATAAGTGAGTGAAATTTTTGTCTTCAAATTGAGAAGTTGCAAAGTCGTAAGACAATCGAACATGGTTAATTGTCGAACTCAAATTATTCATAGAGATTCACGACATCATTGATATGGGGATTAATTTAACTGAATAAATGCACATACGTGGCCTTAGATATAATTTGCAGTGTTCAGGGACTATATACTTTCAACCACTAATTTATTTATTCGGAAAAATATGCCAATCACTGAACTTAAATGTTTTGTTCTGTTGATGGTCATTGGGTGACCTCTTTCAGGGAATCTCTACATGAGAAAGCAACATATGAAGCAACTATAAGCCAACTCCATGGAGATTTAGCTGCACATAAAAGTCATATGCAGGTTCTAGCAATGAGATTGGACCAACTGCATGTTGAAGTGGAATCAAAATGTAAGGCATTTTGTTTACCAGTAAAATGCATGGATTTTCTTTGCCTCAAGTTTCTGATATATCTTTATGTTAGGTCATGTGGGCTGAAGATTTGTTTGTTTTGCTCATCATTAATCATCTGACAGATAATTCTGAGGTTCAGGACTTGAAGGAATGTCTTTCGGTTGAACAGGAAGAAAAAAACGAATTAAACAGAAAAATCCAAAATCTGGAAAAGGAATGTAAGGCTGATTTTATTCCCATGTCTGTATTCTGTTCAATAGCAATTTATTGTTATATTTTGAGCATAGTTTCGTCTTATTATTCCTAAAAATAAATGGGAAGCTTTTCTGAACCCTGCAGTACTGATTTGTAAAGGAAAGCTGGTGGACCAGCAGCAAGAAATGACCGCAAATTGGCATGTAGAAACGCTTAAACAGAAAATCATGAAACTGAGAAAGGAAAACGAGGTCCTGAAAAGAAAGTTATCCCATTCAGAGGAGGGCATGTAATGTAGGGAAACTGAAGCTAACGAGCAACTTTGAGTTCACAAGGACAAGGTATCTGATGCTAATTGGGTACCGTACTTTCTAAGTAACAAAGATTTACTCTTAGGGTTTCACAATTAATATATAGGAAAAATAAAAAAACTATTTTTTTGTTTTATGAGTTCAACTCAAGGCTAGTCGAGAGGTCAATACGATTAATCGTACTTGTCAAATCTCAATATAGTTAACCTAAAATTTGATTAATTTTAACATAATTAAATTGTGAAAGCTTAAAACCACTGAGTAAGTTAAGATAGTCTCTAACTAATTAATGTAAGTGCTTAGTGATCATTAAATTTCTTAACAAAATTTTATGTTTTAAAAAAATTAAATTATATTTTAGAGAGATTTATAAAATAATAAATTGGACTTGATTCTTTGTATTTGAAAAGAAAAATTATGGAAATAATTTATTTTGTGGTACAACCAATAAAATTCTTATTAAACAATGTGCAAAGTTTTTATATTTTGCTAGAGCGCAGTGTAATTTGGAGTTAAATATTGAATAAAAGTTAATAAAATAAATAATATATAAAGAAAAAATTCAGTAATTAATCATTTTATTTTTTTAAGTTGAAAGTATGTTATGTTATAATAAACAGTTAAGCAATTCTTCATATAACAAAATGTGTTGTCTTTTATTAATAATTGTAAAATATTTGTTCTTGTTTTATACATATGGGAAAAATAGTATCATTACAAATAATAAAATGAAATTATAATTATAAATAAAGCAAATATGAGGAGATAACAATTTTCATATGAATAATATCTTAATTTTTTTTTCTTTAATTCACGATAGAATGTTATAACATGTACATACTTGATTATATCAATTTAACTATGTCATTTTCTTTTCATGTACTCAAGATCTATGCAATTTGTTTTGAAAAAAGTATTGATTTGACAGAAAAAATATAATATTTCAAAAATGATATTACGAATAATATAATTCATAAAGTTCAAATATATCTACCTTAATTTCTACGGTAACTTTTTGACATTACTGGGAGAAGGCATAGTCCATATATCACATCAAGAAATTAACCCTATGATCGATGTTTGACAATTGACACGATGGATGATGTGAGGTTTGTGAAGAAAACTCACAAAAACATTTTGGGAATATGATGGTCGATGTTCAGTGTGTGTCACGACCCAAAGCAGCATATGCATAAAAGTGTCATCTTAATGGGTGTCAAAAGCTGAGGCCCAAAGCAGAAGTTTTATCACCACACCAAACTGAAGCCCAGAAAAGTTCGTAACTTCTTCTCAGGTATACTACACCAACTGCTATTGCAAACATTTCTAATTAATTAGGTTTTGGAATTTTAGGTATTCAGATTAAATCATGCTTCAGATGTACATTTAAAACTACACCTGAGTAAATGATGTACATTGAAGGAGTTTAGTTCCATGTCTCACTGCATATTAATATTTTTTAAGTTACACTCAGACACAATATCCAAAAAGTCCCAACTGCTATGGGAACAGGGTTTATTTATAATTGAGTATTACAAAATTCAACTTTATACATGCTCTTAAACCTATGCCATAACAGGAGGAATATTTCATTAGAACCTAAGCCTAGTATTTTATTACTTTTTTCATGTTTGTGATTATAATCATTTTAACAAGTTTAGAAAGTTTTATTATTATTTTTCTTTCTTAAACATCTATGCAAAAGAGAGTAACTTCCCCCTAGTTTCTTATGGATACAAAGTTAAGTATATATAAGCTTAGAAGTTGGTTTCATTCCAAATTGCAGGTTTGTTTTCTCCTGTATATAAAATACCAAAAATAACGAAAACACACCCTTGCCTACTTGGAATATCCTTTCGTATGAGAAGACAAACCCAAAAGAAGTATACACAATTTTATAATCTTACCATAATTAATGAAATTTTAAGTAATTATTGTAATCAAAATAAAAGCATGTGTTTATTTTTTTAACATGGCTACATATCTTTCCTCTATTATTATTGAACTGTGAAAAAAGAGAATCTAAATTGGCACCGTGCCCATCCATCCGAATAGACGACGACAACGATAACAGTTGTCATGGTTACTGTTGTGTCGATTATTAACGCTGCAAAACGTACGTTTGAAGACAGACACAGCAGATTTGGAGCAATCACTAAAACCATTATTGCTGTTCACTCTTCCTTTTAGCCTTGATTATCCACAGTTAATGTGGCTTAAGACTAATGCACGTGCCCTTGTTGTTGATTGTGCATTAATTAACCATTCTTAAAATTTGCCACTGTTCTCACAGTCAAAGTGTGGGAAAGTGGTGGCACAAGGGCTGAGTGAGAATGAATGAATGAATGAATAAAGAAAGAGAAATATAGAAGGTGATGAAGCAAAGGAATTCCTTCATTCCTACCAAAAAAGAATAAACAAAGTCGATATGAAAGGGTGTTAAAGCAACCCATGCATGCCCACCAACTCAGCTGCAATGATGGCACTAAGAGTGGAAGTGGAGTCTTTTAAAAGGGAAAAAGCTTCTATCATTAATTCAATACCATCTCTGCTTTCTTAAATTTTTCATGCAAATCAGAAAGCAGACACCATTATTCATATTATATGCTTCTTCAAATATTTCCCCATTCACCAACAACCCTAGTTGCTTGGTTTAAACCACAGATTTTTTCTTCTTCCTTTTTATCTCTTTTCTATAGTTAAATAAAACTATTATTGCATACCCAACTAGCAATATTTGTTCACTTGATTAATCCATTTGGGGATGATGAAGTGGTGGTAGCTAGCTAGTTGTAGTTCCATAACTTCTATGGTAATTTTTTACCTTGTCAAGCTTATGAAATAAAGTGATTCTTCTAATTCGTGAACGACTCCAAAATCACTTTTATTCCTCGAAAGAGTATATTCGTCTAGAAATGTTTATTTGCTTGTGAAATTAAACATTTTCCAATTGAAAGTTAGAAACTAATTTCTGAAAGTACTGATATTTATTTGGAAGAACCATTATTCTAACAGTTCAACATACAAATGGTTTTGACAACAGAGAAACAGAACTGAATGACCAATCTGAAACTTGCAGCAGCAAAAGAAGCTGGTTTCTTTTAAAGGAGAAACATCTGAGTTAAAAGAAGTTTATAAACGGAAGATAAACCTAATGAACACTGATGAGTTAATGACAGTAATTTTTTTATTAACAAAAATAAATAAATAAATATCAACCATTTCATTTCAAATGTGTTACAATCCTTATCAAAAAATAATCCTTGATCACCTCCAAAACTGGATAAAAACCTCATTCAAACAAGTAATAAACACATCTGACTAAACTGATACACACACCTACTATAACGTAATAGATGAAGTAAACCTAATGAAGAGTGATGAATTAATGGCAGTGTAAGTTGTGAATACGAGGATGTTAAGGCAAAAAGAAATGGTTTGGTGAGGAATGTAGGTTTTAAAGATGACGATAGGAGCAAAAAGTGTGAAAGTAGAATCTAGTCCTATCTCTTGAGAGAAGTGATGGGTTTGGCACTGCAAAGAGAATCCATGTTGGGGAGAACTTGAAAAGGCGAGCCACAAGGAGGGGTTGGTGTCGGGCACGCCTTCTTCAAACTTCAAAGGAAAACTTGTTTCTTTCTTCTCTCTTTCTTCATGCATCAGACATACCCAAATTTTTAGTGGGCGGTGACCATTGGCTTCATTCCCTTTGGCGTTTTCCCATGTTCCCTTAAGTCAGACCTTATTCTCTTCTTCTCTCTCTCCAAAATATGTTTCAGTGTGCATGCAGTGATCTTTCGGGTATTAACACTCAATTCTATGACATCTACACCAAAACCTTCCCTTCCTATCACCCCTTTTGCCCATTCTTTCATTTTATCTGCGTAAATATCATGCATGCGCATATCTATGATGCATAAAGAAGGATCAGAGAGCTAGAATATTGAGTTTTCTTACATATATGTATTCATATATATAGTATAGGGTATTATTAAAGACATCAAAATGTGAAGATACGAAAGGCTTTTTCCTGATTTGATCCTCAAACCAATGATTTAAATAATTACACAGCATTTGTTATTACTGAATAAAGCGGGTTCAAAAAAAGGTGTAAAAGGGAAATGAAACTTTTTGACCATAATAGTGGGTGTGTACACCTTCAACTTTATGTTGTTAATCTCACAAAATATTGTGGCTGCTAAGCTTTTGCCTCGAAGTTATTATATTGCGTACATAAAAGTGCTGCTTGTTGATCAGGTCCATAACGACTCAAATGGATCCTTTTTTCTTTTCAAGGCTAAGACTACACTGCACTTTATGTGGACCATTTTTTTAAGCATTTTAATTTGTACTCACCAGATTGAGACTTCAAAATAACAGTAACTAAACTCCGAGGCACAATGAACTGTTCTTTTCAAACTTCAAGTTTTTCGCTTAAAGGGAGTTTCACACCTTTCTCACACACCCAGTTGCATTGCACATTGCAAAATCCAATTGCATCTTATCAAAACTTGAGCTTCCTCTCCTCACACCTTCCCCATTTTGGCATCAAATCAAGAAACGATGCATGTTAGCATGAGGAAAAAGCAAAAGGGGTTTTGTGAAATTGTGCAACCACTTTTTTTTTTCTTCTGCAATTTTATTACATGATTGAAAGAATAGGTACTATCAGAGCCTGTTTGGAACACAATTGGGTTTATAACATTGATTTTTACGTTTATTTGTTATGATTATTCTTTTGAAATAATAACTTTAAAAGTTGAACTTTTTATATATATATTTTTAATGTAATTCAGTATTTAGTTCTTGATAGTGGGTGTTGAATACCTCATGGGAGATCACTTTTGATTCTCATGATGAAATATATTTGGGCAGTTCTTAACAGTGACTTTTGTTCCACCAATTATGATGCCTATGATGTATGTGTATCCACCAGCTGTACATGTCTAAAGGAGCATAGTTTCAAAAGTATGAAAAATATGACTCAAATTATAAATGCTAAATAGTTTAATTTCTGTTAAATTAATGGTTTTAAATTTCTTATTGTTTAAGTTCTTTACAATCTTGTTCCAAAATAATATCCAAGTACATTTGAAAAGAAAATAAAAGTGTTTTTAAAGTTTTATATTTATGTGCCTCTCGACCCGTTCACAACAAGTAGTGGAAAGTCAGGTTAAAAATTTTAAATTCTAAATCCTAAACCTAAACTCTAAACTTTAGGGTTTAAGGGTTATTTGTTTGTTGTATTAATTAGGATGAGAGTTATTTGTGAGTTTTTGGTTGTTTTTAGGAGATGTTTCTTTTAAATTGCATTTGTTTTTGCTTGCAGTTGGAAGGTAGTTAGGGCCTTATGAGGGATGATGTTATTATGGTTTGGTGTGAGCCTATCTTCTTATATTCTGTATGTTCTATGTTAATTAGGGGTTGAACAGTTTGACCTTGGTGTTTTCTTTTGTATAATGATTGGGATATTACTGAAGTCTCTCATTTTATTTTATTTATTCTCTGTTGATAAAAAAATAAAAAAGTTCCAATTCTAAAATAATTGCAAATATAACTATTTCGGTATGCCTAATATATTCCTACATTATTTAGGAGTCGATATCAAAGACAATTTATACACACATTCCTCTTCTATTTTTTTGACACGTGAAAAAAATAGTGATGGAAGCATACAATATCTCAGATGTGGTGATTGAACCTAATGATGTTATTTCAATGGGCTTGAGGTCAAAACATTGACATTGTTTATGAGAGTCGAAAACGCGTTTCCTTAGCCCTCAACTACGAGACATGTTTTAGTACATCCAATATAGTCTTACATTACTTAGAAATCGAGACCAATAACAAATTTTTATACACCTTCATCTCTTAACATTTAAATGTGTCTTTTAAGAATAAAACCATGACGGAACTTCAGACTCTAAAGCGATCAATACCTGAAAATGTAATGATTGACCATACCATAATGATATTTGGACCATCCTTGAAGTGATTTTCCCATTTATTTATTTTTTATTACTGATAAAAAGAATAACGATATTGTCTCAACAAAATTAAAATTAGAATAAAAACTAAGAATATAACTAGTTTTAATTCCGATTTCTCAATCCTTTGGACCCGTATAAAAGAAATTGGTTAACCCTTAATCATCACATAAAACTAATATTCCATCATATCGAAATTCTAAAAAACGATAGTCTACTAGCCAACCGACATAAACACCCAAAACAAAACTGTAGAGAAGTTTTAAGAAAAACAATTGCAAAAGACCTGCATAAACTGTTTTTGAAAATCTTAACGAATGTGTTACGTAAACTTAACCCTATGCATGATTTAGATGGTTGGAGAAAGCATAAAAAAGATGATTGAGTTAGAATGGAGAAAAGTGAGAGACAAATTGAAACTTACATCAAGTCTCAATTGTTGTCTATGTCAGTGAGTTGAAATAGTTGCAGACATTCATTTGTACCATTGCTTACATATTCTTATTCTCTCTGTCCTATTCATATATTGAATTCAAGTGAATAATATATACGGAATCTTTCAGAGATTTCATTCTCATCCTCAACACACTTTTTCTCTTCTCCATTCTTCATACTTTCCTTTCACAATTTTCATTCAGAGATCAAAACAAAGTTACAGTCTAACATTTGTGGCACATTTCACCATTTCTTAAAACTTCTCCTAATTTGGTTCTTCAGCTACAAACGGATAAGCTCATATGTCTTTCAACACATGCATTCTAGGGTTTCTTACTTAGTACGAAAATCATAAAGTTGAAACTAATTTTAGAAAAAAAAAATTAGTTACTATAGTGATTAAATTAGAGACATTTTAGATAAAAAAAAATGTTTGGTTTTTAAATTAATTTATATTATTGTTAAATAGTTTCTAAATTGATATCTAATTAATAACCAAGTTTTTCTACCAAATTTAGAATCTAAATAATTGGTAGTTAAAACCTTGGTAAACTAATTAGATATCAATTTAGAAACGATTTAGCAAGAATATAAACTAATTTAGAAACCAAACATTTTTTTTAGTTTCTAAAATGGTATCTAATTTAGTCATTATTAGCAACTAATTATTTTTTATTTCTAAAATTAATTTCTATTTCATGATTTTCTTGTAATGATCCGTCGTGGAATTATTTTATTTTCCTCAAAAGAAACTTTCTAACTATATATTATATATATATATTAGCTGGTTAAAACCAGAATCCATTAATTTGTTGATTAATATTTTTAATTAGATCAATTAAAATGACCATTATCATGTTAAATTACTTCATTATAATTAATAATTAACATTTAATTTTTCGTTGTTAATGATTTAATTTATAATATTATTTTATAGTTACATCTTTCAAATAATATAATATATAAAAAATTAATCTTTTAATTTCTTTTTTTTAAGAATTTTCTCCATCCTGCCTTTAAAATTCAAAATAGATTAACGAGTTTAAAATACCAACTCAACTCACTACTAAGAGAATAATAATCCTTTGTCATTCCTTAATATTGACGTATGTATGTTTTCTTAAATTTGATTAGGGCTCTTTCTATAAGTATTAGTATAAGAATAATAACTTCTACACAATAATGTAATATTGTAAAGAAATTAGTTTATATCATCTTCCATTTACAATTTTGTTAGTTTTTTTTTTTAACAATTATTTAGATTCTAAATTTTGTAACACAACTAATTAGATATCAATTTAGAAACCATTTAACAATAATAAAAACTAATTTAGAAACCATTTTTTTAATTCTAAAATGATCTCTATTTTAATTACTATTGCATCTAATTATTTTTTGTTTTTAAAATTGATTTTCTTGTAGAGATATTTTAGAATTTTTTTTCTTTTAAATGTATTCATTGCACATGAATAAAAAAAATGTCAAACTAAATGATCCCAATTTAATTTCTTTTCCATCATTTTATAATTATCTTTCAAAATTGAACTTCTTTAAAAATAAAACGATTGTCTTCAAATTTTTGCCTAAACTTAATGGCACATAGTTAAAAGATGACTTTTTGTTTTACTTTTACTAATGTATAAGTAGTATATTCCCTTTTTCATTGCTGATAAAAAAAAAAAAAATTCCTTTTTCATTTATTTTTTTACATTGATTGATAAGCAAGTATCTTCCTTCTTTAAATATTGATTTTGAATGTCCCTTGTCACTATTTTAATGCTTTTAACATTACATGTTTAATAGCCATTAAAAGTTAATATTGAATATAGGGAATAACAAAGTGTGTGCCTTATGTATAGTGAAAGAAGAAGAGACACAACACCTTTTGTGGGTTGGGCTTACAACAATTACACAATCATATATCTCAACATTTTCACCAATTTCAAATGTCTCACCTAAATAATAAAGAAAATACGATATGGAAAACAATGTAAACAGTGTTAATGAGAGGAATTTGGGAGCGTAATGTTTAGAGACTAAAAATATTATTGATAAATAATTTTTAAATTAGTATTTAATTAGTTAGCAAAGTTTTAACTACCAACTTTAGAATCTAAGGTAGCTAAAACCTTGATAGCCAATTAGATATCAATTTATAAACTATTTATCAATAGTAGAAGTTAATTTAGATATCAATAATTTTTTTAGTTTATAAAATAGTATCTAATTTACTCAATATAACAACTAATTATTTTTTGTCTCAAAGATTGATTTCTATGTAATGATTTTTTAGTAGTGATAGTATTACTTGTTGAAATGAGATTGTTATACAAGTTCAGGAACTTCAACAAATATTTTTTTTTTACAAACATTTGTGTCAGCCCAAAGTCCACGTACATCTTAAATATTTTTTTATTATTTTTCAAAATTCCTTTTTTGTGTCGTTCATGTAGATGGTAGTGCGTCCCCATCTACATCGGTATGACCCAGACAATTTCATTGCTTTTCGTAGGTTTATCGTGCGCTTGGCTCACACAAATAACTTCCATTTTAAAAACGACGCGAATAAACTTTGCTTCCAAAGGTTTAACGTCAATTGCTTAACCCATACAACCTCAACGTTTAGTCATCAATTTTTTCATATTCGTGTTCGTTTTTTGCCAACGATAATGCATGATTTTCGTGTACTAATTGGAAAAATTGAAAAACCACTAAAAGAAAATCATTAAAAAAAAACTAATTTTAAAGATCAAAATAATTAATTACTATTTGACTTAATTATACCATTTATAAACTAAAAATTTATTAATATCTAAGGTAGTTTCTATTATTAATAAAAGTTTAGAAAATAATTTTTAAATTGATATCAAATTATCAAGATTTTAACTACTTACTATCTAAATTAATCTTTTAGAGACTAATTGATACCCCTCCACTCCATAGGTCCTTCTCACACAATTAAAATAGGTGACATGTACATAAAATAATGACAGAAATATGTGAGAATATATTATAATTATAATTTATAATTAAATTATTAAAATATATAAGTCTTTTCCTCCTTCTGAATTAAGTTTGACCATGAATTGGGTTGTCCACCTATTATTCTTGTCTCATATGCTAGCTCATTCATCTTTACATCCTTTCACAAAAAAATCATCAATCATTCTCATTGTCCTTCTTCAACGTTTTAGTATTTCTAGATGAGAGTGTTTCTTGTCATAGCAACGCAATCCTTGTCCTCACACTAAGAACTTGTTCTCACAAAAGCTGCTTATCCCGTTGGAACTATGTTCATATTATTCCTTTTTTTTTCTTAACTTTTGTGGTAGTAATTTTAATTAATGTGTACAGTCGGAACCGAAACCGGACGAAAACCCAGAAGTTTCGTTACTCAGTTCTGATCGAACGACATGTCCAAAATGTATTAAGACCAAAAGAGGATTAACGAGCCTAAGTACGAAAACACTAGGTAATATGTTCTTAATCTTAATCCAAATCTTAATTCAGCCCAATAATATGAATTCATGATAAACATATAAAATAGTCACAACTTTTGAAAAAAAGATATGTCATTATCGCGTATTAATTACATCAAACATCAAATACCGAATACTTACTTGAGCGTTGGAGCACTTGTAGGTGTCCTCTGACAAAGAGCCTACGAAGAAAGGAGAGCTTGACTGGAATAAATAAGCAACATTAGAGAAAGATGAAGTGAAGCAGTTAATTAGAAAAGAGAAAAAACAAGTAATATGACCGATCAAAGCTATAGCAGGTAGAAGTTCTCTTAGTCTTATTTTCTTACTAGAACATAACGTTCTTGTATTGATTCTACACTTGAATTAAGTACATATAACAAGTACTTATCTCAATCTATCAACGACTAATTTTCTTGTAATTACCGTTTATTTCAGAGATTTTTATACATATGAAGTTTCTCCTTAAAAAGATTATTTTTTTATATACGAATACAAAATTTCACTAACACCTTGTTCATTCCTATTAAGTATATTCCTACTTAAAACATGTGTTCTAACCACGTACTAAGGTTCATTCTCATACCTTATAGTTCAAATTTGTTTGCAGACAGTGTTTTATGCTAACTAACATATAAACCCTTGGTGGGTGCAATCTCTCCAATACCAATAGATTATAAAAGCTATTACAGGTCATTTTTTCATGTTACTTGAATGAATTTATTAAACCCTATGGTAACTATCAGAGAAGATTTACAAACTGTTTCACATATACAAAAAGTGCTTCCCAGATCTAATCTAAAAGAGGGCAAATGAGAAAAAGAAAAGAAAAGAAAAAACATAGGAAATAATTGAAAAAAAAATTATCAACAAAAAATAATATATACATATGAACCACTTTAGGATGATCCAACTTATATACAGAAAATTAAAACTAACATACATTTAGGTATGTATAAGGGTTGAACCACCCCTTAACTGGTTCCTATTATTCAATCCTCATTGCTGATAAAAAATTAAAACTAACATACAACACAACACCTTTTAAACAACTACACACCAAACCCCACCCAACTAACACAAGCGCAAACAAATTAAATAAAAAAAAAGGAAATTCAAAGAATTAACACACCAATCAAGATATCAAGATAAGAGAAACATGCAGATCAAAATTTAGAATAATAGGAAGGTTGGTGAATGGTCATTTAAAACTGGCCATGAAGACATGATGATTATATATGCAAGAAGAAGAAAGCAGGTAAGAGATTGGTCTATTCAAAATCCAGCATTGAGTGAACACAAACACATTATTTCTGAAGAGTGTTTGGTGCATCTAACCTCAGGATATATGTATTTTTTTCTTTTTGAAAGGTCTATTTTCATCCCAGTAAAGGCAGATGCAGAGTTTGTTTGTTGTGAGTAGTCTCTGACATATTTTATAGAGTTGTTTGTTTTGTTGTGTTGCTCTTATTATATCCATGCTGTGCCAATGTGTCTATCAATCATGTTATGCACAACTGAGCCCAGAGAATGCTTTTTGTACATCAATTATCACCACACTGCATACTTCTTTCTCAGACCATCTTTGTGCTACAATTTTCTTTATGCATCTGTCAGACCAAAAGCTTCCACAACTCTTAACCCTAAACACAATTTAACTCTCTCTCTGCTTTCATTCTTTCCTTTCACTATAATCACATTACTTCAACTTTTTTTTAATCTAATTGTTAAAAATATAAACTACCCCTTAAAAAATACAGAAAATAAAAGACAAAGACAAAGACAATTTTATTTTTTGAAGTTGTATATCACTGTTAGGTTAATTTCTTAAGCTAAGGAAAACTTAAATAAGCTTTTGAATTTTTGTAGGGTTTCACTAAGTTCTTACAATTATCGGTTTATTTCTTGATAAAATTGGATAGAGTTGGGTCCATTATGTCTTTATATAGATGTCATAATTTGAAAACTTTTGAAGATGCAGAACTTTGTGTAAAACAATAACATTAGAACCAATATGTGTGGCACTTTGATAGACATGTAGGTAATTTTTGATTGGTCGGTGCTCATATCATTACAAGAAAATCATAAAATGAAAACCAATTTTTATAGAAAAAAAAAATAATTAGTTGTTATAGTGATTAAGTTAGAGACTGTTTTAGAAACTAAAATGAAATTGATTTTTAAATTAGTTTCTATTATTATTAAATGGTTTCTAAATTGGTGTCTAATTAACAGTCAAAATTTTTACTACCAAATTTAGAATCTAAATAATTGGTAGCAACAACTTTGATTGTTAATTAAACACCAATTTAAAAACCATTTAACAATAATAGAAACTAATTTAAAATTTAATTTTTTTTAATCTCTAGAATAGTCTATAATTTAGTTACTATAACAACTAATTATTTTTTGTCTCTAAACAAAATTTCTATTTCATGATTTTATTGTACATCCATAAAATTATGAGATTTGTTGTATTTGAAAAGTTACGTGTATGATGTTATATTTTATATAAGAGTTTGATCACTTCTTAAATAAATTATATATATATATTTTTGTTTTCCATAAAAAAAAATAGTTGATAGACCTGTAACATTTTTTTTATCGAAAATAAATGTTGGTTCAGCATAAGATAAATATTAATTTCTGATTCTTATTCTTTGGGGTGTGAGCCCTAATAATATGTTCCAATCAGAGATTCACACAAATGATTCATAACTACATTTTCAGCTGCAATGATAAAAGTCATTGGTTCTCACTGTAATTATATATCACTTTTATGTGCAGTGTGCTTTTTTTTTATTGTGATACTGGAAAAACGTGTTGATATGTTGATAAAACTACATTATATTACAGTTGGAAAAAATATTTTTTTTATTTAAAATAAAATGATTTTAAAATTGTATTAACGAAATCAAGTTGTTGTACACTATGTTATTTATTTCTACAGTATTTTATATAATTATTCTTTTGTTTATCTCTTTTTTCCTTCACTTGTTTAGGTGTATATTTGGCATTTCTCATTAGGCATAGCTAATGCAACTAAAATCTTTTATCAATATAATGAAACTTTAAGTTATATTTGATGACAGAAGATGCAACACAATATCCTTTTTAAGATATGATTTGTTGATTAAATAATGTTTTTACTTTCTCAAATTTACAGTATAAATTGAATTTTGTTCCTTAAATTTGAAAAAAAGAGGATAATTTTAAATATTTTAATTAAAAATAAATACAATTTTAAATCTTCAAATTTATGATTTAGGACTTAAAATAATTAAAAAAATATTTCCTCAAATTTAGTGTAAATACTATTGTTTGAAATTTGAGAAACTAAATATTTTTTAATTTAAGACACCAAAACTAAATTTACATCAAATTTTATATATAAGTATACTTTTCTGTTATTATACTATAAAAACAAAAATAATAATATTTGGATGCTTCACAAAAATAATCTGTGATTGAAAAGTAATTAATTATCATGTTATATAAAAGTATTTAAATTAAACTAATGTTTTTCCCATTCCATTTTTAAAAGCCTCTCCTTCTGTTCCCATAAAACCTCTAATCTATTGAAATTCAAAATAATTTATCTTAAATTTATACATTTTTTAAATTTATTTCTAATATTAATGCACATATTTCAAATTTTTGTTTAAAATTTTATGTTTTATTTTTAACCTCTTTCATTAATTATTAATATTATTTATTCATTTAATCTTTATTATTTATTTATATAAATAATCAAATTTAAACTCAAAACACTCTTTGTACAAGACAAAATTACACTCCCAGATAACCTAAAATATTAATCTTTTTTGCAAACTATTTATTAAACTTGGAAAATAAACCAAAGTTTTAATATGGACCTTGTATAAAAATTGTAGCTTAGGGTGATGTGAAGCATACAACATATATCCATTAACAAAAAAATATATGCTTTTTATAGTTTTATTTTATATGAAAAAGAAAATAGAAAAGGGAAAAGTATTAAGGTGTGTATCTCATCAAGGAATTAGAACCATCCATTCTTTCTATTGATATTTTTAGATAACTTTTTTAATTAATTATCATGACTTTTGATATTTATGTATATATTTTGAGGTAAAAGGGTGTATAAAAAAGATAAAGGAAGAGAGTGATGAGATTTTTATAGGGATTAGTGAGGCATTTCCCTTTTCTGTGTGTTTGGTTCACTTTCTTTACTTTACTGTCACCACTTTAATCACTCTCTTAGAATTCAGTAACAAAAGCTTCTTCCTCTTTTTTCCTTTACCTCAGCTTTTACTCTTCATTCATCTCTCTGTTTCTACAACAACCACTGTTTAAATCTTCATTTCAATTATGGATTAATGCAATTATTTATTTTTCTTATTTGTTATGCTTTTATAATTTTTATCTACTATTATTTATTCTTTTTTAAAGGGTATTACTTGAGAAAATAAATAAATAAAAACATTTTTTGTTCAAAAGTTACAGCACTCTTTCTCATTTATTATTCATTGTAGTTCAACTTGGCTTTTCTCATTTATTGTTGATTAATAACTTAGTTAGGTATAGAAAACTTAGTGTGTAAGTAAATATATTGACTTTAGGAGTGATTGATATATATATTTTTTTCTCAGTATAAACACTGCAAGAAAATTATTAATTAGAAATCACTTTTAAGACAAAAAATAATTAATTGTTATATTAACTAAATTAGAGATATTTTAAAGACTAAATAAACTTTTGATTTCTAAATTAGTTTATATTATTGTTAAATAGTTTCTAAATTGATATCTAATTAGCTACCAAGATTTTAACTACTAATTATTTATATTTTAAATTTAGTAACAAAAACATTGATCGCTAAATAGATACTAATTTAGAAACTATTTAACAATAATAGAAAATAATTTAGAAACTATATTTTTTTTAGTTTTTAAAGTAGTTTCTATTTTAGTCAATATATTAACTAATTGTTTTTTGTCTAAATGAATTTTTATTTAATAATTTTCTTATAGTGAATCTTATATTGTCATATAATAAATACACAAAGTTACATTAAATTTTAAAAAACAATACAATCATAATCATGTATTAAAAAATATATTATTGTTATTATTAATACACTACATACAAAGATTATTTCAATAAATAAATTTTAGATAAATAAAAAATAATATAATAAAAATCCTAACACACAGACCTTAAAATACATTTATTTTTGCTAGTGTAAAAAGAATATTTCATAAGATTTCTACACACTTTTATGAAAAAAAAAGTGAAAAACCTAATTAAAAAATTATTCGTTGAAATGTTAGGTCCTAAATTTGATTTTTAAAAAGGTTAAATAGGGGTGAAATTTAAAAGGGTTAAATTTGTTTTTCTGTTATTTCTGTATTATAACACGAAATTGATTTTTGTCTTGATTCAAACTTTAAACCATATAGATGCTTGTAGCATAGAAATGATTGAAATATGTTCTTTTGTGGGTGAAATTAATTCAATTTGAGGTTTCACTTCATCAACCCATTGAAAGTATTTATAGTAAACATCAGTCTGCAATTAAAACAATAACGAATTTAAAAAAAAATTAACAATCATTTCAGATATAGAATGATTCATTCCAATATTTTGATATTATAGATACCTGAATGATTTAAAGTTTGAACCAGAAACGAATATCAATTTCATATTATAATACAAGGACAAAAAATATATTTAATCCTTTTTAAAATACCCATATAAAAGAAATCTAACATTCTCAAGCTACTATTTTTAAGAAACTTAGTGCTTTATCTGATAAGAAGATAAGTGAAAGGAGTTATATAAGATTAATTGTTTATCACACAATCCTGGTTAGATAAATTTTAAGAAATATGTAGATAATGTAAAAGAACTCCAAAAGAAATGGATTATTTGTACATGACTAACTTCAGAAACATACACAAATCTAAATCCCAAAACATGTATTGATTAAAGAAATTATCAATTATATATATACTCACAACAGATTATATTATTATACACCGACTTAATAGCAAAACAATTTCGAATACATATGCTAATTACGTGTTTTCATTTTCTTTTGACTTAGGGGATGCATATTAGCAGGTGTTTATGCCTCGCTTATGTTACTTTTTATTGAAACTGTTTGTTATTTTTGGGCAAATTTTATTTGGATCTTGTGGATCATATGTAATGTGATTAGATCTTATATTGAAATATCCTTAAATATTTTTATTTATTTATTTTATTATTGATAAAAAATAAATCATTATAAAAAAATTATTAAATAATAACTAATTATAAAGACAAAAAAATTTATTGATTAAGTTAAATATTATTTTATAAACTAAAAAATTATTACTATTTAGAATAATTTTTATTATTAATAAAATTTATAAAATAAATTTTAAATTGATATCTAACATTAGTTACCAAAATTTTAACTATTAACTATCTTAAATTCTAAATTAACCATTAATAGTTAGTAGTTAAATTACCAAGGTTTCAACTTGGCTTTCTCATTTATTATTGATTAATAACTTAGTTAGGTCTAGAAAACTTACCGTGTAAGTAAATATATTGACTTTAGGAGTGGTAGATATATTTTTTTCTCATGTTCAAGAATCATGTTATTTTGCCATATAATAAATAAACAAAGTTACATAAAGTTTTAAAAAACAATACAACATAATCATATATGTATTAAAAAATAACAGAAATTATTTCAATAAATAAATTTTAGAAAAGTAAAAAATAATATAAAGAATTTTGTAAATAGGAGTACTAGAATACTCTAAGTATAAAATTGCATAATCAAATAATCCTAAATATTACATAATTTTGTATCTATACTTTGGCTTTACAACTTCAGATCTACTTTGTACAAAAATTTCATTCTACACAACTTCATATCTACTTTGTACAAAAATTTCATTCTACACAAGATTTTACCTAAACTGTAAGTTAAGTCATAACAGATATGTCTAAACTAATTGAAACATAAAAAATATAACACAATTTTTTCGTAACACAAATAAAAGTGAAAGACTTGAGTTAAGTCTCAAATCACCCGTACTAAACTTATCACACAAATAATATATTTAGAGATAAAAAAATTATTAATATCTAAATTAATTTTTATTATTGATAAATAATTTTTAAATTGATATATAATTAATTATCAATATTCTAACTATTAACTTTAAAATCTAAATAATTAATAGTTAATTATATACCATTACATATTGGATGCACATGACCTTGATAAAATGTAAAAGTAGAAGAAGCCATGTTTTAAACGTGTTTGCTACACTTGTAAACAATAGATGCCTACTGGTTTCAACACAAATAGCAAATACTTGAAAACCTTTTTTAAGCATATTATCTATTGAAGCCATTTATTTAGTAAAATGTATCAACATAATGAATTCTTAATTATAATATCTAACAATTAATGAATTTAGAAATACTACAAAATTTCAATTTAAATTAGAAATTGTAGTCCACTCCAATTTGGGCCACAATCAAATTCCAACTTCGTGCCACTTTCTGCGAAATCTTTCGTCTTTTAATTTTCAGAACTTGGATCTCAGAATTGCCACCCCAACTCTTTAAACAGATACAAAGAGTTGTGATTTATTTTATTTAAACTCTACATAATACAATTACTTTTTTATTTACAGAATAAATTACTTTCCCGCAAAAATAAAAACTCTACATAATAAAATTACTTTTTTATTTACAGAATAAATTACTTTCTCATTTTTTTTAGGGATGAAGTATTTGTATTATGATGTGATCATATCTATATCCCCTTTGTCATGTCTATATCATTCTGATTGATGTTTTGTAGAGTATGTTGGATACTCAGTTGGTTGATGTTTGTAAAGTATGTTGGATATCCAGTTGGTTGAGTGTTAAGAAGTTTAGTATGAAAGTTTTTTTATATCAAGGTTGGTATACCTTTAAAATGTCTCATTTTATTTATTTATTCTTTAGTGATAAAAAAAAAATTTCCTTCAAAATTTATATGCGCATTGCACATATCTAATAACAATATAATAAACTTATATTATTATTCTTATTATTAAAGTTTTAGGTCAATATTTTAAAATTATATATTTATTAATTTATGAATTAAAAATATTTTAAATTTCTATATTAAGAGAAAATATTAATTTCATTTTTTAGATTTTAAAAAATTTAATCTCATCCTTTTTTTTTTAAATTCAATTTGATCATAATTTTTTATAAAATAGTTTAATATGTTCAACATTGACGTCAGATTGTATGTTAGTCCGACATAAATTTCGAGTTTTACGTTAGGCCCCTAATAGTCCAACGTAAAACTATTTAAATTAGGGATCTCGACTTCTTCTTCCTCGTAATTCTGATACGATTTATCCCACTTCCTTCTTGTTTTCTTTCTTTGATGGCAATTGCAAGGAATGTTAGCGTACATTTTTTATGTCATTTTTGTAGTAACTAAATGAAGGAAATAAGAGAAGACAAAAGATTGTAGCAACTGATTGAATGTAATTGCACAAAATTGCAAAATTGATCTTATTCATTTTGATTCACTCAATCATATATATAATAATTACAATTACTGGAAGCTATGAACTAGAAATACTAACAGACCTGTAAATTGACTATTAATGCAATATAACGGTAAAATAGTTTAAGGGTAATAAAATCTGAATTAATAACCAACATCCTCCCTTAATTCTGATTTTGGAACAACCTTTCCAATTTGAGTCATGATATTGTTTTTCTCAATCGCCATCAATTCTTCATTCATAGCCATTTGCCATTTGGTGTGTTGAATGACATCGGCAAGTCTGACAGGTTCTGATTCTGCAAGAGAAGCAAAGTGAACCAAATCTCCATTGTCATCAACTTCATCATCAAGATTTACTTTGCAATCTTGAAGATGTACAGGTTGTCGTTGTTGCCTTCTTGGTCACTCCATCATAGTTGCAATTGGAGTTGCAACTTCAGGTTGAATTACAACTTCAGGTTGAACTGCATGTGCTTCAAGAGTGACTCTATCTTCCACATCATCGTTCAAAACATAAATATATCGTTTTTTCGAATCCATTTCAGCTGTTGCATTCCATTGTCATTCCTCATCTTCGGCAAATGTAACATCACGACTAACAATCACCTTCTTTGTCATTGGATTGTACAATTTGTATCCCCCATGCTTATATCCAATGAAAATGGTCTTCACTGCCTTATCATCCAACTTTGATCTTGTTGCATTGGGAACATGAGCATAAGTAATTGCACATTGGGTTTGAATCCACTCCATGCCTCAATCGGAGTTGTGTTAGGAACACTCCGAGTGGGTGATCTGTTTATCAAATATACCGCACATGTTACGGCTTCAGCCCAAAAATAATTTGGCATACCTTTCGCTTTAAGCATGCTCCTCGCCATGTCCATGATTATTCTATTCTTTCTCTCAGCAACTCCATTGTGTTGAGATGTGTAGGGGCAAGTTATGTTATGTTGCAACCCAAGTTCTTCACAGTGCCTCTTGAATTCATTAGACTTGTACTCACCTCCTCCATCACTATGCACCATCTTAATTTTTCTGTCACTCTCTCTTTCAACAAATGCTTTAAATATTTTAAAGCAGTGGAATACCTCATCCTTGCTTTTCAATACATAAATCCAGGTTTTCCTTGAAAAATCATCAATAAAGGTTAAAAAATACTTATTACCTCCAACTGATGATATGTTCATCGGGCCACAAACATTTGTATGAACAAGCTCCAAAGGAAATTTTGCACGTCAAGACTCCTTAACAAATGATGTTCTGTTATTCTTTCAAAAAATGCAAGCCTCACACAATTGATCAGGGTGATGAATATGGGGTAAACCATTCACTAAATTTCTTTTGGAAAGATTTTCCAAACTCTAAAAATTTAAATGCCCAAAGCGTAAATGCCATAACCACGATTCATTATTCACTATTGCATTCAAGCACTTGAAATCACCCATTTGAATATCTACTGGAAACATACGATTTTTTGATAAAAAGGTTTTAAGAATCAAATTACCTTTTTTTTTATCAAAAATTGATAATTTATTTTCAACTGTGCATCTCATAACTCATGATAATTAAACAAAACTATCATTTGCACACACCACCGATTGTAATTTTTTCCATCAAGGATAGAGAATGATAATTGGGTAGAGTTCATGGTAACAGACTAGCTCTGATAACAGTTGTAGTAACTAAATGAAGGAAATAAGAGAAGACAAAAGATTGTAGCAACTGATTGAATGTAATTGCACAAAATTGCAAAACTGATCTTATTCATTTTAATTCACTCAATCATATATATAATAATTACAATTACTGGAAGCTATAAACTAGAAATACTAACAGACCTGTAAATTGACCATTAATGCAATATAACGGTAAAATAGTTTAAGGGTAATAAAATATGAATTAATAATAATAAAATCTGAATTAATAACCAACAATTTTTGTGATATGAATCAATGGTTGTAGGTGTTTCATAGTGATGGACAATTTTCTCTTATTACATTTAAACTTTTTGTGCTTCCAAGTGTATATAGGGTTACACATGTTTATGGGTAAGGAGGTGCGTTGGAAATTCAACATCGACTAGAAATAAGACCAATTTACAATTTATAAGTGAATTACAAACTAAGTTTTTTTATGATGAGTTATACTTAAACTCACTTCTTAATATAACTTTTTTTTTTCATTCAAGTAATGATTTGTGCCATTTTTAAATAAAATTTTTATTATTTTTTTTGTATAAATCTTGTCCATTAATTGCATAAAAAAAAAGTACTTGTGTGAGATACAAGTGAATGGTTAGTAAAAGAAAATTATGTTTTAGAAATTTAAACCAATACAAAATGCAACCTAAATACTTATTATTTTTTAAAAAATAATTATCTACTATATGAAATATCTCATCATCAGAATAGATGATACAAGAAAATGATTGAATATTAATTAATTTAATAATAAAAAATAATTAGTTATTGATTAAATAAAATATTATTTTATAGATCAAGAAATAATTAGTATTTAAAATAAATAATATTACATATCAATTTGAAAACTATTTTATAATTTTTTATAGGTTTAATTATCTTTTTCGTCCCTATATTTATAGCTATAGTCAATTTGGTACAGTGGTTTTTAAAAAATTCAATTTGGTCCCTAAGTTTTTTAAAATGTATTCAAAATGGTCCTTTCGGTTAAATATCACCAAACGACATTAAGTGGTGCTTACGTGGCAGACACGTGTAAATTACGTGGATGGTGCTTACATTACTTTAGTGAATACTGAATTAGGGTTTAGGTTATTCAAATTGGGGATTTCGAATTTCTGATTTAGGGTTTCTAATAGGAGGATTGCTCTCTCGTTGGATTCTGTGGTATGCTTCCCTACTTCGATTTCATTCGGAGGTGTGCTCCCCTCGATTTTGTGGTGCGAGTGAATTCGGAGGTGCAATCTTGTAGTTTGTGATTCATTCGTGGGTGTAGTTCCGTTTGTGGTGGAAATGTGTGCATATAGATCTGCATTTGTATCATCATGTAGCTGTATCATCAAGTGAAGAAAATCTGTTTGTGCTTTATCTTCTAATGTATTACATATCTTTTGTATTACTTTTACATATTTTACCTTTATATTATTATAACATCACAATTTTCCTTTATTTATTTAGTCTTTGATGAGATTGGCTTCTGCTAATTGCTCTGAATTTTCTTGCTGTGTTGTCCAAATCAGAGTTCTTAATTGTCCACGTAACTTACACGTGTCTGCCACATAAACACCATTTAACGTCGTTTGGTGATATTTAACATAAAGGACCATTTTGAATACATTTTAAAAAACTTAGGGACCAAATTGAATTTTTTAAAAACCACAATACCAAATTGACTATTGACTATAAATATAGGGACGGAAAAGGTAATTAAACCTTTTTTATAATAAAAATTATTTTAAATATTAATATTTTTTAATTTATAAAATAATATCTAATTTATTTAATATAATAAATAATTATTTTTTATTTTTAAATTATTTAATATTTAATAATTTTAAATAATTATTTTTTATTTTTAAATTATTTAATATTTAATAATTTTAAATAATTATTTTTTATTTTTAAATTATTTAATATTTAATAAATTTTTTTACAAGTGAAAAATATAGAAATTAAAGAATTTTATTTAGAGAGAAAGCATTGTCTCTCTACCTATCTGAAAAAGAAAAACTTTAGGAGTCCATGTATGTATTGTGGTCACTACATGTTTAGGAAAAGGGCCCACACTTTGGTCATTGTTACTTTTTACGAGTTTGTTTGTAAACAACACAAAACTGTTACTGTCAATAAAATAAATGAAAAAAATAAGAGTTTTTTTTTTATTTATAATTTTTTTTATTTATTTTTTAGTTTACATAAATTTTTATTTATTTATCATATTTTATTAACTTTTTATTTTTTCACTTATTATTTTTTAGTTTCTGTACTTATTTTTCTACTGTTAATGTTTCATTACATAATATTATATATAAAAATTACATATAATAAAATTGTAAAGAAGATTAATGTGACAATAATTAAATTATGAAATTAAAAATTTATTTTTTAAAAATAAATAAATAAATATTTAATTTAATTAATATTCATAAGATCCACTAGTTCAAATATATATATATATATATATATATAAATTTTAAAAAAATAAAAGTATTAAAAAATTTCTTCATCAATTAATTTTCATTTACTATAATTTATATAATTATTTTTTTGTACTGGTGAGAGTCGTACGACCGATGCCATGTCTCGGCCCATCAACGGATCGTCCGACATCACAAATTCAATTACGCTTAAGCAGAGTTAGTAAAGCTAATCATCAATCAAGAACTAGGTAATACACTTCTAAACATGACTCATGCTCTCTAATCTGGCTCAACAAGAAATGCCCACTAAAATAATATAAATAGCACAAATTCATATAACTAGGTACGTCATTGAACAATACTTAGATAACCGAGTGTCAAATACTAAAACTAACTTAAGCGTCGGAGTGCCTTCTGTAGGTACCATTCGAGTCTGAGCTAGGAGAAGACATAGAGGTGGAACATGTAAAGGAGAGGAAGGAGCTTCCAAGGGGAGGAATCGAAGTGCAATCCGACCGACCAAGGGAGTGGAAGAGCAACTTCAATAGTTCTCTAGGACCCAATCCCGTTCGAGAACAATTGGCGCCCACCGTGGGGCTGAGAGAATTTGTGTTAAGAAGAAAGTAGATGGTATCAACCCGAAACATGGCTAGCAAGAGAATGTCCGAAGCTGAGCAGATGACACTGTTAATGTCTTTGCAGAGGGAGATGGTTGAGATGAGAAGAAGGAATGGTGAAGCCGCTCGAAAGAATGAGAATGAGATCCTAGCTCTCCGAAAGGAGAATGAAAAGATGAAAAGGAAGCTCAGTGGATGGAGACTGTCTGTTGGACTGACTAACCTTGTCGGTAGGTCCTTCACCACCCCCACCGGCTTTAAGACAGTTGAGGAGCCGAAGGACAAGATCCACACCCAAGAGGTGGATGAGAGTCCTACCCGAACAAGTTGACCCCAACGACTGGAACCCTCGATTCGGTCCGTCGACATCCTTTTACCGATTCCATAATTGAGGTACCACTTCCAGACAAGTGGAAAGGCTTTAACAGGTAGCGGTACGATGGCACAACCGACTTGGATCGAGCACATGGATGTGTACGCCACGCATATGAGCCTTTACACCTCGGAAGACGCGGTCCTCTGCCGAGTGTTCCCCACGTTGTTGAAGGGAGGAACCTTGAGTTGGTTTACCAAACTCCCTCTCAACTCTGTTGATAGCTTCACAACGTTGTTGTCCATGTTTGAGACATAGTTTTCCACCAGTCGACTGCACCACCTTACCTCTATCTCCCTGGTTGGTATCCGACAGGAGAAGGGAAAGTCCCTAAGGAAGTTCATTGACAGGTTCGAAAAAGTAGCTATAAGCATCCAAAACCTGAGCCCTGATGTGCCATGCACCACATGCTAACGGCCTTGCGACCGATACTGTTAATAACCTTTGCATGCAGCCTTCCACCAACCTAGATGAGCTTAGGAGAAGAGCCGCCAAGTTCATGCAGTTGGAGGAGCTGAGAGAGTTCCGCAACCAGGCCCGAGTGGAGGCCAGTGGAGAAAAAGGAAGGAGGAGAAAGAGCGCCAAGGCTGATCATCTTTTGGTCGAGGAGATAGACGCAAAGACAACCGGGGGAGCCGGTTCACAAGGTATACCCCCTTGACCACCGACAGGGGAAGGATCCTGGACGAAGCCCTAAATGTCGAGTTGATTCCACCACCAATGAAGGCTACAAGCCCTGACAATGCCGACTGTACCCGCAGGTGTCGGTACCATCAGAATAGTGGGCACACCACCGAAGAGTGTCAGGTCCTGAAAGATAAGATTGAAGAAATTATCTTGGTCAAACACCTACACCGATTTTTTCAAGGGGGGCGAAGTGCAAAGCGGTCCCCCGAATGGATGAACTAGCAAAACAGAGGGACTACTCCCCTCCAAGGGCACGAGAAGATGACTACCGACCCGAGCGTCGATAAAGAAGAGATGACCCTCCAAGAAGAGGAGAACCCCCAAGAAGGAACGAGAAAAGAGGTGACCGAGAGGTCATCAACACGATAGTTGGGAGATTTGCTGGCGAAGGCAGCTCCAACAATGTCTGAAAGAAGCACCTAAGAGCAATGCATCAGGTGAACACGATGTCACTCCGACTAAGGATGTCACCCATCACCTTCACCGACGAAGACTTTAGGGGTGTCGACCCTTCGCAGGACGACCCCATGGTGGTATCGGTCGACATCGACAGATTCACCATCATGAAAACGTGGATAGACCAGGGAAGTTCGGTGGATATCCTCTACTGGAAAACTTTCAAACAAATGAGGATACCCGAGGCAGAGATGACACCGTATGACGATCATGTGGTCAACTTCTCGGGTGAGAGGGTTAGTACTAGAGGCTACATCGAACTCTACTACCTTCAACAAGGGAAAGACAAGCAAAACATTCAAGATTCTATAATTTGTGATCGACACCAACACCTCATACAACATCCTGTTGGGACGACCGTCCATTAACCAGCTGAGAGCAATCGTCTTAACATCCCACCTAGCGATGAAGTTCATGTCGATGTTGAGAGACATTCTGACGGTGCATGTAGATGAGAAGCTTGCGCGGAAATGTTCATCAATATAATTAAAAAAATGTATAGTGCATGTCTTTCATTTACTATGCCTCATCTTTAAACATTAGGCAAAAAAATGAAGCATACAATAACTAAACCTATATGGAGAGAGAACACCAATACACACTCTTGATACTCTCAAACTTTTATAGTATGAACTGATTTGTGTTTAAATGTCTTAATAACCTATTTTTAGAGGTTAGTGAAACTTAAACTTCTTTAATTGAAACCAATGTAGATTCGAATAAGATCCAATTGGTAAAAAGTTTATTGTGTCATCTTTCTTCTTCTATTATTCTTTTTTTATTATTTTTTGTTACTCAAAATTTATTAACTTTATTTTTCAAAAGCTATTTCTTCTTAGTCAAATATTATTAACTTTGTTTCTCAAAACTTGTTGTTTGAATTATAAATAAAAAAATCAAATTTAAAAATATATTTTTTAATATGTCATTTCATCATTTTATGGATAATATAATTAAATTTTTTAAAATTTCATTTTTTTTTATGTAATTGTTATGATTCTTGTGAAAATGATTTGTAAACATTGACAAACAATTCTTTTATTTATTTATTATTTTCTTTATTTGTAAATTTTTATTTAGATTATTAAAGAATTTTCTTACAATGAAAAAACACAATCCTCTTACCTAGCTTTAAAATCTAAAGCATCAATGTTATCCAAGTGAATTTCTATACCATCATTTCCTGTTAATATTTTTTTTGAAAATATTATGAAGTGGACTTTAAGTCGTGCGTGGGACAACATATTACGAGTGATCCGATAACAGGTGACAAGATAGACCCAACAAACACTCGCTAGGATAGGCTTTAAAATGACTCCGATATCATATTATGAAGTGGACTTTAAACCTAACCCAACTCCATAAAACCGGCTCATAGGGTGAGGTTTGCACTCACTTTTACAATGAAATATTCTTATCTCTAGTCGATGTGGGATATACAACAAAAAATATTCTTTCATTGCTGCTTCCTTAACTACCATAGGTTCCTCTACCCACTGAACCCATGATACCCCTTTGATTTCATTTTAGTGCTTCTCCATTTCACCATTAAGTGAAAATATTTTGAATTTGAATCCCCTGATGTAGCCATTTAGCTATAGATTTCTGTTTCATAATCATTTCTTGTTTATAGTATAAGAGTTTAAGGTTAGCTAGGAGCTCTATCCTTTCAAATTTCCAACCTCCTCTGTGATATTCATCGACTCTAAAGTAAATCTTACCACTAAAAAAAATCATTAAATAAAAACCAATTTTAAAGACAAAAAATAATTAATCTAATTTAGAAACTAAAAAATTATCGGTATCTAAAGTAATTTCTAAATTTATAAACTAGTTTCAAAATTGGTATTTAATTAACTACAAAGATTTTACCTAACAATAATCAATAGGTGAAACCTGGGTAGCTGATTAGATAATTAACTTTTTACATACCAATTTAGAAACTACTTTAAATACTAATAATTTTTTTAGTTTCTAAAATAGTATATAATTTTATCAATGTAGTGATTAATTATTTTTTGTTTAAAATTTTTCAAGAAGTGTACCGTTATTAAGTTATAAGCTGATCAATTTGACCATTATATCACTTCTAATCAACATTCAATAGGAATGGATGAAAATTTAACAAACCAGGAGAAAAGTATTGAAGAGATGAAACAATTTCTAAAACCTTAAACCCACATTTAGAAAATATTATTTTTACTTTTGAAAAAGTGGGTTAAAATAGCTTAGTTAATCATTTAAAATTGATTTCAATCTCCTGTATCCAAATAAATTTTATTTTAAGGTTTAAGTTTAAAAATCAAAACCTTAAAACACAAACCCAACCTTAATTTTGGAGCCATTATAAACTAGTTTGTATTGGAAACCTACTAACCAACTTGTATCCTTGCACAATGTCACCATCTTGAAAAAAAGAATAAACATCTAAGAATGAATGACAATTCAACATGTTATTAAAAAACCTATTTCTTATTTCCTTTTTAGCTCATCAACACCCAAAAAGAAAATGATCACAAACATTTTTTTGTGTGTGGTAGGATCATATGCCTTTTTTGGGTATGATCGCTTCTCTTTTTGGAACATAAAAATATTGAGTATGACCACTTTTCTAAATTTCCCTCTTTCTTTGACCGTTCTTATATATCTCTTATGCTTCCAATAACATTCATAATTTTTGAGTCGTTGTACTACAAATTCTAAATCATAGTTAACAAACACAATGAAAAACGAGTTTTGTGTAGTGCCACACCTTTATGAAAAGAAGTAATGTATTTGAGCCACGAGGAAATTTGAAGCACAAAGCATCCATTCCAATAACCATTTTATTAATTACCATTATCATATTCATGGTTTAAAAGAAAAAAAGCATTAATTTTTTTTATTCAGAAAAAAATAAATAAATTAAAAGAAATACTTTAAAAGTGTCTCAACCTTTTTTTTCAATAAACACATACAGAAAGTATTCTAATAACCATTTTGTTAATTATCATTATCGTATCCATGACTTAAAAGAAACATTGATTTTTTTTTATCAGCAAAGAATAATTGAATTAAAGGAACACTTTCAGAGATGTTTTAATCTTTTTACAGTAAACACGTAGAAAAAGAAGCATCGATGATGATAAAGATTTTTGTAAACTTAATTATTAAAGCATGAGTTTAATCCTATAATGGTTAAGAAAGTGAATCGAAATAGGGATATTTAAAATTTGTTTAGTTAAGAAATAGGTGGAGGTAGGTTTAGAAAGCACATTGTCCAAGGAGAAGGAGAAGGAGAAGGTAGCTAGGGTTTGGAATATGCAAATGAGAGTGGAAAAGCAAAAGAGTAGTGAATGAGAGAATAGTGTGTGTTTCTGGGGACATTTATTGTATAAAGTAGCATGCTACCTCTTCTTTTCACCTCCCCAAAAATCTTTCATTCTAACTTTTTGAGTGAGGTGTGACTGGGAAATTCCTCAGTTTTGAAGAATAAGAATTTCCGAAAATCAAAGACTCTCATTGCAAACTTTGTGGGTTCCACACCCTACATTCCCTCTTTTCTTCCTTTCTTTCTTTCTTTTAAATTCCCACTCAGAAACCTATGAATGAATGAATGAATAGTTATGAATCATTTTTTTTATCCAATAGTACTTGTTTGTGCATTATCCTCCGTATACCAACCTTTTTGCTACATGATCAGTGATCATAGAGCCCCCATTAATACCTACCTTTCTCATTTCTATACAATTCATTTATATCTCATCAAACTTTTCCAACTCAGATCAATTGCTAAAGGAATCAAATCCAATGAGTGTTCTTAGTTCACTCAGGGGACCCAATAGGTGAATCAAATTAACTTGTACTTTCACAAATCATACTTCTTACATATTCATCATACTACATCTTAATCATTTTACTCATTGGTGTTGCAAGAGTTTTTTATATGTACATGTTGTTTCAAGTTTTCTTTTTCAATAGTTGGATCTCACATCAGTTAAAAGTATAATAAAATGTCTAAAAGTCTATTAATTTTTTAAGACTAATTAAACAAATTTCTTTCTCAGTGACATTTGTTCATACATATTCTTGTGAAGATTCGTTTGATCATAGGTACCATTGCTGCTATCTGCTACCTTCTGTCATTCAAAAGATGAAATGAAAAAGAAACTTACACCTAATTAACGTCTTTTAATTCTTCCTTTTCAGTTAAATTAATTACCAAAATAAGAGTATAATCTCATTCTGCGCATGTATATGAAGATACAGTATATTCATACTTTATTTTATGGAGCTCTTCAATAATGGACACAATATTTTGAAGAAGAAAAAAATCTGACTGAAACATTTTATAAGCATTTTCATAAGACTCTCATTCATACCAACTAACTTTCCAACCATTATTCTCTTCAAAAATTATTCTTTATTAAAAGGGTATTTTGTTCACAATTATACCCACTTTATGTTTGGATTCTTACAAGTTTAAATAAGGGATCATATTAATATAAGAAATCAAATCGTGCTTATTAATTCCACCCTTCTTGATATTTGAGCTTCTTAATCATTCTTTTTTATCAGATTTGTTCTTTTGACTAATGCATCCTAAAGATTATCCTGCTACTACTCTAATTATAAACAGAAAAGTATTGTTGACACATTGACACTGTTTATAATAATATAATAATATTTTTAAATTAAGGGTGTTAATATATCAGTATCTAATAATAACCCTAAACCCCAAAGAATGAAGTGATCAATATTGATTATACTCATCAGAATCACTGAGTTTTAAGTTTCTGATTCATTTAGATTATTAACTCTTATAAAATGAATCATTCACTTTAAAGAGTAAAGCAGTGAATAGTTGCTTAATGTCAAGATCAACTGCAGTGAAAACAGGTTCATAATTTACCATATAAATGTACATGCATTTAATCATAGTTTAATTAATAGTTAATTTTGTAATTATTAGTTATAACTTTTCACTTTACCTTTAGGGAGAATTTGACAATTGTGTTGACAGAAATTGAATTTTATATAAGCATCATTTAAGCATGTCTTTAATTTTGTTGTTTTGTTTGTTGTTTGTAATCATAGTTTAAGATAAGTGTTCCCACCAGCTGTAAATAAGTGCTGGGGTATACAAAACTTGGTGGAGCCGTTTATGCTAAATGTCTTCATGTGCTACTTTTATTTTCCTTTGTGGTCCCCTTTTTTCACACAATATTCAAGTTGTGAAGTTGTAAGTTTTGGAATTTTTTGGTTTTTTAATCCAAGTTTGTGATTAAAACTGATCCACTTCACATTTGTCTTACACTTCTCTTGAAGTAAAACATGTTTTGTTACGTAAGTGGGCCTGATCTGTCTGAGTTAATGAAGCCTCAGAGTTTTCACTTTCCTTCTTTGTTGAAAATATGTTAGGGAATATGCTAACCAAATCATTTGATCAGTCCATAGATGTAGCAGGATTCATTAGATCACAATGAAAAAAACTGCACATTCACAAACAATGAATGCATGCATAAAGGGATCCTTTTCTTCCAAGTAGAGAAATCCTATTGTCTTCACCACTTTTCAAACTTTCAAATATAATGTTCCAATGATTTGGGCACTCCCTTCCAATCAAAACCACATCCTTTTTAAAGGGTTGGGGGCATTGATGACCCCAAAATGAGCCAGACTCTGATTATATATCTACTTAGGGTGCTTCATTTTGAATAATATGAAAAGGATAAAAAGAGTGCTCAAAGAACAAACATACATGCCCCCACCTGATCACATCTTATGATATAGCTCATTTGTTTTAGCTTTTTTATCTTTTCACAGTAAGCTATCTGATCATACATATGCACCATTCAATCATGAGAGAAGTGTAAAAACGACAACAGACATTAAACTCAAAAGGGCATGTTAATTAGATCATCTATTCCATAAATAAGCTTTTCAGAAAAGTAATATGCTGTAGCATTGAATTTGACTGCAAAAGAGGGCCTAATTAGTTTTACTTAATCTCTCAAAAGTTTAAACGTCACAGGAACTGCTCAGTTGCATATATTTCTTCTGATATCTAATACTTTTTTAGAATTATTCTCTGTTCAATCATCCCTATGGTACTTCTTTTGTTTGATAGCTTTAGTATAATTTGAGTGTTCTTTCCACACCCTTTCAACTGAAGCACTTCCTTTGTTACATAGGGCATTAATTAAGTAGCAGATTCTTTTTTGGCTCTTTTAATGCACTGGAGAATAAGAAAGGTGCATAATGAGAATATATGTTTATTCTATATCTTTTTTCTCTCCTTTAGTTACCTTTAATTCTCCAAATATACCTTAAACTCTTAAACAGATCCTAACCTTGGAAACCACGCTATATATATACTTCCAAAATCAAGCTCTCTCCACAGGAGTTAATTTTTTATCTTCCCATTTTCTCTTAAAAAAGTGTTAAATTTAAAAGTAAAGTTTCATAATGATCAAATTCTGATCATGCTTCGAATCTTGCAAGGTCAGATTAATGTGACTACGTGAGGACCCATATGCTTTCCTTATTATTCAGCTGGTCAAAGAACTGTCTAATCGTTAGTAAAACTTCATATTAAGTGTATATGAGTACAGATAGAAAGGTATATAAGAAACTGATCAATTATAGCAACCATGTCATTAACTAGACTCTGTATCTTTGTCCTTAGTTTCACTTTCTTGCTTTAATTTAATTACCAACTTTGGTTTTCTTCATTACTGAAGTTAATTACATACATATTCCAATGAAACAAAATTTATCTGCATTATAATTAAGGCTATGTGTTTAAGTATGAAACTTAATTAAGTAATTATATGCATGCTTTGTACTATCTCAAGATCTCAAGAGATCCTAGTTACCTTTCATGCATCTCGACGAGAATCTGTTATAATGAGGATAAAATAAATATTCTTTCTCACACCCCAAAAAAAAGAATGAAGAAAAGCAAGAGATGAGGGTAATATACACTTAAAGAAATAGTAAATATGTATAATGTTGAAGTAATACTAAAGGGTAAAAACATGTTAGGAAAGTAGTCAAAAAAGTTACATATATAGCTGAAAGTTGATAATAAAACTCTTACAGAAATGTTTTCTGGCTTCCAAGAAAAAACAAATGAAGCCTCAGTGTTTGTATAATCGAAATGGGAACACAAATGAGTATGCATAATAACAGTATATTTCAGTTCTGCTTCCTTTTTTTGGTAACACAAAAGGTTTTTTTAAGTGGGTTGTTGGAAATTAGATGAGATTAATAGAAAAAGGTGATTGCAGTGTGCAGGAGGAGAGAGGAGAGAGACTGAAAAAGATCCAATAATGCTGTGAAGGATAGCAGACAGAGAGTTGCTTTTCGGGTACTTGGGGAATAAAATGCTGTCTCTCTACGAGGATTGGCGTGAAGAGAGAGAGTGCTCCTTTTATTTTACTACTATCTCTTTTCACAACATGCTCAATCAAATTCTAACTTTACATATTCATATATAAATGACAGAAAAAAAGATTATATGATGAAATATACTACATACTTGTATAACAACTGCATAGATTTAGATGACATATCAGAAAATGAAATGATTATTAATGTGATGAAAAGAAATGGTAGCTTAGTTTTGTAAGAACATTACATGAAATATGAACTATATATATATAATCTATAACTTTCTTTTCAGTTTTTATCTCTTTTCACCTTCCCAACTTTCTCCTTTAGTACTTTTTTTGAATTTCTGCTGGGGTTGTCTGGCTATTCAAAGGATGATGTGGAAGGAGGAAAGCTTTGTGACTCCAAGTAAGAATTTTGAACTGTGGGACCCTTGTACTCTCTAGCTTCTTACGCAACCTCATTTGCACAAAGACTACACATTGCACAAGAAAGAACATGTTAGTTTTTTTTAAGTATGCTATCATCTAATTAATCAATGGAATCAAATAGTTTCTCCACCCCTTTGTAATATGATCAACATGCATGCATATTGCGGTTGCAGCTATAGCAGATGACTGCACTCTACAGCTTTTCACCCTTTTATATGCATGACTTAAACAGCTAAAATTCAGCAACACTATATGTGCATTGGGCCAATGGTAATTTTTTGGGGTCCAAAAGAGTGTACTGTTACAAAACCGACATTCCAATTAAGAATAAGAGAATAAAAAACTGGTGCTCAAAAAATCAGAAAACACCTCATTACATGAATAACACATTTAGATTAGTATGGATGGACTGCACCTTTAACTGTAAACTGGAGAGAGAAAGAGGAAATAAAAAAGCCAAGAAAAAGCTGCTGCTTTAAGCTAAAACCGAAAGAGAATTAAGCAAAAGGAAAAGGAAAAAAAAAATATATAATATAATGAATAATGAGTGACAAGAAGTATAGTAGTATAAAGAAGCAATGAGGCCTAGTGTGGTGTTTCTAAAACTTAACCAGTTGCTCTCTCTCTCTTTCTCTCATTCTCTCATTCATTCTCATCTTTCAGAACTAGCTTTGAGTTAGTTCGAGGTTCCTCTGATCAGAAGAGGAGTAGCAGGAGGTAGGTTTTTTGTTAGGCCAAAACAGAAAGGAGGGGTGTTGGTGGTGGTGTTTGGAGAGAAATAGAAAGATAAGAGAAAGGGAAGAAGTGTGGTTGTGAAGAAAAGGTTTTGACACAAAGGGGGTGGTGTGGGGGAGGGGTTTTATTCAAGTGATGCGCTCAGGAGCTTGTACATTGCAACAGACCCTCACAGCGGAGGCTGCTTCAGTGTTGAAGCACTCTCTTGGGTTGGCACGCAGAAGGGGCCATGCACAGGTCACCCCTCTGCATGTGGCTGCAACTTTGCTGAGCCTAAGAGCCAGTTCCTTGAGAAGGGCTTGTCTCAAATCTCAGCCACACCAAACATCACACCCTCTTCAGTGCAGAGCCCTTGAGCTCTGCTTCAATGTGGCCCTCAACAGGCTCCCAACAACACCTGCTCCCTTGCTCCACACACAGCCTTCTCTCTCCAATGCTCTCATTGCTGCACTCAAGAGAGCACAGGCTCACCAGAGAAGAGGCTGCATTGAGCAGCAGCAGCAGCAGCCACTTCTCACCATCAAGGTGGAGCTTGAACAGCTCATTATATCTATCCTTGATGACCCTAGCGTTAGCAGGGTTATGAGAGAGGCTGGTTTCTCTAGCACTGCTGTTAAGACCAACATAGAGGACACTTCTTCAACACCTTCAGTTTTCCAGTGTTACAACACTTCTGGTGGTGTTTTCTCTTCTCCTTGTTCTCCTGCTCCCAGTGAGAACAACACAGCCAGTTCCTTCAGGCAGAACCATTTCTTGGCTTCTTACACTTCTCCTGAGTTCAGTGCTCCACTTCTGTTCTCTCCACAGAAGAAGGCCTCGGTGTTTCCCATCACTGAGTCACCACCACCCTCTTCCAAGGAGGATATCAAGGTGGTTATTGATGTCCTCTTGAGGAAGAAGAAGAAGAACACTGTGATAGTAGGTGACTCAGTGGCACTCACTGAAGGCCTTGTGGGAGAGCTAATGGGGAAGTTGGAAAGAGGAGATGTGCCTGATGAGTTGAAGTCAACACATTTCATCAAGTTTCAGCTTGCACCGGTTTCTCTGAGGTTCATGAAAAGGGAAGAAGTGGAGATGAGTCTCTCAGCACTGAAGAGGAAGGTGGATTCTGTTGCATCAGGAGGAGGAGCCATTTTCTATGTTGGAGACCTCAAGTGGACTGTGGAAGCAACAACTTCTAGTGAAAAGGAGGAAGGAGAAGTTTGTGGCTATAACCCAGTTGATCATCTACTTGCTGAAATAGGGAAGTTATTTTGTGATTCCAACACCAAGGTGTGGCTTATGGCCACAGCAAGTTATCAAACATACATGAGGTGCCAAATGAGGCAACCTCCTCTTGAGACTCAGTGGGCTCTTCAAGCTGTTCCTGTTCCATCAGGTGGACTTGGCTTGAGTCTCCATGCTTCCAGGTAATTATCTCTTGCTTAATCACTTTCATCAATTTAATACCAAAAACTCTAACTAATTGATATTTTCTTTAACAACTAGAGATTACATCATTCCATATATAAAAGTGAGTACAAACAACTTTAAGCTTAACTCAAGAGCAATACCAAAGTGAAGGAGAAAAGGAAAATTAAGTATACAATTAAAAGTTATTCAGTGATGATCATTCCTTAATTTGAGAGTTTAATTGGCTTTGCATTTGGTTGCTAAGTACGTACGGTCTCTGGACTATGCCAGAAGCCACTGTCAAAAGCATGGTTGGTTGGTAAGGTAGACGTGAAGCAGTGCCTTTCTGCTTCACTTTGTTTTGTCAGTAAACATAGAACCTCTTAGACATTACGGATTCACATGATATTGTGTAGAAGGAACCATATATACTTTACCAAAAGGAAAAGAAACAAGAAAGAAAGGGTTATATATATTCCTTATTGCAAACATTTCAGTTTCTCAAACATGATTTACAGTAACCTTTTGGAAGATAGCAAGAACGTGATAAAAAAAAATGTTACAAGAATATTAAAAAGTACACAAGCTGGCTTCTGATGCAGAATATATTCAAATCCCAAAAGTGTCTATTTGGTTACTATTGTTGAATGTTCATTGAATCTTGTGTACTAATTTCAGTGTTCACGATTCAAAGATGACAATCTCCCAGAATCCATCTTATATGCTGGAAACAAAGCTCTTCAGTAACAGCAAGGAGGAGCAGGATAAACTCAACTGCTGTGAAGAATGTGCCACCAATTATGAAAAAGAAGCTCAGTTGTTCAAACCAGGCCAGAAGAAACTGTTGCCTTCCTGGCTTCAGTCTCATACCACCGAAGCCCATCAAAAGGTAGCAAAACTTTTACTTTTTTCCCCTCTTGTACAAAAAAAAGAGACTAAAATTAACGCCTTAATCATTCATTAATACATTAAAACAAAGTTTACTTTACAAAATATTCCAATACTTGTGTCTTAATCTTCATCATTTATAACAAGTCTATTAATAAATACTTATTCATATTGAACTTATTAGTCTATTAGTTCCAAAATATGATAACAATTACATATTTTTCAGAAGTGTTTTAACAAATTCATGTCACAGGATTTAATAGCATATAAGTTTTTTTCTTAAACATCATAAATCTTCATTCAGACAGACACAAAATTATTGTATGAGAGATTGTGATTCAGTGAAATTATGCTATTTATTCTTGTTTGGGTTGGTTGAGAAAGTGGCTTATGAAGAAGTTCAATGTTTTCAGGATGAGTTGGTTCAGTTGAAAAGGAAATGGAACAGACTATGCCACTGTCTGCACCAGAGCAAACAGTCTGAAAACCATTGGAGCAACAGTTTACACGGCAATCAGAGTTCAAATGGGAAGATCTACCCTTACAACTCATCATATCCCTGGTGGCCAAACCAAGGCAGTGTCTTCACAGATTCAAGCTCAATATCTTTTGCTGATTCACCTGCCAAACCGGCTTATAGCTCCAACATTGTCCCTCGGTTTCGGCGCCAACAATCATGCACCATTGAGTTCAATTTCAGTGATGTGACTCAGAGAAAGCCATCCACAGCCTTGGATTCTCTCAAGGGCATGGAAGGTAATAATAACGAAGTAAAGATTACTCTTGCTCTTGGGAATTCAACATTCGGTGGTTCAGGGCAAACGGTGGAAAATATCATAACTACTGATAGAGCCCTGCGACAAGCTCATATTTGTAAGCTATTGCAGGAGAATGTGCCATGGCAATCTGAGACAGTTCCTTCCATAGCAGAGGCCTTGGTTGATTCCAAATCTGCAAAGCAAAGTGCCACTACTTGGTTGTTGTTGCAAGGAACTGACTCTATTGGGAAAACAAGGTTGGCGCGTGCCATTGCAGAATCAGTGTTTGGCTCAGTTTATGTGCTCCTTCACTTGGACATGCTGAAAAATTCAGCAACCCCATTTGCTGAAAGGGTGGCTGGAGCATTGAAAAGCCATGAGAAGCTTGTGATTCTTGTAGAAAATTTGGATTTTGCTGATGCCCAGTTCAGGAAGTTTCTTGCAGATGGGTTTGAAACTGGAAACTTTGGAAGTTTAAGTAGGAGTGAGGAGAGTTCAGGCCGAGCAGTGTTCATATTGACCAATGGTGACACCAGGGGCAATGAAGAGCAGAACAATAAGGAGTCAGTGATGAAGTTGGTGTTGCAGATAAGTGAAACCAAGCCTGATTTGGAGTCTTCATCATCACCTTGTTTGGGTCAGAAGAGAAGAGCTGAAGTGCTGGATTTATTTTCCAAGGTTAAGAATCCAAGGGTGGAGGAGAAGGAGGAGGGTAGGAAGGTGTTTTCTCGGCATTCAAGCTTCAACAATCTTGACCTGAACATGAAAGCTGATGAAGAGGATGATGTGGAAGAGAAAACAGGTGGAAGTAGTCCAATTTCAAGTGATTTGACAAGGGAAACTGTGGTGGATCCGTTGAGCTGGAATGGGGTTCTTGACTCAATTGAGAACAGGTTTGAGTTGAATGAAAGTCCAGAGAGGGAGAGGGAAGTGGGAGAGATGTTTGTGTCAAAGATGAAAGAGTCTTTTGAGGAGGTTTATGGGAAAGAATGTGTGGTGAAATTTACTGTAGAGAAGAGGGTGATAGATGAAATTGGTGTGGGGTGTGGAAATTTTACTAACAGCATGTTTGAGAAATGGCTGAAAGACATTTTTCAAAGCAGTTTACAGACAGTTAACTTTGGTGGGGAAGAGGGGGGTATAGGTTTTACACTTTGTTGGGGTGGTAAAGGTGATAGGACATGGGATAGTGGATTCATGGGTTCATGTTTGCCCAAGAATCTCAAAGTTAACTACTTCATGGATTGACTGACTTTGGATAGTGGGGGGGTTTCTTGTAAAATCATCCACAAGTTGTAAAATGCAAGTCATAGCCTTTGTGTAACCGCTAATTTTCATTATAGAATGTGTTTGTTTTTTCTTCTGTTTTCAACCACCTTGTTTAGCCACTTTCTTTTCATGTTTTTTCTTCAACCAGTCTTACGTTTATGCAGTACAAAATATCATGATGGAAACTACTTTTAAGACAATTATAAAGATCACATTCAATACCCTTTTAGAAGTAGGAAAGCTTTTTAGCACATAGACACTATTTTCATCTTGAATCCAATGGTTTCGTACTTTTATTCATCCATGTCTGTGGAGGAATATAGAAGGGCTCTGCAGTATTATTGTGTCTAGCTGTTTGATCCATGAATTGAAGATGTTGTTGAGTTCATGCTTTACTATTATGAGAAGAAGCATGTTTTGTTAACATGAATGAATTTGTAGTTTAAGGAGTGATGATGTGGTCAAAATAAGCAATGGAACACTTGTATCATATTGCAGATACTTGGACATGTCTCAGTAAGACACAGCTATATATATATATATATATATAAATGCAGACATGGCTCTTCTAAAATGAACCTATCTTAAATTTGCATTTTATATAATTTGAAATGTATTATTGTCTCAATTTCTTAAAATTTAATGTGGATGTAAATTTATTTGCTTATCTTAAGAGACCAGTTTTCTAAAGCTATAGTCCTCATGCTGCTGAATTAATCCCTCAATCCATGTTTAAAATTTTCAGGGGAGTATGAACATATTTTATCACATTTTTATTCTATAGTGTCATATAATATAAATTAAGTACTCAGAGTAAATCATATCAGCATTTAACCATAATATTAAGATTTTTTTTTAATTTTCATGACTGCAATTATGACCCTATTCTTCATTTTATCTACATTCTTTTACCATATCAGCTATCACAAAAAAATCACATAATCATAATTTAAAATCTTGCATCATGTGGTGATTTATATATCTATTTGTTTACATCAAACAATTTATCTATAATTTTATAGGTTCTGTTTTTTACATTTGATGAGAAAAGAGAAGTAAAGAGGGAGCAAATGGCGTGAAAGGAAAAACCAAAAAAACATGAAAGAGAAAACTACATATAACAACAATGAAACAACCATAAACAAAGATAATAGAGAGAAGAAGACAATGGACAGAAAAATACAAACAAAGAGAAAGACAACAACATAAAAAGAACTTTATATTTTCATAGAAGAAAAATAATACTTTGACATTCTTAAAAAAAATTATATCACTTTTTGTTGGAGAACTAAGAATAAGTAAACTTCGTCAATTTTATGGATTGAATTAGGTTTAAAATCAACTTCGTTATTCTAATAAGAGTTTGTTGGATTTATCGTGCCACCTCTATCGGACAGTTATCGAATCACTCATAATATATTGTAGAGTTGAATTAGACTTAAAGTTCACTTTGTAATAACTTTACAACCCACAATTTAATAATAAAATAATATATATTAAAATTAAAAAGAAAAACATTATTATGGTTTTGTTGGTTTGAATGGATGTCCTTGAATGAAAGGAAAAATAAGAATGGAGTAGAAGAAGAGATTGAGAGTTTGTGCTTCCATTGTTATTTGTTCAACATTATTTATGATTGCTTTGACCTTAAAGCTTGCATGATTGAACGGCGTAAGTGGGTCCTGTCTTCCCATCTCACAACACAATCATTCCTTTCATTCTCTTTTTTTATATTTCTTTACCCAAACCACTTCACTCTCTTCCTCTTTTCATTTTCTAAATCTTACCCTATCATACATCAATCATACATTTCCCTCACAATTATTTTAACAAACATATTTTAACACCACATTTTCTTCTACACCAAACATTCAACTTAACTAAATATATATATTCCCATCTCACAACACCATCCTATTTTACACTTCACAATGTTAATGTTAAGAAATATTCATATACATGATTTCATAGAAAAGTTGTACACTAAATTACTTTCATGTGACTAAAGTGAGTGCAAGCTGTGTATCATATAAAAGTAGATCACTCATACTTTTCTTCACATTAATAAAAGTAATCATTTCTTTACTTTTAAAAATTAGGATTAGTTAATCTTAACTAATTTTAAGAACCCAAATGTAAATATATGAGTCCTTTTTAATAGGAAGATGACTACAATTTTTTTTCTCAAGATTTTAAATTTAAGAATTAAATATGATTTAATGGTTAAATATATTTTTTGTTATTGTAATTTTGCTTAAAATTGGTTTTTTCAATTTTTTTAATATTTGTAAAAAAAATCTATTAAAATAATTTATTGTTCAGTTTTTTTTAATGTGAAATAAGATATTAAAATATTTTATGTTGATTTATCATTTAGATACGAAGGTTATTAGAAATATATATATATATATATATATATATATATATATAAAATTGACATGAGAGATTAAGGTAAGAATTTAATTATGATACTAAGTGTATACTATCAATCAAATAAATAATTATTACAAAAATAAATAATCCTAATTAGATAATAATATAAAGGTAAAATAAATGTAACTTTTAATCTGTAAATTAAACTACATAACCCAATTATTTCTATATGAATGAGGATGAAATGGCATTGGTTGGTAGTGACTTTGTTCTTTAACAATGGGGAAATAGTAAAACTTGTGATAGGGTTGAGTTTTTCCAAAAGCTCTTACTCAGATTTCATAATGACAAACTCCATTTTGGTATCTTTTTTGTGATGTTATGGGAGGGAAGGTACCTTCAAAGTTTTGGGTCCCTTTCTGATTGAATTAATAGTGCTCTAAAAGAGCTATTAATGGTGTTGTTCAGTTGGAAATAAAAGTGTTCAATCATATAATTCTTAATTTTATCCAATCATCACTGTTGAGAATGCAATTAATCAACAACCTTTTTAAAAGAATACAAGATGAATAATCTGAAAGCTATTAGCGCAATAAGATTGAAATCATTAGGGTTTGTAGTGTTGCTCTACTTTATTTTAAGTGATGTTTTATATTACTTTTTTATTAACACAAGATTTAGATAAGGGTAGAAACCCATTTAAAATTAAGCCAAATTATAAAAGTATATTTAGGACCCAAAGAGTTTTTTTAAAAGTTTAAACCTAAATCTTTCAATTGTGATGATGGGTAAAGTGGCTACCAAATGAAAATTAAAAGAAAAATACAAAATTTGATGTGTGAGTCATTTGTGTATTTAGTTCACAAATTGGGCTTGAAAATGTTTAGGGTTTGGAGAAGAGATACTGATCAGTATCACTATTTCCAACTTTGTTTTTTCCTTTGGCTTTTCATTATCTCATACAACAAGGTTTTGATATTCTATAATTAAAATTAGTAACTACTGTTTAAATAATTAAATGTGTAGTAAAACTAAGTTTGATTCTTCTTAAGTAATTAAAATATTGGATTTAAAAAAAAAAAAAATTCTTCACTAAAATAATTGTAACTGAATATCTCACGTCAACGAGAAATCATAACATTTCACATGATATAAATTTCACCTTATCAAATTAAGTTATATTTAAAGTTCACTTCTTAATAACTACTGTAAATATTTTCCACTCAAATGCATTTCTCTTTCATTAAGAATATTTGTATTATCCTAAGCTAAAGTGGTCACAAAACATGACAAAAGAAAAAACATGTCCAGGGACGATGTCTTTGTAAACAGAAAATTAGGAGTTAAAGAAGCCAAGCCTTCCCAGCTACAGTCTTAATGAGAATGCACAGTGGTGTATAGTACTATCAGCAAGAATCCAAATTGTGAGAAATGGTAGTGATACATGTTTTTATTTGTTAAATTTAATAAGAATTATAAAATTATGTGGGTTTTCATATTTTAATTAATAGAAGAAAGGAAACCAAGCTTAACACCCTTTTGTATTTTTATCTGTGCTAGCAAAATTATATTATTTTGATCTTATCTGATATAAGATTTAAGAGAGTTTCTGATAGCATAATAAAATATAAAATTATCTTGGAGGGTGAAGGTTTTTTCTTAATTATATACTTTAATTAGTATGCATTTGTCAGTGTATTGAAAAAATGAAGTTAAGATGAGAAGTTATGGAAATATTGAATTTATGTTTGGGTATTGGTATGTGCCCTGAAAGAGGAGGGCAAGAAGTCCTTGTGTTTCATGGATTACCCATCAATCATAGAATCATAGTGAGACTCCACAGAGTGGCTAGAAAGAAGCACCATCTTCATTCCCAATTCTATGGGGTCAAGGTGGGGACTACCAAGGAGGAGCTACTAATGATATTTCCCTAGAGTTAATATTTTCCATTTGAAAAGAACATTTATCAAGTGGAGAAAACAACAATGATACAAAAGGAGAAAAAAGTGGGTTTTGCTATTTAAAGAAAAAGAATGTGTACTGTCAGAGAATTTCTCCATCTGATGATACAGACACACGGTGTCGGCGTAATGAGTGCACAAAACTGTGTTGAATGTGAGAGATACATGATTGGAGTGCCAAAAACTTATTCTCACCTACAACATTTAACTCACACAACCTTTCCGCAATAAACCATACAAAGCTTTTTAACACACTCTAGTTTCATCGTTTTTAGTGATTTCCCACCTTCTCTTGATGCCTACCTAACTTTTTCCGACTCTTAGAACAAGGTAAATAAGTGCTATCAGAATTGTAATAAAGTACATTCCAATATAATCTGTTTAAGTGCATATTTTTAAAATAAATCTTGTTTAAACTGAGAGAAAAGACTTGATTCTATTTAATGATATGTGTCAAATCAAGAGTGTCATCTTCTGGAACAAAATAATTCAAGGTTAGTTTAATGAATATAAACATTTGTAGGGTGGTGATGAAATCCTTTTTCTGGGCTTCACGTGACTTTATTAGATTCATGAACTTCCATTACTACGCAATTTGTAATTTCAGCATAATGATACTGAAAACAGTGATTTGGGTTGGCTTCATAATGAGGAAAACATCCTTCTTTCCGACTCACTGAACTTCACCTTTCATTTTACCAAAACATAATAGTAAAATTTATTTGGCACTCCACCTTAAAAAATAATTATTTCTTAATGGCCAAAATAAATAGAACATTAGAATAAACAATTAAGACCCTTTCATTTAACAGTTTAATTTGTTAACTTTTCCTATTTTTGATGAAAAGAGATGAAAGAGAAGAGTAACAATTGAGTGAGTTGTATGACTAATTCTGGCAAAATGGAATTACATAAACTCATCCATGTATGACATTTGAATTCTTCATGTGAATTGATGAACCGGGTAGCCAAACATGTGATTGTTCCATACTCCATATAATTAACAATAAGTAGTGAAAATAAAGAAGGAAATAGAGAGTTATCAGGAGAAGGAATAAAACTTTCTTTACCGGGTTCCCTCAGATTTACATTTGTTACATAGCTTAGCAATAATGTAGAGAAAAAAAATATGGGGCCTAGGTTAGAGCTCCTAAAGAATGAAAGAGAGAATATAAACTTACAAATCAGGAATGGCTAGTATACAAAAAGAATGGCACTAACTCAATCTACAAATTTGGTATGTATTTTAGGAGGATATACAAAAAAGGGTGACCGACTTAATGATTTCCCACCCCACGAGTAGAAAGCAGCCTGTTATTGTAAATAAAGTCATACCGAATTGCGAGGTGTTGTATTTGAAGAGGTTGTGTTTGAAGAGGAAACCTCGTCTGCAAGACCTGATAAATCCAATGAGGTTTCAAGGTTGAGCAAAGGTTTTAGTCTTCTGTGAACCTCGTCATGCAGAAAATTAATCTCCTCAACTATCATGCATAAAGCAGACTTGCAAGACTCCTCTTCCCTGAAAGCCAATGTCCATCTTCCATCCACAAAAGCTTTTGTCTTTGATTTCCCGTGGGTATTGAACTTGGCAGGATCCAGAACAGGTAAAGAAGATGGTCGAATCCGCAGATGTAACCATCTTGGATGTTTATCATCAATCTTGGGCTAAAAAATGAGCACAGAAAATTATTATAAAACTATTATATACTAAGTAATCAAAGAACAAATGATTGTAAAATTATTATATACCAAGTAATCATAGTAAAAGTAATTGTAAAATTCGATTTTTCAAATTACATTCACTGTTCCATTGTATCAAACTAAACCAATAACATAAATTTGCACCGTAGTTGCCAGCTATCCAAACTACTTGATTCCAGATAAAAATGCTAAGGTAGAGGACAAATATACATACATTGCACCCAGCCAGAGGAGCAGCAACCCGAACAAGTCCAAAGGGCTTCTTTAGTGGCAACTCTTCTGCTAGTACAAGCCAACCAGACGTTCCTACAGAGATTGCTAGAAATGAAAAATGGCGCTCTTTGCCCCTCTCGAAAGCAATTCGACAGGGTACAGCATTAACTGCACATGGAAAATAAGAGCAATTTTACCAAAAACTAGTTGATTCTCAACCTACAATACGTATATGTAACTCTTCTAACAACATAATGGATTACAACTTTGGGTCAGGAACATATTCACAGACAATAAAATAAGAAATAGAGGAATACCGCCAATTTAGTCTGCTAAAGTTACAAAAATCACCAAACTGACCATACAAATTTTTTTGTTATCAACACAATTGTAAGTTTCTATAAATTTTGTCATCAAATTAACCTCTCAAAAGAACTTAACTGTCACAGGTTGTAATTAAGAAGGAAAGACTAGAGTAGTAAGAGATAAAAAAGAATCTTCGAGGGATTAATTTGATTACTAAATTTTTAATGACAAATGATAGATTACCAACTGAAATTGGTTTTTAATTACTGTTTATTATAATGTTTTAAAAACCGGATTGGTCATTGAACCGAGTAAGACACCGATTCAAGGTTTAATGGTTCAACCAGGATTGAATTGGGGTTGATTGAGTCAGTATTAATAAAATTATTTTAATAATTAAATATTCACAAAATACTAAAAGATATATATAATATAATAATTTTATGATGTTAAAAACTAGAATAATACATGATATAGATTCTTAATATTTAAAACACAAAAAAAGTTTAAATAAAATGTGTATATCATACTTAAACAGAAATTTAAATAATAAAAATCAATATTTATTAATAATAACGGGTTTATAATTAGAATAAAAAAGAAAATAACTAAAATTTGAGGATGATTTTTATTTTTTTGAGAAAAAAAAGGTTCATTATGATTTATTAATATTTTTTTGTTCAACCTGTTTTTCACGAGTTTTATGCACCACTACCAAACCGGGACTCTTTCTTCCTACACCTCCATACCTTCTTGTGCCACCCCATACTAAATATGAAAATACCATTCCACCCCCTTGGATTTGAAATAATAAGGCTATGGATTATGTAATCCGGATATATTCCGGATTACATAATCTGGAAGTCAATTTCATATTTAGAAAAGACTTCCGGATTATATAATCTGGAAGCTAATAACACATCTGAAAAAAAGCTTCCAGATTACATAATCCAGAAGCTAATCTTATGTATAGAAAAGACTTCCGGATTATGTAATCCGGAATATTGAAAAGGATATTTTTGGAATAAGAAAAATTTATGGGGGTGGCACAAGAAGGTATGGAGGTGCAGGAAGAAGCAGCCCCAAACAGGACATAGGCCCAGTTCCTGGTTAAACCAGCCAGTCCAGTCCGGTTCTGAGAACCACAATTTATTATGATTAAATACAAAATTTTACTGAAAGTATAGCACAAATGGTCCCAGAGTAGAGAAACAGGTACAGAGAGAATGAACCCTGAAAATTTATCAAATACACATAATAATTGTCTCCTGTCCCTTAACATCATACTAGGAATATGCTCAAAAGTCACCTTAATTACAGTCACCCTGTACCCTATTCTACTTTAGTCTCACATCAACCAAAATTATGATCAGAGTATAGTGTATAAGTGAAAAGCTCCCCTCCCCTTACAATCCGAATTTGAAGGATTAAGTTGGACTCAAATCTCAAATTCTAACACAGTATCATAACATTTCTTAGATCCATTGTCAGAACACCTACATTTGCCACACTACAGGCTACAAGTATTGGACATGAGAGTACAGGAAAGTCATCATATCATAATTGTAGTCACCCTTGCAACCTCCTTGAGAGTTGCTTTAATTACAACCTCAAGTGGTCGTTTAGTCCCAGATCAACTGGTGATGTAGCCAAAGTAGAACATAAAAATCAGAATTTAACATGGACCCACCTGCATTTGCAACACTCCAGAGAAGTCCAGGGTCTGAGGGAGAGAGGGTTTGGAAAATCACCTAAAGGCAGCCACCCTTTGCCTGCCTTAGTTGCAGCCTCTTAGGGAGTTGTCTAAATACCAATACCAAACTCAAGACTGGAGGCTTAATTTTCTATATCAACTAAAGATATGGCCAAATTATATTACATAAGTGGGCAACAACGTTCTCTTTACACCTCAATTTTGTGGGATTGAATTAGGCCCAGATTCTAAATTTTAAGATATCAAACTCAATTCTAGATTCATTGTTGGGACACCCACATTTGCCACAAAGAAGCCACCTTAATTGTGGTCAACCATAGGTTTCCCTAGTTGCAGCCTCTTTGGAGGTTGCCTTCATTTCAACAAGGGGTAGTGGTTTAGTTTCAGCATTAACTAGTCATATGTAGAGAATATAAATAGGGTGCAAACCACACTATAAAAATTGGGTTTATAGGATTGTATTAGGCCAAAATTCTAAGATAGTATTAGGATATAAGGAGAAGTAGAAGTTAATTAAGATAGTTTGGATATTAACGAATTAGTTAGTTGGTTTGAGATATAAACATGGAAAATCCTTTGTGAAGGTGAAACCCTTGGAGTGAGTAGATACTACTCTCCTATTTCTTGTTCTTTTCATTCTATTCAGTAAAAAAAAAATTGCTTTCTCATTTCAATTCTTGGTTCCTAAACAAATTGATCTAACTTGCTAGATTTTCAAGGGAGATAAAGTATTATAGATGGAGGAAGCACAAATTTGGGCCAAAGTTGCCAATGCTTGTGAGGGCAAATCCAATTGGGTGGATTGCTAGGACTGAAAAATTGAGGTACAAGAAATTCATTCATTCCATAAGTTGCAATATGCATTCATGAGCATGGAGGGCGTGGCAATGTTTTGGTTCTATTATTGGTGCCAAGTGAACCCAATTTGGGTTCGGAATCATTTGATCAAAAGATTTTGAGGTAGCTATGATAACCACCTCTTTGAAAGATTGACTACAAGAAACATACAAGTGTGTAATATAAAAATAGAAATATTGTCTCTTCATAAACCAAATATGGGAGTTGTTCTCTATATGAATTCTTTTTGAAAAAGTAATGAGTTCGGTAGTGTTATTACTATATGAAAATAATAGAAAGTAATTAATGATGACAATGATATGTATTTCAAGAATATCTTAGAGATGTTTCTAATTTGGATTTACACAATTGCAATAATATATTTATAATGTTTTATGAACTTTCATACACTTTTAAATATGTATCGTATCCTAATACTTTTAGAACAATCGTATCGTCGCATTGGATACACATATAGTATACGTACATCATATGATTTGAAAATTAGGATTTATGACATATAAGATATTTGTATGTTTTGGAACATTCAACATGGGTATCTAACAGTACTAGGTGTTTTAATGATAGCCCACATCATAAATATCTATCTGAAACTAGGAGCAGTTGGTTATCATATCATGTGTTTATCGCTGTATTAATATTAAGATCAGGACAGAATTTACACCGCTACCACGCCCCCCACCAAAACCCCAGGTTTTTCTCTCCTTTCTTCCTTTTGCCATTTATCTTTTTTATGTCAAAGTAATAACCTCTTTATATGTAAAATCAGATAAGGGAGAAAACAGAAAACTCCAGTTAGGAACATTTACCAAGGTTGACTTCTGTCCCTGGTTTAGGGCCTGACAAATCAAGTCCCGAAGTCTGGGCACGAGAATTTGCTGGGAGATCACCAGGAGGATAAATAAGAGGTTTCTCGGGCAAAGGTCTACCTAAAGTGAATATTTGAATTTGGTGCAGAACTACAAATACCTAAGACAGAGTGGGCACACAATTCAAGAAAAAACATAATTGAGAAAAGTTTGACAGTGTTAGCGTGTATGCAATTAGCTCACTTGTAAGAAAATAACAAGACAAAGAATAACGAGAAGACCTTTGCCAATTCATGCATCCTTTCTCCAGCAGCAAATGATGAGCCTTCAGGTGTATCTTCTGTATAAACAGAAACGTAAATTAAAGGCGTTCTTACAATTCTCCTCAAAGCACCAGCCAAAGGCAAAAAATGAATGTCGGAACAGCTAAAGGAACAAGCTTACCTTCTGAAGATAATATCTGAGTCGGAAAAAGTACACATTTTGGTTCTTTTGGAGGGTAAGACGACTCCATCGCTACAGGTAAACAATTACTTGGTTGAAGCACAAAAGTAAAACTCTTGAACATGGACATCCATTAAGCACAAGAATATACAAAAGTACCTCTTTTGCAATTTTTCCACTCATTGCAAAGAACAGTGATAAGAAGATCGGGCCAGAAACCTCTAACCTCCTTTACAAGAGCAGTAGCAGAATTCTTGTATGAAACCTGTATTTGGGAGGAAAATAGATGCAACAGCTATTAGGGATGCACATAGCAGCAATGACAATAACTAAATGAAAATATGGTAAATTCATGTCTATACCAATACATTTGATTAATTATTTTGCAAGTCATTGACACATGCGTCAATGAAAGCAATCCACCAACAAATAGAGTCACTCATTGACTACAAGTTAGCAAATTAAAGAAACTTCATTAACAACTTTAAAAACTTTATCCTTTTGGAATTTAGAAATAACCCCCATACCACTATATGAGGTCAACTATATAGATCACACATCGCCATTGGACTCCAATATATTTCTTCTATCATACACTTTAAAAGGGTATAATAATTCACCATCTCTAGAAACACATATTCATTGCAATAAAAGATTTTCTTCTCTTATCTCGTCTACACAAAAATAATCAAGTCTTTGCCAGTTATATATCTGGGAGAACATTAAATTGACAGTGAACTAAGATGTTCCATGTGTGCAAATCAGCCCCAGTCAAAAACTTCAATATACTAAGCACAGAGGTGGGGATCATACATATACAAATACACAATTATAGGCACATCCTACTTATGTTCTTACTTGCAGCAATTCCAGGTGATGACTATTGAATTCAGCTTCACTGTAAGGAAGCAACTGGCGTAAAAGCCAACCACCAACCCACAGTGTCTCTGCAGAAATATTAGAACGGCAAAAGAGGCTAACTAATGCATCGAGCACCTGGTAAAAGCACACACAATTTATGTATTAAATTATTGAACATAATGTGATAGAACTTGGTATTGCAGAAAAGATAAATATGGAGACCAACTCTGGAATTCAGATCTAGACTTGTAGAACAGCAAGAAAAAGACACGAACAGATAAAATTAATCCAAGAGTACTCATAACTAATCATTATAAGTTTAAGCATTCATCTATGCTGTCCAAACTAGACCAGACAATAGATCAGCCCATTTAACCCAAAAACTGACATTGAAAAAACAGTATAAACCTGGTTATTGTACAAACCAGTGAGTAAACTGGAAAAAGGGAAAAATTGGTTTGTTTTTTCAAATTAAAACTCGATATCACAATGATTAATACAATTCTTTTCCAATGTTATGACAATTGATAATTATTTTTATTTAATCTCTAATTCTAGCATCTAATAAATATATCATGTGCTATTGAACTTAAATACTGACATTTGATTTTATTACATGTTATATTTTGCATATTATATGTTTTTATCTATGACATTTGTGAGTGATGTTTGATTTTTAATATTACCAAGTTATCAACATATTATACATATCTAATGTCAATAAACACATCCTTGAGTTTTATTTCCCTTAAAATTGCAACAGCCTCCAAGGCAGGGTTTATTTATGCTATCTGTTGGGTCTTTGGTCAATGGCTGTTTCAAGTTGCTATTTTAATTTCAGAGAAACTGGTTTGTCTGTCTTTGCTGCATACATCAGTAAGCACTCTTTAAGGCTTCAAGCTGCTATTTTAACTGCAGAGACATTGGCTGTCTTTCTTTGCTGCATACCTCAGTAAGCGTTCTTTAAGGAGTAAGCACACTTTGAGCCTTAAAGCTTAACTTACCTAAACTTCTCTTTTATCTAAAAAATTCCCAAACTTAGCATGCTCTTTGTTGTAATTAATTTATTGTTTTAGAGAATATATTATCCTTACCCAGTGTACTTTACCTCCTTTCTCTCTAATATAATTCCTCTTCGATTTTAATTTTCTCTTTTAAGAAAATGATGACATCATTAAGTGAAAAGTCTACAAAAATTAGCCAGAATGCTAGTGCTACAGTTCCAATATCTTAAAAGAAAAGATGTACCAATTGCCAACCAATAAGGAGTCAAGGAATCTTTACATTTTAAAGATGAAACAATTACAACAAAGAACATAAACAAGATACAAACATGCACCTGAAATCTAGGCACACGAGGGCTTGTTACAAGATCAGAGCAGAGATAAGATAACCCATAAAGCTCCTGTAAACATCGGTAAACTAAAACTAAGAAAGCCAATATCAATAAAAGTAGCTTCTAAATATTAGTAAGAAAAACACAACACATAGCTTGCTCCACAAATACATAATAAAATTAAGTGAATCAAATATTAATCCAATTTAGATATAATCAGTTAAAAATTATCAAAATAAATTCAAAGTTTCAAATATCCATATGGTAAAATTTTATATTCAACCTATGATACATAGATACTCCCAATATGATGGCGCATACATACCAAAACCAATACTCATAATACACCTGCATTTGTGTTTTTCGTGTATCCTTTATTTTTGGATATTCACCATCCTTGAAGTACACACCAACCTCAAAATTATAATATACGGATTTGGGAGAGAGAAAACTTGAAACTTGGTCTAGGATAGGACAATCACGTGTAGATATTTCAGTTACACATATGAATATACATATTTTACTAATAACTAACATATATCCTTCTCCCAGTATTTAAAAAAAAAAGTCAGTATTTAAGTATTGTATCATATCATGAGATGCTTGATTCCAAACCCATGCAACATAGTATCCCACAAATCGGACAGGATATTTCGGTTTGTCCCAAGTTGACCCAAACGAAGTTATGTTTTGGTTCACCCGAACATAATATCCGATGCTTGATTCCGTACCCAAATCAGGGTATTTCAGTTGGTTCATACCTTACCAAGCGTCCTACATATTTTTCAAACTCGTACTTTAACAATTATGCAACAGTAAAAAAATTAAACTTAATGAAAAGCATAAATAGTTGAGGTCATTGACCAGCCATCCCCTATTCCCTCGAGGTGATAACAAAATTAATTATGGTCCCATGAGAAAAAAAAAATAATGAAACCACATGCATAACAGCAACGAGAACAAAATTTTACCAATTGCTCAAATTATTAACTAAACCAGAAAGGAAACTTAATTTAGAAAATTCCCGCATTCAATCAGTATTAAGACAGATATTGTTAATTATCCAAGTCCTATGACATTCCTGCCAGAGAAGACTAGACATGTAAATGTCCTCAATTAAACTAACTAAGAAACAAGCAATGGAAACCAGAAACAATCAGATGTTACATCTAATGACAGAGTCAGCTTGTAAAATTAATGAACTAAATAGAAAAGTATAGAAAGCCTACTTCAAGAAGGAGTTCAATAAAGGACAGCCACTAACACTTAAAACAGGAAACTGCAAACCTTAATCTTTTCAAGATAGGTATTGAGCTCACAGCCAATGCTATCCCTCATCGAGCTATTTTCAGAAGAAAAAAGTTGCTCTTCACCTGAAGCCTCGCCAACCAAAGCTTGCTGCAGAAATATACAGCAATTATGTAACATACAACAATAGACCAAATTCATCAAAAGTGGAAAGAAGCACCACTCCACTACATTACAACTAAGCCATTTCCCCCTCCAACCAAAATGAGCTCTATTTTAAAATGAATGAGAAAAACTAATAAACCATCTGAACATAACCTCATAGGTATACCAGTCAACTCCTCCACTATATTTATCATTGTTTCATCCAGCAACCAAAGATATTAGAACACTTTCGAATCAAAATTATTCAAACGTTACAAAGATCACGTTTTCACACATCATAACTTTATTCCCTCAAAACATAAGGTCCTTGTCATAAATTAATTCAGATAAATTCTAAACACAGGTGAATTGTATATTTTTCAAATTTTCAATTCCTCCTATCAACAAAAATTTACGTTTTGTTTGTTCTATTCTATCCACAAAAACAAATTTCTATTGTTCCTTTGCATGCTAAGCCTTGAACAAGGCCTTCTTCTCCAACACTTTAACTTCATTAATTGATTATCAAATCCAAGAATAGTAGGCATATTACTATGTGCCACGAAGATTCTAAACAGAAAGCCTTAACATCTTATTTTAGCAAACAATAGTTGAATAGTCAAGAAAGGAAACAAATGAGAAGTTAGTGATGATGAAGCAAGCTTTGGAAGCATATAGCTGACATTTAAATAGAAGTAAAATGTAAGTTTAGCAAGAGGTTCACTAACCCTAATTTTGACATGAAAATTGGAGATCGTACCATAAATCAACTCAAATGGCTTTAGTATTTTGGGTACATCATAGATCATACAAAGGAAGGAAGAAATAGATGGAGATGTAAATTCAAACAAGGTGAAAAGAAATTGAGTGTTTTGAGTTTATGGCAGAAAGATACCAATCTAGCTTAAGCAAAAGACTTAGAAGACAGCTATTGGACCTACAATGTTGTATGGCACAGAACCGTGAGCAGTAAAAAGTAAAAAGAACAAAATAAAGTCAACGCAACATAGATGCAAACATTGCATTACATGACTTGATGTACGAGACAAGATAAGATTATGGAGGAAGTGCACTTTACCTTCTGAAGAAAAATAAAGGTAAAAATTTTACCTTGGCTGATTCAGGCATGTGTGGAGAATGCTTGTTAGCATGGTTGTTAAACTCAAGTTTTTAATTCATTCGTGTTTATAAGTTTAGGAACCCAAAACACACTAACTCGTTTGTAAATTTGCATTATCATAAACTCAAGTGAAATCAGTGAACGCAGACTCAAACTCAGTGAACTTGCAAGTTAAGGACCAACTTTTGGAAGTCCAGATACATTTCAGAACTTGTACTGTCCTCTTGCCAAAAAAACGATGACGTTTTCATTCCAGTAAAGGCTCATCCTTCAAAGATTTGATTAAAACCCTAAGCTTCATAAATAAATTAAAAAAGTTCATCCTCCCACACCCTATGAAGCTGAAGCTGCTATTGCTGTTGATTCTCAGTCACCTCATTCATTTGCTGTTTGTGAACACAAAATACTTCTCGAGTCTCAAGTCAACAATTATTTGTGTAATTTTAAACTCTGAACAGTGAACCTTCCTGCATCACGAAGTTAGTTTCTGACTCAAGTTTGGACAAAATTACAAGTTGACTTTAAGGGCCCTGGATGTGTTTCACCTAAACTCGAGTTTAACAACCTTTGCTTGTACAAGCCATAATTAGGGAAGTAGATCATACAAAGGGTAGCCTAATTGCTAGAGGTAGGGACACCAGGAATCTAGTGGAAAAAGGCTAGATTATTGCCATGGATTTTGTAATTTTTTTAAATAATGGCACTAGAAGGTAAATTCAACACTCAAAAGTAATCATAAAGGAATGACACTAAGGAAAAAGCTAAGTATTTGGCATAAAATGCCACATTTAATAAAGCCAGAAAATTTTAAAATGTGGAAGGCATGACATCATCTACAGCAGCCACAACAATATAACATTGTGGCAAAATCTATTATAAAAATTTAAAGTGTGTATATCAATAATAGAAATTATACCTGAAGCACCATATTGACAAATGGAGTCAAAAGTCAACAGTTAAATGCTTATATATGAAGAATGGTCAAAATAGATGCAACATACCAATAACTGATTCTTGTGCTGTTTGCGTTGTGGAAGAATTCCAAGCTTATCTAGCATGGATTCATCAAGTTCTACAGAACAAGATATATTAAGAAAATAGAATTGAGGTTACAATGGTAAAGCAAACAGATATTCACTGGCACAACCTTTAGTTTGCAGTAAAGTGGCAAGCACACTCAAAGAACCCAAAACTTGTACATCATCCCCTTTAGTAACATATGCAAGCAAAACCTCCCTACATCAGTTACAGTTCATGAAGACAAAGAAAAGTCATCAGAACTGTGTTAGCAAAAGTTCAAGATCTATGATATTACATTTTATTTGATAGAATATATATTGCTCATTGTCACTTCAATTACTCAGTAAAAACTAAAGGAATGATAGTTTGAGCAGGCATGACAAGTTTAAAAATATTTCCGGATCCAAAGACAAGAAGAAATACAAACTGAACAGTTTTCAATCAGACATATAAAAAATCATTTTTAAACTCAGGTGAAAAGAATGGCCTTTACCTTAATGCCAAATTTGACCTGCTACAATTATTTTCTGACATAACACTTTCAGGGTATAAACCTGAAGAGCTAGAAGAGTTTGGCACATCCACTGTCAAGTATTCTGCTTTGCACTCTGCACTATTATCATCTGGTTTTTGGCTTACGGATGTAAAACCACAATCAGATGCATAGCCATTGACTTGACCCCTAGAAAATTTTGTAAAGGTTTCTGAGGGATAAAAAAGAGCAGCGACTATGGTATTTGCCAAATCTTTGATCTTGACTATCCTTAAGATGCAACAAAGTAAGTAGAGAGAAGTGACAACACCACTTTGCATGTCCTGGATTAATGTGCTACTAAGCATTAATACGAACATATGTATCATATTCAATCAAAATACATCTAATTAAAATCTTGCAGAGAACCTTGAAACATGCAAATGTTGACCAATGTAAACATACAAAGCAATAAAGTGAAGTTTCATACATTAGTGTCCACTATTCTCAGGGAAGGAAGAAGTAATGGAAACATCAGAAGCATCAAAATGCTGTCTGTTATTAGCCTCCCAACATCCGGAATCCCAGCAGAGATAACATCGCTGAAGTAATACAGGTTATCCTCAATTTCATCTACAACAGCAGTTATTGCAGAGGTTGAATCTGAGCCTGGATTTCTGTCTCAGTAACAATAATTTCTCAATAAGGAAACAAAGAAATCAGAAGTATGCCAAAGAGAAAGAAGCTATGATGTCTTACTTGAGTGTCTCAGACACCAGTCTATATAAATCCATACACTGATTCCTAAAAAACGACACCAGGTTTGAGAAGTGTTCTGTGCGAGGTGTGCTCGTTATATATCTATTAACAAATTCATCCCCAACTGAAAATTGTACAGACAATTGTCAGAAATATGTGTGTGTGTGTGTGTGTGTATATATATATATACTTTAGCATCATAACATAACTGAGTTCAGAAAAAAAAAATTGTGGGGGCAGAGGGAGGCCACGTAAAAAGGTAAATCTTACCATGATAAACATTAAGGGTCACAGTACGTACAGCAGTGCGAACCATGTTCTCCTCATGAAAGGCAAAGCGTATTGCTTCAACATACAGTGGAAATGAAACTACTTCCTCCTAAATGTAGAGAAAAGTTGAGTAAAATCATGTGGACACGTAACATACAGTGGAAATGAAACTACTTCATCCTAAATCTATAGAAAAGTAGAGTAAAATCATGTGGACACGTAGAAACAAAGGCAGAATAACCTTATATCTCCAACCCAGCAAAAAGATTATTGAAAAATGGTTACATTACTTAGTAGGATCCTGAATTATTTGGAAATTTTCAAGAAAGTCCCTAAACTAAATTTTGTAATTGGGTTGGGTCCTTGATCATGTCATTTTTTAATTAAGTCCATATGATTTTAAGCCTAAACTAATTTGTTAGTGGTTTTAAGCCTCCATAAACTAATCCCAAGGACATACATCTTTAGCTTGAGACGCAGTTAAAAAATACTAATCCCGAGGACTTATTTGAAATTTCCAAATAATTGAGTGACCAACTGAGTAATTTAACAAAAAAATCAACTAAGCTTGTAAGACAGGATAAAAACAGATAGTCAACTATGGATATATCCATAAAATTAATAATCACACAAGATTGACTGTTACAGATTACAGGAATACCAATTGGCAACAGGTTTCGGGTAAATCTATTTCACAAGGAATATCAGCCTCAATTGAAGAATATATCAAAGTTTTGCTGCATCTAAACAGTTTTTTTATCCTTCCTTTGATTTCCTCTATTTTATTACAAAAACTATCAACACAGAGAATCTGCCAGTACAATTAAACTTGTACTGTCCACCTTTCATAACCAACGGCTAGGAAAAGAAATCAAAACTTAGTCTCACCACCTTTTCCATTTTAAAGCCATAAATATGAGAGCAACTATCCAATAGTTATTCTAAGACCGTCTTACAAGTTTCACTTAAGCTAATATTATGAATCACTGGCAAAATAACTAGACCCAGAAAGCAGAATACTTACATTGCGAGTCTTCACAAGTAGAGAAATTGTATTCTTGTTCAATTTTCCACTTATTGCTCTTCAATGACCAGAAGACATTTAACCAAAGAACTAGTTAGCAAAAATATACAAAGGGGGTGAACAAAACTTATACAACACAACCCCAGAAAACAGATTTATGCAGTATAATCATAAATTTCCATTCACCAATAGGATGCATCAAAACAAACCTTAAAAAGGATATGTAGTATGACAATAGCTCTTCGTTCCGAAAATCAAAAGAATATGTAATTAGGTAATTCATATGTTCATTACTAAACATATAATCTGCAAAAGTTACAATAAACACAAACAATTAAGCCCAACAACATTGTTAACTCTAGCTGAGAAACTAATGTAACTGCAAAATAGGGCATTTAATTTGGCAATCAACTTACATATAGCATGTTCACTTCTTAGGTTCTGGATCATAATGCTCACTGTCTGCAATAACTGAAGTGGAATACTAATACTTTTACTGAGTTTAAGTATACGGACAAAGTCTCCCACAACTTGCTTTTCCATGAAGAATCTGCCACAAACCATGATATTAAATTGCCAGAACTAAACAAATTTTATTTAGTAACATAAGCACAAGTGAATCTCACTCAAAAAAAGTTGGGTCATGTTGGTCGCCATATGTTATCAACTCTGCAATAGATCTCAGTGCCTCGATAACAAAATCCTTCCACAATACACAATTTAAAAATAAGGGAAACCATGGAAAACGATCCAAAGAATGCTCTGAGCTTACAATGAAGTTATTGTTACCTTATTAACATCGTTAACTATTTGAACTTTCGTCAACTGATCAGTTAAGTACCTGAGCACCATCAGGCAGCAGGACAACACAATAAACAATCAGTGAAGTTCACCCCATCTTTTGCTATACTATCATTAAGAATATATATTAACAAAATGAACTGTAAGTCAACATTGTAAATCACAACTGGGGAGCAACACGACTCTTATCCTTTATACCATCTCACCTGATAAAATGGCAGTTATACACATTTTAACAGGGGAAAGATGATTCACAACTGGCAACATGGATACAAGGATAAGGGATTTCTTTTTGCAACAAAGAAACTAAGGCTCTAAATGATACCTATAGAACGCATAGTTTCATGCGTTTTGATAAGTGAAAATAAACAAAAGTGTTAGGACACATTCTCTACCGCCCTTTTAAATACACTCATCATTGTTAGCTAAAATTTATAATGAATCAAAAAAGTTGCATATGTAATAACTGAAAGCGGCCCTCACTTGTTGGTGTCTCTGTAATTTCAAACTAAGTTTAACCAATCACTATCACTCATGTCCAAACAAAACCTATTACGTATCTGGTTACCATAGCAAATGGAACTTTTTTGTTCTTCCTAGTCCCTCCCTTTCTCTTTCTCAGTCTATGTGGTGTCATGCACTAAATCAGATTCTACGTTGCGAGTATAATCCAAATCGACAAGCCAAACAGTCCATAAGTTAGGAAGAGCAGAAGCTTCAAAAACCGAAACTCTTCACTTCAATTCAACCACAAACAGAATAAAAAAGAAACAAAAATCTCAAACTCAGGTATCGGGAACAGAAAGAGAGGCATAATTGAATCATCGGACACCGGAAAGAGGAATGCAGATTTAATAATATTTAAATTTGTGTTGAACAATTACGCGCATTTCGAGAATTTGAGAACACGCAATTCACCGGATACGTAATGCAAACCTGAGATGATCCAAGGAAAAACGATCTCTGGATCTCCAGAAGGAAAACCACATGGTTGTGCGAATCACAGCACCGAATTGAGCTCACTGAAATTCATGCTGAATCGAATTCGAAACTGCTCGATCCTTCCGAGCAGCTTCTTGATATATACATATATAGAGAGAGAGAAGGAGTAGGGTTTTCGAAAGATCGCGATGACAGAGACTGTTACAGAACGAAGCAGGAACACTTGGCCTTAGATTAACAAACCAGGTAGAAGAATTTCAAGGAAAATTGAAAAGTGAAGCAATCTGTTGTAATTAAAAACGAAGAGGAACTCGCCACTTGCAAACCGGGATCTGCATTCGACCCAAGGCAGTTTCTTCCTACACCCCTATATTTTTCTTCCTGCACCCCCACAAGGTTGCACAAAGACAAAAGTGTCCCTATATAAATTGTACATTTATTTTTTTTTTATTCTGGATTATGAAATCCGGTAAATTTTTGGATTGACGCATCCGGTAATCTCCTGGATTGATGCTTCTGGTAGTACATGAATGATAGTGTTAATCCAAAATAAAAAATGCAAAACATCCATAATTGAAAAAACCATTCTAGATCCGTCAATCCGTAATTCAAAATATGCATTCGGGATTTAGAAATCTATAATTGAAAAAAATCATTCTGGATCCACCAATCCGTAATAGAAATTAGGCTTCCGGATTCAGCAATCCAGAATTCAATAATTTATGCAAACTTTGCTTCCGGAACACCCCCTCATCCGGAATGCAACATGATTCACTTCCAGATTGATGAATCCGTAGCACACTCCCAAATCCCGAAATTGTGGGATCAGTTTTGGAATTTACAAAATTGTGGGGGTGCAGGAAGAAAAATGTAGGGGTGCAGGAAGAAACTGTCTCGACCCAATTCATTGCATTATGTGGAGCCTTTTCCCATTTTCCGACTGCACCTCCTTAATTTCTAAAATGACCAAATTGTTCTTATAGGTTTTACATTTTTCTCTCTCTCCTTGTTCTGAAAATTTCATTCTACAAATATGGTTTCAGAAATTTTGGAAAGTGTGTTTTGGAAAATTTTCTGAATGAATAATACAGAAGTCACTTTAAATAAAGCACAATAGATTATCATTTTAAAAGTTGTGGAGGTGCAGGAAGAAAAAACCCATGTGAAGAGCTTAACTTTCACTTAGTAATGCAATGGGCCACTGCTATTTTAAAATGGGCCTAGTATCAAAAATGGGCCGCTTCTGATTTTGGCTTCTTACACCCCCTTTGATCCACGCTTGGGACAACTAACATTCATGGCTTACCGAGATTGGGATTAACATAAATGGTTAGACAATAAATATCCATATTATTCATATTTTGGATATTCATTGAGGTTACTTCTAGATTGTCTAATTTAAAAAATTCCTAAATTCTTGAATTCATAATGTTTTTGGATTAATTATTCTTTAAGAAAATTATGAATTGTCTAATCCAAAACATGTTTCCAAATTATGAATTTCATGAACATGTTTTGGATTAGACCTTCTAAAAAGTATATTTTATGTTTTATATTTATTATTCCAAAATAGTGTAGGATATATATGTTCCAAACAACTTATTACATAAGATTTTTATAATAGATAAGAGGAAAGTTGCCATTAAAATAGACTTGGAAGAGTAAAATAATACTTTAAAAAATTATGGAGGTGTTGGTAATAATTAAATGGACTTAGGTAGCAAAAACCTAATTATTTTTTGACAAACCAATTATTATGTGGTTGAATAATAAACTATCGTGACGGAGTTGATTTCACAAGCTATAAAAATAGTAAATTGTATAAAAAATTAATAAGTTGAATAATAAACAAACAAACAAAAATATTTATTTTTTAAACAAAAAAATATTAAGGTTAGGCATCACAGTACAACTTGACATTTCAGCTATGCTGACACCTCAAGTAACAATAATTATTTGTCATCACATGAAAAAAAAATATTATTAAAAAAAACTACAAAAATATGCGGGGATTAGACAAAACATATATGTTAATTAAAACGATACATAGATAGACTATATCTATTCATAAAGAATTCTAAAAACATACTAGATGGTAGCCTATTACACCAATGAAATGATTCTCTATAAATAAATCATAAATTAGCCAACTTATTAGTAGACGCATTTCCTTCACACACAAAATATGAGTAACTTTAAACCTGATTTTCTCACAGTAATTAAGACGTATTTCGTCGACTACGAAGCATCCAAGGAACACTAGTCCTAACAGTAAATGAAGCACAAACCAAAGAAGAATCACATTCCAACCAGACATTAGTAAGTTCCATTTTTTGAGTTTCCTCCATAACATGTATAACCTCATAAAATTCAGCAATCAAAACATTATGAACTTCAAAAAATGCAGAGAAAGCTCCAGTAAATTCCCCCATACTCCCATGAAAAATATCTCCACATTATATCCCATAACAACCTCATCAATGTTAATTTTAACCAAATCTGGTGAAGGAAACTCCCATCTAACAGGAAAAGGACGAAGAACTTTACTAGTACGAATATGAATACCAAAAAAACTTGATCTCGTTGAAATCCAATATATCATTATTCATTGAAGCTTTAGATGAATTTCCCGCTAGACAAGTTAAATATTTAATAACCGAAATATCTCTAAAAACATCAATCTTATCCTGAAAACGAGCATAATTCCTCACACGTCAAATAGAAAAAGTTATTACAACAAACTTAATCAATTTAACCAAAGGACTATCATTACTCTTGATAATCCCTCATACTTATTATAGAAATGAGCCGTAGGAACTCAACTTAAAAAACACGTATTAGAACATTCAAAAAATAAATGTTGAATAAATGAGTCATGCTTTTCCAAAAGCTTACACATAAAACATATGCAAACGTTTTAAATATATAATTATGAATTATTAAATATTTAGAAGAAGCTCTTAATTTTTTTTATCAAAACAATTTTATTTTCATACAACTTTTTTATTTTGGAATATCTTTTATTAGTATTATTTTGTAATTTCTTATTCATTGATTTATCAAATAGTTATGTCTTTGTTAGTTGAATTTTAGCCTGCTTCCTTATAAAAATAAAGCTTTTATATATTTTTTAGAAATTTTATTCGACTAATAATAAGACTCTGGTTAATTTAATGATGTATGGACTATAAAAAAAACTTCTACTGATCCTTCTTCCTATACACTTCCAAAAATTATTAAATAAAAAGAAATTTTAAAAACTAAAATAATTAATTATTATATTAATTAAATTATATATTATTATATAGTTTACTAATTTTTTTATATACAAATTAGTTTTTTATAAATAGTTTCTAAATTATAATCTAATTAATTATCTAGATTTTAATTATTAATTACCTAAATTTTAAAGTTAATATTTAAAATCTTATTAATAACTAATTATATATTAATTTAGAAATTATTTATTAATAATATTTTTTTTAAAAATTTTAAATTAATATTTAATTTAGTTAATATAATAATTATTTTTTTTTATTTTAAAAATATTTTTTGTTTAATAATTCTTTTTAGTGTTTCTACTTTTTTAAGTTGAAGGTAAGTCTTCTCTATAAGGGATTAGGCCTTTTGAGTAACATATAAAAATCAAATAAAAAACAAGTGAGCCAGATCAATGTAACAAGAACACGAAACTTTGATTTGTTTGTCTTTTACTAAAAACATTATAATTATTTTATGTTTTTATTTATTTTTAAACAGATTAAAAATTTCTTGATTTATTTTTAAACTTTTATTTGCCACTCTTTTCTTATTTTTTTAGTATTTAATTTTTTCACATTTTTTTAATTCTTTTCAAGTCAATTTTACTTTGTTTTTTTCAATTTTTTAATTTCTATGATGAAATTGAGTGTTGATAATCATAAACAATATTATCCTTTTATTTTTAAAAAATTAAACGTGGAGGTTCATCTTCCAATCCTTATATATCCATTCAAAATGATTTTGCATGAGCATTATATTAATCTAGCATATTCATAAAAATTGATAATTTATTTCATAAAGAAACTTTAATGGAAAATATTGCTTCCTCTAAGCAGTGCACGTGCAGGTCACGTGCCTCCTCTTTCTCTCACTCCGTTAGGGTTTTCGACCCATCGCAACCGCACCACCACCGGCCTCCTGCACTGATCAAGGTTCCTCTTCCTCTTCCTCTTCTTCTCTCATTTCATCTTTCTCACCAACACTCATTCTCTCTATTCACATCATGCTTTCCGATGCAGGATCGCGTGCGTACTGAAACTTACAGGGAAGCAATCATGACAGAGTTTCATTGCAGGCAAAGTAATTTTTCTGTTCCCTCTTTTCTATGCCGCCACTTGCTATCACTGCAATTTAATTCATATATTTTCTCTTTTTTTTATATACTCTGCAAATCGTCATTTCTGTTTCTTCAGATAACAATGCACTTTATGAATTAATAATTAATAATGCTGCATGTGTATGTACTATCTAAAGTTTCCAAGGGGATTCCCGACTACTAATGCCGCACCAGGAATAATTCTCGCATTACTGTACTCCACTCTAGGAGAAACCTGAAAACTCTACGACAAGATGGCAACTATATGGAGGCTCTCCGCCGCTCCATGCTGCTTTGGCCATGATTTACCTTGGAGCATGTTACGTAGCATGTTACCTGGCAACTCTATTTTTTTGAGTGGCAAGCCAATTCTCTATGTATATTTTGGCTACCTCACTTTGTGATTTGCATAAATTTTTATCTATTTTTTATAACCATCTCACATCAAAACTATGATCCTATGATTACATATATCTGTTGAGTTTCCACCATCCCACACAAAATGTAATATGTGGGATTTAGATGGCCTTGGGTTCTCTTACAACAATGGCTATTATTGGTTAGCTTTTTGTTATGGTTCTTTTCTCTCTCCTCTTTTTCTTTTTTCTCTTTAATAGAACACAATGTGTATATTATTCTAGGCATTTAGCAAATTCTACTTAGAAATTTGTTTGTTTTCTTTTTTTAACTTTATATTTTTTATTTAGAACAAGCTGTATAATTTTATATTCACCTTATGCTTTATGCAGGATGTTGAAATTGATGAAGAGGTGGATGTTATAATTTCGGAATGGATGGGCTATATGTCTTCAAAACTGTTAGTTGATGAAGGAAATGATTGAGATTTGAATTTGATTAGAAGAAAGACAAGATATGAAAGTGATGGTGAATTATTATAACTGTATTGCTCCAACTGTGAAGCAAGTAAAGCAAATGTCTTACATGCAACTATCTCAGAAGTTTTACGATGCTTTCAAGCAGTGTGGGACTTCCCTCAAATCCCCACTCATTGCTCGCAAACTTCATGCCCAACTCATACTCTCTGGCTTGGACACTTCCCTTTTCTTACTCAACAATCTACTGCACATGTACTCCAACTGCGCCATGCTAGAGGATGCTTTTCGTGTTTTTGGCCAGACCAGTCACGCCAACACCTTTACCTGGAACACCATGCTCCATGCACTCGTCCATTCTGGTCGGATGCGGGAAGCAAAGAACTTGTTCGATGAAATGCCGGTAAGAATGAGAGACTCTGTTTCTTGGACCACAATGATATCTGGTTATTGTCAAAATGGCTTCTCTGCTCATAGCATCAAAACTTTCAAGTCAATGCTTCGAGACTCTGATCATGAAATTCAAAACTTTGACCCCTTTTCCTATACTTGTACAATGAAGGCCTGTGCTTGCCTTGCCTCCACTCAGTTGGCTCTTCAGTTGCACGCCCATCTCATCAAGTTACATTTAGGAGCCCAAACTTGCATTCAGAACTCCCTTGTTGATATGTATATTAAGTGCGGAGCAATCTGTTTGGCTGAGACTGTTTTCCTTGACATTGAAAGCCCGAGTTTGTTTTGTTGGAACAGTATGATTTATGGATATTCTCAACTATATGGACCCTTTGAAGCTCTTCGAGCGTTCGCCCGAATGCCTCAACGTGACAACGTTTCATGGAACACACTGATATCAGTGTTCTCTCAACACGGCCTTGCAGTACGCTGTCTTAGTATGTTCGTGGAGATGTGCAATCTAGGTTTTAGACCCATTTTCATGACTTATGGTAGTGTACTCAGCGCATGTGCCAGCATTTCTGATCTACAATGGGGTGCCCATTTGCATGCTCGAATTCTTCGAATGGAACATAGCCTGGATGCATTTTTGGGAAGTGGTCTCATAGACATGTATGCCAAATGTGGATGCTTAGGACTGGCTAAACGTGTTTTTGACAGTGTAGGGGAACGTAATCAAGTTTCTTGGACTTGTTTGATTGCTGGGGTGGCACAGTTTGGACTTGGCGAAGATGCTTTGGCACTATTTAACCAAATGAGATTGGATTCTGTGGTGTTGGATGATTTCACTCTTGCCACAGTACTTGGGGTTTGTTCGGGTAAGAATTATGCTGCCCCTGGAGAGCTACTTCATGGATATTCAATAAAAAGTGGGATGGAATCCTCTGTTCCTGTAGGGAATGCAATCATTACAATGTATGCAAAGTGTGGTGATACTGAGAAAGCTGGTCTTGCATTTACATTGATGCCACTTAGAGATACCATATCATGGACAGCCATGATCAGTGCATTCTCTCAGAATGGAGACATTGACAGGGCACGCCAATGTTTTGATACTATGCCTGAGCGAAACGTCATAACTTGGAATTCCATGTTAAGCACATATTTTCAGCACGGCTTCACAGAAGAAGGGATGAAATTGTATGTTAGGATGAGAAGGAAAGCAGTCAAACCAGATTGGGTCACTTTTGCAACCTCTATCCGGGCTTGTGCTGACTTGGCAACTGTAAAACTTGGGACACAAGTCATATCTCATGCCATGAAGTTTGGGCTTAGTTTGGATGTTACAGTCGCAAATAGTATTGTCACTATGTATTCAAGATGTGGACTAATCAAAGAAGCACAAAAAGTTTTTGACTCAATACATGTGAAAGGCTTGATTTCCTGGAATTCCATGATGGCAGCCTTTGCTAAAAATGGTATAGGCAAGAAAGTAATTGAAACATTTGAGGATATGCTGAGGACAGGATGCAAACCTGACCATATAAGCTACGTTGCTGTTTTATCTGGGTGCAGCCACATGGGGCTTGTAGCGGAAGGGAAACATTATTATGATTCCATGACTCGAGTGTTTGGCATTTCTCCAACAAATGAGCACTTTGCTTGTATGGTAGATTTGCTTGGTCGAGCAGGGTTACTAGACCAAGCCAAGAATTTAATAGATGGAATGCCTTTTAAGCCAAATGCAACTGTTTGGAGTGCTCTACTAGGAGCGTGCCGAATCCATCATGATTCAAGACTAGCTGAAACTGCCATGAAGAAGTTGATGGAATTAAATGTTGAAGATTCTGGAGGTTATGTCCTTCTAGCAAATATATACGCAGAGTTAGGGGAGTTAGAAAATGTTGCTGATATGAGAAAGTTGATGAAAGTGAAAGGAATTCAGAAGAGTCCAGGTTGTAGTTGGATTGAGGTTGATAACGGGGTACATGTGTTCACTGTAGATGACACTAGTCATCCACAAATAAAGGATATTTATATAAAACTGGAGGAGATGATGAAGAAAGTAGAAGATACAGGAAGATATGTTGGTGTTGTCTCTTCTGCTCATAGGAGTAAAAAATACCATAGTGAAAAGCTTGCTTTTGCTTTTGGGTTGCTTAGTTTGCCATCTTGGATGCCTATATATGTAATGAAGAATCTTCGTGTTTGCAACGATTGTCACTTGGTAATAAAGTTGTTGTCTTTGGTCACCTCAAGGGAGCTTATAATGAGAGATCGATATCGATTTCATCATTTCAAGGATGGGTTTTGCTCCTGTGAAGACTTTTGGTAGTTGAAGTACACATTATTTTTTTCTTTACCTGCTTCCCCTCCCATTGCTTGTGGTATATACCTTTTTCCTTCTCAAAAGCCGGCAACCATTATTTGTAAAGAGTTTGTTCACTATACCAAAATTGTTAACTTTTTAACTATATTAAATAGCACTTTTGCATATAATTGCTAGCAATTTGACAGAAGAGAAATATATATGCTGCTTAACTTATCTTGTTTGAAAGTTGTGGATTGAATCAAGACGGAGCTAATTCCATAACTATTAAACTTTCTTTCCATATTGTTTAATAACACATCCCATGTGCTAGTAGAAAAGGGTACTGCTTTCAATATTTTGAATGTGGCGTTTTTTCTCAGTTAGATGTACTTGGTGCCTTATCTCTATATGTTCAAATCTCTTTTACTGTGTGCTGCTTGTATTTTGAGTTTGATAATGATAGGTTGACCGAACCCAAGATCTGTACACCCAATTTAGACTCATTGCCCAGTGGACAAAGGGCAAGTCATCAATTCCAATGAAAGTACAGACAAGAAATTTGATCGTAGGCCAAAAGTTGAATACTCCATAAAACCCCTGTTCAAGCCTTCCTTCTTCTCCATTTCTTTATTGTTGTAGTTGCTGCTATAGAAGTGGTGTCTGTGTTGGTAGGTGCTGTTAAAGAAGTATCATTAATAACAACAGGATTACTAGAATTAATCCCAGCATTGGAGGTACAGTTTTTGAACTTTGAACTGCACATTCTTTCTTTTAATTTCCTCATTTTAGTGACCTTGTCCCTTCTGTCATTTTCATTGCAGAGTTCTTGCCAAACTTACACACACTAGTCCTCACTAACAACAGAATTGTAAACTTGGTAGAGATTGATCCTTTAGCATCCATTCCAAAGCTGCAGTTCCTTAGTCTGCCGGACAACAATATTACGAATAAACCAAATTATAGGCTTTATGTTATTAACAAACTGAAATCCCTCCGGGTTTTAGATTTCAAGAAAGTGAAAAATAAGGTAATGCTTTTTTTCCCACTAACCGTAGTATTTTTATCGGGCTTGTTGTTTGAAATATGAAAGATAGAATCGCAAGGCTTTTGTATCTACCAATGTTATTAAAAAGGAGAAAGATTATAGTCAGGTCTATTTCTTATTTCCAATTGCATATGCCCTTCTATTATATTTCATTCTTTTTATGGTTTCTTTAAATTAATAGGAACTGTTGGAAGGCAAAAGCTTGTTTGCCTCGGAAGAAGTTATGGAAGAAATTAAAAGGACACCACCCAAACCATTTTCACCTGCTAAAACTCCAAATGTTTCAGAAGCAGCTGAGGAACAACAGACGCCCAAAGTGGTTGCTCCCACACCTGAGCAAATTACTGCTATCAAGGTACAATGATGATACTTGAACTCGTCATTTTATTTAAGGCCTATCACAGTAGGGCTGAACATGTCACATATCCAACATGCATTCATTCTCAATTCAGATCTACTATGTGTTCTCTCTTTCATCCGTTGATGCACTTTGCTAAATTGTAGATGAGAAGATTCCCTTCTTTCTTCTATCCATATCTTTACAGCAAACCATTGGAAGCTATTCCAAAAGTGCAAAGCAGAGGGGACACACTCTGATAACTGCTAAGTTTGGTTACCTGTGGTTTGACGTGTTTCTTTATGCAGGCTGCCATTGTGAATTCTCAGACTCTTGAGGAGGTTGCTAGACTTGAAAAGGTGCTTACTTTTCTAAATTAAACAATCTCTTATTGGATTTTAAATATTTGTTTCTGTCATACTCTTGCTTAACGTTATATTTAGATTATTGTAAATAATATGATAGGATAATTTGTAACTAATGACCTGCTAATAGAGGGATGATCTGCAGAAAGACTCTATGAAATGTGTCACATGTCACTAGAGCTTTAGAAACACTGACCAACACTCAGTTTTTTTGTCAATGTTGCTACTTGCTGGCATAGACTATGTAGATTGGATTATTTTCTGTGTGGGGTAGGTTGAATTGGGTTGACATAAGTTGAGGAGTTCCTCTTGGTTTTCTTTAGTGGTTTACAGAAGGAGAAGGGTAATTGTTTTTTTATCATTTGGTTTAGAGAGTCTTATTATGATATTTTGCTGGTTATTTGCTTGATTCATGATATTGTATCTTCAAACTGAAAAAATGTTGATTCGTCCTAATTTAAATTGAGAAGCAGTTGATTGACAGTGTTAAGACATACCATTCTTACACTGATGAATATCTTAAGTATGCTTTTTATTTGAACAACAATATAAGAATACAATTATATAGCCCTTAATTTAATATGTTCCAAAATTACATATCATGTTAATTTTAATGTATATAAATGTGATACTTATTAATTTCAACAATGGTGTAAACTAAGAATGGTTTTAACTGTTGTAAACTGATTTTTCCTCGTTTAATTATTTAATCTATTATGAAAAAGACTGTAATGATGCTGTACATCTAATCAGTGTACATGATTGCAGGCATTGAAGTCTGGCCAGCTTCCTGCAGATATAAAAGGCTTGAATGATAATATAGTGTTGGGTAATGTTGATGAAAAACCTGAAGATATGATTCATGATGACAGAGGTCAAGCTGATGGTGAATCCAATGATACACAAGAGCAGACAAATACTGATTCTACTTCAATTGAACAGGTATATGTCCACTCTGACGTGTTTATGACTTGTATTCTATATATTTGTTACAGTCGAGACATCATTATTGCTCTCTGATGCATGTTTATTCAGTTTATCCTATAGTTATCTATTGTGTTATACCCATGTCTTCATCAGAACTTTTTTTAGCATATAAGCAGTTGCTGCTCAATGTACTCGATCATTGTTTTATTTTAATAATTTAATTTTAACTAATTGTTAAAATGTATCAAAATGAACTTTTGCTGTGCGATTTACAGAGTCTGCAGATTCTTTCTCGTTTCTAATTCTTTTTACCCAGTTCCTACTGTCTGACTGGCATCTCTGGTCACTGTTGTCAGCCACCATGAGATTCTTTAGGCTGTTTCAGACCATCCCCTGATCGAGTCCCTTTTTCTTGCTATTTTTTTTGCCTGGGTCTCCTGTTTGGTTGGTGTTTTAACTTTACATGACATCTTTGCATTGTACCATGTCCTTATTTGAGGCTACGCACTAACTTAGCTGCTGTTTTATATGAACATTAGCATTTGTTGTTTTTTTTTTCCTGTAGTTGAGACGTTTGGAAATGTGATAAAGCTCGAGTGTGCCTCAGCTGAATTATATATATATATATGTGTGTGTGTCCATACACACATAGTTATTGACTATATTGGAAAAGATAGGTGTAATCAGTATACAACAGAAAACAACTTTTCTAGCATTCCCCCTCAGGCTGGACACATAAATCATCAAGCTTGGAACACATGAACTGGATCTGAAGTCGCCCAAAGACTTTGTTGAGATGTATGCAATTTGATAATTTGAACCATAGTTATTAAAATTGGTCTGGACTGGATGGTTCAACCAATCCAACTGGGAACCAGTCTAGTGTACTGTTACGAATCAAGAAAACGCACTCAAAGATAAACCAAGAACACCAGAATCTACTGAATAATTCTCTGTATTATTGATTCTGCACTATTCATTCAGGACACCCACAAAGGAAAAGATTATTCCTTTTACACAGGATTTCCCTGGCTACCAAACTGAATACACAAAACGTACCATTCACTAAACCGGTTGGTCTTTATTTAAAGACCACTAACCATACTAACCGCTATTAACTACTACTAACCACTACTAACTGCTACTAACCGCTACTAACCGACCTTTATTTTTTATTTTTCCTATAATAAACTTTCCAAATCCTATCCTTACTTTGTGTCATAACATTACTCCCCTCCGACCAAACAACCTTGTCCTCAAGGTTGGAACAGTGGAACCTTGATTCAGTGGCTCATCTTCAACCCCATGATCTTTATCTACACTTCATGAAAGTGTTATGATATTGTCTATCATAGGGAGGGAACCCATTGGCTACTGCATGCAAATTTAGGTTTGGAGGCTTAGGTGGTGGTGGGAATGAGAGGGGGTTTTGTATAAAAGTCTCTGCACCTAGTAAGTTGAAATTCCAAGATTCTAGCCACCTTCATTATCAAATATTGATCCCACAATGATTTCTTATGCTTATGAAGTAAATCTAAATTTGGGAAAAAGTTATGCTTGGCTGCATCTCCACCTTCAACTTTCTTACTGAATAGCTCTATAAATGGCCTCTCTAGAAAAAGATCATTACAGCACATAATCTTTACTTTCTTTATTGATGCATCCCCTTCTGCCCTTATCATTTCAGTTTCTCTTACAAATCTCACTTCATTTTTTGTTTTTGCTTCGCTGCAGAGGATGTGAATTTTCGTATTTCAGTGAGAGCATATTGCATTATGATCTTGTTCTTTTGAACAGAATCAATGGCCTTTTGTAATGTATCTTCATTTTTCTGCATGGCTGTGTCAATGTGAGCTTGAAGTGCTTCTAAAATTGAAGAATTCATTGTAGACTGAGATGAACGGGCTGTTGTGAGAAATATAATATATAAGTAGCAAACGAGTATAAAGTATATTTATAGACTTGAAAGAATCATGAGTGTACTAGTAACCACTTCAGTTACAAAAAGTGGTGCTGAGTTTCACAATTACATTATTCTGATTATAATTGTTCTAGATTTGTTGCAACATTACATTATTATCGTTATAATTGTTTTAGAGTTGTTACAACAGAATATATAATCAAGGGCAGCTTTTTCAGGAGGACCAAGTAGTACATATTATGTTAAATCTAAAGTCTTTTTTTTTTCTATCTTATTATTTTTCTTTTAAATGATCACTTATAATTTGGACCCAACTAACCTAAAATTATAAAAATAAGCATTTTTTTATAATTATGGTTTCCTTTAACTATAAATATCCCTTCCAAAAACATGTTCAGCATAAAAAAAACCAAAATTACAATTAATTTTATTTTAAACTAATAACATTATTTATCAATAAATTGTAATATAAACTACATTTTAACTTTTATTGCATAAAATAATTAAATTAATATACTTAATCATTATTTCAAATTATTAAATAAATTTAATTATGTATATTCTGTAATAAATAATTATATAAAGTTAATACTATTTTCGTGTATTAATATTATTCTTTTAATTTCCGTTTTTATATATAATAGTTTTAAAAATATTATTAATTAAATAAATAATAAATTTACATTCTCATTAAATGTCAATTAATAATTTATTCGATAAAGAAACTTTAAAAAATCTAAAAAAAGAAACTCATTAACTAAATTTTAACTAAATAATATAATGCGACCTATGTATAAATAACTTCATCCAAATCATATCCATTTAATAATTCAATTGTAATTTTTAATTATTTTAATGAATTATTGACCATAAAGAAATTATTTTGTATTTAAATAATTTCTTAATAATGATTAGATTCAATTTTTAATATATATTCACTAATTATTAATACATATATGAAATATTAATTTAACAAATTAAAAATTATTATTAATAATTTTAATATTAAATTAAACTTAATAAATAGTAAATATATATATATATATATATATATATATATATAATTCAACTTCAACTTTAAAATAATTATTTACAAAAAGTAGAGGTATAATAATTTTTTTCTTTTAAAATTTTTTAGTATGTATAATAACAAAAGATATAATTCAATACAAATAATTATGATTGATTCTTTTTGCATGAATGAAGTATGTTATGAAATTTCTTTTCAAGTGCTATAAAACTTACACCAGCAAATCATAGAGGTGTACCTAATAGTATGAAGGACTTTAGAATGTTGTTTTGAATCTTATATTGTAAATGATTGTATTTCTATAAGCTCTAATCATATATTATGAATGTTTTAAAAGTTGTATAGAAATATATAAAATTTGTGTTGTAGTTAGATGTATATTTGAGATATTACATTATGAATATATATCATGTTTTTAGTTATATCTTGAATCTCATTTATTAAGATCATAAATATGCATAACCAACCATAGGTAATATTACTAATTATGTGATATATCTAACCTTTATAAACTTGAAAAATCAACTACCAACTACGTAATCTATTATTAATTTTATAGAAAAAAATAATTAGTTATTGTATTTCTCTATTAAATAGTTTTCCTTCTTATAGTATGAATAATTGGTTATGTTCATCCCACTAAATCACACAATTGATAAAATTGTAAATCAAATATAAGTTAAGATTAATCACATCACTAAGTAAATTATTAACTATATTTTAAGTAATTTAAAATTTTAACATCCACGAAAAATATAAAAACGTATAATTTAAGAGTACTATATGAGTCCTAGTTAAAGAATATTTAGCAATATATAATATAAAAGATAAAACTCGGTATTAGTGAATCACTAGGGCTGATAGAAATAGCTCTCACACCTCGATAATAACCACATTTTCTAATGTATTATATTAAACCAATTAAACTAATATACTTAATCATATTTCAAATTATTAAAAAAATTTAATTACGTATATTATATAATAAATAATTATACAAAGTTAATACTATTTTCGTGTAATAATACTATTATTTTAATTTTCGTTTTTACACAAATAGATTTTAAAATATTATTAACTAAATAAATAACAAATTTACATTCTCTCATTAAATATCAATTGATAATTTATTTCATAAAAAAATATAATTTATTTAAGAAAGAAACTTTAAAAAAATCTCAAAAAAAATAACTCATGGCGATTAGGGTGGTTCTTCTGACGATGTTGTTCTCGTAGCTTCCGAAGCTCACTTTGGTGGAAAGCTTGCATCGTCTTCATGTCTTTTCGTATTTCAGTGAGAGCATCTTGCATCGTCGTCTCGTCCTTTTGAAGAGAATCAAAAGCCTTTTGTAATGTGTCTTCATTTTTCTGCATGGCTGTGTCAATGTGAACTTCCAGTGCTTCTAGAATTGAAGGATTCATTTTGTAGGCTGAGAAATAGTAGTAGGTGTAGTTGTTTGATGTTTGGGTAGTAGTAAATCTAGCTAGTAAATGTCTATCAAGTATTTATAGAGTTAAAAGAGCTATGATGTGTATCAGTAACAAATTCAGTTACAGTGGTGTTGAGTTTGACATCACATTGTTATAATTGTTTTAAAGTTGTTACAACAGAATATATAATTAAGTACAGATAATTGATATTCATAGTTATAATGGATACTAACTGCTTCAGTTTATTCAGGAGGACCACGTAGTACATATTATATTAAAACAAGAGTCTTTTTTTTTCTATATTATTATTTTTCTTTTAAATCATCACTTATAATTTGGGCTAAACCAACCTCTAAAATTACAAAAATAAACATTTTTCATAATTATTCTTTAACTATAAATATCCCTTCCAAAAACATGTTCAGCATAAGAAAATCCAAAATTATAATTAATTTTAGTTTAAACTAATAAAAAAAAATTATTTATCAATAAATTGTAATATAAAATAAATTTTAACTTTTTTTACATAAAATAATTAAATGAATATACTTGATCAACATTTCAAATGATTAAATAAATTTAATTATATGTACATTCTGTAATAAATAATTATTTAAAGTTAATAATATTTCATGTATTAATATTATTCTTTTAATTTCCGTTTTTACATATAATAGTTTTTAAAATATTATTAGTTAAATAAATAATAAATTTACACTCTCTCGTGTCAATTAATAATTTCTTTGATAAAGAAACTTTAAAAAAAATCTTAAATAGGAAACTCAGTAACTAAATTTTAACATAAATTAAAAAGCTCCCTTCAATGTTACTGTATATTAATTTTTTCTTTAATGAATAAATGTGACAATTATTAAAGATTAAATATATGCTTAATTATTCTTATGAACAAAACTAACTGAATTAAAGTTTTTGTTTAGATTTTTTTTAAGTAATGAGTGATTGTGGATTCGAACTTAGTAAAAGATAACTTTGAAGTTGTTTAATTAAAAAAAGTTAAAAAAAATTATTCTACTAAATTTTATAAAATGGAGTCCGTCTTTTTTGTCTGCTTTAAGTTTATGTCTTCAAAGTAATAAAAAATTACAACTTATTTATGCATAATTTATTCTCCCTATATTGGTACATATAAACATGAAAGTTGAAAAAACCATTTGCATAAATTTACCGACAATATTATTAAAATCAATATAAAGCTTACAATAAATTTTTCAATGATTATAATCTTAATCTAAAATTTTATATTAAAACAGATTTCTTTTACACAGAAACACAGAAATATATATAAAATATATATATATATATATATATCTAATTAGTTACACCAAATAAGTAGCTAACATTTTTATATTTAATTAGATATCAATTGAAAAAATATTTATTAATAATAAAATTATTTTAGATTTTAATAATTTTTTTAATCTCTAATTAATTTAGTTAATATAGTAACTATTTATTTATTTTTATATAATATTAGTTTTTATTTAATAATTTTTTATAATAATATCTTATTTAAAGATAAAGAAAATTAAGTTATCTACACATAATGAATTGCATAAGATTAAAAATAAGTGAGTTAGGAGAATGAGAAATAAAAAAATAAAAAAATACAAAAATACAAAATAGGAGATTTGAGAGATTAAACAAGTACAATGCACTATAATCAATAGGAAAGTTTTTAAATTTGTAAAAATATAATATGTTCTTATGTGAAAGAGAGAATATAATGTTGTGAAATCTTGTAACTGTAGTTTCAACTCCATAATGTAAAGATATAAAAAAATATAACTACTCAAAATATTCAAAAATACCTAATTAAAAAACTTTATATAAAAAAATAAAGAGAATAATTGTATTTCAATCACGTTAAACTTAACTTTTTTTTTAAGAAAGAAAGTTTTTATTTTCCCAGGATATTGTTTTTTTTAACTTATTTATGTTTAATGTAATCGAAGTACAAATATGCATGGTTTGATATAAAGCGAAATTATAAAAAGATATAATATATTTTAAATTGTTCAATATTTACATTTTAAATTGTAAATAAGCAAGTATTATAGAAAATATAAAACTTCGTTTAAAAGATAACATTTTTTATTATTATTTGGGCTTAGCTTTGTTACAGTGTGTGAAACGACTCTGCCCGCAATCACTTTATAACCAAAAACGACTTTTTCTTCTCAAAAAGTTAGTGTTAATGTATCTAGACATAATTTATCTCATCATTTATTTTCTCAAACTTTGTTTATTCATTAATTTCTGTTTTTTTTTAACTTGTTACAAAATAAGTTGTTAAATTTGCTCTCTTCAAACTTTGACTTTATGATCACACGTTGGATTATTAATGTTATTAATGTGTTAAGCAATCTACTAATGAAAGCTACGTTTTAGTTAGATTTCTTAACAAAAAAAATAGGTTTAATGCATAATTGTGGGTCATGCTTTTTTAATTAGTCCCACAAAATAAGTTTTTATTGTGATAGTGTCAAATTGAATTTGTTTTTAAGAGAATTATTAAGAAGTAAATTTTAAGTTTAATTCAACATCATAAAATCGATTTATAGGTGAGGTTTGCATCTATTTATATACTATAAAATATCATAATTCAACACATTTTCTTCACACCAAAGCTACTAACTTGTACGCCATACTATATATTATGAATTGTCCGATAACGGTCTGATAGTGAGTGGTGTAATAAATTCAACAAATAATCGCATAGACTCAAAATGACTCACGTATGATATTATTCAGAAGTAAACTTTACATTTAACTCAATCTTATAAAATCAACTTATAAGATAAGGTTTATCCTTAATTATATATAAAATGTTCGAATCCAACAATAATAAATGAATTATATATTTAAAATAAAAAATTATAAATGGAGTAATTATGTGACAATTTGTATAAATGGATATAAAAAAGTTGTGGGGCATTGGAAAGTAACAAGTTGAAATTTAAAAGCATGGAGAGTGTTTGAATTCAACTTTGTGCCTTACTAATATGACTGAATGAATGTACGAATAAAAACGTGATAAACATGATGTATCTATGTATTGCAGACATGTGCTAACATTTATGCCGTGGCAGTCACATGCATCATCATCATCTTTAACCTTAACAATTAAACAAGTTTAATATATTTACAGCAAAGTTGTAAATTTTAGTGTGACTTTGAAATTTACATTGAATAAAATGAAAAAAAAAATCAATTATTACATATAAAAGAAAATATAAATTACTATATATTAAGATTTTAAATAATTAAAAAATATTATAATAATTTATATACTAAATCTTCTTAATATATACACCTCGATACTATATTCTTATCTGTTGTATTGGACTATTTTTTATTATTAAAAAAAATAATTAAATTGACATATTTTTTAAAAATAAAAAATAATTAATTGTTATATTGATTAAACTTTATATTATTTTAGAAATTAAAAAAGTTAATAATATTTAAATAATTTTTATTATTGATAAATAATTTCTAAATTATTATTTAATTATCAACTACTTAATTAAATATTAATTTAAAAAATAGTTATTAATAATATAAATTAATTTAAATATTAATAATATTTTTAATATTTAAACTAATATTTAATTTCGTTAATATAATAACTAATATTTTTTATTTTTAAAATTGATTTTTATTTAATGTTTTTTTTTTTTTTTTATTACTTTTTTTATCTTTTGTATTGGACCATTTTTTTTTTCTTGGATATGAGTTTTTATATACTCTTATTTTCCTTTCACATATACATATAAAATCAATACAAAAATATAGGTTTTGGTGTCTTTTTCCTCTTTTCTTCTTCACAAAGTACTTTTTTTACATAATGATCTTTCCACAGTACAACACACACATTTCATATATATATATATATATATATATATATATATATATTAAATTAGTTATAAAAATAAGATTATCACGATAATAACAATGTAAGAGCAATATAGCGTAAAAAAAATGGTTATTAGAAGTTCTTAGAAGGATTACTTTTAGTTTTTTTTTTTTTTTCAAAATATGATCCTAATTCAACTGGATATAATATATGCTTTAATTTATTTTTTTAGATTTTATTATATCACATATTTTTTAGTTTTTACAAAAAAATATTTTAATATAAAAGTTTTATAAAATTTCAATTATAATATTTTTTCTAAAGTTGTTGAAAAAAAATATTTTTAAGATAAAAATAACTTGATATTCTTATAAATGTCGACATTCTTCAATGCAAAAAGTTTTATAAAATTATCATGTTAAGCTTATTTCCTATTATACTAGCTTCCAATAAAAAGGCCATTGTCTTTATCAATAGTGACAAAAGATTAAAATAATAAAAAAAAGATAAAAGAAGGTGAAGGAATAATTGAACAGTGAAAAGATAATGTAAGAACTCAGCATGAAGATTGCAGCATGCACACATAGTAGTCTCCAATTCCTATTTTTCTTACGTTTCTCTTTTCTCGTTATTTTATAATAAAAAACTATAATATTTTATTTTCTATAAAATTATAATTATTATTTAATCTTCTATTATTTTACACTGTTTATTCTTTTTCTTCTAATCACATTAATTTAATTAGAAATATTGTTTCTCTCTTTTGTAATTCCCCACTATTTAGTTGCCTAGTTGGAACCATCTTCACTGCTTTAACAGCCGTCGACACGTTTTTTTTTTAAAAAAATAGCCAATATTGATTTTCTAAAAGTGTAAAGCATGTTGAATGTCTTTTTTTTTAATGAAAAGTGGATTTTTAATAATAATTAATAATTTTGATATTTTTATGGTTTTAACTTCTACTCATTCTTAAAAAAATATTCCTCAAATAGTATACATATTAGAATTTATGTAAATTATTATTATATTTATGTTAGCATGAAGAATTTAATTGCCTACTATGCATATATCTTAAAAACATATTTTATTATAAACATTTTATTAATTTTTAACTTCATGTAAAATGAGAAACTTTATATTTTACGTAATAAATAAAAATTTATGATAAATATAAGTAGTGATAAACATCAAATAATAAAGAAATTAAAAAAAAACTTAAATAAAAAGGAGAAATGATATAAAATTGAAGGTTAAGATAAGTTATTCTATTAATAACAATAGTGTTGAGTTTGATTTTGATCTAATGGTTAAGTAATATTTAGGTTGGATTTGGTTTGTTTGTATAAGAGATACATTTAAGTGTCTCGTTTAATTCATTATTGATAAAAAAAATAACGTTTTAGAAATACATTCTTACTTTACAAATGTCTCCTTTAATTTATTATTGATAAAAAAAAAACTTTTTAGAAATGCATTCTTACTTTACAAAATATCAATAATATTGTATTTAAGATGACAACTAATGGTAAAGTAACAATAATGGTAGTTAAAAAGAAAAATGATATTATAAATAATTTGTAATAAAGATTATCAATTTGTATATCATACCTATTTTCTTGAAATTAGACTCAAGAAAATAAGTGATTTTATTTCATATTCATTTAAAATATTGTAAAAAGCATTTAATTATTGTATAAAAAACTATGCACTTATTTAAAACTCGACGTAATTAAAGTTAAGAATTAATCAATATACAAAATTAAATATTTACGATATTTATCTTTTAGTTGCATAATACATTTTAGTTATTTGTAAAATATTTTGGAAAACCTTTTGTGAACCTTTTGAAAAATATTTACTTAAACATTTGTACTGGACAGAGCGCTCAGAACTCAGTGCTTAGTGTTCAAGACTTGGTGCACAGGCAGGTCAGCTCAACTGTTGAGTCAGTAAAGTAGGTCAGGAGTTTGGTCCAGTTTTATTGGTAAGTTCGTTGGGCTGGTAGCACTCTTGACTAACCCTTTGAATATTGTTTAGATTCATAGTCACTCTTGGCTAACCCCTTTAGCATTATTTGAATCGCAATCCCTTGTAGCTAAAACGAGTATTATTTTGACACAATCATTCTTGACTAAAACTAAGTATTCTTTGAACTTAGTCACTTCTGCTTAAAATTGAGTATTCTTTTAATGTAGCCACTTCTATCTAAAGCAGTTATTCTTTGAACTTAACCACTATTGTCTAAATCTGAGTATTCTTTGAATTACAACAAATCATAACTTACAATCGAATATTCTTTGCCAAACTATCACTCCTAGTTAAGATATGTAAATTATGGTGATCAACATATCATAGAATTGCTCATTATAGAGTGATATCGTCTTTCAACATATACATGATTTATGTTGTTTTTGGCAGTTTGTTAAGTAAACATGAACAATGTTTTCTAAAAAAATTTGTGGGGGCATAGAAGATCTATACAAAGTTTCAGCACTATGAAATGTAGTCTTATTTTATTATTCTTAGTGAATGACTTTAAATAGGTGCCGAAGAATCTAGCCATTACAATTTTGTTTATGATCGTTTTAGTAGTTTTAGCTCACTTGAATATTTTCCTTTCATCCGATGAGCTTGATTGTGAAGGATGTATTAAATTCACTCCATGCATCATTTTCTTTTTTTTTACTTAACATCTCGATAGTTGAATGTATTTATATATTCTTGGACAATGTGGCTTTACTTAATTTTGTCAAAAACACAAAGTCGTATGAAACATATGATCTTTTCAAGGTTGACAATGCTAAAGTCAAAAAGTTGTTGCAGAAAAATAACTTTAAATGCATATCCAAGATATCATTGTGGTTAAACGAACCTTCTTAACAACATAGACTAATTAACTGCAACATAGGCTAATTATTTTTTTTGTTTATAAAATAATATTTAATTTAGTCAATATAATAACTAATTATATTTTGTCTCTAAAATTAGTTTCTATTTAATAATTTTCTTGTAATGTAATATTATTTTTATTAAATAAATTTTAATTAATTTGTAATATAAACATATTTATGCAAATAATGTACCAAAACCAATAATTTAATCAATATGTTGCCAAATTGTAAAAGTCCTTTTCATTATCTTTTGATCACTTGCCATATACCGTAAAAATCTTAAATTTTATATGAAATATTTCAAATATTATATTTAAGGTTTTCTTTAATGGTAGAAGATATGAAAAATCTTTACACAGGCAGTAAATGAAAATTATAGATTCCAAAACAAAACTATTTCATTGACACGTAAATTTGTTAGAAAAAGAAACAGTATTTCAGTAATAAAGAAACATGAAAATCATTTATTACATCATAAATGTAAACTAGTAGTTTATGTTGTAACTCTTCCATTTCAACACCCACTAAAATCACATGCAAATGAACAGAAGCATCTAAAACTTGGAAAAGAAAATTGAATTTTAACTTAAAAAAAATATTAAATAAAAAATAATATTAAAGACAAAAAATAATTAGTTACTGACTAAATTAAATATTATTTTAAAAAAAAGAAATTATTAATTTTTAAATTAAATTTTATTATTGATAAATAGTTTTTAAATTTATATTTAATTATTAAAAAATTTCTATCAATAATTGTTATAACTAATTAGATACTAATTTAAAATCTATTTATCAATCATAAAAACTAATTTAAAAATTAATAACTTTTTAATCTCTAAAACAATATCTAATTTAATAAGTAGATAAACTTTTGTAATTAATTAAATATTAATTTAAAAATTATTTATCAGTAATAAAAGTAATTTAAAAATTAAAAAATTTAATTTTTAAAATAATATCTAATTTAATTATTATGATAATTAATTTTTAATTTTTAAAATTAATTTTTATTTAATGATTTTTTAATAGTGTTTATAGAGTAGAATGGAGAATATTCTTTGTACCAACAACACACAAGGTTGTATAAATACGTGAAGATAGAGCAGTTCTTGACCCCAATGTTTCATCCTTTCACAATCTAAACCTCTTCCAGCTCCATCTTCTGAACCTACCGTTCAAAACCAAAAAGTTTCTGAGACAGAGAGAAAGCGAAAGACAGAGAAAAGGTTGGATCGAAAGGTGGCAGGAGAAAAATGTGGCACATGTTGGTGTTGGACGAGGAAGAGAAGGAACTGGGTCGGCAAGAAGCCCCAGGATCATGCCCTTATTGTGGTGGGAAGGTTGAAGCCATGGATGTTGAGATCCAGTGGAAATTTTGCTTCTTGCCCATGTGCTTCAAGATCAAGAGGAAGTTCTTTTGTACTTCCTGTGCCAGACGTTTAGAATTGTACTTTTGAACCACTTCTCATCATCATTATAAACATCATTTTATATAATACACATAACCTCTAGCTAGATTTTGGCCATGGAGAGACAAACAAAAACACCCTCTCTCTCTCTCTCTCTTTCTCTCTTTCTCCACCTTTATATCACAAGCTTTTCTTTTCACTGGTTGAATTTTGAGATTTTGACCAAGATTTGCATGTAAATGGATTGATTTATGTTTAATTGTGTACCCTCTTTCCCCTTCCTGTAAACTCATATTTATCCTGTTCAGCAATGAAGTTTAATTTTTTTCCTTCTTTATTTTGTTGTTTGGTTACTGTTTTTTTTTTCGATTGAAAACAAATGATCAGTGAAATGTTGTGTTAGTGATTGAAGTGGTTTCTCAGTTTATGTTGATGATGTTAGAACAGTGAGTTTTGGTAACTGAATAATTGGTTGATGAGTATTTTTCTTCCTTTTTCTTGGAGGAGACACTGATTAAAAATTGTTGATGAGTTTAATCTGAGGCAGAAAACATGTTTGGTTTTAAATTGAAAGACACTTTTCATATCTGTGTGTGAGGATTTGATTTGATGGCTCAACAGCTATGGTTCCTCCAATTGCTCTTAATTAAACTTTTATTTATTTATTGCTATTATTTTTTTTAATAGAATAATATTTTGAAAATGGAAGAAAACCGTAAATGGTATTTGAATGATAGTTGAATATTTAAAGCATTTGCAGAGAGTAGCAGTCATTTCCATAGGTCCATCATGTCTGCTGCTTCTGATCTCAGAGAGCATCTTCTGTAATGGATGAGACGCAATTTACGCCAATCGATTAGGGTTATAACACAATAATTAACAACGGCACCTAAACGTAAATAAACTTTTAATTTAACTCTAATCTAATCTAGTTTAGACTAATTAAGAAATGTAACGTTTTTAATGGACCAATATTTTTTTATTTGAGTAAATCAAATGATTTTTCTTTTATTAAAATAAAATAATTTTATAGACTAATTATCAAAATTAATATAATTTTAAAAATAATAAAATATATAAAGTTAGAAGAAAATCATTAAATAAAAATTAATTTTAGATATAAAAAATAATTAGTTGTTATAATGACTAAATTAGAGATATTGATTTCTAATTAAATAGTTTATAAATTAGTATCTACTTAGCTATCAAAGTTTCTGCTACCAAATTTATAATTTAAATAATTGGTAGTTAAAACTTTTGTAGCTAATTAGATACAAATTTAAAAATTATTTAACAATAATATAAATTAATTTAGAAATTAAAAATTATTTTAAACTCTAAAATATTTTTTAATAATTATTTTTAATTTTTAAAATTGGTTTTTATTTAATGATTTTTTTTAGTGTAAGTTATATAAATTGACACGATTTTATTTTAAAAAGATTATATGTTAAAATAAAACAATTTTAGTATATTTAAATTGAAATTAGATGAAATTTTTTTAGTATTATTAAATGTTAATTAAATTTGTGTTAGCTAAAATTTGATTAGACAAGATCATATTAAGATGACACTATTTACTTATTTTGATTTTTTTTAATTTTTTAATTTTAATAATTAATCTATAAAATTATCTTAATTTGATAAAAAAAATCCGAATCATAAATGCAGGTAGGTAGAGTGGGACTATTATTATTAGTTATAAAATAACATTTCTAAATCCTTATTGAAACGTACACTCTAAAATCTTAATTAAACTGAAAGAATTCTACATTGACTGATCTATGCATTCTATGTAAACATAAACAATATTTATTTTTATAGCAATTGTCTTACAATATATGTTAAGGATTGTTTTGATTAATTGATAATCTAAGAAGTTTTACATTAATGAAAATATTGATATTAAATTATATATTAGCGTATGGACGGACACATAATGATAATGTTTCTTATTTTATCTTTTGGATTAGTTTATTTAATAATAAATCATTGACATTTATTCCAAATTTATTTTGTATACTCAAAAGCTTTGTGGATAATCCTTTTTTTTGTTTGTATGATTAACGTCAACTTCATTGTATTATTTTAATTCACGATAAGAGAAAGTCACCCCACAAATTTATATGACTATAGAAATGTTTGACCCAAAGAATATATTTTGACTTGTTCGAGTTTATTGTTAATTTGTTGGATTTGGGTAACGAAAGTAGAAGAAATAAAAAAGATGTTTTTAAAATATTTAGGGTTAGACAGAAAAGGTAAATAAAATTTTTGTATGGGGCAAAAAACAAAAGAAAAAGGTAGACAAAATTATATAAATATTTCAAAATATAAAAATAAGAATAATTTAGTATTTAATTTTATTAAGTAACTTTCCTTTTCTTTTATCTTAACCTTTTTTTTATCTTTCCCTTTCTTATTCATTTTTTTTATACTTTCAAACGAACAAACATATTTAACTGATAAAATAGGTGGATTTCATAGTGCCATTTGTTTTTATATAAATTTCCATCCATATGCACACATTAGCTAGTAGAAGGATTTACTTTCAATTTTTTCCTTCTATACACTATACACTACAAAAACATCATTAAATATCAACTAATTTAAAAATACAAGATAATTAATTATTATATTAACTAAGTTAGATATTATCCATCTTTTTTCATACATTATGTGGCGTTTATTATCTGGAACATGTGTAGTAGGTGGATGAGAATTCAAGCTATGTTACAAAATTCACTAATAAGCCATTTCTTGCAGTTTAATTGTTCTCAATTAAGTCAAAAACAAAATAGTGTGTGAAAAAAACTATGGATTACTATTGTATGGAGTATATGCTGAGGATGCTAGGATAGATGTCGAGGAGGTTTCACATATGGCACAACTCAAAGCATGGAATTGCATGAAATATACTATGCCATGTTTTAATTATATTTTTTCAAATTGGTACTTATGTCCGATTCAGTGTTTGAAGTGCATCAGGCAGTACTTACGGGAGTAAAATTTGATTAATGAATTAGTGAGATGGTAAGAGTTTTTGTTGATGGTTTTATGTTCATTTATCTGCACTTGAACTGGTTGTGGGCTGTGAAAGGTAGGTTGCAGGTTGTTTTGAGAAACAGTCTTTTGGAGCGGTCAAGAAATGTGACTATGTGCAGAAGTTACTTGGCTTATTAGCATAGGGAAGCAATTGGTCTATCATTTTCTCTTGAAGAACCAACGCAAAGACACGCAAAGACACGGTCTGATGGTGTTGTTTTTTGTGGCTACCAAACATTGTCTCTGCAAACCTTTTATCGTCCACAACATGACCATGTGCTTCATCCACTAATTATGAGATTATTGATTTTGAATTGAAAAGCCAGAGAAATTATGTTGCTTAAATGGGATGTGCAATTAGATGCAGGGCAGATATTTGCATTGCTAGTACATAATTCTAATATATGCCTTTCAATATTTTTTTGCTCTGTTGAAAGATATTTTGTATTTACTCTTTTGTAAGGAAGAGAAAGGCCTTCTTGGGGGTTATATAGGTGCAAGTGTGTTGTATGGGTTGTTTATGTTGGTGAAACAAGTCCTATTAGGTTATTAAAGGTAGTTTTTTTTAATAGGGTTGGAGTATCCCTAAAATTCTCTCATTTATTAACTTTTTTTTCCAATAAAAAAGTTAGATACTATTTTATAAACATAAAAATTATTGGTATATAAAATAGTTTCTATTATTAATACAAATTTATAAAATAGTTTATAAATTGATATCTAACATTAGTTACAAAGATTTTAACTACTAATTACTTTAAATTCTAAATTAATCTTTAATTATAAATTAGTGATTACTTTAAAATCTAAAATAGTGTGTTTGTTGTATTAATAAATACTTTGAACACATTGGTATTCGTGCCCGACCTCCAACAAATGAAATTGTGTTACTTTTTAGAAGTTAGTATATATTAGGTCTTATGTGATCAAAATTTGATATAAAATACGTAAATTTGAATTTAGGAATGTCGATTTTGTTTAGACTAGATGATATTACAATAGTTTATAGAACACATGAGAAACCTATTTTATCAATTTCTACGATACATTAAGCTAAATGATATTGAAATAATTTATAGGTTTCGTTTAATTTTACTTATTACTCATGGATTTTATGTTTCAAAATTATTAACACTTGAAATTTGCAATACTTTTTTATATAATTCATTTCATTATATAATTTCCCATTAAGTTATATATTATCAATTTATGTTTTCATAGCGTCTATACAATAAATATCATATACACAAGTTGTTTAATTGAGACAAACAATAGAAAATAAATAATTTCTTTTAAAAAAATTGTGATATGACAACTACCGTAAATACAACCATCATCATATATAGAGATTACAACAATGTTTTTTTTTACTAACAATCATCGTTGTATGTGCTTGATATAACGATTTCAACCATAGTGAAAAGTTTTGTTTTCAACAACAGGTTAGAAATCATCATCAAAATTTGCAGAAACCATCGTTAAAAGCATATTTTGCAGTTGTGACATAATGTTATTATCATATTTTTATTTATTTATTTAAAATAAATTAAAATGGTAATTTTAATATTTCAAAAGTTTGAATTATTTTGTGTCCAATACTATTTACACTATTTTATTTTATTTTAAACTATAATATAAAAATGATTAATAAATTAAATAACTCTCCCTAGGCTTTAAATTCTTTATTTAAATTTTGAAATAAATAGTATTTATACTCATTATTTTGTTAAAAACATTGATAAAAAGAAAAATTTGAATACATTGTTTAAATTTGAATATTGGTAATAATAAGTAAAAGGTGAAATGGCAAGGCTTATTATTGTATGGAAGAATATGGTTAGTATTCCATACGTGTGCGTGTTCTTAAGGTCAACAAAAAGACCAGAGAAAATGACATTCAAGAAGACAGAAATAAGCAACTTTGCCTTTTCTTTCTTATCTGTAATAGTAATTTGGATGTTGAAGTAGGAGATTTCATGGTTTCTTCTAATGAATCTTCATTCAACCATTCATCAACCACGTGTGTCAACTTTTTTTTTTATCATATTTCTGAATTTTATTATTTATTTTATTGTTAAAAGTTTCAATCAAATCTTTTTATTTTAAAAAATAATTCTTTAGAAATATAACCAAGTTTCTCAATTTTTAAAAATGGCCTTTTCTATGTGGAGATTGATGGAATTAATTTTATAAATTTTCACTTTTATATATCATTTTTGGTTAACTTGTCAAATTTTAATTTTTTTATTAATAAAAAATAAATAAAATTAAATGAGACATTTCAGAGATATCCCATTTCTTATACGGATATTTTACTGGTATCCCTATCCTTATATAAAAAGTGATTAAGGTCAATTTAACCCACATCTGATCTAAAAATATGCTTTAAATTCTACAAATTCTCAAATCAATTCTCAAATAAAAAACATTTAAATTCTACAAATTCCCAAATCAATTCTAAAATGAAAAGCATGGTAAGCCATAATTTCAATAAACTTTACATAATTACAAGTAAATCACTTTTGATTCTAATTAGTTCAAGTAGTCTTAATAAATTAAATTATGGTACAATACAAAAGGCTTTTTATGGAAAGAACACCTAAAATTCAAACCACTTTTGCTCTATATTTTCTTCATGAGGGTCTCTTATCAGTGTACTCTTCTTCTACTTCAAAAACTAATTGATGCATATTTACATATTTTAACCATTAGAACTTCAAATATATAAGTTAAAAATTTCATATTGAATAATAAATGAAAAAAAAATAGTTGCATATATATAAAAAATCTACAACCACACATAACCTTATGATTTTGAGCTCAAAATAAATTGTGTTATGATTTTTTATATGAATTGTTCTTTGCTCATTAATATATTTTTTAGTTTAATTTAAAAAAAAACATTTAAAGAATAGTTTGATGTACTATTTAAACTTTTATGAAATCTGAAAAAAAATATTTACAAAATTATATTTTTTTCACTATTCTTCTTTGAAGGCATTTACTTTTTTTAAGTGAATTTTCATATTTCTAACATAAAAAAAACGAATAAAAGTTGTAAAATGTGTTGTTATAAAGTATCTACTTTTACAGATGATTTTCAAAAATAGTAACTAAATAACTAATTCATATTTATATCATTACTCGAAAATAGTAACTAAATAACTAATTCATTAGACGTTTTCTCTCTTTTTCCTCAATAATCATCTCGATTGTTTTTAATATATTATCACATTTTTTTATATATATTATTGTCTTTTATTTTACTTTATTGAAATTAGATCTAGTTTACTCTTCTATTCAATTTTTGCTGATTAAAAAAAACTATTCAATTCTTTTACCTTCGTTTTTAATATCTTTATATTATATGCATTACATTACAATTAATTTTTTTAATTAAGTCAACTTAATTAACTTTTATCTTTTTATTTTACAAAGTTCTTCTATTTTTTCAGTCAAAATTTCAAAATCCAAACCATTGAATTACTAAAATATATACATCCAGACACACACGTGTATATATATATATATATATATATAATTAATTAAAAATATATACATAGACACATATATATTAATAAAAATTCTGAAATGTTAATAATTTTAAAAATAAACTTTAATTCTTATAATAATCTCCAAGAAAATCATCAAATAGAAACCAATTTTTAGATACCAAAATAATTAGTTGTAAGAGTAATTAAATTAGTGATATTTTAGAAACTAAAAGAAATTGGTTTCTATATTAGTTTATCTTATTGTTAAATATTTTATAAATTGATATCTAATTAGCGATCAAGATTTTAGAGATCAAATTTAGAAACTAAATGATCAAATTTAGAAACTAAATAATTGGTAGTTAAAAACTTGGTTGCTAATTAGATACCAATTTAGAAATTATTTAACAATAATATAAACTATAATTTAAAAATTAATTTTTTTAATTTTTAAAATAATCTTAAATTTAGTTAATATTGCAGCTAATTATTTTAGTCTCTACAAATTGGTTTACGTTTAATGTTTTTCAAATTAGTTTATGTTTCTACAAATTAATTTATGTTTCATGTTTTTTTTAGTGAATAAATTAATTATGTTCATTTAAATCTATTATTTAAAAATATAATATAAGTTAAAATTGTAGAAAATTCTAGAAATTTAAATAATTATAAGTTGTTTAGATATTTAAAACATATTTTCAATAAAAGAAAGGTAGATTTTTTTTTTAAATTGCATAGTCTGTAATAAAAGTGAATATATTATAGTTGGACAGGTTCTTCCGGTGCAGGTGTTATCTGGTATATAGATTCTATTCATCCTTGCAAACTGTGACAAGAATAAACTTTCAAAACTAAACTCATCTTATACATAGGGAAATTACTTAATAAGAGTCTTAATTTATTTTCAATACCTGATAATTGACCTAGAAATCATGTTTAAGAAAGAACAGAAAGTGAGAAAGATTAAGAAGTGAAAACCCTAATTCATTGATCACTCTAGGGAAGAGTCGATCTTACAGAAGGAACGGGAGAAAGCCAATATATCATGAGGTGTTTCAGCTCTTTCTTTGTCACCACCAGTAACCCTTTTGCTCACTGTATCACCCTTTTCTTCCTTGTTACTGTTCTCTGATCCTGTTTTCATCTGTTCTTCCTTCTTCACCTCCTCTCTCTTCTCTTTATGTGCCTCCATAACTATAACCTCACTATTATGTCTATGGATGTTGGGTTGTGAAAGGACAATTTGTGACTGCACATGTCAAATCTTTGAACTTCACCACCACAATTTATGGGTACCCCATCACAATGGGACAACAACGTACTTATCTTTTGAGTTTTTAAAAGGATGGTTTGTGGTTACACTTGTTGTGTCTTGGAGCAGGAACTACTGCGTGTCATTCTCTGGTGGCATCTCACACTGAAAGTAACATGACAGGGGGCCTCAATCATACAAATTGGAAATGATAAGAATCACCAATTCATGCATGCCAAACCACAATTTATGTTCATACCAAAACCGACCTATATAAGTTATTTGGAAGAACAAAATTCATATTAGTGTTTTTATTAAAAAGATAAATTTAATTTTATAAAATATATTTATAAAATGAAATTTATATTTATTTAAATATTATATGGACTTTTAATGATTTTGATATTATATTAAAAAATATTACATTAACAAGTGGATTTTAAGTATAGTTTAACTTTATATAAAACAGATTTATAAAATAGTGTTTACACTCCACTTATATATTATACCTCTTTACGCTGAAATCTTTCAACTTGTGCGTGAGACTATATATTTATTAGTGAACTGATAACGATCTGATAGGGATAGTCTGATAAGTCCAACAAATCTTGTTAGGATATGTAAGGACCGAGAAAAATAGTTTTAGAATAGAATTGGTATAAATAAAACGACATATGAATATTTTATTATTAAAGTTAAAAGAGCATATATATAGAAATTTAGTTATTCAGGTTTCATTTTAAAATAATCATCATCTCCTTAAAAACTCTTTTTTTCTTTAAAATTCTAACATCCTCGCTCATCAGTTTGACAATCGGAATTTGTCATTGGACTCCTAGCAGTGAACTTTATAAGATTGCTCGATCAAAATCTTAGATAGAGTAAGTTCATTCTTGACTCATTTTCCTTTGAGTTAATTTTGATTTGGTTAAGTTTGCCTCTAGTTAATCTTGCATGTGATTGTTTTTCCTTAATCTGTGATGATCGTGTATTTACACGGGAGCAGATGATGTTACAAGTGATAGAGTTTCTCACTAAGAAGATTATGATGAAATTTTTTATTTTCTTTTGAATATTTGTTTTAATTTTATGTACATATTTAAAGTCCTATGAAAATGGATATGTTTTGAAACACTATATTAACGAATTGTAGACATATTTGTATTATGTTTATATATTTATTTTGATATTTCAAACAAATTATGATTATTAGATATGGGTAAAAATTTAAGGATGTTATGGGATAAGTTCTAAATGATTCTAATACCATATTAAAAAGTGAATTTTAAGTCTAACTCAACATTATAAAATCTGTTTATAAAGTAAAATTTGCACTTACTTAAAACTTAAATATTATGAAATGTTCTTATATCTATTCGATGTGAAATCTTCATCAATGATGTTTCACAACTTCAGAATAAGTGTGATTCAATATGAAGTAATAACTGTTATAATAATAAGTAAATTTTATAAAATTGAAAGTTCTGAATGTGTTTGCTTATTTTATTTTTATTTTTCTCAAAATGGTGTAGATTTTAAATAATATATCAAATCAAGAGGTGCAGATATTTTCCTGATTCCTACTGTATTTTAATCAAATGTTCTATTATTGCACACTAAATGAGAACCATATATGCTTTTGGACAATATCATATAAATTAACAATGATGTTAGCTTTTAAAATGCACTTGAATTAAAAGCAGAAGAAGAACAATTAAGTGATAATAATGTTTTGCCTATGATGACTATAGCGACTAATAGTTGACATAATAAGCATATAAAAGAATAGAAAGCAGAAATTTGCCTTCATAGATTAGATTTTAAGCAAAAAACTGAATTTGCAAGCAATTGACTTGCTGGTGAAAAGATAGGACCAACCGACACAGGTTGGACCATCCATATCTTTGTCATGTGATCTGTCACTAAACAAGTATCAGAAAAAAAAATACAGAAAGAATGTATGAAAGGAGGAAAAGCAGAAAACCAGATCATAAAAAATACCAATGAGTTGTCATCATGAGTAAGTGTAGGGCAGACATTTGGATTGGTATAATGACTCATCCCTCTCCTTTTATTACAATTTTATATATATATATATATATATATATATATATATATATATAATTTATTGAGATGTTCTCATAATCTATATAACATCACGAAGACGGAGATAAGTATAATCTCTAAAATGTAAGATATGACAATACAGATTTATATTTTATATAATTATAAATTATATAAATTGACAATAAAAATTTATGTGTACAAATATGTTTTATTTTATTTTTTTTTAAACATAAAGATGTTTTCATGACTGGTTCAACATAATTTGTTCCTTATTCTTATAATTACAATTAAAATTTATACAATAAATTTGAGTTTTTAGAAAATTAATGAATTTTAAAAAAAAAATTGTGTTACAATTGTATTAGAATTGTTATAAATTCAACAAATATTTTTTTTTAAATTGAACACTCCACCTATACATATCCTACAAGTGACATACGAGTATCGGTGTTCGATACGTATATCCGACACAGACACGTCATTTAAGATAAGTGTCTCAAGCTCACGGCTCATAACTTAAAAAGTAGGATTTATTTTGTTACAAGAAAACAAAATAGAAATTCAATAAAATCAACTAAATATATTATATATTATCTTGTTGAAAGGGATTTGTATGATTGAGGAATAAATTTAAAAGTAACACGGAAAATATGTATTCTCCATGACTTGTCAATTTCCATAAAATGTTTCATCCATGAATTAAAGTCTATCTTTATTTTTAAATAACTAAAATTGTAAATACTTCTATTAGTTATTATATTTATAAATATTTCAAACAATTACTTGTTTCAGTTGAGTGACCATATCAGTAAAAAAGTACATAAGATTTATCATTTTTCTTATTTGTAATAAAGTATAAGCACTTGGAGTGCTTCAACAAGTACATTAGTTACATTGATCAAAGTTATACAATCTCTATACTTTCAAACACAACAATTCCTATTTATGCCCCAATCATTTTATACAAAAAGTTGTTACCTATTTGTTCATGTTTATCCATGTGCAAGTGTTCTCTTTTGTAAATGTACCTATTATACTTTGTAGTACTAATAATGTTTAAGCTATTCTAAAAAGTTAGCAAGTTTTGTATAACGATTTGAGGTTGCAATCAACTGTTTGAGTGATGATATTGATATTTTATTTTTTTGGAGTTATGCAGGAATGATAATCTATTGAATGTTATAGGATTGAAACATCCTTTTTATATTTATTTAAAATAAAATTTATTTGATATTACAAATAATAAAAAATTACTATTCTACAATGGTTGGAGACGTAGCGTTAGTCATGTCCAACAATAAGATTGCACTTGTAGTGTCAGTCTTTTCTTTGACCAGTGAACACATTAATGAAATCATAAATTCTGAAAACTATGGGTTTGGTTGTCGTTATATCATAAATTAGATAATGATGTATTTTATTTTAATGTAATAATTATTTCTAAATTTCAAATGTTTTCAAGTTTAATCACCACTAAATGCAATGGAAAATCATTTTTAAAAACAAATAAACAAAAAAAATTGAAAACTCTAGATCAGATTATATATAAATTTAGGGTAATCTTCCGAAGAATAATAACAGGACTCTAATCTTTCGAATTTGCTCCAGAAATTGCCTAAACCCCGAATTGCACTATCAAGTATCAACCAAAATCTAATAACTAAGCAATGATGAATGAAATACCTCAATCAGCTAAACATTCAAAGTAATAAATGCACAAACAAAAAACAGTCTTGGCCTCAAAATTTATAGTAACAACCACATGACAACTAATTCATCCTTCTAATAAGCTCGTTTATGTAATCTTCCCTGTTGCCAGCGTCACCTCCTTCAACATAGTGATTTCTTTTCTTCTCCAAACCACCAAGGGGTGCTTTGAGCTTGAAAGGCCATAGAAAATTGTTTGCCTCCTTGAAGTGAGGTCCAACAGTCATGATCTCATGGATCAGATCTTCAATGCAAATGATCTCATGCTTCCCCAAAGTCTGGTATGAATATCAGGTCAGTGAAAAAACTGAGTAATACAACAAGCAATGAAAGTGTTTAAAGATGACTGTGTACTCCATACAGACCTGTTCAATAATAGAATTGTCAGTCAGAGCAATTCTCTGCTTGTTGACTTTTCCAAAGCCCCTCTTGTAGATCAATTCTTTTACACTCTTCAAATTAGGGTACCTGAAGTGGATTGGCAAATATTAAGAACCCATGGTGCAGGTACTGAACCATGATAATCAGAGGTGTTTGAAATTTTACATACCCGTACGTAACATATGGCTCTACCCTATGCAGCATATTCAAGGTTGCTTTGTTGACTTTAAGAAAGACGCCATTAAAAATCTGCAGACAAAATAAACACATCAATATAGCCATACTCCAACTTTGTTTAGAAATTCGGCAAACAGATAAGCTGGCCAGAATCAACATCAAAATTTAGGGAATAAGACGTAGTAAGGTAACCACTAAAGAGACCATATAAATGTCCAAATTAGGGAAATGGACATACAAAATTAATAGATTAGCAAAATATAACTCTAAAATCACATGTGTTTAAGTCAACATTTACAGTATAATTCAAAATATTTAGTGGATACCATAAACCTTCAAAATAAACAAATTAAATCTTACATCTTAAAAGTCAGCACATAAAGGTCCATGAAGAATAATTAGTGCCACTTGATAACTGAACAGCAACTAACAACACAACAAAAGAACCCACCCAATCGAAATGGTGCAGTGCATTACAACAGATAAAGAAGTAATATCTAGCACAAACTCACACCAACAGACTTTCACAAATGATTGAACATATTTCACAGCTCCGTTTCCCCAATTGGAGCACTGCTTCACAATGAAAGTGGTTTAGTACGATGATCAAAGTTCACCCTCACATAGTGAAAAGCTCGAAAAGGGTTTTGCAAACAGTGTTTGGTGGATGAAGAACTTCTTATAGGGTGCCTTGCAAGTAGCTTGATAGACAAAACCATAAGAACTTCTAATCTAATGATTCTGGCGAACCATGACTAACTTAGCAAGATCCATTCAAGAGGAATTACAGACTTGAATTATAAGCATTTAAGCCAGCAAAACGTGTAGAATTAGTATTTCTACAAGTCAAAAGTCCATTTTAAATGCTTCAACATTAAGCATGATATATGTAGAAGGATTAGTAGTTCAGTATATGACAAACCCACAAAATATAGGCTTTGTTAGAAAAAGAGCAACATGCATTTCCTTAGAAAGGCAACAAAAGAAACTCATTTAGAAAAATCACTATTGGCTCTTCTTGAGCTGCTTTGTCTAAGTTCACGGGGCAGCATTAAAAGATTCCTGCAATGTAACATACTTGCCCTCTCAAACACACAAACATCGAAAAGCTCAAATTACTATAGCATGTCTTAGACCAGGCATTTACACCCCTACTTTCTCCAACCAACGTGGTGTTACTTCTTATCAGCCACCGATTATGACCAAAACCAATAGCAGAAATTCACTAAGCGACCTCTAGTACAAATAATAAAAAAATCTAAATTTTGTAAATGAAAGCTACCTGTCTCAAACGGAGAAGCTGCAGAATCTTCCTTGTTTTGGGGTCCATGGCATTGATACTGGCATTTCAGAAACCTCATTATCAATAATAATAACAATAACAATAACAAAAATGAAAGAAATCAAAATATTGTAATGATATTTTAATATAGTAACAAATTAATAATTACCCACGAATCCTGATGATGAACAAGAGCTTTGTTTCGGGATCGACATAAAACCCTCCCTTAAGCTTGGCTTCACGCTTCAACCTAATTAGTTCCTTTTGCTGAAAACACACACTCACACAATTAGAAACGAAAAATATACTAAAAAACAATTTAATAATGCAATGATTTGAATTTGGCTTAATCACCTGCTCCTCGTATTCCTTTGCATACTGTTTGGCTCTGCTAAAAATCAACTTCCGTGTTTCGAACCTCTTCTTCTTTGCTGCTTCCAGGTTCTGCTTTTTGGCCAAAGCCCACTCCTCATTCCTTTTCTCCTTCTTCAACACCGATTCCGGAACCATGGCTTTTGCTTCCCCTTCGCCCATCCTTCACACAACAAGGTTTCAATTAATCACATGCGTATAGCTAACAGCAATCGAATGCAAATGCAAACAAATTCAAGCAATTTTGATCATTGATTCAGAATTAATCATTCATGATTCATCACATCACCAACAAACGAAAACATAGAGAGACTCACTCGATGTTCTGCTGCTTGCAACGGCCAAAGGGTCACTCAGCAGAGTTATCTCCGAGATTTATATATAACATAGGGTTTTCTCTCTTAGGTGCTGTGTTTACCTTTGTGGGCCTTTTCTTCTTTGCTGAATTATTGGGCTATTCTCCTTGGGCAATTACTTCCTCCACCTCATCAAATTTGAACCTACACCATTTTTGTGTGAATTGAAAAAAAAAAACTCTTAAATAAATTGGGAGTGTGAAAAAAAATACATTCCGGAACCCCTTTTTATTTAGATTTTTATAACACTTGTTTAGATTTCAGAATTTTTTTTTTCCAAAATACATTTTTAGATTTTATTTTCTGAAAAAAAAATCTCAAAACTTACTTTTTGCATTCTTAAATTACTTTTTCAAAATAAAATTTTGATTCTCGAATTTTATTCCAATATTTCATTTTGATAACATACTAATCTATTCCATTCCATAATATATTTTTAAATTCAGGAATTTCATTTCCAGACTGAGAATATTTTTGGAAATTTAAAAGTGCATAAGTGTGCAGGTTGAAAAAAGTTGGGTGGAAAAAGAATTTGTCTTCTCCTTTTTAATTATTGGGTTCATTCCTTTGTCAATTATTGGGCCTATTCCCTTCGTTAAACCCAAATCCCAATCTCTGATGCTAAAATAGCAGGATAAGAAAGTGAGAAATAAAAGTTTTTTTTTTTTAAAGTACTTTTTTTCTTTAGATATGTTATCATATATTCTTTAAAGGTGACTAGAAGTTTTTGTTTTTAGAAAGCTCATCAATTAAATAAGTATTTCAGAAATATTATAAATTTATGAGTTTAGACAAATTATCATTGTATTCATATATACTAAATAACTTGACAACAATAATACACATAATGAATATAGCTGATAAGTGTCTAATTTCAGTAATATTTCATATTAAAATATAGACACTTATGAGTATTAGTTGCTAAAATAAATATAAAATAATCTCTAATTTATGAATTTATATCTTTTTACATATTTTATGATTTATTTGAATAAGAACATCTTATTTCCAAATTTGGTGTTAAGTTCAGGGTTTCAGAGGAAAGAGTGAGATTATTGGTTAAAGAATAATAATATAAGCTAAAAGGAGGAAGTTGGAAGACCCCAAAATGCACAAGCGTACAAAACGCCCAACTCAGCATCAAAGCAACTCACTCAAGCGAGTTATATCCCGCTTGAGTGAAATAGCGTCAGAGACACAAACATTGGGTCTTTTTACGTTTTATTCGCCCAAACGAGTCCATCAGTGCCAAAAAATCACTTAACCCTAACAAATTAGGTTAAATATGGGGTTTGAGGCTCAACCCTAGTGTGCAAGATTGAGAAGAAAACATCATTGAGTAACTTGTAACCCAATTGGGAAAATAGAAGATGCTAGAAGATGTGTGGCTAATTCTACCATTTGGATTTTGAGAGTAATTTGTTCAATCTCTAATCAAAATACAAAAGAGTGAGAAAGATGAAACCCAATATCTGGGTTCAATATCCATTCTTAAGGACACATTATTACTTTAGACAACGCGGTGCACTTGCCATAAAAAGTCATCAAAAGTGCAAAAAAAAATAAGCATAAAAAAATAAAAAATAAAAATAAAGAAGATATGAAAGCTTTTAACAAGAATAAAATAGACATAAAATGTTGGTGAATAAATAAACAATGTATTCAATCATTTAGCTCAAAAAAAAGTTACCCTTACAATAATATGTTAGATGTTGTTTTTTAATTTTAAAAGATGTAGATCAAGTGGAGAATACTTGTGCAAAATGTTATGAAGTATTTTTATTTTTTTTCAACTAAATCATAGACTTTTAATACTTGTTAAAAAATTTCTTTAAATTTATCGAACTACATCAATAATTTTTTTTCATGGATAAACTTCAATCAAATATTTTGTCATAAATATTGTTATTTTTCTCGAGATATAGTATATTCTAAAAGTTATATTGATATTTATCATTCACATTTTCACACTAACTATTTTTATTTTTTTAATTATCAATATATGAAGTTTTTCTCAAGACTTATACAAGTTTTACTTCTATAAAATATTGTCACAGATATTGTCATTTTTCTTTAGATATATATTATACTCTAAAAACTATATTAAACTTCATTATTTACATTTTGTACAATAACTTTATTTTTTTCATTATTTCATTTGTACAATAACTTTATTTTTTTTATCTCATTAATATATATAAAGTTTCTTTTGGGACATATCATTATCTAAGATATCTTGATTTTTCAACACGTATTTACATTGATCAATGTTCTTCGAGTTAATGTCTCATATCATAACACTAAATTAACTGTTTGTTCTAACAAAATATTTGAGATTCGAACAAGGAGCAAGTTTTAAATCATCATAGAATAATCCAAACATAAACTTTGTTCCAATGAAATATTTGATATTCAAACAAGATAAAGTTTGAAATCATCATAGAATAATTCAAATGGGTAAACGTTTGTTTTTAATTGAATAGATGTTTGATGTTAGGAAGAAACAAATTATTGTGAATTGAAAGTGCAGAGTGAACAAAAAAACAAGTTGTTTCTAATTGTTAGAGAAAAAAAATCATTTGACCCTAGTTATTTTGATTAATGCTTATAAAACAATTAAGTATATTAAATATGACTATGTTTTATTTGTGAGACGCAAGATTCTTTTTAAGCATCGGATCATATAAGACATGTGTGTTTCATATGTCATGATATAACACCTTGGCGTCTTTGCTTATTTGACAAGCACAACTCCTAATAAGATATTACGAACATAGTATGCTAACATTCTTCACAAATAGTATTTATTTTTATGTGTATCCAAAGAATGTCTTCATCTTACAATGAGATCTTAAAAGCTCTTACAACATCAAATATTTATTGAAAGACACACTTAAAGTTGTTCCACGTCAACAAACATCTTGATGCACATTTTGTAAAACCTAAAAGGACTATTTGCTATGTTTGATGTCTAACATAGGTCTAGGTAATCACTTCAGTATTTAGGAAATTGCTTGAAGAAAAAAAGAAGCACTCAATTTTGCATGGAGCATATTGAATGCATCTCTTCATCTGAAGGTAGACGCAAGAAGAAGAAGAATAAAAAAACCTCTTTAAAATCTCAATGGCCATAAAAAGATAAGCAATTACTATTTTCTCAACTTTATATTTAAAAGAATCTTTCAAGTTGAAGAAAAAAAAAAGCAAAATATTATAGGTGAAAATTGCCATCAATTTAACTGCTCATACATTCCAAATTACCATATTGTCATAAATAAAACTTTTCATGACCAGTAGTAAAACGGGAAGAGAGTGCTTACATTTATATTAACTCTCTTTATGGCTAAACTATCATAGATGTTAACTCTATGATATTTTTTTATCACATCTTTATACAAACTTTGTTAGTTTAGCCATAAAGATGGGAATGTATATAAGAAAGTTCGGATATTGATTTTACTAGTCTTTCTTACAACACTCTTTCCCAATCCAACAAATTACACAATTATTTCAATGATAAGTGAATTTGATTTAAACTCAATTCTCATAAAAAATTTATATATTTCTTAAAGAATTATTACTTTAAGAATGTCTTAATTTCTTAGTAAATTTTGTCATCCAACCAACATTAAACCAACATTAAGGTCATATACTTAAACATTGACTGATATAGTGATGGATTATACCAAATTTTAACCTATGTCCTAATTTATAAAGAGATTTTCTACCATAATTAAAAAAATTACAAAATCATAATTTGAACATGTAAATCAAACAAACATAAAAAAAGAAAGTAAAAACAATTAAATGAATATTTTATTGAAAAAAATGTGTATTATATTTTAATATAGTAAAATGTAAGATTGTATGTAATAAATTATGAAAAGCAGAATTTTGAAGAAAAAACACACTTAGATTATGAAGACAAATAGAAATTTATAGGATTAAATATGTTTTCGTCTTGTATTATAACACACGAAATTGATTTTCGTTTTTACTCCAAACTTTAGATAATTCAAATGCTTGTAGTATGAAAATAATTAGAATAAATCACTCTATGTGGAATTGGTTCAATTTGAAATTCTCTTTCATCAACTTATTGAAAGTAGTTACATTGGATATTAGTTACAAATAAAACAATAATGAATTTCGAAAAAAAACTAACAATCATTTTGTGTTATACTTCATAGAAAAAAAAAATATTTAACCCAAATTTATATTATATTTGTAAAAACAAAATACCCAACAACATTTGAGATACTAATTGAAAATATAAAATATATGCATTTTACCTACATAAGTGGGTCGTAAGAGTTGCATGCATTAGGACAATAAGTTTCTAGAAAAAAGTTATGCATTAATTGTTCATTACTAGTACATTAGTCTTGATAATAAGTTACTTAATAAGTGTCATTATATTAATCACTATCTTCATATTCTAAAGTTAATTGGTTGAATTATAATATATATATATATATATATATATATATATATAACATTATATATGTTTAGATGGGTTTACACTTGTAGAAACAAAAGGCACAACAAGATTTAAGATTTGAAGATATTAATTTTGAACATAAAATACATGCATTTCATCCACTTATAAAGAGTGTGGAGTAGTCTCGATCATAGGAAAATTCATAGAAATTGCATAATAATTAATAAAAGAAAAATTGTAGATGATAGCATCACATAATGAAATTAATGTAGACAGGCACTTTAAAGTCGCACAATAAGTTTCCACCAAATTTCATACATTAATTATTGATTGGTAGTTGATTGAACTTTACCAAAAATTCCCTATATCATTAAAATAAATGTTATCATAGCCATCACTATTTTTATATTCTAAGTTGAGTCATATATATAAAAATATGATTGATTAAAGAAATAAAATAAATTAATTTCTTCATAAATTAATATTAACTTATATAATAAAAAATCTTTCACACATTTTGTTTTATTTTTATTTTCAATATAAGTTCATTTTAGCTTGTTAAACAATTAAATTAATTTTTTCTTTATCTTTTCTCTGACATTGTGTTTGTTTCTGAGGGTGATACTATAGTCGAAGATGGATGAGACAGTGACACCCCGTTTGCTTCAATGAACACTTGAGGGTGAAGGAGCGAAAGGAGAGAAAAGTGGAGGGAGTGGAGCGTGAATGAAGAGAAACAAGAAAGTGATAAGCTAAAAACCACGTCATGTCTTGTTTTAAATCTTTAAGTAATAATTTATTTATTTTGTATTTTATTTTAAATTTTATATCATTATATTTTTTTTAAAAGAAAATGTATTTTTTTTATCATTAAAATTGTGTCAATATCATATTCCATTTATTTTGATTTAAATTTTTATAATATTTAATAAATATTTGACAACCATTTTACCTTATTGTCATCTAAATTTAAAATCGTAAAATACAATTTAAATGTTTGTATTTATTAAATTTGATATTTTGTATATAGATTCTTACTAAGACCATTTCTATAAATTAAAACAAAAATAATACAACCCATGTTACTGCACTTGTATGCTAGCAACAAATTTTTTTTGAACAAAATATGTGAAGTTTGAATTTTGAGGGTAAAAATTGAAAAAAAAAATGAGTAAGAAAGAAGATATATTAGATGTACTACAATCATCGGGAAAAAACACTAAATATGGAAACAAATTAAACTTAAAAAATATTATAATTTAAAAACAAAAGTGAAAAATATAATCTTTTGGATCACTAAATAACAAAAAATAAAATAAAAGTTAGTAGTAAAATAAATAAATAAAAACCAAAATGAGAAACATCAAAATTTATAATATGCACACAACTCCACATGTAGCGATTTATTATTGATATTACTTTTTATAATAATAATTAATGCATGACCTTTATAAAATCTTTATATATGAGAAGTAATCACTTTAGGATTTTTTTTTATAAATTTAGTACAAAGCAAAGTAAAAAGACTTGAATTTTAATGTACTTTTCTGTTATCAAATTAGAAAACGGCACAAAGAAATTATTATTTCAGTGAAAGGGAGAAAATCCAGTAGGAAGAAAACAAACAAAGAAAAAAAATAAGTTTTCAAAACCAAATGATCATAAAAACAGTTTTATTTAGTAACTATTCAGAAAAATATGAAATGAATGAGATAATAAAATAATAAAATAAATATATTAATATAAGGATAAAATTGAGAAGTTAATGTTTACACTAAAAGAGAGAATCGTTACGGAACAAAGTGAGGAGAATTGGAGAAGATAGCACATTGGACGAAGAGTTACTAATCTAAATTCAGTCAATGGTCAAACTTCATGTGTTTGATGACCACGACAATTTCTTTTGAATTAATCCAATACAATTATGCATTTTATGTCAAACTATTAATAATAAAAATATAAATTAATTTAAGATTGGTAAAAAAAAGAAAAAAAGAGAGAAGTGTTTGTCATCATTGCGTGGACACTTTTTGCCTTCTATGAAATTTTAGGTTTCTAAATACACACTTACTGGTTAGATGTTGCAACGGTGAAGTCACCCACAAAGGTCAAATGATATGAATTCATGCATTGCAAGTATTTTTTTTGTGGGTTTGCAACGCGGTGAATTTTGAGTTCTCCTATTGTTGTCATAGTTGTGAGTCGATTTTGAAAAATAATTGAGGATGAGAGTACTTTTTTACATAAAAGAGTAAAGAAAAGAAAAAAAAAAGTGAGGAGGGAAGGTGTGTCTCCAAGAGTAAGGATGTGAGAGAAAGGAGTGAGACTTGAAATAAGTTAAATTTTTGATAAAAAAGAAAGTGTGAAGTTTTTTATAGAAAGGTTGAAAGAGGTTTGGTTTTTAGATAATAGAATTAAAAAATAAAAATGAATAAAAAAATGATAATAGTGTCAAAATAACAATAAAATGTTAAAAAAAACTTATTTTTGAAATATTAATATATAGATAAAATTAAAAAGTAAATTTGTAAACGAGAAGAATTCTCTATATAGTTATAGATGAATGATATTTTTTATCAGAATAATTTTATAATAATGTACTTTTTATTATAAACTTGAACAAAAATGTTTTTTTTTTGTCAATGGACAACCACAATATAACCCAGTGAAATCCTTTTTGCTATATAAAAGAAAACTATATATAATATAAAGTATTAAATTAATATATTGAAACACTGATATTATTGTATTAAGACTACGTGAGACCTGCTTTACATGTCCATAGTCAAACATTATTTACTCTTTCTCTTATAAGACCATATCATTCCGTAATGACCACGTAAATTTTATTTGTTATGGATAAGATTTTATTATTTTTTATTTATTCATTAGAAAAGTAAATTCGGAAACTTTTTCCTATGTATATTGATAGAGTAGTCCTTTCCCAATGTATTATTTTTAATATATTTTTTATTGGTTAAATATATTTCAAAATAATAAAATTACAATGAATAAAGAATAAAATTTATACAAAGATTAGTTTAGAACTAGAAGCAATCACCTTTGAAAGAGTGCGTAATAACTCACGTCGAAGATGAACGGAACTAATCGATCTGTTGTTAGTAAATAAAATTTTGATAATTAATAAATTTATATTGATAATAGAAACTACTTTAAATATACTAGCGGCACACGGCGCTCTCGCGCATGTGTATCCGATTTTTTATTTTATTTTTATATAATTAAATATAAAATTTAATCAAATTAAATAATATATTATTATTTGTGTTAATTTTTTATTATTTATATTTATATTTATTTTAATTAAATATGTTTAAAATAAGATAAATAAAAGAGATGAAATATGAATAAAATTAGCAATACACCATTTCAAAATGTCAACATTAGGGTTTTTGAATTTGAAGCATTGAGGAGATGGAAGACCTGGTGAATTGACGGTGATGAAATATTGAGGAGACGGAAGAACAACAATACAGTTTTGAATCTCAAAATTAGGATTTTGGAGACATTAACATGTTTTTATATTATTTCTTTCTCACAATTCTTTTATATATCACTCTATCAGAATCTCAAAATTAAGATTTTGGAGGATTTGAGAGACATATGTTTTTATATTATTTCTCTTTCACAGTTTTTTTATATATATCACTTTTTTGCCTAAAAACAAGAGTAATCGTCCATAAATCCACATTTCACCCCTCTCTCTCTCCACTCTTCCCTAATAGAAGGCACCAATCTCTCGTCAGTTAAGTGAGAACAAATAAAATATGCTTATTTAATAAATAATAATATCAGTTTAAAACAAAAAAAAGTAACCAATCTCTCCACTCTCCTGCCAGTTAGGTGATAACAAAAAATAAAATTAATCGTACTAATCTCTCCATTAAGTGAGAATAAATAAAATATTTTACTTCCAAATGATACTCACAACAAAAAATGTATCTTTAACAATAAAATATTTTCATCTATGACATCAAAATATATTAATTTTTTAAAATAATATTAATTATTTATTTTAAAACATTAATAATCAACACCCTTTTTAACACTACCTTAATAATGAACACCCTTTTTCTATAAAATCCCAAACTAACAGCGAATAAAAATAAATAAAAAAACAAATAATAAACTTGTATCTATTGATTTATTTGTTAAATTCTTTTTGTTTTAAAAAAATTAAAATCTACTAACCGCTTCTGTTATTACACAACAATTAAATATACACATTTTTATATTACAAAAATATTGAACAAAAACAATTTAAAAAATGAATGATCTCATTAGAACTCAAATCAACTCAAAGATAATGGTATTTTTAAAAAAGATTGGTATAGTTACGGATAAATAATAAATTATTATAAAAGGACGGAAAAAAAAAGATAGAAAGGGAAGAGGAGACAAAAATGTAAATAATAAATTATTATAAAAGAACGAATCGAAACAAAAAAAAATAGAAAGGGGAGTTGTTATGACATTAGTAAGCGGCAGAAGCGTGCACCGATTGGAGAGGAGTAGCGTGCACCAATGATCGAGTCACGAAGTTGCGTCTATCTCCCTTTCAATTAAGTGTCTGACTGAGTGATGATACCTCTAAATTGCATATGTTAAGCCTTCTTTCCAATAACTCCATCGGAACCATTCTTTGTCTTCGTCACTCTCCGTTGAGAGGAAACATACTAAAAAAAAGAATGAATATATAGAAGAACACTTCTCTTTCCTTCTTATTCTCCAAAAGTAAAAGTAATAATTTCTTTTGAGAAGGTTGGGTGTTAGTGACTTAAAATAAGGAGTTAAAGGATAAATGACTTAAAATAAGGAGTTAACAGTTAAAGAGGAATCGTGGATGTTAACTCAAGAAGTGGAGAGTTAAAATATTTATGAAAGAAGTTAAAAATAAGATGTTACATTTCAAAATTGTTGTCACTACTTTGGCCACTACTCACGGTTTCTAATATTTGTTTCTCTCTCATAATTTTAAAATAAATCATATCTTTCCATTCAAAACCGATAATCTATTTCAAATATTTTTATAAAGTAGAAAATGACGCAATAACCAAAATAATGAAATAAAACCAAATGTTAATCTAAGGATAAAATAGGAAAAAAATTTAGAGCAGTTAAGGAGGGAATCCCCTTTATATATAGGTATAGATATAGTTTTTATTTTATAACTATTTAACTTAAATAATATAATAATTATTATTTTTTTCTAAAATTAGTTATTATTTAATAATTTTTTAGTAAAAATTTAACTAGAAAACCAAAGAAAAATTCTTTAGTGAGAATAAAAATTTTATTTTATTTATATTTTATGGGTATAACTAGATTGTGAGTTAGGTTATGTAATAATAATCGATTTTATAAATTTTATAGTTAAGTCGTATTTATTTAGTTTTCCAGAAAATTTATTATAAAAAGTTTCCATAATTTTCCAAAGAAAGGCTTTAGAGAGAAGTTTAATTAACTGCTTTCGGCTACTAGCTATCAAATTCCAACTACCAACTAACTTTCTAGATTTTGTCAAACATGGATTTTATTAAATACAAGATTAATTTGGATTTTCTGTTTAAAACTTTGTTTTGAATAAAAGTATGTGAATATTTTTGCACCGAATTTAAATATAAGTTCGTTCAAATAAACGAATTTACAATTTTTTAATGGATTTTTAGTATTGTTTCTTTTATGTCTTTAAAATATATTGATTTTGATATGATTCAATTTTTTAAAATTAATGTATTTTAAAACATATTAAAATGATAATTAAAAAATAAATGAAATAAAATCTAAATTCAAATAAGCGTTATTTACAATAACCACCACTTTTGTTAAAGTAAAAAATTATGAGTAATGTGCTTTTGGGATTAGTTGAAATAAAATAAATTAAAGTAAGTTAAACTAATATTCCTTTTTGAAAGCTAAACTAACTGTACTTAAAAGTTTTGTGCAATTATATTCTTTCCTACTCTTACATTAATATTCTTAATTATTTGAAAAACACTAAACACAAATTACTATAAGTCTATTATGTATAATATTTTTAGATAAGATTGGTATCAATAATTGTATTTGAGGTATTGTTTTGAAAGTTAACGTTTCATCACAATTTTATTTTTAAAAGATATTTTAATAAATTAAAAAAAATTATTTAAACAAAAAATATTTTAATAAATTAAAAAAATATATATTTAAATCACGCGATGTAAGACTATATATTAATTGTACCGAAATAAAAAAAAAATATTTTTAGAAGAACTAAAAGAGAATATATTTGTTCTCTAAAGGAATTAGTATTCTAAAAGTTTATCTGACAAAAAGTCTCTGATGCCACCGAAAGAACTTTGGCAGCAAAATTTGTCAAAATAAAATCCAGAATGTCCATTCATTTAACCCATTCATAAGCTTTTTTCAGAAACAAAATCCGAAGGACATTGTCAATATTCATTTTCACCAGCTTCTTACTTTCAAAAAGTAGTCGTATAAACCAAAATAAAACTAATAATTTCTCATTTCTAATAAAATTCATGCTAACATATAAAGTTTACATGAAAAATAACATAAAAAAAATAAAAATAAAACAAAAACAAAGATTGAATCAAACTCATAAGAAAAAAAACCTTACAAAAGTAACATAAGCAAATATATTGAGAGTTTAAACCAAATTCTATTTTTTATAAATAATAAATTCTCACTTGTTTTATCTTTGAAGTCAAATTGCGGCGAAGAAGTAGGTGTTAGTAGGCTTCTTTTAAGTAAAAATAATTTTATTTTAAGAAAGATATGCAAGATTTGACACTAATGAATTATAACTAAAAGGATTATAATATTTTAAAAAATTAAAAATAAAGAGTTTTTAATTTTTTTTTTATGTTATATAATTTTTCATTTATTAAATATTTTTAACTCATATTTAGATTTTTAATATTATTGTTGACCTCTTAAAATTTTTAGGAAATCATGGTTTTGTGTATGTTTAAATTTAGAAAAAAAAAATGGCGGCGTAATTGCTTTCAAAGGTTTCATGTACTTTGATCATTCTTGAAATAGGTTTGATTTTACATTACTTCTTAATCTAATTTTGCTTTATTCTTTGAAACTAAACCATATGTAACCAATATTTAAAGTTAGTAATAAGAAAAAGACTATTTTAATTCTTATTAAGTTATAATATTTTTCTACGTTAATGTCATCACATTTCTCTATTCTCTTTCATCGTTATAAATTTATTTTCTTTTTGGGTATTTATTCTTCTATGCATAATTTCTTTCAGAATTTGATCACTACCTCTAATAATAGACAAGGACTTAAGGAAATAATAGACAAGACTTAAGGATTAGTTTCAAGTGAGAAGTTTTAATAAGAGTAAGTTCCTGTTTACTCTAAAGATTTTTCATTTTCTTTTGAATTTCTCATTAATTTTGCTGAGGTTAATTAAGAAAAGTGATCCTCTTGACTTGGTTAAGTTTATACTTAAATTTTTTGATGTTTGGATTTTCTGCTCCAGGTGTAACACCCCGGAAAATAACATCTAACTATTACAGGTTCTACATATTTCTATACAAGTTTAAAGTTTTTCAAAGCATTCCTAATACATGACTAAAACATATAGAAATACAAATATTTACAATATATGTTTCAAAATCAACACCTTAAAGCTCTTCAAACCTTCTTACATCTGTAAGATCATCTGCTCGTATACTAGTACAATCATCGCAGTTAAACACAACAAGAAAAGCAAGGGTAAGCTAGTGAAAATATAATTTTATAATATACACAATTAAATCAAAAGAGAAAACCAAATTACATGATCAATTTCTCAAATTATTCAATCTTCTTCAAATCTCAACCATAAAACAATCACATAGATCTCACATGGATTTACATATCCAGGATATTCAACAATTAAGTAAGTCTTACCAGAGACTAACACCTGATCCAAAGATTACTAGCGAATCCAATAGAAAGGATCAGGGTAAGTTCAATACAACCCAAGTCGTGCATCTTATATGTCATGGTGTACATGAACTCCCCATCAACTTCTCACCACCTGATATCTTAGTCTTTGTGACTTAGATCATCAGTGAAACTCGAAGATCTCTGTTACCACCACATAGGCATCAATACTTAATACACATACAAACATCAGTCCATATATTATCCCAAATGTATGAATTCAATTCCATTCCGTTTTCATCATACAATATCATTCAAAACATGATCCACAGTATTCAAAAGTCCAGTTAACTTAAAAAACAATACTTAAATACTAAACCATCAAATAATATTTTTTACAAGTTTAAATAATATATAAACAAATAACACAATATGTAAACACACAACATCCCTGTAAGAGAAATTGGATATTGAGACCACGTCCCTTCCACATTCAGATCTTCTATAGCTTCCCTTACCTTAATTGCTTGCTTTCCAATAAACTTCTAGAATTTTATTCCCCACAGTCTCGATAAGCTTCAAGATTTACGGGTCTAATGCAAGTTATGCAAACATAACAAAAATTCAGTATATAGTAGAATAAGTTGAGAGGATTAAACTTCTCAACTGACCCCACCGAGATTGATGACTAAATCCTAAGAAAAAATAGAGAACGTACTCTGTTTGAAAATCTGACCAGATAAAAATGTTCCTTAACTCGCAAGCTATAACGTGGTCGGATCATGTTCTAAAAGAGAACATGGAGAGAGAGAGAAAAAAAAAACCATGGTGAGGGGGGGGGGGGTTTAAGTAGTTATATTACTTGAGTTGAAAGTTATTTTAAAATAAAGAATTATAGGTAAGAGAAACTATTTGTTTTTTTTTTATAAAACGTTAGGATATATGACCTGGATGTGATTGTGACCTAGTCACAATATCTTAATTTCTATGTAGGAATTGTGTTTTGCTCGAAAACAATTTGAATGTTTGAAATTGAGTGAAAATGTTATTTGAGATTTTGGGCAATAAAAAATTGTTTTAAAATATTTTGAATATGAAACTGTTGTTGTTGAGATAGTAATATATAATGATTATATTATGCATGTTAAAATATATAATTTATTAAACTGAGTTTTGAACATGGTTTAGATGAGTAAAATTAGTTTCCTAAAGTGTTTCATATATTAATTTATGAGTTTGATGTGAATGAAAATATACCGAGTTTGAATGATAAAAGTTGAATTGAAAGAATTTAATGTGCTTCTTTATCTTTTTCATATTTTTTAAAGATTTTGTATTTATTTGTAAATTAAAAAAGTATGAAATATTTTTATTTATGACGGTTATTGCTAAATTTATCATTAAAAATATTATTTTTTATTACTGATTTGTCTTTAACCATAATAGAAAATAACATATGACGGTTAAAACATTATATGTCTGATAGTTAAAATATTATATGTCATAAAAAGTTATATTTTCTATAGCTAATGTAATTCTAAGTGTCATAAAATGTGTTACTTTCTATGATGATTAAAGATAAATCAATCATAGAAAAGTGAATTTTGACAGATCTTTTAGGTCTGTCATAAAAAAATTACTTTCTATGATGGTTATACAACCGTCACAGAAGATGGAGACTCTCTCGCCTTTATGACATTCTAAAACGATATAAAAAAATCTATTTTAATCGTCATAAAAGTATTTGTTGCATTAGTGAAATTGTGTAGTGGCTTCTACTATTATGATGATGATTGGAATAAACACTATGAATAATATATAACAAAAAAACTTATCAAACTCATTATTTTAAAAATTTTAAGTTGAAAATATTTTTGCATTTTCTTTCTTTTTTCTTTTTTTAATAATAATTTTTTCATGTGATGACAGATAATTGTTGTTATTTAAGGTGTCAGTCTAACCGAAATGTCAAGTTGCATAGTAATACCTAACATACAAAATTTTATAAAAAAAAATAACAACAAAACAAGAAACACAATAATAAGATGAAAGAAAATACTTTTACAATAAACACACATTAGAGTCTAATTCGTCTTAACATTATTGGACTTCTCTATGCTTTTTTTTTTTCAAGCATCTCACTAAACTCTTTAACAGACAATCTGTTACACATAATTAATCACCACAAAAATAATTTTATATCTTTTTATATAAATTGTTTCTAGATCATTTGATGTAAAATATTTTTCTCTTTAAAAAAACCCCAATAAATAAATAGTATTGTGAGAGTGTGTTGGAATGTCGCATATACCTTCCCCAATCTGGTTAACAATATTTTGAGTTTCAGAATTTCAATTTCAATCTTTCATTTTCTTTCATTTTCTGGATGTTGATGGTTCAGTCATCATCACACAAGAGAGACTATAGTTCCCTCATTTTGCTTTCTTTTCCAATCCCATGCCCTACCTCAGCACAATAATATTTAAAATAAGTGTTGTTTTAATTTTATTTGGGTTCATTAGTCAATTTCTTTATGTTTATTTTGAAGACTAAAAAGTGAATATACCTTTTTCTTAAGAAAAAGAAAAGGTTCACTTGGCTTATAAGTCTTCTATAATTTTTAATCTGTTCATAATTTTTGATTCGTCGGCAAATGAATCTGATTCCTTAATTGTGAAGGATTTGCTAACATTGACATGGATTGCCACAACAAATTTGTTCTTTGATTAGGGCAAAGTTGATTTCAATTCTCACTTTGTCAAAGAACATGTTAACCAATGCTATCATGACAATTATACAAGAAAATTTCTAAATGATTTTGTTTCGTAACTGTGTTAAATAATTAAGCTATGTTATTTACCTGTTAAACAAAATAGTAGATTGTTCTTATTTGATGAGACATTTATTTCGAGCAATTTTAACGGTTGAAAGAAATTTATTTTTTCTATCACAATTTCTTATCATTTCAGATTGATTGATGGATAAATTAAAGTGGTAAAGAAAAAGAAAGGTAAAGTGGTGATAATAACCATCCAATTATGGAGGAATTAAAGTTATGAAAGCATTCTCATAGAAATTATGACAAAGTAGTGGCTCTGATTTATGATTAACAATAAAAAAATTTAGATTAATATTAAAATAGGATATAATTTTCATTCCATTTAAAAAAGTAAATGTCAGTTAATTTTAAAATTTATAAAAAAAACTTAAATCACATATTTACAAAAAAAAAATTATTAAATAAAAAATCATTTTAAAAGATTAATCAATTAAATTATATATTATTTTATATATTAAAAAAATATTAGTATTTAAAATAGTTTATATTATTAATAAATTTATAAATTAGTTTTAAATTGATATTTAATTAACTATTTTAACTACTAACTCTAAATTTAAAGTAATTAATATCTAAATCTTTTAAAATTAATTTATAAATTTTATTAATAATGGAAACCATATATATATAATTTTTGTAATCTTTAATATAATATTTAATTTAATTTATATAATAATTAATTATTTTTGTTTTGTAAAATTGATATTTATTTAATGGTTGTGGTGTAATAATAGTGATGGGGAGAGTAATAAAATTGTTGAAGTAATATGTATTGGAGGTTAATAATTTGAAATAGTTTTCTCCCTCAAAATGATTTTTTTTTTTCAAATCACAAGAATTACGATTAGACAATTTTTTTTTATTACTTTTACTTTTCTAATTTAATAAATTAGGATTCCAAAAGTTCTAACATGGTTAAGCTGGTTTAACATAAAATAAACACGTAAGAAAATTAGCAATCAATTTTTATAGAGTATAGTAAGACAGTGATTTTCATAAATTGATTGGGCAGAAAAATATTTTAAGTATACGAAAAAAATACGTGATGAAATAAAACAGTTAAAAGAGAGATACAATAAATATAATACGAAGACAAAAGAAAAATTAAATTAAAATTCACCAATAATATAATTCTTTATATTATTCAAAGGTTATTGTAGTCATAAAATAGATAAGACAATAATTCAAAAATATAACTATAATTATATATTTCACATAAATTTTAAAACATCACTAAATACGATTTGAGGTAGTCTCCTTGATAGCTTCTTCAAACAATACTTTTCTCTATTACATTTTCACCATTACAAAATTATTATATAAAGACCAATTTTAAATATAAAAATAATTAATTATCATGTTAACTAAATTATATAATATTTTATAAATTAAAAAATTATTAATATTTAAATAATTAGTAACTAAAATTTTAATAACTAATTAAATATCAATTTATAAATTTAATTAATAATAAAAACTATTTTAAATTTATCTAAAATAATATATAATTTAATTAATAGTCACTAATTATTTGTTGTCTTTAAAGTTAATTTATATTTAATAATTTTCTTATAGTTACATTATATTAATATTAAATGACTTATAATAATTACTTTAAAATTATAATTACAATAGGTTTTATTATTTGACATATAAATGTAAAATTAAACTAAAAAAATCTAATAATTGTTTACTAAAAACACTTGTTACCAAAAGCATTAAACTCTTCTTTTCTTTTTAATCTAAAAGATGCCTTATTATTTCACATGCACCAATTGGAAAAAGACCCAGAAATGAAACACATGTCAGTTCAGAAATTGTGAACACCATGAAAAGTTGTGGTAGAGTCAATTTAAAGTTATAGATGTAGCTCATATGTGCATCGCAGATTCAACACTCTTCCGTTATTCCTCGTACGGTGTCAATGGCTATGCCATGCAACCAACCAGTCAAAATCACACCAGCTAGAAAAGAAAAGTGCCAACTCAAGGGGTGTGTCTTTTCCCAGAAAATCTTATGGAAATTTCACTTCAATAACTCTACCTTGCTTGATGCAGAGGCACATGGTGAACCTTGTTGGATGCTAAAGTAAGGAATAGATTCAAGAGACTAAAAAGATGAGTCCATAATATTATACACTGTTATTTTATTTTGTTGAAAGCATGCATGTGATTGTGATCGATTCAGAATGGTAAAATGCAACATGTCAGGATGGTAAAGTAACTTCAATGGATATAATACGAGCTTGACTTGTCTGAGAGAGGATATATAAGACTCAAGGAACAAAGTTCACTCGAAACTTCACCTTAAATCCACCTCATTTACTGTCTTTCCGGCAAGACAGCGATGGTTTGATAGCGATGGTTTGATAAAGATGACCTGTTAAGTCCAACAAACACTCACTAGTTTGATATCATATTAAGAAGTAGATTTTAAATCTAACCTAACTTTATAAAACCGACTTTTAGAGTAAGATTTGCACTTATATATTATAAAATGTCCTAATCTCTAATCGATGAGAGTGATTAATTTAAATAAAGTATTGGTATAGCAAGTTTGGTCAATAAAGTATGCAAGTTAAAATATAAAATACAGTCGCCATTAAATTAGAAAACTACCGTGTTCTAACTATAATTACTGTCAAAACTATGAATTTTCGCATCAAAGACTATTTGTTTTCCAAAGAAAAAGAGCTGTGTCCTCTTTCCATATACTTACGCAAGAGTTAACAAAGGTCAAACGTCAAAGACAAAGTTCCCTACTTTATTTTTCACTTTAACTCATCTATAAGTTAAGAATCAAGCCAGCTACCAGCCTCTACCTGCTATTCTCCTTCTATTTCATTCACTTGAACAACTATTGGCTGGTTTTCTACTTGTATATTCATGCATGCTCAAATTGCAATCAACTCTGCATAATTTGTATGTATCTATATCTTTGATGATTGAACAGAAGTTGGTTTCACAAAGAGATAGGTCATTTCTTATAAGTTATTATAATTCTTTTTTGCTGTTGCAGATATACACTATTAGAAAGTATTAGCCACTGACATTCATCATATCAGTGGAATCATAAAACTTGAGGAAAAAGAATCGGAACATCCTTCAGCAAAGGTAACAAATCTCTTGACCATTATATTGTCTGTGATCCATATATGCTAAAAGTAGTGTCTGTGATCCATATATTAGCAACTTTGTCTGTGATCAATATATTAGCAACTTTGTCTGTGATCAATATGTAGTTTCTGATCATTCTGGAATTTGTGATATCATGCTTGATTGAAAGTTGTGATTTTGCTATTAAAGGAAATGGAGGGTCTGTTCTTTGGAAATTTTACCAGAAGAAAAAGAAAAAGAATAGTGTAAAATGCTTTTGTTATTTTATTGGAATGATTGATATAGTGGTTTAGCATTAGGCAAATTTAGATACAAAGTTTTAAAAAAGTAATTCATTTTCTTAAACTACATGAAAAGCAATGGAACTAGTTCAAATTATTCTAATTCACATTCAATCAATAACAAAACAGTGAGAAGATGTTCACAGAAAAATTGGTATATCTGTCTACTGTATTTGAGTCAAATATGATATTTTCTTTAGTTAATTAAAATTATATATGTTTCTATTCTGTTCTTGCCATTTGATTTGAGTGAAAAATTTCATAAGTTTAGGGTTTTTTGCTCGTTGCATGAAGAAAAATAATTAAAAAAAAACTACATAAGTTTATTCATAAATTAATATTAACTCGGACAAAAATTAAAGAAACTGTTTATAAACTAACTAATTCTGATTTTATTTATAGAGATTTTTATAAAAAAAAATATGTCCAAATATAACTAAAGTTAAGAAAAGAAAAAAATTATTGGGATGTATGAGTATTTATTGAATCCATAACAAAATTGGTTATGCAACTTGAGTAAGTGCATGGTGATTATTAGGTCATTTTAGGTAATACTTATCATATTTTTAGAATGATATATGTGCAACTAAATTTGGCAAAAGGTGTCTTTCACAACATACTTCTTTTTCTTTTAGGTCGGTGTTGGGTTTTCTATGTTTAGTCATGTTATTACGTAGAAGAATTATATATATTAATTTTTGTAGAATCCACAAAAACTTGTACATGTTATATATCCTTCATACTTTATAGTAAAATTTAATATTTATCATTTTGTTTTTAGCATTGGAAAATCCATGTCACTTGATAGATAGAGGTTTAATAAGATATTTGTTAAATTTATTTAACTTATTAGTGATTTTTCAGTAATTTTAATCCATCAAATAATTAAATTATAACTATATATTATTAGTTTGTTTCATATCTTATAAAAAGTAAGTTATAACACGATGATAACAACCAAAAAACACGCCACTCCCTCATGTCATACCACGCGTTGACCCATTAATGCGTGTATATTCTATACCTTTAACTTTTCAACATTTTTATATTTAATATTTAACAAATATATTTATAAAAAATATTTATTTTAACATAAACCAATTTTAGAAATAAGGAAAAAAAAACTGTTATTTTTATTAAATTTCATAACCTGTCAAATATTTTAAATATTAAAAGCAAATATTTGTAAGTATGAACATTGACCTTTGAATTCAAATATCAACATTCAGCAGCACTTATCCGCGCATTAAAATTTGCAGTTAAAAGAAATAACATTCTTTTTTTTTTTTTTTCATTTATGAATTCAATGCTTTCTCCATAATTTACCCTGCACGCGTTTTTCTCCATGACTATGAGTTAACACAAGGCATGAAAAACACATGTGTGTCATAATGTGTGAGTCACACAAGTATATAAAGAATGGTGAGTGTTGGGTTAGGTCCTTCATTGATTTGCACTTTTTTGATCTTCAAGTTTTAATTCCTACCTCACAGAGGTGAGTTATCATATTTTATCTACAATTTTGTGTTCTTCAACAAAATAATTTTCCATTGTCTCTTTTTTCTGCTTCCATCATCATCATCATCTAGTTCATTCTTATTATATATATATCAGGTGCTTTTTGTTGTTCTAGCTAACACAGAATCTCTCTGTTTTTTATTTGTTTATTCACTGTACTTGGTCAATTGAATTTGATGCACAACACGTAAGTCTGCACCAGGCCACGTTGCGTTACTTTTTTACATGCATTCGCTGTGCACTTGCCACGCTACCTTGCACCTTTAACAGCTAGTCATAACCGTTTCTTACACTTTTTTTGTTATGTAAGTTTTTGTTTCTTGTATGTATTCTCAGTGTATGAGAAAATGCCGTTTCTTACACTTTTTTTTGTTATGAAGTTTTTGTCTCTTGTATTTTTAGGGTATGAGAAAGTGTTGCGTGCACTACAAGAGCAATTAATTATAATGATTTATTAAAAAAATTGTGTGTATTGAAAACTAACCCCAACCTCAATCAAAGTGTTTGGTTGTCCTCTTTTCTCAAATCACGGGAACGTGGACAACTGTCTCCAAAGCAATGCATCAATCTAAATAATTTATAATAATGAATGTGAAAAGAAAGGAAAAGAAAAGAAAAGAAAAAAAACACATAAACTTGACCTTCAGCTCAAGGAAGCATAATCAACCACGTTGCATTGTGCACACGGTTACGCAAAGGCTTAATGCTCATCCACTCTGAATCTTGAGAACTGTGAGTCGTAAGGAATATGAAGAATATGAACAGTTGCAATTTAATTCACTTTTAAGTTTTTTAGGTTTTCAGCATTTTTCACAAAAACAAAAAGCTGTTAGTACAGACTCATGGTTTTGGTGTGTGAGGGACAAAAGAGGAATTTTCGCTGAAGTTAAAGTACATTGTATAGTAGTGGTAGCAGTGGGTGAGACATTTCTAGAAATGATAAAATTTCAAAAGCCTTGTGATAGAGAACATTAATCCATAGTGCAATTGACCCGTGATAAAGAGATACCAACTAGAGAGCGTGTTAGTAAGCGGAGTGAGGATGGGGACTTTGAAATTTGAGACGTAGAAAGATAGTGAGAATAGTGATTTGCTGAAAAGTTAGTTGCGTTTTCCCAAATATGGTTATGTGTAATTGATGGAGGGAGATTGAGTTTCAGAGACTCTTTATTTTGTTTATTTCGTTTGAAAAATCTTGATCTGTCTGGTTTTGGAAAAGAGTGAAGTGGTTTGTTTATTGGTTTGGAGCCAAGCAGAGAAGTGACGGTGCCATCTCTCCTGCGACAGTTTTTTTTTTCAGGAACGATGAGTAGTTTCCTGAACGGTGCTTCTCCGATGCGGCAGGCGGCGGAGAGTGATATCGAGGCTGGTCCCGCCACTCGCCGCTCCATTGACCTCGACAGCGGAGATTTATCCGATCCGTTTGATATTGCCAGAACTAAGAACGCTTCCATTGAACGCCTCAGGCGGTGGAGGGTACGTCTTCTCTTCTGATTCATTTGCTTACTTTCTGATGTTCTTTGTTTGGCTTTAACTTCTGCTTGTACTTTGTTTTTTTTCTTCTGCCTGCTTCTATGTTTTTTAACTGTTTACGCAATGTATTCACTGCTCGATGAACTTCTGGTGGATTTAGGGGTTTGTAGAGTGGATGCTCTAGTTGTGCTTGCAATTGATTGACTGAGAGCGATTTTTGAGGATTTTTTTTGGAAATTTGGTGGTTGTAGATTAAGGCGGTGGAGTAGTGTAGTTATGTCTGAATGATGTTTCAAGATATATTGGAGGAAATAGTATTGGACTATTTGTTTCTCCTGGATGATGAGGAAAGTTAGTGGTGTGATATCAGCAAGAGGTTATTTAGAACTAAACTTGCAGTTCCCTAAGATATGTTGATATTTTTGTTCGCATTTTTGGTGATGCAAATTTTAGAGTAGAGATATCTTCTTGTTCTGCATGCCTTTGTATGGGGGTTTTGCAATGGCCTTTGAAGGTTACGAATCTTTGTTGCATTTTCTGTATAACAACACACGGAAAAGGAATAGAAGATGCTCAGAAGGGGCTTAAAAGAGCTCCCAAGTTCGGATAGTTATGTCATCTGGGAATTGTAATGCGAATTAGTGATTTGTTATTTGAGGGTGAAGCAGTTTGGAGGTCCATGTGCAGAAGTCAATCTTTCAGATTGAAAACTTAGCACCAATGCGGCAGAATATATTTGTGCTCACATATTTGATGTTGCATTAGTTAAATGTTAATACTCATCCATTAAGTGTCTCCCTAAGTCCTTCTGTGCAAATTTGTAACAAGCTTGGTAATCTTATTTCATTTATAATATATATCCTATTCTCAAATAGATTTATGTTTAGTTTTCCAAGCACTTGGATTGGGAAATTGAAATGTTAACCTATGAAATTGCTCTGAAGATTTTCTAAGAGAACATAAAATTTTCTGTTAGCAAAATTTTGAGAAATTCAGTAATATTTAGGAATCCCCTTAAATGCTGTCTCCCTTGATCAAAGCAATGAAACAGAAGAAGCAATATGTTTAATGCATACAAAGAGAACATTTAAAGTGCATCAGGACTAACAGCAGTCTATACGTTCCTCTCTTAACCGGTAGCACAATTCTACGTTCTTAATCCCCCTGGAAAATCTTAGTTCCAATTAGCAAAATTTTGGGATATATTCAGTCATACTCATGATTCTCTTTAAGTACAGTGTCTCCCTTCTGCAAAGCAATGAAAAGGAGGAAGCAATATGTTTCATGCATGCAAAGAGCATATTAAAGTGCATCAGGACTAACAGCGGCAGTCCATAAGTTTCTCCCATTACTGGCGTCACAATGCCAAGTTCTTAATCAGCCTGGACAAACTTGGTTTCAATTAGCCAATTTTTGGGGTATTCAGTAATACTCATGAATCACTTTAAATACAGTTTCACTTTCTGCAAAGGAATTAAGCAGAAGAAGCAATATGTTTCATGCATGCGAAGAGCATATTTAAGGTGCAGCAGGACTAACAGAAGCAGTCCATAAGTTTCTCTGGCGTCACTATTCTAAGTTCTTAATCTCCCTTGAGAAACTTGGCATCAATTAGCAAAATTTTGGGATATTCAGTAATACTCACGATTCTCTTTAAATACACTATCTTCCTTCTTCAAAGCAATGAAACACAAGAAGCAATATGTTTCATGCATGCAAGAGCATTTTAAGGTGCATGAGGACTACCAGAATCAGTCCTGGCATCACAATTGTTAGTTCTTAATCCCCCTTGAGATACTTGGTAGAAATATATTAACGGGGTCAGTTTAAGGCCAGTTTTTGAGCCTCTTATTTGTGTGCTGCTGACTCTTGGGATGTGTAGTGGAATTAAAAATTTGACTGAAGGATTGAGTTTCATTCATTCCATGTTTTATCACAACAGCTGAGGTGTGAAGAAGGGAAAGAGGGGAAGGGGTTCCTACAATTGCTTTAACTTAGTTGTGGTGGATGAAGAGGAAATGAACTGAATGGAGCCACTGTTCAATGGAAAATGATGAAAATGCATCAATTAGGAAGCTCCATTACCAATCAATGTTTTCCGTTTCCTTTTCTTTGCATTCAAGGATGCTGTGCTTGCCAAATTAATTTCATCCACTTGTAGTGGCCATGATAAATCCTGTGTCAATGAATGGTGGTTTAACATTCTTTTGATCTAAATACATTGTCTTTCTTCCACTGTTACCTTATTTCAGAAGAGCTATTTCCTTGAGTGGACTCTCTTGGATAATAGAAGACTCTAATCAAGGCTGAGTTTTAGGGATTGAATTATGTCTAATAGTGTTGAATTAGCGCACTAAATACTGAATGGTTTGCTGAGTTTCAATAGGTGATTCCTGCATGCAAAGTATGGATGGATAGAATGATTATTAGTGAAAGAAAAAGTAAGGGAAGCTTTTATATTTCAACGGTAATAGTTGAGTTTTATCCATTTAGTGTAGTGTATTGGATTGAGATTTTAAAAGACTATCTTGACATAAAAAATTCTTGTGGATTTGAATGTGATGATTTATCATTTTTTTAGAAGTACTTTTATGAATGAGATTTTTTTATTTGGATTTGAATGGATTTTATACAGTAAGAATTTAAAAGATCTGAAAGAATTTTATTGATTTATAATATTTGAAAAAGCTCAACGAATCTTTAGAAAACATTCAAAATTACAAAATTCAATATGCCAAGAAGAATCGTTTGATAAAAAGAGTGAAACAAATACAATTTTTTCAATCTTTTAATATCTATTTCATTATAGGTTCATTTCTCCTGTACTAGCCTTATATGTTTTGGCATCTTCTCGTTTCTGCTCTTGGATTTGAACTATAGATTCAAAATTATAGTCTTTGATATCAGTTGAAAATTTCTGCTCATGGATTTGAAATATATTTTTCGTGAAAAAGAGTAATGATGTGTTGCACATGGTCTATACTGCCTTCATGGAAGAGAGAAAGGATTATGTGTAATGGGAAAAAAAGTTTGACAATTGATAAAAGGGGAAGGGAGGATCTAGGAAAGTCTCAATGAATTGGGTGAGATTTTTTATGAATACAATATTTATACATTCTCCATAGAGGGGCTGCACATGAATGAATGTCTAGACTGCCTTCATCTAAGGGAGAATGGATTATGTATAATTGGAAAAAGAAGTTTGACAATTGACAAGGAATTGGTTGAGATTGTTTCATGGATATGATACTTATACATCCTAAAAAGTATGCCAAATCCATGAAAATCTTTCACAAAAAAGTAATTCATCAAAATTTGTATATTTTTGAATACTGGAAACTTTTTATAACTTGTAAAAAGTCTTAAATGAATACCGTGAGATTTTGTTGTTGTCCTAAAAAATTCTAATAGTTTTGATTGAATATCAAAAAATTATTTATATCATTTAAAAGTTTTAATTGAATACTATAAAACTTTTCTATATACAAAGTTAAAATCCTTTGAAATTCTAATCCAATACATCCCCTTCGAATGGAAGTTTATTCACGGGAATTTGAATTTGGGGATGCAATATTCTCATGTATGATACAAGTTTTGAAAAATGATTTGTGGTTATTATTGTGAGGGGTGGGAATGATATATTCCCATAAAAATGTGGAAAGTTATTATATAACGTAACGCAATGATGAATTTGGGACTAGGAGATTATTGCTTGAACAGCGAGAAGGCTGGGCCCCTTATACGTACCTTTTGAGAAAATTGTATTAAACATCATTAATGTATTTGTTTTGTTCAAACTTTTTAGTACTATCTGTCTACAACAATGCCAGGTGTTTTTTCTCGGTTGATAGTAAATGTTTGACATTTTTGTATTAGTTTGAAAAGCCTAGGTAAATAAGAAGCATGGGTTTGCTATTCTGAAATTGCAAAGTTACATGTACGGATATAACTTATGTTTCCAAAACTTATTATAAAAGAATGCATCTTCTCAAGCATACCACATTTAATTTGTAGTTTCATTTAGCTTTTTTGCAGTATGAATGTTGTTTTGTAATTTACTGTCGACTGTCAAGACCAATAGTTAGCTTCATTTTATTATTCTACATTTACTATTTTTAAGTCTGTTTATCTTATTTACACATAAGAAACCCTTTTGTTGTTATCTTTTTTAGCAAGCAGCGCTCGTGCTTAATGCTTCTCGTCGATTTCGTTATACCTTGGACTTGAAAAAAGAAGAAGAGAAGAAACAAATATTGAGAAAGATTAGGGCGCATGCACAAGCCATTAGAGTATGATTCCTTCAATTGGCTTTCTTTATTACGTTTACGCCAGGCATATGAAGTGTACTAATTATCCATTTTGCATTATTAGGCAGCTTATCTTTTCAAAGCAGCTGGTGGGGTGCCAGGAAATGGTGAGTAATTGAGTTATACTCAAATTTTTATTTGCCTATCTTTGCTGTCTTAATTAATTTGGTTTAATACAGTTATCCAGTAACATACAAGATAGTCATATTTTTATTTGTTTACTAGTTATCCAGTAACATACAAGATAGTCATATTTTTATTTGTTTACTAGTTATCCAGTAGTAACAATTTGGGGTATTTACCTATTTAAAGAAGTCTTTTGGATTGCTGCACTTTAAAGTCAACTACTTCCTAAGCAAAATTTGGGGAATGATAGACAATGCATTGTTACAACTCTAAATTTTAAAATACTCAATCGATATTGTATTATTTAATAAATAAGTTCATTCTACCGACCAAGTCTATATTTTATATTTCAATGTTACTTTTTCATCGTAGCATCTTTTAAATGAAGGTATCTTGTCAATCTCTAAGTATTTTTTTATGATTTACTGAATATTTATGTTGAAATTATGTGGCATTAAGTCTAAAGAGAGTACGAGAGATAAAAGGGAATGAAATATTGATTGAGATGTATAGATGACCTTGATACTCACAAAAGTAGAGTAATAAGCGCCCAAGCACTTGATGAACTCACTCCTTAAAAGCATCCGTGATATTCAATGTGGGTCTTAGACATCCCATGATACCCAAGTCACAATCATACCACCGACTAGCATCTATAATATTTAATGTGGGTCTTAGACATCCCATAATACCCAACTCCCAATCATATCAGTTCCTATGAGTCGACATCTCAACGATTCACACTCTACTACACTTTACTTTGTGATATTTCATTTCTTTCAACTTTCCTTGTGATAAAAAATTCCAAATGTAACCATTCCAAGACAATGACAAGTAGCTCTCATAGCAATTCACTCAAGTACTTGGAAAACCATTCCTTAAAAGCTAGTTGTTAAGGGAGAGAACTAATCATTTCAATACTCCTAATGAGCATCTCATACTATTTGATGTGAGTTTTAGGCACCTCATAATACCCAAGTCTCTATCAAGAGCAATAACCCTTATTTATGGTATTAAAAGACCCTCTTAATTAAGGAATTGAATCATGATAAAACCCCTCTACTAAGCCTAATTGATAACGAGGAAATGCGAAAACTAATCACTAATCTTTAAAGATAATCTAAGATACGGCAAAAAAACTTTATACAGTAAAATGCATACTATATTTTAACACAACTTCTCAAGCTAAAGCTTACTAAGTTTTAAGTCTGTTGCATCCCTTCTTTGTTTCTTTTCAATAATATGGTTGCTTTTCTAGTTAAAGAAATTCTATGATAAAACATCATAGAGATTAGACGAAACTTAGGTGATTGGTGAAATTGACTAGTATAGGACAAAGACCAACAGTAGTAGGGCGATCTTTTGGGACCACTAGGCTAAATATGTGACTACTGCTGTCCAAGGATTATTCACTGTGATTGGTGTTTGGAAAGAGCACTCTGGGTTAGACAGACTCAGACCAAACAGTGTCCGGGATAAAAGAAAGGGCTAGACAGCTTTCACCCTTCTCTTCCTCAAAGCTAGCATCATATGTCAAAGAACAAATCAGCTACCAAGAGAGTCAAATAGCCATAAGGGATGTAAGTAGGGAAAGAAGAGAGTCAGCAAAATTTATTAGAATCCCTTCTTTGCTGTTATGGTTCATGTAACTTCTAGGTGTGAAGTGAATCTCACCTAGATGCAAAATTTGATACCTTAAAAATATGGCTAAAAGAAGCTGACTCTTGGAATGGTACCAGTGAGGATTGAATCAGTGATTGTAGGACAGCAAATGGTTTTCATACCATAGACTACATGCTGAAGGAGATTGGTATATATATTTGAGCACTTTTGAAGGAGTTTCTACACTAATCCAGTGAATACTGCTAGGGTTGACCTTGGCATGAGAAACATATGGTAAAAGGGCCTTCATTCATAGCATGGCTGTTGCTGCATGCAAGGGAGATAATAGCAGCTGAGAAGAATGATGCATATGGACTTGTCTTGATTCTGATGTTCTTGAGATTTTTAGGATTAATAATTTGGTTGGTGAGATAATGAATGATGCAGATGGGTGTCTTATTAACACTGGTGATACCGAAATTTTCGGGAGTGGTGGATGGAGATTAATTGGTCTTGACATATAAATTGATAGGAATTTCTTTGGCAGAGGCAATGGTGGCCAAAAACATTTCCCAAAAAGTGCAAAAAGATGAGAAGAAGACGAGTTTTGAAATCAGAGTGGGATACCGCAAATAGAAAGAATCATGGAAATAAATTAGAATATCAAATATTGAGGAGGTGACTGGTGGGACAATGATGGGCAAGGTCATGGAGAATGTAACCTCTTCTATATATACCATTTTGAAATTAGGAGGTTCTAGGTATAGAGAAAGAGAGGTAAAAGAGAATGAATCACTGATTGATATGTATTTCAATGTCTTCATGTGTAAGTAACAGCTAGAGCACCTGTCCTTTTATGCTAATCCTAATCCTAATTAATCAAGCAAACAAATCATGATAAGATAAGAACATATAGTAACTAATGCTAAGCAACAACGAATAAGTAAACTACTTGAAGAAGATAATCTAAGATATGATAAGATTAAGATATTTTCCTATGCCCTAACTTCTACCAATTGAACAAAAGTTGCCTCCATTATGATCAGATTGGACACATGGATGCATGTGGCACATAGTGTTCACTATCTTGTTCATATTCCAAAATGTATATGTGCATTTGTGACATCCTTGTTGTATACGTTCATTCTCCTTTTTGCATTCATAACCTAATCGTGAATATGCTTCATGGTAGTTAGTTTTGTTGTTCCATGGAACTTTATTTAAATAACTTACTTTATTTTAACTAGTGTAATAGTAAGGTGTAGGCCACTTTTTTTTTTAAGTATTGATGGGTAATGCTTTAAATTGTTAGAACCTATTAAACCTCCTCCGACCCCCATTGCTGGTGAATTTCCAATTGGACAAGAGCAACTTGCTTCAATTTCGAGGGAGCATGACACTGCTGCCCTGCAACAATATGGAGGGGTATGTTTGCCAAGAATATTTTTTCTCCACTTGGTAATAGTATTGTTCAGTGTCATAAATTTCAAGTGTTGCTTTTGGATCATTATCAGGTTGTAGGACTATCAAATTTGTTGAAAACAAATTCAGAGAAGGGAATTCACGGTGATGATGCTGATTTACTAAAACGTAGGAATTCATTTGGTTCCAACAATTATCCTCGGAAGAAAGGAAGAGGTTTTCTGGTAATGACTTATTCAGAGTAATGAAATGCTTGATGATTTTGGGGTAGACAAGTTTCTTCTTCTTTGTGATTGGGATACTATAGTAACCTTTTTTTTTCTATGGTTTTTATAGATGTTTATGTGGGATGCTTGCAAGGACCTGACCTTGGTTATTTTAATGGTAGCTGCAGCAGCTTCACTGGCACTTGGGATAAAATCTGAGGTAAGATTGGCTGGTGAAGTTATGATGCAATTCTTTGTACTTGGTTGGGAGTGCTGAAAGTGGGTTTCTCTCATATTTACAAATACTATTCTCCAAATTTTGTATTGTTCTTTACTTTTTGCCATTTCTCTCCCACTAATTTGGACATTTTAATAAAATTATTATTCCTCAAACCTTACTCCTTCACATTTTGGCATTTTTGGATTTCTCTACAGCTATTTGATAGCAGCCTTTTCTGTTTTAATCTATTCTACATTTAGCATACAATGGTTTGATAGAGTGAGTGCTTTGGTCGTATTGGAATATTTTATACTATGTTTCATGCTCAAATATATAATCAAATAAATATTTAGGCTGATCTGAACAATGCATGCTATTATTTGAATCCATTATATTTAGGGGAAGAAAATCTTTCAATCTTTCAATTTGTGAGTCTTGTTTTGACTATATTTTGTTCTTTTGATGCTAATTATGTTGAATTAAAGTAAAATCCAAGAGTTTCAAGACTTAATATCTATATGCATTCTTTTAAATGTTATCTTGTACAATCAATTAATTTATATGGTCTTTTGCCCTACTTTCTTTATGTTTGGTCCTTCTCTTCATAATCTAGGATTAAGAGAACATTTTTGTGAATATTCAGATTTTTTTTGAATTCATTTTTTGACAAAAAAATTGTTGCAGGGTATTAAGGAAGGATGGTATGATGGGGGAAGCATTGCTTTTGCAGTTATTCTTGTTATTGTTGTTACAGGTATTATATTGGCTTTGTAAGGTATATAATACATGGTGTTAATTTACCTGCTTTTATGACTCTGTTGCAATTTCCTCTTCGATAAGCTTTTGGTGTAGTTCAAGTTCATGACCCACGCTGTCCATTCAGTCTTTTACTGTAGATGTTATTATAATTATAATTATAATAATGGTGTCTATTAATTTCTCCTTCAAATGACCAACCTCTTTCTTTTCTTGCTGTTTTGTAGCTATAAGTGATTATAAGCAGTCTCTTCAGTTTCGAGACCTAAATGAAGAGAAGAGAAATATACACCTGGAGGTTTGTTTGTTTCTTCAGTTAAACTTGAGTGTTGTATTACACATGTTTTAGAAATTTTGTTGCCATATTTTTAACCTTTTATTTGGATTTGTGCATGAGAAGGTTATTAGAGGTGGTAGAAGGGTTGAGATCTCTATATATGATATTGTTGTTGGAGATGTTATACCCCTAAATATTGGTAACCAGGTACTTGATTTTTTTCTGTTATTCTTTTCCTTATTATTCTTGTCGATTCCATTTTCTTTGCCATTAAGTTCTTTATACTTTTTCTAGGTCCCTGCTGATGGAATTCTGATCACTGGTCACTCTCTTGCAATTGATGAATCAAGTATGACTGGGGAGAGCAAAATTGTAAGTATTTATTTTTTATCTCCTACGGAGTTGGATTTTTTTTTTCTGCTTCATATTTGTTTTTTGCTTTTTGCAGGTCCATAAAGATTCCAAGGATCCTTTTCTGATGTCTGGATGTAAAGTTGCTGATGGCAGTGGCACAATGCTGGTAATTTAGACTTTGCCCTGTTTATTTTTGCAATTCAAGTGTGACATGATTTTAGTTTACATAATGAGGAGTTTTCAAAGGATAGTTGTTGAGGTAGTAATCAACACATAATAGTTACTTTGGTGGAGGTGTGGGTTGTAATTATATCAAGGACCAATAAAATATGCATTGATTGTGGAAGTGTTTCTTAATTGGATTTAAAACAGTTTATACATTCTTCATATACCCTCTTGCTGTCTATTTAGGATCCCTTTAATTGCTACACAAGAATTATAGGATTTAATCTGTGGTATCGAATTTCTCAACCATTTGAATAACTTTCTAGAATTACTCTTTCATTAATTTTTTGTCTAATTAAATATTGTGTATCCACTTATGTAACAGTTAGCAATTGTTCTATCCTCAGCAAAGTCTCTAAGAAATTAATTTGCTGCATGTATTGTTTATTGGCTAGAAAAAATATTAAGGTCATTAATATTTAAAGGGAATTTTGTAAAGAAAATTTTATGCAATAGGCAGTTTAGAGAGGGTTATGTGGGTGGTGACGCCAACATTACAATGATTTCCCAAAACTAGTGAAAGGGCTATTGCACATCAGCCTACCTGGGTGATGGGGTTGTGGAGCGTGGTGTGATGTTCGGATCCAATTGCAAGGTATGGGATTGAGTCCCACATCAGATAATTCCCAGAACTAGTTGGATGAAGTAGATAATTTCTTCTTTAATGAATTTCAACAATAGAATAAAACAAAAAGGCAAACTGTGTTTTTGTATTTTTCTTTGCATGTGACTTTCTCTATGTTTTCATCTAAACCTGAATTACTTGCCTAGCGAAAGACTCTAAGAAAGTTGAATATTCAATTAATGAATCCCATACCATGACTCTTACTACGTGAGCATTTCAAAATCCTATAGATATGGAATACTAAAAAATCATTTTTTTATCGTCATTTGGTAAATCAATTTACAAAGTATCATGACCTATTTTAGATTATAAACAATTGACGAAAGCTTTTTTGAAAAAAATCTTTCAAATACCACACGCGACCCTTGGCCTCTCCAATTACAAGGGCTAGCTTTTGTAGTGTGTTTCTTATCAAAAGGACCGTAGAGAATGTTACTATTTTTTTAAAAAAGATGTTGGTTGTTTGCTTGTATGCATACTATTATTAACAGGATTTTATTCCCCATGTTGAATATAGAATTTGGAGTCAATAAAATATAGATTTACTTTTACCAAATTTCTTTTAATTCAATATATTAATTTAACTTTTTCCTTGTTTATTATTTACCACAGGTTACTGGTGTTGGTACCAATACTGAATGGGGGCTTCTAATGGCTAGCATCTCAGAAGATACTGGCGAAGAAACACCATTGCAGGTCTTTTTCTTAGTTGTGATTTCTTATTGAGTTCTTCTATTTCTCATACTTTACTCATATATGCAAGTTTTCAATATAGGTTCGCTTAAATGGTGTAGCTACTTTCATTGGTATTGTTGGACTCTCTGTTGCTGTTGTCGTCCTGGTTGTGCTACTGGCTAGGTAACTTAGTTATTATCATATTGTTGCTATATATTTATGTGGTTTGTTGATAAGATTATAATCAGCATGCCTCTAAAGTTGAAATTTGTTGGCAGATATTTCTCTGGGCATACTGAAAACGCCGATGGTTCGCCTCAATTTAAAGCTGGCAAGACTAAAGTTGGTGATGCTGTTGATGGTGCAATTAAGATAGTAACTGTTGCGGTATGTGTGATGATAAATACTATATTACCAGAGCATGTTGATGCAATTGAAGATATCCATTATATTTCAGGCTTTAATATCTTTATAGTGATAATAACCCAATGAGTATATAGGTCACCATCGTCGTGGTTGCAGTTCCTGAGGGGCTCCCATTAGCAGTTACCTTAACGTAAGTCTGCTCATTTTGACCTGAGCTTATTAGTTTATACATTTGTTTTTGCTGTCATAATTCATGTTTTAACATTGTTGAAATTTTTTTCATTTTACTTTGATTTTATCACGTTTTCTTCCTTAGTTTTTGTTATTGCCATATATTAGTAAAAATCTGTCAGTGAATTGCACATTGGGTCCAATACAGAATCCATAGTTGATGCTTAGTTTTCCATTTTTCTAATCTTTTATTTTCGTAAGAGTCTAGCACTGATCTCTAATAAAAGAAAAAAAATTATGTTTGTTAATACGCCTCTTTCATATTATACAATTTTTTTTCTTTGGGTTCACTATCTAATCTTTGTACTTACACACCCTTTTCCATAAATTATGTTATATAGGCTGGCCTACTCGATGAGAAAAATGATGGCAGATAAAGCCTTGGTATGCCAATTGATGTTTGTACTTTTATTGAATTTTTACATAAATATATGTGAAACTGTGTTTAATATGACACATTGAATTGTAGGTAAGGAGGCTTTCTGCCTGTGAGACCATGGGCTCTGCCACAACCATATGTAGTGATAAGACTGGCACATTGACTATGAATGAGGTTAGTTGTGGCGCTGTATTTAAAATATTGATTTAAATAGTAATTTTTTATATCGAGTTACGTCAGCTTCTTGGAGAGAACTTCTTGCAATTGTTTATTGTTTTAATGGTTTTTATGCGAGCAAGCTTTTATTTGAGTAAGAATCCTTTGAGCTTTTTAAGATAAAGTAGGAGCTCAAAATATCAACTATTCTATTTCTATTCTACCAATGAGACATTTCTATTGGATAAATATAGATTTTTAGGAAGTTCGTTCTATTGGCCTTGTTTGGCATTTATGCATCAGATTTTCTTAATATGTTAACATTTTTCAATTCCATGAGACAGATGACTGTGGTTGAGGCTTATGCTGGGAGTAATAAAATTGATCCTCCTCACAAGTTGGAGAATTCTATGCTTCGCTCCCTGCTCATTGAGGGTATTGCACTGAACACTAACGGTAGTGTTTATGCTCCTGAGGTAACGAGGAAAGAAAAAGTATAATACATATTAACATAGACTTAGGTCGATCTACTACTCTCCACTGATTTTTTTCTCCAATAGGGTGCTAATGATGTTGAAGTTTCTGGATCACCAACAGAAAAGGCAATTTTACATTGGGGAATACAGGTGTGTTTTGGAAGTGCTGTCCTTTCTTTCCCCACCCCTCCTTTTCATTTTGTGTTAACATATGTGCTTATAACTAGTGATGATTGTTATACAAAATCTCAGCTTGGGATGAATTTTACGGCTGCTAGATCCGAATCATCAATTATACATGTTTTCCCATTCAATTCAGAGAAAAAAAGAGGCGGCGTTGCATTACAAACGGTACAATTTTATTGTCATTTTTATTCAATTATGCAGATATTTTACTTGTATTCTAGACTAACTGAAACATTGCTTGGTAGCTAATATATTGCTTAAGTGCTCCCTTTTATTTAATTAATCATTGCTGATAAAAAAAAATATATTGCTTAAAAGTATACCATATCTTTTAGCCAGGGCATCATAATTTTATGCATATATGCAGGCGGACTCTAACATCCATATACACTGGAAAGGTGCGGCCGAGATAGTCCTAGCCTGCTGTACAGGCTATATTGATGCAAATGACCAGCTGGTGGGGATGGATGAGGAGAAGGTTTGATTTGATAAACTTGTTACATGTTAACATCAGTTAAGGGCAGACGTTTCTTAGATTGTGTTCAGTTTTTTATTGGGAGGGAGGGGGACCGGGTATCTTGTCCAAATAGGAGATCATCTCAAACTACTATGTATAGTATTTTTTTTATCCAGCTGCCCCTCTTGCCAACTGGTTTTTCTCCTCTTTTGTTGGATTCAGTAGAGAATTGCTTTAGAAATAGATCACAGCCTTCTGATTTTTATTCACATCATTACATAATTTAATCCCCTATATTTTGGGGGGGATAAACAATTTATAGCAAATACCCAGAATTCCCTACCACTCAAGCAACGATACCTGAATATACAAGAAACTAATGTATTTAGAAAATAGAGGAAATGGGATATCTCAACTGATTCTATTATACAGTTTCTTCATGACTAGAGAATATTAAAGTTGTTTTATTTTATGTATGTTACATAAACAAAGCAAATAAAATTAATATATGAATTGTGTGGATGACTCTTGTTCATTAATATGCATGTGTATGTGTGTAATTTTTTTTGTCTTGCAGATGTCATTTTTCAAAAAGGCTATTGAAGACATGGCTGCTGATAGTCTACGTTGTGTGGCCATTGCATATAGATCATATGAAAAGAAAAAGGTTCCAACTAATGAAGAACTACTTGCTCACTGGTCTTTACCAGAGGATGATCTTAATTTACTGGCTATTGTTGGTATTAAGGTATGCATTTTGAAACCTTCCTATCATTGTCACCTTTGTTATATTTTTCTGTTTGTATTATGATATTATATCCCATAGTTTAGCTATGTAATTTAAGGTAAAGCTGTTTGGCCATATTATTTACAGGCTTCATACCCCATTTATTCCCACTTTGTTGCATACTTTGTATGTAGTAAAAGTTTTAATATTTTATTTATTATGTCTTTCTCCTTGCACTTTGATTTACTACATGGAAGTTCTTTTATGTATCTTAATGGAGAAACATTGGACGTGTTTGGTTTTTGACAGCATCAGACTTAAAATATTTTCCGCATGCTAAAATTCTGTTTCTGTATATTGTTATTGTTTTGTATGTATCAAAATTCAGGATCCTTGTCGACCTGGTGTCAAAGATGCAGTGCTACTTTGTCAAAAAGCTGGGGTTAAGGTATTTCATATAATTGATTTTGAAAGTTTTTTGTTGTAAAGTATAGATGCTTCCATTTGCTTTATGTATCTATTAATGATATATATTTGATACAATATACTTGGGTACATCATCAGTATGTGTGAGTGAAGTATCAAACCTATGAAATACCTATACTTCAATTTTCTTTGTGTATCTGATATTGATATTCTTGGATACTTTAGTGATATGTCGGTGAAGTATTCAAGCATTTTCAACATTTTATGAAAATTTAATCCATATAGGACTCTATAATAAAGAAACATACAAACATTGTCCTTTGATGAACCAAAATAGAAATTTTTCTCTTTATAAATGATGTCAAGAAATGAATGACATCGACAATACTAATCCTATGTATCTAAACATTAACAAAAGAAAGCTATTATTCTCAAAATTAATTTGAACCAAACATAAATAATAAACATAAAAGCATGTTGTCATGTCTAACTGACTAACCTTATCCCTAATCATAAACAAGGTGAAAAGAATTAAAATCTGGGCAGAATAGGCATGCTGATTTTAGGTACTTGGGTTACACACCATTTAAAAAAGGGAAGACATGAACAAGAAGATGAGAGAACAGATGTATGCTTCTGTCATTCGGAGACACAATGGAGGTTGTGCATTATGGCATGGTTCTGTTCATGGGAGATGGTTTGCACAGGGGTAGAAGAGTGGGTTTCAACTTAAACAAAAAGAAAATGTAACAGGGGGACAACTGTCCTTCCCTGACAGGGGGTGCTATTTGGTGACAGCCCCCACTCAACATGGATGTTGAGGAATGACACAGATGAAAACCAAAACAGGTGTTGCATACAGATGAATTGATGAAATGACAGAAGTACTATTGGCATTTGTAGTCACATTGTTGTAGCTAACGTCATTACAAACTTGCCATGACATTTATATGGCAGTTTTCATGAATCTGATCTGATCACACCACTTTGCCTTGTCTGCTATTTGACAACACAGTTAACACATTGTGTAGCATGGCTCTTGAATTTTAGTGTCATAGGCATCACCTTGTTATAGAAAAAAATAAAGACTAAACTTTTCTTAAATGGACTGAGTTACTAATTTTCTATCCTCTCAAGAAAAGATAAATCATTTTTTTTAGTGGCTACATAAATAAGTACAGATTTATGATCCTTGCAAAGGCATTGTGCCTACTGTACCATTTTCGCTCTGCCTGCACCAACCCAATATGTGTGTAATTGCTTTGAATTTTGAAGCCTTTAAGATTCCAAAGATCAACACTAGCTTTATTTGATTTCCTCCAATATCTAATTGAGCATTTAAATTAAGAAATGAAATATGCTTTGCTTTGATTTTTTATTTTTGTGGTTTGAATTTCTAATCAAGGTGAAAATGGTCACTGGTGACAATGTGAAAACTGCAAAAGCAATTGCTGTGGAATGTGGAATACTTGGTTCATTTGCTGATGCTACAGAACCAAACATCATTGAAGGAAAAACATTTCGTGGCTTGTCAGAAGCACAGAGAGATGAAATTGCTGATAGGATATCGGTAAAATCAAATTACTATTACGGCCTTGTTTTTGTGCTGTGCTCTTGTACTGGTATGTTCTTTGCAAATAACATTTATTGCAAATACTGTGTAACAGGTAATGGGACGGTCATCTCCCAATGACAAATTATTGCTAGTACAATCATTGAGGAGGAAGGGTCACGTTGTTGCTGTAACTGGTGATGGAACAAATGATGCTCCTGCCCTTCATGAGGTTTGCATAGTATTTACAATTTTTGTAGCTTATGTTTGTATTTTTTAGGCACGTGCTTGTATTGTTTGTAAGTATCCACTGCAATGATGAAATCGATAGTAATGGTTCATTTAGTTTGATAATGTGGCTGGTATGTCTATCTTATATTGTTGTATACTTGTAAAATTCCTGTTAGTGGTTACATTATGTCAGTTTTATTTTAATTTTAAAGTTTTGAACTATCATTCCAATGTAATTCTATATATTTTGTGATATAGGCCGATATAGGTCTTGCAATGGGTATCCAAGGTACAGAAGTTGCCAAAGAGAGCTCTGATATCATTATTTTGGATGACAATTTTGCTTCAGTTGTAAAGGTCAGTACTACACTACTTTGAGAGATTTTGATTTGTTCTTAGCAGTGATGTATATGTTAGCTCTTCACCTCTTGAAGGGCTGTTTTTCTGTCATCAGTAGTAGAAACGTACTTTATGGTTAACGATTGTATAATGAGATGTTTATTTTTATAGAATTGGGATGCACTAAATATTTGAAGCCCAACTGATAATTACATTGTGTTTCTCTATGATTGTAGGTTGTCAGATGGGGACGATCTGTCTATGCAAATATTCAGAAATTTATCCAGTTTCAGCTTACAGTAAATGTGGCCGCCTTAGTGATAAATGTTGTTGCTGCAATTTCTACTGGTGATGTTCCATTGAATGCTGTGCAGGTTGATTTTCTCTTTCTCTTTCTGGGTTATGCCCAGATATGAAGTTAGGATGACATTGAAAATCTCGGTTGATTTCTCTACAGCTTCTTTGGGTAAATCTAATCATGGTTGATTTCTCTACAGCTTCTTTGGGTAAATCTAATCATGGACACTCTGGGAGCACTAGCCCTGGCAACGGAACCACCAACTGATCACCTCATGGATCGATCTCCAGTTGGTCGAAGGTCAGATATATTATTTTTTGTGATTCTTATTGAGTACTTCAGATCATGGCATTTGTTTGAAAAATGTCAAAAATTTTATTACTGTATTATTACACAGTGCTTGGAAAATCAGGAAAAGTATCAAAACAGTTGGAAAACCAATTCTTTTTCTGATTTCTTATCTTTGGATTGTTTAAAAGAAGAAATATATTTAAAGAGAGGATAATATGCAAAACCAGGACGAGATATCACTTGAGGAATGCTAAAAGTGAATGTTAATCAATTGAAATACAGTCCACTCATTTTAAGCTATATGCAAAATCCTCTGAAACAAAATAAAAATAAAATAAGAGAGTTGTCAATAGCCATTAAGCTGTTAGTGAAGGCTGAATTTATGTAGGCATGCGTGGATCTGCAGAATGTGTTTGTGAAAAATGGGTTAACAATTTGCAGCTTTATTATCTAAACATGATTTTGGTCCTTCTTTCAGAAGAAAGAAATTTGAAGAGGATATTGCAAAAAACTAAAATTGAGATATCCATAAAAGAATTGAAAATCTGTTGAGTATTTCATGCTTTACAAAAGCTATTTGCAAATTCTGTGCAGAGCCCATTAGTTTTGTGTTTTGTATCGTTCTCTCATTACATGAGATCCAAATTCTTCTTTATTAGTTATGGGCCAATAGTTTATAGTTTTATTACCAAAACAATAGATGATGCCTATCTGCTTAATATTTGTGATAGAATTGACAAATTGTTTGCTTGCCTTTTCAGAGAGCCTCTCATAACAAATATTATGTGGAGGAATTTGCTGATACAGGTAAATTATCTTTCTCATTTATTAGTATCCCTTGTAGTTTTTGCGGATTTCACAAGCAACCAACTACAGGATTTTGAAGCATCAGGAAATAATACAAATTACTTATTTATTTTGTTGAAAGCAATAATTTTTGGAAATTTTCAGGCAATGTACCAAGTCTCTGTCTTGCTTGTACTCAATTTCCGAGGTAGAAGCATACTGGGTTTGAGCCATGACAACAATCAGCATGCAATTAAAGTGAAGAACACTTTGATATTTAACGCATTTGTTCTCTGTCAAGTAAGTCTTCATGACCTTGTAATGGGAAAATACAGATAGCTATGCTTATTGTCAATGTGCCTTACTATTTCAACCAACTAACTTGACAAACTATTGCAACTAACTGTTAGTAAGGGGTATCTATTTCACCTTGTCCTCGACCTCAAGATGGACAACTGGGGGCTTTGATGAAAATAAAGTCCCTGTGATGTTCTAACTGACTGAAGCATGATAACCAAGCCCACCTGACCTGATCACTGCCGCCAAAATTTGCTTTCACTCTTGCAGTGTCATAGACAAACTTGTGAGTTCCTTTCAGCAATGTTATTTGGCTATTAGTATTACACACAATATCAATACCTCTGCTTAAGAACTGCACTATAGCAAGTGGTATCATAGACCTGTCCCACTGGATAATGAAATCTGCCGGATGCTTTCATCTCTAAAATCCATTTTTTTGCCTCATCTTCTTTCCTCCCATCCACAAGCAAACCTTTCTGATTTTTAACATGGTTGCTATGCAAAAATCCATCCTTCTCCTTGGACAACTTTGCCTCTCCTATTCTGGGCCGAATCCAATTTGCACCTCATCCTTCAATAACTAGACAAATATAATAGTTTGGCGGTTCTTGTGACTAGGAGGTGAAAATGTTGATATATATGCACGGCTTGAGCAGTGTTGTCAATGGTGGAAAACCAATAATCTGCTATATCTTGAGTGGAAGTCACATAATAGTTGAAATATATGATAAATATGTCTTATAAAGTATTTAGGCTTAACTCAACCTTATAACAGGGTTGCACCTATTTATATACTATAATTTGGTCGATGTGGGATCATACTTCATGCTGATCCATGCTGATGGGCTCGATGGAGAGTTCAGCTAGATATTAGCATATGCTTGGATACTATCTTAGAAAGTAGATTTAGGTCTAATTTAACTTTATAAAATCACCTTGCAAGGTGAAGTTTACATCCACATTTATACTATAATTTGGTTAACAACACTGGGCCTGAGTACCAACCCTCCTTATGCTGTGTTTCCTTGGATGGAGATAAGAGGGAAAGAGTGGATTTAATTTTGGTGAACGGAAATAGAGTGAAAATAGGGTGGGAAAGAGTGGAAATAATTGGTTGGATGGAAATAGAGTAAAAATATGATTAATTTCATTGTCACTTTGCACTTTATTTCTCACTTTCTGCCTCATTTTTTTCTCTGCTTCCTTTCAACTATACTATTTAAATTTCTATTTTAGTTTTGATGTCTTTTCTTTCACCTTTCTATTTCCTTCAATTCAATTTGTTTTTCTTTACCAAACAGACTCAAAAGAGTTTCAATTGTGTGGATCTGGTTGTGGGGGGTTTGTTCAGCTGTTGACTTGCCCACTTCCATTGTTGAAATTATGTTGGGTGCTCGGGCAGAAAATGAGAGGGAATATACTTAGGGTATTGACAGTTGATGAAGTTGTCCTAGATAGAGAGAAAGTAATTCATATTCATGGTACATGTTTAGAGGATAAAATTATAAGGGAAATTATGGCGATAAGCTTATAACTTGGATATGTTATCAGTAATTTCTAGTACTAAACATTTTGAGTGATATAAAAATACCAAAAAACAGCTCTAAAAATTCTCTCGAAATAGCTTTTTGCCTAAAAATAATTTCTTTCGGGGGGGCTTCAAATATAGGAGGGCGTTAGGAGGCTGCTTTAGTGGCCTAAAGCTAGCCATACCCTGATATATGCTCTGATGTAATATTCATAATTGCATATTAGCTCTGGAGCTGTTGTTAGATACATGATTTTCGAAAGTGTTAGGAATTTTTTATAGTCACTTGGAAGCGTTTAACTTTTTGAGCTAAACTTATTCATACGTATTGATATGAAGTAACAGAACCAAAGTACTTCCATTCACAAAAGACTTCGGATGGCTTGCCTCCAATATATAGTTTTGCCGTTTTTGCTTGATTGTTACCTCATTGTTCCAGCAATTTTATTCTACTTCCTCTTATCAACATTGATGTTGGGTTCTTCCTCCATTTATCGCTACTAAATCGTTTTGATTGTGGAAATACATGGGATATGTTCCCAATTCATTTGCTTCTTATATTTGTGGTCAAGTTGTTTTTGTTCTTATTCTCTTGTATTTGACGAGTGACGAGAAAGACAAAATTCTTTCAAATCTGCAGATATTTAATGAGTTTAATGCTCGAAAGCCAGATGAATACAACATATTTAAAGGAGTGACGAGAAACTACCTCTTTATGGGTATAATTGGATTAACTCTTGTGCTTCAGGTTAGTCTTTAACACTCCTCTGGTAGTTTTAAGCCATGACTGTGAAAGGTGTCTAAGGGCGACATACAATTGCAACTGTTTTTCAGATTGTCATCATTGAATTTCTGGGCAAGTTTACAAAAACAGTGAGGTTAAATTGGAAGCAGTGGATCATCTGTGTCATTATTGGATTCATTAGGTCAGTTAATCATACGCCCTATCGAAATTTTATGCTTTTCTTTTCATGCTATCTTTTAAATAAGTTTTCAGAGTGAAAACTTGAAATGTTTAGAATTGATTGTTTAAATCTTGCCAAGCATTTTCTTGAAAGGCTTATTATGCAAGAGTGGTCACAGGATATCACCCCTTACACTCTTCATATTTTTCAGTTGGCCTCTTGCTGTGATTGGGAAATTGATACCAGTGCCAACTACTCCTATCAATAACGTTTTTTCGAAATGTGGAACTTCTAGAAGGAAGGAGCCCGAGGAATCTTAATTGATATGGTCTCTGCTTTTTCAAAGAATCTCATTCTGCTGTTTCTTTGGTTCTCTGACTGTCTGCATATAATGGAATGGATACTACACACGAAGAAGAAGTTTATCTTTCTACTGATCTAACATCATTTTATCTTGTTAATTTGGAATTAACTTATACCTAGGTTCTAACCAGAATACACCGAATCTCAGTCTTGGTTTATGTTAAATATACAAGCTTGACAAATGTTATTAATATTTTGCAGATTTGAGAGTTGTAAAGATATGAATGGTTTCAATTTGGTTGTTTGTTCTTGGTTATGTTTGGATTACAGTTTCTTCTGTTGATTCAGTAACAGTGTTTCTATTCATTCATTCCCTTCGAAGTTAATTATATAGTCTAATGAGAAACTGTATTTCTGTTAATTTCACCGGCTTGCGACTAAATAGTTTCTTGTATTAATTTATACGAATATCGACAAATGTGTGGTTGATGAAGGGTGTAAACTGTGCAAAATCTGAAAGTTAATCCGTTTCAATATTGACCAATTAGAAGCTATCTGAGTGGTGATTTTTGAAAATCTTGTTATGCTTCGTTTTTCTGTACTTGAAATCTCTGTAAAATCTTGTTATGCTTTGTTTTTCTATTCTGATTGGTACTTGAAATCTCTTTTGTTTTTTTGTTTTTCTATTCTGATTGGTATTTGAAATCTTTGTAAAATCTCGTTATGATTCTTTTTCTATTCTGATCTGATTGGTACTTGGAACAATGATACATTGTATTTTTTTTTCAAGTACTTGTTGAAAATTAGGATAAATAATTTGACAAAGTTCTTCGCTCTAACAGGATTTCTTTAACAGCTTGAAAAGTTGTTTGACAAATATATATATATATATATATATATATATATATATATTGATTATTGTAGATTTTAAATACAATGAACATTATGGAAGTGAAGGAAACCTCAATAAATATGAAATTTTTTTTTTTCTCTTAAAAATTTAAATAAAGTTACCAAAAATGATTAAAGTGCATTAATAAAAATATAGTTTATCTTCCAATACGAGGTTATTACATCGATAACAATCAGCATTAAGAACTTTTATTATTGTGAAGGTAAGATATGTGAATCTTCCTCACATCAGACTTTGTTTTTATTTTATTGTGTAGTATTGATACTTGTTAATATTTCAGATTGGATAATCCGTTATATATAACGAATTCCTTATATAACGGATCCATATATATATATATATTATTAAAAAAATAATATGGGATTATACAATTGACTATAATATCAGATTATACAAGATTTTACAATATAAATTTAATGCATATATTGAATTGAATAATTGAGAAGTTAAAATCAGATCCGAAATTATACATTTTGTATATAAATTAAATTTATGATTTAGATTGTATAATTTGATATATAATCTCAGATTTAATTTTAGCTTTCAATTATTTAATCTAAATGAAAGGTATACACAAATAGATATATTTAAAATCACATAGAGGTGTTGGAAGAACCAGTGAAATTTGTTTTGTGTAGGATAACATATTATGAGTGGTTCGAAAACGGTCTGATATCGGATGACCTGATAAGCTCACTAAACACTTGTTAGGATAGATTTTAAATGACTCTAATACCATATTATGAAGTGGATTTTAAACCTAACTCAAATGGAATGAAGTTTTCACTCAATTATATACAATACAATGAAATATCTTAATTGATTATCTTAATCTTTAATCGACGTAAACTTATGTAAGACCCTATTTTTGATAACCAATCCAATTCAGATAAAATAAGGGACAATTTAGTCATACACTGTGGACAATCTCACCACTGTCATTGTTTGAGATGATACAATTCATGATACAAAGAAAGTGAAACTTGGGACGAACCAATCAATTTCAAGTTTAGATCACCAAGTATATGTGTCAACAAGTTCATCCTCATCAATAACATATATCCATAAACCCTTATGGTTGCATAAAAGTTATTTAGATATACTAAAGTCAATGAACTGCATTCATAAAAGCAGCTACATCACAGTCACAACCCCAATGTACACGAGTCCCATCATTATTACAAGATAATTTATCATCAAACTTGTCTACTTGCATACTTAATTCAAACTTAAAAGAGGAACAACCTCTACCCAAGAATCATCTTATTATTCAACCATATGGTGGAGGGTAAGAAAAAATATAAGTTTAATTTAAATTTTCACTATACTTTATAGATAAATTGTGTTGAACTTCAGTGTTGTATGACCTTCTTTTGTACTTAGGCTTCATCATATATGTGTAAATTGCATCACAAGCTATTACAAAGACCACTAAACAACAATTTCTTCATTCATGGTTTACTTGGGAGTGATGAAAGACAATGAAAAAGATTATGACTTCAAACATTCTAAAGTAAGCAATTGATTTATGTTTATTGTTTGTCATGTTGGTCCAATTAAAGTTATTGATTGGTAATTATGGGGCGTGGGAGAGTTGCTTTATATATGACTATTCACAAGTTGCAATCCCACATGCACTTTTAGCTTATTTGTAAACACATTAGAAAGTTGGCAAAATAATGAGTTACCTTGGAAAGATGGATTAAGAAATTCCAAAAATACTTGACTTGTTGCAAGGTTAGAAGGACTCCAAAACCTTCTGACAAATTCTAAGACATTATTATGACTAATATAGTTCCTTCTCAAGGTGAAAAATTAATCCAAATGATGTAATTAGCACTTGATTTGAACTTGAATGGTTTTCATCATGTTTAATATTCATGCATTACTTTTCGATATAAACTATTAATATTTTGTCCTCATATAGATCATGGTACTATGTTACAAATATATTATATAATAATGTTAAACAAAATTCTAAATTTTAACATAGGCCAATAATATGATAAGAACCTCAATATTTTGGTGGTCTTATAACAAAACATTCTTTTTAAACACAAGCATATATAATAGACCAAATTTTCATGCAAATTAGATATTTTGAAGAAAGCATATGGTAAAACAAGAATTTTATTTAATAAAGGTTAAGTTAAGGTCTAGACTTTGTGTTTTTTAGAAATATAAACTTTACTTTAAGATATTAACTTTTATTTCAACTTTTATTAAGAACTTCCTTAAAATATCTTTTCAATTAATCAAAATACTATTTAAAATTTTTTAGTAACCTTATGAAGTTATTATAATTATATAGTCAACGTTTACAGCTGTATGTGTTTCCAACTTTTTTCGACTGACTTTTTTTTAAAGTAGATATAGTAAAGTGGGTTTAATTTACAATATATATACTTTTGATACAAGTATATATAATGTTTAAGTAAATAAATAAATAATAAAAAAGAGTGTAAATAAAATATTTAACTTTTTAAAAATATTAAATTCCAACTGCTGTTTACTTTGGCTACAACAACTGAGTAAATTTGCAAAACAAAACTAAATATATTTCAATTCAATAAAGACAACTCATAAATGACACAAAAATACTCATAAACACATATAAATAATTTAAAATAATTGTTTTAGATAAAAATAATATTAAATTTGAAACAAATACTTATGGGAATTGATTTTTAAAATTTCCCAAATGGACATTAAAAAATTAATGCCCGTTTTCTAACGTACTGTGTACCAGCGTTGACCAGATGTAAAGTCACCTTTGTTGAATTTTTTTTGTACGGAAAAAGGGGGAAATAAACAGTAAAGAATATTAGCTGTTTTATTTTGAATAAAAATAGCAAACTAGACTAAAGTCAGAGTAAATTAAAACAAAATAGAGAAAAGTCAAAGAAAGATAAAGTTGTACCAAAGTAATTTTATATTGAGATTTTATCACAGGATTTGCAAAATTTAAGATTTGGAAGCAACAAAAACATTGGATGACCTAGTACACCTACTAGACACCACAAACAAACAAAATTGTTACAATTTGTGGAATTGTTTTGTGTGTAACTCAACCACATAAGATTCTCCAAAACATTTTTTTAAAACAAATACAACTACTTAGACACAAATGCACATGTATTATCATTCTTTTATTTTTAAACATTTGCATCTTCACATATGCAATAGAATTAAACATGCCAATGCTTTTTTAATATTTTTTTTATTAAGGTATTTAGTTGAGAGGTTGATTAACTTTCAAGAATTTTAATACGAAAGTGTTTGTTGACTTCAAGTCTAAGAAATAATATCGTTAGGATTGATTATTGCATATGAGGTATTGTTCACTTTAGAGGTCAGTATTCCGTCATAGTTTTATTCTTAAAATTATTTTGATGAGTTGAAGGAGTATATACCTTACCTTTAACCTCGACTCCTGAACTATATGAGACTATATTAATTGTACTGGAAGACTAATATTTTTAATATATCTTCTTTTAAAAGTACAAAAAAATATATTATATGTGAATACTTAAAGTACTCCAACTTTTTTATAAAAAAATCATCAATAACTATATATAATTTATCAAAATTTAAATTAACATTCCTACAAAGACTATAAAGTCTTAGTATATATCATCAAATAGAAATCAACTTTTGGAAACCAAAATAATTAGTTGTAATAGTAACTAAACTAGAGATCATTTTAGAAACTAAAAAAAAAATAGTTTTTAAATGTTAAATGGTTTCTAAATTGGTATCTAATTAACTACCAAAGTTTTAACTACCAATTATTCAGTTTTTAAATTTGGTAGCAAAAACCTTGGTTGTTAATTAGATACTAATTTAGAAACCATTTAACAATAATAAAATTTAGTCTCTAAAATGGTATCTAATTTAATCGCTGTAGCAACTAATTATTTTTTTTTCTAAAATTAGTTTTTATTTCATGATTTTCTTGTAGTGATACTCTTATAAGAGTTGACATAATTTATTTTATAATATTTTTTTATTATAAAAATGTCTTTTCTCTTCTAATACAATAATAACTTTAAACATCAGTTTTACATATTTATATATTTATGAATAACATAAAATATTATTTTTTGATAGACATTTTATCTCAATAGATGTATATTAACATGTTTCATATATGCTCATGATTCTAGTATAAATGATTTTTTTAAAAAAATATTATTATAAGATAATTTTTAAAAGTATTTTAAAAGTTGACATGATTATTATATTATATGTACGATCAATTTTCTGAACATTGAACCTGCACATTACAAACCGAGTTGTTACATACAACACAAATTATATTATTTTATAATAATCTTTCTCTATAAACAAAAAGATGAACAGCACATTCCATTCACACACAAAAATAGGCAAAATTATACATTACACGAAATCGACTAGCCTCTTTGTGATGATGAACTAACCAATTTCAAAATTAATATTTCCATATCAGTTTAATCTTTGGGATTGCAAACTTAAAAGTAATTTAGGCCTAAGAACTGATTTTCTTTTTGCAAACTGTGAATAATAATTGTTTTATTAATATTATTAATAAATTATTATTATTATTATTGACACTATTAATAAGAATAAGAATAATTATAATAATGATAACATGACGATTAAAAAAATTATATAGTGCTTATAGATTATATATGTACTTATGAAATTTGGGTTCAAGTCCATGTTGCAACAAAATGTTAATGTTAAGTAATAAATAGTAAATTTATTGACAGATTCTTGACCATCACTAAAATTTCTCTAACCATTATCCTAGAAATGTTGGAAATAATTCAACCTAACCTAATTTTACCACAAGGTAATTCAGATTACTAAAACTCAAGTTCTTCAAGTATTTCAATCAATTTATTTAGTTTCCTAAGGTAAAATAGTTCATTTCAACATATAGCATTTCCTATGATAAACATGACCAAATTCAAACAATAACCATAATTATTGCTAGCTTTTAATCTACAAACATTTACATACAATTTGTTCAACTCAAAACAACATTAAAATACACAATTGGAGTGAAACAATACCATCAATTTCATTTTTATCCAAACCATATATATATTTGAAGAGGTTCGGAGAAACGTAACAGTCCAATCATGATCTTTGGATTATCCCATGGCGGAGTGAAAAGTCACAATTCAATCGTGATGTTTGAGTTGTTACACTCTTAAATAAAAAAAATTATGCTCTGATTATCAACTATAATTTTTTACCTAGTAATAAGTGTTGGATCCAACACGAGTTAAATTCATAACTCATTTGAAAATTTTAATCCTATAGAAAATCAAATAATTACAAAAACCTAATTTAGAATATGATACAAAGACTAGTTTCCCTTTAATTAAAGTTGTCTTGCTCTTGAAGATAACTAAACTCCGAAGAGAATGATGAATCAATTACATTCAAAAGATCATTTAGATTGTTTTTAGGGAGTCAAAACATAGCAAATAAATACATTACTACAAAATGAGAGTCTCATAGAACTTTCTTAACCCACATGTAAGACCTAAGAAGATGAGAGAACTAGAAATTCGAAAAGAAACTTAATATTCCCAAACTAAGTTTTCATTCAATGATATAAGCTTGATCATGAATATCTTAGAATCACTAATCAAAAGATGAAGTAAAACTTTGCAAACTTGTAAAGAAAAAGTAAAAGAAAATAGTTTTAAAAAGATAGTAAATCAAGATAAATGAAGAATAAAATAATTTGTTTTTCCATTTATAACTTTAAAACTAAACTTAAAATATACTTATCATTCTTCTTTTAACCTTTAAACTTTCTCACCTAAGACTTAAAAACAAGTCCATAGACTTAACTGAAAAAAGTTCATGTACGATTGATGGATTGAATTAATGTAAATTAGGTTTACAGACCAATTTTTACCCTTACTATTTTAATTTACTTAATTATGTTTATTTGATATTTTTGTGGAATTATTATAAGATTAAATTGTAAACACTTGTTTTTTTTGTGTTCAAATTAATGTTAAAGAGTTATATTGAGAAAAAAAATCTTAATTTTTTTGAGAATGAAATTGATTATTTTCTTTTTTACTGAAACTAATGTAACTTCAAATCTTTTAGATGGAAAATATATTTTATTCTAACTCTATATCATTAATTAAGTCAGAAAAAAAGCTAATTTAGTCGTTTAAATGAACTTTAAGAAGTTACAAATTAAAGATGGTTATAACTTAGCATTTAATAGTATTAACAAAAATTTAGAGCTAACACTTTTTGTAAGAAGAGTTGAATTTTCTTCTATCTCTAAAGTACGGCTTTTTTTATGTTACCGTTCAATAATATGTATATAGCACTCCAAAGTTTATTTTTCAACTTGACCAATTTTTTAAAATCAACTTTTGAATAAAAGTTAGGTAAAAAAAATAAATTGTTGCCCAAAGTTTATGATCATAATTAAACAACTCATTAAATGGTATAACTATCTGTATAATTTAACTATTTATATTTATACTAAAAACAATATTTGTCCAAAAATTTAACAATTTTTAAGCATACGATACCATATATAGTATAAAAAGTAACTAGCATTCTTATTAAAACATGATGAATGAAACATAATAAAATAAAATTAATTTGTTGTGATTTATTTTAAAATGCAAAATCATATAGTTAAAGTGAAATCACATTAAAAAAATCATTAAATATAAATTAATTTTAAAAACTAAAATAATTAATTATTATATTGACTAAATTAGAGATCATTTTATAAATTAAAAATTATTAATATCTAAAGTAGTTTACGTTGGAAATCCCACATCGACTAAAGATGAGGACAATTTATTGTATATAAGTGGGGGCAAACCTCACCTCATGAGCTGATTTGATAGGGTTGAGTTAGGTTTAAAATCCACCTTGTAATAGTTTATATTATTAATATAGATTTATAAAATAGTTTCTAAATTAGTATTTAGTCATTAACTACTAATTACTTATATTTTAAATTTGTCTTTTAGAGACTAATTTATAATCTAAAATATAGTAGTTAATTTAGACATCATCTTATAAATATATCAATATTTTTTTAGTTTCTAAAATAGTATCTAATTTAATTAATGTAGTGACTAATTATTTTTCTGTCTCTAAAGTTGGTTGCTATTTGATGATTTTCTTATAATGAACAAAATAAATTTTAATTCCAAATCAACTCTACAAAATTAAATTATAAGATAAGATAATATATAATACAATAAACTTAATAAATTTCATTAAGATAGATTTTGATATTATTATCTTAAGAAATAAATTAAGATTTAATCTCATAAAATGAATTTATAAAGTAATATTTATACATATAGTTTAATCATATTTTTAGTTGATATAAATCTTGAATCCAATTCACATGTTACTTATGGAATAAAAACATCATGATCTATGTTTTGGAATGTTATGCATGATTTGTAGGACATTTATCTTAGAGTTGTTGACCTTGCAACTCTAAATTCAATGATAATCTTAATTTTGTAGAGATTGATTGATGTGTGACAATACCAACTAGGTTTGATTTGGTCTAACAAGATTAAACAATTCAAAATGATAATAAGAGTTGAAAAAATTGTACAAATTAATGTGACTTATGGTGTGTGCATAAAAATGTGAATGAACATAATGAAATGCATGATTGTTTATGTAAACTCAACACAAATCACAACAAGTCCAAGATTCGCGGCACGCAAAGACAGATAAGAAGAACCTTTTTCAACTTTATATATCATTTTTTTAGCTATCTATTTCTCACGTTTACTCTATACAAATCAATTTTTTACTATATCCATAATCAAGAAACAAGTATTAATTTAAAAAATTAAATAAATCGAAGATAAAAAATAAAATAGGTTGGATAATCATATGAAAAAGGAATGAATAAATAATGTGATATCCACCTAACAGTATATTATAATATTATATTTTAAAAAAATACAATGTATTAAAATAAAATAATACAGTAAAAAAGTGAATATATAGATATTTCAGTGATTTATTTTTTGAGTAGAATTATTTTTGAAGTTGGAGGTTTATATATTTTGATATAATAATTTTTATACAAGTAATTAATATAAAAGTATGATAAATTTAATTTTTGAGTTGATTATTATAAAATGGAGGGTATAAAGTTTTTGACATTGTGAAATATGTATATATAATAAATGGAAAGAATCAATTTCTTTTAGTATAATTTAAAAAGAATTATTTCTTATTTTGACGGTTATTCTTAATTATGTGGACATTATTTATTCTTATTTTTAAAACGATACCTTTTTTAATTACACAAGTGTGTTTGTTTTTTATATGGTGTGCCAGGTTGATTAGGTACAATATTAGGTCAGAGTCAAAATATCAAAACAAATTTCATCTAATTAGTGACACTTCTATTTATATTTGTATAAAAATAATCTGACTTAGTTTAAATTTTCATTTTATTTTTAATAAGAAGCTTAGACACTCCTCATACTTAAATAATGTGTTTGTGTTGGATAAATGTATTGGACACTAACATGCGTATATCATAGGACACATATCGTGTCCAATTCAAAAAATATTTGTTGGATTTCTGACAATTCTAACACGAGTCTAACACAATTTTTAAAAAAATACATTAATTTTCTAAAAATTCAAACTTATTTATAAATTTTTATTATGATTATAAAATTAAAAAAAAAATCTTTTTGAACCAGTCATGAAAAATATCTTTTTGGTAAAAAAAAATTTGAAACATGTACATAATTTTTTATTATCAATTTATATAATTCATAATTATATAATATATAAATATGTTTCTTCGTGTCCTACATTTTAAAGATGATATGTATCTCCATATTTGTGTTCAAATTATTTTTATTCCTTAAAACATTTAGGATAAATTCTGTGTAGTTATTTTTTATTTAAATTTATTATTAATAAATATTGGAATGAAAAAAGGAATAAATGTTTGGGTTTATTTGGATAAATATATTTGATGAAAATTTGATTGACCTTACTCAAGCTAATTAAAATTTGATGTGATGTTAAAGGTTAAATAAATTCAAACATGACTCTAACTTTCCTACCACAAGATTCATTCAACCATGTATCTAATCTTCTATGTACCTTTCGTAAATATATTAGGCTTATCCAAAAGAGTAAAAATAAAACAATATTAGTCATTAATAAAAAAAATAGCATTGATTTTTCAACAGATCTTCGATTTATTATTCATATACACAAAATATCAAAAATATTTTTATCATCAATTATTATAACAATTTACTTTACTTTCTAAAATAAGATAGTGACTTTACAAAACAACCTAATTAGAAAAACCATAATAATTTTTTTTTATGAGCATAATCAATTAATGTGTATGATAGAATACTATAACTACCCTTGATAACATGTGAACATAAAATCTTAGTGTGCAAATTTCTGGAATCTAAAGCAAAGCCACTGCAACTTTATAAGATGTTTCGTAAAAACATCTTTCATGGTTGTAAAATAAAGATATTTCATACCAATAACATAGTTAAAAAGAAAAACAAAGCTTCTTCTATTTTCCAGTTTTTATTTAATTTTTATTGCAAAAGAAATATTTTTGAAAATTCTTTTTGTAGCCCCACGTTCTCTTAATTCCATTTTAATTTCTATTAACCTTTATTAGTATTTTAGTCAAGGTACCACTTCCCAGTATAAAATATTAACTTTATATAATTTTTAAATCTCATATTAAATAATCATTAAATATATAAATCACGTTACATACTTACAGCTCAGTAAAATAATTGGTGAATATCAGAGAACATTGGTAAGAGTGAAAGAAAAGAAATAACACAGAAACAGGTGTTGTATGGAATTTTTTATATATTAAAATCTCTCTCTATCTGTATATATTTTTTATTGTAATTAATGTTTTTTGAATAAGAAGTTATTAATATATGTGAATTTAAGAGGTGGTGGTAAATAGTAAAGAACGTGGGTCTGGAAGCAAGATTTGACCCTACGGCTCTTGTACTTGATGCCACGTCAGTGTTGTATCAACATCTCTTCCTATTCCGTACGTCTTATCTTGTTTTCCCATTTGGCCTTTCTCTTCTTCTCTTCACACTATATAATAATCCAAACCCTTCTTCTCTTCTTCTCTCTCAAGCTTTTGTTCAAAGTCAAAAACCAAGAAAAGATATGCACCATTTGCAACAGCTTCATCATCATCATCATCAACCACCCATGATGATGAAGAAGAGGGAGAGAAACAAAGGCATGGAGAAAGAGAGGCTTCAGGTCATGGACTTGAGTGGCATGGCCTTGGACTCTCTTCCCAAACCTTCTCTTGATTTAGCCACCATTTCAAAGTTGAACTTGTCTAATAACAATCTCCAGGTACCTTCACTTTCCACCTTTTCAAAATCACTTCTCAAACCTATCTCTGCAAAATAATCATGTTTCTGTCTATTTAGAAGCTCAAAACCTGATAATACCAGTTTTCTGTGCATCTGACAGAGTCATTCCTGATTAATTTTTCTCACACAAAATTGACTGTATATTATTACTATATATGCAGTTACAAAAATGAGTTTTGAAGGATATGTCATGAATATATATATTAATGACTGGTTTAATACAGAATAAGAAGAAGTCTCAAATCTCTTTCATTCTATGGTTATATTAATTCAAGAATCAAGGAACCAATCTCAGTATTGATAAAGAGATTTTGATTTTATAGCTTTTTTTAAGGTTGGAATGAAGTGTTTGTTTACTTCTGAACTTGTTTTTCGTCAATATTGTTACAGGAGATTCCTGAATCCTTAACTGCGAGACTGCTAAATGTGGAGGTGTTGGATGTTGGGTCGAACCAGCTGAAGTCTCTTCCGAATTCCATTGGTTGTCTCTCTAAGCTTAAGGTTTTAAATGTCTCTGCCAACTTCATCCAATTCCTTCCCAAAACCATTGAGAATTGCAGGTATCTTTTTTTCACCACTTCTCTTTCCACTGCTATAATTATATCATCAACTTCTGGGAATCTGCATATATTAATTATAAACTTTTCTGTTTAGCTAAAACTAATCCTGTTCAAATCGCTTCATTAATTATTTCTATCTACTCCATTTAACTCACTTCTGATCTTATACTAAATTAAGGAAGTTAGCATTCAACAAACTTAATCAATTTATGGTTTAAATGGTAGAATACACTTTTGTAGAATAGAAATTCAAGTTTCACACATTTTTTGAGTACTTGGGAGAGATATAAGAAGGGAAAAGATTTCTTTTACACACCACACACATTAGAAACACATAACCACATAATAATATAATGATATTTAAAATTCAAAAAATAAGTTAAATATAACTAAAATATTATTTTATTGGTTTGTAATATGTATGTTTTTTATTATTTATTTGTTTATTTGGGATTCACAACCCTATAAGAAAAGGGAAGAGTCAATTCAGTATAGAAAATTATAAAATTCACAAATAAATATATAAGAACAACATCACCATAAAAAACAGTATTTTTTTACGAAAATCAAACACCACTGAGAATTTATTTTAAAATCTAATATAAAACGACATTTTTTTATCTGAATTATACTTTTTTTTTTAAAAGTAAAGAATTATAAATATATATATATGAAAGGTTCTTCCTGTGGTCTACGTTATCATGATAAAAAACAATTTGCAGAGAAAACGTACGTTTCCGTTTTATATTTTTCTTTTGTGATAAACGGCCTGAAATTCTGTGTACGAAAGTCTGCAAAAACCCTTCTCCATGTTCATATTCGAAAGACCAATGATATGGACAATTTTTTTTTTTTTATATAACGTTACATCGGTACTATTATTTTAATACTTTTTATATCATTTAATTATAAATTTATTTTTTATTATATATATTTATTTTTAAACTTATCACAACTTTTTTAAATTCTCACACTATCATTTTCCTATTCGAAAGCTTAATAAATAATAGTCTAAAAGATTTTTAGAGCTATTTAATTTATTGATGATAGCAACCCATATACTATTCTTTTGAAGAAAATGGAGTTAAATAATTTGAGAATCTAACCAAAGTGTGGGTTGCCAGTCACAGATATCAAGGGTTACAGTTTGAAAAAACGAACACTTCATTTTTTTTTATATTATATTATTTTCCGTGATTGTAGTTATATTTTGGATTGTACATCAAAATCAAAGGTAGGTCCAATAATTAATACAAATTTGAAATATGGGTTAATTTGATTGAAATGAATGGTGTTGTAAAGGAAGAGTTTGAATGCATGACTGAACAAAACACTCTTGGCCAATTATAATTGATGATCTAACACCTCAACCTTTTGCATTGTCAAAAGGCACATCAATAATAATTCTACAATATTATACAAGTCAAATGAATGGACTATGTGTAACCACAAGAATAATCTCCATTTAATATTCTAATTCCTCAATCATTTTCCATCCTAATTCAACATGCCATGCATCATGCTTTTCCTTTCAAATTAAAATACATTTTTATAGATGTTTTAACCCTTTTAAAAATAATAGGCTAAGTGTTTCCAAAATATCAAAAAAATCTATCTAATAAACCCTAAATTTAAATAAATGAAATTAAAATTTATAAGATAATAATACCTTCACAACTCTTTATACTATTATTTTAATATTTATTTACAAAACCATCATATGAAAAATTATATAGAACTCTAAGTTGGTGAAACTATTGTTTTCTGAGAATGGAAAGTGAGGGAAATTATGCATTATTCTGCATGATCTTTCATTATTAATCTTCACATCTTTATACTAGTTCATACATATATGATTTTTGATGGTGGTTGATTGATTTGACATGATCAGAGCATTAGAAGAACTGAATGCAAACTTCAACAAGCTGAGCAAGTTACCAGACACAATAGGGTTTGAGCTGATAAACCTGAAGAAGCTGTCAGTGAACTCCAACAAGCTGGTTTTTCTTCCAAGCTCGACCTCACACCTAACATCTCTGAAGGTTCTTGATGCACGCTTGAATTGCCTAAGGGAACTTCCGGAGGACCTAGAGAACCTGGTGAACCTTGAGACTCTGAATGTGAGCCAGAACTTCCACTACTTGGAAACCCTCCCTTATTCCATAGGGCTCCTCTTGTCCCTGCTTGAACTTGACATCAGCTACAACAACATCAAGACCTTGCCTCACTCCATTGGCTGCCTCAAGAACCTCAAGAAGCTCAGTGTTGAAGGGAACCCTTTGGTGTGTCCCTCAATGGAGGTGGTGGAGCAGGGATTGCATGTGGTGATGGAGTACCTGCACCATAAGATGAACTCGAGTGATCAACGTCCAACGAAGAAGAGGTGGTGGATGATGAAGATGGTCAAGTGTGGAACCTTCGATAAACAAGGTAGAGGTGGGAAACGAGGAGAAGGTTACAACATGCTTAAGCATCAGAATATCAACGGTCTTGCTTCGCCGGGCTTCATGGGGATGCTTTCACCCCTTCGGTTCTTCTCGTCGCCCCGCAATTCCTTCAGCTGAGAATGCTTTTGTAAATCACTGTCGTTTCCAGAGAAATTAGTTATTGCATAAACTAAGATCGATTGTGTTCATAATCTTACTATTGATTTCATAAGTAATTGAGTTTTTTTATGTTGCATGGAGTTGAAAAAATTGAATATGTTGCATGAAGATGTTAAAGATTATGATGGCACGAACTACGTTGTTGAATGGTTTGGTTCTCTGCTGGATTCCAACGATCAAGGTGTCACAATTATCAACACAAGAAATGGGATAAATCAACAAACACTTTGGACTTCATTTTTCATTTTTAGTTTTGTGAATTTTATATAAAATGTATTAGAAATTGCACATAAACATCGATAGAACATTTCATTAGTACAATTAATAGTCCAATATGCTAATGGAAAATTTATTGAGCCCAGTTGCAATAACAAAAAATGGGAATCAATCAGCAAACACCTAGAATTTTTAGAGGATCAAAAGGTATTTCACTCTCCTTTTTATGGGTTTATTGATGAAATAAGTAAAAATACTCAGCTTATGAATTTTGAATATAATTCTTTCAAGGATAACAAGAAGGACGTGTGGTAAAAAAATGTTGAAAAAAAACCAAAATCATGTTTAATGAATAAAAAATTGTGTAGTTTTTTTTAATAGAAACTATATCTGGCATCATACGAGTCGCATCACTCCAAAATACATTTAAAACGGTTACAATCAATAACAGTTAAGGCAATTGTAAAGACTTCCTACGAAATTGGGACACGTTTTACCAAATCTAGGTAACACCTCGAGAAATCAAGGAATCTCCCTAAAAATAAGTTAACATTGATATATGATAGATTCGGCCAATTACAACCGATGACTCATGAACAAACACTATAAATAAACCCTATTCAAAAGTAAGGTAATCTTTGAATCAGTTCTTTAATATATACTCTGAATGTTGAATACTTACTTGATCGTCAGAATATCTTTTACTGGTCAACTTCGATCGAGAACCAACAAATTAAGAAATGAGACCTAAAGTGAGGAGCAAGAGAACGACCAAATGACGGACACGTCAACAATTATATAATCAATTTTAGGTACAATGTAAGCCACTTTATTTATACAAGTACAAAAACAATAATATCCTATTACAATTATCAACCAACAGAAAAAATTTCAACAAAAATATGAAAGAAGTTGAGAGTCAAAGTGTGATTCAAAGTACTACAAGTGAGATTAATTTCTAACCGATAGAACGAAAAAAATTTAGTAGTTGTATTTTACAATTATCTATAAATAAGGCCTAATCTATTTTTATTCTTTAACTTTTATAGTCTTAAAAATCATTTAAACCAGCACACCACACAAATAGGGCAACAATATAAATGTATAAATGCATATTCTTAATTATTTTACTTCTTTTTTTCATTAATATAATTTTTTACATTTCTCTCTTTCATTAACAATTTTCTTTATTTATAATTCCAGGAACTAATTCTGACCTTAAAAAGTAAATAATATTATTTAAGTAAATATTATTAGTAGTATACTACATGGTAATTTGATTTTTATTTAAAAACAATCCATTATGGTGGTTGAATGTGATGAAAATGTGGTTAGTTATGAAATAATTGTTAATGCAATTTAGTTAGATTTTAAAAATTTTCATGTCTAATTTTATTCTACCATAATTTAATATCATTCTTGTGGTTTGAATATAATTTTTTTTAACCAAACTAAATCAATTTTTATGGGTTGTTTAGATTAGTTTTGTGGTTTTATCATATAACTTTTCAGTAGTACATTAGTATATGTATTTGATCTTATTTTACATGACAACTTAACATTATATCATGTTAAATAATTTTATTCTATGTTTTTATAACAATATGGAAAGTTAAATAACAAAGATATATACATTGTGTCATAAGTATTCCATAACCCCTAGGATTTACTTTTCATAAACTTAACAAAACTTACACAAACTTGTACAAACAAAATTCAAAAACATAAACATTAAAGTTAATTATTTTGTATTCTTTGCTTCTAGTAGTATTTTATTTTGCCTTAGTATTCTTTGTTTCTATTAATATTTTATTTTGCTTTAGCAATTTTTTTCCTCAAGACTAATTATAATTAAATGTTCACATTACCAAGAAAACTCTTCCTCAACCTTATTAATATGTTGATCCTTTGTCACAAATTTATAGGCAGTACACTTAAATACATTAGATTATCCTCTTTTACACACATCTCTATAGTATATAGAGGAATAATAAATGATACAATAATATTTAAATGTTTGATTTTGATTTGAACCGTTCTGAAATGACAATGCCAACCAAACTACTCAAATCTAGGGGGAAAAAATCTAAATTGATTAAAAAAATTAAATTTTAATTAGTTATATTTTCTAGATTTTTTTCGTTATTTTTTTAATGAGTTCTGATAAACCCCTACCTGCAACTGCCTTTCCTTCACAAACTGGTAGCTCCAAAATGAAGAGTAGGGCAATGTGGTAGCCATGGATCCCATGGTTACAGAAGGTTGAGCTAAGAGATATGGAAAGGTAAGAGTGGAGGCTCCTCCAAAAAATGCCTCCTCAACCCAAATTCCCCTTTTGACCCCTTCTACCTTTTATCAAAGAAAAACACAAATTATTATTAGATTTGGGCTTGGACCTTAAGTCTGATAACTTATCCCATTTGGCAATTTCTCCCTGTACCATATCATTTAAGACATGCACTGAATACAAAATTTAAAACCCAACATTGTCCTTGGTTTTATTTTTGCTTACGGATGCAGAAATCCAGAAAGTTCAGAAAGTGATTGTTATATATTCTGGATTTCGATATCTGGAAGGTCATTTTCGTACTTCATTTAAGTTTCTGGATAACCATATCCAAAAGTGAATTATGAGTTCTAGATTTTCATGTCCGGAATGGTGTTGAGTATCGAAATCCAGAACTTATTTATGTTTGCTTACGAATCTTGACATCCAAAAGATCATTTATGTTGTTCAGGTTAACTTCCAGATGACGAAGTCTAGAAGTAACATATTAATTCTGGATTTGTATACGAAACTGTGTGATTTGACTTACTAATATGAATATCAAAAAAACAAAATTTTTTAAATCTTTAAAGGCAAAACGGACATGAAATGATCAGCCATCCCATTTTGAGGCACGTTTTGTTCCTATCACATGCAGACCAGTAGAACAATAAACCAAACCACCATTTCAGACATCCACTAATCAGCTATGACGAAGTTCAAGGTTGAACAACACTCCAAGAATGCTATCAATGAAGCACAAACTCCAACATAATACTTACAAGGACATTGTTAATGTGCAAAATATAGGACACAGACACAATTGACGGTATAATTCACACCAAAAAACCAATTTTGTTAAGTTCTACAACTTCCTATAATTCACAACAGAAATTTTAAAAACATTTTGAATGTTAAAAAAATAACCAGTTAAGTCTTACTAAATCAAGCCTCACAGAAAAAAATGTTAAGAGTGTTACATTATTTATAATATAAGTTGTTTTTAAATTTCTTTTTTATTCTTTTTGATAACAATGTCTAAGAAGTATTTTGTCAAGAATAGCTATGAACTCACTTTTTCAACTAGTGTTCGAGTATATTAAAGATGTCTATAAATTTTTTTTTTAATGAAACCAAGATCCCTTAATTATGATCCCCGAGTACCATATATCAGGCATTAAAAAGCAAGAGTATACAACAGCTGAGACACAGTCACTTGGTATAGAAATATATAAAAAGAAATAAGTATCTATAAAAAATTACAAAGTGCAAGCAGGCCAAACTTAGACAGTTTAACATAATGCACTCTCACAAAAAACAGATATATATCTCCGGGTGAAAAACACTTGAATTACTGATTGCAAGAGAAACCTCAAACTGATAACCTTCACAGGTCATAATTAAATTCGTAACATAAATCTTCCTCCAAAGGCTTGAAATACTGCATATACACGATTTAAAGATTTGTTTCAATCACAACTTCTATCACAATAATATTTTGAGAAGCCATTAGCCACAAGACTCAGTAGTAACCTGTTTGCCACTCCCTATGCTGGACAATGCGGGATGCAAGGTGGGAGAAAGTAATTTAGAGGAAATTCAGTTCCATAGCCAAGGGGAATCTGTCCCGTAAGAAAGTGCCACAAAGGCTGGAGAAAGACAATGAGGGAAGAAAAGAGCAAAGCTAATTAAGACCAAAAATCTTTTTGTGTGGACAATTTTTAAACTTTTGGTTTCAGGGTTACTAATGGCATCTAAGGCTTGGTATGGGAAGTGGGATGGAAGACTAAAGTGTGGGCAAATCAGCTTTAGTGAGAAAGAACTTGGTGCCACTTGAGTGAAGGCTTTTGGTAATGAGGAAAAAACTGCAATGACTGATTTGCCTAGATCATTTGAAAGTGAAACTAAAAAAGAAAGTAATCTTCCACTCTGATAATTCTATTGCATGCATGTTCTATGGAATATCAACTGGGTATTAAAGAGGAGACTTTCACCTTCTATTAGCCTGGTGATAATTATCAACAGCAAGGTGAGCAATAATCAAGTAAACATTATGGCTCTGCAGACATCCCTAGGACATACATAAGGAAAGAAAGATTAATATAAGCAGTAAGGTCGATAAATATTCTAGATGAAGAAAAGAACAAAAGAATTAATATAAATTTTTTCTTAAGTTAAATCTTCTTATGCATAAATCAATTTGTAAAAGTTTTTTCATATTAGTTTTCACTAAATGATGATTTTAACTATAAACTAGTTTTAGTTTATAGAAAAACTTATTTCATTTTTTTCTTCTCATTTTCTTTTTCTAAACGTGTTTATTGCGAAGTTCATCTAAACAAGTCTAAAGTTCACAAACAACAAAGACATAAATTGCTGTCTAAAGTACTTAGATTCTAGCATTGTGTGGTACAAGAGAGGCCTATGTGGGTTTGTAGCGTTCAACAACACAAGCTACGATTGTTCTAAGTAATTGAAGCTAGAAGAATGCAGGTCATTCAATCACAAAACAGATGAAACAAACACAAAACAGAGGGATACACACATCATATCAACAAGAGAAAGAGCAAGATCATACCACAACCACAGCTAAACTAGAAAAAGTGTAGATAAAGCTCATACACATACACAACAATCAGCCAATCCATAATCGAATCGCCACTCCCATTTTCACTGTCCAGTTTTTTCCGCTCCTGGGATTGTCTGCAATCCCAAATCTAATAGTCTCTCTCATAGTAATAATGAAGAAAACATCCAAACACTGTGTAGGGTGTGTGAGTGTATAAGAACGAGGTAGTTCACCAAAGAGGATTGCACCTTAACAAACATGCTGCAATCCACAATCAATCAACACTAAGACCGATCCAAACAACACTCACGAATCACATTCAGAGAGCACATCAAATACAAGAAAACACAGCTGTGACATATTAATTTTACTCCAAAAAGTACATTCCATATAAATAACACCAAATCAGGTTCAATTACTATATCCATGTAATTTCATCAACCCTAGAAACCGCGAAAACGAAACCTCATCAAAAGTGAAACTACAAATGACTTAAAGCGCACGAGTTCATCTGAGATAGGCGGGGATCTTGATGCGGATGAAGAGCATGCTCATAACGTAGGCGAGGACGATGGACGAGACGCCGGCGGAGGTGTAGGAGACCTTGACGGACTTCGCGCGGTTGCGATCGAGCGCGAGATCAAGGAGAATTATGCCCATGCCGCCGAGCACGAACATGAAGCCGGAGGAGAGGCCTTCGATGATGTACTGCCCGTTGACGCGGCCGGACATGAAGACGACGGGGCGCACAGAGCCGGTGTGGGGGTCCTGCGAGGAGCCGATGCCGGGAGGTTCCACGATGATGTCGTACACGATGCCGGAGACGACCATGAAGTAGGTGAGGAGGAGGAGGGCGAAGACGACGTTGGGGGAGGGGAGGGTCAGGGAGGGGAGTTTGAGGCGGAGCCGCGGGGGGCGGAGGAAGCTGAAGGGGAGCACGCGGAGGAGGTGGAAGATTGGATCCAGCGACGCGCCGGAGGAAGCGCCGCCGGAGGAGGAGGATGGAGGTTGGGCCGCGGGCTCCGATTTGGCTCGCATTTTGCGGGTCGGGTTTTCCACAGAGAGGAGCAGTGAGTTGGTTGAGTTATGTGTGAAAGTGTGAAACTGTGAAAGAAAGGGTGAGTGAGTATGAGTCACATGGTGTGTGTGATTGGTTGGTTATTTCAGAGGCTTACGTGGATTTTCCTTTTCATTTATTTTCTTTATTTTAAATTATATATTAAATATACTAATAAATTTCCAATTTAGTTTTCTCAAAGCTAGGAAATATTCGAATATTTTCTTTTTAAATTATTATTTCGTTTGAGTATCAAAATTACAACTTATATTATATTCTTTTATGATTTTTAGATTAATAAATTGATGACTTATACTTATGTAGAATTTCCTTAGTTTTAAATATTATCGTTACAAAGTTATATATATATATATATATATATATATATATATATATATATACTAAAATGGTATTTAACTCTCGAAATATTGATAAAACACTTAACTAAATTTTAATTTATTTAAAAATTTAGTAATAGTTCTTTTTAATTGATTGACAAATAAAACCTTTTTACCATAACAAATTTCATATATATATATATATATTAATTATCATTTTCATCTACTTCACATAAAAAATCCAATTATTATGGTTCAACATAGTTTGTTGAATACATTAATTTTACTATTCAAAATATATTTCTTCATAAAATTATCCCAAAATTTGTATATATAGAAAACAAAAGGCAAATGATAGAAAAGTTGGGCCAAACGAATGGGCTCAGATTTTCCTGCACCATATCAATCACCGGCAATTTCTTCCTGCACCCCTACATTTTTCTTCCTGCACCCCACAAGGTTGCGCAAAGACAAAAGTGTCCCTATATAAATTGTATATTTTTTTTTATTCCGGATTATGAAATCCGATAAATTTTTGGATTGGCGCATCCAGTAATCTCTCGGATTGATGCTTCTGGTAGTACATGAATGAGAGTGTTAATCAAAAATAAAAAAATGCAAAACATCCATAATTAAAAAAATTATTTCGAATCCGCCAATCCGTAATTCAAAATATGCATTCTGGATTCAGAAATTCATTATTGAAAAAAATCATTCCTGATCCACCAATCCATAATAGAAATTAGGCTTCCAGATTCAACAATCCAGAAATCAATAATTTATGCAAACTTTGCTTCCAGAATGCAACATGATTCACTTTGGATTGATGAATCCATAACACACTCCCAGATCCCGAAATTGTGGGGTCAGTTTCGGAATTTACAAAATTGTGGGGGTGCAGGAAGAAACTGTCTCAATCACCTTATCTTGGAATAAAAAATTCAAAATGCATTTCGGATAAAAATTTCCAGAATTCAAAAATGTGTTTCGAAAATTTAAATCCATAATATTTCAGATCAAAGGTTCCTAAAGTAATTTCTATTTACACTCTCTTTTTATTTTAGGTCATTTTCGTCATTTTGAAGAGACATTTTTGTCATTTTTTATAACAAGTTGGGTGCATGTTGAATTGATATGGTGCAGGGAGAATTTGCCAAAAACTAAACTGATGGTGTTTGTATACATAGAAAACAAAAAAGGCAAATATTAGAAATGCTGGGCCAAATGAACCAGCCCAGAAAAAACCCTCTCTTTTTAGTTTGTAATATTGAAAAAAAAAACAATTTTTATATATTTTTTAACTTTATTATGTATTTATTTTATTTTATAATTTCCTTATTTTACAAATTTTATTTGATATTTTTTTTCTCAAAGTAATTAAACACATATTTTTTTTATTATTATAAACATATTTTATTTACTCGGACGAAATTCAGTATTATATTATGATTAGAGAAAACAAAGAATTTGAAATACCTCACATAAATAAATAGGTATAGTTAACACTTTAATATCTATGGAAATTACCAAAAATCATAGTAATTTGTCTTTATTCTCACCTTGTTTGCTATGTATCTTCACTAATGAGTCTCTCTCACGGAATTAACCTATTTTCCACTTAAAAACAAAGCCACAGAACCAATATAATTGGGCTATACAATTTTATATTTTATTATTAAAGTTTATTTTAGATATCAGATATTTTCTTCAGACTGGGGGAACTTCGCTTTCTGCCGACACACAGCACTCAAAAAGGGAACAACAACTTTGTATAAATGTGGTCCAATAAATTCATATATTATTATCACTTCCTATTATTATTAGAACTAGTAAATAATTAACTAACTTCTAAACTTTTCATTAATCATCTTATCTTTCCTGTTTCTGTTTTTATTTTTATTTTAAAGTATTAATCTTCTCATTATATCTAAGTTAACTGTTTTAACTTTAAAAAATGTGGTTTTGAAACACCATGATGAATTTCAAAATAGTATAATTTATATTTCTATATTTTTTAATGAAAATATTTTAACAATAAATCTCAATTTTTTTTGATCCAATCTAAAATTGCATTTGGGTGTCTCATGATGAATTTTAATTTGAATTCAGAATCGAAATTTGATGGTGAAACCAAACATATAGTAAAATTTAGGTGTTAAGTGGTATCTGAAGTAAGTATATGAAACACGCGCTATGATGAATATGAGTTCCGACAGCTGCTATTTTCCGCTGTTATCGGTTTTAACGCCACGTGTCATTGCTGTTTTTGTTTTGTCTTATTCCTTTTTTTCTCCGTCTACCCCTCTGCATATTTTGAATTCAACCAAACACGGCATAAACAGCAATTTAGCTTGCACACTCACTCACTCACTCATTCGTTAATTTACTTATTTATTTTCAGCTTCCTTGGAATTCTTCTCTAGGGTTTGGTCTCAACAATCTGCCCTCTGCAATTGTAAAATGTTTAGCTTCTTCATCAGGAAAGGTGTCAGAAAGATCCTCAAGCGCAAAGACAGCGATGCTGGCGAAAAAGGTTGTTTTTTTTTATATTTATTATTTCATCAAATTTCTTGAGTTTATGAGTGTTTCTATCTTTCACATTCTTGCCCATTTGTGTTTGGGGAGCATTTTGGACCATTTTGTCAAATGGGGCTTGGTTAGATGGTACACTATTAACTGTGTTTCTGTGTTTTGGTAATGATCAGTGAAGGTTGCTGTGCATAATGGTGTATGGTCCAGATTAGTTCCTTTGAGAGCGTGTTCTCACTTCAGTATCTTTCTAAGCTTGTATGAAGAGATAATATATACTTTTTTAAGTTCTGGTGTTGTGTATTTTCCTCTATTTTGCTGCTTATAAGGGAGATATTTCTGTAACTGCTGTTCCTGCTAAGCACAATTTAATTATAGAGTAGAATCTAGTGTATGTGTCTCATTGTAATCCCATCAAAAGCTTTGTAGTAGGTGTAGAAATTGAGTTCACATTTGAAATGCAAAATATGAACATATGTTTGTATGCCTTACAAGTGATTATGGAAAGTAAGAAGAGTCAATCTTGGCCACACAACCATACATATATGGTTCAGATTGGTTTTACTTGAAACTAATCTGGACAATCAATGGTTAATGTTGGCTTTTCCTTTGTGTTTACACTCAACAGTCAATTCAAAGTTAAATCATCCTCTAATTGCAGGAAGAGCTTTGGAAGATGTGAGAGCTTCTCTTTTTAATCAATTCCGTTCCTCTGAAGGTGCAAAGCGTCAACAGCAGCGCATATGTGGTCCAGCTGTTGCACTTTCCTTCAATTTTCTGGTTGCAGTTGGTATTATTTTCATGAACAAAATGGTTTGTTTACTCTTATTTCCCCCTATATCTGGTTTAAGCTGTGTTCTGTTTTGAAATTTCAATGTATCATGGTTTTTATTTGCTGACTTTCTTGGGTTTTTCTTGTTTGTTTTAGGTGCTTCAAACTGTTAAATTCAAATTTCCTATACTTCTTACACTGATTCACTATGTAGTGAGCTGGTTCTTCATGGCATTACTAAAAGCATTTTCTCTCCTTCCGGCTTCTCCTTCCTCAAAATCAACTCGACTGTCTACTTTATTTACTCTTGGTTTTGTTATGTCTCTATCCACGGGCTTTGCTAATGTCAGCTTGAAGTATAATAGGTAACCAACTATTCATATTTTTATTCAAGTATTTTTTTATACTGTTAATTTAATTTCTATACCTTCAGCATTGGTTTCTATCAGATGGCAAAGATTGCAGTGACACCGTCAATAGTTTTTGCAGAATTTGTATTGTATAGGAAGAAAGTTTCTTTCCCAAAGGTATATATGCACTCACTTTGGTGTTGAATTTATTTCTCGTTAGGAAAAGATAAGTAGGAATATATGGGTCTTCTTTTATCCTAACACCTATTTTGCACCTACATCTTTGTGGAAGATAACTTAATCTCTGAGTATATTTAATGTTATTTCTCATGTGACATGATATTATATGTGTATCCAAAGTCCTATGTAAGCAGTTCAAAATTGTGGTTGCTAACGGGTTCTAGCCACTGGGATCATATAATAATGCTTTTTACTTATTAGATTGTATTATACTCTCTCCGGTCTTTTATATGAAAAAAACAAATAACAAATTCTTCAACCATTGAAAGTAGTTAGTTTTAGTTAATACTTGAAGTTTAACCTAAAATACCCATAGAAAGTACCTAGTTGTAATATTTAGTGACTCTGCACAAAATTCAAGGGATAATTTCTTTCTACCAATTAGTGACTTGTATTGTTAATAAGTCAATACATGCATCCACTTGCTTGGAGAATATGTGAGCATCTCATTAATAGATTTCACAATAAATTAAGGATATACATATACTCTTAAAATGGATTGGTATTTCTTATAATTAGGTAAAAAATATGCTCAGTTGTTTCTTATGTAAAGGGCCGAAAGGTGTATTGTTTTTGGAATCCTTATTGTCATCATCCTATCTAAAACCTTTGCTTGACTTAGTTGGCTTATACTTTCTTGCTACTAATGATATGTGCAATCTATATTCTGGAGCAAAGTTTCCCTCAGGGAACTTTTGTGATATTTTAAGTTTAAATGCTTACCAGAAAATTTGAAACTTTTCAGACATTAGCATTAACGGTGGTATCTATTGGTATTGCTGTGGCAACTGTGACTGATCTGCAGTTCCATGTATTTGGTGCTTGTGTAGCATTGGCATGGATTGTTCCCAGTGCTGTAAACAAAATCTTGTGGTCTAGACTGCAGCAACAAGAGAACTGGACTGCTTTGTCGTGAGTAATTACACCTTTTATAATTTTTATCGTCATCTCCCTTCTTAATTCTTAGTTTCGATAAGAGAATTTCTTTCTATCTTATCTAATTTGGATTGATCAAACAGACTAATGTGGAAAACAACACCCATTACTTTGATTTTCCTGGCTGCTATGTTACCCTGCTTAGACCCACCTGGTGTTCTCTCCTTTGACTGGAACTTGAGCAATATTTTGGTGATTTTTGCATCAGCTATCCTTGGATTCTTGCTTCAGTGGTCTGGTGCTTTAGCACTTGGGTAAGTAAGATTTCTAGTTGTTCAATAATTTTGTTTGAAAAGATATTTCAATTTCTTTTACATAAAATATTTCCTGTTGAACTTTATAGGGCACTTGATTATTTTACTGGCTGTCTAGATTGTAAGACTGTAGTAGAACATGAGGTGCATTTGATATATTCTTTATGTTCTTCTCGGTTCTGTCACTTCTTGAGGCCTCGCGGAACTGTTAGCTTTTAACCATCACTTGAAGTCAAGAGTCTGAATCCCTGTTATGGTTGGCATCCCATTGACCTAAAGCATTTTTGGAATTTGTATATTTTAGTAGTACTAAAGTTTAGTAATCCATTTCCAATGTCTGAAGCACTCTTTGAACCTGAAAAGTACCAGTGATGGCACATTTGCTTTTGACTTAAGTTTGTATTAGATGGCATTGCATAATTATGTGCTAAAATTAAATTACTAACATTGAACTCTATGGCCAGGTTCACAATACAAGAATCAAGTGTCAACTTGTATATATGTTTTTATAAAATTGTGACAATATTAGGATGGATTCTTTACTATGAATTTTGGTGTAGCAAATTTAATCTATTCATTCACCACTTGCATTTGAGTGCTATGTTTTGGATGATATTCTTTGTGACATTCAGAACATTATTGTCATCTTGTTTTTTTTTGGCTGAATGCACTGTGGTCTACTAATCTTCTAAAGAGTTGGGCTTTTCATATATTTTCTCTTCAACCCTGAATTTGCAGGGCTACATCTGCCATCTCCCACGTTGTCCTTGGACAATTCAAGACCTGTGTCCTCCTTCTAGGAAACTATTATCTCTTTGGATCCAATCCTGGGAAAATCAGTATCTGTGGCGCATTCACAGCTATTGCTGGCATGTCTATTTACACTTACCTTAATCTGAGGCAACAATCAAACAAGCCATCACCTCGACAACAGGCTTCCATTTTACCAAAATCTAAACTCAGCAAAGAAAATGGCAGCACCCATGATGGACATTATGGGGCAGAATCTGTCTAAGTATCTAACCCTGCATTAAATGCAGTTGTATGGCACATTAAGAAAACATTCTGGTTCTTTTTCTTGTTTCTAGATTCTGATCTAACCATCTTGTCAATCTACAATACATGATCAAGAGATGTAGCTGGATATATGGATCTCCCTATTCCACTTACTGCTCTGAGAAACTTGGAACACCAACTGTACATGAATGATTTGGTGGATTCCTCTCTAGAATTGTTTTTTCCTTTGGCTTTTTATAGGAGCTAAAGCTGCATTTTGTTGTAACCGAGAACAAAAATTGATATTGGTCTTCAATGGCATTAACAAATTCCTGGTATTCGTCTTTCTGTGATAAAGTGATCATCAACTTATCTATTACAGTTCAAGTATTTGATGACAAGATTCAACTTTTTATATAAAATATTTTTTTATGCATTTTGATGCGCATACAAAATTGGATTTTGACGAATTATTACTGTTCAAGAAGTGTGAAGTGTATTATTATTATTATTATTGGAAACAAACACAACCACCAAATCAGAGATGCCCTGCAAAATTTAGAAATTTGTTTATCTAAATTTTAAAATAAAATTAAATAAATTAAAAATAAAATAAATATAAGACAAATATTACATATTAATTTTCATTTCGTACTAATTTAAAAATTTAAAAATTAGTTATATTTATACTCATATTTAAGTAATCAAAATATTTTATATGAACATTGACACATATTTAAATAAAATTTATATATACAAATTTATTTATTATCCCTAATCATCTTCTTTAATAATAATTTCCTTTTCTTTCATCCTTTTTCCCACAATCTCCTCTCTACTTTTCGAAAACAATTCCTCTTTTTAACAATCTTATGACTTCATTTGCCAATTATTGGCGAATTTTATGACTTCATTATAAACCATCTTCTTATAAATGCACTAACACCCCTTTTTTATGATACAAAAATAAACACCCTTTATGTGGGTTACTAAACAATTTTACAAAGTTACATCGTTTGAATTTTTTTTTATATTTTAAAATAGGTTGTGAAATACAATTCAAACCACCTATCACTAAGATGAATTACTTTTATAAAATTAATAATTTTTTTTCTCATTTGATAACAAATGCTACACAGTTATTTTCTAAGAAAAGTTTTAGAGATCAAGAATCACATAGTAGATTATGGTTACAGGTACTGCAACCACCATTCCAAAAATAACCCTGCAAATTTTTTGAAATTCATTTAGAATTTGATTGATCCATCGATGAATAGAACATTTTTAATATAAATAAATTCACACACTTACGCTGTGCTGAGTATGTCTGCATGAAGATTATATTCTTTGGCAAAAACAAAGCAAACAAGAGCCTCGGGAAGAGATGCCTACAAAATTACACAATGAAATAGCTATATGTATATTATAGAATTTGAATATATAATAATAATATATTAATAATAATAATTCAATCTTATCAATTTGAAGAAATCACAAATGAGTTTTGTTTCACCTGAAGAATTGCAACCCTTAAAAGAACTCCATTGATATCCATGACTTTAGAGGTTGCAAACATCACTAAGGGACCAACCAAGAACTTAATTACCATTGACATTATAGCTCGAGATTTTCCACAAGTAATGATTTTAGGTTGTAATCCCATGAATAAACCTGTTTAATTAAGGTAAAGATGGCCACATAGACACACTTATGTATATATCATAAAAAAAAATCAAAATGAAGATTGAGTTTACTTATACGCACTTCAATTATTTTTATATGTATTAAGAAATTACATCTCTAAAAGTGGTCATGTGATAAATTTTACCTTATAACCATTTTATATTAACATAAGGGATGAACAGATGTCTTATATAATATGGGATTAAACTGTCTTATGTAATATGGGATTGAACTGTTTTATGTAATATAGGATTGAACTTGCACGTCTTCCAAAATTCAAATGTAACTAGCATGAATGCAATATTGTTGATTGTTTTATAATATTGTTCTATTTTTTGGAAAGACAATAGACTCGTAAGATTTAGAATTTTTGTTTCCAGACTCTATATATGGTATATCAGTCGAATGTTATGAAGGATCTGTTGTAAGACCTCTCTTAAACTAGGTATGGTGAGACTACATGTATGTAATTTTTTTTATAAAGGTTCAGGTATTCCTTAAATATCACTATCTTTTTAATTCAATTTTTTTCCTAATTAAAAAAATAAAAAAGAAGGTTGAAATAATACATACCTAAACTGAACATGGCCATTCCCAACCCAGCATTAGAAATTATTTCTATGGATCCTTTTATTATAGGTGGCGTTGTGATGTTCCATCTGCTCACAAGCAACCATGATTGATGAATGGTTACTTTTTTTTAACTTTTGGGTGATTTGCACACATCAATGTAGAAAGACACATTAGAAAGCAATTAAAGAGATAGAAGAAATACCTAAAAAATATGAGAGACCAAACAAGACCCGAAACACTTGCATAGGTATTAGGGTTTCTTATGAGATTCCTCCAAACCATGGTGAGAATAAGTTTTATCATGACAGTAGCACGAGGCATTTCTTGCATTCTATTTGAATCTTCTTCGATGCTCTCATTCATCTCACTCCCTAATACAGGATCTTTAATACCTTCATTTTCATCATCTTCATGCGCAACTACATGTACAAAACGAGTTTCTTTTAATAACAGATATATTTTCATAAAAAAAAATGAATAAAAAAATTGTGAATAAAAGAATGAACAAAAATGAAATTATTGTGAATAGTATGTTACAATATTGTGAATATTATTAAGCACAATTGAAATTATATACACCAACATCATGTGGTAATATTATACTATTAACAATTACATTTTAAAACTTTTATTTCACGTGCGTTACGTGAAAATGTGATTATTATTAGATAAAGTTACCTTTTGATGCAGCAGTTTCTTTTGCAAAATCAACACCCTTTGAAGATTCCATGGTCTTAAGCTCATGATACCCAGCTCTATTATTTGCTGCATGTCTCACATTAGCATCAGAAGTTGGTGACTGCCCTATTGGTTTTAGAGACGGATATGCACAAGCCAAATCATGAGCAACACTATTGCTTCTTGGAAAACTTTTCTCATGCATTTTCAACATCCTTTCTCTTTTGGAACCACGAGGTTCCATCGAGTAGATGTCAATCCCAGTGAAGCTTGATGCAACGGACACAGAACGTGACATGCTCCTCACCACCACATGAAGATTCCCATCTTCTCCTGTTTCTGCATTAGTTTCTAGTATCTTCCTGTCACTCAGAGAATCAACATTTGAATCAACCCTTAGGGAGGCAATGGCTCCAGCTTTCTCAGGGAATTGCTCTGAGAGGAGCAGCTTGGCCCCTCTATATTCATACATGATGAGCAAGAGAGTGAACCAAATGACACTTTGGAAAACCACAATTTGGATCATGAGGGGGGCTGTGAAGTCTCCATACATGGCTTTGAGAAGAGGAACCCCCATGATGAGTGTGTTGGGGAGAGTGGAGAGTGAGAAGAGTGTGATGGTCCAGTTAATGCTACCCCACTTTGTCAAACTGTTCCACAGAACAAGTGCAACCAAAATCACAACCTTTTGAAGAGAGTCCGCGGCTAAGAACCTGAAGTTCATGGTGTAAGGGTTATTGTTGGATATGAAACGGAAGGAGAGGAAGGGCACTGCAAAAACCGACACAAAACGGTTTATACCAGCACACTGTTCTGGTGTGAAGATCTTCCACCAACGGACGGAGCAATAGGCTAAGATCAAAGCCACATAGAGGGGCACAATAGCTGACACTACATCATACACGTCTTTACCTTTGATCATGGTTGAAGCAAAGTGAGAGGAAAAGAAAGTGTTGATTTATATATAACACCAATGAAAAGGAGTTGAACATATTGAAATATTCAACGGTGGTCCTCTCCCTATTTACGTGCAGAAGGTGCTTGTATTGCGTTATTTTCCCCTCAAATTTAGCTGTTATTCGGTGTTCGTGGTAATATCTTTGGCTTAATTGAAACATGGATTCAACCAGATGGTGGTGAAATCGGATTCTTCTCTAGCCATTAACATTGCTTTGAGATTCACCCTTGATTGAAAAGATTACTAAATTCCACGTGTAGTGGTGTAAGATGGTTTGCAGGAATGAAATCACAGGCTTGTTAAAGAATAAATTCTTGTATATGTTTCTTGAGTTTGCTTATATCAATGTTTATAATTAGGTTTATACCTATTTATAGTTATACATAAATCATATCAATGTTATAAGTGTATTTTTAACTTTAATAATATTTAAAAAATACTAAATATTTTTAATTTATCAAACAAATTATTTTTAACCTAATTTAATTAAAATTATTGTAAAAAAATTATTTTAATTCTTCAACTTTATATATATTTTCTTAAATAAAATAAAATTAAATTCTGATATTATTTATAAAAACAAATTGTTAACTATGTATTTTTTTTTTGAAAAATATTAATTATTATTTTAAAAAAATCAACTTATCAATTGAATTGAGAATTTTAATTCAGATAAAATATATTGAAGTTTAGTATCCAATTTTATTTAAATGTGTCCATCTTAATTTAGTGATACTATTTAATAAATCTTAGTAGTAAATTCTTGTATGTAGTCTTAATTTCCAATCTGAGAGGATAAAAAAACATTTAGGGTGTTTTATGATTCAATTAAGTTGCTAATCACGAATTGCTGGTTCAATTAAATTAATTCAGTTCAACATTTCCTAAATGAAAACTTACAAAAATTCACTAAAATAAATTAACCAAAAAATTAGATTAAATTATAAGCAATCATTATTGTGATGTTCTATTTCGCTTTAAATGTTTCTGTTTTACATTTTTCGTTCTTTTGATTTATTTTATTTTACCTTTTTTCTCAGAAGATTTTGTGATATAATTAAATGTTCATTTCGTCCTGAAAGATGTAAAGGTGATACATGGGCCCATGCAAACAAATTGGTGATATTTACATGTATGTATTTTTTTAGCATTTTAATATGATTTATTAACTTATTAAGTAATAATATAACATCCATTTCCTTTCTAATAATAGGATTTCATCCTTTCCAATAATTTAGTACCAAGACATATATCTTCTCTTCAATGTCAAATAAAAAAAATTATCTAAATTTTAAAATAAAATTAAATAAACTTAAAATGTTTTAAAAATTTAAAATAAAAATAAATATAAGACAAATATATCATATTAATTTTCATTTCGTACTAATTTAAAAAGTTAAATATTAGTTATATTTATACTCATATTTAACTAATCAAAATATTTTATATGAACATTGACACATATTTAAATAAAATTTATATATACAAATTTGTTTATTATCCCTAATTATTTTCTTTAATAATAATTTCCTTTTCTTTCATCGTCTTTTCCATAATCTCTTTTCTACTCTTTGAAAAATAATTCATTTTTTTAACAATCTTATGACTTCATTTGCAAATTATTGGCGAATTTTATGACTTCATTATAAACCATCTTCTTATAAATGCACAAACACCCTTTTTTAGATAAAAAAATAAAAATAAATAAACACCCTTTATGTAAAATTACTAAACAATTTTACAAACTTACGTTGTTTGAAACAAAAATTTTATATTTTAAAGTAGGCTGTGAAATACAATTCAAACCGCGTCTCACTATGAATTACTTTTATAAAATTAATAAATAAAAAATTTACATAGGTATTTTTTGAAAAAAGTTTTAGAATTCAAGAATCACGTAGTAGATTATTGTTACGGGTAATGCAGCCACCATTCCGAAGATAACCCTGCAAAATTTTGAAATTCATTTAGAATTTGATAGATCCATAAATGAATAGAACATTTTTAATATAAATAAATTCGCACACTTACGCTGTGCTTAGTATGTTTGCATGGAGATTATATTCTTTGGCAAAAACAAAAGGAACAATAGCCTCTGGAAGAGAAGCCTACAAAATTACACAATGAAATAGGCATAAATAGACTATAGAATTTGAATATATAATAATAATAATTATTATTATTATTCAATCTTATTAATTTTGAAGAAATCACAAGTGAGTTTTGTTTCACCTGAACAATTGCAACCTTTAAAAGAACTCCATTGATACCCATGGCTTTTGAGGTTGCAAGCATCACTATGGGACCAACCAAGAACTTAATTACCATTGAAATCATAGCTTGAGTTTTTCCACAAGTAATGATTTTAGGTTGTAATGCCATGAATAAACCTGTTTAATGAAGTAAAGTAAAGATGATCACATAGACACATTACAACTCATGTATATATCATAAAAAAATCAAAATACTTATACACACTTAAATTATTTTGATATGTATTAAGAAACTACTAAATCTCTAAAAGTGGTCGTGTTAAGTCTTACCTTATAACCATTTGATATTAACATAAGGCATGGATAAATGTCTTATGTAATATGGGATTGAACTGTTTTATATAATATAAGATTGAACTTGCAGGTCGTCTAAAGTTTAAATGTAGCTAGGAGGAATGTAATATTGCTGGTTGTTTTATAATGTTGTTTTATTTTTTTTAAAAGACAATGATTTAGAATTTTTGTTTTAGACTCTCTGAATGGTATATTGAATTTGATGAATCTGTTGTAAGATATATGTTAAACTAGGTATGGTGAGACTACGTGTATATAATTTTTTTATAAAGATTGAGGTATCTTTTAATATTACTATTTGTTTAATTCATTTTTTTTGTTGATTAAAAAAATAAAAAAAGAAGAAGGTTGAAATAGTACATACCTAAACTGAACATGGCCATTCCCAACCCAGCATTAGAAATTATTTCTATGGATCCTTTTATTATAGATGGTGGTGTGATGTTCCATCTGCTCACAATAAACCATGATTAATGAATGGTATATATGCTATTAACAATTTTTTTTTTTAAAAAAACTTTTGGGTGTGATTTGCATACATCAATGTAGAAAGACACGTTAGAAAGCAATTAAAGAGGTGGAAGAAATACTTAAAAAATATGAGAGACCAAACAAGACCCGAAACACTTGCATATGTATTAGGGTTTCTCATGAGATTCCTCCAAACCATGGTGAGAATAAGCTTTATCATAACACTAGCACGAGGCATTTCTTGCCTTCTATTTGAATCTCTTTCAATGTTCTCATTCATATGATGACTCCCTAATACAGGATCTTTAAGACCTTCAATTTCAATATCTTCATGCACAACTACATTTACAAAACGAGTTTCTTTTAATAATAGATTTTTTTTATTAAAAAAATAAAATTGTGAATAAAAGAATCAACAAAAATGAAATTATATTATATTACAATCTTGTGAATGGTATTAAACACAATTGAAATTATATATACCAACATCATGTGGTAATATTATACTATTAACAATTACATTTTAAAATTTTTTATTTTACGTGCGTCATGAGGAAATGTGATTATTGTGAAGAAGACATAAGAATAATAATTTGTTTAAGGGTGGAATGATCGTCCCTTTGAATTTTTTATTTTATTAGCATGATTAAAAGTTTGGTCTTGCATTTCTTTAAAGTTGTATTCTGTGGATTTTTCCTTCTCTGATTGGTGATTAGAATCATAGGTATGTATGCTCTGAATTAGAAAAGGTTATTAGGGTGGTGGGATGGTGTCTGTTGTGATTTTTTTATGAGAGTTAGGTTTTGAGACAGTTGAGTGAGGTAAGACTTTGCTACTTGATTTTGCCGGTGATAGTAATGGAGGTATATGGGATTCGGTGTATTGGGAGAAAGAAGTTTTTGTTTCTATGTTCTTTATAAGGTTCTACATTTATTTTTATTTTTATTTTTATAAAAAAAATTATGTGAGATAAAGTTACCTTTTGATGGAGTAGTTTCGCTTGCAAAATCAACACCCTTTGAAGATTCCATGGTCTCAAACTCATAATACCCAACTCTATTATCTGCTTCATGTCTCACATTAGGATCAGAAGTTGGTGAAATTGCACTTGAACTCAACTCGAACATGTTTAAAACCTTGTTCCTATTAGTCTCCTTTTGCCCTATTGGTTTTAGAGACGGATAAGAAACCAAATCATAACCAACACTTTTGCTTCTTGGAAAACTTTTCTCATGCATTTTCAACATGCTTTCTCTTTTGGGACCACGAGGGTGCAAATCTGTAGCACTATAATTTGAATTTTTCAGCCTTGGTTCTCTAGACGATTCCATCGAATGGATCTCAATCCCAGTGAGGTTTGATGCAATGGACACAGAACGTGACATGCTCCTCACCACCACACGAAGATTCCCATCTTCTCCTGCTTCTGCATTAGTTTCTAGTATCTTCCTGTCACTCAGAGAATCAACATTTGAATCAACCCAAACAGAGGATATAGCCCCTGCAGTATCAGGGAATTTCTCCAGAATCAGCAGCTTGGCTCCTCTGTATTCAAACATGAACAGCAAGAGAGTGTACCAAATGACACTTTGGAAAACCACAATTTGGATCATGAGGGTGGCTGTGAAGTCTCCATACATGGCTTTGAGAAGAGGAACCCCCATGATGAGTGTGTTGGGGAGAGTGGAGAGTGAGAACAGAGTGATGGTCCAGTTAATGCTACCCCACTTTGTCAAACTGTTCCACAGAACAAGTGCAACCAAAATCACAAACTTTTGAAGAGAGTCCGCGGCTAAGAACCTGAAGTTCATGGTGTAAGGGTTGTTGTTGGATATGAAATGGAAGGAGAGAAAGGGCACTGCAAAAACCGACACAAAACGGTTTATACCAGAACACTGTTCTGGTGTGAAGATCTTCCACCAACGGACAGAGCCATATGCTAAGAACAGAGCCACGTAGAGGGGCACAATAACTGCCACTACATCATACACGTCTTTACCTTTGATCATGGTTGAAGCAAAATGAGATGAAGAGACTTGTTAAGAAGGAATTCTTGTCTGGTAAGAGATTTTGTATGTTTCTTTTGAATTTGCTTATATCAATTTTTAGAATTAGGTTTATTATACCTATTTATATTTATATTATTCTGTGATTTAGTTTAGGTAGATTTATGTTTTGTCCCTTTCACATGCATAGCCACTATGCGTTGGAATCCCAACAAATTTCAAACATATGCTGAAAACTCAAATGAATTGGAGATACAGTTGAAGACTTTCTGTATGTTACTGGCCCTATTTATTATTCAAATAAAAATAACTATTTTTTACTAATTTTAAGAGACACCTAATTTAATTTTACCAATTTCATTTAAAAACTAACATGGTTTCTAATTATATTTTACTAGATAATGCAGAATACATTTTTTCAAGTTAATTAAGAATAACAATAAATATGCCCTTTATTTACTAATTTTATTAAAAAAAATCACTTTACCGATAAATTCATTTTTCATTTATTACAGATGTAAGCATTAATGTGATTTATTTTGAAACAAATTAAAAATAATTTTATCAAAAACTGAAAACATCTATTAATTTTTTTTATTTTTCTTAAAGGTTAAAATTGTATTCCAAATGACACTTTTGCAAAAACCACAATTTGGATTGAGGGGAGAAGATGTTCTTCAAGAAATAAGGTATCAATTGCTTTATTTTGATTTCACTTCTCTCCCTTGTCTTCATTATTTGTATATCACTTTTGAGTTGTATTTTCTATCAAAGATTAGTGTCCCATTTATGATATCGACATTCATCACTATTTTTTTTAAGTTGATAATGAACTAAAAAAAATTATTAAATAAAAATTAATTTTATAAAATAAAAATTAATTAATCATTAAATTGATTAATTAGATATTATTTTAAAGACTAAAAAGTATTGGAAATTAAAGTAATTTATATTATTAATAAATAGTTTCTAATTGAATCTAATTAGCTACCAATATTTCTAATTTAATACCAATTTAGAAAAAATTGCACACAAAAACTCACATAAATACAAACACACAAAAACACATAAAACACACACACACAAACGTAGACACTTGGACACATACAAATACAAGCACACATAGATAGATACACACATGCACATACTTACACACACAAACAAACATACATTGACACATGTGTTTGTGTGTGCATGTGAGGGTTTTTGTCTGTGTGTAATGTATGTGTGCACGTGTGTGTTTATTTTGTGTGTGTATGTGTGTTCGCATATGTTTGTGTGTATTTATGTGCGTGTGTTTTTTAGTGTGTGTGTCTATGTTTGTGTGTGCGACGCATACACAAACACACAGATACATACAAAGATAGACACATAGAAACAGATACACACACTCACATGTGTGCACACCCACTCAAACACATGCACACGCACATAAAGACACACACACATACATACACCTACTCGCACAAGCACAAACATAGACACGCTCACACTCAAACACACCCCCACACACAAACAGACATACATGCACACACATATACAAACAAATAGACAAACATGAACACGCACACACATAGACAAACACACGCAGATACATAAACTCCAACACACACGTGTACACAAAAACACTCACGTATACACACAAAGAAACACAAATAGACATGCTCATAAAAAGACACACAAATACACATACATAAACAGGACAAAAACACAAACACACACTTACACGTACGCAAACACACAAGCACATGTAGACAAACACACTTTCACACATAAACACACACATTGACGCGCACACGCATAACACACAAATAGGCATAGGTACGCAGGTATACTCAACCACACACACAAATACACAAACGTGGACAAACACACACAAACAAACATAAACAGACACACGCACATATAAAAACATAAATGCACACATGCTCACACAGAAACATACACACACACCCCCTTACAAACATAAAAGCTCACACACATGACACAATCATGCACCAACAATCATGCACACATAGTCATAGACACACACTCACATGCACATAAACACAAACACCCACACAGAGACATACATTCACACACAAACACATAAAAACACACATGCAAAGACATTCGCACCCACACACACACACATGGAGATAAACAAAAACACAAACACACACGCACCCTCACACTCATGCACACACCTATACACAAACACACACACACATAAGACAAACATTGAAATACATACACAAACTTATACACACTAAAACACATACAAAAACATATACATACATGCACACACACAAACACTCTCTCTCACACAACATATATATTTATATATACATCCATATAGATGGATGGGTTAGTTTTTAAAAAATATCCATATTTTTAAATTAAAAACTTATTACACAATAAGTTTTAAATATTTTTTAATCACATTACAATATAAACTATCACTACAAGAAAAATTGGAATTACATACAGTCAAAATCCGTATATAAAACAGGACTCGAAACCAAGCCCCAAATAATGTTACAAGCAAACTGCAGCCAGTTAGGATTCGAACCCAAGTCTTTCCAGTGACTTGGGGAAGCATTGACCACTAGACCAGATAAGTTCTTTGGTCATATTATCATTTTTATTATACTTATACATATTAATATAATTTATACATATTAATATAATTTATAATAATAATAATAAAATAAATTATATTTATATTATTAATATTATTAATATTTATTAATATTATTTATATTATTAATATTTATTAATATTATTCATATTATTAATATTTATTAATATTATTCATATTATTAATATTTATTAATATTATTAATATTTATTAATATTATTCATATTATTAATATTTATTAATATTATTCATATTATTAATATTTATTAATGTTATAATTAATATTATTATTAACATTATATTCATATTATTAATATTTATTAATGTTATAATTAACATTATATTCATATTATTAATATTTATTAATATTATTATTATTAACATTATTATTAATATTATTAATATTATTAGTATTAATATTCATATTATTAATATTATATTCATATTATTAATATTAATATTAATTTTGATATAAATATACATTTAGATATTTATTATGTGTATAGTAGTTTTATTTGACTTGAGTAATATTACTTTTATCCGGATATAGATAGATAGAGAGAAAAAGGAAGAAATTATATAATATTAATATAACTTTAATACTATAAATACATATATATTGATTAATATATTTCTTTATTTAATCATTAATTTTTTAAAACTCATGGTTAAATTTAAATTTACTTTCATATTATATATATATATATTAATATAAAATTATTTGATGTCTTATTTTCAAATATAGGTTATTATATGTAGTTGTGAAGTTTTTGTTAGATGGCTATATAGGTGCTTGTATCTTACACTTCTTTTCTGATTTGAGATTCTTGTATAAGGATTGAAATATCCTTAAAATGTTTTGTTTAATTTTTTTTATTCTTTGTCGATAAAAAAAATCTTATTTTCAAATATTTACTTACATAGATTAAAATTGATATAATGTATAATTTTTAAAATATTTTAAATTATAAATTATTTAATCACTTTGTTATATATTAGTAGAAAGGGTTATTTAGTAACAACTTTTTACATAGATTTATGGAATAATTAATATAGTTTAAACTATAATGATATGCTAACTAGTAATCTGTATTAGAGATTTAATTAATAGTTAATGTAAAAGTCATCATTTTATGTTAAAAGATAATATTGTTTGTTGACAATATTCTTTACTATAACACACAAGTAAAACCAACTACCTATAATGAACTTAATTAAGTCAATATGATCGTAAAATAATAATTAATATGATAGTTGATTTTAATGTAATATATGATGACTATGAGTATGACATATATTAAATTTGATTCATACTAATAGATAATATAATAAATTACGTTTAGATTCAAGTATATTATAGATAAATTAAATGTGATTCATATGTTAATATTGTTAGTATCATTAATATTGTTAGTATTATTATTATTGTTAGTATTATTAATATTGTTAGTATTATTAATATTGTTAGTATTGTTAGTATTATTAATATTGTTAGTATTGTTAGTATTATTAATATTGTTAGTATTATTAATATTGTTAGTATTGTTAGTATTATTAATATTGTTAGTATTGTTAGTATTGTTAGTATTATTAATATTGTTAGTATTGTTAGTATTATTAATATTGTTAGTATTGTTAGTATTATTAATATTATTAGTATTGTTAGTATTATTAATATTATTAATATTGTTAGTATTATTAATAATAATAAGTATAATAAAAATCATAATAAAACTAAAGAATTTGCTTGGTGTAGTGGTTAAGTTTTACTTGGTTGCTGAAGGAACCTGGCTTTGAATCCCATTCACTGCTAATTTTATTTTATGGTGCTTATATTTACATACGGATAGTATGTAATTACATACGGATAATAATCTGTATGTAATTTGCGTTTTTCTTGTAGTGTATATTATTGATTTATATGTGTATTTCGTTTAATTAGAGTTATGTGTAGTAGTGTATATTATTGATTTATATGTGTATTTCGTTTAATTAGAGTTATGTGTAGTGCTAACATATTAGGTGAAAGGAGGTAAAACAATACCATTGCAATATGGCTATAGCTTATGGCTCGACAGATTGAAAATTTTGACATGTCCAACTTAAATGATATTAGGTTGGTAGAACCCGGCCCACTTTACCACTCCTAATATTTATTCATGATTACAATTGTCACATAATTAACTACAATAAAATAAGTTTTTTTTTTTAAATTAGGTATTTACATTGTTCTTAAAAGTGATAATATGATCTAATTAACAAACATAAACAAATACTATTTTAAGTTAGTGTACAAATTCTTAAAAAGATTATTAAGATTTGGCAATCCAAACAAGAAGAATAACTTTATCAATCAACTTGAAAATAAAATCGCTAATTAAGAAGGTTGTGATAAGAAAGTTCAAAGTAAATATGAACAAACATAGAGATAATTAGCATAATAACATAAGACCTTAATACAATTTACTTAAAAGATATATTAATTTAAATATGAAATTTAACAATACATGTCATCCATCATATTGAACGTGAAACTTGTTATTAAAGTCCAAGAATTGCATAGTAAATTATTGTTACAGGCAACGCAACCACCATTCCGAAGATAACCCTGAAAAAAAGTGTAAAATCCTTTTAGAACTTCTATTGATGTTTTTAATCCATTTCTAACCAAATGCATTTCTTATTATTAATAATATTTTTATAAAGAACACACACACTTACGCTGTGCTGAGTATGTCTGTGTGGAGATTATATTCTCTTGCAAATACAAAAGGGACAATTCCTTGGGGAAGAACAGCCTACAAAATTGTACAATATTGAAATCATAACACAACTATATTATAGATCCAATTTGATTAGTTTGAAACACAATTAGTTTTTATTTCACCTGAACAATTGTAACTCGTAAAAGAACTCCATGGATACCAATTATTTTGGAGGTTGCAAGAATAATAAATGGACCAACCAAGAACTTAATTGCGAATGCAAGTGCAGCCAAGGTTTTTCCACAAGTAATAATCTTAGGTTGTAATGCCATGAATAGACCTGTTTAATTCAGTAAACCACTCTTAAGTAGATGCTACAACAAATAACATAAATTAACACAATCCTAAGAAGTATATCTTAAATAAGACTTCTTAAAAGTTGATTTTTTATATAGTTATTACTGCAAAAATATTTTAGAGAAACTTTTTTTATATGTTAATTTTGAAACACAAGAGTATGTAATTCTCATGAGTCTTGTAGGTTTGGTAGGAAGTCATTGAATTTTCTCTTTGTAATAGGATCCGAACACCCCTAAAGTGTTCCATATTATTTATTATTTATCGATAAAAAATAACACAATCCTAATATTACACCATGGTATACAAGAATAGAAAGAATTATAATAAAATTAACCCAAATTTGTTGGCAAAAAGTGAGAAAGAAGAAAAAAGTGTTGGAAGGAAGTGCGTACCAAGACTAAACATGGCCATTCCTAATCCTGTATTAGAAATTATTTCAATGGAACCTTTTATAATGGATGGCATTTTGATGCTCCACCTACACACATGAAACAATGATTGAGTTATACTAATAATACTATTAACAAGAGTTATGTAGAAAAACACTTAAAAACACAATTAAAAAGAAGAGAAAAAAATACCTGAAAAATATGAGAGACCAAATGAGACCTAAAATACTTGCATAAGTATTAGGATTTCTTATGAGATTCCTCCAAACCATGGTGAGAATTAGATTTATCATGACTTTAGCACGTGGCATTTGTTGATTTTTATTTGTATCAACTTCTTCATTTTTCACCTCTTTTTGTTCCATTGCAATTGCAGGATGTGCGGTTTCTTCATCAATTACAAGTCCGTGTACTGATACAAATTCTCTCAATTTGTGATTATTTCAAATGTTATCCACCACAATTGGCATGGCTTTCAAACTTAAAACTTTCATTTATATATATATATATATATATATATATATATCACTATATATATACTGTTATTTTTCTATTTGTATAATAAAATGGGGTTAAAGTTTTACTACCTAAAGAAAAAACCGTAACCGAATCCGTTTCAACATCTTAATTTATTACTATTTCTTCATTTTTTTATCAACAAGAAAAAATAAATAAATATAACCTACTTAAGGGTTATTCAACTCTTATACAAAGCACCAACTAAAAACATCCTAATACACAAGGCTACCATAAGACCTAGATTTCCTCAAAAACACCAAAAAAATCCAACCAACCTAAATTCTTCATAAGTTTTTAATCAAATGCATACAAACCATGAGTTCTAGGCATCAATTCAAGAATGAGAAGCCCACAGAAGACAACTTTGATGTGATCCAAGATCAAATCTTCAATTAATAAAATAATCATAAAATATATATTAATAAAATAATACTATACAATTTTTTTGAATATTAAAATTAATTCCTTTAAAATATATCTTATATTTAATAAAATTTAATATAATATAATTATAAATAAATAAATAAATAAATCGTGCACATTGATTTGACTTTATATTATATTTAATAAAGACAATATTTTATATTGTTGAATAGCCACTCTTTTGTATAATTAATCTATTTTATTATTTATCAAATATGATCTGTAGTTAACTAAATAATATTACTAAATATATGTATTAATATATAACTTTTTATACAAATCTATAATACATAAGACAAACATATTACCCAGTCAAAATAATTATTACTAATTAATAAATAAATCCATACATTAAACATAACATGATATTGACTAATTGCACACATACAATAAACTTATCACTTATTTTCCATGTCCCTTAAATATTCCTTTTATTTCACTTTATTCTGTCAATAAAAAAATATCATCGTAAGTAAAAGTTTTGTAAAATAAAATAAACCATATCTATGTTTAATAATTTTAACTAGTTTTAAAGTAAAATTACACGTATAACTAATTTACCTTTGGAGGTAAATGACATGCAAGATTTCTCAACGAGGGTTACCTTTTGAAGCTGAATCAAGAGCCTGGGAAGGTCCAATGGTGCCTTCACAACTTGCTGATGCATTCAAGCCCCTACCAAATATGTGTAAGCCATTGTTAGAACCAATCACTGGTTTTGGAGAACCCAAACCACTATTAAACCCTGCAAACTCTGATTTTGGATAGAGGAATGAAGAAACAAAACCACTGTTAAACCCTGCAAACACTGGTTTTTCAGAGGGGCATGGATAAACCAAACCGCTTCTAGAAACCCCGTTACCGTCACTCTTGCTCCTCCAAAACCCTTTCTCATGCATATTCACCATGCCTTTCTCAAACCCTGCATTTGATGATCTAGGTGTTGAGTATGACTTGTTGAATGAAGAAGGCACAGAACGTGGCATGCTTCTCACCACCACGTGGAGTTCTCCCTTTTCTCCAATTTCTGCATCAGCATGCAATGCCTCTGTGCCGTTTAGAGAGCTCACACTTGAATCAACCCTTAGGGTGGCAATGGCTCCAGCTGACTCGGGGAATTGCTCTGAGATGAGCAGCTTGGCTCCTCTGTATTCGAACATGAAGAGCAAGAGAGTGTACCAAATGACACTTTGGAAAACCACAATTTGGATCATGAGGGTGGCTGTGAAGTCTCCATACATGGCTTTGAGAAGAGGAACCCCCATGATGAGGGTGTTGGGGAGAGTGGAGAGTGAGAAGAGTGTGATGGTCCAGTTGATGCTACCCCACTTTGTCAAACTGTTCCACAGAACAAGGGCAACCAAAATCACAACCTTTTGGAGAGAGTCCGCGGCTAAGAACCTGAAGTTCATGGTGTAAGGGTTGTTGTTGGATATGAAATGGAAGGAGAGAAAGGGCACTGCAAAAACCGACACAAAACGGTTTATACCAGAACACTGTTCTGGGGTGAAGATCTTCCACCAACGGACAGAGCCATATGCTAAGAACAGAGCCACGTAGAGGGGCACAAGCGCTGCCACAACTTCATACACGTCTTTACCTTTGATCATGGTTGAAACAAAATAAGGGTAAACAGTGAGAGTGAAAGATAGACCAAAGAGGCTGTGAAATGTTGGTGTTGTGTTTAGTTGTAGAAAAAAGGGACTTATATAACATCATTGAAAATCAACTTTCACTTAGCTTAATTATGCATTTACAATCTCAAATTTTTTATATAATCATTTTATAACTCTCAATACTATTATTCTAATATTTTTATTATTATTATTTAATTATAAATTTATCTTCTATTATATATATTTATTTATAAAGAATTATGATATTTTGACAATCATGTTCCACCTTACAACCACAATAAATATTAATATATAAAAAAAATACTTTAATAAAAATACATACAAAATATAAAAAGTTAGAATTCTTTTTAAAATTAACAAAATTATAAATTTTTAAAAATAATTAAAATAATAATATTTATTGGGTTGTAGGATGGAGCATGGGTATCAAATAAACATTAATCATTTCTAAACTTATCACATCAATGGTTATATACAACTTATGTAACACAGACACTGATACGACACGGACACGAACACGAAGATATGTATAATATATAAAATGTACGACACGAGGACACAAATCTATATATTATATAATTATGAATTATATAAATTGACAATAAAAATCTATGTACACAAATATGTTCCAGATTATTGTTTTGAGCAGAAAGATGTTTTTCACTACTGGTTCAAAATGATTTGTTTCTTATTTTTATTATCATAATAAAAATTTATACAATAAGTTTGAGTTTTTTATAAAATTAATATATTTTTCCTTTTTAAAATTGTGTTAGAACCGTACTAGAATTGTCATAAATTCAACAAATATTTCTTGAATTAGACACTTCACGGATACATGTCATACAAGTGTCGGTGTCCAATATGAGTATCTGACACCAACACGTCATTTAAGAGAAGTGTCTGAGCTTCATAGTATACAACTCTAAAGTGTTGACTATCATTTTTTATTTTCCTTAATAGTAGGTTGAAAATGTTAAAAGTGAAAATATTAAAGGTTGGCAATATAATTTTTTATACAACTACATTACAACTCTCAATATTACTATTTTAATATTTTTTCATACCATTTAATTACAAATTTACCATTTATTATATATATTTATTTTTAAATCTATCACATAAAAAAATTATATATAACTCCAAAAATGATCATTTTTCAATGTTAAAAACAAGGTGCTGTTGAAACTGTTTGGAAATATATATCTCATATTTTAATGTTTTATTCATTTTTATTTTATTTTTTAATTTAAAATATTATTATATTACTTAATGTATGTTGTTTTTAGTGTAGATGGTATTAAAGATGATTAAAATATTAATTTATTGAAATGTGAAATGCATGTTTTGACTAACATATCAGCACCTAAAAAGAGTGATTCTTGTCTTTCTTCTTATTAATGTGTCACTTGATGTTCCAGAGGTAGAAGTGAATATAATAAAAAATAAAAAAAACGTTACGAGATATTGATAATTCTAAAAATGGAATAATTTTATCATAATTCTAAATTGATTTGTTCACTATTGTCAAAAAAGAAACATTTTTCAAAAAGGAAAATTTACTTGTAACACCTTTATCTTTCTAAAAATAAACTATAAGTAAAATTTTGTTTATATAATTTCACTTTTAGACTATTGAATTATCTTTTAAATTATACATTTCAAATATTAAAATTAATATTTTTATTTCAGATTATACATTTTAAATATAAATTTTGTATTTTAGAAGGTATAACTTAAAATATAATTTATATTATATTTTTATTTTATATTCAAAAATTTACATTTTAAAATATATATTTTAGAATGTATTTTTTATTTTTTATTTTAGAATGCATGTTATGAAAGGTATTTTCAAATTCAAAAAAGAATATATAATTTAAAACAATTTAATTTTTTTATGGGGTGCAAAATGTCACATATTGAAGTTACTTCTTTAAACCAATTTGGAAAAAAATATACTACAAATTAAAATCCTCTTTACTGTATTATTCTCTGTGTTTTCTTCCAGAAATTTGAAGAAAAATCTCTTCTTTTATTGAAGTCTTTGGAGTTTTCTTTGCATTCAAAGCAGTCTAATTAAGCTCCTTGTTGACCTGTTAACCCCACTCTTCAATTTAAGAACTTATTATTTATTTGGACACTCCTCTTATAAAATATTTTATAATTTCTATAACATATTACTATATATTTTTTTGTTTTTTTATATTAAATCTTTTACATTAATAAATAATGAGAAAAAAGAAATTAAAAAAATCATTAATTATTATTCTCTGTCACGCATTCTAGACTCTCCATCTTCGTCAACTATCACTAAATTCATAACTAAGCCTTTTTATAATTAAATTCATACATTCAAATTTAACATTCACATCTTTTTTTTATTGGTTGGTATTGAAGTTGTTTGTTTTTCACACAATAAGACTTAATTGTAATTTTAGTTCATATAATTTTTTTTATATAAAATTTACTGTTAGTCCTTTTACATTTTCAGCAGTTTTAGTTTTATATGTTATAAATGTAATTTTGACCTTTGATTTCTTAATTTTTATCCGTAACTTTATTTAATTTTTATTTTATTTGATTATACAGCTAAAAGTGTTGATCATGGAGAGTTATTGTAGTGTTGTTTTATAAGTGTTGTTTTATAAGTGTTATTTATTACTTCAATATTTAATTGCGCGTAGTTTAGATAGATACTCTTATTTGTTTTATACTTGAGCTTTTTGAAAATATCTTTTTAAAAACTGGATAAGAACAAATTAATTTATTATCTCACAATATAAATAATTCAGATGAGATGCTTTACTTTTCAGAAAAGTAATAAACTCATCTCAAGTTTATAATAAATTATCTTAAATAAATAATTTTATTAACATATTAGCAATTTTGGTATAACTCTTTTGCATATAATCAATTAATTCATTGTTGATAGATTTTTAAATTTGTTTAATAACAATATAGTGAATCATCACATATAATAAGTTTTTCAAAGAAAATGTTTAAATATTTTCTTCAATTGAAAGAAGTAGAAGAGAACTAAGTTTACACATCCTCCAAATAAGTTTTCAAGATTATTAGAAATTCTCTTTTCTTTTGGAAACATATTTTGAAATATTTTCTAAAAATTTATTGAATTAAGGATAGCAACAAGTTTTCAAGGAGATGTGTTTTTTTTTATATTTTACTTTTTAAAATTCAGTCACATCGAAAATTATATATATTTATAGTTATTTTATCATTTTTTTTGTATTTTTTTTTATGCTTAAGTTTGATGTAGTGGTGGTAGATTTCTATGATTGTGTTTTTTTTTATAGTATTATAAGAAATTATTATATAAAACTCAATTTTAAATATAAAAAATAATTTTTTATTATATTGATTAAATTATATATTATTTTAAAAATTAAATAAATTATTAGTATTTAAAGTACTTTTCTACTATTAATAGATAGTTTCTAATTTGGTATCTAAACTAATTTATAAATTTTATTAATAATAGAAACTATTTAGATATTAATAATTTTTTAATTTTTAAAATAATATCTAATTGAATTAATATAATAATTAATTATTTTTTATTTTAAAATTAGTTTTTATTCGATTTTAAGAAACTTGATATTTTTAAAGGTATTACATATTATTTGTTTGTAGTAGAGTGTACGTAACTTTGTGCTTTTCTAATAATAGTGGAACAATGCATCTCTAATTGATTGGATTCCAAATAAATATAGATTAAGAAAGAATGAACTAATTCAAAAGTATTTCGTGTGTTCTTTGCTTTTCCTTTAACTGTTTTGATTCTTATTTTTTCTTGACACATTAAAGACTATTAAAAATTGCTTATAAAATCTGTTATTGAATTGTTCAAGACATATTTGTTAAAAGTGGATTTTTTGTTAAAAATTATTTTCAACTAATTCACCTTCTTTCTTGTAATTATGGAAGCTCTTTAAAAAACATTATAGTATAAAATTCATTTTTTCTTATTTTTTTATACTAAATTATAAATTATTTTTGTAAGTGTTTAACATATGAATTGAGTTTTTTTTTTTAAGAATGAAAAGGAAAATAATAGTAAACTCGCATAAGAAAAAAGAACTTCAAAGGAATTTTAAAATATTATTTTTTACATTTTAATGAAATAAAATAACTATTAGTTTGGTATTCAATTTATCCAACCAGACAAACTTAATTATTCAACTTGTACCTGTGAATATTTTTAAAACATAAAATTGAATGAATATATGAATAATTAAATATTCAGGGATAAAAAATTCTTAAAAAATGTTGAGACAAAAATTACGAGTTTAGCAAAATATAGGTATCAAAATTGTCTAAAAAAACTTTGCGATTGCTGAGTGTCCTGAAAATAATTAAGAAAGGTATCTTATGTCATATGTCTATTGAAATATAGTTTTAATAGACGAGGGATACAATGATGAATTAATAAGTGTCAAAATATATATATATATATATATATATATATATATAATAGACACTTAAATGCAACTAAATGATATAAATTTCTTTTAAAGTAATTAGAAAAGACTCCATGTTTAAGTTATAAATATATTAATTGTATTTTGAATTTTTGAGAGAAAAAAGAAGAAGATAAAAAACAAAAGTACATTGTTCAAGTTCTAGAATCAATGTTGCATGCAGATTTAGTCATGTTTAAGCGATATTTTACTTTAAAAAATCATTAAATATAAATTAATTTTATAAATTAAAAATAATTAATTAATATATTAATTAAATTAGAGATTTTTTTATAAATTAAAAATTTAATTGATTTCTAAAGTAGTTTTTATTATTAATAAAAAATTATAAAATAGTTTCTAAATTGATATTTAATAATTAGCTATTTAGGCTTTAGTTACAAACCAAGGTCATCAAACCCTAGGGTTAACCCTTAAACCCTTACGAGTTTAAGGGTCTGCTGAGGCCTCACGAGTCAACTCGATAACAAATCCGTTTTTGAGTGGACTCGGAACGGACTCGGTGAACTCACGAGTTCAAGGTCGAGTCACCAGTTTAGAAAAAAAGCCTAAAAAACAGTGCGTTTCATTAACATTAGATTAGATTTTAGGGTTTCTTTGGTTCTCATACCTCACGTTCGTGGTGCCATCTTCCTGACTGTTTTCGTCGCACCACGCAGCCCCGTCGTCGCATTGTGTCGCACATCATTGTTGTCGCACTGCGCCGCGCGCCACTCACAAATCACCACAGAAGTATTTGTTGATGGTGTTCTAGGTTGGGTTAAGGTTATTTTAAATTGAGTTTAGGGTTATTTTAAATTGGATTTAGGGTATTCTAAATTGGGTTTAAGTTTAGGGATTGTTTAATTAGGGTTATTTTTAGGTTTTAGGGTTTGGAAACTTTTGGATAAATTGTGGATTTTTGGGCACACTAGGGATTAAATGATTTTTTAAAGATTCTTTTGTAGATGAAGATGAAGATGGTGATGGAGATGATGATAGAGATGATCATGAAGATCTTGGAGATGATTGCCTTAGAAGATTAGATGAATGAGACTTTTAAACTTAATAACATTTGTCTTGTTTTAGTTATTTTGTTGGTGTATGAAGTTGTTTATTTTATTATGGAATTGGTATCATGATTTTTTATTTTTTTTTGTTAAATTTTTTATGTGAAGTAGACTCTTACGAGTCTACGAGTTGGGTTTACAAGTCGGTTTTACATGCCTCTCACAAGTATGAGTCTTGAGTCTGATAACCTTGTTACAAACTACTTTACATTTTAAATTAGTCTCTATTAATATTTTAAAGACTAATTTATAATATAAAAATATTAGTATTTAAAACATTGATATTAATTTAGATACCAATTTAAAAATCATTTTGTAATTTTTTTATTAATAATATAAATCACTTTAGATATCAATAATTTTTAGTCTCTAAAATAGTATCTAATTTAGTCAATGTAGTAATTAATTATTTTTTATCTCTAAATCTAGTTGTTATTTAATGATAGTGTCCTAACGTTTCTTAAGTGATATATTGAAAAAACAATTCAAATGTCTGGTGACAAAGGATCTTGTTCAAAAATTTGATCAACCGATTATTAACACTTTAGAGCTAAGGAAGAACATTTAAGTGATAATCTAACACTCAATCAAGATTATGAAACTTAAGTTAAAAATAAGATTATCTCTTAAATGTCTATACTCACGTTCAAAAGAGAATCTTACAAACCACTATAAATAGATATTTTTGTTGATCTAAAGGAGAATATTGATTTTCATAAGTCGTTCTTATAGCTTTTAGATTTAGGTAGAGTAGTCTTTTGTTATATCATTTCATTGTTCTTTAGAGGGATCATATACAACTAGAAAAGTGACTTTCTTATTAATATAATGATATTTATTCATATATATATATATATATGTGTGTGTGTGTTGAAATGCGTTACTATTATGAAATTGAATGTATTTTTTTTAAATGAGTATGAGTTACTTCTTCTATCTCATTAATCCAATATGTTCATAATGTTTTCATTGTATGATAAAAATCCTAATTTTTTTTATTTAAAATTTTAAAGGGATATTTGGAGAGTGGTCTTTAGAATTAATTTTGATTAAAATTGTTTCAAGATTTGATAGGAATATATTTTATTATGTTGATTTGTTATGTTGTTAAAGCCTGTAGTGTGGAATAATCTAATAAGCATACCTTTAGAAATCTTGAGGAAAAATCTAGAAATTGATTCTTAGAATTAGTTGTGATTAAATCACTCAATATATTAGAGTTCACCAAACATCCATTTTCATAATAAAAATATTTAATCGTTAATATGGATCTTAGTATTGATTATTTAACATGATGTTTAGTTAAGGAATATTTTTTGTTATATATAAGAAGAATTGATATTTAATAAATATGCATAGACTTTATTAACAAGCAATTATTATAAAGTACTTTTAAAATCATGTTGCATAAATATTTGATGGGAGATATTTTACTTGTACTCATGAATGCTTAAGATTGGGTTATTTTCACTTCCATAAAATATAAAATGTATATTAATTTAATAGTTTTAATTATTATATTTGTATATTTAAATTACGCATTATGAATACATACTAAATATGTAATTGGAAAGATTAATTATATGTAATCTATCTGTTTCACCGAACTTAAAAGTGCATATTTTATAATGTTACAAGTCTAATCTCACACAAAATTCAAAATAAGTTTACACAATTAAATAATTTAATTATTATTTTCACCTTATTTTCGTTTAAAAATTAAATATTTGTTGGCTGAAAATCCATGTCACAATCTTGTTGACAACCTTCACCTTCTTTTTCTATTATAATTTTTTTTAATTATTTTAAAAGAAAATGAATTATACACATGAGAATTTAAACTTTTATTTAATGGTGACACAAGATAAACTATTTAGGTGAACATCGAATTTATTATTATTTTACATGTCATAATGTTGTTAAAATATTATTACTTATTTGACTTTTTCTCTATTTTTATTTACAAATACCTTTATTGGTTTGGTATTTATTTTAAATTAAAATAATTTTTGTGTGACTGGATATATTTATTTGATTTTACTGGTCCTGTTTTCTTTAATATTAAAAAATAGAAAGTGGAAGTTGAAAAAGTGGAATTGGATTGGAAACTTGGTCTAACTAAAAAGTGGTGAAATTCCTGTTTGTTGACGTGAGGCTTTATTCTCCCTCTTGCTATTCCACATGGACTTAGGATAAACCCCTTCCCAAACACACTGTTTACTTTGACCCTTTCATTTGTTTTCCACTACGCGGATACACCCCATTTTCATGGTCCGCGTAAATTGCCAATTCAAGAATATCTAAGCACTTCCACTCGCCCCATCTATATAAAATACCTTATCTCCAATTGCTTCTTTTTTTTAAATCTTATATCGACTAAAGATTAGGATATTTCACGATATATAAGTGAATATAAACTTTATCTTATAAGTTAGTTTTATGATGTTAAGTTAGACTTAAAGTTCACTTCTTCGTATGATATCATAGTCATTTCGAGTATATCCTAACGATTGCTTGTTGGGCTTATCAGGTTCCTCGCTATTAGACCGTTATCAGACCACCCATAATATATAGTCTTACACATGAGTTTGTAGTTGTAACTTTAGCGTGATGGGATGTTGAAAATCTCACATCGACTAGAGATTATGACATTTCATAGTATATAAGTAGGTACAAACCTCACCTTATAAATTGATTTTATGATGTTAAGTTATGGTTAAAGTTTACTTCTTAATATTTTTTTATTGTAAAATAGCTGTAAATAATATTTTCAAACTTTGTTGTATTTGGATCTTTCAAATAAAAAAAAAGAATAGCATTGACTAACAAGAAAGGAACATTGACTCACATTCAAGAGTAGGAAAGGAAGAAAATGATTCAAACATGAATTACGTGACACAATATGAAAAATGAGGTTAATTCTTTGATCTAGATCTAAGATTCAAATTTGAATTTAATGTCCCTCTTTTTTCTTTTTGCAAATTCTTAGTCAAGTTTGATCTTAGATGTGGGTATGTATAATCTCTCTACAATTCTAGTCTTAATTCTATGTTGTTCTTCTATAATCTCTACTCTAGTTCTATGTTGTTTGCGGAAGATTTTTGGAGCAAAATGGTGTATTTTAAATTAAAGCTTTCAAAAGTTTTTATTAAGTAATTTTAATTTAAAAACATAAATTGATAAATAATTTTCATTTATTCATATTCTCATTTTAACTCAAAAGTATCTTTTGTATAAAAAATGTCATACGCTAAATAAATGGAAATAAATAGGTTAAAAGATTTGTTTGGACAATTTTCCAAACAATTTTAGGAAAAAAACTAGATTCTTCATAAATCCAAATTAGTTTATGTATAAGTTAAAAGTAAAAGTTTAGGAAAATTATATAAAATAGCTTCTATAAATTAACTTATATATAAATTAGCATTTCGTCTAAACTTTAAGTTTACTTTGTGAAGTGAGACTATAAGCAGTTGTTTTACAAGTCTTGGGTTAGAAGATTTCATAGTTATATTTTAGGTTTAGTTCAAAGGTTAGGAAAAAAATTATTTTATCTTCTCAAACTTCAAATTATCTTTTTTCTATTTATCTTAAATAAAACAAGTTAGGTTTTACTTCATGAAAATAATTAACTCAAAATATTATTGTCATCATCGTCTTTAAAACTCAATTACCTTGAAAATTAAAATATAAGATAGAAAAATTTAACTCTTTCAAAATTCTAATTTAGGTTCTATGTGATGGTTTGAGATTGTATTTATGATACATAAATTAAACAAAATCCAAAATCTAGAATGGAAAGGGTTATGGATAGGTATTATTTGGAGTATTTGGGATATAAAAAATAGGATTGTTTTGAAGGATGGAATAGTCGATCAAATTGAAATGTTATATTTGACTCAATTAAAATTGTTGTTATGGTTAAAAAACTTGGTGTTCATTTCTCTTTTTTCTATTGGTTGTTGTGTCCTATAGAGTGTTTTAAATATCTTAATTAATTGTGATTAATGGTGATCATACAAAGTATTTACTTTATGAGATGAGTGAAATACACTTAAAAATTCTATTGTTATGTTTGAAGATTTGGAAAGGTATATGTGATGCAGGGTTTTTATGTGAGAGTAAGCAAAAATAGTAGAGGACTTCGTGTGGGAAAGTGAAAGTCTACAATATAAGAAAATGATAAAAAATGGTAAGAAGAAGAGATTTTTCTTATTCTCTTATGTGTATATTACATCACTTCATGTATAAGAAATATATAGGGAGTTTCTCTTCCCAAATTACAATCTAATTAGGTAGGATACTAATAATGTGATTCTATAATTATTAAATTAATTGCATATAATTTGGTACAATATCGTCAAATATTGCATACAATAATTGCATATAATTTGATAATTATTATTTCCTTAATACTCCCCCTCAAGTTGGTAGGTGAAGATCAAGAACCCGCAACTTGTGTCGTAGCGTAAAAAATCGTTCCTTGCCCAATGCCTTCGTAAAAATATCTGCGAGCTGATACTGTGTCGGTACATATGAAGGACTGATTATCCCAGCTTGTAATTTTTCTCGCATAATGTGGCAGTCTATCTCAATGTGTTTTGTGCGTTCATGAAATACTGGGTTTGCTGCTATATGTAATGCCGCTTGATTGTCACAGAAAAGTTGAGCTGGCAAGTTACATAACACCTTTAAATCCTGCAACAGATATCGCAACCAAACTATCTCCAAACAAGTATTGACCATTGCGCGGTATTCTGCTTCTGCTGATGATCTTGATACGTTTGTCTGTTTTTTTTACTTCCATGAGATAATAGAGGAACCAAGAAAAATGCAATATCCAGATATTGATCTCCGAGTTGTCTGACAACCTCCCCAGTCTGAGTCGCAATAAGCTGTCAATGTTAGATTGTTTTCGGATGGCAATAGCAATCCTTGTCCTGGTGATCCTTTGATATACTTTAGGACTCGAATTGCGGCATCCCAATGAGGTTTCCGTGGATCCTGTATATATTGACTTAGGGTCCGAACCGAAAATGCTATGTCAGGCCGAGTAACCGTGAGGTATATCAGTCGTCCCACGAGTCGCCTGTATTTGACTGGATCCTTTAATAACTCTCCATCGTCTGGTGTGAGTTTTAGGTATTGTTCCATTGGAAATTTGTCTGGACGAGCACCTGTGAGTCCCGTATCCTGCAAAATATCAAGCGCATATTTTCTTTGGGACATGTAAATACCAGCTTTGGAACGGGAAAATTCAATCCCTAGAAAATATTTTAGGTCTCCAAGATCTTTAATGCGAAATTGTTGTAATAAACAATCTTTAACACGCTGAATTTCTGTCAAATCATTTCCTGTCAAAAGAATATCATCCACATAAATCAAAAGGGCAATAAATGATGAGTTATTCTGTCTTGTGAATAGAGAGTAATCTGTCTTAGACTGTTGAAATCCTACAAATTTAATCACATGAGTAAATGTTGAAAACCATGTTCGAGATGCTTGTTTGAGACCATAAAGGGATTTGTTGAGTCGACATACAATGTTCTCCCCCTGTCGATGATGCCCGGGTGACAAGTCCATGTAAATAATTTCATGCAATGTACCATGTAAGAAGGCATTTTGCACATCTAGCTGGTGAGTAAACCAATTTCTGGTTGCTGCAATGGTGAGGAGACACCTCAAAGTTGTTAATTTTGATGTTGGTGAAAAAGTTTCAGAATAGTCGACACCTTCAATCTGAGTGTACCCCTTTGCGACAAGGCACGCCTTATATCTGTCGACGCTACCATCTGAGTTGTACTTTATTTTATAGACCCATTTGCATCCGATGGGTTTCTGCCCAGCGGGTAACGGTGTCAAGGTCCTCGTTTGATTTAGCTGCAAGGCGGAAAGCTCTTCGTCCATTGCTTTTTGCCAATTTGGATCAAGGATAGCTTGAGCATAAGTGTGAGGTTCTTTGGTGGTTGTGATGTTAGCAAGATATGCACTATGTGTAGAAGAAAATCGTGAATTAGAAAGAAAATGATGCATAGGATACCTGGTTCCATTCGGTCGGTCTTGGACAGTGGTCGAATGATTGGCTTGGGATCCTGTTACGTAGTCTTGAAGCCAGGAAGGTTGGGTTGATGTGCGACTGGATCGTCGAACAGGAAGGTCGGTTGGAGAGGTTTGGTAATGGGTGCTAAACTTCTTGGCGTGGGAGAAGAAGGTTGGTATACTGGAGGTTCAGGTGTATTATGACGAGTAGGAGAAGAAGGTTGGTTTGATGGAGGTTCAGGTGCATTGTGACGAGTAGGAGAAGAGAGTTGGTTTGATGGAGGTTCAGGTGTATTGTGACGAGTAGGAGAAGAAGGTTGGTTTGATGGAGGTTCAGGTGCATTGTGATGGGTAAGAGAAGAAGGTTGATCGAGTGAATGTTGGACAGGAGTGGGTAAGTCAATGTCAATAGTGGGCAAAATACCTTGTAATGGAGGTGATGATTGTATCTGTGACTGTTGGCAGAATGGGAAAACACTTTCATAGAAGATGACATCCCGACTTGTAAAAAAAGTGCCTGCATCTATATCAAATAATTTGTATGCTTTTTGACTGTGAGGATAACCAATGAAGATGCATTGTCGGGCACGCGGATCAAATTTTTGCTTAGGTGAAACAACAGTTGCGTAACAGAGGCAACCAAAAGTTTTTAGGTGAGAAAGTGAAAGTGGTTGATTATATAGTAGCTCAAAAGGTGATTTATTTTTTAGTAAAGGTGATGGCAAGCGATTAATGATATATGTGACAGTTAAAACGCATTCTCCCCAAAATTCTAATGGTAAATTGGACTGAAATAGGAGGGCTCGTGCTGTGTTTAAAACATGTCTATGTTTGCGTTCTACTACTCCATTTTGTTGAGGAGTGTAAACGCAAGTGCGTTGACATTCAATACCTTTTTTGAGAAAAAATCATACATTGAAGTAAATTCCAGTCCGTTGTCAACGCGAATGGTTTTAATAGATGTCTGAAATTGATTTTGTGCAAATGTAATGAATGACTCTAAGAGATGTTGGGTTTCAGATTTGTGATTCATAAGAAATAGCCAAGTACATCTAGTATAGTCATCGACTATAGTGAGAAAAAAGCGTTTTCCAAAATGAGTTGGGGTTTTATGAGGACCCTAAATGTCACAATGCAATAGATTAAATGGAGAATGAGATTTTATTGTGCTCAAAGGAAATGGTAGCCTTGTCTGTTTAGCTTTGGGACAAATACTACAATGATTATGAATGGGAATGAGATTTTTACTGATAGGAATAGGTAGTAAGGAAGATACAAGTTGTAGACACGCCGGAGAAGGATGTCCTAGGCGCTTGTGCCATAAATCAGGATCGGTCGATATTTGAGATGCGTGGGTTGGTTTGGAAGAGGGGACATGTAGTATAAGCCTGCGTGTTGTTTACCCGAGCCAATCATCCTCCCCGTAGCCAAGTCCTGTAAAACGCAACCATGTGGAGTAAAAACGACACAACAATTTAGTGAACTGGTTATCTTACTAATAGACATGAGATTTAAATTAAAAGAAGGAACACAAAGAACATCTTTGAGAGTGATTTTGTCATTGAATTTAATTGTGCCTGTAGATGAGATGGGCGCAGTTTAGCCTGTGGGTAGATTAACATTTGAAATAAATGATGATGAAGTGTGTGTGAAAAATTGTGAATCAGATGGAATGTGATGGGTTGCTCCGCTATCCAAAATCCATGGTTTCGTAAAAGCAGAATTAGAAGAGGAGTTATGAGCAAGCAGACCTGCAGAGCTAACAAACGTGTCACTTTTACCGTTATTGTTGAGCGAGTAAATAGCCCTTGCCAATTGCTGAATTTGCTCGGCACTGAAGCGTTGTACGAGGTTTCTATCGGACTCGTTACTGGTGCCTTCTTTGCCAGACATGATTTTTTATATAGGGGATAAAAATGGAGAGGCTGTCAGGGCACCAAGATCGGTGCTCTGATACTATATAAGAAAATGATAAAAAATGGTAAGAAGAAGAGATGTTTCTTATTCTCTTATGTGTATATTACATCACTTCATGTATAGGAAATATATAGGGAGTTTCTCTCCCCAAATTACAATCTAGTTAGGTAGGATACTAATCATGTGATTCTATAATTATTAAATTAATTGCATATAATTGGGTACAATATCGTCAAATATTGCATACAATAATTGCATATAATTTGATAATTATTATTTCCTTAATATACAACAACTTAGATGTAATGTACAGGACTCATGGAGGATGGGAGGGTCAGTGTTGATTTTGCGAGACAGGCTGAAGTTATACATCATATGTCAAGTTTGGAGTAATAAGATGCAATTTTGGTTTTTGTGGTAAAGTTGTGTATGTATTTATGATGAAATGATGCATCAGATTGGCATAAGTGGAGGTTGCCTCTATTGACGCAACTTTAGAACTATATGAAATTCGGGTATAGCAATTTAAGGAAGAATATCTTTTGTTAGGGGTATATGTTAATAGGTTTTGTATTGTTATTATGTTATGATTATTTTTTTTATCAGCAATAAATAAATTAAATTAAATGAGACACTTTAAGGGTGTCTCAACCCTTATACAAACAAGTTCATATCATTCTGCATTAGCCAAAACATACTTAACCATATAGATAGACGTCAAACTGCATATTACCATCCAATACATACATAAAAAAAAAACTAGTTGTATTGTTAATTCTATTTTGTGTTGAGTATTACTCTAGGCTTTGTGGATGAGAGCTTGATAATGCTGATTTTGTATAAGGATTGAAGTATTCCTGAAATACTCATTTTATTAATTTCATTTTTTGCTAATAAAAAAAACTAAAAATATTTTTTGCTGTGTAATTTCTTTTCTAAACTTACCATATGTGCTATTCATGTTTGATTTTTTTTTTGGTTATAATCCTATTTTGACATATGAACAAATTATGGTATAGATTCAAAACAAACTATGCCCCTATCTTATGTATGTATCTATTGTATATGTTTTAAAGCAAACAAATCTCTAGTGGAAATGCTAGAGACACCCTAGAACCTTGTAAATTCTAGCTTTACTTTCTATATAATGGAAGAAGCCATAGAGAGTGGCGTTTCCTGTAGTGGTGATGCGGCAGTGCGATTTTGCTGGGATGCTCTCTGCAACACAAGAAATCAACCAAAAACCAGAAGGCACAAAACCAAGAACAAAAGAAGAGAGATAGGGAAAGAAACCCTAGAAGATGAGAAGGGATCAGAGAAGCAGAGGCAAGGAACATGCGAGAGAAAGATGAAAGAAATTTTTATTACTTTTGTCAAAATTCCCAAATTACAGATTCTCTCACTCTATTGATATAAAACACTGGAAAAAAAAATAAAAGAGAACGGAAAAGGGGCCTAAAGCCTAAAGCTGGGCCTAAAGCTGGTGAGCGGCCCAATTAAAATAAACACAACATTTCATCAGCCCCCCTCAAGCTGGGAATAGATGTTCTTCATACCCAGCTTGGTATGTAATAAGGTAAAGATGTTGTGGGGAAGCGGTTTGGTTAGGATGTCCGCAACCTGCATGGAGGAGGAAACGGGAAGAAGTTTGAGAAGACCAGCTGCAACCTTTTCACGAACAATATGGCAGTCAATCTCTATATGTTTAGTACGCTCATGGAAGACTGGATTGTTGGCTATTTGGATTGCAGATTGGTTGTCGCAATAGAGAACTGCAGGGTGAGCACTGGCAATCCGAAAATCTTGTAGAAGGTACATTAACCACTGGATTTCACATGTTGTAGCTGCCATGGCCCTGTACTCTGCTTCTGAGGAACTTCTGGAGATAGTCTGCTGTTTCTTGGATTTCCATGCAATGAGAGAGTTGCCTAAAAATATTGAAAACCCAGTAATGGATTTTCTTGTAGTAGGACATGTTGCCCAGTCAGAATCACTAAAACACTTTAATTTAATGAAATTAGAAGAGTGGAAGAATATACCCGATCCTGGTTCAGATTTTAGATACCGCAGAACCCGAAAAGCAGCTTGTTGATGGTCTTTAGTTGGTGCTGTTACAAATTGACTAAGGTTGTTCACACTAAAAGTAATATCAGGTCTTGTGTTTGTGAGATAGAGAAGACGGCCAATGAGGCGGCGGTAGGCAGATGCGTCTGTATCAGACAAGGGGGCACCTTGAGTTGGGGAGAGCCTAGAAGATTGGAGCATAGGAGTAGGCATGGGTGCACAGTCCAACATACCAGCATCATTCAACAGATCCAGCGTATATTTTCTCTGACAGAGATGAATACCTGTTGAGTTGCGTGCCACCTCAAGGCCCAAGAAGTAGGTGAGATCTCCAAGATTTTTTACTTTGAACTGTTGGTCCAACAGATTTGTAATGTGGGCAATTTCCTCAGTATCATTTCCAGTGAGTACAATATCATCCACATACACAAGAAGAGCAGTGATGTTAGTGCCTTTATGTTTTAAGAACAGAGAATTATCAGCAGTGGACAAGATATAATTATGAGACAACAAAAAATTAGATAGTTTTGCATACCATTGCCTTCCCGCTTGTCGAAGCCCATACAAAGAACGTTGTAATTTGCAAACATGAGTGCTGTTAGGAGGAAGAAGACCCGGTGGAGGTTTCATGTAGACAGTCTCAACGAGGTCTCCGTGTAGGAAAGCATTGTTGACGTCTAGTTGCTTTAATACCCAATTTTGTGCTGCGGCAAGAGCAAGTAACAGGCGAAGTGTGGTGAGCTTGGCAACGGGCGCAAAGGTTTCCAGGAAATCAAGTCCTTCTAACTGCGTGTAGCCCTTGGCAACAAGACGGGCTTTGTACCTCTCTATGGTACCATCAGATTTCCTTTTTATTTTATATATCCATCTGCAGCCAATGGCAGTCTTACCTGGAGGAAGAGAAGTAATGACCCATGTGTGATTGGTTTCAAGTGCTTCTAGCTCTTCTTTCATGGCTTGCTGCCAGCATGGGTGCTTTGATGCTTCCACATAGGATTGCGGCTCCATATGTGATGAGACAGAAAAAACAAATTTTTTAAAAGCTGTAGACAAAGATTTATAAGAGACAAAGTTAAAGATTGGGTATTTTGTACTTACATTATTTGTATGTGTGGATGAGGTATGAAAATCATGTAGGTACATTGGCATTTTTCTCTGACAGGTTGACCTTCTTAGAGTGGTATCAGGTTGCTCTTCAGCAGCAGTGAATTGGGCCTCATTTGCAAGGTCATCAGGTTCAAAGGAATCACCAGATTGATTATAAGTGTCATTATTTCCAATAAAATCAGCATTACCAGTCACCAGACTTTCCTCAGTGTTCTCAAGAGAATCATCATGAATAAAATCATCAGAAAAAACATAATTATGGGGAATTGGAAGGGATAAGTTGTTGGGTCTTTCATTATTATCAACATTCAATTTATAGGGAAATTGATGTTCATGAAATATTACATGTCTTGAGACCTCAATTTTGTGATTTTTAAGATTTAAAAAAACATAGCCTTTGGTATGAGGCCGAAAACCCAAGAACACTCCAGAAACAGCACGTGCATCAAACTTTTTTCTGTTAGAAGTGATAGTACTAGAATAACAAAGGCATCCAAACACGCGAAGAGCAGTTAGATCATACGATTTAGCATGCAGTTTCTCATAAGGAGATTTATTCCCTAATAAAGGAGTCGGAGTGCAGTTTATCAAAAGGACAGCATGTAAAGTAGCAAAATTCCAAAAAACAGGAGGCAAGTTTGCTTGAAAAATAAGAGCACGAGTTACATTTAGTATATGCTGATGTTTCCTCTCAGCCACACCGTTTTGTTCGGGTGTCTCAACACAAGTAGTTTGATGAATAATTCCTTTAGAGGAGAAAAAAAATTTCATGGCAAATTCTTGTCCATTATCAGTACGAATTATTTTGACACTGTTTTCGAACTGATTTTTAACATATGTAATGAAATTTTCAATGTGAGTTCTGGTTTCAGATTTAGTGACCATGGGAATAAGCCAAGTAAAACGTGAAAAATCATCAACAATAGTTAGAAAATATTTATGACCATACATAGAAGAAACAGAACATGGGCCCCAAATATCCATATGAAGTAATTCAAAACAGCGATTAGTACGAGAACTACTCAAAGGAAAGCACAATCTCTTTTGTTTTGCTCTATGGCAAGTATCACATACATGGGTTTTGTCAGCAGTAATAAACGGAAATTGAGTTCTCAACACAAGTAATCTTTCATCAGAAATATGACCCATTCTATTGTGCCACAGATTATGGTCTTTATCAGTGGTACTGTAAGAAGAGGCAACAGTTTTGAGCCTAGAATTACAAACAACAGCAGAATCAAGAATATACAAGTCATTTGTGGTCTTAACTGTACCAATCCTCTCGTTGGTAATATTGTCCTGTATTTCACATTTATTTGAAGAGAAAATTAATCTGTAATCCAAGTCAGAAGTAATTTTTGAGACAGATATCAAATTAAAAGCAAAGTGAGGTACATACAAGACATTTCTTAAGTAAAACCTTTTACTAAAGACAACAGTGCCAGAATATTTAGCCAGAACATGATGGCCATTTGGCAGATTTATAGGGACAGGTTTAATAGATTTATATGAGGCAAAATTAGATAAAGAAACACATACATGATCAGTAGCTCCTGAGTCTAAGACCCAGCAAGAATTAGTTTTGAGAGGGAGATTACCTGTTGAAGAATTAGATTGATCCGTCACTTGGTGAGTTGAATGGGTGGAGAGAGATCCTACTTGATTCACTTGTGCCGGATTGATCATGCCTTTGTTATCAGCATCACTCTTATTTTGCTTGAATATATCGGAAAGGATCTGGTACTGCAAGGGAGTGGGGGTAATATTGCCCTCTTCCTGTCCTTTTTGACAATTTTCAGAAGAAACATCATCAGTAGACACAATATTATTAATCTGACTGGGTTTTCCACCATTGGAAAATTTATATCCAGGAGGATAACCATGTTTCTTGTAGCAATTCTCAACAGTATGGCCACTTATGCCACAATGAGTGCAGATTTTCTTATTACTGTTATTTTTGTATATTCTACTGTCTTTATTTGGAAAGCCATTCTTTCGAAAACAAACTTTTTCAGTGTGCCCTATCTTACCACAAAAGTTACAGATAACAGAAACAGAACTAGCAGAACCATGGTTGCGGTTGATACTAATATTGCTAACAACATTGTTGATACTAGTGACCAAAGTATTACTAACCAACTGATGTTCTTGTTGTACCACCAAAGAAAAAATCTTTGATATGGGAGGGATAGGTTCCATCAAAAGAACGTGAGACTTGATGTTGTGAAACTGCTCATTTAACCCTCTGAGAAACTGCGTTGCCTGATCTTCAAGCTTCCTCTGATTCAGAAGAGTCATAACAGCACAATAACAAGGGCAATTTTTCTTACAAGCACATATCGGGTTAGGTCTAAAATTCTCAATTTCATCCCAAATAATGCGAAGCTTAGTAAAGTAATCAGTAACAGATTGGTCTCCCTGACAGAGGGTAGCAACTTCCATTTGCAGATCAGAAATTCTAGAGAGATTACCTTGGGAATACCTAGTTTTGAGATCGTTCCACACATCAACAGCTGAATCCATCCAAATAATGCTCTTCCTTATCGGGACTGAGACGGAATGCACCAGCCACGACACCACCATGTTATTACAGCGGTTCCACGCGGCATAAGTAGAATGATTCTTAGCTGGGCAGGGATGCGTGCCCAGAACAAACTCCAGTTTATTTTTTGCACTCAAGGCCGTCATGACTGACCTACTCCAGGAATGATAGTTTGTCGAATCCAGAACGGGTGATACCAAGCTGATTCCAGGATTCTCATTAAGATGTAGAGAAAGATAGGTTTCGTCAGGGGTCTCTTTCGCCACTTCTGCCATGACTGCGGTGCAAAGAAGAACAAAACTTCAAACACAATGTGACAAAAAAAAAACAGAAAAAGGAGAGGAAAGAAAAAGTACGATTGATAACCAAGAAAACAAGAGGAATATATATATACAAAAAAAAATAATCAAGAACTAGAACCAGAAAGGAAAAAAAGATCAGAGTGCACAGCAGAGCTCTTCAAATGAAGAGCTCTGATACCATAATGGAAGAAGCCATAGAGAGTGGCGTTTCCTGTAGTGGTGATGCGGCAGTGCGATTTTGCTGGGATGCTCTCTGCAACACAAGAAATCAACCAAAAACCAGAAGGCACAAAACCAAGAACAAAAGAAGAGAGATAGGGAAAGAAACCCTAGAAGATGAGAAGGGATCAGAGAAGCAGAGGCAAGGAACATGCGAGAGAAAGATGAAAGAAATTTTTATTACTTTTGTCAAAATTCCCAAATTACAGATTCTCTCACTCTATTGATATAAAACACTGGAAAAAAAAATAAAAGAGAACGGAAAAGGGGCCTAAAGCCTAAAGCTGGACCTAAAGCTGGTGAGCGGCCCAATTAAAATAAACACAACATTTCATCACTATAGTTGAGATAAATGGAACATTTGATTGACTTTTTCTACTTAGCCTTTTTCTTTGCTCTCCAACTAGTTTCCATCTCAAGAAGTTCACCACACTACAAGTCAACAAAAAAAAAACGTGAAGAGGAGTTTAGAATTTGCTGAGCTAGAACCAAGGAGGATTGAATATGAAATGGTTTGAGATACTCTCAAGATACATTCACAATTCACATTTTCTATAATTTTTTTATGTAATCACGTTACAACTTCCAATATTATTATTTTAATAACATTTAATTTCAAACTCACAGTTCATTATTTTTAAACTCGTCATGGAAAAAATTATATACAATTATAAAAATTATCAAACTATTATTTATTTTTCTTAAGAAAACCAATGTGTGACAAGCTTGTTGTCTCTTACTGTATCCTGCTGGCTTTGACCCAAACTCCAATTGGCCATCATGTGCTTTCCCATTATTCAAACCTAATCTTAGGTCAACTACCTCAGCCACCGCACCACCACCGTTGGATCATCGTGGTCTCCTCCCACACTCATCCATGGCTACTCTAACATCTTCAAATGCATTAATTATTTTTCTGTGGATGTGGTGAGCTTGCGTACTACTTCCACTAAAACGTTGAACACATTGCTAATGTCAATGTTAGAAAAAAAAAGAGCATCATAATAAATGTCAAAACCCAACCTTCCTCATGTCCAATTCACTTCAATCGTCTTCTTCCCCATCACAAAAACCTCAAACTATGATCCCTCCACCATTATCATATCCCTTTTACTTTTTGTTTAATAGATTACGATCATTTTTTCAATTTTATACTATCATTTTAAATATTTTTAATTTAGTTCATTTTTTAAAAGAATTAGTTAATATAATTTTTTTCATATGACATTTGTTGTTTGTGTCCTAGGTCTTCTGGTCAACAAGTTAACTTTAACTGAAAATGTGATATTTTTATTGGTGTTACATGTTATTAATGTAAAGTTCTTACTATTATTTTATGAGATGATTATATTAATTTGTTTTTTAAATAAGATTAATTTAAAAAACAAAATCAAATAGTGGTATAAAATAAAAAGATAATCATAATAGTTGCATAAAAAGTATTAATCCTTTATTTTATTTGTACTGAATGTAATTTATGTGGTGGTCTAGTCTTCTAAACGTGTGGTTTGGTTATATATCCTTTGATGTCAAGGGTTTTGTTAACCATGATTATTTAGATCTATTTTAAATAATTATAAATAATAAATAGATTAAATATAGATTTAGTCTTTTATTTTATTTTAATGCTTATTTTATTATTTTTAAAAATAATTTTAGTTATTTTCTTTTCATTTGGGTCAATTTGACCTTTCTAGAATAATGGGTTTTTTCATTTTATTTTTGAGAGAGAATTTTTATTGTGGTTTGACTAATTCAAAATATATAACTTTTCTTATCATGTTTACCTGTATGAACATTATACTGATGTGTGAACTAATATAAGAGTCACAAATATGGTAAAATTCATGTGAAAACGAGTCTTGCAATTTTGCAAACATCTGAAAACAAAAATATAATATTAGGATTTGTTTTTGCTCATTAGATTTATTTCTCACACAACTTGTAGCACTGACACATATGGTCATTTTGGTTAACCATAAATTGAGTTTTATAATCTTCATGCAGGTAAATATATTATATAAGATTCACGTCTTGAATTAATAAAAAATAATATTTTCTGAGTCATAGAAAAAGAATCATATTTCAAAATAAATAAATAAATAAATAAATGCATGAGTAATTTGATTCCAAGCTTTTGAAACTCTCCATGCATTGAAATGAGAAAAAGATTGGTTTGAGTACTTTTGATTTTATAGTAAACAGTGCGAAATTAAGTTTTGAGGCTTTGACCTTGGAAAAGAAAAAAAAGGAGTGATCCATTTTACGTCGTTTCATGAAGTGAATTATTAGTTTAGCTTTATTAAAATCGTATTTAGAATGAATGCTTAATTTCAAAACCTAAAATCCCATAACTTGCTTTTTGCTTTTACACCAATGCTTCTGAAGCACATAGTCAACCACAAACAAAAGGACAAAAACAAAAGATGCAAAGACCAAGTTTTCGATCACATCGTTGGGCAATACTTTTCTATTTCTTATGAGACATCTATTCAACAATAAAATAACATACTTCTAGTATATACTATAAGAACTATACATTTATTTTCTATTTGATTAATTTTATATTTTTATTGTTGTGTGATCAACATAAAAAATTATTAAATAAAATTTAATTTTAAAGACAAAAATAATTAGTTATTATAGTTATATAAATTATAGATAATTTTAAAGATTAAAAAAGTTATTAATTTTTAAATTAATTTTTATTATTGATAAATAATTTTTAAATTGATATCTAATTAATTATCATTTATTTATATTTTAAATTTGGTAAAAAAATCTTGACAGCTAATTAGGTATCAATTTAAAAATTATTTAAAAATAATAAAAATTAATTTAGAAGTGAAAAACCTTTTTAGTTTCTAAAATATCTCTAATTTAGTAACTATAACAATTAATGATTTTTTTTAGTGTAGTGCTATGATAATTTTTCTTTCCAAATTTTAAGAGAATTATTAAAAATAAGAACTTGTGTGGAAACTTTACGAATTTATAAGAACTGGAATAACAAATTACATAATCCTTATAATAACAAGTCAGAAATTAAAACTATGAAATATAACACACTCTATAAGTAGGGTGACGCATCATGAATTAAAGTTATAAAAAATTAAATTTAATGAAATAATAAATAAAAGAATTAAAAGATAGAAATGATTAAATACATATAAGATAAAAACATATTTAAACTTATAATACATTTATAAAACTTCTTATTATATATAGAGTGTGTATGATGCAAAAGTTGAAAGTACTTAATATTTTTAATTATTTTCAAAGTAATATTACTAGAAAAATAGTAAATGATAATTAATTTAAAGATAAAATAATTAATCAAAATATTAATTTTAAGTTAAATATAAATTGAAAATTAGGAATATCTAAAATAATTGTTATTATTAATATAAATTTTTTAAATATTTGTTAATTTATATCTAACATTACTAATTATTTTAAATTTTTTATTATAATTAGAAATTAGTTTAGAGTTTAAGATAGTTAATAATTAAATCTCGATAATTAATATTAGAAATTATTTTACAAATCCTTATTAGTAATTAAATTACTTTAGATATTAATAGTTTTTAAATTTATAAAATAGCATATAATTTAATAAATATAATAATTAATTATTATTTTTTAAAATATTAATTATTATTTAATACTTTTTATAGTGCATTAATTATTTTTATAATTTAATATAATACAGTTTAATATATAGAAGTGTTTTTATTTGGGATGATGCACTTCTAATTATGTGAAAAAAATATTAATAAAAAATACATATAAAAAGTTTGATAGAAATTATTTGTTTATTTTTTAAAGAAAGAGACATATTTAGGAGAGAAAAAAAGTATTACAGCACATTTAAAAGCGTTGACTGACTTACTTGCAAAGAAAGGAAATTATGTCTTTATAAACACTGCCTTCGTCCTTACAGAATAGTATTGAATAGTGTAAATAACTTTTTCCAGAAAAAGAAAAAGAAAATTAATTAATAACTTGCATGTTGAATGATTATTTATTATTTATTAAGAAGTTATGGTTAATAATGATTTTATTTAGTATTATTATTATAATGAGATTATATATAGTGAAAGAGAGATAACGAAAAGGGTAAAAGAAAAAGAGATGATGCAGAGAATAGAGATTATTAAGCATAATGATATTTTGTAATGGTGTGGTTTTTGCATATTTTTATTTTGTTCTGGTTTCTTATCTGTTGGCCACTTAACGAAGGAAAGTGGGACCCACCACTAACACCTCTTTTGGACCTTCACAGTAACTCTTGGTTTGTCGTGGCGTACTTTGCTCTGTTGCAACCAATGTTCGCCCTTGGATCCACGAAACTTGTTTGACTTTCCAACCCTCTCTCTCTCTTTTATAACCTCTTCTCTTCCCACACCGAAACCAAAAACCAAACCAAAACCTCTTTTCCTTTCTCTCTTCCTAGGATTCTTCGTGTTTCATGGCACTGGATATGCTCGATCTTCTTCCCAGAACAAGGATGGAGGAACAGTTAGCAATTCAAGAAGCTGCTTCGGCTGGTTTGAAAAGCATGGAGCATCTCATTCGACTCCTTTCTCCCTCTGCCTGCAACTCTTCTTCTTTTTCTTCTTCTTCTAACAACAGCAACAACAACGTTAGCCTTAACAACCTTGACTGCTCCGAAATCACCGACTTCACCGTCTCTAAGTTCAAACAAGTCATTAACCTTCTCAACCGCACCGGTCACGCTCGCTTCCGCCGTGCACCGACCCAGGCCCAGGCCCAGCCGCAACCAGAGCCACAACCACAACCACAACCACAACCTCAATCCCAACCAGGCTTTACTTTGGATTTCGTTAAACCCACCATTCTCAACTCTAAGCCCTGCAACAAAGACGAAACCCTCACTCTTTCCACCACCCCCACCACCTCCTCTTCCTTCTTATCCTCCGTCACCAACGACGCCAGCGTCTCCGACGGCAAGATCGGCCCTTTCCTCCCTCCCTCCGCCGCCAAACCCCCTCTATGCTCCTCCCACAGGAAAAAGTGCCGCGACGCCGCGCTGTCCGCCAAACCCTCCTGCCACTGCTCCAAGAAAAGGTTTTTCCCCACACCCTTTAGAAAATTATTAATTTATCCCACAAACAAACAGAGGAACTGACGTTGGTTTCTTTTTTCTCAGGAAATCACGCGTGAAAAAAACGATCCGCGTTCCGGCGATAAGTTCCAAGATCGCCGACATCCCACCGGACGAGTACTCGTGGAGAAAGTACGGCCAGAAACCGATCAAGGGTTCACCTTTTCCTCGGTATTATTCTATTCTTTCTTCCCTCGCCCTGTTGAATCGGTTATAGTCAAATGCCGATCTCAATGTCAGTTAAAAAATCGATTTTTAATTTAAGGGTAAAACATACACATAACAGTTCTTCAATTGGAATCGAAACTTGGTTTCAGTAATTCACGTAGTTAAAGTGGTATTCAATTGGAATCTAGAATTGAAGTTTCTTAATGGAGAATTGGTGTGTTTCTGGCAGTGGGTACTACAAGTGCAGCACCGTGAAAGGGTGTCCGGCGAGGAAGCACGTGGAGCGCGCGCAAGATGACCCGAAGATGCTGATAGTGACGTACGAGGGCGAGCACCATCACGCGCTGCCGTTACCTGCCGCAACCGGCGTTGGTTTCGGGCTCTGAGGTAGTTGACGAACCGCGTGGTGTCGGAAACTTGACGGAAGTGTCCGTGTGGCCGTGACGGTAACGGCGGATGCGAGGTTGAAAGGCAGAAAAAATGGGCATGGAAGTCAACTTTTGCGGTGCGGACTTTGACGGAGTCGACTAAATTTGACGAGGAGTTTTGTGTAAATTTGACCGAAGGAAATGGAAATATTATGCAAATGAAAATTATTCTAAAATGGATTTATTTATTTATTTGATTTGATGTGGGAGTTGAATTATTTTGTATGTATGTATTGAATTGAATAGTAGTAATAATAAGAATAATAAGATTGGGAGATCTAAGTTGAAAGATTAGATTCGTTTTGTTGAAAAAAGGGAGGAAAAAAAGTCAAGGGGTGGGACCCATGTGGAGTTGGAATAATTTAGAGTAATGAAAGTTGGGGAAAGTGGGGAAGGAACAGAACAGGTCAATGGTTGTTATGGGCAGTGGGTCCCATTCACCGTTACTTTACTTTATATCTCTTTGACTCACTCACTCCTCTTCCATTCACTTACGCAACCCAACCTTTTTCATTTATTCAATCATTCACCAAATTTAAACTAAACAATTCAAATTCTTTTCTGTTACTTAATTCACATGTATTTTAATCAATATACATTTTTATTATTTTATTTTATTTTCTTTTCTTTTAACCTTTTGTTTTTCTGATACAAAGTATAAGTCAAAAGACAATAAACTAGGTTGATTAATGGCTGACAATACAATCCAACACGCAATCAATTTGTACTTATATGTAAATGTATACTAAGAGATTAAACATTAATTGAGTTTAAGGAGACTGAAAGGTATACAATCCTAAGGGTGAAAAATTATCTAAGGACACAATATGCTATTTTGAGATAATGTTTGCAGAAAACTTGAACATCTTTTTGCCATTCATTACTCCTTTTACAAATGTTATCTTTTTCTCACTAATACCATTTAAGTGAATGTTTTATATATATAATGTTTTTTTTGTTAACTACCTTTGCTAACTAGAATTGCCTTCAAGCATACAACTTGCAAGAAGTTGATGTTAAGGAATTGAGCAAGTACAACAGGAGAGATAGGTGTTATGGTATGCAAAATTACCTTAGCAAAGCAATTGTTTTAGTGGTGATGGTTGAAATTTGAGCCTAAGAGGTGTGGACAAATGAGAAAAAGCAAGTGCAAGCTAAGAAAGAAACTAATGATGAACTTGCTTGATTGACTAAAAGGTGACATCAAAGAGTTAAAAATAGAGTATGCGATTTTCAAAGAAAATCTAACCAAGTTCAAAACAAACACAAAGTTCATAAGGCTAGTAAGGATGAGTATATAGCAGTTTTTGAAAGTTAGAGCCAGAAAAGGAAATACCAAGTGACTTTAAAATCGCCCTAAAAACAAAAATAGTAAAAAAAATAGGGTTGTCATGGAACAAGTTAAGGTAATCAATCTTATAATAGACCACTCGATTGTTGACCTTTGAAAGATTGTTGTGGATGTGGTAATAGTAGAAGAGAAATAAGTTTATTGATTGTAACTTATTTTAATGGTGGTTGATGGTGGTGGTGTGATGAGAATCATGATGATGATGAATGTAACTTATTTTGATGTATCATAATGGCAAGATTGTTGAACAATGTACGAACCAAATGTTTTTGCTTTCAATACTATTCACTTATAATATGTAGCAAAAACTTATTTATTTCGGATAAAAGCTACTTGTGCTCTTTGTATTACCCTTCAATCAACATCACTACAAAAAAAATGTGTAAAAAGTGGCGGTTTTAATATGACGGTTATTGATAACTGCCACAAATTTCAGTATAATACGTCATTTCATTAATCGCCATAATTATCTTTCAAATTATGTCATTTTTAACCGTCATAATTTTCCTTCAGAATTGAAAACTTGCTTTATTCCTATATTCACATTTTTAACTTGATTTAAAAATCCTTCAGTTTTTCACTTGAAAAATGAATTCTTTTTGAAAACTTAAGAAAATAATTTTTTTTTGAATTTCATTTTGAAAACCAGAGTGAACCCTAACTCTAACGGTTTCACTCTTGTCCTTCTCTCTGCCTCACACTCACACGAACCCTAGCGCTCGCTGCCTCACACAGACCCTAGCGCTTGCTGCTTCCACACGAACCGAGCGCTCTCTGCCTCACACAAACCCTAGCAATGTCTGCCTCACACGAACCCTAGCGATGTCTGCCTCACACGAACCCTAGCGCTCTCTGCCTAGAGTGGTAATACAAAATTGTGTTAGAATTTTGTGCTTGTCACATGTATTCTGAAATCACAAATCGAAAGCCTATTGACAGGACAATACTGTAGGACAATATTTACATCTATTCAAGCCATTTTGTCTTGTAAGTTATCGATCAAGATTCAGGGAGATAACTGTTTCAATAGCTAAGGCGTACGTTGTCACTGCTTATATTAGTAACATATTTAATTTACCAATACCTTGTGCCCTCAGAATGATGGGGCAACGTGGGAAGCTTATGAAGGTACTACTAGGATTATAATATTTTAAGCACCAAAAAAATAGCTAAGTTTTGTTTACAGAATAACTATTTTTGAGTCAGTACACTGTTCTGAAATTGATAGAGCAATACACCAAGCAATAAACAATCCTCACAATTTTAAGATGAAATTTTAAACTTCTAAATTTTAGGACAACTACATATCCTCTGGTATTGTTGTCAGATTGGTTTTCAATGACTTAGAAGGTTGTGACATACATACCATGGAAAATGAATTTTGACATGTTATGCTATGATGTCTGATTATAAACTGTTTATAAACAAAGGCTAATGAGTAATGACATCCCTATTGAGTTACATTTATCTGCATAAATCATCTTCTCTATATACCTTATAGTTTCAGTTCCAATGTGTAATAGTTTTATATGGGCCAAACTGTATAGATCCTTTCTATGGTCCAACACAATATTCTAGTCCCTCACTTCAACATTTTATGTTCTGTTTGCAGTTGCAACTACATTCATTATGATGTGACTTCATCATTCCCCCACCTTGGGCATTCAGGCATAGTTGAAGCTGCACGAGAGCTTTTTATGCAGATTGAAGGAAATCCTGAATTTTTCTGATATAAAGTTACACTTGTAAGTTTCTTGATATCTCCATGTTACCTCTTCAAAAACAAAGGATGAACTTGGTGATGTATAGTTATATAGGGAGTAGAAAGGAAAAGTGGGAATTAAATAGTCACACTAATATCTTTGAAACCATGACAAACTTATCACAAGAAACCAGATATGATAACAATGAAATGTTTGTCTGCAGAGGAAGGCAGCAAAACCTTGGGTGAACCTTCCTACACCATGATTTTTTATATGGTTTTCCCATGTATATTATTAACCTATATATAGAAACAATACAAATTAACTAGCCATTATTGCCTGGCTAAAGAATTAGATCCACAAAGTATTAAAACTTGGCAAAGAAATTAATCAGTAGAATTAGATCCACATCTATGAAACCAAAATTTGATTAAATTTTAATATCTTTTTTCCATTATATGCTGACAAATATCTACTAACTTTATTGAGAATTAATATTCATAAAAATGGATTAATTATACTTTTTATAATGTTGATAATAAGTGGTTCCGGGGTATATATGTTTCTTGATTCCTAATAAAAAAAATACGTGAAGTATAAGTTTATAGTCGTACACTAGTATTTTAGTAGACTTGAGAAGTCAAATTTGTGAATTCCATAATACTAAACTCTCCATCACATGACATTTCTCATACAATTATTATAATATATTAATATTGTAGTATATTATATATTGACGTTTGGTTCTTAATTTGTTTGACATTTTAATTGTTATCATTCAGTCGATCTTGGGAGGAGTGTCTTTTGGGATATGAAGAATCGTCTTCCTTGAAGCATCTCAACATTGGAGTGGGAGAACAACTTTGTTTCTGTTTACAGCAAGGATAATCCAAACTTGCTTTTCAACATATTTAACTGGCCTTGGGTGTCTAATTTATCATGATTATGGTTGAAAATATAGTTTTAATTGGCGAGTGAAGTTGAATTGTGGATAGTCTGTGAAGAGGTCATCATTGGTTTCCCATGGTCTTTGTTTGTTTTCAAGGCTTATGACTTATTTTCGAGAGGCAACTGTGCATACCCAAGAGCTTTTAGATTTGCTAGTTAAATGTGAAAATAAAATTCAGACTCGTATTAAGATTGGGCTCAACTCAAAGACGCCTAGCAGGTAATTAATTCTTTTTTTTTATGGTAGGTATATTAGTTGTTTCTTAATATTTTATTCATAAATACTGGGTTTTAATGTTCAAATCTATGCTCCACTATATCTTTTAGCAGGTAATTAATTCTTTTTTTTATGGTAGGTATATTAGTTGTTTCTTAATATTTTATTCATAAATACTGGGTTTTAATGTTCAAATCTATGCTCCACTGTATCTTTTATCAGGTTCTCACCTGTCATTTTCTACACTCCTAAAGAAATAGGAGGGCTTGGATTGTTGTCCATGGGTCACATTTTGATTCCACAAAGTGATCTTCGATACAATCAGCAGACAAATGTTGGAGTAACCCACTTCAAGAGTGGAATGAGTCACGAGGAGGACCAACTGATTCCCAACCTTTATCGTTATATACAGGTGAACCTTAATTATCTTCCTCTTATATGTACTAATATGTATGCATTTGCCTTGTCATGTGGTTTATTAAGAGTCATATATTAAAATAAACTTTATCTTTATGTTCTCTTGGATCATGCAGCCTTGGGAGAGCAAGTTCATTGATTCATAGCATATTTGAGCTGATATGCATTGAAAAGACAGGAAGCACAGGCACAAAACAGACGTTTGACCCTGGAAGATCTGGAAGTGAATTTTTGTTGACTTTTTATTGACCTTAATATTTGTATTTAGGTAGTTGTTGTGACTCTGGATAATGCAGTGGTAATGTGCATGTGTTTTTCTTTGAGACAAATCTACTTATTTCCCTACTAAGTTATGTTAATTTGTTCTACAGGATTCATGGGAGAGGTATATCGCGTATTAACACTCTGTTTCAAAAGGATAGGCACATTTTGGCTTATGATAAAGGATGGAGAGTGCACATTGATTTCAAGCAGTACCAAGTTCTAAAACAAAACCCCTTCTGGTGGACACATCAGAGGCACGATGGGAAGTTGTGGAACTTGAACAATTACTGAAATGATGTTAATTGAACTTTTTAACAATTATGTGTTGTAATTTTAAACTTGATTAGAGATTTATGAAGTTTTTGTGTTTTAATTTTTAATTATATATAAACATTATTATATGTGTTTTAATTTTCAATGAAATGAATGAAAGATTATAACTTTATACATTATTTTATTTTATTATGAAAAAGTGGTGGTTAAGTTTTATAATTGTATAAAACAGATTATAAAAACGTGGTGGTTAAATTTTATTTATTCAGAATTAAAATTACGTTAGTTAAAAATGTCACTATTTACGTATATAATGGTGCCATAATCTTCTTCAATGAATGTAAATTGCAACGGTTATAACTGACACTACTTATGTAGATTATGGCGCCAAAATCTTCTTCAATGAATGTAAATTGCGACAGTTATAACTGACAATACTTACATATAAAAACCGTCACTATTTACACTATGTTTAAAGTGGCGGGTGTTGCGGCGGGTAGCGTAAAACCGCCACATTAAACTTTGTGGCGGCCAGTTTTATGACGGTTTGGAAAACCGTCACAAGTGTATATTGTGGCGGTTATAAACGTCAGTTTATACAAAAATAACCGCCACAATATACACTTTTTTTGTAGTGCATCTTTTAATTTTGAGTTTAAAATTGTATGATCCATAGGTTTGTCAATATCGCAACTAACATAATTGCATTGAAATATTCTAGGCTTATCAATAGTGTATTAAGTTAGTTGTGTAATAACTATAAGAGCCTAAACTCATATGCTATAACATAGTCAAGTCAATCACATACCATTGAAGCTTAAGTTTAATAGGTCATAAGCTAATATAATATAGTCGGTCGTAACATTTGTCAAAGTTTAAGCTTATCTCATAGGATAATATAATCAAGTAAGTTGTATGATATTTATCGGAGTCTAAGTTCATTAGCTGTGTCATGAAATTTTATTTTTTATTGACTTGGAAAAACACCTTGCTAAAAACCTTTTGAGCAAAAACACAAATATAAGGAAAAAAAACTCCAAAAGAAAAAGAGAGCAACGACAAGATACATCTTAGTGACTACAAAAATAATAAAAAACAAAGGTTTTCTGCATTACATATTCTTGGTATTATGTTGTTATCGAATGTTTTCAAACGATACGACCTGAGATTTGATGTTGTCCTACCAAATTCAGAGATAACTTGTTAAAAAATTTATTAAGTTGAATCCTTTCAATTCCAAATTAGAAACTCAAAAGTTGTCACAGATTAACCTTTGAAGTGAACTTGAGCTCACTATGTGGTTTCACTACGGTCATTTATATGCAAGTATGATCCCATATTTTATTGGTAATATCTTGGATTTTGGCAACCCCTCTTCATTAAAATGAAGAACCATGTTCAATGACTCATTAATTTAAACAGGTATCATAACATCTATTCCATATACTAAGCAAAACGGGGACTCCTTAGTAGAAGATTGCAGTGTTGTATGATATGTTCATAAAACATGTGGGAGCTCTTTGACCCATAAAGTTTTTGCTTTAGATAAACAACGCTTCAAACCTTTGAAAAATGACCTTATTGACAACCTTAGGTTGTCCATTGGATTATGAGTGTTTAATTGATATGAAGATTTATTTCATCTACAAGAGGGACTAAAATTCATAGGCTTAATGACTAACTAATTGAGTCTCATTATGATTTATCAAAGTCCGTGGGACACCAAAGCGATAAATGTACTTCTAAATAATTTTCTTAAACTTTTTTGTTGAGATAATAAAAGCTTGTTCGATCGCCGCCAATTTATAAAATAATCAATTCCAACAAGTAAAACTTTTAACTATCAAGCAATGATTGGAAATGAGTCATAATACTCAATCCTGATTTGTTACGTATTAATCACTTAAAAGCTTTAATAAAACTTCGGTACACAAAATTTATACTCCTATATACATATTTGATCTCTATTTTCTTTTCATTAACATATTATTCTAACATGCTTTCATGCCTATTTCGTATACCAAAATTTCTTTAAATCAATTAGTTAAGTTTATATATCTTACACTATTTATATTTTCCATTTTTGAAAAAACTAATATTATTTATCATCAGATTTTTATGCTCAGATAGTTTAATTTCAACTATTGAGGTACACTAGATGAAGTTATACTTGATGTTTTAATTATAACATATAAAATTTACTTTTCATGTACTAAGGTTTAAATAAGATATATTTAGGACTTATGTTTTAGGCAATGGTTCACATAAGCATCAAAGTGCAACAAGAATATCAAATATCATAAAACCGTTTATAACTTAAGAACATGACACTGTTTATAAGCTTATACTTTCACATTACATTCTCAAATATGGTTAGACATAACAACTAGTAGGAGACACATCTATATGGTTTACACTCATATATGACAATTTATAATTGATGGAAGTTTATCACAATTATCTAGGTAGATTCTAATAAGAAAACAACTTCTATGACCTTATAAGAATTCATGCACACCTTTTATGAAGAAAAAAAAAGTTGATGATTTTCTACATATGTTAATCAAACTCTAAAAAACAACTCAAATCATAAAAAAGATCTTAGTCAACTAGCCCTAAAAGAAGAAAGGTAGAGAGAATATATGTTACTTCCAACATCTTTTTAAATATGCCTATAAATGAAGAAGAACATGTGCATAAAAAAAATAATAAATCTTGATTATCTACAAGCAAAAGTATTGCATATATAAAATATTATATCAAACCTAAAAAATAAACTAGAACATCTAGTTTAAAGATTGCTTAAATTTGTAAATGTTTAAATTGTAAATTCTTTTTTAAATAACTTGTAACCTTTTAAACAATCCAATTTGTTTATAATCTAATATTAAAAAAAAAAATACTAACACTACAAGAAAATAATTAAATAGAAATCAAATTTAGAAATAAAAAAAATTAGTTGTTATATTGACTAAATTAAATACTATTTTAGATATTAAAAAATTTATTGATATCTAAATTAGTTTTAATTATTGATAAATAACTTTTAAATTGATATCTAGTTACTAAGGTTTTAGCTACCAACCTTGTAATCTAAATAATATGTAGCTAAAACCTTGGTAGCTAATTAGATATCAATTTATAAACTATTTATTATAATAAAAATTATTTTATATCAATAAATTTTTTAATTTTTAAAATAATATTTAATTTAATTAATATAACAATTAATTATTTTTTTTTCTTAAATTTATTTTTATTTAATAATTTGTTAGTAATGTAAAGAATAAAAAATGCTTATATATTTTTATCTCCAATACAGATAAAAAAGGACTGCCATAATAAACATTATATATCTATCTAAACATAAATGAAGTAATCTAATCACTACAAGAAAAATTGCTTTTAGAAACTAAATTTTTTGGTTTCTAAAATGATAAAAATAGTCACTAACTTAATTAGAGACTAATTTAGAAACTAATAGCACTAAGTGGCTAAAATCATGGTCGCTAATTTTAGATACCAATTTAGAATCTAATTTAGAAACCAATTTAGTTACCATTAAATAAAAACCAACTTAGTGACTAAATATATAGAAACTAATTTAGTGACCAAATATATAAATACCAAAAAAATGGTCACAATATTGGTTTCTAAATAATGTAATTTATTATAAAATATTATTTTATTCATCTACTTTTTTTTCTTTTTTTTATTTATTTAACTACTTACTCTTTCATATTTTATATTTATTTGTAGATTCAAGTTCACTAATTTTAAAAGTTCATCAACTCAAAGCAATTATTTTCAGAATCAAAATAGAGTTATAAATGAGAAATTTTTCAATTTTTTTTTTCAAATTTTACAAAAGAACTTTTTTATGAATTATGAATGTGAACTAAGATTGTGGTAGAAACTAGAAAATAATCACATAAACTCAAGATACTCGCCGTAGTTTGAAATCTACTTTCAACTTTTGTTAATATCCATGAGTTATATGTACAAGAAAGTTTAGTCTATTCCTATCTTGATTGAATTTACATTTTTTGTGCCTACTTGCAGCTCACAAGCTTCTGGGCTGGAACAAATCAAGGACGGTCTTGGAAGCTAGAACTGAAAGATTGTTACAAATCAGTAAGAAACAAACGCAAACAATGGATAAAGGAATGAAAGAATGAAAATTGAAACACAAGATGAGTGCAGAATTGTAAATCATTGATTGTTTATTAACTTACCTTCTCAAATGATACTAGCTCAACCTCATAATACAAAGTGGAGTTAGAAGGAACACAACAAGTTCTTGTTGAGACTCTGATGAGCCAAAACCATACTCGGGCGCAACAGTTAACAATGTCACCTCACCCTTCTTCATAATCAAAATAGCTTTGTCAAACCCATCAATTGCTTGTTATGCTCAATCCTAAAACACTCACATTAGCTAGCTTAATAAATAATTTAGTGGGAATCGGGAAAAACATTGAGACATTTTTTCAAGTTACCCTTATCAGTTTTGAATTCAAACAGCTCCCCTTCATTATCATGACCCTTCTTCAAAAACAAAGTACCATCTTGTAGCTTACCAATTACTTTCACTACAAGAATGCAAAAACAGGTAAGGAAACATCAGAACCATGTTTTAAATCCATAAAATGACAAGGTTATCATCCACATTAAGAATTACAAGCATTTACACTTAAATTCATCAGCAGACAACTTACATTGAGGCTTCACACTTAAAATCACTTTCTCTCCCTTCTTCATGGTTTTAACAGTGCAAATACTGATGTTATGAGGTTGGGCAAGAACTATGGAAACCTACAAAATGATTTATGTTTGGAAAATAAAAATCAGCACATCATTAAGATTTTATTTGGATAAAGTTCTCCATGAGTACTTATAGGAAGATAAAATAAAAAAGAAAAACATAATAAGTAAGCAAAAATCAGATTATTCTTAATCTAATTTGTAAAAGTTTTCTTGTACTAGCTTCTATAAAAATGATTCAGGCATAAACTAATTTTCTGGAGAAGTTTATCTAAATAGGTCCAAATGATAAAGCAATTTAAACAGAAACTGAATATGAAAGTCCATTTACTTATCCCAAAAGGAAGTCTTTGGAAAAATATTTGGGTACTTCTCTACTGGCTACAATTAAATACAGAATTTCAGCAGTTAACCTTCTCAGAAAACCAGAATACTTTCAATTCAAAACATTTCATCTTATAAACATATGGAAATTCAAGGCTTTATGCAAGATTTATCTTATACTCCAGATGGCTAAGAATATGAATAGTACCTGAGCCAAATAGCCTCTCAATGAAGGGCCAATTATTAAACCAATCACAACATGACTTGTTGTGGAAATGCAGTTCTAAGAATTAACAATGTAAAAGAGTTAGTGATGCTTACAGTTGACAGTCCTAGAGCTTGGTGTTCTTCTCTAAAAAGTTCAATGGCATAGGCTTGTTAAATAAAGTAGTTAGACAAGAAAATGTAGAAATGAAAGTTTGAAAGAGAATGAAGTTATAATCAACACATGCATTCAAAATTTGTATCCAAGTACTGGTGGAAAAAACAAGAAAGTGTGAAATAGTAGGAGTTAAAGATATGATACCCTCACTGGTCCTAGAAAACCATTGAAACATCCGAGAAGAAATCTCGTAAGAATAGCCATCCAAAAACTTTTGCTAAGGCCAAATAGTGTGTTGAAAATGACACTGAAATGAAGTAAGCATTGATAATTATGGGAATCTTCAAAGCTAAGCATGCAGTTCATTAACATGTATACTTACACTGAAATGATCCCTGCAAGTATTACGGGTTTTCGACCAATGCGATCAACTATAGCTCCCCACAACAAAGATGTCAAACATCTGTCAAGCATGAATACAGAACCTACCACATTTTTATCAATATGTAATTAGGTATACGGGCAAAGATTTCCCCAATCGAAACTCTAGTATGAGAATCATTAAACTTGCTAAAAATAAAATCAAAATAAAAAAACCATACCTAATTGTGCGAACAACTTGAAGCCTGTGACACCGAAGATCATATTGCGTTTGAGCACCGTCACCGACAATATTCCGAGTCGCAAGCACGAGATATAGAGATTGAGAATGATTTACCTGAGCTTGAGCAAGGAAAGAGACAGTGAGATGAACCAATTGGACGAGATTGAGAACGAGAACGACAGTGATAAAGAATAACGAAACTGAGAGTGAAGTAGATGAAGGAGACAGTGTGGAGAAGAAGAATGAGACTTACCTGGATTTGAACAAAGAACAAGATAGTGAGACAAACCAATTGAATGAGACTGAGAGTGAAATCAAGAACAAGCAATACTGAGAAAGAGGAACGAGATTGAGATTGAGAGTGAATAGGAAGGAAACAGAGAGTGGAGTGAAGGAAGGTTGCGACTGAAGAAGAAGAGAGGAAAAAAATATTTATCAAGTAGAATTTTAGAAAAAGTATTTTTTTCTAAAAAAATATATAAAAAACATTTAAATATATACAAACTTAAATAAAATAAATTAGTAATAATTTCTTGCAAATTATTATTGAAATAAAATTTATAAATATTTTATAAGAAAAATAATTCTAAATAAATTAGTAAAATGTACTTATTTCTAATAGCGTTAGAAATTCAAACTGCAGAATATTTTCTCATATTTAAAAAAATTAAATAAGTTTTTAAAAAGTATGTATATCTATTTAAATTAATTCATAATTTTTTTAATTTAAAAAATATTTTGAATTTATAATTAATTTAATTTTATGTTTAAATAAAATTAAAAGATTAAAATACTATTTTAAATGTAATTTTAAATTAATATTAATTATTTTAATATTATACTAAAAATAACAGTTTAGTAAATTTATTCATATTAATTTAAAATATTTTATAAATTAAAAATTAATAATTAATTTTATAAAATTTAATTTTTATAAAATTTATTTTTAGAGATCAAAAATTAGTTTCTAAATTAAATTAAAAGTGACAAAAAAATGGTTTCCAATTACATCTTAACAAGAGACTAAAAAAATGTCTCAAAAAAAACTTTATTTTTATTTTTATTATTAACTACCAAAAATATAGTATCTAATTATATTATAATTTTTATTAATAATAGATACCTTTTTAGTAATCAATAATTTTTAGTTTATAAAATAGTATCTAAATTGATTTCTATAGAAACTATTTTTTTTAGTTTCTAAATTAGTTATTATTACATTTTTTTTTTCTTGTAGTGAATTATTTGTTTTCTCTCTCTCAAATAACACATTTTGGTGAATTTGATTGTGTAGAAGGCAGAAGAAGGGACATGAAAGAAGAAAACGAAGCAGTTTGGAAAAGGGGAAAGGAAAATGGTGGATCTTAACCCTTTTTTTTCTACCTATAATGTTGAAGGAAAAGCAGAAACATGTTATATTTAATAATAATATAATCAAGTTATATCATCAAAAATTTCAAATTGCCATTGTTTTTATTTTATTTTATTTTTTCACTTACTTTTACTCTATTTCTTATCGATTTACCATAGTAGTCATTATTATTTTTTCATCCACAGACCTTGAAATAAGATTTTATTTAAAAAGATTGAGTTTAGTTTCACTTGGATGACTGATTTGTTGGTGTTTTTAGCACTTAAATGTATTCTAGTATTTTAAATTATGCAATGAGTATTTATTTTATACAAATAAATTTTATAATAATTAAATAGTTTATATATAAACTACACTGATTAACATTTGTAATAATCAATATTTTTATATTAAGTTGTATTTTATATTTATGGTAAATAATTTATATTATGATACAAGTTTAATTTTAGTGATTGATAAGTTTTTCTAAGAAACATCGAAAACACTTTTGCTGAATAATGTTTTTTTTTTTATAAAAGGTACACTGTATGGTATAAACTAGGCCCATTGAGCCCATGCCTCTGTTCCATTAAGCCCGTCATAACTGGATTTAAAATCCCTGCGAATTTTTTTTATACCTAGGATATTAATTACTTAAAGATTGTTGATTAAAATATTAATTAAGTTAATATTAATTAAAAAAGATCCTTTGCTTCTTTGAATATTTTGGAGGGATTTTTTTTTTAACATTCATATCTTGAATCAAAGACAATTATACTTATATTAGATAATTATGAAATTTTGTTTTACTATCGGAGTCTTTCTGTATAACATCAGTTTTTAGATCTTGAGTTATTTTCTAATACAAGAGTTAAGATAAACATTTTCATAATTTTCTATTTCCACTTTAATATAAATAAAACCTTTGTAAGATAATTTTTTTTTAACTCAAAATCTTATTTAATATACATAGTTCTAAATTTAAAATTCTCTCATATTATATCGATAAAATTTAATAAAAAATTCTTATAAGTTTTAAATTTAGTACTACGATAATGATCCTTGTATTGGAAATTTTCTAAGATTATCATTTTGTTTGAGTCCCTTAGTATGTTATGAATAAAAAGGACTTTTTCTTCAATGATATATTCTTACAATTTTAAGGTTTTTATTTATTTATTGAAAATTGTCAAACTCGTATTTATTTGGAAGTTTACAATTACTGGGCCACCTCTCAATCAATTGAGATAAGCCTTTTCGTTGTCTTCAATTGTATAAGTTTTAAATATTAAAGTAATATTAATTGAACCTTACGAAATTTAAATGAAAAGATTTCATGATATTAAATCTTTTAAGTTATGTTTTTATTACATATTAATTATAATAAGAAAATGAAATAAATATTAATAATACATTAAAAATTTATTAAATATCAATAAATTTAAATATAAAAATAATTAATCATTATATTAAATAAATTAAAAGTAATTTCTATTATTAATAAAGTTTATAAAATATATTTTTAAATATTTAACATTAATTATCATTTTAACTATAAATTACTTTAAATTTTAAATTAATAATTAATTTAAATAAAAAATTATTTATAATTTAAAATAATTAGTAACTAATAATAAGTAATAATTTAAAAATTATTTTATAAAATTTTATTAACAAAAAAATTATTTTAAATATCAATAATTATTTAATTTATAAAATAATATTCATACTGACTAGTTTTTTTTTTAAATTAATTATATTTAATAATTTGTTAGTAACGTCATACCTATAAATAATTAAAAAATATTTTGACTAATATTTAAGAAAAAATTTCTAAATAGAACATAAATTAAAATTTGAATGCAAGTACGCAGTTCCGTATAAAACAAACAAAACAAGGAAAGAAAGAAATATGTATCAAATTAAAATATTATATTATAGTTTTGAATAAATATTAGTTTTCTTTAATAAATGGAGCATGTGAGTCACGCCTAATATATATTAAAAATAATACAAAACGTGGAAAAACCTGAGCAAAATCTACTTAAGTGAGGAACCTTTAAAAAGAAAAATAAAACTATCATTAATAATTAATTAAAAATAGAGTTGACCGATCATTAATAAATCTAAATGTAAGTAATTACAATATAATCAATTAAAATACCAAATAATTAATTAAACAATATAATTGATGTCGGGAAAAATTATTATACATAATAGAAGCATAAAAGAAACTCGATAATAAATATAAACAATATTTTAGAGTAATTTAATTTTTAATAAATACATTATGGATATAGTTTATTTAAAAACATTCTTATATTTTATTAAAAACTAATAATATTAGTGAATTTAATTTTCTTAAATATTAAAACTGCAAGAAAAAGTATCTATATCACATAGAAGAATGTGCACCAAAATAAATGTTATTTATTGGAATAGATTAGATTTTCTCGAAAGTATAAATGCATAGCAAATAGAGATAAACATGATTCCCTTCTTTCCTTTCTGCTTTCTTAATTTGATACATATCGTTAAATTATAAAATTAATTAAATTTTAAATATTTCTAAATTTTTAATTTTTAATTAGGTTATTATCATCTTATCTTATCATTAACTAAAATAATGTGATCGTTATTTTTGTATTGTCATTATTTAAGTGTTTCTACTGAGAAAGTAAAAAAACAGTTTAATTAAATAAATCTAAGTATTTTCAATTTAGTATTATTAAAAAAATTGTTAAATAGAGTATTCAAACAATTCTTTATTTTTTTTTATTTGAGTCAATGTTATCAATTGAGATGACGAAATCAAGACTATGGAGTTAAACAATAAAAAAGAATGACATTATGAAATTTCAATTATCTTTATAAAAAACAATAATCATTTAAAATAAATATTAAAATAAAAATCAAATAAATCCTATCAAGATACAACACAATAATATTTGGTAAGGATAAATATAATTTTAGAACTTTATTTTTCTTTTATTTAACTTTGTGGTGTTTTAATTGAGACTATAAATTCAAAGAGTTTTATCATTTAAATTGATAGTATAAACTCAACTGAAAATATAAAGATTTTTGGGTACTTGCAAAACAAAATTTTAGTAGAAACTTAGTTAAAAATACGAGTAATTTAAAACTTAATTCAACTATTTTTTTTATATGGAAACATGTAAATAATAACTATGTAAAATAATAACAAGTTATCCTAATTGATAATAAAATTTAAGGATAAAGATTTAATTAAAAAATATAAGAATTTTAGATGTTCATAGATGAATTTTTCTAATAAAAACTTAATTGAATATCAAATTTATCATAAAATTAAAATTAACTAAACCAAAATTATATTAGAATATTTTTGTTTTAAATTACATTTTTTAAAGTATAAAATATGCACTGGTTTCACGTCGATGTAAAACCAAAATATGTGAACGATTGATATGGTTAGTCCTTTTATTAATATTTAAATATTTTATTGACTATTTATACTAGATGAATCACATGCGTGCGGTTGCGATTATGTATTTACATTTTTTTTACTCAATTTTTATAATTCTAAAAAATAAATATACATGCAAAAATAATTTTAGATAAATCAAAATTGAAAAAAAAATAATATGGAGTGCAGAGAGTGATTGAAAATAAAAGTTATTTTATTTGATATGTGAGATTTTGTGTGTAAATGTGTGAGAGTATGCTCTCTCTTTCTTTCTATTGTTATCTTAAAATAAGGAATTAAGGAAAGAGTAAATATGTCATGTAAAAGTTGTACAATAATATAATTTAAAAAATTAAAAAATAATTTTATTTTTAAATAATTCATATGAAATGTAAAAATACTTCATTGTATTAATAAAATGAAATATATTAAATAAGGGTAGAATCGAAGAAAAAAAATATGTACACCAAAAAAACGGTTGTAATGGAGAATCTCCTTTATATATAAGTATAAATATCATACATACCAAATAATCACTAAATTATTTAACCCCCTTTCATCTCTTATTTAGGATGATAAATATTAAAATATTCTATCACAAAAATCATTAAATAGAAACTTTTTTTTTTTTAATAATTATTTTTTTCATGTATTGGCAAATGAGTGTTATCATTTGAAGTGTCAGCATAACTGAGATGTCAAGTTGCATAGTGATGCCTACCTATGACAAAAAAAATTATTATCTAAAATGGTCTCTAATTTAGTCACGTAATTAATTAATTTTTGTCTATAAAATTAATTTTTATTTAGTGATTTTTGTTATAATGATATATTTTGTTCACACAAAATTATGTCTTTGTCGAAAAACTGTTGTTTTTTTACAATGAAAAATAAATTATGCATATTTATTTTTCAATAACATGATTTGATAGACAACATTGATACAATTATTATATTACAAAATGTCATAAAATAAAAATAATTAAATTTTGTAAAAATTACATTCATAATGTATGAAAGTGTTTCTCTTATTATTTTCAAACTCTCAAATGATTATCTTGCTAGAATCCAATATATATAGACATTCCCTTTGATGCATTGGATGCTTATTTTTTCCCAAAGAAAGATGAACATAAAACCAGCCACATAATCCTTCTTTAGGGTTGATTACAACTCATAGAATGAGCATGCCCTACAAAAAAGAGTTGCCTCTCAACCATAAATGGTGGTGTGGTGATGATGCTAACTACAAAATAATAAGTACAACTTTTATTTGTGAGTTGAAAAAAATTTGATTTTCACTTGAAAAAATTAGAAGAATCCAAGAAAAAATATATCAAACTAAGAATAAGTACAAATTTTATTTGTGACTTGAAAAAATTATAAGAATACAAGAAAATCATTCATATAAGTTATGATTTAAATAAAGGATAAATCGTTTATTTTTAAGGTGAGAAAAGTGTTTAAGAAATTTTCTAAGAACGAGTTAAGTAAAATAAGCAAAATCAAAATGGTGACATATCAATGAGGTGGTTAGGTTCACGCACTACCTTAATCGCTCTAGCATAAGCAATTAGCAGTTAAGTTAGTGCATACTTAATTTTTGGACAACATTAATACTTCTAGAACCTTCTACAATATTCCTTAACCTTTTTAAATATCTCACTTTTTACAAAAACTATTATGTGTCACATCTTCATATCAATTTTTAAACTATAAATTCAATTTTTCATCATTATATTAAGAAGTTCATATGACGCCAAAATCCCTTTTCAATTTATCATATGAACGTAAATCATATAAATCAAACAAAATATAATTAATAAATATAATCTTATTTAACCAAGATCTATTACTGTTAGCACAATATTCCTTCCCATTCTGTACGATGAAGATATATAATAACTTGGTCTAATAGTAAATCTATTTCAAACCATTTTTATGATTATCAAACAATTAGTAAAAGACCATATATATATAATATGTATAGTTTAATTACATCATCAATACATGATTTAACCCATTGGTATAATATATAGAATGAATTAACATGCATAGTAATGGTTGAGATTGTGAAAATAATGGTAATTAATCCCACAATGGAGATATCTATGATTTTGTGTCTAGTATCAAGAATGACCTACTGAATATTTATGTGTGTTTTTTAGATTTGGTGTAGGCAGTTTGATTATCTGAATGGAGTAAAGAGATTTTTGTAATAGGAGTATCTGCTACTTACATTATTGTGTTTATGGTTTATTAAGGTGTTGTGTTTTTTTATAGGGGATTAAAAATAAAAAAAAATGTCTGTTGGAGGCTAACTTTTGGTGAACTCTTTATGTTTGTATGTATTTTGAAATTTGTTGTGATGATACACTCCAAGAGTAGATCTCTTTGATTGTTTTTTAGAATAAGAATTTGTTGGGAGTTTAGGATAGAATGTGGAGTGAGGTCCTACTTTTTTTTTTATAAAGGTTAGGTCATCCCTTAAGTGATTCATATTTATTTATTATTTCTTGGTGATAAAAAAACTAAAATGATTTAATTTTTTTTTTCTTCATGAAAGGCAACATTATAAATGTTACTAATGCACATATTTTTGCAACATTTAACAAATATTACTAAATAGTTTCTTTTAAAATAAAATAAATATTTTTTAATAAATCATACTAGTAATATTTCATTTAATAGATTAAAATTGTGTCCATTAATATTGATGTTCATCGTAACCTAAACTAAAACGTACAAAATTAAACTTTTCAAGATATAACTCAAACAGTTAATTTATACTTACTAAAATTTTAATAATTTTAAAAATAATTTAAGAATAATAATATCTTTATATTATCTTGATGTTTGATATATTAAGTGCGGCTTAATGTTAAAATCTGTTTAAAATGCATAGAAGGAATATTTTGAGGTAATAATATGAACAATGTTAACAAGAACAATGTTAACACAAATTACACACTTTGCAAAGTTCAAATAAATGTTATGTCTAACCGTGCCATTGAAAAGGATAGTGAAAACCATAAAAAAGAGAGTGATGGCATGCCAACAAAATGTCGAAAGAAAGAATATTGAAATTAAGAAGGTCGCATCAAGAAAGACAACGCTACTTTATGCATATGAAAGAAAATATGCTCAAACAATGACCAAAGTCCTTCACACTGCTCCATCATTCACTTTACACCCATCATTCAATTAGGATCATTCATAAAAGTAAATAGCAATAACCCAACAAATACACACAATTCAACAAAACATGTAAAATCAAAGAAAACCCTAGAAAAAGGGAATGAAGAATTTGGTTGGAGAACTTGAAATGTTAATGATTTTGGAGTGGAGGAACCAGAAGTAGAGGATAGATTGAATGAAAAAATTGAAACAAAGAAGAGATGGAGGATTGAAGAAATATTGGGGTTGGACTCACTTTCTATGTGTAGGCCCAACTCAATATTAATCATCTTTTGGTTTTTATTTTTTGTACAAAGAGAGCTCTCAGTAGATAGAGAAAAGAAAAGAAAAGGAGAAAAGAGTGAAGAGAGGAAGTTCGTCTAGAAACTTCTGGCCGCCGTCGAACCGTTGGATCGAGTTAAGTTTTTTCAGCAGGTTCATAACTTATGTTACTTCAATCTGATCGTTCGGATCTTTGAAAAGTTGTTTGAGCAGTGAGAAATTCGTCTCACGCTGCAACAACGTTTTTTTAGGACGGAAAATTTGTCCAATCGTTGTTGTTGCTTCGTCCACAGTTGGATCGGACTGAGATTTTGTCAGCAAGTTTGTAACTCACGGTGCTTCAATTTGACGGTTCAGATTGTTGACAAGTCATCGGAACAATGACCTATAGGCCGTGTACAGTAGCTGCGGTTTTTGTGAATTTTCTGATTTCTTATTCTCTATTTCATCCCGTTATCTTGCTATTTAGCTTATTATTGAGCACAATTTGTGTTGTGATTTGAGACTCTCTTGTAACCTTAATTTTGATTATAGTAGAACTTGATTGGCTGACTTCACGTTGAGAAGGTTTTACACCTTAAAATTTTTTGTGTTTTGTCTTCCTTCCGTATATTTTTGTTGTTGTCATTATTTGTTATTGTTCCTCACAGATTCTTGCAAGTTGGAAAAATTATTATTAGCTGCTTATTGTTCTGGTTGAGTTATTATTTTACCGTGTTGAATTTTCCATCAACAAGAACGAACCATTGTTGTTGCTCCCAAATCATCTCTAAAATCCCAAATTCAATTCAAATCATCTCCTCTCAATAAAAGTCACGAGCACCCGAAAGGCATAAATCGCTCTCTCCTAAGCGCTTCCAACACCGGCGAGGCGTTTCGGCAGAAGGTGCTGAACACCCTTCTTTTGACTGCATTGAGTAATACATGTTACAAACATTGAGGAAAACATTAAATTACAATTAATACAAAATGTTAATGTTTTTCTAAAACAATTACTTTTTTAGTAACATTTTTTAAAAATATACTATACAATAATTTAGATTTTCTTATAGAAACGCTTATTTAAAAAATGTTACATTTATTTTTAAAAATGATACTATAGGGTATAAAATTGATGTAGTGTAACATTTTTTGGTGTTGTGGGTCCTTTGTCAAGCTTCTTAATGTTGATGTTGCAGTTGTTAAGCTAACCTTCACTTTGGTATATATCAATAGTTGACACTAACACGCTCTTAATCGGTTTCTTTCAAACAAACTCAATATTATTATTATTATTATTTTAAAATTATAAGATTGATGAAATATTCAGTTACTTCTAATAGCAACACAATGTAACTGTCATTAGATTAATCATTTCATAAACATATGAAAAACATTATATATGGTTGATTTTGCAGATGTTGTAAAATATATCAGAATTGGAGTTTTTTTTTTTTATAATTTATCTTCCAGCTATGAATGTGTTCCAATGAAATAGAGGAATTATGGAGATTGGACAATTTGAAAACGTGACATATTGCTACTATGTGTCCCTTTGAACCAGTCGTCAAACCTGGTAAAAATAAATAAAATCTAGGTTAGAAAGTTTGATAAAATTAAAGTGTAACTGCTGCCAGCATTAATCCGCTTGGTGATCATGATCATAAAGATTTAAAACATGTAAGGAGAAATAAATATCAGAATAAGAGAAAAAATTTAGAGATATTTGTTAGTTATCCATGTTCAAGATTTAATTTGAATTATCATATGGATGTCAAGGTCATCCAATCTGTGATTGTTAAAAATAACATAATTTTCATGAGTCGAAATTCTAGAAAGTGTAATTTAGCATTACTATGATGTAATTTCTAATAAGTTATCATACAAATTTCATATTTGACTAGCTATCTGAGAGGTAAAGAACAAATGAGTGATAGATTCCTTAAAATTGTCACCATGACACATGCACATGTATTAAGGAGAATACATCTATAAATTAAGTTTCGAAAGTAGGTATTTTATTTTTTAAACAACCTCTAACAAAAGAACAAAGATGAGGGAAGTGCTATAGTATTCCACAAAGTTGTGTAAATATCAACATCTTCCCCCATCAGGTTGCTTTGCATTGTTGAATATGTTAACTTTACACTATATTCTCATTTTTTCCTCTCATTTTATTTTCATTTCACTACCAGAAAATCATGAAATAAAAACTAATTTTTAGAGACAAAAAATAATTAGTTGCTATAGTGACTAAATTAGAGACCTTTTAGAGACTATATTTTTTTAAAAAAATTAATTTATATTATTGTTAAATGGTTTCCAAATTGGTGTCTAATTAGCAACCAAGGTTTTAGAATCCAAATAATTAGTAGCAAAAACTTTGGTTGCTAATTAGACACCAATTTATAAACCATTTAACAATAATAGAAACTAATTTAGAAACCAAAATTTTTGTAGTCTCTAAAATGGTTTCTAATTTAGTCACTATAACAACTAATTATTTTTTGTTTCTAAAAAATGGTTTTTATTTCATGATTTTCTTGTAGTGTTCGTCGACTTTATGACTTTGTAATTTAATATTCTTAACCTTATGTAGTATTTCATACACCAAAGTTTCCTCCCGTGCAAACCATTTCCTTCTCCACTTAAAATTCCAAGTCCATTGATCAACATACCACACTCCCATATCAGCAATCAATAACTTTTTTTTTCTTAGAATTAGCATATACATTCTAGGATATTTATCCTTTAGAGATTTATCATCTAGAATCTTATTCCCATTTCTAATTTTTCATATGTTATTCGTGAACCATTTCCCCCTTTTTCCCTTCTTCATCACCACATACTTTCTTAAGATCCCTCCATCATAAAGACTCGTTCTTGTTATCCTTACATTCTAATAATGAATGTCATGCATCATACTTTGATTTTAAAATATCTATCCACAACTCATTCTCTTCCCTGCTTAATCTCCAAAACCACTTGCCCAACAAAGCTTAATTAAAATTTATAAGGTCTTTAATACCTAAATCACCTATATGTTTAGGTTTGCATATAACTTCCAACTTACCCATTCTATTTTCCTATCTTGGTGTCCCCAACCCTTAAAAAGTTTCTTGGCATTTAAAACAAGGATAAATAATATAAACGCACCACAGATAATACTGATTTTATTAAGGTCACTCTATCTGTAAAGGATATATGTTTTCATTTCCATTTAACTAATCTCTTTTTAATCTTAGCCATCAAATCTTGCCAAAAAGATTTTCTTCTATGATTTCCTCCAACCAAAATGCATAGGTATTTAAATGGAGGACCATGATATGACAATTTAAAATCGCAAAGAACCTACACAACTTGGACTGATGTACACCCAAACCTTCTAATTTTGTTTTGTGAAAATTCACCTTTAATCCTAAGACTAGTTTGAAACATCTAAGGATATTTTTAATAACGAAAATGTTTTCCGTATGTGCCTTACAAATGAATAAGATGTCATCTGCAGACTACAACATACTAATCTTGATGATATTCTTCTTACCTATTTGAACACCCTGCAAATCTCTTTACCCTCTGTTTGCCTCAACTTCACCTAAACCTTCAACAACAATTAGGAAAAGAAAAAGGTGTGAGATGATCACCTTACACTTTTTTAATTTGAATCCATCTATATGTCTCTCGTTTACTAAACATATACAGATGAGGATTCAAGACATTCCCTAATCCATTTGATCCACTTAATACTAAAACATAACCTTCCATCATATAACACAAAAAATTTCAATCTAAAAAATCATACGCTTTCTCAAAATCTACCATCATTATAATATACTTTTTTTTCTTAAATCATAATTTCATTGATCAATACCTTAATAGAAAGCATATTACTTACTATCTATAATTTTATGGAGAAAACTCGGTAGCCTTTTTGCCAGAATCATAAATATCATTTTAATCTTTTAATTTGATTTGTGCTAAAAAAAAATTATCAAATTTCTTTTGCGGTGTATAAATTGATAACTTTCTTCTTTAAGTTTCTTTCAGTGACAAACCTTTGTTCTATCTTCATTCAAAAACTTGAGATTGAACAAGCCGTACTACTATATGCTTTCTCCATAAGAAGTATAGCCTTTCATATGTCTTCACATCTAAAGACAAGTATATTATATTAATATGGTGACAGTTTCTGTCACCCCTACATATAAACTATGCTTTAAGAAACAAATTGATGTGAGTTAAGCAGCTTTTGTTTATTAGCATATGATTATTTGGTTTGGATCTAAAGTAAGCTTATATTTTCAATTATATATATTGGGTAGTCAACACTACTATCTGGCTGCAAGGAATATAATGCAAAGATACCTACCTAGATACATATTTTATACATCCATTCAAATATATATTATATTACCTAAATATATGTAAAGTCTACAATGCCAAGTGAGTATCTTAAAATATTTAAGAAAGAATAAAATATCTTTCTATGAATATTTAATTTATTTAAAAGTACCATGAATGTTTATTCATATGCATGACATTATTTTGATGAGCTTTCGGTTTTAGAAAACATTATTAAAATAAATAAGTTCTACTTCTGAAATATTGGAGGATAAACAGAAAACAATATGTTAGCAGAAAATTAAAAAAAAAAAAAAAAGAGAAGAGGAAAGAAACAACAAGAAACGTTGTTACCAAGGTTGATCTGCTGCTACAATTTTAACAAATTAGTGAATTACCACTTATGTAGTAAATGTACGTAGTTAATAATATCTGATTGATTCGATGCATTTATGATTATCCTAATATTACCTTAAACAAATGCTTAAAAAACATGTCTATGATTATCTTTGGGATTTGCTATGAAGTTTTGGTTGACTTGCACAGGCTTATTATTATTATTTTTTATAATTTTTTATTTCTCTACCTGTATTACTTGTTTTATTTTTTAATGTATCCATCTTTTTCATGTGAAAAAAAAACTTATTCCAAGTTGCATGACGCTTGAATCAAACAACATACTAAGAGTTAAAAAATAACTAATAAACCAATCTTATATAATAAAGACTAGTTGAACACAAAATCTTAATATTTAAGAATTTAAGTGATGCAGCTTATCCCGATTAGATACACATGTACTATGTTCTAATTTTAAATGAACCAATAAAAAACAAATTATTCCATTTATTCATTAGCTTTACATCACTTTAAAACTTAAAGTTACTTCATTGCTTCACATTGTGTTACCCAATAAAAAAATTAATGCATAGATAAAAAACGTATATTTTAAATAAACTATACCATTTTTAAAGGATAAATATTACACTTTATTGTCTTATAAGTTAAAGTTAATTACTTTTTGTTGTGTTTCACCGACAAACAAAATTAATACTTAGACTAAACACAACATTTTTTAATTCTTTTATACTTTTTTTAAAGGGAAGTTATAAACTTAGCTGTTTTGATGAAAAAAGTGTCTTTGTTACACAATGTGTAAAGAACTTGATAATTTAAAAATATATGAAAAAAGTTATCTTTTTAATACACAAATTAATATTTTTTTTTGGGTGAAATATAATGTGAAATAGAAGTGATTTATATACTATTTTTTCTCTTAATCCAAATAAGATGTCTTTTGATAATAAAACTATAATTAAGTAAGTAAAATATGATAATTAAGTTTAGTAATTGTATTTGATAGTAGTTGAGATCCATGCAATGGAGAAGTGAAAAGGAATTGAAGAGAGAAGAAGGTGAAAAGCAATAGTAAGTTGACTTGAAATTAGGGAGAAAAAAAGGTGGTTGATTGAAGCAGGAACAGCGAAGCATAGAGAAAAGGAGAGTTTGGGTGATGAAGAAAGACAAAGACTCGAGTGTTGGGGAGGCCACCACATGAACAGCAGCTAAGCAATCATGTGACTATGTCAGATTAACTCATCAATCAAGTTTTTTTTCCATGTTTTAGCTTTTTTATATAATAATCCTAATTAGACTATTCACTAAATTATAATTGAAAGAAAACTAATTTTACATTTAAAAATTAAATTATTATATCACATTTCCTATAAAAAAAAGTAACATTTTTCTAGTTATTATAATCTACACAAACATTTCACTTTAAAAACGATGACACTAAGAACATGATAATCAAAATAATTAGCATTGTGTGGCACTGGATCTGTCAAACTTGATTTTAAAACATGAGGCCTAAAAAGAATTGAACCAATTATGGCTGATATGATGGACCTGACAGAGCCAGCTCAAGCATTATAGATGCTTTATCTGTTTAATACTTTTGATAACTCTAATTAAGTGATAATTATGTTTTTTTTTATCATATATATTCATTTTTAAGGCAGTTTATAAAAAAAAATATTTGTTAGTGTGAATCTTACATTTTCTTTTAAATGTTTATTATTGTAATATCGGTGGTCGAAATGTCGACCAGACGATAAAACTGACTAGAAAACAAGATGTAAAGTTAAATACGTAATTAGACATAAATAAACCAATTTAGGTAATAAACACGGTTAAGACACAATTGAGCTTTTGTTTGGACCCCAAAGCAGACCCATAACAACCAGAACCTATCTAGAGTAGTATAAATAGCAGAAGGGGCACAACACCCAAGGTAACTATTCACTCCCTATTCTTCTAATACCTAGCTCTCGGACTAACTTGATCGTCGGAGTGTCTTCGCAGGTACTCCCCCTATTGTGTCCAGATTCAAGGAGATTCAGCCAAAAGAAACCTAACCTAAAGACCGGAAAAACAAAAAAATGCAACAAGAAGAAGTGTTATGTGTTATGCAGGTCGTAGTCTTGTAGTAACGACTATAGTTACATCAATTTTAGCCTTTTAATTTTGATCTCGACTTTGAATTGTTTTGGTTTGATTAATAAGAGGTGATGGAGAAGGATAGAAAGTTAGAAGAGGGAATAACATATACTTTTTTTTTCCTTTTTTCAGTTTTGTCACTTTTGTTCCCTTTCTCAATTTTCACTTCTTTTTTCCAATTCTCCTTTTTTTCCTCTTTATCATTGCATGTGTATCCCCACACAACATCTCCATAGTCCTTTCTTTCTCTTTCTCTCTCTCATATATCTATCTCTCTTTCACCACCTCTCATCATCATCATCATCACCATCACCCTTTCATCCTCTCCCTCCACACACCCCTCTAGATCAAAATTTTCTTTTCTTTTTTTTCAATTTTAGCCAAAGTGAATACATTTCCTTTGTATTTGCATAGGAGAAGCAAATGGGCCTTCAAATCCTAGAAGAATTTCGGCCAATTACGCCCATAAGAACCGTGGTTCCAACAAACAGGACCTTGAAACACGATCTTGGAACAACAAAGGAGGTGGTAAACGAGGATGTTGTAGAAGAGTGTCACACACCCACATCACCGTCCCAAAAACTAAGGACCCCATTGGTGTGCCCTCCAGCTCCAAAGAAACCACGAGTGCCCCCAAGACGCAATTTAGACCCACCATCAGAGGGCTTCTTCTCAGTGTCCCACGATCTGGCTTCTATCTTCGTCCTACGCACACCCAACCAACCTCTTTGCTAGCCACCTTCCCATATACATTCAATTACATCTTCAATTATCACCTCGTACATATATATATCAATTGTTTCTTCCTCTTTCATTTTCTAGTTCTTCCTACAACACTCCATTTGTCGCTCTGTAATTTGACTAAGAGTTCAATGTTTCTTTCTCATCTATCTAACTGTATTCATTTAGCAGTAATGAAACACATCATTGTTTGTGATAGATCTATCTCTAGCTCCTAAGAGGAGTTCAATTTTTGGACACTAATGGATCTGGGGTTATTATATTGGGATTCAGTTTGCTAAATTTGAACAGATTTTGCTACTTTTGGCATGGTCCATTGTCCTGTGTTGCCAATGCTTCCATGGTTAGTTTTGGTATATTTGAGAAACTCCTTTATGGTTAAGAAAACTGCCCCCACAATAGTAACTCCAAAATATGGTGCTTCACGTTATAGGTTTTTTCATAGGTTCTAGATCCGACTAATTCCATAATAGTAATAATAATATATAAGTAAATGTAACATTTGTCTGATTTTATGAAATTGTGTTAAATTTAAAAGAAAATTGAATAAAGATATGGATATTTCATGATTTATATATGTGTAAATATTATGTTACGAATTAATTTTGTAATTTTTAATAATACAAATAAACTACATTTTACAAAATCAAGATTCAAATAATATTTTTTGTGAAATGAGAACTAAAGATGGTTCTAAGAAATTCTGTGGAAGGAACATGGCATAAACCCAAAGGAATATGCTGTTTTTGTTGTTTGAGTGGTTCGGAAAACCAAGAATGTTATGATGCGTTACACGACCAAAAAAAACTTACATAAAGTTCTTTTTAGACGCTTGTGATTTTGTTCTCTCGTTTCAATATGACATTTTTTTTTATCAGTTCTAAAGCTTTTCAAATTCTATTTGAAAATGGTTTTAAAATTATGGTATTAAAGAAACAACAAACACATGAACTATTCAAGGGTTTTTACTCATACAATACTTTCATGTGAATTGAAATCATAATAACGGTTTTCAATATTAAAAAGAATTTATGTTTATATCAGATAATATATTTAAAAAGTTTCTTTCTGAGAATATTACCAACTTTAAAGAAGTTCGACCCATATCATTTTTTTAATAAAATAATTAAAAAAAAAACACATAAATTAGAATTGATTAGTTTTGAATGAATCAATTTATTTTTTCTGTCAGTTTGCACTTTTGCAGAATGATGTGATACATTCCTTCTTATTTTGCAGACTCACAAATGTCAGAAGCCTGCTACATTGGGATTCTCAATTCTGGAATATCTCATCAGGCAAGAAATTAAAAATTAATACTCTTTTTATTTTTATACACAAGACCTAAATTAAAAATAATATTTATTATTTTTGTAAAACACTTTATAATATTTTTACATTAATATGTTGAATTGAAAAATTTGCTAAAAGAGTCTTAGGAAAAGATATAAATTTCTGGTATATTTATTGTTATTAAGTATATTAATATTTTTTAATTATAATGAATTAGATAATTGAGTCTTCAAAATAGAAATATAGGAAGTATATAATTAAAATAATTTTTATAAAGATGACTAAAGTTATTGAATAATTTTAAAATAAAAACAAAGAGATATATTTATTTATAGGACAAGAAAGTCATTAAATATAAATCAATTTTATAGACAAAAAGTAATTAGTTACTATAGTGACTAAATTAGAGAACATTTTAAAGACTAAAAAAATTATTGGCTTCTAAATTAGTTTTTAAATTGATATCTAATTAGCTACCAAAATTTCAACTACCAATTATTTAGATTCTAAATTTGGTAGCAAAAATCTTGGTTAAAAAGAGTTATTATCTATTTTTATATACTACCCGTATGTTTTTAATACATATATGATTTACTTGTTAGAGTAAATTATAGACTATTTTAGAGATTAAACTTAGTTTTTATTATTGTTAAATAGTTTCTAAATTGATATTTAATTAGATACCAATGTTTTAACTACCAATTATTAGATTCTAAATTTGGTAGCAAAAATCTTGGTAGCTAATTAGATACCAATTTAAAAACCATTTAAGAATAATATAAACTAATTTAGAAACCAAAATTTTTTTTGTAGTTTTTACAATGATTTCTAATTTAGTCACTATAACAACTAATTACTTTTGGTCTCTAAAATTGGTTTTTATTTCATGATTTTCTTGTAGTGAAAATATAATAAATATTTATTTTTAAAATTGTTTTACTAAATAGGCTCATTCTTTCAATATATTACTTTGCTTTAAACATAATGAATACTTAATTTAAAGGCACATAGAAAAGAAGGAGTGGTTAATTGAAAAGTAAGAACATCATGAGAAATCTATTTAGTATTTTTTTTTTATGTAACGTTGTAGGAAGTGTCTAGAGTAAATGTTGGAACTATTAAGTGTAAGATTTGTAAAATATGTTGATCTCAGGTGTCATTTTGAATAATTTCATCTCTTTCATATTAACTATAAGTAGAACCTGGTATGGAAAGGGTTATGCATTGGAGTAATTTGGGGTATCTGGGATCATAAAAATAGAGTCTTTCTTAAATAAGGGAAGGTGAATGTAGAAGAAGTTTTTTACTTGGCCCAGCTAAAGACATGGACTTGGTTGTGCTCTAAAATATGTCTTTTTAATTTTTTTTATATTATGATTGAGTGTTAAATCCTTACACATCTATGTCAACCTTTAGGTAATTTAAATTGGTTTTGATGGTCCAAGTTAATTGGGACAAAATGTTTGAATGTGTGTTTGTTGATATGCTATGCCATGTCTTTGACTTGTACTACATGAGCTTTATTTTGTGTGTTGATGGTTGGGAAAGGACCAAATAGAGGTTATGCAGGGACAAAGTAAACATTGCACAATTTTGCTCACTATCAACAACAATACACAACTTAGCGATATATTATTTTTTAGGGTTAAAACAGTTGTTATTTAGCTATTGGGCAAAGAGAAGGTTTTTTTGTTGGATATTGATAGCTTGAACTGAAGTCGTTTGGGCTATATTTGTGTAAAGTTTTCTGGTTCGATTTTGTGTAATCTTGACAATTGTGGTCATGACAATCTATAATTGTAAAGTTGGGGTGGAGGGGGGTGATGAATAGAGGGGTTGTGTGATGGTTGATAGGCCATATTTTGATGGTATTATGGTTTTTTGGGATTATGCATATACATAACTTATTTAATTGTAATACGATTAGGTCCTACCTCATATGCTCCCTATTTATGTATGACAAGACTGTAATCCCATGAACTCATTTAAATTTAAGACAATAAAATCAAACAAAACCTATCTCATACATTTAAAAAAAACTATTGGTCTAAAACCTTAACTCCAATGAAATTAAAATAACATAAAAAAAAATATGTTTTGGGGGAAATTTGTATAAAATATGACTTATCAAAGACTTTCATCTTATTTATTATAAGCACTTTTTATTTACACTTGAACATCAAATAAGTAAAGTTAGGTCCATTGCTTAACTAATTCTACAATCAAACATACATAACAATTATACAAAAAAATTCTTTCAACTTCTCATCACTTGATATTTTATATTGATTTTAGTATATTTGGTTTTTTATTTATTCACATTTATTGATGTTTATTTCTTATATATTAATATTGTTGTGTAATTTTTTTATTTATTTTCTCATTTACATGTACATTTATATATATATAACTATATAAAATATTTTTATACAAAAATAGTGAAGAAAACGTCTCAAATAAATAAATAAAAATTGGTGCGGGATGGAAGAATTTCTGAAGGTTAAATGACTTCAAAGAAGACAGTAAAATTGTTTTTGAAGCAGAAATTAACATACCAAACAAATGAAATTTGAGTTATTCGGCTTTTAGGATGAGTTCTTTTTTACATAACTATTTATTGTTACTTACTTATCTCAAAATTTGTTTTAGTTTGTTGATACCTGAACAATTTATTTATTTATTTATGTATATTATTTGTGTTCATGTATTATTTATATTAATTTTAGTATGTTTAGTTTTTATTTATTTATTAGCATATCTAATGTTTATATCTTATATATTAATATTTTTTTGTATTTTTTATTTAATTTATTATTTACATTTACACGTTTATATATTTAATTATGTAAATTATATTTTTATAGAAAATATTGAAAGAAAATGTGTCAAATAAATCAACAAAACTTGGAACGGGATGAAAGAATTTTTGTATGTTAAATGATTTCAAAGAAGCTAATAATTTTTTTTAAGTAGAAGTTAACCTACCAAATAATGAAATTTGAGTTATTCGTCTTTTAGGATAATTTTCTTTTACATAATTGTTTATTGTTAGTTATTTTCCTCAAAATTTGTATCAGTTTGTTGATACTTGTATTACAGTAAATGGAGATGAATATTACTTGTCTGATGTGATGCTTTAATGTAGCGTACGTAATCGCACGTAATCGTAATGAAGAAAGAGAGGTTTTGATGAACCCTAATTGTAGAGAAAAATAAATATAAAAGAAACTTTTATTCACTTGTATATTAGAGAGTAAAATACATGGTGTATATATAAGAAAAAGATTAAGACCTAGCTAAAACAGAAAAGGAAAGTTAGGTCAAACAAACAAAGCCCAATAATTTAAAATAGAAAATTAAATATATTAACACCCCCTTCAAGCTGGGGAGTAGATATTTGTCAGGCTCAACTTGAATTTGATAGTAGAGAATTGTGCGAAAGCAAGGGGCTTGCTGAATATGTCAGCAACTTGCATTGCAGAAGTAATGGGCAGTAGTTTGAGGAGACCAGAGTTAAGTTTTTCACGAACTAGGTGGCAATCAATTTCGATGTGCTTGGTTCGTTCATGAAAAACTTGATTGGAAGCTATTTGAAAGGCAGATTTGTTGTCACATTACAGGGTTGCAGGCTGGGACAGAGGAAGATGTAAATCCTGAAGGAGGTAAGACAACCATTGTAACTCACATGTGGTGGTGGCAAGGGCTCTATACTCGGCTTCAGAGGAGCTGCTTCTTTGATTTCCATGATATTAGGGAGTCTCCTAAGTAGATGGAATATCCAGTGACAGATTTGCATGTGGTAGAACATGTTGCCAGAGTCACTAAAACCACAGAGGTGAAGTGAACTAGTGTGAGAAAATATAGTCCTTCACCAGGGGTGCCCTTGAGGTAACGCAAAAGACGTGAGACAGCTTGTTGATGATGAATTGTGGGTGCAGATATGAATTGGCTTAAATTGTGGACAGCGAAGGCGATGTCTGGTCGCGTGTTGGTTAAGTAAATTAGACGTCCAAGGAGTCTTCTGTATTGGGAAGTGGCATCAACATCGAGAGGTGAGCCTTGGTCGGGAGAGAGACGAGAGGTGTGAGTCATAGGAGTGGCCACAGGTGCAGAGTCAAGCATGCCAGTTTCTTGAAGGAGATCAAGAGTATACTTGCGTTGACTTAAATGAAGACCAGTATTGTTGCGATCAATTTCCAGTCCCAAAAAGTAAGTGAGATTACCTAAATTTTTTATCTTGAAGTGATGGTGAAGGGATGCAGTAATTGTATTGATTTTCTCTGTGTCATCACCAGTTAAGACCAAGTCATCAACATAAACAAGAATAACAGTGAGTTTATCATTATTATATTTAAGAAAAAGAGAGTGATCAACAACAGAAATAGAGTAATTATTTGATAAAAGAAAAGTAGAAAGTTTGGCGTACCATTGGCGACCAGCTTGACGAAGGCCATACAAAGACCGTTGAAGCTTGCAAACATGCTGGGGAGAAGGAAGAGAGAGGCCAGGTGGGGGGGTCATGTATACCTCTTCATGGAGATCACCATGAAGAAATGCATTATTGACATCAAGTTGTTTTAAAATCCAATTTTTGGTAGTGGCAATAGCAAGGAGAAGGCGGAGGGTAGTGAGTTTAGCAACAGGTGCAAAAGTGTATAAGAAATCAAGTCCTTCAAGTTGGGTGAACCCTTTGGCAACAACTCTAGCTTTGTGGCGCTCAACAGTGCCATCAGAATGGTATTTGATTTTATATACCCATTTACAACCAATAGTTTTCTTTCCTGAAGGGAGAGGGTTAAGTTGCCAAGTATTGTTAGCAGAAGAGCTTGAAGCTCATCTTGCATGGCAGATTGCCAAGAAGCATGTTTGGAGGCTTCGTTATATGTCTGAGGTTCAGGATGAGAATTGATAGAGGAAATAACATTTCTAAAATTGGAAGATAAGGAATTGTAAGACAAGTAATTATGAATAGGATATCTACTACTTACAGTATTGGTTGTAGTGTGGAAATCTGCAAGATAGGCAGGTTGTCAGTGAGGACGAGCTGATCTTCTTGGAAATTGGGGTGAGATGCTTCCTGGAGATGCAGGCGGTGATAATTCTGATGGAGGTGCAATGTTGGATGTAGGAGCAGAGGCACTATTTGTTGGAAGATCATAGGATAATGAGGCTGGTGGAGGGACAATATTGGGTGCAGAAGTAGAGGCACATGGCTCGACAGGAGGTGCAGTATCATAAAAAAAATCAAAAGCAGAATTATATGCATTAGAAATAGGGAGAGATAAAGTGTTAGGGTCCTTAGGCAAGCCACTGTCCAATTTATATGGAAAGTGGTTTTCATGAAAGATTACATGTCTTGATATCTCTATGCTATGAAACTTTAAATTTAAGATAATATAACCTTCTGTATTTTGCGGGAAGCCAAGAAAAATACCTTTGATAGATCTATCATCTAATTTTTTCCTATGTGCAATAATGGTACTAGAATAACATAGACAACCAAACTCTTTTAGAAAGGAAATGTCATATGGTTTTCCAAACAACTTTTCATGAGGAGTGATGTTATTAAGTAATGGAGTAGGAATAACATTTATTAAGAAAACAACATGATTTACAGCAAATTCCCAAAAAATAGGAGGAAAATTTGCTTGAAAAAGTAAAGTCCGGGTTACATTTAGTATGTGTTAATGTTTAGGTTCTACAATGCCATTTTTGTTGTGGTGTTTCAACACAAGATTTTTGATGTATAATTCCCTTTGAAGCATAAAAATTTGACATAGCAAACTCAACACCATTGTCAGTACGAATCATTTTGATATTAGTTTTGAAATGATTTTGAACGAAAACAGTGAAGTTAATGATGTGCTGACGCACTTCAGATTTGTTATGCAGCAAAATAACCCAAGTATAACGCGAGTAATCATCAACAATAGTCAAGAAATAACGAAAACCTTGCATAGAAATTATGGAACATGGTCTCCAAATATCAAAGTGTACAAGATCAAAAATAGCAGAGGTAACAATATTACTTAAAGTGAAAGGAAGTTTTCTCTGTTTTGCACGACTACAAGTGTCACATACATGATGAGTATCAACAGTAATAAAAGAGTATTGTTTGCTTAAGACATGTAATCTTTCATGTGAAGGGTGTCCTAGTCCATAATGCCATAGTGTTTTGTCTATGATATTATAATTAATAAAAGGAGCAAAACAATGCGGTTTAGAATGACTAGAAGCAGGCAAGGTAGTGACAAGGTACAAGCCAGCAGTGGCTTTAACTGTATCAATCCTCTCTTGGGTGAGATTGTCTTGTATAATGCAGTGGGTTGAAGTGAAAGTTAAAGTGCATTTAAGTTGGTGTGTGAGTTTAGAAACAGATATTAAATTTAATTGAAAATGAGGCACGTATAACACATCAGACAAATAAAACTTATCAGAAAAACGTACTAAACCAGAATATGTGGCATAAACAGTTTGGCCATTTGGAAGACTAATTAAGACATGTTTAATTTTAGTATAAGTAGTAAAAACGTTCAAATTGTGACAAACATGATCAGTGGCACCAGAATCAATAATCCAAGATTCTTTTATAGAAGATAGTGAAGAGAGAAACTTACCTGTTGAAGAATGCTCAGTATTGGGGATTTCATCCGTAGAGATGGTGCCGACTTGATTAATTTGAGTGTGAGGGGCAGGATCCTCAAGGTTTTGCTTACGCAAAATGTTGGTAAGGAATTGTCACTGTTTTGATGTAAGTTGAATCCCCTTTACATCCTGTTCTTTAGAAAAAAGCTCAGAAAAAGTGTCAGTAGTAATCCTATTATTGGCTTGGGATGTCAAATTGGTGAATTTGTAGCCAGGAGGGAACCCATGCTTTTTATAACAGGTGTCGACAGTGTGGCCAAGAAGATTACAAAAAGTGCAGACTTTTCTAGTAAAAGAAAACTTTGAGGTTTTAACATTGCTAGAAGGAAAACCCACTTTGCAAAAACAAACAGTCTCAGTATGACCATATTTACCACAAAAATTTGCATGTAATAGTGTGACTACTATTAAGACTATGAAGACTAGGGTTTTCATTAAACATTGCCTAAAAGATTTTTAAAACCAATCAAGATTTTGAAAGAGAACAGAAAAAAAATAACCAAGAACAGCAAAGAGGGAAATAAAAATCAGAGAGAAGCGCAGCAGAATTCTTCATTCGAAGAGCTCTGATACCATATTATGGAGATGAATATTCCTTGTCTGATGTGATGTTTTAATGTAGCGTACGTAATCGCACGTAATCGTAATGAAGAAAGAGAGGTTTTGATGAACCCTAATTGTAGAGAAAAATAAATATAAATTTTTTTTTTATTCACTTGTATATTAGAGAGTAAAATACATGGTGTATATATAAGAAAAAGATTAAGACCTAGCTGAAACAGAAAAAGAAAATTTGGCCAAACAAACAAAGCCCAATAATTTAAAATAGAAAATTAAATATATTAACAACTTGAACAATTTATTACGGTGAAGTATTTATGTTCATGCATTGTTTATATTAATTTTAATTAATTTTAATATATTTAATTTTTTATTTATTTGTATATACTGATTTTATTTCTTATACATTAATATTTACTTTATAATTTATTTATTTATTTATTAATATATTAATAATACATCTTTTCCTTCCCTATGCACAGGTTAAAAACCTAGTATTTATTTAAAAAAGTGTTAGGTAGTATGTGAGATATACCTCATATTGTATTGGTCATAAAATTATATCTTTGGTTTACTAAAAATTTAAAATCAGTGTGATACTTTAGCCATTATATTTGTACCCTATATTTGTTCTTGCATAAGTATGTTTAGACAAAGATTATAATGGAATGATTAACATAATCAATGCCAACCTAATAGTCACAATAACAAAAAACCACAGTTGGCACATGTTGGATTTTGTAATGATCCTCTCCTCCTTTTTCAAGTTTGGTTCTGAATGCTGCAAACATTGATTCGATCTCCAAATGCTGAAGAGTGGTAAGAAATCTGAGCCCATCTGGAACCTCCTCAAGCTTGGTGCAATTTTCAATCTTGAGTTCTCTGAGACAAGGCATGGCTCCTTTATCCAACTTCCACTCCTCAAGATTGGACAAATCATGGATAACCAGAGACTTGAGCTGAGCAAAGCCTAGGCTGGAACAATGTAGTTGCTTTCCTATGAATGAATCTGGTTGCAGCTCAAGCAACCTTAAATTGGGAAGCTTTTCTAATGTTGGCATTGGATCTACAACAAGTCCAGAACCCATCAACTTTAGCTTCTGAAGCTTGGAAGAAAGTTGGTGGGGTTCAGGAAAATTCTTTATAGGCCCTTCTATGTGCAGTTTGTAAAGATTGGGACATCCTAATGCAACATGGACAATTGATGTATCTTCATAACTAACAAAAAACAATGACTCTAGGTGACTGAATTGCACATTAGGATACCTAAAGATACCTCCAAAGTTAGGATCATCTATCACTAATTTTCTCAAATTGGTTAATTTCATGAGATCTTTTACATGACACTTTTCTGCAGGGAAGTTAATCAGGGTCTGCAAGTTTTTGAGGTTGCCCAGTTGCCACCTTTCAATGCTATAACCACAACACTCTGGTAGATATAAATGTCTCATTTTTTGCATGTTACCTATGACATTTGGTATTTGCACAGTTGAATTCCCTGTTAGAAGATCCAGGGTCATCAAGCATTTTAAATTACCTATTGATGTGGGCAACTCATCAATTTTTGTATTTCTTAGACTGAGAAACCTTAGATGGATCAAGTAGCCAATTTCTTTTGGCAACTTCCCTCCCAGACCCTGTATGCCTTCCAAGTTCAAGACTCTGAGTAACCTACATTTTTTGAAAAATGACTTCATCAATCCCCATTCTTTTAGCCTAGCTGTCTTTTCATGGAAGCAAAGAAGAGACCTTAAATGGTGGTGGCTTTTCAGGTGTGAAGGGAAGAACCTATCAACATCTTGATCCAAACACAAGGCAATCCTGCGAACTTTTCCCACTGACCTTGCTCTTGATGTCCCTCTAGTTTCATCTACATTCCGGGAATTGATCTCCAAAAGAAAGTTTTCCTGATATGCCTTCTCTACACAAAGTTCCCTCATGAGGTTGTGCATTTGGCAAGTTCTAATTCTCCCTGATGAACTCTTTTCAACTACCTGAATCATGCACCTCTCCACTAGCTCAGTCAAGTAACGTTGTGCCACATCCTCAAGAGCTTCTTCACCTTCTCCTTCATTGTGAGCCAAAGATATAATACCCTCTGCCACCCATATTCTAATTAGTTTCTTTGTTGGTATCTCTAAGTTTTCAGGGAAATGAGCCAAGTGTAGGAAGCATGGCTTCAGCTGGTATGGTAATTCGTAATAGCTCAATGCCAACACCTCTCCTAAGCGTTGTTCTTGGCCGTTTGCTTTCCTCAAATATGTGTTGATGTTCTTGTACACAATGTCCCATTCATAGAATGTAGGCTTTGATGCTAGCAGTCCTCCAAGAACAATGATGGCCAATGGTAAACCTCCACATCTTCCAACCATTTCCCTTCCCAACTTCTCCTTCTCTCTGTAGTCTGTGCCAAAAAAGAACAGAAAATTGTAACATGAATTGAATAGTTCCAACTTGGAGGAATTGTTAAACCTCTTACATGAATTATACAAGGGTTTGTATTTCATTTCCATGTGAAAATCCTATATTTTGTTCTTTGGTAGATAATCGAAGGTCACAAAAATAATTGCAATGATCAAGTACTCTAGTCATCTCATGTATGTTAGCTAACAAACATGTGAAGTAAATGACATGGTTGAACTTTCAGCCAGAGAAAAAAAGAGCATATAAGTTTGTTGAACTTGTAGCAATACACAGAAACTGAAAAATCTATTCATTTAGGGGAAGTGAAGAACAGATAATAGTCAAGGCAGATACAACTAGAAAACAATTGAAATTCTAAAGTTTATATGGCAGAAAGTTAACCATATTCTAAAATTCAATGATGACTAGTGAAATTTTGCTTTATGAATTTCAACTTATGACTTCCCCCTTTCTGCAGCATGGAAAGAAAATTTCTAGAGGTCATAAACAGGGTTGGATAACTAATTTTTCCTAGTTAAAAAATTGAAATTATGCACAATAAAAATCTCTCAATTCTCTTTTCATATCTTTTGTTTTGAGGGCTTTTATGAACTAACACTATGGATAGAATTAAATTTTCACTCTGCATCCTCATCAATTACCAGAAAGAATGTCAAGTTCTAAGCTCTAAAAGATTTAGACTGGCAAGTTAATCAATGTGGTAAACAACTGCATTGTGAATAATGTTGATAATTGGGAGTGCATTATAGGAAGAGGATAACACAAATCTACATACCTGGATCAACAATTTTTGGAAATGCCTTCTTTTGGAACAACTCCCAGCTATCAACTTCATTCAAACATTTTGGTGTGTGAAGATAACAACTAGGATCCATCTGGAATGCAACATCAATGTTTCGAGAAGTTAGCAATATTTTGCTACCAACTTCTGATAGTCCTTGAGGGAAAGCCGGCTTCAGTTTGTTCCATGTGTCTGCATTCCAAATATCATCAAGGACCACTAAGCAACATTTCTCCACTTGAACTTGGTAAAGCATCCTTGCAAGCTCCTCGTCTCTCATATTCTCAATTTCCTGTCTTTGCTCTTGGGAAGGAGAGATCAGCCTAAACAAAATTCCTATCCAAACATCCCTTGCTTGGCAATGCTGTGATATGTAAGCCCAAGCCAAGCTATCAAACTTGTTCCTCACATCAACACTATGGTAAACCTTCTTTGCCAATGTTGTCTTCCCCAATCCCCCCATCCCACAAATGGCTATTACTCTATACCTTTTGCTGGGGTCGACCAAACATGACTCCAAAATCTTGACATCATCGTCAACACCAATGATGTCCTCTTCAATGACATGTGAATAAGACCTCCTCAAAGTTTGTCTCTCATACATAGAATTTGAGGCCTCTCCTTGTTGTATGCCATAGGTTTTAAGACTCCTTGTGAGACTAGAAATCCTAGCTATGACATTTTTAACATGAGATCCCACCATGTGGATTTCTATAAATCGGTTGATGATTGAAGCATACCTTGTGATGAGATTTGACAGACCTGGCAAATTTCTTCTTGAGGCCTCTCTGAAGGCGTATGACTCAATGACATCATCAGAATCATAAGCAGCTTCTCTGATTTCTGAAATCCAACTCCTTAGGCTTTCATTTTCATCTTGCCTTCTATCTGCATCTTGCAAGTAAGACCGCATCAGCCTCAATTCAGTTTGCAGCAGCAACACTTGGTCTTCAACCCCATAAAGGAACACTGCTTCTTGAATGAGCAAATCACCAAGACTTTGCACTATGAAGTTCACTATAGCCTGAGCCATCATTCAAGGTTGCTCTTCTTTCCCCAAACAAAAAGCTTTTCCTGATTAATCAAAACCCTTTTGCTAACTCTCAAACTTGTACACTGCTACTGCTGTATATTTCACAAAGAGAAGAGAACAATCAAGGCAACCACTAGAGGGTTGACTTTGGCAATGACTTGTTGCAGTAACTGACCAAAACATTTGGCCAGAAATTATGCATTATTAGGGTTATACCATTGGCATCCAAAACATGCAATAAATTTTGCCTTCCCAATTCTATCCATCACCACTTTAAAGTATTAAGCTGAAGCCATAAGTTGTCAATTTGGACTGAAAAGTTGTTTGATTTTTCAACAAGAAGGTGCAGAAAATGTAGATGCACCTTCCCCGAAATAAATTGGAAATAGAACTAATATATATATATATATGTGTGTGTGTGGTGTGAACACTGTTTTTTTGTCAGCATGTGAACACTCTGTGTGTCAACAAATCATTGATTCAAAATTGAACTAAACTCAATCTAATTAATAAAATATTATAAATAAAAAAATCGTAATTAAAAGAGAAGATATCACTAAAAATAATAGTAATAAATAACTTGGTGTTAGACTTTTTTATTTACTGAAAAGTTTAAGGTTATATATACAGAAAGATTGGTAATCAAAGTATGATGTAATTTTAGAGAAATTAGATAAATAAATAATGTGAGTATTACTATATTATATTAAAAGTATTGTTTTTTTTTTAATTTCCACTCTTGTCACTATTTGTCTTGAAAAGAAGTATTGATGGGTTAACTGAAAAAAATATTTATAAATTATTCTTATCACAATGTCTAAAGGATGTGATATTTTTAAGTATATCAAAATAAATCATGTCTCACTACTTGATGGTGTAATATTGTTATCAACCAATAGAAAGATAACACAAAAATTCTAACCTTATTGTCCTCTTTTCAGTTTTTCTTGCATTCTTGTACAATAACAACTTCAATTATTTGTGCATTAAATATAATGTTATAAAATGATACCATAAGAAGATTCTTATACAAATGTTACACGTTTGTTTCTCTTTGGTAAGCCTTAGATTTTGGATAATGGGACTAGTGATCATATCACTTTTGACTCAACAATTCTAACTTAAATAGAATCTTCCAATACATATTATTAATCTACCTACCAAATCTTCTCTACATATAATTCAGTTCAAATATCCTAAGATAAAGTTGCATGAGTTCGTTCATTTCACTTATGTTTATCAAATCATAACTACTACAAACTTATTTAGCTTTTTTTGTTTCCTACCTTCCTTGTTTAGAAAACTTGCATACAAGGAGATAGACTCATTCATACTAATTTATATATATAAACAATATACTAATTTATATCGAATGTCTTCTTTGAATAAATAAGTTTTTCAAACTTGTCTATTCCATTTTTGTCTCATTATAAATTAGTTTATAAATTATTATCTTTAAATAATATATATTCTTGCGAAAGTTAAGATGAACTTTACAAAATCCTAAATGTACTATTTTATGTGTTGATATGTTTTTTTTTTAGTGTGATGTTTTTATCTTATGTCGAGAAATTCTCTTTCTAGAACTTGAATAATGAGTGAGATATATGTAATTATACTTAGGTTAAATGAGATAGGTAATAAATGAATAATGTTATTCAAAATACTTTAATGGACTCTTGTATAGACCCCTTGTTATTCATTTAAGATAATCTTAATTTTTAATTTTTAATTTCTTGATTACTTATCTAATTATGTACTTAACATAAGGTTAGAAGAATTGAATTATCACATGCAAGTGACAAACATTTATCTTAAGTGATTAAACATTGACCCTCCAAACTCTCATAGATAGAGATAAGCAATGAAGAGTTCTAAAAAAAGTAAATTTTTCATTTCTTTGGTTGATATCATGTTCTTTCTTTGTATAATGACCCTTATAATATTGTACAAAATTAAAATAGTTAAAGGTAAATCTAATTTTTTTTCTTGAAATCCAGTTGAATTTATTGGCAACATATATATTTATAAGATAATGTTTTACTTGAATATATATTTTATTTTTTAAAATCAAAATTAAGAGTGTCCAATTATTTTAGATATAATATTTTTTTTAGTTTTAATATTTAAAAAAATAGTTAAAAATAATATTGTGTCAAAATATAAATTATATATTGTAAATTTATAATATAATTTACATATTGAAATATTAATTTATTAGATTTTTAACTATAAATATACTATACATTAAATGATTTATTATAAATTTTAGTTATTTAAAACAAATATTTACCATGTGGATTGCTCCACATCTAAATTACTAGTTATGTGATATCCAGAGAGCGTAGAAAATCTCCAATTACATAAATTATTATGTAAATCCTTTTAAATAAAGATGGAAAAAAGTTTATAAAAATCAAACATGTAAATAGAAAGATAATTTAAAATAATAATTTTTTTACATATGTGACGTACCGAAGAAACAAATATTAAAATATCTTCCTAAGAAAAGTTGAGGATTCTAACTTAGAAAATTACGCCCTTGAAACTAAGAAAATAACAACTCTAGTTTTTGGAAGTTTAAAATTAACAATAAAAACTCACATCTAGGTAGAATATTTTATTATACTTCTATAAATAAAAAAATTAACCCAACACAAATCTTATTTAATATTATAATTTAAAATATATTTATGTTTAAATTTGACCATTATTTCCAATAAATATGATCGAAAGTAATTTTTAAAATATATTTTTATTTCATGAAATAGTAAAAAACATGAGATAAATTAACTTGCAAGATTGAAGATAAACATAAAATGAATAAAGAATCAAAGATCAGGTGTAGAAGAAACCTTGGACTGTTGGCTTGTTTTGAGCTTAGATTAGATTAGAGAAGACGTAATCAAACGAACTACCTTTCTGAATAATCCATAGTCAATTCTAAAATCTCCCTTTCAACAACAACACCCAACTTTTTTACTCTCTTCAATTCAAGTGCAAGCAAAAGCTGAATCTTTCATCCTTCCACCACCGTCTCAACCCTCTTCTTCTTTCCCTGATCCAACAACACAGATTGTAACAATGTACGTGGATCACGCTTTCTCGATTTCGGACGAGGATATCATGATGGGAACCTCGTACACCGTCAACAACAAACCCCCCATCAAGGAGATCGCCCTTGCCGTCTCCCTCCTCGTCTGTGGCCTCCTCGGCATCATCATCGGTTCCCTCATGGCCTACAACCATGTCGGCGGCGACACTGCTCACGGTAACAAAAAATAAGTGATTTTAAGGGAAAAAAAATGTCAATTTTGAAATTAGGGATCACTAATTGCAACTGGGTAGCTGGGAAATTGAAGATATCTGCTAAAGTTATAAACTTTTTGGCAGTATTTTGAAAAGGGAATGGTTTTTGTTTTTTAATTTTTGTTGATTTTGGGTTTTGTTTGAATGTTTTATAGGGGTCTTCTTTGCAATACTTGGAGTAATCTTGTTCATACCGGGTTCCTACTACACGAGGATTGCGTATTATGCTTACAAGGGATACAAAGGGTTCTCTTTCTCTAACATACCCCCCGTGTAGCTCTACTAGCTAGATATGTCTCATAGGTTCAACTAGCCTCCTCATGTACAGATATTCCCTGGTTGTGCTCTATAATCTTTCTTTCTTGTGTTTTTTTTTCCTTTGCTGACAAATGATGAGTGTTCAGATTGTACTTTTGTAGTTGCTCTATATCATATACTGCCACTTTATATGGTTGAAATTGTTTTCTTTAGTGTAAATTTTCCTACTATTAAATCTCTTTTTGCCTTCCATTGGTGAATACGGGTATACTGATTTTATGTATGATTATATTACTAGAATTAGTAGTAGAAGCACGATTTGAGGGTTTGTTTACTGTTTTCTGCGCTAACTTGGTAGTTACCGCCACATCAACTGGTCTGGAAGTGAACTGAGTTATGGGAATTTCCTATCATCACCTGCTTCTTTTTCTTTTCTACTACTTTGTATTCTTTGTAATGGGTTCTTAAGGCATCTTCTGCCCTTTGATACTAGGGTAGAGGTTCAGTTAATGGATGTGGCAACCTATAATGCATATGCTTCTTTATCATTCATCAATGTATGATTGATACGTCTTTTATAGCGGCCTAACTGATAGATTCTGTTACAATTCAGACAAGGTTGTGCTTGGCAACTAGTTTGAGACCTTGGCAGAATATTGGATTTAATTACTTACATTGCAGATAGCAATGATTGATATTAGGTGCTTATATGAAGCTCAAGTTGCCATTGAGTCTAACTTCATTGTTGTTTTCATATTCTTTATGAATATTGTTAAACAAGATCATCATCAGCTATGAAAAAACAGATATTGTGGGGGCTGGGGTGTATTTGCATTTTTGGCTTGATGTTGAGAGAAAAACATTTACAATCCTTTCCTTTTTCAGAGTTTTCCATCTTGGATCATTCCTTTGTTTATGATTTATTGTGGCACCAATCTCTCCGTCATGTACGTCATATTTGCCCCGGGCAAATCTGCTACTAAAAGAACTAACTAGCAAACAGATGGTTAAGTGCCTCTTTGATCTAGAATTTGGTAGAATTGATTCTGAATCATGAGATGTGATCAAGATGTGTTCTTGAATCAATTTGAACTACATTTAGAACATATGCTTTTTAATGGGAACTGTGAAAACTGATTTTCTAACTAACAAAAAGAGGATCCAATCCAAGACTTGTAATTCCCTGTATATACATAATTGTATTGTAGTTGTAGCCATATTAGTTTTTCATAGCTAAAGGGTATTATTACTAAGGAAATGATTAGCCTTTCTGTATTAAATTTGGGATTTGAAATACCAAAGGAGTTTAGGCAATCTGTTGAATTTCATTATAGCTGTTGCCCTTTGGACAGAACCTTAGAATTTTAGCATCTCAATTATTGCTTATTTGATCTATATAGAAAGGGTGACGATGATATCAAAGTACCAGAATTGATACTTACCTTAGTGGGTGCATCACAGCTATGCGATTATGCTTTGATTTTGTGTGCTGTGCAAGTGACATAGGAATGTCTGAGACCATTAGACTAGGATACTTTGAAGTTTGTAGAAAGCAATTGAATGTGGTATTGAACTTTTGTTATGGCAGTGGTAAGTTATTTTTCTTAAAACTATTTACAACAGAAGTGGAAAACTCTGTCATTGTGGTTGTGTTTTGTTCAGCTATGGTGGAGTACTTTCAATTCTTCTGCACAGATTCAGCTTTTCACATTATCAATATACTAGTGCCAGTTTCACATAGCATGAATCTCAGAGACCCTTGATGATTGAAAGAAAAATAAAATAAAGGGTGCATGAGATTGTAACTCCTTTTTTCTGTTTAAAGAAAATTTTAATTCTTATAATTTGTATTAGTTTAGGTGTTGGATTTAATATGTTTTCTCCTTTACCTATTATTGCATTAATGTTTATAGGTTTCCTTGTTCAGTCTTTGGTCCTAGCATTTCTCTAGTTATTTATAAGAGTATTTTCTTTTCTTTTTTTTGGTTAAATATGAATTTAGTACTTGTAATTTATTTTTAAAATTTATAAAATATATTTTATTTATTTATTTATTTTAAAATGGATATTTAAAGATTAAAATTAGTGATATCAAACTTGGTAAAGATAACAAAATATTTTATAATAATTAAAACCAAATTTATATTTTAAAAGGGCTACAAATAATTATTTCAAGTTTTGTAAAATGAAAAATAAACAAAAATTATAGGGACTAGAATTTAAATATATCTATTTTATAGAAACTAATAGAATATTTAAATGTTTTTTGATGATAGTTAATGTGTTAATGTAAATAGCATTGACTTTTTCTGAAGAATTGGTTCTTACTATTTAGGTTTAATTACTCATTTTTGTTTTCATAATTACACAATTTTTTTTCTTTTTTAGTCTATAAATTAGTCTGTGATGTCATTTGATGCAAAGTGTTTCCTTTTGACTAAATACTTTGAACACATTGAATTCATTTAAAGGAAATTAAACAAAAATATTTTGTTTAAACTAGCCATATGTTATTAATCCATTGGATTCAGATATGTTTCATCAACACTAAAATCTTTTGGCAGTTTCTTCCTCCACCCCCACAATATTCTGTAAAAAGATAAAACTGTCCCTATTATATTTTAAAATTCTAAAATGCACTTAAATGCAAACTATTTTTTTCTTCATCCTTTGCCTCTCAGCAGCGCTGTTCATCCTCTTTCTCAGCAGCACCGTGGGAGAAGGGTGATTTCTCTTCAAGGTAATTAAATTCTTTGTTTTTTAGATTTGCAGTTCTGTTTTTTCTTTGGATTGATTTTCGTTTTCGTAGTTCATACATATCATTTTGGACCATACAATTCGATAGTTTAAAGAAATAGAGAATTCATATTTATTTTTTTGCATTTTGGATTATAGAATCCAGAAAAATTTTGAATGGATTCTTCGATAAAATTTTGGATCTACCAATCCGTAAATCCAAATATGCATTTCGAATTCAAAATTTCATAATTAAAAAAAAAAACATTTTTGAATCCACCAATCCATAACAGAAATATGCATTATGGATTCAGATATCCATAATTAAAAAAAGCATTTCGGATCCACCAATCTATAACATAAATATGCATTATGGATTCAGAAATTCATAATTCAAAAAAAACATTCTGGATCCACCAATTCATAACAGAAATTAGGCTTCTGGATTCAACAATAAAAAAATCAACAATTTATGCAAAAAATTTCTTCCAAAACACTCCCTCATCCGAAAAAATGATTCAATTTTGGACTGATGAATTCGTAGCACACCCCCAGATCCCAATTTTCAGTAACCACAAAAATGCCATAACCACAATGCTTTTAAAAAAATCCTTAAATCTTACCTCTGAAAGTTAAACAAGACTCTCCACCTTGCTCTGCACAGCTAAAATAACTCTCCACCTGGGTGTCGTTTTTCAAATAAAAGGGCAAGACTAGTTGGGGGATTTACAAAATTGTGGGGGTGCAAGAAGAAAAACATAGGGTACAGGAAGAAGAAGCCGAAATCCTTAGAATACTGTTAGATAAAATGGGTATTTCTTCCTGCAAGTCTATATTTTTCTTTCTACACCCTAATATTTTTTTGAAATATCCAAATTACCCTTGATCGTTTTGGATAATTTTGAAATAAAGGTGTTTCATAAGTAAAATTATTTCTGAAATAGGAAATCTGAATGAAAAATAAATTATTCTGCAATATCAATCTGAAATTCATAAAATATGTTCTGAAGACTAATTTAGAAGTCATTTTAAAATGGATAAAATAGTCTTTTTCAGAAATAATGCGGGTGTAGGGAGAAAACGGTTGGAATGCTTAAAGAAACATCCAGATAAAGTACTTACAAAAATAAAATAAAATGGTGAAAAATTGAATTCCATTTCAGTATATCTTGAAGAAAAAAACTAATAAAATTTATTTGAATTAGTTTTTCAGTTTTCTATTAGAAATGTTAAGAAACAATTTTAATAAGCATTTTTATTTATTGTATTTGCATTATTTTAATTACACATTATGACGTTTTTTTTTCAATTTACAGTTTATAAAAAAATATTTCAGGAGAAATTATAATGTTTGTTATGTAAAAAGTACAATTATTAAATGTATTGTGACTAATATTAAAAAGTATTGTTTTAAGCAATCATGACATGTATTATAACTAAACATTATGGAAATAAATATTTTTATATGCAATTTTTGTAAGGGTTAGCTCATCTGACAAAAAAATTAAAATATAATTAAACAATCATTTTAGATTGATTAACGGAGGTAGAAAAAGTAATTTTATGCCTTTAAATTTTAATGTATATTTATCATTAAAAAATGGGCGAAAATGTTTTATATTTTAATATTGAATATTTTAAATTACTTTTAAAAGCAAATATTGAATGATTGTATATTTTAATAATACATCTTTTCCTAATTTTTTGTTTTTGATATTTATTTTATTTTATGACAATGGATACGTAAAATAATTTGTCTCAAATATATTTGCAAAACATATTTAAATTTTAAATGTAATCTCATAGTAATGTTTGATGTAGTGAGAAAGCTTAAGAAAATAATTGTTATAATTTTCTTCACTCGTTTCTTTTTCTTTATTTTCTTGTTTGGACTTCAACTCTTAGTATATGTAAAAAGTTTTTCGATATTTAAGTATGTATCTCATGGACCATCTTACTATAAGATCTAGATTAAGATGTGTCTCATAATTAATGTTTATATTATCTAATTTTTCAATTTAATTGTTGTTAATATATGTTTTTAATTAATATGTTCATCCCATATCGTTCGGTCGATATCGAATACCATACATTCTAATACTATCTGAGTTTTAGTAGTACATGAATATAAAAAAATATAGTTATGAGAACAAAAATCTTGCAAAGTTTATTAATTTGATTCTTGGAAAAAATATAGTTAGAAGAAAAAACCTCACCACATATTAAGAAAAGGAAAAGTAAACATCAGCAAAAAATGGTGGATAGTTCACATTACATAAACATCATGGTGTTTAAAACATTTAATTATAAGTATAGAAATGTCCAAAATAGGATGAAAGAGTCAATTTTAAATTTGCTTAAAAAAATAATTTTAACAAAGGATATAATTATAATAAGAAATTAATATTTTAACCATTATTTTGAATAAAATAAATAAGTTTTATTTATTTACTTATTAATGGGATGAGAGTAGTAACATAGTAATCTTACATAATTGTAATTTGTAAGTGTTTCTAATTTTTTTATATAAATTTTTTATGTTCGGCATAAATATTTCTAATTATACATCAAGTAAATTATTCTAATTTATTTTTAGCATAATTATATATATTTTAAATTTTTAGTGTTGTTTTGTTTTGTAAAAAATATTATTTAAAAAATGTTTATGAATACATGTGGATATACAGGTGAATTTTCATAAAATTTATAGATACCAGCTTAAAAAGTTTAACCTTGTTTTTATCTGTTACTTTTTTTTTATTCACTCATTATTTTATCTCTTTATATTTTTTTCTTCTACCAAACACACCATTAAAGAGAAAATATTTAGTATTATGAGGAGATATATATAATTAATTAAAAAGATGCTTAAATTTTTAAAATGTGTAATTAAGATTATTTCCAATACTATTTCCAATCGATTGTGTAAATGAAAATTTATAAATTAAAAAAAATGTTTTTTACTGAACAAAAAAGTCATTCTTAAACAATAAAACACATTTGCTTTTAATTAACCAAACTTGATTTTCAATGTAAAACCTACAAAATATAATCACATTTAATATTCTTAAAATTTATTTTAAAATACTGATCTTTACCGAAATTAAGTTTTCACTCTTTTTTTTAAATGATTTTTCTAACATTATTTTTTAAAACCCAACCCAAGTGAGAAACCCATTTCAAGTTGCGTTTTTGTTTGGATTTGGATGTTAACATCGTACGGTCCAGAGTCGCTGCTAACATGTGTAATCAATGGTGAGGCTTCCTCGTATTCTCAAAACAAAACCAAAAACAAAAAACATTGAAAAGTTAAAGTCTGAAGTCTTCTTCTCCGACACTCTCTCACTCCATCTAATCATGGCTGCATCATATGCAAGACTTACGGTAGCAGCGTTGGTGCTGATAGCTTTGGCACCAACCTTTCTTCAATCTTCAGCTTCATCTGTGGGTAAATTCGTTGACGAAACCATCAATTCCCACAAGATCGTCATTTTCTCCAAGACATATTGCCCGTGCGTATACACACCCTCTCTCTCGCTTTGTTCTTGTTTGATTCGTTGATTTTATTCCGTTTAATGTAATGGGAACGCAATGGAGTTTCCAATTCCAAATCTTTTCTTTCTGGGTGGCGGTGTTGGATCTGATTATGTGGGAATTGTCTTTGAGTGTTCTGGATTTGTTAAAAAGAATTTTCAATTTGATTTGTTTTACAAAGAAACGATAGAAAAGTCGAGATCTGAACTGCTGTGACAATGCTGGCATGTGATTTGAAAAAGGGGCTGCTTTCTGGAACATTATCTGTGAATTGTGGTATGCAATGTTGTTTTTAGGCACTTAGTATGTGCAAATGTTTGTGGTATCGTGTAAGCTTCACTGTCTTCCGTGTTTGGATATATGTTAAAAAATGGGATCGTGTCTTATTGTTTTTGTATTGCCTGTGTTTTCAAGAGTACTGCACACATGATAATTGGAAACTTCTCCATAAACATTTATAAGAAAATAAAATAAAAAGATAAAGTGAAAACACTACTACATCAGATACTGTATGAGTTTTGGGATTGACATGTGTTCAGACCTCAAGTAGGAAGTGTATATGTGCTTCATAGCTAAAAGTTCTCTTTACGCCCGCATTCCTCTGTGCTTTAAGCTGATGAGCCATGTACAATGTGTATGCTCATAAACTTTGTGGATTACTATTCAGTGTTTCTGGACATTGCACAAAACTTTGTTGCTCCACCATCGAAAAAGAAAAGAAAATGCCTATTAAAGGAAGTTTGGGGTATTCATTGACCTCTTGTTTTTATTGATTTATTTGTAATTGCTTAGGTACTGTATAAGAGCAAAAGCTTTGTTCAAAGAGTTGAACCAGGTTCCACATGTTGTTGAGCTTGATGAGAGAGGTATTCTGAAAACTTCTGCTTACTTTTTGTCTTTTTAGTATATATTAATATTTTTACTGGAATTGGTATGGTTCTAGTTCTGATGAAATGAATCAAATGGAAGCTTTATAATTGGAATTTTTGTTAATCGGGGATGGGTTAGCATCCCAGTTCTTGGACTGAAAGCTCTGAGGGGTTAAAAATTAAAGCAGCATAAGTTGTGTCGAAAACAGTTTCCTTCTTTCAGGAATTGCATAGTGTAGAGAGGGAGAGCAAGCTGAAGAAATAGTTTACACTGAAACTTGTTTTGATAAAATGTTAATTCTGTGTCACTATGTTAAGGATTCATTGGCTCATTTCTGTTACTGAGATAGTGAGACTTCTTTCTCGCAGAGGATGGTTCAAAGATTCAGGAGGTATTGGTTAATATTGTTGGGAAGCGTACTGTGCCACAAGTTTTCGTTAATGGACAACACCTTGGAGGCTCAGATGGTAAGTTTTTTCATAGCAAGAACGAAAACTAGCCTTTTCCATGTTCACACAAAATATAATTCTCCTAGAAATTACCTCAAATGTTCCTTCAAAATCTCATTGTTGATTGTTCAATTTGCAGATACCGCTGCATCTTACGAGAGTGGACATTTGCATAAACTTCTAGGAATTAAGGCAGAGGGTCATGATGATCTGTGAATCAGGTTGTTAATTAGGTGAAACTTTGTCTCGTAGCTGCAATAGTATTGAATTTTTTTTGCATATAAAGGCACAGTGATATTACATTTTGGCACAGCTAAGTTTTCATTTATATATGTGATGGATAGTTTTTCAGTTATCACTGGAATGCTTCATCTTCTCTCCTTTAGTTTTCTTTCTCTGTTCTTCCCAATTTGTGTGATCCAAATGGAACCTAAGTCCATGACCTATGCAACAACCCTTCATTCATACAATAGGATTCTTTTTTGAACTTGACTACAACACATCTAACCTACTTTTATGCATACATCATATCGGGTTCTAGTTGGAACAATTTCTTCATCATGGTAACGTTGATTAAGGATGTTAGGCTGTGAAAATTTATATTTTTAAGTATTTCATCATATTACTCTGTTGAAATTCCTTGTTGATAATCACTTAGTCGGAGTTCTTCAACATGTTTTTGTTTCTTTAATTCCACCAACACTTTGATTGTGTGACTCGGTCATCATCACTTCCAATGATGGTCGTGAATCGCCTTCATAAAATTAAGGTTACCAAAAGACCTCATTGTTTGAAAGTTCTGCATCAAACAAAACCCGAAATCGAAATTTCGATGTAGACATAACCTTTCTTGCAATCGTGTTCACATGTGGCAAGGAGAATATATCTAGAGAGTTTGTGGAAACGTGATAAACTCTATTTAACGGGGTCTCCCTATGGATTGATTAGGATACATAACCTTGTTTTTTTCAAAGCTCACAGAGGTAATGTTTTTGTTGGTGGAATTCGGGTGCTTGGAGGAACCTTGGTGGTCAGAGTGAGAGGAACTTGCTCTTGGATTGTTAATTGCTTCTCTTAGCTTTGCTTTTCAGTAGTGACCCTCTTTGAGTTTCTTCATTTCTTCTTGAGCATCTTCTTCTTGGTTGGCTTTTCTAGATCTTCTTCTTGTAATGTTTCTGGTTTGTCGGATAGGCGATGAGGATTCTGACACTTGTATAAGGGTTGAGACACCTCTGAAGTGTCCCTTTTTAATTTAATTTATTCTTTGTTGATAAAATAAATAAATCTATTAGAACAAGGTTAACCTTCTCGACCCTCAATCTTTTATTGTCAAAGTTTTGACCCATGCATGATTTTTGCAAAACACCACAAAAATATGATCAATACATATAATATATGTAAAAACTTAAGAAAAGTTACATTCCCAACCCTCGAACTTACCTGCTTGATCCTTGGGACGAAGTCTTTTCTGGTTGAAATTCTCAATACAAGATTTGAAATTTTTAAGATTTTTGTCGATAAAGAGTAAACTGAGGAGTATGATTTGAGTGGAAAAAAAGTTTTAGTTACATCGGTATTTGGACATTTGACTTCAAAATTATGTTTTTGAAGGTTTTGAAAAAGGTGGTATAAATTGAATAAATACCACTGTATTAAGCACCATTAAGGGGATTCCATCTAATCTTAAGACCGTGTTTCAAATGAGAAAATTAATGATATCATCGGTAAGAGGAACTAGTTGGAGATGTTGACTATTCAGATGGAGTTAGTTCTTTACATAGTTAAGAGTTATCAACATTTGACACTCGAAGTTTATGAAAAAAGACAATGAAATCCTTAAAAAAAAAATCTGTATACAAAGTTTAAATGCTCGTCATTGTCCTCATCATTGATGGATGTTTTTTTTTTTGTTGTATACTTCATCACTGATCGAAAAATTAAATTGGTCTTATAGATAAGTCATGGGCAACTGCACCCTGACAAATTTCTCTCTGCACCCATCCTTTTCAGAAAAAAAACTGTTTTATTCCATTTAAAAATGATTTCTGGATTATTTTTTCTGAAATGTTTTCGGAACATATTTTCTGGAATATATTTTTGAATTCCAAATTAATTTTTCTGGAATTTTTTGGAATATACTTTTCGATTTAACACTCCATTTCAGAAACTTCTTAAACTATTAAAGGTAATTAGAGTATTTAAAAAAATATAGGGGTGCAGGAAGAAAATGTAAGAATATATGAAGAAACATCCAAAGAATTAATGGGACTTGGGTGTCAAGTACTTAGGTGTACTTGGGAATGGTAATGGGAGGAAATTTATACTCAGTTTCTAAAAAGTGTTTGTTTTCACCCTACCTTCAACAACGATGTTTGTTTGGATTTGAAGGTTGACATCTTTTAAAAGTTGTGTTTTCACCATACCTTTTAAAAATAATCGTGATTGTTTGGATATAGGAAAAAAATAATAGAAAGTGAAAGGAAATAGAAAGAAAGTTTGTGTATAGGTAAATATTTTTTTAATCAATAATATTATAATTTTTCTTTTGTTATTAAAATCAACTGAAATAAAATATGACATATATATATATATATATATATATATATATATATATATCTTGGAAAAAACATAGAAGAATGTAAATGCTTTTTTTTAATGTTATTTCAATTAATTCAACAATATTTAATACTACATCAAAATGATTTTAGACAACAAATTGATCAAATCATTAAAATCATTCTCTAAGCTTCATACTGAGTATGATGAATGTAGTCAACACATGCGTCTCTCGGACTGACCGATAGCTCAACTTCAATTACGCTCAATCAAAGTTCGCAAAGCTAATTCACGATTAGGAGCTAGGTAATTTAGCCCTAAACACGGTCCAATCCCTTAACCTGGCCCAATAAGAAAAATCCATCATAGGTAATATAAATAGCACATATTCCAAGAAACAGATACGTCATTATTTACAGTACTCTGACAATCGAGTGTCGAACCATTTTGCTGACTTGAGTGTTTGAGTGCCTTCTACAGGTACCCCCCATTCGGGAATCACTAGAGGACTGAGAGACGAGGCTAGGAAGGACATGTAAGGAACAACCAAGGGAATTGAAGAGCAGTACAACCGACCAATAGGAAGGAATGAGGCGAATCCTCTCTATAGTTCTACAAACCCCAACCCCGTTCAAGAATAATTGGCGCTCACCGTGGGATCGAGAGAAAATTGAGTTTTGGACGCTAGTAGATGGTATCAACTCGAAGCATGACAAGTGAGAGGATGCCTGATGATTTTTTACGGCAAGTGCATCGCGTTTGTCAAAAGTAATAATTGTCCCTAAGGACGGATATCGATCCCACAAGGAACAGTGAATTATCGAGTACAATAATCGCTAAATATAACGAGTTTTGAATTAATTGTGTTGGCACTGATGAATAAGAAAACAAACAAAGAATTAGTTGTTTCAATTGGAAAAATAAGGATTAGTTTCATCTCTCTCACTCTCAAGTATTTTGATTAGCATGTCAATATTAAGTTCTTTGATTGAAATTGATGCCCGTATAAAAATCATTTATATCGATTCCTCGCATATAAAATCCTTAAGAATGTCCCCTAACTATCGATCCCTCGCATAATTATAAGAAAAACTTAGAACGAAGCTCAGACGTTTAATAGCAATTAACATTTCAAGTCTATTCCTAGCACTCAAATATGTTAAGTATTGTTGTTTAGGTCCGAACCCTAAAAATACCTCCCGGTCAGATTTAAGATTCTCAATTTGTCACGGAAAATTAAAAGTAAAACAACAATACCAATAATCAATCAAGAACTGAATATTAATATATAAAATATCACCTCAATACATAAGAGTTTGAGCAGATTACTCATAATCCCAAAGGGTAGAATTAGCCACGCATACTTCTAGCACCTTCCATTCTCCCAATTGGTTACAATTCACTCTATGGTGTTTTCCTCTCAATCTGACACACTAAGGTTGAGCCTCCAGCCCTCTATTTATCCTAGTTTTCTAGGGTTAGGTTGTTTCCTATGTCGCGCTAATGGGCTAAATGATAAAACATAAAAAAGGCTCAATCTTTCTTTGCATCTTTTTCCATTCTGGGACCTTCTATCTTTATCTTTTTAGCTCAAATCATTCATCTTTAATCCAAATCTCCAATCTTCCTTAGAAATCTGCAATTAACACCAAATTTGAGAATAAAATACTCTTATTCAAATAAAGATCATAAAAAATGTAAAAAGGTATAAATTAGGGATTATTTTATATGTAAATTAGCAATAAATCCTCATAAGTGCCTATATTTTAATATGAAATATTACTGAAATTAGACACTTATCAATGCCTGAAGCTGACCAGGCCACGTTGTTGTTGTCTCTGCAAAGAGAGATGGCTAAGCTAAGAAGAAGGAATAAAGAAGTGAGTAGGAAGAACGAAAAAGAGATTCAGGCTCTCCGGAGAGACAACGAAGACATGAAGAGGAAGCTGATCGAGGGGGGACCGTCCATCGTGCCGACTAATCTCGTCGGTAAGTCGGTCACTTCCCCCCAACCCGAAAGCAGTTGAAGAGATTAAGGACAAGGCCCCACTCAGGAGATGGATGGCGAGTTCTGTCCTAACAAGTTGGTTCGCACGACCGGTACAGGGGATTTTGTGTGCCAACACCCGTTTACTGATTCTATCATCGAAGTTCCGCTGCAGACAAGTGGAAAGGCTTCAACATGGACTGCTATAATGGCACAACCGATCCATACAAGCATATGGATGCGTACACCAAGCACATGAGCTTGTACACCGTTGACGATGCGGTCATGTGCCGAGTGTTCCTGATGTGAGTTGATTTAATTTATGGTGACATTTTTACTTAAGGTGGGATTTTAGCAATTAAAGGTGATGACCTAAGGAAGATTCCTACTGAACACGAACTTAACCAAGTGGTTAAGTAAGTGTGAATGTTCACTTAACAGAGGCAAAGATGAAAAATAAGATATAGTAAGGATGAGATGCAATTTGTGAAATTGAAATGGGTACAAGGTAAACATCAATGGTGGTCATGGCTTCCCAAATGATGCACCATACTCATGATTATGAGTGAAACCCAAGAGCAACAAAGAAGAGAAACTAAGAGACAAACACATAAAATGGATTGGAGAAATGGAAGAAAAATGGAATAAGAAAACTTATGATGGTGGGTGAGAAATGTCACACCACTTGGTGGGTGATGTGCTCCAAGATGAGTGTGTTGGCCGCCACTTGGGAGCTTCCCAAATCACTCAAGATAAGACCTCAAATCTAAGAGGACATAAGCCTCACTAAGAGCTCACACAATTTGTACAAAGTTTCTTTACTTCATTCAATTTTAGCTTATCAAATACAATGGGTAGGCCTCCTATTTATAGGTGAAGGAGCCTTAGGATTTGACTAAGTCAAACTCGCATCCTAGGCTTGTCCTTCTAGAAACTAAGTCAAATTGTCTTCCTAAAGGGTTTGGAACAAACTAAAATGATACATGCACCCCTTATTATGCCAAAGACACCTTATTCTAACCTATCTTTATTATTTAGACCCCTAAAGTGAGCCCAAATTATTTACAACTTCTTTTATTCTTTAAGAAGACCAGTAAGAAGAACATTAGATGCTCTGGTTTGTGTCAATTTCTTCCTCTTGTGAGGTATGCTAAATCCATGGCAAGGTCTTCACTTGATTGTTGAGATGACTTCTCATAGTGTGCATCCTTGGTCATCTCTTTGTGGGCTTGGTTTGCATCAGTTCCCCCACATCACTGAAGGGAGCGGCTCTAAGCTGGTTCACAAAGCTCCCTCCCAACTCGGTCGACAACTTCGTGACACTGACGTCTAAGTTTGAGATGCAATTCGCCACGAGTCGCTCGCATCATCTCACCTCCATCGCTTTGCTTGATCTTCTCTAGGAGAAGGGGAGTCTTTAAGAACCTTCGTTGACAGATTTAGCAAGGTAGCGATGCGCATTCAGAACCTTATCCCGGATGTAGCCATGAACCATATGTTGACAACTCTACGTCCGGGGCCTTTTGTTGATAGCCTTTGCATGCAACTGGCCGAAAGCTTGGATGAGCTTTAGAAGAGGGTTGCCACGTACATGCAGTTTGAGGAACTGAGGGAATTCCGCAACCAGGCCCGTACAGAGGCTAGTGGGGAGAAGGGGAAGGACAAGAAGGAGCACCAAGATCGTTGATCAACCGGGGAGATAGGAGAAGGGACAACCGGGGCTGTCGATTCTCAAGATATACCTTTAACAACCGAGAGGGTGAGGATTCTGGATTGAGGCTCTCAGCGCCAAGCTAATCCTTCCACCGAGGAAGATATCAAGTCCTAAAAATGCCAAACGTAGGAAACAATGTCGGTACCACAAAAACAGTGGGTATTCCATCAAAGAATGTCAAGCACTCAAGGATAATATTGATCGCTGGATATTTTGCATTTCGTCCAAGGTGTCCGAAGCACGAGATGGTCCCCCAGGCGGGACGAGCCCACAAAGCGGAGAAACTACTCTCCTCAAAGGGCCAGGGACAATCAACGACTAGAGCGTCGGCCAAGGAGGAACAACCCTCCTCGAGAAAACAAAAGAAGAGACCGCAAGGAGGTCATCAACACTATCGTTGAGGGTTCGTCGGTAGCAGAAACTCCAACAGTGCCCAGAAGAGGCAACTCAAAGACGTACACCAGGTGAATGCGGTGTCATTCTGATCGAGAATGCTGCCCATCACCTTCATCGATGATGATTTTAAGGGTGTTGATTATCGGTAGGACAATCTGATGGTAATATCGGTCGATATCAACAAGTTCACTATTATGAAAACGTTAGTGGACCAAGAAAGTTCAATAGACATCCTCTACTAGAAAACCTTCAAAGCCATGAGGATACCTGAGGAGGGGATTGTACCATACGATGTCCACGTTGTCGGCTTTACGGGTGAGAAGATCGGTACTAAAGGCTACATCGAGCTTTATACCACCTTTGGGAAGGGGAAGAACTGTAAGACCATCAGGATTAGATACTTGGTGATTTACGCTAACACCTCGTACAACATTATGTTCGGACGGTCGTCCATCAATTGGCTGATGACGATCATCTCGACACCCCACCTGGCAATGAAATTCACTTCAGTGTCAGGAGACATTCTCACAGTGCATGTCGATCAGAAGGTTTCTCAAGAATGTTATGTCAAAAGTCTCATAGTGGAACCTTTACGCAAAGAACGATCCCCAAGCGCAAAACCTCTTGAGGACAAAAATCTCCTCGCATGGAAGACCAGCCCGCACCAATGAAGCATACGGTCGCCATGGTGGACCTTGATCCCTGAACAATTGAAGACATGCTGGAAGTCAGGAAGGAGCTGCGTCGAGTGCCCTTTTTTACAAAGAGCACAGTAGTTGTGTCGGCATAACCATAACAGTTGTCGAGACCGAGTTGATGAATGTCACGCTGAAGAAGAAAATAGACCTTTTCGTGTGGATGACATCCGATATGCCAGGTGTGAGTCCAGATATCATGGCCCACAAGCTTTCGATATTCAAGGAAGCGCCCCCGATTGTGCAGGAGAAGAGAAACCATGGTGACGAGTAAAGGTTCGCAACCGACTTCATTCGTGAAGCCTGATACACGACATGGTTGGTCAACGAAGTGGTGGTCACCATACCAAATGGCAAATGGAGAATGTGTGTTGATTACACAAACTTGAACAAGGTCTATCCTAAAGATTCGTATCCACTCTTGAATATTGATCGATTGGTAGATGGGGAGGCCGACCACAAAATCCTCAATTTTTTGGACGCTTACTTTGGATACAACCATATAAGCATTCACCCTTGGAGCAAGGAGAAAACGACCTTTGTAACAAACAATGCTAATTACTATTACAGGGTAATGCCGTTTGGACTAAAGAACGCTGGAGCGACCTATGAGCGGCTCATGGATAAGATCTTCAAAGGTCTCATCGGTCGATGCGTGGAGGTGTACGTAGACAATATCATGGTGAAGTCCGACTCTTTTGAGCATGACGTCAAAGACTTGGAAGAGGTCTTCAAAGCCCTCAGACATACAAACATGAGGTTCAACCCTTAGAAATGCACGTTTGGGATTGAAGGAGGAAAATTCTTGGGTTTCATGCTAACCCATTGGGGGATTAAAACCAACCCAGACAAGTCCCGAACGATCGTCGAAATGTGTCACCCCCAGAACATAAAAGAGGTTCAGCAGCTGATGAGGCGCCTCACCGCCCTATTCAGGTTCGTCCCTCGGCTGGCTGAGAAAATCAAGTTAATGGTGCAATTGCTCCGTAAGGCGTCCAAATTCAGTTGGGATGAGAAATGTGAAGAGATTTTTCAGTAGTTGAATAAATTCTTGTCTTCTCCAGCAGGTAATGTTGTTTGGACTAAAGAACACTAAGACGACCAATGAGCGGCTCATGGATAAGATCTTCAAAGGTCTCATCGGCTGATGCATGGAGGTGTACGTGGACAATATCGTGGTGAAGTTCGACTCTTTCGAGCAGCACGTCAAAGACTTGAAAAAGGTCTTCAAAGCCCTCAAGCGTACGAACATGAGGCTCAACCCTTAGAAATGCACGTTTGGGGTTGAAGGAGGAAAATTCCAGGGTTTAATGCTAACCCATCGAGGGATTAAAACCAACCCAGACAAGTCCCGGACGATCGTCGAAATGTGTCACCCCCAGAACATAAAAGAGGTTCAGCAGCTGATGAGGCGCCTCACCGCCCTATTCAGGTTCGTCCCTCAGCTGGCTGTGAAAACCAAGTCAATGGTGCAATTGCTCTGTATGGCGTCCAAATTCAGTTGGGATGAGAAGTGCGAAGAGATCTTTCAGCAGTTGAAGAAATTTTTGTCGTCTCCAGTAGGTAATGCAGTTTGGACTAAAGAACGTTGGGGTGACCTATGAGTGACTCATGGATAAGATCTTCAAAGGTCTCATTGGCCGATTCGTGGAAGTGTATGTGGACGATATTGTGGTGAAGTCTGACTCTTTCGAGCAGCACATTAAAGACCTTGAAGAGGTCTTCAAAGCTCTCAGGCGTACGAACATGAGGCTCAACCCCTAGAAATGCACGTTCGGAGTTGAAAGAGGAAAATTCTTGGATTTCATGCTAACCCACCAGGGGATTAATGTTAATCCAGACAAGTCCCAGATTATCGTTGAAATGTGTAGCCCCCAGAATATAAAAGAGGTTTAACAGCTGATGGGGCACCTCATTGCCTTATTTAGGTTCGTCCCTCGACTGGTTAAGAAAACTAAGTCAATGGTGCAATTGCTCCGTAAGGAATCCAAATTCAGTTGGGATGAGAAGTGCAAGAGATTTTTCAACAATTGACGAAATTCTTGTCGTCTCCAGCGATCATTTAGAAGTCGAGACCTTACTAGCCCATTATGGTATACCTAACGGTCTTTGAGGAAACGATCAGTGCAGCGCTTGTCCAAGTGGTGGAGAATGAAGAGCGACCGCTATACTTCGTCAGCCAGACACTCCAGGTGGCCAAAACGAGGTACCAGATGATTGAAAAGGTGGCCCTCGCCCTAGTCCTTTCGTCCAGGTGGATGTGCCCATACTTCCTAAACCACTCCATCATGGTAAGAACCAACTATCCCATTTTTAAAGTTTTATCTAAGTCCGACCTTGTAGGACGAATGATAGGTTGGGCGATCAAACTTTCAGAGTTTGACATCTGGTACGAGCCGAGAGGCGCTATAAAATCTCAATGCCTGGTCAACTTCTCCGCCAAGCTTTCACCTCTCCTCGACCTCTCAATTGGTTGGACGTTGTATGTGGACGACTCTTCAAACAGGATCGCATGCGGTGCAAGGGTCATCTTGGAAGAACCCAATTACCTACTTTTGGAGCAAACCCTCCAGTTTAGGTTCAAGGCCACCAACAATCAGGCCGAGTACGAAGCTCTCCTTGGTGGGCTGAACCTGGCATACGACATAGGGGCCGGCGAGGTAATTTGCAAGAGCGACTCCCAAGTCATGATCGGGCAGGTCAAGGGTGAATTTGAAGTTAAAGAGTCGTTGCTCCAAAGGTATTATCACATGGTCCGCAATGGTATGGCTCGGTTCCAGAGGGCAACGCTAAAACACATTCATCGACAGGAGAACAAGCGTGCTGATGCATTTTCTCGATTGTCAACAATAAAGAAAAAGAGCCACCACAGGTCGGTCAAGCAGATTTGGTTGAGACCCCCTAGTGGGAAAAGGTCGAATGCCTAGTGGGAACTAACGCCGAGACCAAAACTTGAAAGACCTCGATCATCCAATACCTTGAACACGGTACATGTAGGCTAAAAGAGAAGAAAACCATGAAACAGTAATGTTCAAAGTACACCATGATGTACCCAAACCTGTATAGAAAGGGCTACTCAACGCCGCTGCCGAAATGCATCACTAAAAACTATACTGAGTACGTCCTCAAGGAAATCCACGAAGGGATATGTGGCAGTAATTCGAGCACCCGGACAATAGCTGCCAAAGTTCTCAGGGTTGATTATTACTGGTCGACCATTCAGGGAGACTGCGCATAATACGATAATAACCGACAACGACTGACAGTTCATCGACCGAGGACTCCAATCCTTTTATGATGACCTCGACATCAAATCCATAACAGTCTCGGTCGAGCATCCCAGACCAATGGGCAAGTTGAGGCTGCTAACAAGGTCATCTTAAACAACCTAAAGAAGCGAGTCGGGAAAGCAAAAGGCTGATGGACTGAAAAGCTGTTAGAGGTCCTGCGGGCATACCGTTGCACCTCCAAGTCGTCTATCCAAAAGATGCCGTACAACCTAACATATGACACCGAAGCAATGATCTCGATCAAGGTAGGTGAGCCTATCGTCCGAAGGCAGATGTTCAATCTGACCCTAAACGAAGAAAGTCTCGCAATCAACCTGGATTTGGTCAATGAGGAGTGACGCAAGGAAGAATGAAGGAAAGTGTACATCCAATTGGGAAAAACCCTCTCGAATTCGAGAAATTACAGTTGCGGGACATATAACCTAGAGTGGTTGTCGGACAAAATTGTACCGAGGATGTGAATGCCACGTACCTCAAATTTTATTACAGTTGATTAATAAAATTTACGCACTTTTTCTTCATCCAACTGTTTTTCCCTAATGAGAGTTTTCGATTGGGAAGATTTTAACGAGGCGTTTCTCTCCAAATTGTTGGTAATCTAAGTTCGCATGTCAAAACCTCGATTCAATCTGAACGTAGCCTTAACCGACATACCCTGCTGACACCACACACAATGCCCTTCAGTTTGGATGTAGTCTTAACCGGCGTACCCTGCCGATACCATACATAACGCAGTTCGATCTAGATGTAGCCTTATTCGGCATACCCTGTCGATACCTTACATATGTGGTTCGGTCTGAATGTAACATTAACCGACATACCCTGCCGACACCACACACAATGCGGTTCGGTCTGGATGTAGCCTTAACCGACATACCTTGCTGATACCTTACAAACGCGGTTTGATCTGAACGTAGCCTTAACCGGCATACCATGCCGACAACACACACAACACGGTTCGGTCAGGACGTAGCATTAATTGGCATACCCAGCCGACACCTCGCAGATTTGGTTAGGTCAGAACCAAGCCTAAACATTAAAACGATCTACGAGTGCAATTCGGCCGCTTACTTAACTTGTTCAATTTTCTTTAATCAATTAAGATACTCGAGCGCTTATTAACTTGTTTAATTTTCTTTCTTCAATCAAATTGTCCGAACGACTACTCAAACTTAATCAATAAGCAAACAAAATGATCGTTGTATTCATGAAGAAGGGAAGGAGGCCACACCCCAACCTCGGAGGAAAAGCAATAAAAGGCGACATCCCGCTCGAAGGAAACAAAATACTAAAAGCCTAAGACATATTGATCTTCGCCTTTAGCACTTTCGGTCGCCACAGGTTGAGTTGCGCTCTCCAGGGCCCTCACCTCGACCCTCGATAAAATTCGACCCTCAAACACTTCACCTTTAAGGTCGAACTCACTAGACGATGTGGACCGTTGTAGAGGACGTGGGCCTGTCGAATGACCTGGAAGAAACTTTGGTTGAGTAGCTCCAAAGTCTCATCAATGTTCCTGTCTAGATTTGCCTCGATCGCTCCCTTCTCGGCCTTCAACTCTGAATTCTCGACATACAACACCGAGTTCTTGTTGTCGGCCTCCTCCACAACCTTCTTCATGCGGGCCATCTCGGTTGTCATCTTCGCGAGCCGCTCAAGCTCGGTCGCTTGACCCTCTACAATCTCTCGCTCGACGTCAGTCCGATCAAGCCTCCCCACGTACTTATTGTTAACCGCGAGAGACTGGTTCAAGTTTCCCGAAGCCTTCGAGAGCTCATGCTTCAATCGAGATATTTCCTCAGCATGGTGGCCCAGGTCTTCAGAACCCAGGCTAGTTAGGGCAAGCGCACAACACATCATCTCTCGATGCTACTCTACAGCAGGTCCTCCAAGGGAACCCTCCGGATGAGTTCTTGGGTTGGCTTCAGAAGGCTAATCTTGACCCTCCTGGAGAATTTTGAGTCACCCCCAACATCGATAGAGGTGACATGCGAACCTTCATGGTACGCTTGATAGTTGTCATTTTGCTATCAAATTAAGATGATTTTAGCGTAGATTTGCCTAACGCTAGAGAGATTATAGTATAAAAGTTGTCAGATGACCCAAAGTCGTTTCCCAACGAATCCAATAGTGATTTCAGTGAATAGAATTCAAAACCTATCTGCAAACAATGAAAATTAGCAATAATGGTAAAGTAAAAGGGGTTGTGATCGTTAAGCAGGAAAATATAAATGATGATTTAAATCAGTAAAGAATGCAGATTTACTCCCAAGTTCTTCCACCCATGAATTCCTCACAGGTTCTCTAAAGATTATTCATTTCTCAATCCTCAACAGAGCTAAACTAGATTGAACATGCGCCAAACCTAATTCAACTGAAGCTCACCAGTAAAACATGCGTCTACCGGTTTAATCAATACCCACTTTGTTCCATGTGTATACTCCAAGGGAATGCTTATCTCCTCTCTCTTGAATCATGCGCCCAAGAAATTAATTAGAACAATACGAACTAACTAAGAAACCAAAGTTTAAGATAAGGAAGACTCTCAATCATGCGTTCAAGTACAAACTCTTACAAAAACTAGTTTTCTAGGATATTAGAAAATTAAAACAATTGCTTTAAAGAATTAAAAAATGAAAACTTTTATTGATCAAAACCTCATAACTCAATGGGGAATCACAAAGGAATCAACCAAAAAGTTTAGTTTTTCATGCGAAGGCAAAAGAATTACAAAGAAGAAAAGAAACTAAGAAAACCCTATAAAGCTCTCCTCTTTTCTCCTTGAGACTTGTGTCTTTTTATAGGCTTTTCTTTTCCAATGATATTTGGGAAAATATTGTAGTTTAAATTTTGTAAACAGTTTCCAATTTTCCATAATTATTTTTATTTTGCAGAAGATTTACTTCCAATTATGTTTCTGGGATCTTATAGCTTTTATTTTCTCTTTCTTTTCCTCAGATTTGTTTTCTGTTTCAATTAAAAGAAGCAACTTGGACTTTTGCATATTTGGTCCATTCATAAAGGTAGACAACTTCAGATCATTTACCCTAAAAACACAAAATTACAAAAAATAATAGTTAAGAGGTCCAAATAAACCTAATTATATCAATATTAATTAAAACAACAGATTTATTTATTATTATAGTCCAATAATCTATAATTAAAGTTATTAAGTGTGAATAAATATATGTTCATCAACGCTTGAGAGCAGGAAGGTGGATCGGTCGGTTAAAGTCATCAATCGGCAACGAGTCAACGTCAATTAGCGATAGACAGGGAAGGGGTGGTGTCGACATCACCCCAGACGAGCGGGTCATCATGGCTTGACTGCCCCCTCCCTCATCCTCTTCTTACTCTTTCCCGAGGGGCCATCATCGATTGATCCTCTCCCGGCTACAAGGGATTCAATGCTCGGTCAGCCCTTACGCTGAGCGGCCCTCTCCTTGAAGGCATCTAACAATTCTTTCGCCAGATGAGCATCTTGAACCATGATTTCTACAATGAAAAAAGCAAAGTCAATTTAAGAAAAAGTTACTGATGCTATTAAATTAATTGCGTACAATATCGTACAATATTGTATACAATATAATTTGATAATTTTAATTTTCTTATTACGATTTTGGAACAATAATAATTGGGAATGAGATCTGAGATGGAGAAGAGAGTGGTTTGAATGGGAAAAATCCTAAATACATACACTACTGATGAATATAATAGATGTTAAGCCAAAAATACAAGAGACAAGATATTATGTGAAATCGACATATAATATTCTAGGGATGAGGATGATGATTTTTTCAATTTAATTTAAAAAACAAGTGTTATACCAAATGCAAAATTCTTTGCATGGAGGGTTGGTCTGAATAGAATCCAAACTAATGATAATTTATAAAAAAAAGAGGTGTAATCTTGGATATAAATCTATGTCTCATGTGTCAGCTACAACCTAAAACTATACAACACCTATTTCTGGGATATAGTGTAGCTAATTATGTATGGAATAAATGTTTTAAATGGATAGGAATATTAAATGTATCACATAACTCTGTGTTTTATCATTCGCTGTGCCAGTTGCAACCTAAAACTATACAACACTTGTTTCTGGAATATAGTGTAGCTAATTCTGTCTGGAATAAGTGTTTTAAGTGAATAAGAATATTAAATGTATCACATAACTCTGTGTTCAATCATTCCCTGTCTCAGTTGCAACCTAAAACTATACAACACCTGTTTCTGGGATATAGTGTAGCTAATTCTGTCTGGAATAAGTGTTTTAAGTGAATAGGAATATTAAATGTATCACATAACTTTGTGTTCAATCATTCCCAGTGTCAGTTGCAACCTAAAACTATACAACACCTGTTTCTGGGATACAGTGTAGCTAATTCTGTCTGGAATAGGTGTTTTAAGTTAATAGAAATATTAAATGTATCACATAACTCTGTGTTCAATCATTCCCTGTGTCAGTTGCAACCTAAAACTATACAACACCTGTTTTTGGGATATAGTGTAGCTAATTCTGTCTGGAATAAGTGTTTTAAGTGAATAGGAATATTAAATGTATCACATAACTCTGTGTTCAATCATTCCCTGTCTCAGTTGCAACCTAAAACTATACAACACCTGTTTCTGGGATACAGTGTAGCTAATTCTGTCTGGAATAGGTGTTTTAAGTTAATAGAAATATTAAATGTATCACATAACTCTGTGTTCAATCATTTTTACCACTTTCACTGTGCAGACCTGAATAACAAGCAGAATATGTTATGGAAAACTATGTAGATAACTGTCATGATGAGAGAGATATGGGACCAGAGAAATAAAATAGTATTAAAAAATTGAGATTTTTTTTTGGATTAACACAATTAAAATGTTAAACATTAATTACAAATTTAAATAAAATACATGTGTTTTCTTATCCAAAGTAGTGTAAATGTCTAGAATCTTCCTTACAAATGAATTAATCACTAGCCAATATTTTAATATGTATTTTCTTTTATTGAGATTTGTACATGTTATTTTATTTTCTTTGTTTTTGTGTTTTTCTCATTTTTTTAGAGACGAGTAACACAAATGACTGTTTCTTTACAAACCAAAGGGAGTGTTAGTGAGTGATCATTTAAGAAGAGCATAAGGATGTTAGAAAAAATTTCCCTTAATTATCATCTTAAACTTAAAAAGATATAAAAGATGAAAAATAAAAATTCTTTCTTTAAAGTTAATAAATAGAAAGGAACAAAAAACAAGTACACATCTTCCAATGACAGCAGTTGCCTTTGCCCTGGGTAATCCTATCATCACTCTTTAGCCGTTGTTCATTATTCATCAATTCAATAGGCAAAAGCTAAGTCACAGTATGGTCCAATCTCATTTACAATCCATAAAATAAATTAATATCATATTATTTATCTTTTAATCAAACATATATATATATATATATATATGTATATATTTAAGATAATTATTAGATGCATAAATTATTATGACAAAGGAAGTTTTAACAAAAAAATATTATATTAAAAAATAGAATACACTTGTGAATTTGTTTAAGTATTTAGGTAAGATACTAAAAAATGTAACTCCAATCAGAAAAAAATTATTAGTGATTTTTGAAAGGCAATAAGAGGGACATGAGAGGGAATAAATAATTGACTCCCTAAAGTCAAAGAACATTAATACTGAAACAGTGCTTACCTTAAGTACAATCATATTAATTGATGGGGTTTATGTCAACTAATCAGTTTGCTACTCCAATAACTTAAAATTAATGACAATTTATTATATTTCACTAAAATAACCCCAATTTTCCATCAAATTACACAGATAAACTATTCCATCACATGTTGAGAATTTTATCATTGAGAATGGGACCATTTGTGGAGTTTTTGTTTTCTTTTTTCTTTTTTTTCTTTAGATTTTAGGGTTTGTTTGAGTGAATTAAGATTTTTTTAAAATAAAAATAAAATAAAAATTAGATTTGTTATTAATTTTTTCAGTTTATTTTTTTTTTGAAAATATTACTTTTTTGTTCAATTTTATGATTAGTTGTAAATATAAAATAATTTTAAATGTTAAAAAGTTTGAAGTTTCTTGGTAAAGTTTTGGTAAAATTTAGAAGAACTTATAAGATTTGGGATGCACAGATTTGAAGAAGGAAAAAAATGAGTATTGTTAGATGAAATTTGATCTATTGATCGGTGAATTTTGACTAAAAGAATTTGATTATTTATTTTACTTAGATTTTAATAGTCCGTCTGTTTTTATATAATATTTGTTTAAGATTTTTTTATCAAAATAAAGACAATATTTAATGCTTATATTTTCATTAAATTTTAAATAAATAATCTATTATACTTATTTTAATTTATTCTCTTCATTTAACTTTAAATTTTTAATAAAAAATAAAAAATAAGATATATTTGAAGAAAAAATATTATCTTAAAATTTAAGAAATAAAGATAAAAATAAAAATTTGTTAATAAAAAAATGACATTTATAAAAGGTGAGAAAAAATATTTAAGAGGAAAAGTCTGTTATTCAGAAAAATATGTGAATGGCAATTACAACCTCATAACTCTTTGTAATTCTTGTGAGTTTCATTTGCTTAATGACCTATTTTTCTACTTTTGAAGTTTTGATAATTATTAGTTAACAATTTAATGTGTGTTAAAGTTACCAGTGTGTTACTAATACTTTTTCAAAGACTAAAATGCACTTTTAGTTTCTCTTATATTGTTTAGTTTAAGTCTAGTTTCTTAAGCCTTAAAAAGTTTCAATTTATTTTCTTTTTAAGTTTTTTAATAGACTTAGTTGGCTTTTTGTTAATTTATTACATTAACTTGATTAATGTGGTAAGATCAAACAAATTACAAAAGATGTCTTATGAATGAGTCATTGTCATCATATCAACAAAATGAACAATATTATAATGAAAAAGAATAACAAATAAAACAGTTTAATAAAAAAAGACATTTTAAGATATCAAAAAAATGCATTTAATAGTATATAATTTTAGTTAAGCTTTTTACGTTAGCAAATTATTATTTAAAATTTATATATCATCTCATCAACCGAATAAAAGTTACTGTAGATATTTTTTTCAATGCTTAAAATGATTATGATAAAAATTAATAATCTTGTCATATTTTATTAATGTTAAATGATAAGAAAAGAATATTGCATGGTATATATTATAATTAAATAATTAAGTTAAAGAGATATAATATAATTAATTAGTAAGGTTACAGTGTTATTTCCGGATCTAATTGACCATTTTCAGTTATGTACAAACTATAATTATCAAAGATTAAAGTTTCATTTATTTAACTTTACATATATTTTGACTTATTCTTATAATTACTTGAAATGAAAATTTTGAAAACCCTAGCTATAAATAGTAATAATGCTGTAAGTTTTTAATCTTTATTACTTTCGGTTTAGCATTTGGTGACAAGTTTCTGTGAAGAACAATGATGTCTAATTATTATAATTTTTCAAGTCTTTGCTCATTCTATAACCACTGGAACTGAAAACATCATTATTATAATTTTTAACATCTCAAAATACAATTTTTTGAACAAACAATGAAATACTAGTAAAAGCTTATAATGTTGAATTACACCACATTTATTTCTCTTAAATATTCATTTTATTGACTAAAATAATTTTAATATTCTTATTATTTAAAACCCATAAACAAAATCATATAGCAGGAAGCACTGTCTTACTTTGCTGCATAATTATGCAGTAAAAATTATGCAGTTAAAATTATGCAGTAAATTAAGCATTCATAAACTTTGATCTTGTTAAATTATGTTGAAGATTTATGGAAGGATAGGATCTGTGTAGAGAGAGAAGTATGATAGGAAAGTGTTGGGAAAGATAGGACCTGGTGACTGACTCAAACAGGATTGGAATTAAAAAATGGAAAAGTCAAACATTTTTTGTCATTAAGAAAGTTTTGGTTTCCTCAAAGGAGTCAGAATTCTAACGCATGCTTTTACTCCTATTGCCCCCATTTTATTATTGCTATTAATGCACAACTTCTCTCCTTTCTACCACCAAAATTACTCTCCATGCACCATTTCTTTTTTCTTTTATTCCAAAACAAAAGTGTTGCTAACAATAACTCATTCTACACAATTCAATACCAAGACCAAACCCCAATAATAAATTTGTTAATATCACCTCTTTCACATCTCCCTACTAACTTTCCCAATACTTCACCATTTCTCTCTCACCCTCTCTCTCCTTTTCTCCTCAGCCATGGAAGATGATGAGCCATGCATCACCACTCTAAGCCTTGGACTAGGAATGGGAGGTCATGTGCCTAAGAAGGACAAGCAGAAGCAGAAGCTCCCTTCCTTGGACCTGACGTTTGATATTTGTCCAAGGAGAGAGCAAATGATTCACGTGGATCATCAACAACAACTTCATGATGATAAGGCAAAAGGGTTGTTATGTTTGAAACACCCCAATGAAAATAACAGCCCTGAGAGCAGCAACAACAGCAACAACGGCACCAGAAAGAAACTGAAGCTTACAAAGGAGCAATCAGCCACCCTTGAGGATATTTTCAAGCTGCATACCACTCTTAACCCTGTATTCATTTCTCTCCCTTTCATTATCCTTTCTGATTTTTAATTTCATAGAAGCTAATTAAACTGCATGTTCAATTATGATGCTTTTTTATTAGAATCTTTCAAGGGTTTGTTCACAGGAGGTGGATAATCAAAGGGTTGGTTTTGGTTTCACATGCAGGCACAGAAGCAGGCACTTGCTGAGAAATTGAATTTAAAGCATAGACAGGTTGAAGTTTGGTTTCAGAACAGAAGAGCAAGGTTTCTTAAACTTTATGATCCTTTAACGAGTTTCAATTTCTGGGGGTGTTCAGTTTTGGTTCTATGATTCTATGATTCTATCTCATTGTAGCCTTTAAAATTTCTCTCTTATCTTCTCTTCTCTGTCATGTTTAGCAAGGACAAAGGGATGCAATTTTTTTAACCTTTTCCTGTTGACTTGACTATGCATTAACCCGTGTTATATTGACTTTTCAGGACCAAGCTGAAGCAAACAGAGGTGGATTGCGAGTTCCTGAAGAAATGCTGTGAGAAACTAACCGATGAGAATCTGAGACTGAAGAAGGAATTGCAAGAGCTGCGTGCACAAAAGGTTGGACCAAAACCATTGTACATTCAACTCTCCAAGGCCACAACTCTGAGCATTTGTTCATCGTGTGAGAAAGAGTTGAAGCCTAAAGAAGGGAAGAAAGGGGGCATTACCGATGTGGTCCGAAACAGCAGCCACAAATTGCAGAACAGTGTAGGTGTAAAGGGCATTTAGAGGGAATAAGGAACTCATAATTTGATGGAAGATAATTGGAATGTCAGAGTCAAATATTGATGATTAATCAGGAAAAAAGGAAAGTACACATCCCCAGTCCCCACATCGAATAATATGCATAGTCGTGTAGGACTGCTTGTGGTATAGGCCAGCTAGCTCCACAGTTAAGTTAACTTGCCCTCTCTTTCTAGTCATTCAAATTCATCAAAATTAACCAACTATTTCCTTTATTCCAAAATGCTTCATTTCTAAATGAAGAATTGTTACTTCTTTTTATTTTCAAGCACAATCATAAACTGGTTTCATTAATCAAAAGCTTATTGTTTTGCAGTAACAAATCACTAGTAATCCTGAATTTAATCTCTTTAAAACAACATGTAAAAATGTTGTGAATATGAAAAAATGTTAATATTTTGTATGGTTGCCCAGATAATTCTTTTCTTTAGTTTCTTTGGTAAGTCTTATTATGTGTTTAAACTTAGAAAAAGAAACAAAAACAAAGGAATGAATATGTTTTTTTTTTTAATTTCAGTTTTAGGATTTTAAAGATTTTTATTTGTTTTTAGAGGGTGCTGTATGTAAAGACAGAAAATTATTTTAGATAGTACTTTAATAATAAATTAAAAATAAAAAGTTAGGATATATGTATAGTATTTTTTTAATTTTTTATGGTTTATTTTGAAAAAAAATTGTCAATAATTTTGAAAGAACTTAAAAATAACCATTAAAGTGCGATAATTCCATCATGAATTTAAAATTAGAATACTTTGATATGATTGATGATAATAATTATTAAAATTTATAAAATGATTAATTTGTAGTTAGTTGATTTTCCAAAGAAGAAAATTAAACTTGTTTTCTCCATGACGTGAAAGATGGGTGTGGACGTTCAAATTCTTTCGTTGAATGAATCATTAACAACTTCAATTTAAACCCTTCTCCAAGAAAACAAGTTGATAAAGAACAATGCACGTGTTCAACCAATAGAAAAAAACACTTATTTTCTTAATCACTTTTTATTGATATTTTAGCATGGAAATCTTCTTTCTTCTTGGGTTATTAATCCATAATGTCACATACTTAACGTAACTTAAGATACACACTTCTTTTTATAGTAATTAGTATGCTTTTTTTTTTTAAAAAGCAACAAAAATCTTGGGCGTTTAGAAAACGTGTTATAGTAAACCAAAATGAGAATTAAAAAAAAAGAAAAAATTAAGAATGTTTGATAGATTATAATTGAGTGTTAATTATAATATCTAATGATCCTAACCTATATCTTAGAATATTAGTTCGAACTAGTCAATTGTCTTGGGAAGTTTAGTGTGTGAACCAACAACATCAATTTTGATTTATCTTTGTCTCTTTCTTGGTGTGCTTTAATTAATTTTATGGTCAATGGAGCAATCCACAAAACAAAGTGTCTCAAATTAATCACAATAGCTCAATGGCCATTGGTGGAAAATGCTAAGGTCTTTCATAAGCCACACCAAGAAGACACAGACTTCACCATCTTCCTAGAAACTACTAATAAGTGTGAACTTTCCCATTTAATCTTTACATATGATTAAGACTATTTTTTAAAACACATTCTTAGTAAGACAAATAATAAATCCAAATATGTTAATATAGAGTGTGATTGTGTTATATTATAGTATAAAACATAAATATTTGTGAGAAGTCAACTACTCTAAGTTCCACATTCTTATTTATTTTTCATTATATATATGAAAAAGGAAATGTCAAAAAAAAAAACAACTTTGTCACCTCTATATCCACATTTTTGAATTTAAAAAAAAAATTGAGTCATGTTAAATTTTACAATTAATAATTTACAAAAAATAATTCTTTAAAATATATTTTATTTTTTATTTTTATTTAGTTAATGTAAGAGATTAAAAAAATAAGGTTTGAATGGAGTGATTACACTAATGATTCTATAACTTATAGGTAAAGAAAATAATTATATGTTATTGCTATGTTATTGTTATGTTATTATTCATTTGTTATTGTTGGTTTAACAAGTTAATTAAATATTAATGAGTGACTGAACAAGTAACTAATAAGAGACTCTTATCTTTTATAGGGCTTGTAGAAAAACGATAATAAGAATATTTTAATGGAAATTACATTAAGAGATATAACATTATATTAGTTGAAGTTATGAAAAGGAACATTAATTGATAAAAAAATGCTTCTAATTTGTTTAACTGTTATACTTGAGGAACTGAAGCAATGCCTTTTCATTTTGACCTTTCCTTAAATGCAATAGTAATTAAAATTTGACTAGGATTTAGTTCACAATTTATAGTTCTTAATTGAGTCTTTGACTAGATGTTTTTCCCGGGAAATCTGCTCAATTAAAAAAGTGAAAAGAATTTAGAATATATATATATATATATATATATATATATATATATATATATATTAGAAAATGAATATGAACAATGTAAGTAGATATTTAGGCAATATCAGATAAAACCAAATTAAATACATGATAAATTAAGTATTTTTTTTAATTATCTCAAATTCTGAAAAAGAATTATAAATATCTGAAGTAGAATTGTATATTTGTCCTTCCATATATTTTATTAGTATCTTCAAAGCAACGTCTGAAATGACTATTGAAATAATATATATAATTTTTATGTGAAAAAAAATAAAGGAAAACCTAACTTTGCAGTTTGTTTTCAATAAGATTCTCATATTGCATTACTTACTTTTATTATTTTCATAAAATATTATAAGGTTTAAAATAAAAATTCAAAATGTTGCATCTCATTATCTAACAAATGTTTCTTTAGATGTTGCTTTGGTGTTTGATACTGTCACTCAAAAGTCTACTTTTTTTACTACTTGTCTGATGCCAATGTTGTTCTGGAACCTAATATAAAGGTACTGCTTTGTTCTTGAAAGAATGTGAAATTGTTACTAAGTATTTGAAGGGTGAGACTGACATGGGAAAACCTCTTAGTGATAATGGAGATGATGTTGTTAAATCTACTAGGAGGCCTAAATGTCCTAGAAAAGGTTTTAAGATGTCTGCTAATAAGAAATGAGAGTTTTTGCTTTTCTGGAATCTTTATCTATAGGTCTTGTTTTGGTTCTATTGTTTGCTCCATTGTTTCTCTTTGGAGTTCTTTGTTAAAAGGTGGTAAAAACCTATATTCTGATTGGTTTAGATTTGAAGTTCTTTTTTATGCATGTGTTTGGAGCTAGTTTTCCATATTTGTTTCTTCTTTTTTTAAATAATACTTTTTCATGTAATGGCAGGATGCCTAACATAAAGTTTTATTGGAAAATAATCTTTTTTTAAAAAGTCATTGGATTTGAAAAGGAATAGTTTTTTTTACATATATAAAAATTAATATATAAATAATTTATTTTAAATTTTTAGTATATTTTATATATTGAGCTATCCAAAAATTTAGTACACTTATAAAAAAAATTTGGTATCCTCAAAAGATTTGTCACTGGTTATATCACTACAAGAAAATCATGAAATAAAAACCATTTTAGAAACCAGGAATAATTAGTTGCTATAATGACTAAATTAGAGACCATTTTAGAAACTAAAAAAAAATTGGTTTCTAAACTAATTTCTATTATTATTAAATAGTTTTTAAATTGGTATCTAATTAGCTACCAAAGTTTTAACTACCAATTATTTAGATTCTAAATTTGGTAGCTAAAACATGGCCAAACACAGACTGTCTATCATATATATACATACATTTAATTGATTCTGATTTAGTGACTAAATTAGAGAACATTTTAGAAACTAAAAAAAAATTTGGTTTCTAAACTAATTTATATTATTGTTAAATAGTTTTTAAATTGGTATCTAATTAGCTATCAAAGTTTTAACTACCAATTATTTAGATTCTAAATTTGGTAGCTAAAACATGGTCAAACAGAGACTGTGTGTCATATATATATATACATACATTTAATTGATTCTGATTTAGGGTTATGCAGATTCCACTACTAGTCATCCGGGATATGTGTGTAAGAGTCATATAGCTGTAGAAAATTGTATACAACTGATCTGGAAAAACTGAAAACTAGAATATATCTTCAAACTATATAGATTCAACACAACACTTTATAGAGATTTCTACTTATCAGAAATGTCCCTTGTCAACAATAGTTTGATACTAGAATACAACCTGTAAGAACAGTAGTAATACCTGAGAAATTTGTTGAGAAAAGAAAGGAAGGTATTTGTTTATAGAGCAAACAACAATTTTTCTATTAGGACCTTGATTTATAGTTTGAGTATTATGTAGTTTGGGAGGTCCTACTTCTGCTATCCAACCCATATTTGGAAAATGAATACACTCACTCCTACTATGATCTCTATGTATATTTATTTATATTTTTTATAAGTAAAGAATAAATAAAATAAAATTAGATACTTCATGAATGTCTCAACCCTTATACAGACACTTTAGGGGTGTTCCAATCCTTGTACAGAAAATGATCAAGGTCAACTTGCTCAACACCTGACTTACAAACATTCTTCAAACTCTATAGACCACCAAATTAATCCTCAATTGAAAGGAATGGTAAGCCACATCAAAAGAAATCAACATTTATTCTATCAAGGTCCTTATAACCAATCTTTAGTCAAAACAATACACACAAAACATCCTCTAATACAACCAAAAGCCCACAAACACATCTACAAATCAAATTCCCTCACCCACAAAAACCACTCAAAATTGAACCCTCTTTCTTCAAAACCTAATAAAACTTTACGTGCCTACTAACCTGTCCGAAAGACACAATACTTGTTCATAGCTTCAACAACTATACACCACAAGACCCTATATAAAAATCCAACAAACCTGACCGAGAACCACATTATCTTTTCATAACCACACCAACAGTAAAATAAAGATTTGCCTACTTCATAGTATCAATAGCTATCTACTACAAGAACCTGCACCAAAATCCAACGGTCGTGAACATATAGAAATTAACATTTTACACTACATCATTTTTTTCAAATACTTTATACAACACATGAGATCCAAACACCAATCTAAATATGAGAAGTTCGCCAAAGAATCTCTATGCATATAGTTTCTATTTTTTGGCTTGCACATTTTTAAAGGTTTTGTATATGGATTATATGGACTGAACTTTTTATTTTTTGTATGCACAATTTTGAACACTTTTGTGTATGAATGGAAGTACTATAACCACTTTTATATTTATTTATTTATTTTACAGATAAAAATTATTATTGTTATTTAAATAAATTGATTTATTAAATTTAAAAAAAATCTGTTCCACAACTTTTATTTTTAACTAGATAATAAATTTGTATTTATTTTTTATCTTTTTTTTTTATTTAAGAAGGGATGTTTAGAACAAATTACAAATTGTTCATCTGATTGGTCTTGGTTATTTATCATATATTTCTCTCTTATTAATGTTTAATAAAGAAACTATCTAAACATAGGCTCATTCAATAAATAAACTTCAACTTAGATGCAAGAAAGAGTCACACGAGTTAGTGTCACTAATTCCAATCTCTTCAAACACTTAGGATTAGTTACTAATTAAGTTTTAAATAAGTGTATTTTTAGTATTAGTTTATAGTTTTTAGTATTTTCTTTAACTTTACATGTAAACATCACATGTTATTCGAACCACTTGATGACATTGGATGGTAGATTAAGTTTCCTTGAATTACGTTGAAAAATTTAAACTTTGACTCTTTAACATTGCTCCTCTATGATTACATGTGTCATTAATTATAAAACTGAGAAATGGGTAAGGTCAAGTAATTACTATGCAATTAAGAAAGTTAATTAAGAAAGTTAATGAGTCACCATTCACAAGTTGTACAAAGAGGAAGGCTATCAAGTTAACCCTCTGCTTGATATATAACAGAGTTTATCCATTAAAAGTATTTGTTCTGTCTAAAAAATTCTAATAATTAGTTTTTCAGATAAATGATTAATTGCTATTGATATGAAATTGTTTTTTTTATTTGAATGTAAAACATTTAAAACTTTGGGCGAAGAATAATGAATCGAAAAATAATTGAATTAATTTTGAAAACTTTAAGATTCAATGAATATTTTTGTTTTTATAGATGATTTTAGTTTTTTTTTACTAATTGAGAATTATAGGTTAAACTGACTTAGTTGACAAAAATATTTATATAATTGGATCAGGTATCTAATTAAATCATTTGCCAAAATCTTTCACTTAGTTTTATTTAAATTTGTATCATGGTCATGCTATTTAAGGTAGTTACCAAAATATATTTTTATTATTATTATTATTAATGTAATTCATAACAAAACAACAATGTTTTAGAAAATAATAGTATAATATGAAAATATTTAAATATTGTTTTGATAAGAAGATAATATCTTAGATTAATCATTTATCTAAAACTTGAAACTTTATCCTAAAATGTGTATTTAAATTATATTAATCTTAAATAACGTGAGACTATTTCTTGATTTCAAATTTGTTGATATAGTATTATAGGATATTTTGAAATAATTTTAAAATAACTTATAAAAAAGTTAAAGTACTTCAAAAAAGTCTAAATAGTTATAGATTACAAGTGCATGTCCGAAGGCACGAATTATTAAGCCAGATATAATTTGTAACTCAACTACTCAAATTCATGGCAGTAATGAAAGTAGTAAACCATATATATATAGAAACTTGAAGAAAAGGAAATCTACACTCTGAAGTGCAAAATTAATATGTGCAATCTCTCCTGCATAATTCTGCAGCAGACTAGCTAAATATATTTTGTAAATTGATTTTGTTGAGTTGAATTCGTATAAGGGTGGAGATGTTTTTGCTAATTTTATTTATTCTTCTCTGAGAAAAAACAAAACACTCTGAAGTATTGTTTAAATTCCTCCCTCCTTTCCTTTCTTTAAGATCATGGCCCCTAATTATCCAACAAATTCAATAACTTTTTTTTTGTTTAGATTGGTGGCTATAGCCTTATGGGTAGGGAACACAGATTTGTGATCATATGGGAGATGTTAAACCCTCAGATAATCCTCTCAAACAATGGTTTTCATCATCCTTTCCTGGTCTTCGATCCAGAAAGGCTGGCCTCATTGGTGTTGTCACCATTTCAATTTTGAAAGTCAACAATGCCACAATTTCTGACATGGGAGGCCTCAATTGTGGATCAGGTTGAAGACATAAGAAAGCCACGTGGATTGCTTGCATAACATCCTTTTCTACGAATCCATCTTGTCGCAGCTTAGGATCTACTATGTCCAATATCCTTGCATTCTCGTACAGTTTCCATGCCTATACCATGATATGATTTGATTTGATTATGATATCACACATCTAAATTCTCTTAATGGGACAACTGATATAAGCTACAATAATTTTTTTTCTCAACCAATATGTTTGTATATTACTTATTGGAATCCAACAATTTATAGAAAAAAAACATAAAATGTGTATATGGGAATAGAAAATATGTTGTCTTATTCTCAAACTAAAAATTTCTGTATGAATTTGAAGAAATAGAAAATAGTGTACAGGAAACTGGACAGAAAGAGATCATGGTGCTAGCTTTTATCTGGCAATAATTGAGAAAAAAACTATGTATGTGGAAATGTGAGAACTTACATATTCAGGGAGGTACTGCATTTCTGATGGCAAAGTTTGGTCTGTGTTTTTCCTGCAACAGATTATTTCAAGCAAGAGTACTCCAAAACTATAGATATCTACCTTTTCTGATAATTCCCCTCTAATGGCATATTCAGGAGCAGTATAACCTCTGTCCAAAAAATAAAAACCAAAAGAAAAATGGCATTTATCAAATGAAACCTCTTATCTGTGTAGATAGTTAAGTTGTTTGGCAACTGAAAATGCTTCACATTTTAATAAAGAAGTGACAAAATGGTTTAAGAAACAATAAATTGTCAAACATCTTATTTTCTTTCACTGATCATTTCATGTATAAACTAAATCATTTTACACATAAAGTATAACAAAATTGATGTCATAAGAAAGATGATTTAATACTCATGTACTTCACCCAATCACATAAAATAGTATCAAAGATGGTGACTTTAATGATATGCTGCTGCTGGATATGATGGTGTTGAAATGTGTGCAAACATTAAAAGTTCTGAGCAGAAGGGCACTGCTTTTGCAGTCTGGGTAGTTGGCAGCACTAAAATCATAATGAGGATGAAATTGCTCTGAACCATATGATGAACTAATAATGCTATATGGCAATTTTCATTCAGGGAATACTAAGAAATGTCATTTTAATTTGTTCCAATAAATGGCGTACAGTGTTCCAGCGAACTGTGTGCTAAGGTAAGCTTGGTCTTCGGGGAAAAATCTAGCTAGCCCAAAGTCCCCAATCCTTGGCTGAAGCTTGTCATCAAGAAGAATGTTGCTTGCTTTGATGTCTCGGTGAACAATTCTTTGGTGTGAATCCTCGTGAAGGTATTGTAGTCCTCGCGCTACTCCCAGAATAATTTGGAATCTAGTTCCCCATTTCAGAAATTGATCACTGTTTTCTGCATTCAAGAAGCAGTCAAAGAAAGAGTTGTTCCATCAAAACAATCCTAAGCTCCTTCAAACATTCATCAAACAGTGGCCTAGGTGTCCACTATATGAACATTCCACTACAGAAATAGTGCTATAATAACTAGAATGATCCTAGACTAAAGTAAATGAAAGTGATAGTTGATAATCATGATTAAACCAAAGTTTCTCTAACTAAATGTTGATTAAAACACCCTAGTTTGATGAGAGTTTGAGTATTTGACTTTAATTAAAATTTTGGTTGCTTATTCATCAATTTAGGTAATGAATCTCTGGTGCAAAGTTGATAATACTGCTAATTTATTCTAGAACTCTTTTTAATAGAGCCAAGAGTTCAAATAAATAGTATTGTCATTGGTGAATTTGTATAAGTTTTGGAACTTTAGTCCTTGTATTGTTCATAATTAAAAAGGGCCAAAGAGGATTAGAAAAGAAAGGATACCATGTATAAAGAGGTCCAAACTTCTGTTTTTCATGTATTCATAGACAATTATCCTTTGTGGCCCATCTATGCAGCATCCAAGAAGGCGAACCAGATTTTTGTGTTGGATACTAGTGATTGTTCTCACCTCTACCAGAAACTCTTTTTCTCCCTGCTGGGATTTGTTGAGAGACAATTTCTTAACCGCAATTAGCCTTCCATCTACCAACTTTCCCTGTCAAAACATAACTATAGTTAGGAGACATTAAACTGCATATAAATGAACCTAAACATTTGCTGATTATCTCACAATTAGAAATATGGTCTAATTATAACATATAAGTAAGTAAAAACTTCACTTTATCGGTTGATTGTGAGATGAGTTAAAACTTAAAATTTACTTTCTGAAGTAGTTCATGTTAGTACAAGGACGATATATTAGTTATGGAGATTCTTATGACTTAAAATGTTGTTCAACTTTCCTATTACTAATCAATGTAAAATTTCACTTGACATGCTCTTACTTTGAAATGTTTTTCTTTATAGGGTGTTATGATCAAAAGGCACTGCTTAGTTAATGACATCTTACAAATTTGATTTTTAACCAAATCCAATAGTACCCTGTGATCTATGTGACCAATTCCATAATAAGATAAGACTGAAAAAACGGGTGATTTTACACAGTACATAGATCAAGTTATTAACAAATATATTCTCTATTAAACCAAGCTAGTTATTAAATATAATGTTTATTATACCTTGTAAACAGGTCCAAATCCACCACTTCCAAGAAAATTATCAGCATGGAAATTCGTGGTTGCATTTTTCAGTGTCTGGTAGTCAAAGCAGTTAATTGTTCTAAGGTTCCCACTAAAGAACTCCATGGACCCTGTGTGTACATATTGAAATTAATTAACTTCAATATGTATAAGATATTTGATTGACCATGCAATTATTTCTTAAGAGTTACCTGACTGTGGATTAGATGAAAATATCATCTTCATCATATCTGCTGATTCATTGTGTTTCATAATCCCTAATTAAGCACAAACACAAACATATATTCATATGACACGCACAAATATTAAACGAACTACAAGGTCGTAAAGATTTTGAGTGTTGTGGTTTCACTTATGATGTTTTTTCTCATTTCTCAAACTACCTTGCTTCTCTGTAGTTGTAACTGTCATATTCTGTGGTTGCCGTTTTATACGCTTCCGAAATACATATAAAAAAATCAACACGATGGCCAGCACAATAATTCCTCCGAGGATGTAAAACAATGCTTCAGATTTGTGTTGTGTTGTCCTATTAGAGGGTGAAGCTTCTGTTGCAATCAATCACAAACTTTGTCAAATATCATATGATTCATGATCCATGTTCTAGACTAGGTAAAATGAAAGATGATACATCTAAGAGGTTCTACCAAACACTTGTTTGAAGTAGTTACAATGTTTGAAACTAGTTGATGACCCTTTAACAATTTCTTTTCTTTTGGGTATGAAACTTATCATCATAAGCTCATTAGATAAGCTGTTTACTGTGCCATGTGACTGAATGTGGTTTTAACATTGAACCAATTAAATGCTACTAAATAACCCTGAAGCATTGTAGCTTTGATGGGTGATCAAAATGTATGCATGAATTTGCAATTGCTATAACAAAAACAAGTTTGAGCCACTGGTATATATCACAGTGACAATGGTGCAGAAACAAATTGAGAAAACAAAACCTTGGAGTACTCGGAGAGTCATTCTGGGGGAGGAAACCAATCTTTTTGTGGTTCAATTTCAACCTCACAGACTGGCTTTAGACATTGGGCAAAAAATATGAATGGAAGTCAACAATAACTGGCAACAGCCAGCAATTTCTAGTATTTTTTTCTTTCTTTCTTTGTGTTATTCTATTTCTTAATTTGTACTTTGTTGTGAGAAAAGAGAAAGACATTGAAACTTCAAATGTGAGAGAGACAGAGAGGGAGAATTATTCGAAGAATGTCCCATAGAATTGATCGAAACATCGGCCAGAAACATTCTAGTGATTGGTTACATAGGACTCTTGAACACATTTTTTTAATATATTTTTTATTAGTAGTTGAAGTAAGATAGAATACGTTAGAGGAACATAAACATACCAATTTTGAATGTTTTTCTACCATACCAATTTCAATAAATATTTTATCATTTTCAAAAATTTCTAAAATTACCATTTATTTTCGATTTAAAAATTCAAAATTCAAAAAATACAATTCAAAAATAAAAATCTTATTTCAAAAAAATAAATTCAAAATGTAAAAAATATATTTTAGAAACAAAAAATCCAGAACACAAAATTTAGAAATGCATTATAAAAAGAATTTCTAAAATTTAGAAATGTGTTTCGAAAATTTAGTTCTGAAAATGTATTCTAAAAAAGGGGATTCCTGAATTATTATTTTTATCCCTACCTCCTTTCATTAAATGAAAGGTATTTTTCGTTACTTTGCAGTGTCATTTTCGTCCATTTTCGTCATTTCACAGATAAGTCCGGTGCAGGTTCAATTTCATAAGGTGCAGGAAGAATTTGTCAAATAACTTTGAGATCTAGCCCAATTTCCATTGGAAGCCCAAGAATTTTATAGCATCCCTCTTTTTGACACTTGTGATATTACAAAGGACACACAATAGAAAGTGCAAGAAGCAATTACATGCAATGTGGTAGGAATTGTCTCTTTCAAACAAGAAGAACAAAAGTTAAGTATATAAAAAGGACTTAAACTAACATTGTGAAGTAGTACAATCTTTATCATGACAACTTTATGCTCATATTATGTTAATTAAGTTAAATTATGGAATACTCTTTAAAGATCCTAATGACGATGAAAACAAGTAGCAAATTATTGGAGTAATCTACACCTCATCAAATTCAAACCATCAATTAAAATATAAATATATATCTAATGGGTCAAAATCTTCTTTCCACGATTTAAATATTTCCCCTTTTAAAATAAAAATTAAAATTATTTCCTTAACGCAATTACCGAATTTAAAAAATAACAAATGAAATTTAAATATATTAAACAAAAGAAGAGAAAGGAAGAAAAGTTATGCTCCAAAGAGAAAATTCAATAAATATGTTTTAAAAATGCATGGAGAAAGTTAATAAAAGAAATTCCACTCGAAAGAAAAAAAAACATGAATTTCACACTAAATTATCTTTACACTTAAAAAAAATCATCAAATAAAAAATAATTTTAAAATAAAAAATAATTAATTACTGTATTTATTAACTAAGTTAGATATTATTTTATAGATTAAAAAAATATTTGATATTTAAAATAGTTTCTATTATTAATAAACAATTATAAATTAATTTTTAAATTGAAATCTAATTAATTACGAATGAGTACTTAATACAAACTTAAATAATTGGTAATTATTTATGATTTTCAATTATTTCATTTAATATAACATGATTATCTATACCTGCACTACTTTTGTAATTCACAAAATAATCGACTATGTATAATTTTAATTGATTAATATGTTTTTAAAATATTTTGAAAAACTTTAAAACAAAGATTAAGTTGTGTTCAAAGGCATAGAAAGAATATGATGGATAAATGGATGTTAACTTAATCAAATGAATGAAACACACACGCGTTGACACATGAAAGTTAATATTACTCATAATCTACAAGGTATATAATCATCAAAATAAAAAAATTACCACGTGTTAAACCAATAACAAATTGGTGCAAACTGTTTTTTAGACCAATTGGTGTATACTATTTTTTTTATAACAAGTAAAAAAATTAATAAATGAGAATATTTTGGAATACTTACCTATTATTCATATCAAAACACCTACGCATCATATTGCTTTTTTCCTAATAGTAATATCAAATTCCTACACCATTTAAACTCACGATTTACTTTGGCTACAACTTTTAATAAAAATCAAGAACATATTTATTTATGTTTTTGATAATATAATAGTCTTTTATGCCTTTTGATATAAAAAAATACTCATTGTCAAGTTAAAGATGATAAAGATGTAAATTGAGTTATTAATGCTTAATTCACACTACTAGAAAATTATTAAATAAAAAATAATTTTATAAATAAAAAATAATTAGTTATTATATTAACTAAATTAAATACTATTTTATAAATTTAAAAAACTATTGGTATCTAAACTAGTTTCTAAATTTATAAACTAGTTTCTAAATTGATATCTAATTAGTTAATTGGTATCTAATTAGCTACCAAAGTTTTACTTACCAATTTTAGAATTTAAATTAGTTGGTAGCTAAAACCTTGAAATCTACTTATATATCAATTTAGATATTTTATTAATAATAAAAACTACTTTAAATATCAATAATTTTTTTCTCTAAAACCGTATATAATTTAATCAATATAATAACTAATTATTTTCTCTCTCTAAAATTGGTTTCTATTTAATTATTTTCTTATAATGTCAAAGTATAATATTTAGTTAGAGATACCCAAGATACAAGGCTAAACTAAATATTCTTAAATGGTAGAGATAAAGATATATAAAACCGAAATAGACATATTTCATTCTTAATAATAAAGAACTACTCAAGGTATGAGATCAATTAGAATTGAAAGTATTTATATATTTTTTTCTATTTGTGCATGATGCTGATCATAGCCATGAAGTTGAGCTAAAGACTTTCAAGGTATGAGAAAATATTTTTACAAAATTTTTGTAACATCTCTAAATGAGCTTTGGAATGGTAGAAGCCTTGTATTGAATTGTGAACCTTAAGGATATAAGATGTCAAGAATGATAAACATTGAATGAATATCTAACATTAAGTCAATAATGGTGGTGATAAAAATATTGTACAAAACAAGTATAAATATGAGACAATAATCATTTAACGAAGATGTTATTATATATGCTCTTAGAGAGAAATTATTAATATGATAAAATATAAATAATAATCTTTTTTAAAATTTGTTATATTTCCTATTATATTAGAGATTAAATATAAAAAGATTGAATTATTGATAAATGATAACAATCCAAATGTGATAATTAATTTATTTGAAATTATTAGTAAAATTATTAACTAACAATTGACATTATACACACTTTAGAAAGAGTAAGTAAAAAAGAATTTTAGAAAAAAAAAAGATCCTTATGTGTTCTTATGTTAAATATATGATTTAGTCCGTGTGTATATTTGTTAGGATGGTTTATATGTAATTTCAAATTAGTTATGACGATACACATATATATTTAGTATGGGAAGAAAAATTTATTAAAAGTATTGGTTAAGTTATATATATTAGTAATTTATAGAATTGCAGTGGATATTTAATATTAATAATACATAGTAACTTATCTTTTAGAGTAAAAATATTGTCTGTAAATTTTTATAATTATTTCTTTTATCAATAATAAAAAATATATAAAAGAAACTATTAAGCATACTCCAACCATGCACAAAAGAGACATTAACCCGGAAATGAAGATGAAAAAAAAAAAAAAAAGTTATCCAACACATACAATACAAGAAAATCATAAAATAGAAACCAAATTTAGAAACCAAAAATAATTAGTTGTTATAGTAGCTAAATTAGAGACAATTTTAGTGACTAAATAAATTTTTGGTTTCTAAATTAGTTTTTATTATTATTAGATGATTTCTAAATTAGTATCTAATTAGCAACCAAGGTTTTTGCTACCAAATTTAGAAACTAAATAATTGGTAGTTAAAACGTTGGTAACTAATTAGATACACCCCTGAAGTGGTTCGCATTTATTTTATTTTATTTTTATTGCTGATAAAAAAAACTAATTAGATATCAATTTAGAAACTATTTAACAATAATAGAAACTAATTTTTTTTTTAGTTTCTAAAATGATATCTAATTTAGTTACTATTGCAACTAATTATTTTAATATTTAAAAATTAGTTTCTATTTAATAATTTTCTTGTAATGATATAATAACATCATTTTTAACTAAAAAATAGATTATCTATCATAAAGCAAACAAGACTACTTCCATCAAGGTATCTTAAGTTATGTTTACACAATGCTTCAGTGCTATCTTGAAAATGTTACAATGGCATCAAAGTTTGACATAGATCCTTTTAGCACAACACTTTTTGTGGCTTGTGACATTAGTAATACTCTTGTTTGAAACTCCACCTCCATGGAACATTCATACAAAAATATATATAGGTAAGTGAAGCGGGAATCCGTCACTAAACCGAATTTAAGCATGCAGATAAATTAATACACCAATCAGAATAAGAAAAATTAGTATTGAAAAATCTATAGTTTATCCATGTCCATACCTTAATTTGGACCACTATAAGTATTTCTACATGACCCATCATTGCATTGTTAAAAATCACTCTATATATTCTAGATTCTCCAAATAATGGCAACCCATATACATCTCCACATACTATTGTTCATACTATTAAAACCCATAATACCTATTTGTTCAAAATATTGTTTAACTCTATCATACAAATAGCCTATCAACCCATGCATCAGTCATACACCACACTTTGAACGCCACTTACAAATAACAAAAATAGTTAACTCATTCCTATACAGACACACAGATAACACAAACTCTCATGAGTCTGAGTCTGAGTCTGAATTTCTCTAGACATTAAATTATCAAAAATTTCAATTTTTTTTATAATTATACTTGCGAATAATAATAAAAGAATATCTTTTTGGCTTGGAATAGAGTGCACGTCTTTTTTAACTAAAAAGTATATAATATCCTTCGATACTTGGATCATGATAAGTCCAGAGGATGGTGTTGCTGCATTTGTTAGGGAGGCATTATGCTTACGAAAGTGACACCTTAGTTTGTAAAATTTGAGAAATATACAAATACTTTTAATCTGTGAAATGCCATGGCTGAAATTTGGCTACCAATCACCATAAAGCAACTCAGCACGTAAAATCAGAGAACAACTCTCTTTTCAAACAAAACCCTAATCCTTTTTACGTTGAACTTTAAATATAAGAAGAGGAACATTTGACAAGTATGCATGTTGGGGACCATTGGTTAAATAACTAGACCCAAAACAATTAAAGAAGAAGAAGTTCATCATCTTGGTGTGGAAAGTGATTGATGCTTTGGATTTGATACATGTAAACAATCATTGTAGACAGCTTTTTATCGCATGCCTAATCCCTAATCCTCATATAAATACATGCATTCTTTCTTTGATCCTCACAACAATAATTGCACCATATTTAAACCTAATCTACACACCAAAGATAAACACTAACCACAGTTTTAAAATGACCCTTCACCAAACACCCTTTGGAACCAACATTGCATCACTTTCTTAAAAGCAACTATATATCTATACATTGCTCTTAGTTTTATATGCCAATACGAAATTTAACTTTTTATTGATGTTAACAAAATCTGATGCAATATGTTATAAGTTAAACAGATATGTCAGGGTATAATAATATATAATTATTGGGTTATAATAAGTTAATTAAACAGATATATGTTATGCTAGCACAAAGATGTGAGGGTAATAATATGAAATTATTAGTTAAATTAAAAAGATATAAAAAGTTGCTTGCGGCAATTAAACAGAATCAGAGTTGAGAAATAATGAATTGAAAGGAACGAATGTGCATGGTGTACTGTGGTTGTCATCCAATTAATCTGCAAAACCGAGTGGTCTAAAAGGAAGACACTGATATTGATGTCTGATTATATATATATATATATATATATATATATATATATATATATATATTAAACTGCAATTTCAGACTGAATTTTAATTAAGTTTTGATGGAATAGGTGACCCCAGTTTGTTCATGGTGGGGAATCCTTAATTAATTTTATGTAAATCCATGCAATTAGAAATTAATATTGGATATCTTCTGTAACAGTCTAGAAATTGGATAAATTATTAAACAAAAATTAAATTTTACAAAAATTATATTAACTAAATTAAATATTATTTTATATTTTAAAAAAATATTAATATCTACATTAATTTTTATTATTAATAACAAATTTTAAATTAATATTTCATTAGCATAGTAATAATTTATTTATAAATGAATTTAGATTCTAAAGTTGTAATTATTGTGAGTTAAAATTAGTTTATAAATTTATTTTATATATTTTTTAAGTTTTGTGAACTACTAATAACTAGATAAAGTAGATTTGCTTGGAAAAAAAAACACGAAGGACAATGTTTGAATTGAAGTTATACATTTACAAAAAGTTCAATCTACGATAGCAAATTTTAATATACAAAATAAAGAAAAAAAATTAATTAAATAAAAAATACTTTATTCATACCATTATATATATGCACATAGTTATTCCAAAACAATTTTTTCTACGTATCTTAATTTATAATGAAAGAAATATGTAAAGAAACTTCAAATGAATAAAACATGATCTTATATATGAGAAGTCATAAATTTCAAATATCAACGGTACAAGAAAATGCTTAAATAAAAATTAATTTTAAAGACAAAAAATTATTAGTTTCTATAGTAACCAAATTAGATACTATTTTAGAAACTAAAAAAGTATTAATATCTAAATTAATTAATATAAATTGGTATTTAATTAGTTATTTAATTTTTAATCATCAATTATATCAATTTAAAAATTATTTATCAATTATAAAAACTAATTTAGATACTAATAATTTTTTTAATTTTTAAAATAATATTTAATTTTGTCAATATACCAACAAATTATTTTTTATCTCTAAAATTGATTTTTATTGAATGATTTTATTTTACTGGAATAACGTATAACATTCTTTAAGTTGAAGACTTTTTTATTTGTCTTGAATTGGAATGTCATCCCATTCCCTTAAAAAATCTCACATAAAATAAAATATTGGTCAGACTCTTATATATTATAACTGTATGATTTTATTGAGGCAATAACTGTAATGGGGGCATAAATAGAATTAAGCCCAAGAAAAGAAACACCAAACATTTGTTTTTTTTATCAGCACACCATAATACATAAAGCAAGGAGTCCCAAGCATATTTAGTTCAACTTAATTCTAGAAATAACAATAATATTAAGTTGATTTTTTTATCTCATAAAAAGAATTTATATACTTTTGTTACAGCATTTATGTAATCAAATTAATTATATTATTAGAACATGATATTTGTAATCATAGTTGTTTCTCGCTTCTTCAACATTAGCAAAATTTGATTTTTGTCTAATTCAACCTTATAAAAAAAAATTTATAAAGTGAGATTTGTATCTACATATATAATATGAAATGTTTTTAGTTGTAGTTGATGTGGGATCTTCAACACACTTTGTCACGTCGAGACTTCTAACTTGTGCGTGACACTGTATAATGGATGGTCCAATAGAGATTCAATAACAAGTGGTGTTATAAGCCTAACTAACTTTTATTATGATCAATTCAAAAACAACTTTGCATTTATATACTATAAAATATTCGTATTTCTAATAAATGTCGGATATCCAACAAGTCCAATTCTAAATTCGTGGTAATCTTCATCTTCTATTTTATAATATTTGTTCTTCGACAATTGTTGTGATTTTTTTACCAATGTTAATTGTTGAAGTTAGGATTTTCAAAACCTAGGTTTTGTTCTATAAATCAGGTTAAGTTTTCAGAATTCAAAGTTTTCAATAATAATAGTTTTCATTTTTTTTAGTTGGATCATTCTTTTTCTCCAATCATATTTTCTTCCTCTTTATGATTCTCGATGTAACTCTCCATTTCACACGAGAATAGAAGTCTTCGAACAACTTTTTTTCTTCTTAATTATTTTCTACTTTAAAAAATATTGTACATTTTCCGGTTTTACCTTTCTACTCTTTTATATTTTTCCCCTACTTTAACGAGTTAGCATATTGAAGAATAGTTATGCACATTAACAATAATGAGTGGCCACGATGCAATATAAAACACAATGGCACAAGAATCTTTTTAATTTTGTATGGGTTAACATTTGGGTTTAGTAGATATGTTGTTGGAATGTACTCTAAGGATGGGTTTTCAATGTTGGGTAAGTTTTGAAGGATAAGTGATATATGATAATTGATTTTTGACTATATATGTATTTTTTATATTTTTCGTAATCTAGACGTTTACTATTCACGCGGATGGATTTCGAAGAATACTCTTGTTTGGATCTACTAATTTGTGAGAAACAGAAAGTGTGGAAAGGTGAAGAAACCTATAAAATCTTTTTTCACTCCTTAGACATGAATTGCAGAGAAATGCAACCAATACCCAATTTTATATAGCTAAATTACTTAATTACCCTGTCAAAAAAGTTATAAAATAATTAATTATATTATAAAATATAAATATTAAATATTTATAATAAAAATAAAATGCTATATATATTTATAAAATTATAAAATTAATAATAATCTTATTAATTAAAATGATAATAAATATAAATTAAAAAATATATAATAATAATTTTATTTGAATCAAATATTTAATAATATAATTAATAAAAAAAATATAATTATTTACATAAAAAATAAACTTATATAATAGTAATATTATTATTATTATTATAAAAAATAAAAATAAATTAATTAATTTTGTTTTATTATTATTATTATTCAAATATTTTTAAAGATAAATATTTAAAAAAAAATACAACTATCACATCATTCACGAATCTCAATAAACTTTCTTCATAAATCCATTCTAATATACCAAAATCCAAACAACCTTACTTTCTTCATACTTTCTTCTCAAATCACTTCAAGTTCACTCTCTCAAATTTCCTCCTCAATCCAAACACACCATAAAGTTGAGACATCTTTTAAATGTTCCACTTAATTTATTTATTTTGTCAATAAAAATAAAATAAAATCAAATTATTGTTAAGAATGACTATAATATGGATGATATCATATTACACCATATTTTTATTGTTAAATTATTGAAAGGCATGCATATAATAGAAATATATGTTGAATGAGGAAGATAAATTCACATTAGATATGAATATGTATAAACTTATTTTTAATTATTTTTTTTACTAAATAAGAGAGTTAATAATCCAATCATAGACTGAATTATAAAATCAATTATGAGAAATCAAATTTTACACTTAATATGAATATATCGATCTTAATTTTAATTATATGGGTTAATTGTATTCAAGAAATAAAATGAAAAAGCATGGTCTCACAGCTATTATAGAATATTATTGAGCTCTGATGAATGGTGAATCATAGCCAGCTTTAAATGAAAGCAACACTTGAGCAGTGTAAAACCTATATTTGGAAGAAAGTAGTTAGTCATAATTTAAAGACGAAAACTTAAATATAAAATATTAATTGCATAAACCACATATACAATATAAGTTAGATGTTCCTCTCATTTTATAAACATATATCCATGAATTAAATTTCAATCAACATCGTAGTATTTAAAGTAAAGGTTCTAAAATAAATTAAAAATGAATTATTTTACTTACTTTCTCTTAAGATTGTCCCTCTTCTCTTTTATTTTTACTTAATTAATTGATTAAGAACATAGAATTTTCGTCCACAGTTTTAAAACTACGTATTGTGCAATATGCATGCTATGAGTCTGAGTATTTCATAGCTGAGAAGTTTCGTCAACACGCATGCAGTTGACTCACTTAATTCACCTTTCACTCTTTAATACATATATAATATTAATATTAATAATAATAATACTATAGTGAGCTTAACCCACACATAAAGTTAAAATTTGGAACCTTAGTGAACCCCTAAATATGTAAAAGCATTGAAACAACCAAAATTTTAATTTGAATATATGAAATTATAATTTCAATAAATTAAATCCTCTATCAAACTTCAATCGAATTTAAAATGTTGATTACAATACAAAATCAAACAGATATTTTAATTGAAAATCCAAATATAAATATACGTATAAAATGAAGTTCTCATACTATTGCAATTCATACCATTGTAACTATAATCGAAAAGCAATATGAAGCAAGAGTGAATTAAAATGTACAATTGCATAAACAAATGTAAAATTACAATAATGTACAAAATTTAATTTAAAGTAAAAATATAAAATGTGCAAAAAGTAATAAAAAAATAGAAGACACAAGAGAAATAAGTTTCTCATACACGTTAACAAGCACTGATATCGTCCATAAAATTAGCTTAGGAAAACAATGCAAATGATTTCAATAAATAAAATATTTAGTACATGTTATGAAGTTTGAAATAATGAAACTCACATTTTGGAATTAACTTCAAAAGAAGGGTTTGAGATCATGATCTTCTACATTATGGGAGCATCGAATAATATAAGGCGCGCTTAGTCGCCAAAGGCTACACAGAAATGGAAAGGATTGACTATATTGCGACTTTTTTCCTACTACTAAACATACGACATTACGTTGTTTTTTTACTGTTGCAGCTGCTAGAAACTGGTTCACCTACCAACTTGATGTAAAAGTGCATTTTTGCAAGGTGACCTTCATGAAAATGTTTACATGGAGCTTCCTCCCGAACTTCGTCGATAGGGGTAAAATATGGTTTGTCGACTTCATAAGTCCTTGTACGGATTAAAACAAGCGTCCCGAAGTTGGTTTGCTACTTTCTCTAAGGTTATTCAAAAGGTAGAATATATTCAATAAAAAAACAAAGTATTCTTTATTTAGCAAGACAATTGGATCATGTTTCATAGTTGTCTTGCTCTATGTCGATGATATACTTTTAATAGGAAAATATTATGTCAAAATCAAGCATCTCAAGGAATTTTTGCTCCAACAGTTTTGAATCAAGGATCTTGGCACCTTAAACTATTTTCTGGGAATTGAATTTTTTCGGTCTAAACATGGCATTTTTATGTCTCAAAGAAAATATGCGTTGGAAATTTTGGACGATACAGGTCTAACTAGGGGAAAACCGGAGAAGTTCCCCATGGAGCAAAATTTAAAACTCACTCTTACTAATGGTGATTTATTACATGTCCCAACTAAATATCGTAGGTTAGTTGGAAGACTCATTTACCTCACCGTCACAAGGCCATATATTATCTACTGAGTTAGCACTTTAAGCCAGTTTATGCAAAAGCCTCACAAAACACACTGGGATGCAACATTACGGGTTCTAAATTACAACAAAGGGACACCCAGGCAATGATTATTACTTCCCTTTGATAATAATCTTAAGATGAAAAGTCTATTGCGATTCAAATTGGGGAGGATGTCTACTTGAAGATCATATAGCAGCTATTGCATTTTCATGGGAAATTCATTGGTATCCTGGAAGTATAAGAAACAAACCAATGTATCAAGGTCATCTGTCGAAGCAGAATATCAGGCTACGACAAATACTTGTCTAGAGCTAACATTGTTGCGTTATATCCTGCGAGACCTCAAGCTTCCAATACCTACACCTTTGTATTGTTATAACCAAGCGACACTCCATATTGTAGCTAATCCTATATTTCATAAGCGTACAAAGCATATCGAGATAAATTGTCACATCATACGGAAAAAAAGTTGCAAGTTTGGATGATAATTCCATCACATGTCTCTTCACATTGTTAGTTAGCAGATATTTTTACTAAACCTCTTGGGAAAGATCAGTTTAGGACTTTGCGAACAAGGTGTGAGTCCATGATATTTACTCACCAACTTGAGGGGAGTATTGGAATTATTATATTTTTCATATAAATGTATATAAAAAAGTGTATCAATGTAAATAAGGCTATATTTTGGTGTAATTGTTGATAGATAGACATAACATATGGAGTAGCAAATTATATGGAGCATATCTCTCCAATTTGATTGTGTATAAAAAGTATGCATGCGTTGAATGAACAAACAAAACTACCTTTTTCATAATATTTGATAAAATAAATCAAAATATACACGCACAATGGTCCAGTCGACGCTAGTCCTTTAAAATAGTTAAAAACTTCATTTTATTTGTCTCGATCTAGCCAACGTAATGCCTTTTTATTTATTTATTTATTTTATTTATTTTTTATTAAATATGCTTTTAGAATGAGTTTTAGCAAAACTACTTATTTTGTTATCCCTTAGTGTTTATTTGATCCACTCTACTTACTTCCTACTCAAGTCAATATTTATTTCTATAACACTTATCGTCTGTAATTTAGAGTTTAAGATTTAGATCAATAAGTATTTTGAAAATACATTATCAAATTTTAATAATTTATTAGTAAAAAATATTCAAAAAGTCGAGTTTAATAAACTTAAATGATTTTTTTTGAAAAATTAATAAAAAAATTCTTAAATTAACCACCATATTATTTAAAATTTAATTCAATCTCACAAGTAATATTCTTTTATTCCTCTAAATTAAATTTTAAAAATTAATATTATTCAATAATTAAAAGAAATGAAAGTATAAACTAAATTTGAACTTACTAGTTTATTTATAAAATATAAATTATATGTTTTAAAATTATAAATTATTATGTTTTAAAAACCAATTAATTAAAATGTAATTATAAATACACACAAACATATATATATATATATATATATATATATAAGTTTTTCATAATATAAAATATGATTACTGTTTTTTATAATTTCTTTCTATTAATATAAAAGTATTTTCATAATGTTATTTATAAATATAATATACCTATATATGTAAATCAAATTTAATATTTTTATTTTTTACATTAAAGAAATTTATTAATCTATAATAATATGTTTTAAAAAATAGAAATATCAATTCGATATTGTAGGACTAAAGTTTCTCTCATTTTTCGATAGAAGGTAGCAAAATCAGTTCCAGCTGGTGAGAGGTCTAATTCCTACAGTCAAAACCGTCGTGTTTGGTAAATTAAGTGCTAATACCGTTTTTTTAACTGTTTTCAAAAGGACTATTTCTTCGTAAGAAAAAAATTAACAATACATAGTCAACATATAAATATAATTATATCTTTGTAAAAATGAACTTGTTCTAAGTTTTTATTAGAAAAATCTGAAGCCATAAAAAAATAGAGTGCAATTGAGTTTTGGGATATGCTTAAAAATAAAGATAGAAAGTATATAAAAAACAATGATGTTTATCAGAATAGGGGCTATAACAATTAACTGTGGAGAAGATTATTATCACACATAACTACAAAAGATTAGACAACAGCCAATTTGATTTGATGCATGAAGCCATTTTTGATTTGATGTTTGGATATTGAAAACCAATGTTTATAACCTCATAGAACCACACACAAATAACATATTAACAATTAGTTAAAAAGTGAGAACCAAATTGATAAGACCACACTTGGATATTATCCCTCCTTAGCTGTCTTGGTCCCACATCGCTTGCCAAGTCAACCAATACCATCTCTCTTCATTATTTATATGTTATAAACTTTGTTATCAAGATATTAGTGAAATAATCCTATCATAAATTATCATGGAATCAATATATTGCACAAGCATTTGCCTAATACATAAAACAACAACATTAATCATCTACTATAGGACCCTTTAACACACTCTTAAAGTTAATTAGATCATTTTCCTTTTCTCACAACCACTTCCTCCACTTTCAAATCCAATCACCCTTTCTATTGCATTAATAATTGCCTCTTATCAACACACTAGGATTCTATAAATAGCTTCAAAGCTTGACTTGCATGCATCACACTTTCACCAAATACTTCTCTTGGCATATCTTGTGTCCCTCTTTCTATCTATTTTTCCCTCTCTACATACAATTGGTTGCCACACAAAGACCAACCAATTGACAAAGGAAGATCATCATCATCACCACCACTTTGGTGTTGTGTCAGATGAAAAATATTGGGTTTCTTGTGGTGTTGGTGGTGGTAGCTACCTTTGTGGTGGCAGCCACCGCTGGTAGCTTCTTCCAAGACTTTGAATTAACATGGGGTGGTGGTCGTGCCAAAATCCTTGAAAATGGACAGCTTCTTACTCTCACCCTAGATAAGGCCTCTGGCTCTGGCTTTCGTTCCAAGAATGAGTACTTGTTCGGAAAAATTGACATGCAGCTCAAACTGGTGCCTGGAAACTCAGCTGGCACTGTCACAGCCTATTATGTAAGTGATTTACTAGCACTATAGTTTAGCCTTTCATGGTTTTGTTTTGAACTCAAGATAAAACATGCACTCTCTTGTGCAGATAAACACATCAATCAAACATTTATTATTCAACATAAAAGAAATCAACTACAGCTTAACATGATAACATAAAAAGATTATTTTGCAGTGACACTTTTTACAGCGACACAGAATGCATTTAAGTTGAATCAATAATTAGTGTTATGGAATGTACATAAGTTGTTTAGCCTGAGATGCTGTCAAATAATAAATGGTCTTGCTTATTGATGCAGCTATCTTCTCTTGGACCTACTCATGATGAAATAGACTTCGAATTTTTGGGCAACTTGAGTGGTGATCCTTACACTCTTCACACCAACGTGTTCAGCCAAGGGAAAGGGAATAGAGAACAACAGTTCCATCTATGGTTCGACCCCACCAAGGACTTCCACACATACTCAGTCCAATGGAATCCTGCAAGCATCATGTATGGAAAACAAAATCAGAAACATCTAAATTTGGCATGAAAGATGCATTTTTTTTTCTTTTGTATCCAAGTAGTAAATCAATCGGTTTATAAGGGAAGGTTTAGAACTAGTGACTTGATAAGAATTGATAAGAAGAGGAAATAATCGTTAGGATAAACTCAAAATAGTTTTGATACTATATTTAAAAAATAAGCTTTAAGTTTAAATCAACTTCATAAAATCTTCATAAAACCTTTGGATATGTCGTGATATCTAATCGATGTAGATAAAGTTCAACTAGTATATTCATCTTCTTTCACAGACCAAATGAGTATTTTCTGGAAAAGAAAAACATTTTCACTGCTAATTAACCTTGTTTTGATATCTTGGAACAGATTCTCTGTGGATGGGACACCCATAAGGGAGTTCAAGAATTTGGAGACAAAGGGTGTTCCATTCCCCAAGAAGCAACCTATGAGAATATACTCTAGTCTATGGGATGCTGAGGATTGGGCCACAAGAGGTGGGCTTGTGAAAACGGACTGGAGCCAGGCCCCATTCATGGCCTCATACAGAAACTTCAATGCAGAAGCTTGTGTATGGTCTTCTTCAGGTTCTTCTTCATGTGCTTCCTCCTCTGGCCAATCACTGGATGCCACGGGGCAAGCCAAGATTCGTTGGGTGCAAAAGAATTACATGGTTTACAACTACTGCACTGATACCAGACGCTTCTCACAAGGGCTCCCTCCAGAATGTTCATCTGCATGAGCATCAACATCAGCATCAGAATCAACCAATGTTGCATATTATTATAATTCAAAAATTGTCCCAATACCTGAATAATGCATATTATGTCAATTCCTTTTCTTTTCATGTATGAATTTATGAAGCTAAAACTATGATTGTTGGACTGTGCTTTGCTGAGCACTCCATTGTTTATGACAGATAAATTGTGTGCAAAGTTATATTCATGGCACTGTTTAGAGTGCTGCAATTGTAAAGTATGCCAAATAAGAGAGTTAAAAAGTTCATGGAACTCTTATTATTCAATTGTCTTCTGCATGACATGCTTCCTTCTTATTATTTGGATAAAAAGTTAAATTTAATTAGTATAAGAAAGCTACATTTATTCAGTTTTTATGTTTAAAGAACTATTATAATAATAATAATAATAATATATAATTTTAAATTACATATAATATAATTAATTTTGAATCGTTCAGTTTAAAATAAAACTAAATTAATTCAAATTATTATTAAAACAGTAATCATATATATTAACTTTTGGAAACAGTAAATTTAAAATGTATTTTCTGATAAATTATTGTAGAAGTGATCTAAAATATATAATTGGGAAAGTTTAGATTTATTCCAAAACATGAAGTTTTTTTATTTATGATGTGAAGAGATATTTTAGTAAATAGAATTATGAGAGTGGGAGAAGAAAGGAAGAGGATAAGAAGAAAAGTATAACACAAATTCTTTACCCTTTTGAACTTTAATTCCTTTATCAATATTCAGAAACAAACAGGGCATAATTTAAATAACAAAAATAATGCATTATCCTCATTCTTCTTTTAACACATAAAACACCAACAAGTGGAGGTCCCAACATAGACCCATACTACTCAAGCAAAAATAAAAAAATAAAAAAATTCTCTATTTTTTTTATTAATGTGAGTATCTTCAATAATATTTTATTCAGCATATTCTTTTATGTATTATTATTATTATTATTATTATTATTATTATTGTGGAGATAAACATGCCCAGAAGGAAGAATGTCTTCTGGAATTCGGTGAAGTGTGGTCTCAATATGGAATGATAATAGCAATGCTTTTAACACCTTATGATCAAATTATTCATTAAATAACATGTTGGTTGAAGGTTCAATTGTTTATCTATGATAGAACTGAAAATAAATTAATATTAATATTAATAAAATGAATATAATAATTAAATAATATATATAGGGGATTCTCCCGTTATAAATTTGTTTTTAATTTTATCCTTACTTAATGATGGAAGAGGTTAAAGGACAAGATCAAATGCAAACATAATAAAGAGAAGATTCGGCCTACCAATAGAGCTATGACCAAGAAGATTAAGGAAGACTGAGATATGGCTATTGCCGGCAGAGAAACTTCCCAATATATGTTCAAAGATGTCATAACTCTAGTGTAGAGTAGATCTAATTTTTGTCAAATTAGAATAGGAAATTTCATCTGTAATTTCTTTTTCCTAGATGAAATTTGGCACCTAAAAACCAACCTGGGTTAAATTAAAGTTTTTAAAACTTCTAATTTAACCAAGGCTGATAATGACTAAGCCATGGAGAAGAAAAAACGTTTTCCACATGCTCCACGTGCTAAGTTCATTAGGTGCCAATTTCAAATAACATTTCATTTGAATTTGGTTCTTCAAATTCCGACCCTCCATTGCTATAAAAGGAGGTGTTTGGTTCATGAATTCCTCAAGATTAAATCCAGAGTGAATTGCTGCCAAAAATATGTCAATTTTGCTCTTTGTCTCCTACCTCCCTAGGATAGACATTTTAGTCTTCATTCTTCACCTATTTCAAGTGAGATGACCTCACCACTCACTCTCCACACCTAGCATGCACCTTTCAAGGAGTCCAACTCTCTACGTGAGATCCTTGCTCATTCTCTTCCATTGAAGCTTCCGCCACTCCACCAAAGAAATTACAAACAGATGAAGGCACAACTACTTTTCTGTTTTAAGGTGATCTCCTCTTTTATTAATCTATACCTATATATAAAATATATAAAGGAATTCCCCACTTTAACTGCTCTAAATTTGTTTCCAATTTTATCCTTACTTAATATTTTGTTTCATTAATTTATTTTAATTATTTGGACATTTTATATTTTTAAAAGTTAATAAAACAATTTTTTAATTTTAAAATTTTATTTTATTTGTTTTCAGTTAACTGATAGGAAAGTGGAAAGATTGATACATTATTTTTCTGTTTTAAAGTGATCTCCTCTTTTATTAAATCAAAAATTAAAAATTCAAGATATTTTCTAAAAAAAAAATCCTATTTTATCCTTACTTTATATTTTATTTTATTAATTTATTATGGTTAGGTTTTGATAAAATTTATGTGTTTTTTTGGGTGTATTCGTATTTATTAAATATTGATAGTAGATGGCCTTTGAAATTTGTCTGCAGCACTCTCTCCCCACGGAAACAATGAAAGGAAGGACAGTTTGGGTTCATTTCTTGATTCTTCTTCTTTAGGTTGATCAGTTAAAGCTTTGGTGGGAACTGAATTAGTCACCCCAATATGGGTTCAATTGAGCATTAAACCAAGGGATTTTACCAAGAAACTCCAAGTTCATGGCTAACAAAACTAGAGTCACCAAAGCACACAGTTTGCTACCACAGAACCAAATATTCTGATAACCTGCCAACAGAAAAACAATAGCAGCTACCCCCAATTAGCTAAACAACTTCATTTGAATGTAACTAGAATGCATTGTGTAAAATTTGTTATCAGCCACCTAATCATACATCACATGCATAATAAATTGTTAATTTTTGCAATAATTGTTTTAAAAAAACATATCTAGGGCGATTTCTAATTGATTGAGAGTACAAAAATCATTACAAATCAAACAATTTTAGTTTTTCCAAAAGAATATACTAAGTATACTTGGTGTGTATTAAATTCTGAAACTACCTTTTGCAACAGAACTAGAGCTAAATTGGACACATCCCAACAAATCAAAGATTTTCCCAGTAAAAGTTAATGAATTTGAATGATACTCTGTTTAATGGAGCATTGGACAGTCTTCAATTCAACAGATTATGAAAATGCAGAAACTAAAAACTATATCCAAAGATCATGAAAACTTCCACATACCCCTTTAAATATATCTACACATACACTTCAGTACACATTCCTCAGCTTTAAAATGAAAAATCAAAGAAAAGGAAGAATTGTGTTTCTTTCTTCCTTATGCTTGATTCATAAAACACCCTTTTATTTTTTATTATCTTTTTTTTAAAAAGAAGAAAACTTGAACATACCCATTTCAAGATATGCACAAATAGACTCCAGTACACATCCCTCAGCTTGAAATGAAAAAAAAAAAATACAGGAACAGAGAAATTGATTCTTTTTATTACTTTTTCTGAAAAAGAAGAAAACTTTGAAAATAGAAGGTTAATTCATAGTTAGTATTAGATTAGAACACGATTAAACTTACTTGTACTTCATCTGTTAAACCATATTCTGAGGTGAATGCAAGAACAAGAAAGAAAAATGTGGGTGGGAACATGGTAACAACAAAACCACCACTAATTCAACACCATTTCTTCATGAGGAGTGTGGGACCCACCAAGAAGTGTGGGAACAAAATAGTTAGTTTTTATATTATTTCATCAATGGCATCTTGGGAAATAACTTAATAATGAATACTGATTTATATAACCTCTTCGGAAGTTTGAAAATCACATTGCTTTAGAAAATATTACACAGAAATGATTTATTTCATTGTTTTTTTCAATTATTTTAAAATATAGAAAATTTAAAATGAACTAATTGAAAAATACACTTACAAAGCTATTAGTAAAGATGGAAAAGTGGCATAAGCTCTACAAAAGAGGACAGTGACTTATTGATCTCCAATTCCTCCAATGCCAGCCTTCCCTGCTTTGACCAAAATGATTTGCATAAGTTTTCTTATTCAACTTTTTTTATGCTAATTTTAGTTTATACATGAGTAAATTTTAATCTATAAAAAAAATATTTTTAATCTCACAATTGAAATACACTACTAGAATAAGTTCTATACATTGTCACTCAATTATGGGTTGTCATAATTAAAAATTTGAAATTGACTTTTGACATATAATTAAAAAATTATTGACTTCTGTAGTAATGGTTTCCTAATTACTTAACAACGAAAAATATTTACAGAGTGTGTATCAAAATTTATATCTCTAAATTGTCATTATGTGTTCTAATTCATGATTTAATTTCAGGTATTTGAACCCAAACTCACATCCTCCTTGATGGTACCTGAATTTTCACCCATATCAATTGCAACAGTTGATGAGGGGCTCAAGTGCCTATCAGAATCCTCCGTGCAAGAAATTGCTCTAAGAACCCCATTGACACCTTTTTCATGTGTTTCACAATGCTTCACATCCTGTGTTGTTGATGAGTGTGTGGCCAAGGTTGGGGGATCCACATCCATAGCACAATCTTTGCTACCTTTATCTAAATTATATTATCTTCAATCTTATCATTAGAAAAAGCACCACTTTCGGAAGCTGAAATCTCATTTTCTGTTGTAGCCAAGCCCCACTCTTTGTTCTCTTGCAACGTGTAACTTGGAACAGTATCATTAACAGGGTGCAAGACAGGATCACAAGTTGATGGTGGATCAACATCCATGTCAGCAGACAAAGTGTCCACTCCAGCACTCTCAGAACGTTCGCCATTTCTAGTGATAACTCTATCCTCACCCTGATCGGCGATATCATGCATTGCACTAGCACATCCAGGGGCTTCATTTGAATCATGTCTATCCTCACCACCATCCAAAGATAAAACATCATTGGTGACATGCTTCTTAATAACTAAGTCCTGACCCCGGTTACCAGAGACAACCCTGAAACTTTCCAGTGGAATATCAATACCAATCCGTTCCTCCATAGGATTCGCGACAGTCTGGACACTCTCTTTATCCAGTAGAGTATTTAACTGCTTCTGAACTGAAACTGCCAATGACACCGCATGATCACGAATTAAAGAATCAAAAGGGGGGCAATGCAGCATATTATTCAGTGCCTGGTGATACTGAAATAAGGTGACAGATGGTAAAACGGACCCTCTCTTTCGGCAGATACTGAGAGCTTTCAAGATATGCTCACAAAGGTTGCCATCTTGTGCCCAACTACAATCACAAATGCTCAACATTGAACCAGTATTCCATACAACAAAAGCTTTATCTCGATCATCCTGATCAGTAACCTTAGCACATCCATCTTCTATCGAGACATCAGAGTCTGGAATCTTCAGTGCTTTGCGCCATGATGTCAAACCACTCATCCATTCATTTTTCCAGTATCGTGCAAAATCATCTTTTCCTGAGTACTCATCTAACCAGAAATAAGAGTGGACTTTTGTACCCAACTTGTCGACCAACCAATCGGCCCGCTGATAAAGACCAATTTCTTTCTCATTCAACAGCCTAATCTTCAATTGGTTGTGATAAAGTTCCATTGCTGCACAAGACTCCTGGCTAGCAAGAGGAAGAGTTTGAAGTGCATTGATCCATGCACCTACATCAAAGGGACAAAGTAATTTCAATGTACACAGTTACAATAACAAAATTCATAATATAAAAATATCCCATAAAAATATGATTTTATCCTAACCTGATTGACATTATATTGACAGACAAATAGTCAGTAAATAGCATGCTCCAAATATAATAAGTAGAACAAAACAAACAGCAACAGTCGCAATCAGTTAATAAGTATATAATATGCAGTGGTTTTGCCCACCCAACAAGATTAAGCCAGTAAGAGACCATGCACATATTCGGATAAGAAGCCTTAACATCACATTATCGCACATATAGTTTTTTAAACATATTCTACCACTAAAATTACGTAAATATCAGAACATGATCAAATCAATTTTCATACATTTGATGATTGATAATATTCATCACTATAATATATTGGCATCAATCAAGTTGACCAACTCTTTGTCGTCATAGTAACAAAATCTTTAACATATCTAATTAGAGAACAGACTAGTATCAAAGTAAGTGCTGACATTGTATTCCTTTATAGGGCATAAATCTAGTAAGAGCAAGAACAGTTAGAATAGATTGTGGGCATATTGTTATTTTTCAATTTCATTAGAAAATAAATTGCATTCCACTATTTAGTTATTACTAACCTATTCTAGGATGCCAGGTGGACTTGAAATAGTCCATAAATTTGGATTCATCAATAAACTCTTGCATGAATTCTTCAAAGAGTGACATGTTTCCTTGAAGGCGGCAAATATTATCCACTATCCACCCAAGCCGTCTGGATATCTTTATTTGCATATCAGATTTCAAGCACTTTACTAAGTTTTTATGCCACAAATGACGAATCCGCCAGAAACTTATCATTACTGTACACTGAAACACATCCCTGAAAAAATATAGAATATACATACTTGTTAGCACAGAGGTTGTGATAAAATCAATTCCTTGAACTGATGCGGTAAAGCACAACCCTATAAGGTCCTTACCAGCATCAAAGACACTTTCTAAGAGAAATTATTTTCCAAATTCAATTGTTTTCCAAACAAGCACACAGTTTGATTTTTTACAATAATAAGCCACAGCACCAAAAACATTTGAAAAGATGAAAAGATTAATTTTGGTTTGAAGAAAGAAAGCACAACACAGGAGTACGTCACCAGAAAAATAAAAGTTTGCAATGCATTTCTGTACTTATTCAACATTAAAATAATACTACCTTTAACAGAAGCAAATAGCAGATAAATTTTGAACCAACCTGATTGCTAGAATATCATACAGTGGATCATCTACTATGAAGCCAGCCAACTTCCAAGTAGGATCTTTGGTGTGAACTCTATTGTAAAGAGCCCTCATCCATCGATGTGCATCCAAACTTGAAAACCTTGGTGCTATTATCCATGCCACTGGAATGGCTTTCTTGTCTGAGTTGAACACTAGAAGACTATGAATGGGATACTGAAAAAAAATTTACCAGCATGCTTGCTTTTAGAAAATCAAAGCAAATATGTTTTTGGTTACTTCAAATCAAGGAAAAATGAAAGTAACAAACCTGTAAGTTATTTGTACCAAATCTTGAATCTGAGGCAAGCAGACCTCGGTTTCCAAATCTAATCAATTGTTGCAATTGCCACTCTGTTTGAATGCCCAGAGTAAATGGATCTGAATCAGAGAAATCTTCGTAGAAAAAAACCTGATTTTGGTGACTTTCGACCCACATGCTTATACTGACAGCATCATCAGCATCTAGCTCATATGTAGAACGACGGATTGCCCTCTCTTGTCGACGAACATAACGGTGGGTCAAAAGGTCATCACGGTTAGATGGACCACCTTGTCTCTCAACAGATTCATTGTGTCTCTGCATAATGGTTTCCACAGAGACTCCAACGTATAGAAGAGATAACACCCGAAGACGGAGCTCTTCTGAGATATATGGAGCAAACATAGCACGTGTTCCAGCAGCCTTCTTGTCCTGAGGACCATGGCATGGAAAACCCTTTTTGTCCACATGCTTATCATCATTATATATGATTAGGGCAACTGAAGGTTCAGCTATAAGGCGCTTCACAATAAAGTGACAAGTACAACCTCTCTTGGTATTTGGTCTACCTGCATTTTTCTTCTTCGGAACATATGTAGTACGACTTGGTCGGACAATGCCACCTTTTCTATGGTCGTCAGGACCAAAGGAACACCAATACCTACATTGAGTTGGTATTAAACTCTACATTGCAGTAGAATGCAAAAAACAATAACAACGAAGAAATGATTCCCAATGAAGACAATTACAACTTACAAAATGTACTCTAGTATGCCATCAACCTTTTGCTTGAAAGGTGTTGATGGAGACCGTCGACGCCTTGCTTCAACATGAAATCTTGTAGGACATTCTTTATTATTGGATTCACCCCTCACAAAATCATCAACTCTAGCAAATGGGATTAGAGCAACTCTATCTAATTTATCATGCCAACCTTCCACTTTTGACCACACTAGGTCAAGAGAAGAAATTTCCAATGTGGGAGGATTTTGTACTGGAAGAGATAAGATTGCATCCCATCTGGCCATGGTATACCAACACTAAATGAATTTTTCCTGTTTAAAGAAACTGCAAGAACAGTTGAAGACACTATCATTGTGACAATATTTTAAATTGTAAAATGGAAGTACAGTTGATGGAAAGGTTGCCATGAATTTCATGATTGTAAATTCTTTTTAAAGGAAAGCAAGGATTGGAGGAAGAACTGGATTAAATGGAAGCCAGATAAATTCAAATTGCAAGAATAGGAGGAAAGAGTGAAACTACTACTTCAATCACACACAAACACACACTAGCAGACCCAAATACTTCTAATAATATTAGGTGCCAAAACCATATAAAATATAACTTTCAATTCACTTAATTACCTTTAAACTTACATACAAACAGTTATTTAACTGAAAATCAATTAATATATTATTTTACAACTTTACTATCCAAGAGCAACCTAAAAAGATGCTACCATGCTATACAAATGCTAAAAAATACAGTCAAAATTAAAGACATACTTGTCTTTAAATCAAAATTCATAGTCTACATATGGAGTCTGTCATCAATCTACAGCATAATTAACATAATAATAACAATATGAACAACAAAAGCAGCAATACAAAGAGAGAGATGGAGGAATGGAATTTAACATGCACTGCCAAAAGTACGGCTGAACATAGAGTAGCTATTTAAGCAGTCAAACTCAAGATTCTATTCAGACTCAGGAACTGGATACAGAATCGTAAATCATCTACAAGATATATAAAACTAATATTAATATGCATTATGCATATAACATAGCATAAATCAGACGGGAGAAAACCGTATAACACACCACATGCTTAATTAATAAATAGAGTCCTGTTTGGAGAAAACTTCTCTACAAGCACATCCAAGAAAGAGAAATGAGAAGGAAAGTTGGGAAAGCTGAAATTAACTTCTGCATAAACTAAAATTTAGCCTATATACGAGTTAAAATTCAGATTCTGAGAAAACTAATAGACATTAACTTCTACAAATTAGCTAATCCTTCTCATTCTTCTCTCACAGGTGTTCCTTCAAATATATTCTTAATTGATAATCATAAATTAATAAACATAAAAAATTCAATACCTAAACTCCATACATAATTGATAACTCCACAAGTGATAAATGACAAATAATGCAAGTTGAAATACTGTAGTAGTGCCTAGTGACTACTTGATAGGGTAAACTACCATAGCTACAATGCTAACCAATACTCAGGAAAATAATACTAGAGTAAAAGGTTCTCTGCCCCTTTATTTCCACAAATAACCTTATAGTGATGTTTTAGGTTACAAAAATTGGGCTATACTGGAGCCCATTACTGTTACTACAAGTACTACCCTATTTCATTAGGTAGTCCCTCATCCTATTTCATTGGGCTCTTCTCTAACAATGCCATCCCCTGGACACTCGACTTTGTCCTCAAAGTGTGAAAGGGCACGGCTGTGGCTTGGGCTTGTGAAATTTGGGCCACGGTTAGGGTTTGAGAGGGCGTCCCAAGTGAGTGGAAGGTTCTGGAGGTTAGGTAAAAAATTCAGCGAATTTTTTGTTTCAATGTATAGTTATTCATTTTCATCTTCAGCAATTCACAGTCAAAGAACATTAAGAATTCTTAATTAATATATTTATTTATTTAGGCTTAACAGTGAGGAGCTTGACATTGAAAAAAAATCACTGGAGTTGCAGTTCAATTCAATGATTGGTTCCAAAATGTAGACATTTATTACTTAATGCCAGTTTATTTTATAATGGCCTTTTCCCATGGCCAATTTTATCATAGAAGAACTATTGCGAAAAAGAGATTTACCGAGTCAGTAAGCAAGCGAATTTCAACTTCATAAAATCTAAATTTTAAAATCATTACAAAATACCTGAGAGAAGGATTAACAATCAATATTTTAGCAAAACATTAAAGTTTTAAATTGAAAATAAACTGCAATACCAAGCGAGGCATTTTAATCAATAAAGTTAACCAGATTATACAAAATTTACACCAATAAAGCATCGCAGCAATTTAAATCGCATTGCTTGTTCCTCAATCTTTTAAAGTCTCCCTCAAAGTGAATTGCCACAAAAGAAAGGGTAAAGATGGTAATACCTTTTCATAGAGGCGTTGAGCACGCTCCCTCGATGAAGGAGCAGACATTTTATCCATTTCTATTAACATCATCCATCAATTATTTCTTGACTAACCAGACTCAAATCACATCAATCCTGCAAAAATAAATTATACAATTATAAATTGTTCACTTCAATGATTCATGGAATAGTTAGCAAGTAAACTGATCACAGACCACCATAGCCTCCATTCAAATTAATATCATTATATTCATACTTTTCGAAAGAAAAACTGAAAACTAAATGACAGACCAATCGTACAAGAACCAATCAATTCCATGATTAAGAGAAACAATAATCGAAGCTTCGCGAAGCAAAAATTCAATTAAACAAAGTAAATACATAAATAAACAAACGAATAAACAGAGCTAAATAAAACTGACCTGTGTAGGAAGGGAGGATTGAAATCGAGAGAGGAATGAAGAAGCTCTTTGTTAGGGTTTCGGTTAGGAGAGAGAGAAATAGAGAGAAAGTTTGTTGCGCGGTTTAAGAAGAGATTATTGAGTGATGATATTTTTAAATTATGCTCCATTTTATTCCTAACAAAATATTAATATTGGTAATAAAAAAAATTAAAAAAAATAAATAAATTAATGAGCAAAATATAAAATATTAAAATAATTTTTAAAATTAAAAAAATGAAAATATTAATATTTGTAAGATAGAGTTGAATGTAAGAAAAAAACATTTTTCAATTCAATTCAATTCAATGTGTTTATTTCTATCTTTCTTTCTCTCTCTATCTCTTATCGTTGTATTTTTTATTGGTGTGGTGAGTCCTAGTGGTGTACAGAATAAATACTATTTTTTCCTTCTTGTACCTAGGAATTGTAAGGACAATGAACTGTCATCAGATTGTTTAGGATTTTAAATAATGTAAAAATTTAATTTATTTCATATTTTTATTTAAGTAAAATATTATATAATTTACATTTTGTATTTATTTAAGATTTTGAAACTTTTAGAAATATTATTTATTTTAGAATAGTATTTAAGTTGGAAATAATATATTGTACATGGTACAATTTTTGGTCAAGTTTATTAAGCCTTCTGAAGTACTTTAATGATTGAGTGCAATAGAATTTACCTTTTTGAAATTAAAATTTTTTCTTATAACTCGAGTTAATATTAATTTTAATTACTATTAATATTTTATTTTATAGATTAATTTGTTAATATTATAGTTTATAATGTGTTTATAAAATCAAATGGAATGAAAATAAAAGACATTAACTTTGTTATGATTTAGCAGTCTTTATTCTATTCCATGACATATGTTATGGTTTGAAAATCTTGATTTATTTAAATTTAAATTATGTTTAAAGTGTAGTTACTAAAAATTGTACGAGGAAAATGAAGATTGTATACCTTGTAAAAATGAGTATAATTCACTACAAATTCACTATAATGTACAAATTATGTGGAGTTGGACACAACAAACTATGTCAACTACGATTTAAAATTTAAAATAACAAAATATAATTACATTACATATTACATAGAAATTACATCAGATTTATCTTCTACAACATATTAATTGTACATGAATGAATAAATAAATTAAAAAATTCCTAAAAGAAATGAACTTAATCATATTCCTATCACCAACAGAAAGTGTCTTTTTTCAACAAACCAATACACTGACACCGACTTATGCTTACCTGCAACTTGAAGTAATATGCGTTTCTCTACGAAAATATGATTATGGAGTTGGACAAAACAAATTATGCCAACTGGATTCAAATAACAAAATATAACTACATAAAGAAAATGACAAATTATTGCATATTGAATACATGACTTCGGCTTTTGCAACTATTTCAATTGTTACCTTGAAATCAAAATGTTGTGCACAAGTACAAAAACTTCAATTTGAAGTTAGACACGTAAAATAAAATTATGCTAAGTACTCCATTAAATCACACTACAATGGTAGTTAAAATCGGTGAACCTTAAAGTATAATTGTAATACATATTATACTAAATATTAAACAGATTTGGACATGAACTCAACAGAAAGAGGGTATATAAACATTAATGCAATAAATATCTTTTTAAAAATGACTCTACTAGCAACAAAAAAAATTATATAAATGCATAAAAAACCGAATATAAATGAAAAAAAATATCACAAAAATGAACCGAAATTATATATAGTAGTAATTACTATTTACTAATTACTAAAATATATTACGAATTACTAATTACCAATATATATATTACTAATTAAATTAAATATATTAATATTAATATATTAAAATATATGAAATTAATCAAATTAAATATATTAAATATTAAAAAAATTAAATTACAAATATATATTAAAATATTAATATATTAAATTAAAAGGGACTGACATGAAGGAGTAAAAATAAGAATTTTTATTACTAATTATAGGGTCCAATTCAGCAAAATGGATAAATATGACATGAACAAGTAAGAATAAAAAATCATCATTACACGTAATTAATGATGATATTGGAATTGGAAATGAACCATTGAAAACATAAAACAATAATAACATGTCATAATGACATTCATAACACATAATGCAAAAAGGTAATCACTCTGCTCGGATTAAATAATAATAATTAAATAACATAAATGGATGAAAACAAAAACATCCTTTCAAAGTTGGATCAAATGCACAAATTAGATGAAGAAGAAAAAATATGACAAAGTCATAAATAAACCCTAAATGAGATTAACAAAATGGACATAATAACAATTTATTTGATAACTGAACAGAAATGATAAAGAGAAAATGGAAAACAAAATGATACAAATGGAAACACAAATTAGATGATCAAATTGCAAAAGAAAATTGGAAAACGAAGGATAAAAATGATATAAATGCATAAAAATCCGAACATAAATGATAAAAAAAAAATATCACAATACAAACTTAAAAATGATGAAAATGGTGAAATAACACAAATTAGATGAACAAATGGCAGAACAAAAGTAGAGAACGAACGATAAAAATGATATAAATGCATAAAAAACCGAACAATTAAGAGAAAATGGAAAACGTGTTGGTTTAGATGGAAACACAATTTAGATGAACAAATTGTAGAAGAAAACTGGAAAATGAAGAACAAAATTGGAAAACGAATAAAAATGATGATATAGATGCATAAAAGATCGAATTGAAATGATAAAAAAAAAATATCACGAAGCCATAAATAAACCGTAAATGAGATGAACAAAATGGAAAATAGCGAAATAACACAAATTAAATGAACAGATGGAAGAACAACTGCAAAACTAACAATAAAAATGATATAAATGCATAAAAACCAAACACAAATTATAAAAAAAATATCACAAAGCTAGAAATAAACCGTAAATTAGATGAAGAAAACAAATTGGGAAGGACTGTTAAATGAAATGATAAAATGAGATGAACGGTATAAAAAATTACATGGTCCATGGAGAATGAAAAAGAAAAAAGTGAAATGAAATCAATGAATGGCTAAATGAAGAACAACCTATATATATATATATATATATTTTGAAAACCCATCATCATTGCCATTTAAAAATTCAAAACTATGCGCCATTTCAAAAATACAAAAAAAAAATAATTTGTAATGGTGATATTCAAAGGAGCAGAGACTGTGCAGTTGCCGAAATTGTGAAAGGCAATAATGGTAAGGTTGAGAGAGCTGCGTAGAGAGGATAAAAGTAAGGTTGAGAGAGGTGTGTTAAGAGCAAAAAAAAAAGTGAGAGTTTTGGAGAGAGAAATTGGGTTTGAGAGGTATGAGGGTTTCGGAGGGAGGGAGAAAAATGGGACCTTTATTAAGCACTAGGTGGCGTATTATAATTGGTCCACGTGCCGTGATTGAATTGAGGCTTTTTTTTTCTATTTTGGGTATTATATTTTTGAATTTTTTTTTTGCAAAATTTGGTGAGGGCGACACGTATTAAAAAGTTGTCTTTGAAGTGGTCAAGATTTGTATTATTTATTATTTATATAGATACATGTTTCAAATGTTAATTACTTCATAGGGTGAATACACAATATTTAATATTTCTCATGAAGAACAAATTACACTCAAACTTAGAATATTGTATAACTTGTAATTCTTGATAAGCTTTCTTATATTTTTGTGTATTGAATGACTAACATATTTGTCCTTTATATATGTTTTTCAAAATATGAACATTGCTTGTGTAATCTTCAGAGATAGAATCCTTTTGTTCTTGATATTGATCCTTTTGCTTAGATATGACTTGTCATAGCTTTGATTTCGAATTCAAATACAAGTATAGAAGTTTGCAATTCCTTATAAATATTATGCCATAAACAAGGAAATATGCAAGAATACTTGATAGAATGTGTGCATCGATATTTTATGAAAGGATTGCTTCACATTTGTCAATTCTTAATATAGACTTTTCAAGCATTGTTGAAATTATTTGTTTCCGTATTTATAAAATAGTGCTTTAGATGTTAACTGCAAAGGTTAAACTTATTTAACCGAATTTAAACTTATCCAATATAGTTGTTTTTGTGTATAAAAACTCTATACTATTACAACTTTAATATGTGCTTAGATTGATCAATTATGATAAAAGTAAATTAGATCGTTGATAGGGCTAAAATATAGCAGAAATCATAGGTCAATTAACATGCATTTTGTATAGTAAATGTATAAAAATGAATGGGAAAGCATGCTAAATCGCTCTAAAGGAAATTGCACTGAAGGAATAAGTAGAAAAGAAAAAAAAATATGCAAAAATCTCTTAGAAAATGGCATAAAAACAACAAAACAAGATTGAGCAAAAATAGTCAATTCGTTCAGCACATGAAGTAATCTTACAGTGAATGCTCAAGTATGAGAAGCTAAAGAACAATAAACATGGATCCTTGAATCTTAACATTGATTTACCTTTATAACGACTTGGTAAAACAATAATTTCTTCACATTTAGAGACACTAGGTAACAAAATGTAACTCATAATGTTTCACATTCACGATATAAGATGCTCATCATATGCATGTGATGCACCTAGATTGTCTAGAAAACATGAAAACCTATAGACATTTTATGCATGATACTAGTAATTCTTCAACAAATTTCATGCCCAATAAACTTCGTAAATGATTTAATCCTTCTTCATTTAGTGGTTTTGTAAAAATATTAGCTAACTAATATTTTATAAATACAAATTATAAATTCATGGTCCCCTTTTGAACATGGTGATGGAAGACCCCAAGCCAAAAGACTAATAACTAGAGTTATGGCCAGAAGGATCCAAGACGACTAGGATTCAACTGACCTCATTAGGTCCAAACTACTCTATTCATCTCTAGTGTGTAATAAAATGTATAGAATATGAATAAATAGGTTTGTATTTGGGCCAAGTAGTCTAAGATATTTGAGTTTGTATTTGGGTCAAGTAGTGTAAGGCATTTATGCTTGTATTTGAGCTATGTAGTCTTGCTAGGGTTAAGTCTTGCTAATGTTTCAATTGGACTCATTGAAGCTCAAAGAAAACCCTAGGTCGACCATGACATGAACAAGAGGTTCATGCTACACATTAAGCGTATGTTCAAATGTGAAAACATGAGTGAAAAAGTGGTACTTGATCCACTCTATGCACCATTTCTTTAGGAGAACATATGATGATTCAAATTTAAATTTCCCTCTCCTTTCGGCTCTCCAAGGTCCAACCCCAACTCCTATAAATATGACCCTCATCTCCGTGTAATTTTCACTTTTGAATGAGTAGAGTTTCTATGCACAAATTGCTTCTCACTTGTTCTTGAGTTTCCTTAGGATAACTCTTCTAATTTTGATTCCTTCCTAGGCATCTTCCTTTACGAGTTGGTTGAACCTCTCCCATAGAATTACCTTTCCACCACTATTACTCACTTAAACACCTCTATTCCTTCCAGCTTCTACCACTACTCCTTCATTCCACCGATTGAAATTGAATTTTACATTAAGGAATCCATCACATGGTCTTTGACAAAGTGATGTTTGATTGCAATATGTCTTGCCCTATAGTGGAATATAAGGTTCTTTGAGAGACTACTTGCAACATTATTGTCACATAATATAATAATGTTATCTTCATAAAAGTTATAATCTTCTAGTTGGTTTTTAATCCATATAAGTTATGATAAACAACTTTTGATTGGATTCAATTGTAGAAAACACTATGGTTCCTTGCCTTTTCTTATCCAAGATAAAAAGTTACCACCAAGAATGACTACGTTCCAAATAATACTCAGTCTTGCCCAAAAGTGACTGTATCCATAGAATACTCAGTCTTAGCTAGGAATAACTATGTTTTAAGGAATACTCAGTCTTAGCTACAAGTGGTGTGTTCCAAATAATATTTGTGTTGTTTAGTAAAGAGTAATTGTTGTCCAAAGAATATCCATTTTTTTATTTATAGCGATAATATGCCTAGTGAAACATTACCAAGTTGATTAAGAACTAAATGTAATATTGATTTATAGAAAAACCAGTATGAAAACATTAAGTATAAATCTTTCTTTATTCTCAACTCCATTAGACTACATGTTATTGATTTGTTATCTAACTTTATAAAGAATAGAGTATGTTGAAATGGATTTGTGAAAAATTGCATATGAATATCTTAATCAGACATTATTCAACTATTTATTTTATCTTTTCTTTGCACACTTCTTATTCCACATCCAGCTTCCACGTTCTATTGTTGCCACCACAGAGGTTTTTCAAGTTCACCTTTGATCCAAAGATCCAACTTATTCTCCAAATGTGTTCCACAACTCCAACTTTGATACCAAAAACTTATTTGCTTATTTTAGCACGTAACTACGTTTCCCAATTTCGATACCAATAACTTATTTGCTTATTTGGTCTCGATTTTCAATAATAAATAATTTAGTGGTTATAGTATTGTTTATAAAATATACTTTTAATTATATTTTTATGGCTGCGAATAACCTTGTATAATAGGAGGGATTTGTATAAGAAGTGACGTATTAATTTAAGATGTGAAAAGTAAAGAGAAACATTTTTTTTAGTTTGAATTTATATTAATACTAATTTAAATGAATAGGCATACCCAACTTTACTTAGTACACTTTAATAAATTTCACACCATGAACCATCATAATTCAAATGGATAGACATTACCAACTCTAATTGCTACACTTTAATAGTTTAAGACCTTAAACCATATTTTTTTATCTATAATTGCATCAAAAGAGATAAAAAAGATTATATTTCTATATTTATAATTGCACCAAAAGAGATAAAAAAAATTTATATTTCCAATCCTGAATAACCATCACTAAATCTTATGACACTTTTGTTTCATAATGAATACAATTTTAGACTTTTTACAAAAAATTTAAATTAATTTATAGGTTTAATTATCTTTTAAGTTTATATATTAAAGATTAAAAAACAATTTTTTTTTGAAATTTTTTAAAAATTCATTATATATCTTTTTTTTCTAAAATATTTCATATTTTTTTTATTAAAATATATTCACTTCAATAATTATGCTAATACATGTTAAATTATATTTATTGTTATTACAATTAATCGTTTTAAAAAAATTAAAATCACTTGAATTATTTTTAAAGGTCTTGCTACTTGTGGAAGTATTTTTCATGGGAGTATGAAAAAGTTTATTGGTGCTTTCTTTGTGTTTCTTGAAGTTCGAAATGCTATGATTGTTGAGTTTTATGGAGTTATACATGCTAAGGAGTAAACTCAAAAGATGAGACTTGTTTGACTTAAATGTGATTCTTCCTTGGTTTGTGTTACGTTTACTGATAGAACTAATGTTCTGTGGATGCTTAATAATCGATGAAGTAATTGTCTTAATTACTATGGGGAAATCAGGTTTATGGTTACTCATATTTTTTATAAAGGGAATGCATGTGCTGATAAGTTGACTAATTTAAGATTTATTTATAAAAAATCATTTCATTGGTATAATAGGTTTCCATCTAGTCTATTTTTAAAATTCTTTATGAATAAATATAGTCTACCTGTGTATCATTTTTGTTAATATATGAGTTTTAGTCTAGTTCCTCCATATTTTTTTTTCTTTTTTAATAATATCTTTTTCATGTGATGACAGATGATTGTTGTTACTTATCTAGTGAGAAATTCGTCTAAAGCTTCAATGAAGAATGATATGTTGGATTTCAATGTGATTAAGTTTTTTGGTATTAATACTCGTACTGGTAAAGTTCTTCGTCATCTTTCTGTTAGATGGAAGTTCCCTTCACCAGGCTGGGTTAAAATTAACACTTGTGGGGATATCCTGGTCTTGTTACTTGTGGAGGTATTTTTTGTGGGGAGTATGAGAGAGTTTATTGGTGCTTTCTCTGCATTTCTTGAAGTTCAGAGTGTCATGGTTGCTGAGTTTTATGCTGAGTTTTATGGAGTTATACATGATACGGAGGAAGCTCAAAAGATGAGGCTTACTAATCTCTAACTTGAATGCGATTCTGCCTTGGTTTGTGTCGCGTTTACTGCTATGACTAATGTTCCATGAATGTTTCGCAATTGATTGAATACTTTTCATAAGTTGGTTAATTTATGATTTATTCATAAAGAATCATTTCATTAGTATAATAGGTTTTCACCTAGTCTGTTCTTAGAATTTTGTATGAATAAGTATAGTCTACCTATGTATCTTTTTTGTTAACATATGAGTTTTTAGTCTAGTTCCTTTTTTCGTATTTTATTTTTAATAATATTAAATGATTGTTGTTAAGTGTGAGTCTAACTGAGATATCAATATCAAGTTGTATAGTGATGTCCAACATAAAAACTTTTATAAAAGAAATTTGGGATCAAATTAAATTTTAAAAAAAGTAAAAATCACATTAAACTTTTTAAAATTCAAAATGAAATTGATTTTTTATTATTAATATAGGGATTAAAAAATAATTAAGTTTAATTTATATTTTTTACTTTTAAATAAAATATTATTATTTTTTTATTTATGAATAATTTACTCAGTAGTGTCTTAATAAAAATGATTAAAAAAATTATTTCAAAAAACAGTATATTTATGGTTATTATTAGTATAGAATTATTATTATGAGAGAGAAGGAATAGATAACAGGATGATGACATGAAGTAACGAAAATGATTTGAATTTGTTATCCTCTCCAATATCAAGTCATGGCTCAGAATTAGTTAATAATAAAATAACATTTTGTATCTTAAAAAAATCATCCAAATTAAAAAGAAATTAAATATAATAATTAGTTCTAACACCTTGAATAATTTTCTAATTAATTAATTTAATTAATAATATAAAAGATTTAGATGTAAGTTAATTTTAATGTAATTCAATCCACTTCAGAGTCTTTGCCTGGAAGTTACACAAAAATAAAATAGTTAGTAAAGCTTCATTTCTTCACAGAGAAGACTAAAAGTTGCTATTCAATTCTGGCTTCTCTCCATAAAACCACTTCCATCTTCGCCGTCCAACCGCAACTTCCCCGCCGTAGCCGCCGCCGATCACCACCTCTTCCCGGCGACTCCGAGCTAGGTTAACAGGTAATCACTTTTTCTTTGAATCTGAAGATTGTTCTGTTCCTGTCGCTGGATCCCTTTCTTTTTTTGGCTGAAACTACGATGCGATGTGAGATCCAAACGCGTCATAGTATTTTCTGTTCGGATCAATCTTAACTTTGAATTTGGAGCACTTCTCTCTCTCTCTCTCTCTCTCTCTCTCTCTAACTAGCAAGAGTTCGCGGCATGGACGTGTTTGCGTTTTTCGAAGATGGAGAAATTCGAAACGAGTCGCTAAACCGTGTTATTTGTTTGTGTTCTCAACCGTTGTTTTTTTGTTGAATTTGGTTAATTAGAATGGGACAGTGGCAAGTAAATTTTGTATAGGATTGGACTAGTGTGATCTTTGGTGATTAAGTTTTGCTGTTTTCTTGTTTGATTTTTCATTTTTTTTTTCTGTTTATCTTTTGCATTTGTACTGACTTTAAATTGATGCAGTTTAATTTGTGTAACGGTACTGATTATGCAAATTTTAAGTTCTTTGAACTTGATAGAGATCGACAATAGCATAGTTTTTAATCCTGGGAAGTGGTGCTCTGTGGCTAGCCCCGAAAATGTTGTAGTGGGAGAGTGGGAAGCAGAATTACTGCTATTTTTAACATTATAATACAAACTAAATAACTTATTCCACTGGTAGAAATTCTTAAACACCAAAAAGGAATCCAAAATTAAAGAATTTCGTTATGAATAATATGCCACTTTGCACACACAATCACCAATTGATCTATGAACAATAAAAACACATAGTAAGGAAGTAAAAAAATTTGAAAGATGATGGTGAAGTTAATAGAAAAAGAACATATCACATTAGAAAAAGATTAGCAGAATGTGAAGTACGAAGTCTAAAAGAAAAAAGAACAGGACACGGAAATAATAAGTCCTGGATAGAGCGAAGGAACATTGTTTCCAAGGTAAAATTGGGTTTATGATGCCTACATCATGGTATTGCCGATATAGTGTGTGGAAAGCTACTATAAAAAATTGTTTTGCAATTTGAATCCCATAGCCGCTTAGGGCCACTCCTTTCGGCTATAGTGATGGTGTAGCATGCTATTAATTACCTGGTAAAACTAGTTTATGTATTTGAGTTGACTATATTTTGGTTTCATTAATTCATGTTGATTGGCCATGTATCTGTGCAAGGGATTAAACTATTACGACTTATTTTTATTTTATTAATTCTTGAAACAGAGAAACTAGCTGATTGCATTGCATAGGTCCTTCTGTTTAGGATGGCAATTAACAGAGTTCTAAATGACATGTTAAGAGCTGTTGTGGCACATTTATGCCTCATTCATCCACATGGCTGTCACCATTGAAAAATTCATCCTCTAAAATTAGAAATAAAACATAATTCCTTTGCCAATACTAAAAAAAACCTGCAAGATCAAAATCTTAGGGCTTTTGCCCCCAAAATAAGAAACGTACTGTAATTGCCAAATTCGTAGCATTTTGTCTTCTATTTTGAGGTCAGTCATGGTGCAGGGCGTCAAGGGCTTCAGGCAAGACTGTGGGAAAGGTTTTAGCAGCAGATAAGGGAATGGATTCTGCTAGGATTATTAAGTTTCTGGTCTGTGAAATCCCATTCGTAGGGTATCAGACATTACAGGGTTGATTGCGAGTGTTGACAGCTATTGCTGGGCATGTGGGATTCTGTTTCAAAATTGGTTCAGTAATTGGTAGATTGCTGTGTACCTGAGTTTGGAAGGAAATGATGCGTGATAGCAGATTGTAGGGGTGTGCTGAGTTTGAATGGTCATTTATGCTTTTTATGGATATTTGGAAGGAGGTGTTTGGTGTTCTTGTATATTTTGGTGAGGGGACAGTTGCTATTTCTGATTTGGGAATTGTGTTTACTAGTTGCTACCAGGTATAAATGATTTAAAGATTTTTGGGTTAAGCTCCTTAATGAATGATGATTGTCTTTGGAGTAGTTGCTGGAGTTAGTTTTGGATTTTGAACAATGGAGTTTTGGTATTAATGATTTGCTGTACTTATCAGTCAAGTGATTTTTGTTTAGGTTACAGGAATTATGATTTTCTGACCATTGGTATGGGCTATGGAGGGATGTCAGAGCCTTGATGGTCTCTATGGGGAAATTTTCTATTGTGTTTTTGTCAAACTGTTAACTGTTGAAACTTGTACAGAATGAATTTGTTTGCTTTCTTAATTTTCTCAGACCCAGGCATGTGTGTGTATGTTATGCCTGCTACAAGTGCTTCAAAGTGACTAAGGATGTATTTCTGTAAGTGTATGAAAAAGTGCTGATTGGAGAATGGGTGTGATTATGGCTTCCGTATGGGTGCTACTAGAGAACCTTTGGTTCAAGGAGGAAGAGAGATAAAGTGATTTGGGGGATGAAAAAGGCATCCACTCGGAAAATTAATGTAAACCCTATTTTCCAAGGACCAAAATTGCACATTATATTTTAAGATTTTTCATACTTGTCTCTCGATTCTCCTGGAATTTTTCCTTTGATTGAGATTTATGTTGGCTATGATATTGCTGTATGTTCTTTAGTCAAACTAGTTGAGGAGAATATTTGTATGCATTTCATTTGATTTTTATTAACTGACGTATTTTCTTCCAGCAATTGTTCCAGTGAAAGCAAGACATTTGGACGTCTCAATCATTGGGGTATAAAATGGTTTCCTTTGAAATGAATGATAGAAAGAGTAAGTGAATTTGATGTTTTTGCTGGCACTAATGTTATCATATGACTTGGTTTTATGTCTTTAGTATGCAAGTATGCGGGTAGAGGTTATTAGAGTTTGCAATAATTTCGTAAATAAATTAGTAGTTGAATTAATTTATTTTGAAGAAATGCTCTCTGGTCGAAATGATTCTGATTTATATTAGGATTGTGCTAAATTGCTTGGTTTCTTCTCTTCCTCTATCCTATTTATTTTTCAATTTCATGGTTTTATTAATAGTTTGTTAGAGGATTTAAATCATATAATTTGTGAAAGACCAATAATTTTTTTCTGGAGTTAACGAAGTTCTTTTAGCAAGTCCAAATTTGCATGTACATAATGCTTCTATCTTTTTTTATAAAGCCTAGAGTTTTTAAAATTTGTGCCAAGTGATTAGTTCTTATCTTTGCTTTTTTTTTAATCAAAGCTCCTTTGAGGAGTTGGCTTAGTGTGGGCCATGTGTTGTATTTATGTATTATGCAGGGCGCATGGTGGCTTTTGTCCATATAGGAGCAAACGGTTAAATAAGAGGAAAAGAAAAAGAGCATGATTTCTGCCTAAATTAAACATATTTGCATTTTGCCTATTTTGAAAGCTCTTTTGATAATTGAATCACGTAGTTAAAATAGTCATTACTTGTATAAATATTATATTGAAATCCTTTCTTGATGTAGAAGTGACAACATTGTCTTGCACAGTGCTAAAACAGCTATACTAGCTCTGAACCTATTTTCTTCAGTATCTTTGAGCAAGAAATCTTTCTAGATATCAGTTTTTAAAACATTTATTAGTGCCCTTGCTTTTGCATATTTTTTCTGTAATCTTGACTAACAAAATGACAAGATTAAATGTGAACATTATATTGTTGGCATATTTTTTTTAATATTCTAATGTTTTCTGAAATTTAATGTTTGCATTGGCACATTAAACAGAGATTGGATTGGGATTAACGGGCTTTGGCATATTTTTCTCATTCCTTGGTGTTATGTTCCTCTTTGACAAGGGATTGCTTGCAATGGGAAATGTAAGTGTTATGACAAATTTCATGTTTATGATTTTTTATCTTTCTGCTAGCTGTGTGATTATGCTTAACTTAATAATATCGTTTTTTACACTTGTCACTCAAATCAGATCCTCTTTGTTTCTGGAGTATCCGTGACCATTGGACTGAAATCCACCATGCAATTCTTCATGAAACGTAGTAATTTCAAGGTAAACTAGCTATACATTTATCATCTAGTTCTTTCGTCATTCCATGTCTCTTCATGGTTCATTTTCAACCCTAACCTTTTACATATTTACTGGTTCTGTAGGGAACCATTTCATTTGGTATTGGATTCTTTATTCTTATCTTGGGGTGGCCTATTCTGGGCATGATTGTGGAGTCTTATGGATTCATCGTACTCTTCAGGTTTAGTAAAAAAAAAAAACCCTGTTCTATTGAGTATGTTTTGTGCTTTGGACTTATGGTGAAATGATATTTTGCAGTGGTTTCTGGCCTACACTGGCTGTTTTCATTCAGAAGATCCCTGTTCTTGGTTGGTTGTTTCAACAACCATACATTCGATCGGTTAGTTGTGCTGAAATGTCTTTTTCCTATCATCATATGGCTTAAGTATTTATATATGCCATTTATTAAAGCTATTTGTTTTAGCATTTGTGCTGAAATGTGTTTTTCCTATCATCATATTTTATACTTCAGCATGTTACCATATCAATACTGGATTTTCATGAAGTCTTGAACAAATCTTAGTAACTGTGGTAGATCTGAACTTCTTAGTTTTCATAATATGCTGAAATGATTGAACTCTGCTTTTTGTGTGAACTTGCAGTTATTGGACCGCTACAGAGGCAAACGGGTGCCTGTGTAGCACGTGGAACTTTAGAAGATTATGTAGCTGGTAGGAAGCGCAGTGTAAAGAAAATACTGATATGGAGACCCGAGTCCGAATTGTGATGGTAGAAAAATGTTATAGTGATTTTATTCAAAGAAAAAAAGGTTTTTGTATTCGTTTTACAACTCCTTTGTAGTCCCTTTTTGAGTGTGAAGCTATTGGAAAATCAATCAATTGATCATCGGAGTTCTCAGCTCTTTAACTTCATCTGCATTACTATTCTAATCAGATGACATCAGTTTGGAAAGGTTTCTGTACTTGGCATTTGTTTACTACTTGTGAGAGGAATATAACAATTTTAAATGATATCAAATGGTGTTAGCGCAGCATTACTGTGATTTCATATTTTTATTTATTTCTTTATTTGTAATATACTCCTCCAGGGAGAATTGGGATTGCCTGTAGAATATAAATATCTTCCTAATTCATTCTGCTGCCATGCCATCTATTTGACTATTCAATGTTAGTTAGGCCTTGGAATAATGTTTCAAATCTTAGATTCCATTTTCTTAAGATCACTTTTTTGGTGAAGTGAAAATGCACGAGTCTCATGTTCAAAATACCAAGCTTCAGAAATACAGGGATCTTCACAATATCCTAAACATCATAATAAATTACTGTAAAAAGGTAAAAACTTTTAGTCATAATTGGTACATAAAAAATACAATGATTCATTAGCCAATTCACAAATATCATAATGAAGATTCAAAACATCCAAAACTAAAAATTGTGATGGCAATATTTTTAAATACCTAAATGAAAGATGTTCTAATCATTGATGTCATAATCATACATTAATCGGATGACCGAATTTTTATCATATATTTTTTAGCAACTCCAAAATAGTAGAAATTCCTTTACCTAACAGCATAACTAAGAATATGTCCTGACAAACAGAATATGATGACCAAAGTTATAGTGCAAGCAAGAAGAAAGGTAATTTGATAGGCAAATAACAAATTATGAGACAATAAGAATATCATTTAATGTGAGATTTTCATACAAAACAGCAAGCCATATACTGGTAATGGGAGTTCTTAGGATCTATATCAAAGATTCAAGTATTATTCTTAAAGGATGTGAAGAATTCAAACATCTTACCAATAATCCTTGAATAGACAACATTTGTGGTAGGCTGTGGTGGATCATGTTGTTAAGTCAAAAAAAGACCTTTGATTCAATTCAAATTGACAAGTTTCATCTCATACAAGGTTTTTTATACAGGTGTCTGTAATGCACTAAAAAAGGTATCTGAAGTATCCGATTTTGAGAGAAACCAAATATTGTTACTTCTTTCTAATTACAAAAAATATCCCAACAATTATAGTATATACAAACCCATGCCAATAGCTGCACCTAGCATAACCTTAGTCTTCAAATATAAGCAAACAAAGTAACAATTCACAGTTCACAACCTAATGATTTTCAATAATAACAGAAGTAGTCATGCAACACCAGAGGTAGCAATTTACAACACAAGCTATGTACACTATAGTCTATACAAAATGTGGAAGCCATGACAGTAAGAAACATACTCTAGCAAACAGAAGTTTAAAACTTAAGGAACTTGGTGACGGTTCAGGGCTGCACACTTTAAAAAATTGATGAAATTCATAATGTCTGACATGGTACTTCCCCCAACTGAGCTCAATCCATAAGCTTTCTCAAAGTTCCAACTCCATCTCAAATTGCTTAGCCATCCAAACTGAATCAAAGGTTGCCCAAAGTGCTGCAGATTCACTATATTTCTTCTGTATGGTATCAGAAAATTCCTCAGACCTGTCATTCACAGAGGAAAAAAAGTCAGCACACATGTTCTAAAGCAACTCCTCTCCTTATAACAACAAAGCATAACATTATTAACCCATAAAGAAATATAAGTATGGATAAAATTTAGGTTTAGTTCTTCAAGTGATTTTGGTCCAATCAAAATTAAGGCTTCATTTCAGTAACCAACGCCCCCTTAAATGCTAAACTTTATTCTGCTGATTGTGGAGGTGAATGGAACTCAAATTTTGATTAGATAACAGCACCAAAAGAAGCAGTTAAGGAACAACATGACTATTATCCTAATAATATTTGGTGCAAGGAGTACCATTAATACACATCGTCTTGTAAAGAAAAGCAACATGAGGATCTCCTTTAGTTCTCCCATGCTGCTTTTCCAAACACTCTAGAAAGGCCAAGTCAGCCTTCAGCAGCTTAGCTTGATCATGAGTATTGTTAGATATTATTAGATATAATTAGATATTATTTGATAATATGAGATATTATAGATATTGTTAGATATCTCATATTTATGTAATGAGCTTAGTCCATATGTTTCTTTTTCCTATATAAACATAACCCTATGTGTTCAATATACACGAGGGATTTACCCTATTCTTTCTTTTCCTTTAATATGGTATCTAGAGCATAAGGTTAGAGTTTAGGGTTCAATTTTTATTGGTGAATCCACTATTCACTGGAATTTTCCAGCCACTACCCCCACTGTCTCGCCGGACCTTCGCCGGACCTTCGCCGGACCTTCACCGGACCTCCGCCGGACCTTCACCGGAACTTCGCCGGACCTTCGCCGGAGACGCCGCCGGAATCTCGCCGGAATCGCTGTCGGAGCCTTCATCTTTGTTGCTCCCGCCAATTAACCGGTGACTGGATTTGTCCTTATCTTTTATGGCTTCTTCCGCTTCCGCTGCCACTATGGCTTCTTCTTCAGTCATTATGCCGGATTCGTCTATTTATACTAATTACGTCAATGTTCATCTTTCCATTGACAAATTGGATGGAACCAATTATGACACTTGGGCATCAGATATTAAATTATGGCTTAAGAGTCAAGGTTATGTTGATCATCTTACTCATCCTACTCTTGCTGAAAATGAGGTTGTTCGTTGGTCGAAAATTGATGCTCAATTATGCATTGTTATCAAATCGACCATTCACTCATCTTTAAAACAATTTTTTCGTACCTATGAAACATGTTCAGAAGTTTGGGAACAAGCAAAATTATTATACACCAATGATACTCAACGTCTTTATGGTGTGTGTCAAAATCTTCTCACAATTGTTGCTCCCAAACGTCTTGATGGTACAATGGCAGAATATCTAGGTAAACTTCATGCTCTTCTTCATGATTTTAATGAGTTATTACCTCCTGCCTCTACTCCTTCTCAAGAACTAGAACAAAGATCCAAGTTCTTCATGTTATTGGGTTTACATGGTCTTCCTGATGATTATTCTCACGTTCGTGATCAAATTTTGGGATCTCCTATTGTGCCCAATTTTACTTCCACTTGTTCTACCCTTTTGCGCGTGCCAGGTAAACACACCGCTGATATAACGTCTCATGTTGATGACTCTTCTGCTTTAGTATCTCAGCATAATGATCGTACTCGCCCTCACAAGCCGGGCAAAGGGCGTCACAAGTGTGACCATTGTGGCAAACTTGGCCACAAAATTGACAGATGTTATGCCTTACATGGTCGTCCTCCTAAATCTGTTGCGGTTGCTCAAATTGCCCCTGTGCAACCTTCTACCATGGACCATACTTCAATTGATACCCCAAGCCAGCCTGCTATTTTCAATGAATTTCTTAAATGGTATGAGGATCGTCAGAACCCTAGTTCCACGGCTTCTGTTGCACATTCAGGTACATCTTTTGCTGGCCTCACTCACTCCACTCCCCATGGCCCTTGGGTTCTAGATTCAGGTGCCACTGATCACATTACTGGTAATAAATCTTTTTTCTCTTCCCTATCTACTACGGGTTATTTACCTTCAGTTACCATGGCCAATGGATATAGGGTACCATCACATGGTGTTGGTACTATTAATCTTTTTTCATCTTTATCTATTGATAATGTTCTTTATGTCCCTGGGTCTCCATTTAACTTATTATCCATTAGTCGTCTCACTCGTTCCCTTGACTGTGTTATTTCTTTTACCAAAGATTCTGTTACTTTACAGGACCGGAGTTCGGGACGGATGATTGGCACCGGATGTGAGTCTCATGGACTTTATCAACTACAGATCTCTGCACATGTTGGCGCAATTATGGATTCTCCATCTCTCATTCATGCTCGGTTGGGTCATCCTAGTCTTGCCAAGATGCAACAGCTTGTTCCAAGTTTGTCTAATGTGTCTACTTTATCGTGTGAGTCGTGTCAGTTAGGGAAACACATTCGTAGTTCTTTTCCTCGTAGTGTCTCACAACGTGCTTCATCTCCTTTTGCCTTAGTTCACTCTGACATTTGGGGACCAAGTCGTATTAAGTCTAATTTAGGATTTCAGTATTTTGTTACTTTTATTGATGATTATTCAAGATGTACTTGGGTATTTTTAATGAAAAACCGTTCTGAGTTGTTTTCTATATTTCAAATATTTTACAATGAAATTAAAAATCAATTTGGAATTTCCATCCGAATTTTGCGCAATGATAATGGACGTGAGTATCTTTCTCATTCTTTTAAAAATTTTATGGCTTCTCATGGTATTCTTCATCAAACTTCATGTGCTTATACACCTCAACAAAATGGGGTAGCTGAGCGCAAGAATAGACATCTTGTTGAAACAACTCGTACTATTTTAATCCATGGTGATGTTCCTCAGCGTTTTTGGGGTGATGCTGTTCTTAGTGCATGTTATCTCATTAATCGCATGCCATCTTCAGTTTTAGATAACAAAATTCCTCATTCTATTTTATTTCCACATGACCCTCTCCACTCTTTACCTCCCAAAGTTTTTGGGTCCACATGTTTTGTTCATAATTTTAGTCCTGGTCTTGATAAATTATCTCCTAAGTCACACAAATGTGTCTTTTTAGGGTTCACTAGATCACAAAAAGGATATAAATGTTTCTCACCGTCTTTAAACCGTTATTTTATTTCAGCAGATGTCACCTTCAGTGAATCTTCCCTTTACTTTAAGTCTTGTCCTTCTCCTTCAATTTCTTCATCTAATCAAGTTAATATTCCTCTTGTTGTGCCTAGTGCACCTAACAATTCACCACCGCCGCCAACTCTTCAGGTGTATAGTCGTCGTCAACCGTCTCATCGTCCATCAGCAGACTCTATTCTGGTGCCAACACCTCATCCCCCTCCGGCTCCTATAGTTGAACCTCCGACTGTTGAACCTGATCTTCCTATTGCTATCCGTAAAGGTATACGTTCTACTCGTAATCCCTCTCCACATTATACTGCTTTGAGTTACCATAGACTATCTCAACCCTTTTATACCTGCCTTTCGTCTATTTCTTCTGTATCCATTCCAAAATCTGTAGGTGATGCCTTAGCCCATCCTGGTTGGCGTCAGGCCATGCTTGATGAAATGAATGCGCTTCAGAATAATGGAACTTGGGAACTTGTTCCTTTACCATCTAGGAAATCTGTTGTTGGTTGCAGGTGGATTTTTGCTATCAAAGTTGGTCCTGATGGTACTATTGATCGTCTCAAAGCTCGTCTTGTGGCTAAGGGTTATACCCAAATTTTTGGTTTAGACTATGGTGATACTTTTTCTCCAGTAGCAAAGATGGCCTCTGTTCGCTTATTCATAGCTATGGCTGCTCTTCAACAATGGCCTCTTTATCAACTGGATGTTAAAAATGCTTTTCTTAATGGGGATTTGCAGGAAGAAATTTATATGGAGCAACCTCCCGGTTTTGTTGCTCAGGGGGAGTCTTCTGGATTGGTATGTCGTCTTCGCAAATCCTTATATGGCCTCAAGCAGTCTCCTAGGGCTTGGTTTGGAAAATTTAGCAATTTTGTTCAACAATTTGGTATGACTCGTAGTGAAGGCGATCATTCAGTTTTTTATCGTCACTCGAGTGCTGGGTGTATCTATCTTGTAGTATATGTTGATGACATTGTTCTTACAGGCAGTGATCACCATGGCATCTCACAAGTAAAACAACACCTTTGTCAACACTTTCAGACCAAAGATCTTGGCAAACTCAGATATTTCTTGGGGATTGAGGTAGCACAATCCAATACTGGTATTGTTATCTCTCAAAGAAAATACGCATTAGATATTTTGGAGGAAATTGGGTTGATGAATTCGAAATCTGTTGATACTCCCATGGATCCCAACGTCAAGCTTCTACCCAATCAGGGGGAGCCTCTTTCAGATCCTGAGAAGTACAGGAGATTAGTTGGAAGATTGAACTATCTCACTGTTACTCGTCCTGATATTTCCTTTGCAGTCAGTGTGGTGAGTCAATTTCTTAATTCTCCATGTGAAGATCATTGGAATGCAGTCATTCGTATAGTGAAGTACATTAAAGGCTCTCCTGGAAAAGGTTTGTTATATGGTCATAATAACCATACTAAAGTCGTTTGTTATTCAGATGCTGATTGGGCAGGATCTCCATCTGATAGAAGGTCAACTTCTGGTTATTGTGTCTCCATTGGTGATAACTTGATCTCTTGGAAGAGCAAGAAACAAAGTGTTGTGGCAAGATCTAGTGCAGAAGCAGAATATAGAGCTATGGCCTCGGCTACTTGTGAGCTTATTTGGCTTAAACAGTTACTTAAAGAATTGCAATTTGGAGAGGTTACTCAAATGACACTGATATGTGATAATCAGGCTGCTCTTCATATTAGCTCAAATCCAGTTTTTCATGAAAGGACAAAACATATTGAGATTGATTGTCATTTCATTCGAGAAAAGATTATATCAGGAGATATCAAGACTGAGTTTGTTAATTCAAATAATCAATTAGCAGATATTTTTACTAAACCCTTACGAGGACCTAGGATTGATTACATTTATAACAAGCTGGGTACATATGATCTATATGCACCAGCTTGAGGGGGAGTGTTAGATATTATTAGATATAATTAGATATTATTTGATAATATGAGATATTATAGATATTGTTAGATATCTCATATTTATGTAATGGGCTTAGCCCATATGTTTCTTTTTCCTATATAAACATAACCCTATGTGTTCAATATACACAAGGGATTTACCCTATTCTTTCTTTTCCTTTAATAAGTATCATACCCTATATCATGGCAGTAACAGCAGAAATCCAACCAATCAATTGGTCTCCTGTCCCAAACAAGAGATCCTCCATCCTTCCCACTTGACCAGTTTGGTCCACAGTAATGTCCATATCTGGGGAACAGCTGAGAAAGATATGCTCTAACCCCTGTATGCCATGGAACCTTACACACATACGGCCGGAACTGCAAAGGTATAGCCTCACCATCTTCTCCGACACCATTCCCCCGACGTTGTGCCTTCCTCCTTAACCCTTTATTGATAGTAGATGGCCTTTGAAATTTGTCTGCAGCACTCTCTCCCCAAGGAAACAATGAAAGGAAGGGCAGTTTGGGTTCATTTATTGATTCTTCTTCTTTATGTTGTTCAGTTAAAGTTTGGTGGGAACTGAATTAGTCATCGAATATGGGTTCAATTGAGCATTAAACCAAGGGATTTTACCAAGAAACTCCAAGTTCATGGCGAACAAAACTAGAATCACCAAAGCACACAAAAGATTATGAAAATGCAGAAACTAAAATCTATATCCAAAGATCATGAAAACTTCCACATACCCCTCTAAATATATCTACACATACACTTCAGTACACATTCCTCAGCTTTAAAATGAAAAATCAAAGAAAAGGAAGAATTGGGTTTCTTTCTTCCTTATGCTTGATTCATAAAACACCCTTTTATTTTTTATTATCTTTTTTTTTTAAAAAGAAGAAAACTTGAACATACCCATTTCAAGATAAGCACAAATAGACTCCAGTACACATCCTTGAGCTTGAAATGAAAAAAATTACAGGAACAGGGGAATTGATTCTTTTTATTACTTTTTCTGAAAAAAAGAAAACTTTGAGAATAGAAGTTTAATTCATAGTTAGTGTTAGATTAGAACACGATTAAACTTACTTGTACTTCATCTGCTAAACCATATTCTGAGGTGAATGCAAGAACAAGAAAGAAAAATGTGTGTGGGAACATGGTAACCACAAAACCACCACTAATTCAACACCATTTCTTCATGAGGAGTGTGGGACACACCAAGAAGTGTGGGAACAAAATAGTTAGTTTTTATATTATTTCATCAATGGCATCTTGAGAAATAACTTAATAATGAATACTGATTTATATAATCTATTCGGAAGTTTGAAAATCACATTGCTTTAGAAAATGTTACAAAATAAAATACACAAGCATTGAGAAATATTAAAACATGCAGACTTTTAAATGAAAAGGGAAATGAAAGATCTTTAATACCAATCTACTTATTTCTTCTATGTTATAATTTTGGATATATTTTCTTTATAATATATGTGGGTGTAATTAGATAATTTACGTCTCTTTTTATATATCTATATTTATTAAAATAAACTATAAATTTATAATCAATATTAATATAAGTGTACAAATATTAATATAAGTGTGCGAATAACTTGTTCATTCAAATTTTAATATATTAAACATAGATATATATAAATAATAAAAATAAAAAATTGTATATATGTGTTGTCGCTAAAATAAAACATAAATTTATAGGTGTTTAATATTTATAATTATATAAAGATTAAAATAAAATGTTACTTACATTAAAAAAAATTAATAATAAATTTATATGTAGAATAAAAAATAAAAAATTTGGATTCATTTTATTTTTTAAAATAACCTTGTTCTAATTATCAGTTTTTTATTAGTTTTGACCAATTTTACTTAATTTTGACTACTTTTCAAAAAAATTATTAATTTTTCTTCAGAGTAATTTTGTTTCTTTACACTCATTATTTAACTGGTTCACTGGTGTGATTAGTTTAGGTCCGGTTTACAAAACAAGATAATAGTAAAATAATGAGAAACTTGAAACTCTATCACACAAAACATGAGAAACTTCATTATACTATAATCTCATAACTCTCACAATATTATTCATCAACATAATTATCCTATGGGATTGAAAATCATACATGTTCTTGCTAGGGAGATGAGACCTAGAGAACTATTATAGTCTTCTTCTCCTTCCTTCGGTCGGGCAGATGACTGGGTGATGAGTTGGGATTCTTCTCGTCCTCCTGCTTCTCCTTCGGCACTCAGTCGTCGGGCGAACACCGGATGGTGGGGGTACCTGCGAAAGCACTCCGACACTCAAGTCAGTAAAGCGAGTGATGGTGCTCTGGTAGGTGAACAGTAATAAATGACATACCTTATTCCTTGGGATGTGCGCTATTTATATTATTCTAATGGGCCTACCTTGTTGGGTCCGTTTATCGAGGTGGATATCACTTAGGGTTGCATTACCTAATTCTTGATGATGGTTTGAACGTTAATTGTAATATGGTTCGGCCATCGGCCATGTTCCCATGGTATTGGTCGGCCACCGGCCTAATCCTCGTGGTTTCGGCCGTCTCGGCCAAGTCTTCTAAGGTCTCGGCCAAGTGGGTCGTCGGCCTCGTCCTCTCGGCCAAAGCTCTTAAGCCTCAGCCAGGTTCCCCAAGTGTCGGTCAGGTAGACTCGGCCTCGGGCAGCCAGGTGGGTCCCAGCCTCGTCCATACCGGTACAATACATATTTTAGTGTTGAATATTTACAATTATATTAAATAAAAAAACTAGTAATCATCCTTTTTTTTTATTTAAATACTATTGTAAATATTTCACATAAGTAAAATAAAAACACTATAGTAAAAATATTTTTAATATGTACTTCCAACTCATTATAAATAATTTTTTTTACAATTTTTCATGGAAGATATGACTCTCATGATTAATAATTCGAGAATCAATATTAAATATAATTGTTGTTTGTTTAGTTCTTGTTTTTGTGAAATATTTTTAGATACAATGTCAAAATCTTCTTCTCCTCTTGTACAAACTTGATGTTTGAAAATGAACAATTGAAAATAGAATTATACATGGAAGACAGACAAAAAAGAAGAAGAAGAGAAATTAAAGAGTTTGATGATGCCATGAGAAAATTTTAGGAAGATAGGTGCAATTTTGAAAGAAGAAGAAGAGTGTCCAAAAATTCCTCTAACTATGGATGCTATGATAAAAATGAGCAAAGATATATAAGCATTCAATATGAACAAGGCGAATCTTTTTCAATAAAAGAACAAAGTAATTGAAATCTACTCCATCCGTGTGGAAAATGAATCTAACTTTCCTTTAAGTCTCTCAACGAAATTGAATATGAATGTTTATGCTGCAATTTTTTAACATTTAGTTGCTATGCACCTCTCTCAGCAATGCCATATGAAAGATGTTCATCAAGCAGGATTCGATTGCTTTAAATTTGGCTCATTATCTGAAACTTGCAAGTTTTTGACTTGATTGCAGCCTGTAGATGCTTGTGATATATCAACAAATGAAGAATTTGAGAATTGATATTTCTTGAACTGATTCTCAGGCACTCTTCTTCTTCATTCTGGTAAATTCAGAAAGTTAAATACATCATCCCTTTGCCTCTCTCCATTACTACATAATACAGAGATAAAGGCACTTAGAAGTTCTTACTGAATTATGGACAATAATTTCTTAAAAAAACTCAGTGTGCACATCTTTTTGCCAAGATGGATGTTAGAGAGGAAGGATTCAAACATCTATGATCCTTGCTAAGATTATCTACATCTAGCTATGTAGGATGATTGTAAATCTAAGTCCATAATTCTTGCTTAATTTCTATTAGAATTTGTCAACATACAAAAGGAAGAAGCAGAACAATTTGGAGTATGCTGGCATAACTAGAAACAATTGTCACAAAAGGTTGCTCCAGACCACAGTAATATGCTATGAAGCATGATTTCTTTAACAAAATCCATAAATTGTGCCAGCAAACAGGGTAAAATAGAATAAAACTAAGAGGTTCATAACATGATATAATTAACAGGATCAAAGTAAAAGAAATATAGCTAAGAAATCGCCTAGTTTTCATACCTCTTTCTTCTTTTTCTGGTTAGTAGAACAAGTAATCCAAATCCTATAATGATTGCAACTTTCACTACCTGAAAAGTGAAGATGTGGAAAAGGACATATAAGCATATTGTAAAATAGAGGTACAAAATAGATAAATGCAACATTGTTTATTGAAACTCATTGCTTACTCGGGAGCTGTGATACAAATATCAAAATAGTGATAATTTACCTGGAGTACCACTTCCAAGGTCTAAAATTAAAATTTTCACGCTAGACAACAAAGATTTTCTTAATTGAAAGTAGATAATAACCTGATTAAATGGTCCTCTAGAATTTTCATCTCCATTGTTATCAGAGGTCTTGGGCTCTGACTCTTTGATTTCCACTATCTTTTCATGCTTGCTCCCCTCACTTCCAGTTCCAACATGTGCTTCCTTCTGTTATACAAAAATAAACAAAATATAATGTAGTCAAATTGATTCTATTTCACAAAAATATAAGAAGAAAATACATAATTTGATTCTATTAGTCTAATTTCCAGTTTATACGTTGAAATCCACTTGAGGGTGAGCCTTGGCGCAAAGGTAAAGTTGCATCTTCTAAGGGTAAGAATAAGGTTGCATACAATGACAATAATTAACCAAAATGTATCAAAATATACTTCTATATCTGTCTCACATCAGCAATATTGAAATTAAAGTCAATGATTAAACTCAATTATGGTATATGTGACAATTATTGTATCTGAGATATTGTTCATTTAGAAGACATTGTCGATTTGGAAGCTTATAGTTTTATTATGGTTTTGTTTTTAAAAAACGTATAAAAAGGTTAAGGAGGAAAATGTATTTAAAGTGTCTGTAATCTTGATTTTAAACCGATGTAAAACTATTGTTCATATTGGAACAACTCCAATTGAGATATAAGAAGAACGGAGATTTGTTTTAAAATCACTTTTTCATTTTCCTGAAGACGAACCCTAGTTCCTCTTAGTCCTCATCTTGGAAGAATGGAAAAATGGATCTAAAGACAAATCTCCATTCTTAGACTTCGATTGGGAGCTTATTGCGGTACGCTCAATTGTTTCACATCGTTTAGAAATTAAGGACAAAAACAATTTAAATACACATTCTTGCATCCTTTAAGAACTAAACAGTGATAAGTTCCAAGCTTCAAAACAGAGTATAATTTAAATGAGGTGATTTTATCTTAATGAATTTACTATTAGTTGTTAAAAAATCATTCTTAGTCATTTGGTAATATCCAGACTCCAGAATTTTCAAAGAGAATAATATTTGTTGTCATGGTAAAACACTGAATCAAATTTTTGTGGTGAAACACTGAACATTTCCCCTCCTTTCTCTTCCTATTATTTTATGCATGCAGAATCTTGCTTGGAACTGAATAGATTGTAAAGATGGTTATCTGAATGTTTCTCATGCATCTTTACAAGAAATGTAATTGTTTTATTTATTTTTCTCTTCCACTTTACATGTTTCTATTGTACTTTATATACTATGAATTTTTTGCCTGCTGAGTAAGTTTGTTCAATAGGAGATACATAATTAAGCAGGTTAATTTACTCTCATCTTTCTCCAATATATGGTGGGGGCATGTTTCAAGTCTCTTACCAGGGATGCACTTTTCACCCTTTCATTCAAGTCTGCTGGCTCTGTCTTCTTTGACTTATCTCTCTCCAAATGCTGAGTCTTGGATGAATCTCTTCTTTCATTTGAACTTTCTTGCTGTTTTGTTGGAGGTGGTTTAATCTGAGATCTGGTATCCTGTTTTAAGACAAGTTCCATGTGAACTCCATTTGCTGAAGAGTTTTCAATAATATGGTGATGATACTGTTAAAGCACAACTTTGACTATACCTGAGCCGGTCCACCTTCAAAGGCACTTATCATCTTCCTCACATTACTTGGAATTTTCCCAAGTGAGGCTCTCTTCTCAGAATATTGAAGGCCACCTTCCTCTTGATTTGGTTGTATCAGATTACTAGCCGGGGCATCATTTTTTTCTGAGCCAACCAAAATTGCAATTTTATCTGAACCAATAGCTCTCTGAGGATGTTTCTCAGATGGTGACTGATCAGCAGGCTTCTTACCCTTGTGTTGTGATTGAGTAAAAGTAACAGTTTCTGACACAGGTTTTGTGGATGAGGACTTCTTATATTCATCTGCAATGTTCTAAAACATGTAAAATGACCATTAAACAAAAAAACAGTATATTTTCCAGTGTATCCTTGTTGGGATAAAAATAGACTCAAGCAAATCAGTTAATCCTTAACTGGCTTTAGCTGTTTCTGGTCAAGCTGAGTCCCAGCTACATTTCTAGTATCAGATTCCTTCTCTTCACGTGAACCTGCCAGATCTTGCAATCGAGAAACGGCTTCTTGTTGAAGGTTTTTCTTTGGTGATTCTTGAGAAGATGGAGCACCTAAAACATCAGGAAAGAGCCTTTGAGGGAATGTAGGATGTCATTCATAATAACTACTAAGTTTCTGTATATTTTACTCACTAAATCCTCTTATTATTGCATTTCTGCTTTCAGTTTTCATGGCTTCTTTAATCAGCTAAGTAAGATCAAACCTGAGACCTCATCATTTCTGCGGAAGGGTAATGCAGCATTGCCAAGAACAGCTCTGCTGTTGCTTTCTGCTCCTCTTCGGCCACTACTAAGAAGCTCATCATGTTTTTTCTTTAATGCAGATTGTCTCTGCAGAAGTAAATATGTGACAAGTTAATTTGGAGGAACACTAATAACCACAACCTCAAATACTGTCTCTACAAGTTAATAACATTCAAAGATTGCAAAATATGTGTGTTAACATGTGGTTATCTTTCTAGAATGTGGATTTAGATATAACTCAACTCTTTGAAATTGACTTACAAGATGATATTTGTGCATTTTTAACACATCTCCTCATGTAAGAAAGTAAACATTTAGACATTTAGGATATGAAACTAAATATTCATGGATAGTTTGATAATAGATTACATCACAGGCCCAACAACAATCATAATTAGGATATAATTAGTACCAAAGCAATAACTGACTGAGGCATTTAATATGAAATGCTGAAGAAAGTTCATAAGCATAGTGCATTCCAAACTGTGTACGAAAAATGAATGAGTACCAATGAACGAATTCTGTCTCGCTCTTCATCACTAAGGATGAATTGCAACTTCAAACGCAGATGGCCACCCCCAAGTGGAAATTTGTCTTCCAAAACACCTTTTTCTAATATCAACTTTATCTGAATACCTGCCATTTGTTTTTTAGTTCCCATTAGAAGAACTTTCCGTGTCTGATTTTGAAAAGGCCAATTCAAATAGGATGTGTACTGAAAAAAAAACCTGTTCGTGATATTTCATTCCCCTCAGCATCCTGAATTTTGAAAATCAAATCATCACGGATGCTAGTTAAGGGGCTGAACAATACAACAGAGCAGATTATAACCTTGAAACTGTTATGGCCCCATATCACATAAACAAGGTATACAATCTTACAAAGATAAGTTTTCCTTGTCATTCACTTGGTACTCTATTCTCCCCAATGAAGCTGCATGCATTCACCACTGAACTTTGTTATAATTGGCCTTAGGAATGTGCTTAAGGGGAGAGAGATAGCAACAAATTCAAAAGCAAGAGCATACCCCTTATGGATGTTGTTGAAGATAATGGAAGATCCATGAATTCCAGTACTGTAAAAAAGAACAGAGAAGTTAGAAAAAACCACCTCGGATTCAATGCTTGAAATATTGCTTTACTACTCTAAATGAAAGCTAGTACCTGAAACCATGATGGTTCCTGGCATTGCAGGAAGAAGAATTCAGTAAATACAGTAACTTATTAAGTTAACAGAACAAGAGAGAAAGAAAGAGAGAGATTTGCTTGACACTAGTCACTATTCTCAACTCTAGACTCCGATCTAGGTTGAGTGCTGAAGCAAAGCATTGTGTTCATTGACTCTGTCGGTTAAGTGATGGAAGAATGGATATGGTTAGAATCCAATGAAAACAGCTTGTGTGGTCCTTGCAACCTTAGAAATATTTATTAGCCATATAAGCTTGATAGAAAAAATCCCATTTTGTCTTGTTTGTTAATTTGTAAGCCCTTTATTCTCCTTTTACTATTCAAAATGAGAGTTTTTTTATTATTTTATATAAAAACTAAAATTTTATGACTGAAACAAGCTTGTCAATAAAAATTTCCATACTTTTTAACAGTGTTTCTCTTACATACTTGGTTGTTAACATTCATGTTGGTTCAGTAATAAAGGAATGACACTCATTTATTCAATAGGACTCATGGTTTTATAAAAGTAAAATTGTGTTGAAATGAGTGTTTGAGAGTGTATTACTGTCATGATATAAACTGTTAAGAAACGAAATACAAATAACTGAAGCATGTAGTCACAAAATGGCACTTCAAATTTGTGACAGGTACAAAACTGTGATGGGTTCAAGAGGGATTTTAACTTTTAACACAGCTTACCCTTTCTCTCCCTAACTTTTTTGCTGTTCCTCCTCCCATGAATCTCCACTCAGTCTCTCATGTTTCCCATAGCAAGAAAACGAGATCAGCTGCAACTAATGAAACAAGAATCATGGAGGTTTCCCCTCTAAACTGAAGCAAAGTGTGTGAATTAAACTTTATTATGTAACATAGAAATCAAACAAAATCATGTACTTGGTCAGACATTAACTGATCCCTAAGTTTAGGATAATACAAAATTCAAACAAACACAGAGTTGTCTTTTAACCAAGTTTCAGTAACAAAATCATCATTCTTGTTAACTCCCTAAACCTACTAGGGATGGTGCCTTATGACCAACATATTGACTTATTGTTACCTAGAGCTTAAACTTTAGACTTATAATGCTCCTTCACAACGTATTTGGTTAGACATTGACCAATCCCTAAATCCCCAAATGGTAAAAAACCAAACAAACACAAAGTTGTTTTTTAACAACTTCTGCATATCTTTTAAACATTAGTACAAAATTATGAAAATAATTACTTGATTAATTCAATTTTGACTTTGAATATTGAGTTAATTGACCATTAGTGTTTGCCTTCACATTGCAATGGAAACATATTTTGAAACAATTAAAAGAGAAATATAAGAGACCTAGTAACCTCTCCATTCGAGTTCCAAAATGTTCTAGAAAAAATTGTATCTATTAATCCAAAATGTTCTTTGACTTGGAGTTATATTTTTATACCATACCTTTTTTCATGATATTTGAAATGTTAACTTTTTTTATTTTTTAATTGTAGTTATGACACATAAATTTTATCCCTACTTTAGTAAAGTACTCATGTTCAAATAATAGATAGAAAAATTAGTTTGAATTTATGTTAACAAGTCATCTTGTTCAACATTCACTCAAGCAATATTAACATTTTTAAACAAGCATCACGTTTGAATGACTATTGACGCTCAAATGAGATACGAAACTTAAGCTATAATACATATCTTGTCTCTTTAATATTTTTTTTTAATATTTAAAATTATCTAATTATTTAAAACTGAGTTATTGAATAATTCAAAAGCATGCCTTAGAATCTTAAATAAAAAACTTTGGAAAGTGTTTCTTGTGATTTTTTGTGATTAATACTAAATATATTAATATCCATCATAACATCTATTTCCGTGCGATAGAAGAAATATTTAATAATTAAATATGAATCTTAATACATTGATTGTTATAACATGATATTTAATGATAGAATATTTGCTACATATAAAAAAACATATTCAATAAATATTCTTAGAATTTATTAACAAAGAATTGTAATAAAGGACTTTTAGAATTATGTTACATAAATATTTGATAGGAGATGTTTTACTTGTTCATAAATCCTTAAAATTATTAATTTATTTTTTATTCTATAAAATGTATATTACTTAAATAGTTTTAACTATTATATTTTGTTTTACTTAAAGTTTATAATCAAACAAAACTTACATTTACTATTTTATTAGGATATTACATTGATCAATAATTCCCCATGGATATAATAACTCTTATTTACTCGTCTCAAAACTACAACAAAACTTTAATGCTTGCTAAATAAAAAATTATTTATCCTGTGAGACTTCTACAAAGCTCCTTCATCTTGATAACACAATATTTTCAAACATTACACTATGACAACAACACTTATAATTTAGATCTTTTAAGAAACTCCCATTTTAGAAAAGTAATATGACATGGTGAAGTTTCAAATCAAGAATGTACTCTTATCTATAATCTTGGTGTTAATCTATAAAAAAAGTATTTCAATTAAATATCTCAATGTAGATATTTTCAAAAAGGAATGTAATTAAGATTCAGGTCTTAAATTAATAATTGAATCTTATACAAGACTATAAATCTTAACAATAAAAATGTTAAATAATTAAAATATTTTATGGTGTAAAAAGTTGAAGGGTAAATAACAAAATTATAAATTATAAACTTATTACAAGAAAATTATTAAATATAAACTAATTTTATATACCAAAATAATTAGTTACTATTTAATTAAATTAGAGATCATTTTATAAACTAAAAAAACTATTGGTATCTAAAGTAATTTTTATTCTTAATAAAAATTTTATAAAACGGTTTTAAAATTGATATCTAACCATTAGCTACCAAGATTTTAACTACTTACTACTTTATATTCTAAATTAGTTTCTATTAGTCTTTTAGAGACTAATTTAGAATCTAAACTATTAGTCGCTAAAATTTAGGTAGCCAATTTAGATACAAATTTAGAAACTATTTTATAATTTTTTTATTAATAATAGAAACCACTTTAGATACGAATAATTTTTTAGTCTCTAAATTATAATTTAGAGACTAATTATTTTTTATCTATAAATTTAGTTATTATTTAATGATTTTCTTGTAGTGTATAAAACCTATTTAAAGTAGAATAATTTTTTTATCTAAGTGTTCCTTATAAGATTTTTACATAATAAATCTTCTAATTAAAAAAATTAAATGACTTCTAATTTTTTTTAAGTTGTCTATGAATATCTACAATTATAATTATGATTTATTTTAGTTGTAAGAAATGTATTACTCTTAAATCTATAACATTTTAAAGTGATTTTTTTCGGTCATTATCACTAAATATTACTTTATAAGCTAAAAATGAAAATATTAGGATTAAAATAGGTTTTTAGAGGCTATGTTTGTTTCTGAGAAAATAGTTGTTAGCTTTAAAATCCTTACATATATGTTTCTAGTACTAATTATTTTATTTTCTTAAATTGCACTACAAGAAATTCTTTAAATAGCAACCAAAATTAGAAACTAAAATAATTAGTCACTATATTAAAAAAATATTTTTATTTAAAGTGGTTTCTATTATTAATAAAAAATTATAAAATAATTTTTAAATTGGTCTCAATTAGTCTCTATTTAGAATATAAAATATTAGTAGATAAAACTTTGGTAACTAATGGTTAGATACCAAATTAAAAACTATTTTATAAATTTTTATTAATAATTGAAACTACTATTGATATCAATAATTTTTTTTAGTCTTTAAAATAGTCTTTAATTTAGTCCAATAGTAACTAATTATTTTAATATTTAAAATTAACTATAATTTGATGATTTTCTTGTAATATTTTGATATTTCATATATATTACATAATTTATTGTTTTAACCAATTACCATGAGTCTTTCAAAAGGGATTTGGCAACAGTAGATCATAAACTATCATTTAATAAAAAAAAAGGTTTATAATTCTTTGTAGTTATACATTATTCATCTTAAACACATCTCAAACTAATGTAGGATTTATCTAATTTAATTTTGATATAATTACATTGTTGGTGTAACCTGAACTTGTTCATATAAAAATAACAATGACCAACTTGTTCTTTTTAGTTCCTAAGTGATAGATAATATAGTTTATTTGTAAAGTAAAGATTCATATTTGTGGTAAACATAAGAAACTTTCTGTTAAGTACTGTTCTTCCTCTAAAGTCAAGACTACTGACATTAATTTTGAATGCAGACAGAAGTCCTAATCTGAAGTTCAATCCTCTAAAGGTCTCATGGGACACAGAAAGTTGTACCCAAACATGAATTTTCACTGTCATTGAGAAATCTGTTAGCTGAATATGAAATTGAAAACTTCGAAGATAACGTTAGAAGAGAAAGGGAGCAAAATAAATCTGTTGATTTCTCATCTGAAGATCTTGCAGCCTGCCATAACAATGTCGTTAAACGTCACCTTTAACTGTTAGGAACTTTTAAGCTTGAAATCTTAGTCACTCCTCATATAGTAACTTCACCATAACAAAATAAACTAAAAGTAAGAGTTCATGATGAATCAAATTATTGGAACACATTACACTTTTATTTTGTATTTGTCTTCTTGCTCAAAATCCATCATATAAAAAAAAAATAACTAGAGAAAACCACACCTCATCATCATGTTATCAGTTCCCGTACTAACCTCACTAACACTGAACATTTTCATAAATCTAAGTGATATAAAGATCTGAGGGGAAGCCATGAAGTAATCCATGAGACAAAGCCATGAGCAAGATTGCAGCCTCTTTTTCATCCTGAGGGAAAACTTGTTGAACAGCCGAGTTGTTGCTCAATCTTACTGTCAAATCCTCAAATGCACGAAACCTCTTTCTATTCTTGGCAGGTTTACGCTTCTTTTTCAACAGTGCTGGTGCACCCTCAGTTTTGGACTTTTTCCCTTTGCTATGCAACTTCTTCCCCTTCTTCATTTCAGATTTCTCAGCCTTCAACCTGTTGCTTCCATTTGCTGTAGTTGCAGCTGCAGCAATGGCGCGCCTTTCCTTCCTTTGTCGAATTCCACAAGCATTGCAAAGTGACTGTAACACCAAATTAAAATTTCAACATCAATTATTTGTTTTTCTTAAGATCCATTGTTTAATTCAAAGTATTCTACTTGCATTACTACTATAACTGTCAATTTTTTATATGGGTTGATCACCTGAAACTGAAGTTTTTCTTATGTGATAAAAAAAAAAACTTGCATTACTAGAATAACTGTCAATTTTTTAGTTTCTAACCAAATTAAAGAGTATATGTATTTTCTTGGTTGTACATCATAGAAAGTTTAGTTATGATTGAACACAGTTATGGAAAAAGCTTAGAGAAAGTTACATGCAAAGAATGTTGTTAGAGGTTTGAAGAGGGAAATAGAGAAAATATGTACCTTTGGACCTTTTGGTCCACTCCTCCAGAGAGGGGTCTTAGTAGTGTGGCAATCAACACAAACCCTAAGAGGGACACTGTTCTGGTTTGAAGAAGAATTACAGTTACTATCATCAGTGACTAGTGGTGACAGTTCTGGGTTTTTCTTTTTATACTTGATCTGCTTAGAGCTGGAGATGTCTGCTATATCAGAATCTGTTTCATCTGAAACTATCATTTTCCGCACCATTCTCATTTTTGAAGACATCGTTGAACTATCTTCACCTTTAAGATTGTCACAGCCTTCTTCTTTCTTCCAAACTCTCAGCTTCAGATCACTTCTGTTTTCAATCTTTTCTACTGGATGATCCCATGATCCACTGGAAGGAACAATCTTCTGGGCCTATAGATCACATGATTAAATTCATCAAAACAAAGATATAGATTACCAATATGATATGTTCTACTTATAATACTCTATCTATATGTATAACTATAAATAAGAAAAGTTAAGCTTGTTGTTAATAAACAATATATACAAAATAACCACTTCAGATAGGTGATCTAACAAAGAAACAAGCTTCTTGTTGTATCTATGTGTATACATAAGAGAATATATTCTAGCTTCAACAAATAAAAACTGTATATAGATTCATACCTCTTCGTCACTTTGAAAGTGTTTTGATTCCCAATAGCAAAATCCTCCTTGATCTTGATCTGGGTTGAAGAGAATAGAAGTAGATAAAGAAGAGGGTTGCTTGTGTGTATGATCTTCTTCATTAAGATCTATAAGCATAGGAGAAGACACTGAATAACGATAAGTTGGTATCATTGGTTCATGCACTGCACACAAACCAAGTCAAGAGAGAGAAAAAAAGAAGGGCGAGCAAAAGATCAGAGCCACTGCAAAGCCTAACTTTTGTCCAGTTTATATTAAAGAAAGAGTCGGAGAAGGAAAAGGAAGAAAAAGGAAAGAAGAAAAAAAAAAAAGCAATAAAAGGCAAAAAGGTTCTGATTCTGAACGTTTCTGGTATACGAGCCATGGTAAAACTCGTCAACAGAAGATTGATATTACAGCCTAGCACCACCTTAGAGCTATCACTATAAGACATTCACGTGACTTGGAAACATAGAAAGCAGACAAATCGAAAAGACAAACTGATTCAGGAGAGTGTGGATTGCTATTCGCCTGACCCCAGCAGTATGACAAAAACCCTAATTGCACAGTTTTCTTTTTTACCACTGTCTGGATGAACCTTTAAACCATGGAAGAGATATGGTAGCCACACATTATGATTTAGAGATAATGTAGTCACACATCACTAACAATAATTTGGTCACAAGAATAAACTTGTGGCATGAGTCAAATGTTTTTCCACCAAACATATATAAGTTTTGTCACCTAGGACATAACTAACTATTATTGAGAAGAGTTTGACATATATAGAATCTGCTCTTTGTAAAATGAAGATACAGAATCAGTCAGTTATGTAGGTTCAAATCCATTTGAACATGTCGAATGAATATCAGAAATTTGAATTGGTTGTGATGTAAGCAATTATTATAACTCTAAATATCATAATTTCTTATTATTCATCAGACAATTTTGTTTTTTAATTTATCACAAATAGTTATTATTAGTAAATAAATTATAAAAAAATATATGTTTGGGATTCTGAACTTTTAGTCAACATTGATGCATTTAGTCCCTATGTTTTATATGATCGTATAGTTTTTATTTATGGACACATATGCACAAAAAATGCACAGTTATCTTACACTAGAGTGAATCCTAACTTAACCCGTGTCCAACATCTCTTCAAGAAATAAATTAGGACATTTATGAACCTAAAGAGAAGAATATTTAATCAATTGTAAAATATTGAATTTAATAATAATTTTAAAAAAATTAACTTTCATTTACCATGTCAGATTAATGTTAAGTCTAAAATAAAAACCATATGACTGTTATTTTTAGACTAGTTTCTAGTTTTATTTTCTTTGAAGATTTTTTCTCTTGACCTGAGTGATAGAACCTTGTAAAAGGAAAGTATAAACTTCAGTTATTGCAATGTAGATTTACCTTGTAGCTTATGATAATGAATGAATTAGTTTTCTCATTTTATAATTCTATAATAATTTTAGTATGCGAGATTTACTCTTTATATTAAGTTTTAAGTTTGCACTATTATTATTATTATTATGTCAGGAGAAATATTATGGGTTTCACAATAAAAATTGAACAAGATATAATAATGATTCTAAAGGGTGTGTTTATAGTTGTCAAAAGGTAAAAAAAAAAGGATTTTTATATATTAGAGTGTTCAATAATGATTGTGCATGTATTTATGTATTTATAGCTAGTCAAATGATATAAGATTGAAGTTGTGACAGCTGAGGTTTGACACATAAATAAGAGGGTTTTCATGGAGTAACTTTAGAGTTATGTGATCATTCCATACTAAGAAAGTATCAAAAGGCTGAAGTTTGAGACTAGTAAGCATGTTTTGACAAATTGTTCAGTATGCTCATGTAGACCTTTGGTTCAATACGAGATCAAACCCATGGTAAAAGGTCTTATTTCTTCATTATCATGAACGATTACTCAAGGGGGTGTGGATCTATATCTTGAAAAGTAAGACTAAAACTTTTCAAGATTTAAGGAGTGACACACTATAATCAGTAATCAACAGGGAACCAAACTCAAAGTATTTAAGACAAGCAATGGATTGGAGTTTGTTTTACTGGAGTTTATTGACTTTTTTTAGAAAAAAAAGTATAAGGAGACATAAGACAGTTGCAGATACACCACAACAAAATGGACTAACTGAGAGGATGAACAAAACCATTTTGGAGAGGGTGAAGTGCATGTTGTTAGGAGATGGATTGCCTAATTACTTTTGGGGAGAAGTTACAACATTATTGTCTACCTTACAAATAAGAGTAAATAATTTATTCTAAATTATATGACTCTTATGGGATAATGAGTGGAAGGCCAACAAATTACTACATCTTAACATTTGAACATGTCAAGAAGCAAAGACCGAAAATTGTATCTTTATTGGATAAGCAGGAGTCGAGGGGTATTAGTTATTGAGTTATAGGTAAATAAGAAAGGGATGTAGTTACAAATGTTGAAGAAATATTTGCAAATGTTCAAATCAAGGTCTAGACTCTTTTTTTTAGTCAACAAATAATAAATGAAATTAAATGAAACACTTCAGAGATGTTTCAACCCTTATACAATTGTCAAAACCATACCTCCTAACTTACAATCTAAAAGCATTACAAACCAACAAAATACAAAATAAAACTAAGATGAAGGACACTATTTTGCAGATTATGCAGGCAAAACTGCATAGTTTACAAGACCTAGACTTGATCACTAATAAGGTACTCAATGCTCATTTTTCATATTCAGATGGTTCCTAAGTCATAGGCCTTGTATTTTAATGGTGTCACAACAAAGTGTGTAGTTTCTTAGGAGTTTGTTAATGAATATAGTTGAGTAGGTGAATTGTTTAACAAAGTATGATAGGGTGTGGGGGTAAAGCAATAATGGTTAGTATTTATGGGTAAACTTAGTATGGAATTTGACACACTTATCTTGGTCTAGGATTGTGTTTTGGTTGCCTATTTTTATATGTTCAGTGTTATTCAGGTTTATTCTTTTTCTAGAGGATTAAGGCTCTTCCTTCAGCTCATGTCACTGTTTGGGGTGATTGAAAACAAGATTGCTACCAAGGTCAATCTGGAGAGACGAGAGGTTCAGGTTGAGAGCAATCTTTGTTGTTTGTGTAGAGTGTCAGATGAGTCGACAAGTCATCTATTCTTCAGTTGCAGAGTCGCTTAGCTAGTTTGGAATATTTGTTATGCTTGGTTAGGAATGAATTCAGTAAATCTTTTCTCTCCTGGGTCACATTTCGAACGGTTTAAATTCTTTATGCGACCACTTCAGTTGATCTTATTTTAGGTCATGTTTGGATTGCGTTGATAAACGAGATTTGGAGACATAAGAATAATTATTTATTCAACGGATGAGTGATAGACTATTTTGAAGTCTTCTCCTTGGCACAGGTTAAGGTTTGGTCTTGAATCTCGTCAAAAGTACCTTTCAGCGAGTTTCTCATTCTCTGATTGATGCCTAAAACTCCTGGTATGTATATACTCAATTAATAGTTGCTGATAGGGTGACGAGGTTGGTTTTTGAAGTTTAAGTCGCTTTTTAGCTAGTTGTGACACGTAGGCAGTCAGAATTTGTTTGAATTGTATGTCTCTTTTGTTTTGTAAGAGAGTTAGATCGCCCCTAAAGTGAATCACATTTATTATAATTTTTCTTGTTGATAAAAAATATATTTAATGATCTCATGGAAAGTATGTGGAGTAGCAATAACAAAGTTATGGAAAATCTTATTATGAGAAATGGAAGAAGAAGGTAGGTGGAGCAAATGATGAAGACAATGTACACGCTCCGCTGATCCTCTACATATATATCTATTGGTAGATTATTTCATAACTCTTATTTTTATTTTGTTTTGTGGAGGATAATACAACCTTTACAAGGTAGGTGAATATAACTATAGATAGTTATAGATGGAGCTCTAGGATCATTATAAGAAAATCATTAAATAGAAATAATTTTAGAGATAAAAAATAATTAGTTGCTATAGTAATTAAATTAGAGACCATTTTAAAGAATATAAAAAATATTGGTTTTTAAATTAATTTTTATTATTGATAAAAAGTTCTAAATTGATTTCTATTTAATGATTTTCTGGTAGGAGATGTATACAAGTTTTCTTTTGCAAATAAACCTGTAATTTCAAAAAACTTAGATCTTAGTTTATATATATATATATATATATATATATATATATTATCAGCAAAAAGGTTGAATAACAGGAACCACTTAAGGGGTGGTTCAACCTGTACAGCCCGTTGACTTTCAAGACTAACAGTTGGACTTCTTGTAACAGTTGGACTTCCTGGCATATTTCCCGATCAAACAGACCTCTCCTCCAAATTAACTTCCACTCCCATCTATCATTAACCCACTCCCCACAAGACTGTAAACTACCTTCTTTATTACCACAGAGAACAATCTTTTATTTATATATATATATATATAATATAATATCAATCTTAAATTGATCTACAAGGTCTATTTTTAAGCAAACATTGAATGTCTCCTACAACAATGTTCATTTATCCTATAAAAATAATCCTGCTTTTTTCCCTCTTTTAGGTGTTGGATTGAAATATAATAGTATTTTTTTATTATTATTTTTATCAGCAAAGAATAAATAAAATAAAATGAGACACTTCAGGGGTGTCTCAACCCTTGTACAAAACCCCAAAACCAAGTTTTCTAGTACCCTGCCAACCAGGAATCCGACAGACACTACACTACAGATCAAAGATAAAATTTCAGACAAGATACAAAAACCCAACAAATACAGTTACCTCACCCCACCAAATATGTCACACCCTCAATCAAGAACATATACCCAACAACTAAATACATCTAACAACTAAAACATAGTCTTTGGCAACAGGTTGAAGTACCGTACCCAAGTGTCAAGCACAACAAACCAATACAAGACATAACATCAAAACAACTAAACCATATATTTGTAGCAAGCCGAGTAAAAAAAACCAATTACTAACAACAACAACCCAATCCTACAAGGAGGATGCATAATTTAGTCAGTTAATATAATTTGGTCTGTTATTACCAAATATTAAATATAATAGTATTAATATATTATTTTAGTAATAATTTGGTCTGTTATACATTCAATTTATTTTTCATTAATTTATCCATTTATATTATTATCATTAAAAGAAAATAAATATAAAGAATAGTAAAAGATAAAAAATTTAACCATTCCAATAAATAAAATATATAGTAGAAAACCATATATAATAGTTTACAGAAACGAAACATTCATTCTAATTTTCTTAATATATATATATATATATATATTAAAAGAAGATTGCATGAAGGAAGGGATGAAAGAATGATATGGGAAAATTGATATTAAAATGGTGATGTTGCATTTGGTTGTCTTTCTGTGTGTATTTAGTTTTGTTGTAGTGATGGTGGGGTGAGGAGAAAGAGTTGCATGAAAACACCTTCTTCTGATCATACATAAGCATGGTCCCTGCGCCACAAGATTTTCTGAATCTTGTGGGGTATGTCAGACACAACCTTTTAACATCAACTCTCCATAATAACCCTTTTTTTTCTTTTTTTTTTCATGTTTATACATCATTTCTGACTAGAAAACAAATAATAAACAAAAAATGGTGATCTCCTTTTCTGACTTTAAGTATTTCTTAACAACAAAGGGATTTGGTTTTGAATTTTGTATATTGTAATATAATTACATTAAAAATCCACTTATAGAATATATACATATATATAAAAGATTGAGTTAGAATAAAATTGAAAAAGGAGAAAGATAAATCTTGAGTTTGTATTTTTTTTTAATTAACATTTACGAGTTAAAAACAATTAATAGGTTGATGAATATGGTTAATAAATAAGGTAAATTATAAGTTGATATTTTATCATCATGAAAACTTATGGTTTAGGGAAATAATATATTTGCACAATAATTCATATTTTATACAATTGAAAGAGACAAGAGAAATAAAAGATGTTAGATGAAGAAATAAATACTCAAAATTGTATGGTATAAACAACAAAATTATTAAATAAAAATTAATTTATAGATAAAAAATAATTATTTAATAGTGACTAAATTATAGACTATTTTAGAAATTAAACAAAAATTGATTTCTAAATTAGTTTTATTATTGTTAAATGATTTCTAGATTTGTATTTAATTAGCAATGAAGGTTTTTGCTATCAAATTTAGAATCTAAATAATTGGTAGTGAAAACTTTGGTACCTAATTAGATACCAATTTATAAACTATTTAACAATGATAGAAACTAATTTATAATTTTTTTTTTAATTTTTAAAATAGTCTCTAATTTAGTTACTATAGTAACTAATTATTTTGGTCTCTAAAATTGATTTTTATTCCATGATTTTCTTGTAGTGACAATTTATTGGAGAAGAAAATATTAAAATTTTAAAATTTTAAAAAATTAAAAAGTAAAATTAATGTATAAATACGTTGTGTAAATAATTGTTTTACTGAACACAAGTTAATAATTTGTACTCAGGCAGGGGAAGTATTTCACATAAGGAAAAGTACAAAGTTAGATACAGGGATGTATTAATTTTACCCTAAGATAAACTGATTATATTCTTCATACATCAATCTTAGTAACAAGTAAGATCAAATACCTTGAACAAAATTTGAGGATAATATTTAAAAAAAATATGAACCGATTTTAAAATATTGAATTAAATTTAAAATGAATTTCTTTATGATATTAAATTGATTGGTTTTCTCATTTAGGATAAAATAAACTTGTTGGACTAAAAGACCTCTTGGATAGGTGTTCAGTTAATGACCTTATCTTATTCCATTAAGTGTCAATTCAAAATGAAGTGTGATTTTGGTATTTAATGTTGATTTTAGTGTGCAAAACTTGATTCAACCATGTAGCATTTGGTGTCTCTTGTGTGTAGTTCTCTCCAATCATGATATTGACAATGAGGAGTCGTGTACCTTAAGAACTGAAGCCTCTTGTTTCTTGATGCCCTGCATGTTCAAAGTTAGTAATTTTGTCTGCATATTAGGTTTTTAGTTAGTCTAAATTGAGCTATGCACAACACAACAAAGTTCTTGTGTTGTATTTTAATGCCAGTGAAATGCACAATGTTCTCCTTGTTAGAAAGATGATACCTAGAAAACTATTGAGAGAATTCGTCTTTTTCTTTTCTATCGAGTGGTCGGTTGATTTTTTCTCCAAATTTCTTGCTACTCCTTCCAACCTCAGCTACTCCTGAATGGAAAGATACCTGCAGAAGGCACTCCGACGCTAGCAAAGGGGTACGACACTCAGTTGTCAGAGCACAATAATAAATGACGTCCCTGTTTCTTGGAATGTGCGCTATTTATATTCTTTTAATGGGCATACCTTGTTGAGTCAGATTAGTGAGGTGGATCGTGCTTAGAGGTGTATTACTTAGTTCTTAATGACCGTTTAACTTCACTGACCTTGTTTAACGTAATTGAACCAAAAGTGTGGATGAGTCCACACGGACATTGGACTCTCAATCGACTTAATTATGGAAACCAAGACATGGTATTGACCGTTCGACATACCTAATTTAAAGAATTTGCATCTCTTGATAGGTATGAAAGATGGGAGAAGATTTTTGTTAATTTGAAGCATGATGTTGAGATGTGTTAAGAAATTGATAATATGGTATTTTGAAGGATAGTGAAGTAGGCTCAGTATGTGAGTTGTAAATCACTACTCCAATGGGTGAAAGGGACAGTGATGAAACCGTTTTTTGGTGTCTGTAATAATACGAAGTAAGTCCAAAGTTTTGGTACTTTTCATTTCCTGTCTGTGGCCCCCTCCATTTCTCTCTCCTTATATATCTGGGTATGACTGAGGTATGAAACGGTAAAATACTGTGCTAACCATTCAAATAAAAGATACTTTTTACTTAATAACAATGTATATAAAAAAATTTAGGAAATAAATTTTAAGTTTATTATATATATTATAAAATATCCTTATTTATAATTGATGTGTAATTTTTAATATAAATATGAAAAAAATAACTAATTAACATAATCTGAAGGGTGTAAGAAAAAGTTGTTAAAGTAGGAAGATTGAAAAATAGTGATATTTGGGATATGAGTGGACATGGAAAGAAAGGGAAAGGGACAACACATGAACGTGTGACTCCGTCCTAGGGACACCATTACTTTGGATTCTAGATTTATATAAATAGGTAATTGATCAAAGAACTATGTTTCAAATTATAGTTTATAGTGGTATAATAAGCTTTCATACTCTATTTTTATAATTATTTATAAATAAATATAATTTATTTATGTATATTTTTTTAACATAAAAGTTTTTATCTAGTTTTTTATATTTTTTTTTTATATATGATATATGATTGTTGTTATTTCAAATATCAACTTAACTCTTTGTTTGAAATGTCAAAACATTTTTAAAAAAAAACATAATTTCCTGTAGGAACTTCCACTTCTATGCCAGTTTCATAGTACCTCGTCCGTCATCTCTAGCATCACTGGTACAACACCTTCCACTTCTACTGTTATTGTCACAGTTTGTACTTAAGCGACAAAGGTGAGTGAGGTTTTTTTTATTTCTTGTTGTGGCGGAGACACTGAAAGTGGGAGGTGTTATAACAGTAACGTTAGAGGGTGGGGATTGTTATGGTGGTGATGTTGAAGGTGAGGGCTGCTACAATGGTAGCGTTGGAGGTGGAAGTTACTGTGACTGAGAAGAAGAAGAGAGGTGTTTAATGGAAGACACGAAGAAAAGGATAAAACTGTTATTTTACTTCTACTGTCGGGAAGAATTACCCATTGTTTTATTTTGTCCATAATTTAAAGAGCAGACATAAAGTCCAAAAAGAAAAGTTATCAAGTAGGGTGGAAGCCCAATAAAGCAGCATTTTCTTATTGCATTCCTACATTTTTCTTATTGCATTCTTATATTTTTCTTCCTGTACCCTACAATATTGTGTAAAAGATAAAATTGTTCCTAATATAAAATTGTATATTTATTTTTTTATTCTGGATTATGAAATTCGGTAAATTTTTGGATTGGCGCTTCTGGTAAAATTTCAGATTGGCGCGTCCGGTAACCTCCCGGATTGGTGCTTCTAGTAGTACACGAATGACAGTGTTAATCCAAAACAAAAAAAATGCAGAGCATCCATAATTGAGAAAAAAAACCATTTCGGATTCGCCAATCTGTAATTCAAAATATGCATTCTAGATTCAAAAATCCATAATTGAAAAATAATTCTGGATCCCCCAATTCGTAATAGAAATTAGACTTCCAGATTCAGCAATTTGAAAATCAACAATTTGTACAAATTTTGCTTATGGAACACCCCCTAATCTGGAAAGCAACATGATTCACTTCCGGATTGACAAATCCATTACACACTCCCAGATCCCGATTTAAAAAAAATGGTGAAGTTCAATTTCGAGATTTAAAAAATTGTGGGGTGCAGAAAAAAAATGTAGGAGTACAAGAATAAATTGCCTAAAGTCTTCAAAAACGAAAGAAGACTCTCATCTCCAAATTTGATTCAGACATAACTCGCTTCTTTTTTTGTGTGAAGCAGTATCAAACTACCCAACAAACATTAACTCTCCCTAGAAAGAAGGTGATTCAGTCACACCTTCACCTTCCAGTACGACTACCTTGTTACGATTTCACTCCAATCACTACGCGGTTACGTTCATAAAGAAAGTTATTTCTTATTTCCTCTCTCACTCCCATAATATAAAAAATTACCTATATGCTCTTACCATGATATATTTGAAATATATTATAAATTATATAATCTAAAATATAATTTTAAATTGAATAATTTGAAACAAAATTTCATAATTTAAAATATATTTTTAAATTATATAATCCAGAAAATAGTCTAAATTGACAATACAAAATAGAATTATGTAATCTTGTTTTTGGATAATGTTGAAAATAAAATTATGCAATTTAAAATATAATTTTAGATTACATCATCTAAAATATGATAATATTAAATTAGATAACATAGTCATGGTCTGAATATTTTAAAGGTGTCTCAAATTATATTCCAGAATATAATTCTAAATTGATGATAAAGTATTGTGGGAGGTTCACCTTGCTCTTTTTTATATTACGGGGCAATTGCTTCCGCACCCAATGATTTTAGATTTGTATACAATCAATTTTTTGAATTTTAAAATTATTCTTTATTTCAAATCTAAAAATTCAGAATTAAAAATTACACAAAAAATAATTTCAGAAAACAAAATCCAAAAAATATGTTGGATTTTGAAAAACTACAGAGGGTATTTTGGTAATTCGTATCAGTGATCTAAATTTATTGTGGAGGAAACAATTGTCTGTTATGGGATTGGGGAAGAAACTTTAGAGGTGCAACCTAAATTGAATGAAATATTGGGCCTAATATCTTGCAGCACTCAGAAAACTTTGAGGGTGTTTCTCCCTACACCTCCAACAAATCACTTCCTGCACCCCATTTTTTTCGTAAAAGATCATTGTATCCCTTTTAAAAGTGACTTCCAGAGTACTCTTTCCCAAAACATACTTTATGGAACAAATTTTATGAATTTCAGATTTATCATTCTGAAAATTAAAAATTAAAAAAATGTGTTTCCAAAAAAATATTCTGAAATGGTTTTTTGTCTTCCAAATTTCCTATTCTGGAAACACACTTTGTTTATGGAACCATATTCCAGAAACACCTGTTTCTCACGAAATTCCTATTCCAGAATCACCTAAAATTATCAAAGATAATTCTGATATTTCATAGAATGTAGGGGTGCAGGAAGAAAAGTTAGGGGTGCAGGAAGAAATACCCAAACTTTGAATAGATATGAACCCAAATCACTATCAGGCTTGTTGTGGAAGAATGTTTGGGTTTCTAATCCGCACCCACTTCAAAGATATGTTAGAAAGTAGCAAATAAGAAATTAGAAGATTCATAAGAACTTGCAATGGTGCATTATTATTTGTTGACTTGTGAGGTCTTTTTGATGGGAATAGGATGTTGCAAGTTGCAACACTTCTCTTCACTCCTCTTCATCACCTAACTCAAATTTATTCATTGTCCCACCACTCTCTTTTCCAACCCACAATCATAAATACCACCACCTAGTCAAACATCAAAATTTCTCATACACCTTTCATTAAAATCTCAATATTTTCGAACAATTAATACAAAGTTTGTAAATACAATTCATGAGTTAATAGCAGCTAAACACTGGTGAAATTAATTTTTTTATTCAGTCAACTTACAAAAATCATTGGTAAAATACAAGCATGTTTCATATGAATAAAATAAGCTATACAATAGATTAATTGTGTATCAAACAAGATAATAATAATAATAATTGGTAGGGAATAGATAAGAAGGTGAATGAAAAATGTGTTTGCCTACTACACTCCCACCAAACCAGAATAAACAAAAATATTTGCGTATATTAAAAGTAAGTGCAAACAATTAAACATGATTCAACCTTAAGAACTTCCGTGTTATCCCAATCATTCCACAAAACATAATAAATAAATAAAAACATAGCATAAAGTCTGATCTAGAAGTGTGAATTGATCTTGCTGGTTACTATTATATTGGATTATGATGAAAGTTACTTAGGAAAACAAAGTATGAAACCCCATTATGACAAGACGTGGAGCCGTTTATGCAGATGGCCACAGCAAAAGCCAGCAAAGTTCGTTTAGATGTGTTTTTGTGGTGACAACGAAATTCCTCTCTTTCTAAAGTTTTGTGGCTCAAATAATGGTTTTTTGGATTGAATCTAAGTCATTACAGATAAGTCGTAACTAAACATCACACCTCATCTTCCGACAATTTCGCAAAGGAAAGCTACCTTTGTCTGCTTCTAGTTTTTGCATGGCTTCTCCTTTTCAAATATCATAACACAATTGATTAGATTAAGATACACATAAACTAAGAGATGTGGATGAGTGTGTGTATCTGATTCGTGTTAAATATGGTCTCCAACAAAAACTGATAGAGTTTGTTTGTCTCATGATGCTGTAATTTCTTTAGATCACATCAATCCATTATGGTTCAGACTTCAGTTTAAGTAATGGAAATTTCTGTTAGTTGGGATAAATGGCTTTGAATGACTACAGTTTTATTGATTGTGCATTACAGTCAAAAGGGTCTGCATAATATTACTTTAATTGAAACTTGTTACTTAACACAATACTATAGTCTCAATTACAACTTTTTGAATTGGTAAGAGTTAACTTAGTCCTAGGCCTATTAGTATACTAACTGTGTTCTCACTTTAAGTGTGATGGTATTATTATTATGATCATTAAGGTTATCTGTTTTAGCCTAAACTATTAAACCAGATGAGATTTTGGGGGATGTACAGAAACAAGTTACTTTGAATTTATTGACCAAACTAGAAGGCAAACTTGTTAACTAAAAAATTTGAGCCACAATTACCAACAAGGGTGAGTGAGTGAGTGAGGTTCTTACGCAACAAAACATAGAAAACTGCCTATAGTTGATCGGTGGTTTCCATCAATAGTGCTTCAGAGGCAGAGACTAGAAAAGAGGTTATTGATGAAATTCCAAGGCAGAGGCATGGTCCCATAAATTCAGCAAAAATCTTTGTATTTTTCAGCTTTGGACCACTCGACTTTCTCTGGCAAGGAAAATTATTGATACTTTGGTGAGAGATATGATGGTAGGTTTGCTTGCTAACAAGTGTTAAAAATGCAACAAAAAATTGAGGGAAAAGTTTTAGTCAAGATTGGTTGGGGACTTAGTTTTTGTTGTGTGGGAATGAGGAAAACAAGTGTCATTTGTTGAATACAACTCACCAAAAATAAAAACAAAGGACGGTTCTTAACTAATCCGCTAAGGTATTGATCAATAATTATGAAGACTTGAAGGAAGGAAGCATGGGTAGTAGAAAAAGGGACAAGTTTAATGTTGGTTCAAAGTTCAATTCTTTAACTAATACCTAATAAAGTATTGTTCGTGAGTCAATGGCTATATCACTAACCAATGTGCATGGAGTTTTCTTAATGCATGATGTCACTGTCGAATCTGTTTTGGCACCTAATTATTTCAGTTTGAAACCATAATCTCCCACTCCATTATCTTTAATAATGTGCTGCTCATTTTATTTGTTCATATTCTACTTTTTCAAACCCAAATTAATTGCTTATATGATACTTAAAATCTATCCAAGGGATAGAAGGACAAAAGACTTTGGTGTCCTCTCTAGTCAAGAATTAGGATCTCACGATGAATAACCAATGTGTTTGCTTTTATCTCATGCCTTTCTTTATTTACGGTTCGATATTCCAATGTCCTAAGCGGAGAGAAATCATACCAATCCTTTTCAAATTTGATGGTTAAACTCTAATGTGGTGACAATACTAAAAATTACTATAGTAATTTACATTAGACTGTTATATTATACTTTGTGGAAGTGAAATCTGTAATATTTTTACACATATAAATAGGGATATATTTATAATATTGATATTTTTGTAATGATAGTATGTGAGAGTGTTATTTGATGAAAATTTATGGTTGGTGATGGTGCCCCTTTAACTAGGAAAAAGTACGTTTGTTGAACTTCAACCTTTGTATGTGTTCCTTTTACCTGAAGGACATCATAACATTGAGACTTCCTTAATTTGTTTAAGCTTTATGTCTGGTTCATTTTGTCTCTGTATTCAACTTTACCAATTTTATGAGAGAAAAATAAAAGTATCCAAATCGCGAAACAGAACAGATATATCAAACACGGAAAACTCTACAATGCATTGAATCATGATTAGCTTTAATTTTAAGCTTAGTGGAACTTTACGTTTTGATAGTGAAAGAAACATTTTTATATATGTAATGAAGACTTTATTATGTAAGTTTTCTATGGAGAATAGCACGTAACAACGGAGTCAAATATCGTTTTCAATGGTTATGCTATGTATTAAATTATTGGAATTCATATAAAGAATAATAATTAACATGATTATGGGGAAAACATTACCCTATATATATCCTTTTCACATGGTTTGGATAAATAAATTAATGAAGATAATATTCGCTGTATATTTCGTGAACTATAAAAGATAAATATAATAAAATTTCCTAATCTTTCAGCAAAATATATGTTTCACTTAATTTTATTTTATTTTGTGATATGTACGTTCCACCTATAAATGTCATTTTAATTGTTTTCATTCCCTTGACATATATGACATTTATTTGGATGGAGTCATTTGGAGTTTTAGTGTCAATAAGAATAAGATAAGAAAAATGTGATGAATATGTATTCAAATTTTAAAATAAAGATAATACTTTTATTTTTTATTTGGGATTTTTCATACATATTCTAGGACTGAACATGGGTATGGGAAAGTGATTTTTTAACACAAATTGCATAGTCATGAATCATAATTAATAGTGTAGCGTATTGAGATGAATGAAGCAATAAGAATATATTTACTTGGTGGTCTCAATAATAAAGAAAAAAATATATATGTGTGAATGTTTTTGGCCTTACACATTGAGGAATAAAGTTTTCATTTGAAAGATTGAAGATTCAATGTTTGCAAAGTAGTGTTCACGAATCTCGTCCTCTCGTTTCAATTTTAAAACAAATGGATAAGACTTATAAGGCCTTCTAGATATTATATATATGTGGGGCTAAGCCTTAAAGGGAGTCATAATTATTCACTACTATTATTTCACACACACAAAAATATACATCATTTTTCCTTTTAAGAAACATTTTGATTGATTCCAATCAAGCTTATTTACGATAAATAACTATTAATTAATCATATTGTTTTGTAATTACAAAAACATAGAGGTATTTAGTATCTATATATTATCCTTTCAAAGATAAAAAAAAAAAAAGTTCTTATTTGTATTTATTTTATCAATTTATCAATTATATTGTTTCCTAATTGTAAATTTTTAGTGTGGATATCTTATCCTATCAAACATATAAACTTTCTATGTGACAACCAGAAAATCATCAAATAGAAATCAATTTTAGAAACAAAAAATAATTAGTTGTTATAGTGACTAAATTATAGACCATTTTATAGACTAATTTTTTTTCTTTTAAATTAGTTTCTATTATTGTTAAATAGTTTCTAAATTGGTATCTAATTAACTATCAAAGTTTTAACTACCAATTATTTAGATTCTAAATTTGATAACAAAAACCTTGGTATCTAATTAGATATCAGTTTAGAAATCATTTAACAATAATAGAAACTAATTTAAAAATAAATAAAAAAATTTAGTCTCTGAAATGATCTCTAATTTAGTCACTATAAGCAACTAATTATTTTTTATCTCTAAAATTGATTTCTATTTAATGATTTTTTTTAGTGTGTATACATTTTTAAAAATGGAATATAATTATAATTTATATACATTTTACTGAAATATTTTTTAAAAATAAATTGTATCATAGATCTAAATTTTAAAACGGATAGGTAAGTAATACATAATTTTCAATTTGAAGCATATGCTAAAAAATTAAAGCATGTACAATAATCTTGGCTCATATTTTAAGCTTATCCTTGAGTGAGACTCATCATTCTGACACGCAATTTCACTAGTGTAATAAAATATGCAGGAATTGAAGTATTTGATTTAATTTAAAACTTTAATGAAGATGCTTTAGAAGTAACTTTTAGCTTAAAAATTAAAAGTAAAATAAACCAATATTGGTTGTGCATTAATGCATCCAAATTTTGTTTTAAATAATTTGAGACGTAGGTGTGGGGTTATTTAATCTTTTACGATGATGTCAAATTGGGAAACATCGATCAAAGACACAAAGGATCAAACAATCAAAATATGCTCACGTGAGCCTAAATTCTTTGGACAAAAAAAAGATGTATATATAGAAAGAAATAAAGCAGAAACAGACAATATAATATAGTACACATATAATCACTAATAACATATCCTTGGATAAAATTATCATTTTTTATTGGATTTGTACTTGTTAATACTAACTTTTCCACAAAATAATATTATTAGAGTTAATTATTGTATTTAAAATATTGTTTGTTTTAGAGTTTAAACTTTCATCATAATTTATCTGTAAATCATACCGTAATTAAGTAATATAAAATGTTAATCGCTTTATGTGAGGTATCTGATATATAAATAGGTGTAACAATCAGGTAAGGATACATAATTATTACAACATTAATTACACCAAAATATTAAATATTTATTTAAATGTCGAATAATCTTTTACTAATAATTTTTGGTTAAGAATCAAAATCTAAACATTAAAAAAACACCATAAACGGAAATTAATCAATTGTTCAACGTTATTGTCTAAACCCCTCTTTCAACTCTTCCTATAACATTATGTATTTATTGATGGTAAAATAAATTGTTCTAATTTGTTTTTCTTCTATCTCTCAATACTGTAATAAAATTAGTGGACGATTGTTTTACCCAATAAAGTCAAATCTAACCTGTGATATTGTATCTATCTCTATCCAAATGAACAAATGAATACTAAGAATTCATTAATAATTAATAATTTAGATAAAATTATTCCTGAAAAACATTAAAAAAAAATTATTAAATAAAAATTAATTTTAGAGACAAAAAATAATTAGATGTTATAGTGATTAAATTAGAGACCATTTTAAAGATTAAAAAATTATTGGTTTCTAAATTTGTTTCTATTATTTATAAAAAGTTTCTAAATTGGTATCTAATTAACTACCGAGTTTTTTGCTACTAAATTTAGAATCTAAATAATTGGTGATTAAAATCTTGGTAGCTAATTAGATACCAATTTATAAATTATTTATCAATAGTAGAAACTAATTTAGAAATCAATAACATTTTTAATCTATAGAATATTCTCTAATTTAATCATTATTTGTAGTGAAATATAAAGAAGTATATATAAAGATATAAAGGGTTTTTAACTTTTTATTATGAAATGTTATTTACTTTCCTGATTAAAGCATGAGAAAGAAATTGTATATATACCATAAAGGAATAGTGTATGAGAAAGGTTAATTTAGAATGTTATGAGAAAAGGTGAGTAACACTAGAGAGGGAGTTTCCGACAGCTTTTTAGTCTTAGAAAAGATGAGTGGTGACTAGGATCATTTGAGGAAATGATGTTTGGTACAAAAGAATATCAATGAAAAGTTTGAGAGGACTTTCTTTTATCAAAATTTAAAAAATTATATATAAATAGATAATTAAAGGATCACATACACTTTATCTTGCTATCTCTATCAAGAGAAAAGAGAAGTGTAAGATAGATGTTAGGGTTTATCATTTGCATTAATATGAGCTATCAAAGTGGATACTTCCTTCACAAACGTGGCAATCTCATCTTATTCTCATCCTCATCCTCATTCACTCACTCACCTTTGCAACTTGCTTTTTTTTTTCATAAATATTCTCTTTTAAAATAATATCCAAAATATGGTACAAATATTCTCTTTTAAAATAATATCCAAAATATGGTTTAAACATCAATTTGCATATCTAAATCTCACATCTATATAATTAAAATCATGTCCCATAATATCAAATAGATTAAGCTTACATAGACTTATTTCTACAAAATGGAAACCATGATTTTTTTTTTATCACTGATAAAAAAATTAATTAAAATCATGTCACATAATATCAAATAGGTTAAGCTTACATAGACTTATTTCTACAAAATGGAAATCATGAAATCATGATTTTTTTTAGGGTTTAGATTGAATCATTTTATAACCTTTTAAATTTTGATAATCTTTCTATAGCCTAATATGTAGACTAATTCTATATCAAATTTTAATTATCCAAATCAACATCCAAAAATCTGCTAAAAACTAAAAAAAAAACATCTATATTTAACCATTCCTTTCTTAATATCTATATCTTGGAGAGCTAACAGTACATATATTTGCTTAATAGATCTTACATAAAAATAAAGTGTAATTAAACGGGATACCATGATCTTAAAATAAATACACAATATCATTTTTTTAATGAAAGCTTAAACCTTCATTTATTATGGTTTAAAAAGTCTCTTTCCTCAAATCCAAATGGGTGGTAGTTGCTTTTTCTCTCCGAATCTTAAGATTTGTTGTCACATTGGTGTGTTTGGGTTAGAGTTCAGTTTAACATAATCATTTTTTTAACCCATCAATCTTATTACTTTTCCATTTAGTACATTATAGGTATCATAAAATCCTATATATATATATTCTTTGGTTATTGTTAGTGAGTTTTGTTATTATTAAAGTTATTAACATTAACATTTAAATAATGGTTTAGAGTTTGGATTTTATATAAATTTATGAAATTTACGAAATTAAAAATATGTTTAAACATATTTTTGTTTAAATTTATATATTTTTTAAAAAACATATTTGTACTAATATTTCATTAAACACTTTTATTTCGATTATACTCTAAGATAATAATTTAATTTGTCTTTATATTTTTAAGTAATTTTTAAATAAAAAACCATTTTGTGGGTATCCATGGATATTAAGGGTAGAAATAATAGGTTTGTATTTTCAAGCGGACACTCTTGAGTAATGAGACCATTTTTTTAAAGGAATTAAATATCACATAATTATTATTCATACTTTTCTTTACTCGTTGTGATTTATATGAAAAAGCACTAAAGATGTTCAAAATGATTAATTAGTAACATACTTATGGTGATGAGGTAAATATTTATATTGTTAGTGATAGTAAAAATGTCTTAGGATGAAAATCTTGGTGATATTTCTCAAACACACCTCAAGTTCAGCCTAGGAGGTCCAATCAAGAGAGACGTTCTGTTTGTAATTTTGACAATTAGGGTAGAATTAGAGTGTTATGGAGAGTACGTTTTATTTAGTCTTTCGAAATCTCAATTAAATATTACTAAAAAAATATTTTATAAAAAATTATGATAATAATTGTTTCGGTACGTTCAATATAGTCTCATGTTATTCTAGAGTCAAGATTAATGACAATTTTTCTTTAACCTATCAAAGTACCTTTTAAGGATTAAATCATGACGGAATATCTACCTCTAAAGTGCATAGTATACCACACCGAGTTGAAAGACACCTTTTAAACTCTGTGACGAAACACCGACCTCCAAAGCAGATAATACTTTAGATTTAAAGTTGGTCTTTATTAAATATCATAATTCTTTTTAATGTTTAAATTTTTTTATTGAATACGAAAAAGACTTTTTTTTTATAAAAGAAATATTTTGAAATCTAACCCTTGAAAATAATTACCAATAGAGTGTGATAAGCTCTTTGTTAGGTATTCTAAAAAAGTCAAAACAAAATAAAGGGTTCATTTGCTGGAAAAACTAAAAAAGTGAAAGAAAATAGCTTGAGGCATGTCAGCAAATGTTGGCCCCTCCTGAATACGAACTAAAATCACCCAAGATATAATAATTCACACTTCTAAAATTAACATATATAATCATAATATCTTAGAAATAAACACACGTAACTCAGAAAACGTTTCCAAGATTATATAAAAAAAAGGACCAAACAATGAAATAGCACTAAACTTTTTATGGTAGTAGGGTTGTTGTCCTTTTAGAATAGATACTATTTATGAAATTTATTTCATAGTTAATCAAAAGAAATGTGCCACTTTTAAAAGAAGAAAATAAAAACCTATTCGTGCTAATTAAAAACATTAGTTGACCTCATTTAACTTTTTTCCATCTCATTTATAAGCGGAATTTCGTTTTCTAAATTAATTAAAGTTTATTGAGAAAATGGAAATAATTAAAATTTATTTATATTTTTTATTATGCTATACAAGTTTTTTATATTCGAATTTAAAATGGTACTCATTAAGTATACAATTTACACTATTTTGAAAACAAAACGTGTTGTTTGACGAAGAAACTAATATTCGAAAATGTGACGGAATAAATTTAATCATACCTATAAAATTAGATACGTAAAAATAGGTTTAAACTATATCAATCCAAATTACAATAGGTTTTTTTTGATCGAATAATATTTTCTTACAATTAATAAAAAAATAATAAAACTTCATTTATTTATAACTCATGACAGAGTAAATACATATGACCTGTAATATTAGTCATCTTTTGAAATCGCAAATTCAGTCATATGAATTTTCTTCAACTCTTATCACCTGATAATTTTCATATATATCAATATATTAATAAATAAATCTATAATTTAATATATATATCATAAATAATTTCAACATAGTATTTTCTTTCTTGGTAATAATATGTCTGAATTACACTCTCACATGGTTCGTAATTCATTCAACACCTCAATATACCATACAATCATATAGAAATTTAACTTTTAAAACATACTAGAACATCTACAAATCACAATTTATCTGTGTAGGACACGCATTCTCGCCTAGTGAGTCTCGGGCTCACCCAACAACCAAGCCTTGGAACCAAATTCACCTTGGCTTGCCCAACAACCAATGTTCGCGAGTTTTTAATTCCTTAAACTTTGCCTAGCGATAACATTGCTTGTCTAGCAATCGAACTACTAAGACCAAATTCGCCTAGTGAGAGTAGCTCACTCAACAACAAATCCTCTCGGGTTTTCTAATTTTTGAATTTTGCTCAACGAGTCTACATAATTTTGCATAATTCTAAAACTGGTTCATGTGCCTCAAGTTGAGCTTTTCAAATCTTTTGTTACTGGTTTTGAAAACTATCACTTCCAACTATCACTTGATCTTATTTAGAGTTCTACAATTACTAGATAAACTTACACTCATTTCAAGTAGTTCAAAACAAAGGATATTTTCAAATCATTTAACTAGATAACATAACAAACTACATTTTAATCAACAAAAATCTCAAATTTCTAGATTGATTCAACACAAACCTTCACATGAAATCAACCAAATCATCTCAATTTACTTCAAACATGAGCTTAATTCAAAATATATATAAAACATGTAAATCATCTCTGTCACATATCACTACAATCCCTATAAGAAAAAATTGAAACTTGTGACAAAGTCACTTTCACATCCAGTCCTCTAGTTTAGCTTACTAGTGAAAAATAAAACTAGATTCCCTTACCAAATTGGATGGTTGAGTACTCACAAAAAGCTCTAACTACTAAAGAACACAATGATAACGTAACCTACACTACAAAGTCCTGGTCAATTTGAACACATAAGTAAGACTTTAAACTAATATATACTAATCTCATATCAAATACCTCACATAAAAGACACGTGTATCTAGGTGAAAAAAAAAGTCAAAACTAACTTGAAGGAAAAAAAGAGGAAAATTGAACTTACTCAAATAAAAATTTAGACCAAACAAATTTACTTTGTTCACTATCAGGAGTCTAAAGAGAGTCTTTGATCATCAATTTAATGAAGGATGAAGTCAGACTTTTAGAGAGAATACAAAGAAGAAAAGAAAAAAATACTTTTAGAGAAATGATAGTTATTTTAAAATAAAATCTAAATAATAATTATTTTTTACTTTAATAATAAAATATTTAGATGTCATTTTAGTTATATCACTTATACTCTAAAATCATTTTGTAAGTCCTTACAAAATATATGTGATGGATTGCCATCAATCCACTTAAAAAATCATTTAACTATAAAAATAACATTAAATTAAAATATTTTTAAAAAAAATTATCAGTAAAGAATTTAAATTCTTTATGTATGATGTGAAAAAAGTTGAAATTGATGGAGAAAAATTATATTCAAACCAATAAAACATGAAGTTTATGAAGATTAAAAGGATGACATTTTTAATTCTTTAATTATATGTAATCTTCAATTCTTAATTTACACTACAACACTTGTTTTTTCAGTGATTTTTAGGTTTGATACAATACAAAAACAGGTGTGGACGTGTAGTAGTAATGATAAATCTATTAAAGATAAATGAATATAACTCGAATGGGGAATTTGTAATAAAATAAATGAAGAAAAAATGAGTTATCTTTGAGGAAAAAATTGAAGTCCTTTTAGGTTTAGCAAAAATAACAGAGAAATAGTAATATAGAGATAAATACATGTTGCAATTTTGCACTTTAGAGCAAATATCATTTTTGGAACATATTTTGTAGTTAATGAAAATAAACATGTCAACAAAAAAAACATCACTCAATTAGAATGAAAATTACAGTTAAGAAAAACAAACCAATCAATAAATATTCATTAAGTGTATGCTTTAACTATAAAATTTAAAGATGTTACAATTGAAACTTTTTAAACACCTTTACAAATTTACTACACCCTTCACAAAGATGATAGGCCATTTTCATAATAAACACTTGTTCTCATCATTCTTTTCTCAAGCTATCAAGTGAAGTATCAATGGAGGAAAAGTAAATGTTTCTAGAAAAAAAAAAACTTTAAAAATAAACAGTTTTTTGTTTCTTGAATTGCCAAACAAATACTAAAAAGTGTCAAAACTTACATAGAAAAAGGGCAAAAACATATTGGAGAATTATATATTGTTTAATTTTTTTAAAATGGGTCCACTGGTGGGGCCCACATCATATTTCAAATTTAGGGTTTTTTATAATTCAGCAGTGCAGTTTGAGAGTGACAAGATTTCAAAACTTTACCTTTTTGTTCTTTTTGGGGGAGGATATGTCACTGTTGTGTTAGGAGAGAGAAAATAACATAAAAGGAAAAAAACAAATTTTAAATTTATATTCTTTATTTAAATAGAACAAAATAGGGAAGGAAAATGTTTAAAAACTAATTAATTTCGAAGATAAAATTAACAACTCCACTCGTTTTGAATTTTTTTTTCTTAGAAAATATAAGGGACACAGTATTTTCTAAGGAAATGAGGATAATTTAAATAAAATAAATTGCAAGATCAAAATATGATATAAAATGGTGATTTCACTTTTGGAAGTCATAAAAAAATTATATATTTTGAACTCAAAATATAATTATAAAGGTTTAATGAGACTCCCTTTACTAGAAGAGCATTTACATGGCTTAGCAGTGAAAATAAAATAAAAAAAGATAAAAAGTTTTCAATTATATTAGTGTTTTTTTTACAACATTTTAAGGAGTTTGAAATAAATTTTCTAAAGTATTCTCTCATATCCATTAACATTTATTGAAAATTATAAAAACATCATATAAATTAATTAAATAAGTTAAAAGATATGAGTTCCACGGAAATGTATTGGTAAGTACGTATTTCATTTTATACTATTTTTTATAATGTGACTTGTTCACAAGCTAATGTTTTTAACGATGTTAGAATAACTTTAAAATATAAAGTTACATACCCTATTTTAAACATATGTCACATTTCAATAATATATATATATATATATATATATATATATATATATATAACTAAAGTTTTTGAGTTATTTAAAAAATAATAGTTAAGCACCTAAATAGTCGTTTTCAATTAAGTCTTATTGTTTTTAATGAGTTTCCTACTGTTAACTCTGTTAAAAACAATAGTTCAAGATCACAATTAAAAATTGTCAAAAATTTAAATTTACTTAACACGAGTATGAGAGTAATCAAAATTATACTGAATCTAGGTTTATATTTTAAAAGTAAAGTTTCAAATGAGTCTTTTAAATAAATAAAAAAACCATTATTTAAATAAACAAATACCTCACGTTATATACAATGATAAAAGAAAAGAAAAGACAAACACGAGATCCTACATGAATAGTATAACTAAACCATTTTCAAGATAAATAAAAATCAAAAACTTATTTGTCATCAATTACTTCACGATTCATGTTTAGTCTCTAAAGTATGATTTGTAAATTTTAAGCAAGTGCTTTAAAATTCAACATAAATTAATTTTTATGGTTTAGAATGATTTAGATTTTCTAAATTATTTTTTACATTCTAAATCACATTAATATGATCAAACAATAAATTAGTTTGGCTTAGAGTATCATGTTTTAAATGTAAAACTCTGTTTTGAAGAAAAACATATTATTTTATATAAAAAAAAATCACTCATGATCATTGAAATATACAAATGTTCTCTAACGTAGTTGGAATTAAGAAAACGATTCAACTTCTTCTCAGTCGATCGATATGCTCTTCTCTCTTTCCTATCGGACAAAGTCCTTCTGCACCTCTCACTCCCCACTCCTTGAACTCTGGACTTGGATGGTATCTGCAAAAAAACACTTCGACGCTCAAGTCAAACTTCGACACTCAACACTTAGTATATTTAATATTAGATGACGGAGAACCTGATCCTTTGAGATTTGTGCTTATTTATATCATTATTGTGGGTCCTTAGTTATTGGACCTACTTAAGGATTTAATCTGTAATTAAGAATACATTATTTAACTTTTAACATTTGATTAGTCGTTAGTCCTCTGCTTGAGGTGTGATGGTCTCGGTCGGTCTTGACCGGACACTGGACTTCGACTTAGTCATACAGACCGACTGGTACAACAAATATATTAATAACAAAAAAATTTAAAAATACATATAATTAATTTGTTCTAAATCCTTTTTATCTGCAAATTACATTCTAATACACAAACTAATCACTATTTAGATTATTGAGTTTGATCAATTAATTCAAATTGAAATCCATTAACTTAAAAATGTAAACTAGTTTAATCATTTGAGTTTAGATCATTATATGGAATAGCATCCAAAGAATTACATTAATTAAAACATACTTAAAACATCTATTTATAGTTTTGTAATGCAAGTGAGGGTGGGAATCCAATCATGCTATATAATAATTGGAGTCAAAGGATGTTACTAGTGGTTGAAGATGCTGCAACTTCACAATGAAAATTTATAAATGTATAAAATGCTCTTTTTTTTTCATTTAATGTCATCACTGCACTCTTGCCCCTTTTTTAGAAATTCTATTATTGTAATAAAATTGAAATCTTTTATTATTATTATTATTATTATAAATCCAATACCTAATTAGGATGATTATGAGTAGGTTACTAACTACTTGTTTTGTAACTTATATTTTTAAATTAATATTATAAATAAATGACTCGAATCCCATTAAGCTTGACACTTACTTTTATTGGTTACCCACCTTTATTCAGCAATTCAAAATACCAATGAGTACTTTTGACAAAAAAAAAGTTAGTTAAACAATTATGTAGTTGAAATAACACTTCACCCTAAAAAAATATTGCTGAAAATTGAGAACGAAGACCTTTTTTAACTTTATACGAAGTTACTGAATTGGCATTGGTGAAGAAGTCTATTATTATTAAAATAAAATTAAACATATGCATTCAACGAGAACCCTATTGTTATTAAAATAAAATAAAATTTAAATATATAAGCATACAAATTTATTATCTATTATAATTTATAAAATAGAATACATATATTTGTATATAGTTTCTTTTAATAGAATTTCAAAAGATAATAATAATAGTAATAAAATGTGAACTTTAAAAGGATTTTAAATAGAACTTTTGCGGATATTGTTTGAAAATAAAAAAATTAGCGAGCACTTAATTATCGCTTAGCAGTTTGATAAAATGTTTTCACAACTATTTTTTTTTCTTTCAATAAAGTGGAAAGATATAAATAAAAAAGACAATTTATATATGTAATAGAAGTATAAATATTTATTTTATAATAATTTTACTTTCTCCTAAGAGAAGATATAAAGGTAACTTTTTTTTGGAAGAGATAAAGTTGATTTAGTGAAAGATTTTATCTTATTAAAATTGAAAGTTTTTTTACATATATATTTTCACTGACTTGGAGAATTTTGTAATATTGTTTTAAATACGATATTGTATAAATTTTAGCATATTAGAAACAACACATCAAAAGCTAATTTTTTAAAATTTCATATCAATTAATAACAATTATAATCAAACCTATTGATTGAATTTTGAACTTAGAGACTAATCCTTATAATGGATATATGATATGATTGACAATTAATATTCTCTCCATTATAAATAACATCTAACAACTTTCATAGAATGGGTAACTCCTTAAACACTTTTTTAGTTTATGATGAACTTTAAGTCAACGTTATACCTAAATTTATATGATACAAGTCATCAACAGAAAATAAAATATCTCATATAAATTTTCTAACTTACTCACACTATCCTTAACTTAATAATACCTCATGAGTAACTATTAAATTTTTACATCATACCATAACAACTCAATTCAATTAATCACATATTACTAAGTAGAGAATTGATTCACCTCATTCCCTGTTCAAACTACAAATAATTTGCATAAGCGATCTACCTTATTGTCTGAGCATCATTTGGATCTTAAAACAAGAAAGCAATCAAAACCAAATCCTTACGATCTCTATTTCTCTTAAGAATCAACTTGTTACTCGAGTGATAACAAATATCTAACAACTTTGGAAATAAGTTCTAAAAGTACTATAATCCAAAATTTTCAACTAAAGTAATTTTTCATATCAATTTTATTTCAAATCAAATTATATTGATTCATATGATTTCAAGTAAAAAATAATTACCAAAAATAAAAAGCATTCAATAAAATGTTAATTAAACAAAATTCCAACCTATACCCATCAATCATCATTATGAACCGAACTCAGATATAGTATCTTAATTCAATCATTCCAACAAAATGTAAGTCCTAAATACAAAAAAATATTTGACGAGTTTAACCACTAAGTTTTAAATCTAAGTTTACTACTCATACAAAATTTCAACACTCTAAATATACTTTGCATTTAAGTTATAATATACTAAATTTAAAACTCTCATAGCTTCTAACCTAATGCAAGTGTATATTAACTTCCCTTACCCATAAATGTCATGCTCTCCAAGATATCTAATTCAGGAAAAATATGAGTTCAGATCTCTATATTACTCTTAGGAAGTCAACCTAAAAACACAAGGACATTATTTATACAACAACTCCTACACCACATGCAATGGAGAGAAAATAAATAAATTAAAAAAAAACCCATAAACTTAATCATAAAAATTTTTGTCAAAAGAACTCTAGAAAAACAAAGAGAAGTTAAAATATTTATTTAGAAAGATTGTTAAAGAACAAAAAAAATAATTGTCAAAAGAACTCTAGAAAAAAAAAAGTTAAAAGATTTATATTTTAGAAAGACTATTAAAAGAAATGGACAATGAAATTGTTTGATTTTTTTATTTATTTTATAACTAGAAAACATAATTATCATTCTTCATCAAATTTAAACTCTCTTCTATAATACAAATAAAAAAAAATAAAAATAGGTACTTAGGCTGTTACACGGCCAAATATATTGATGGTTTGATTTTTTTATTAAAATGTCATCTAAATCAAACACTTTTTGGTCTAGTTTTGATTGATTTTTAATTATAAAATATTCAAAAAATTGTTAAATATTTATAATGACAAATAAAAATACATTATAATTTTTTAAAAATAATTGTTATCATATTTATAACTTATATTTTAAGTCTCATATTCATAAATAAATTATGTAATCTTTCATTTAAAATTATAATTCAAATTTGTTATTATACTTTGATGATTATAAAAAATATACAATCAGAGCACAAAATAATCATACAAAAATATAATAATATTTAAATATAATTATTTTCATCCATTCTTGATTTCTATTTCTAAAATCCAAACTAAACCATTAAGTTGAAAAAAAATAGATAAAAAAATCTTAAGAGAATAACTTAATTAAGTTTCATTTTTTTAAATAAATTTTCATTATTTTTTAATTAGTTAGGTTTTAAATATGTACTATACACTATCTTGTAGTGAAAGGCACAAAACCCAAACAACATAAATGCTATTTAATGTACAATCATATGATAAGAAGAGTTTTTGGTGCAGCAAATTTTGTAGATGAGCATATCATTCAATTAATTAATATTATTTTACACAAATTTGTATACTTTTAAAAAAAAAATATTAACATGCAATATACAGATTTTTGTATTATTAACTAATCAGAAATTGTTATATAATGTAATTATTGCAAAAATATTGATAATTTTATTATTAACAATTTATATTTAGATGATAGTATACTTTCTATACTAGATACATACTCTAATCAAAATATATTATCCAAAAGTTGGTATAATTAAGGATAGAAAAAATTGTGAAATCTAATTTATAATTATTTAAATCCATATTTCTTTAAATCGATTTATCTCAAATTTAAATTCATATTTTTTTATTTTAAATTTTTAGATTTGGATTGACTATGGATTGAATAATTTTTTGAATTTTAAAAATATAAAATCAAGGTGTGTCTCAATTGTTTCATGTTATGAAATGATAATGAGTCAGACTTAAGTACGGTACATTAGGTTGGGCTCAGGTTGAGTCGAGTAGGCTCAAGTACAAATTGAGTTGAGTTGACTCAGAAGAAGGTCGAGTCGATTCAGCCTGAACTCACGTCAAGTCAAGTTAACCTAGACCCAGATCGAATCTAGTCGAACCATGCCCAAGTCAAGTTGATTTTGCTTGGACACACATCAAGTTAAGTCAGCCCAGACCTAGGTCGAGTCTAGTCAGCCTGAGCTCTAGTTGAGTCAATTTGGTCCGGACCCAAGTCAAATTGAGTCGGCCTGGGTCTAGTATGAGTCGAGCCAGGTTTAAGTCGAGCAAAGTTGACTCGGGTTCAAGTGTAGCTCACACTCAAGTTGAACTGGTTAAGCTTGGGTCCAAGTTGAGTTGAGTTGAGTTAGAGTCAACTCAAGTTAAAGTCCAACTCAACCTTAGATCGAGTCGAGTCGATCTGGGCCTAAGTCAAGTTGAGTTTAGTCAAAGTTAGTTTGGGCTCAAGTTTAGCTCATACCCTCGTTAGCCCGGTCCTAGGTCTAGAAAAACGTAGTCTATGGACAATTCGAGTTGAGCCTTTATTGACCTATGACATCGAACCTACATTGGGTTTGACCATTACAATCGAGTTGGACAAGACCTGGGTAAGATCGAGTCTAGGATTGAATTAAGTCAATTTGGCATCACATGTAATCGAGTTGTGTTGCGCCTAGATTAGGTCGAATTCGATCAAGATTAGGTTAGGTCAGACCAAGATCGTGTTGAGTCCAACTAAGTCTAGATCGAATAGGACTCAACTAGGATCAAGACAGACTGGATCAAGTCGAGTCAAGTCAAGTTGAGTTTATGTCCGACCAATATATATAAGATCAATTAGGTCAATCGTACATCAAATTTAATGTAATTGACAAAGAAAATTTAATATATACTTAATACCATTTAAATTGAAAAAATCCAAATTAATTTGATTTAGTTAAAATAAATCTGAATTTTAGATCAGTTTATTTTATTGGATTTGGATTTAAACTGAATTTTGAAAAAATCTAATGTGTGAACACTATATACTATGTATAGTAAAATATTGTGTAATCAAGGTGATTAATGAATGAAACAAGATCATAAATATCACATAATTACTTTACTATCATCTTTAACAAACTTTATTTGCATATTAAATTCAGTCACATCTTTTCCCAAAGAAATATATGTTTAACAAACTTTTTTTGCACATTGAATTCAGTCACATTTTTTTTCCAAAAAAATATAACTATGTTTGAGTGACAAAAATTTGAGTGAAATTGGATGCATCATTTTACTCTTTTTTTTTCCTGTTCATTAAAAATATATTTATTTTAAAAATATAATTCGGTATATTAACAAATTTATCAATATGTCAAACCATACACTGAATACATTAAGTATATGAGGTGCATTATTTTATATGATTTCTTTAAAATAACTTTAAAAGTTAAAATTGTAAAAATATTTTCTATGATTTTTCTTTAAGTTTTTTTTTAATTTATATATAAACTAATTTTAACTTAACAAAGTTTATTTTATTATTAACTTCAACGTAATTATATATATATAAACTAAGTTGTTTAGTTTTATTATCTTAATTAGAGGCTTTTAGTTGTTGGATAAAACATCAAAGTATTGTTATAAATTTAAATCCTTTAATGACAGTTTAAGCTTCTCTGTCAAGAAATGCTGTATAGAGTAAGCCTTGATGATCATTTCATCTTACATTTTCATATCTTTTTCACTAAACATGATAAAGCAAAATCACTAAAGTAAATTCACACTCTGAATGTAATCTTCCTACCCAAATTCAACTTACAATTCCCAAAGCAAAAGCCAAAGATATCTTAAGGGGCAATGTTGTGCAGTTGTTACGTGTGAAGGATGAAGATAAGAAAAAGAAGAATAGAAAAGGGGTCCCATTCTTCCCTCCTTTTCTTTCCTTCTCCAAATCTATATAAAGCAGCAACATTTGCATCAACGATCACCTCAACTCCTACATCAAACCCACACACCTCACCTGGTAGCAGTAACAAAAGAGCTTCCCTCTTAAAAGAATACACAGGTATATAAAGAAGCCATTTCCCACAAACAAAAACTACCAACAAAGCTACTTCTCTCTTTTCAACCTTTAAATGAGCAAACAAGAGTGAAGGAAAGAGAGAAGCACACCATTGTTGGTTTCATATACATATATAGCAAGATAGTTCAATGGGGAAGGGAGAGTTTCATGGGGGGGTGTTGATGCTGTTGTTTTTATGGGTTTGTGGTGTCACAGCCTCCGTGACTTATGACCACAAAGCCATAGTGATTGATGGAAAGAGGAGAATTTTGATCTCTGGCTCCATTCACTACCCAAGAAGCACACCTCAAGTACACACTCCACTCCAAATTCGCATCATGGCTGCATCAAAATTTGTTTTTTCAACCATTTCTTGCATCTGTTTCACTTTTTTTTTTTTCCATTTTCCATTCATCCATGCATCTTAAATCATGTTTGTTATTGCAGATGTGGCCAGACCTTATTCAAAAGGCCAAAGATGGAGGCGTTGATGTCATTCAGACCTATGTTTTTTGGAATGGTCATGAACCTTCTCCAGGAAAAGTAATGCAAATACATTTCCTTAATTTATTGTTTCTTCATGGCTTTTTGCCTATTCCATATTTCTCAAACCACAGTTCGAAATCTTGTTGAGAGAGATGCTCACATTTAGTATCTGACCTGATCAAAATTTCTTTTGAAAGGGGATACTTGTGATTGTTTGTTTTTACTGATCAGGAAGTTAAAAGTGGAAAATTCTAATTGATGTTTTATACAATGTTGAAATTTTGCAGTACTATTTCGAAGATAGGTATGACTTGGTTAGGTTCGTGAAGGTAGTGCAGCAAGCAGGCCTCTATGTTCATCTCCGCATTGGTCCCTACATATGTGCTGAATGGAACTTTGGGTAATGATTTTAATGATGTGAATGTACACACCTTCTTACGAGAAGGGAAAATTCCTTGGTTTTAAAGAAGGAAAATAATGATTCTTAAGAATCACTCAAAGGTCACATGCTCTGTTTTCTGTTCAGGGGATTTCCTGTCTGGCTCAAGTATGTTCCTGGAATGGCTTTCAGAACAGACAACGAACCGTTTAAGGTTGGTGTTTTCATTTTGGAGCCTCAGTAATTGTAATAATTTGCTTATTATTATTGGTTGATTAAAAATAGTTTAATGAATTATTGAATCATATATTCAACCGTCCAATTTATTGTCATCTTATGTGTAGGCTGCAATGCAAAAATTCACAGCGAAGATTGTTAGCTTGATGAAAGAAGAGAGGTTGTTTCAATCCCAGGGTGGTCCAATAATTATGTCACAGGTAAATACAAGACTATATATGTATATAATTTTTTGTATTGTTGGGGTTTTCAATTTTTTGCTAAGAAGTTTTTGAGCCAATTAGAATAAAGATGGTGCTTAATTTGGTGTTTTATAATTGAATTGACAGATTGAAAACGAGTATGGTCCTGTGGAATGGGAAATTGGTGCTCCTGGAAAAGCTTATACGAAATGGGCTGCTCAAATGGCTGTTGGTCTAGACACTGGTGTTCCATGGGTTATGTGCAAGCAAGAAGATGCTCCTGATCCTGTTGTAAGTTACTTTTTCTTCATCCTAAAAAACGTTTTCGTGTGGGGAGTTGGATTTCAAGATGACTTTTTGACTTTTTTCTTACGTGATTCTTATTCTATTCTGCTAAATTTGAGTGACCCATTTAAAAATGGTGGTGGGGTTTATAAACAGTGTTATGGCTGCTTTGGTTGGGATAAGGTTGTTGCTTTTACTATACCATGCTATTTTTGCTATTCTCTCATAAGCCCATTCGACCCTTTTCTCTGTGTTTGTTTTATCTTTATTTGGAGGAAGGTGCTTTGGCCTATCACACGATTTTACTCACTTCACTTTTCTCTTGCTTCTTTTGGTAGTTTCATAAGTGCAGTGGTTGATTTGCTTCTGTCACTTTTTCTCTTTTTGAATTTTTTTTGTTGAGAAAGTGCAAGATTTGGTTTCGATTGTATGTTTAATGAGAGAATGCTTGTGTTTTCACAGGCAATTTGATTCCTCTCTCTTGCATCTTTGATCTTTCTCTCTGATCTGTGTTAATTTTCTGACTATGATATGTATAGATTGACACCTGCAATGGGTTCTACTGTGAAAATTTCAAGCCCAACAAGAACACCAAACCCAAAATGTGGACTGAGAATTGGACTGGCTGGTAAGTCCCAACAAATTCTACCATATAGGTTTTTCTTTGTCCTGTAGTAAGTTTCATATCTCCCTTTCTGTAGGTACACTGATTTTGGTGGTGCAGTCCCTGTTAGACCAGCAGAAGACTTGGCATTCTCAGTTGCAAGATTCATACAAAATGGTGGTTCATTCGTTAACTACTATATGGTATGTTGGTTTATCTATTGTGAATATTCATTCATAGTATGCTCTACATTCAATCAATTCATGTTTTAGAAACTTTGGTTTGAGTCTAATATGATTTTTTTAATCTAGTACCATGGAGGAACTAACTTTGGTCGGACATCTGGTGGTCTCTTCATTGCCACTAGCTATGACTATGACGCACCCCTTGATGAATACGGTATGAACAAATGATAAATTGTTTACATACTTTTGGCTAGAGTGATATTTGAGGGAAAAGAAAGCATAGTGCACAAATTCACTTCTAGGCACCACATGGTAAAGCTGAAAAACATTTTCACATTAACCTGAAGCTTGTTCAATTTTACACTGTACCAGGACTTCAAAATGAACCCAAATGGGGGCATTTGAGAGATTTGCATAAAGCAATAAAACAAAGTGAACCTGCTTTAGTGTCTACAGATCCTAAAGTGACATCGCTTGGATATAACCTTGAGGTGAAGTCCCTAAGCTGCTTTGTGATGAAAACCAACAGAATTACCTGTGCCTTGAAAATTCATTTGATTCCTTTTTGTTGATATAATCTTAGGCACATGTGTTCTCGACCCCTGGTGCCTGTGCGGCATTCATTGCAAATTATGACACCAAATCCTCTGCAAAAGCTACATTTGGAAGTGGACAATATGATCTACCACCTTGGTCTATCAGTATTCTTCCTGACTGCAAAACTGCTGTTTACAACACCGCAAAGGTAACACAAGATTGCTGACTGACCATACTTAAGTTTTGCTTCTTTTATTTTGTTTATGTTCAGATTTCACATTGACTAAAAGATATGGCTAATGTAGTATTTATAAGGTTTGGGCATTTTTACCTTACATGTTGGTTTTGTGGATTTGAATTAGAAGACCTTCAATCCAAATTCTAAGATGAGATCTTAGATGTCTATGTCTAGGTATAAAGGGGTGTTATATTGGGTCAGTCCATGCTCCATATATCTTAGTATGATTCTTAGTCGGTCCTTACTCTACAAGTCAGTTTTATGGAATTAGAAGTTTGAACTCTAAGAATTTAATAACGGAAAATGTGTGGTGAATGATTTATGGAGGAAACAATGTGTAAGTGTGACATTGCTTTGAAAAGCTGGAGAGTTCCCCTCAAGCTATACTTGAACGACAAACAAAGATTATGGTGTTTTTGAGCAGAAATCCTTTGTATTTATTGTGTTAATGTTTTTGAAGTGAGAATATTCACAAAATTTACCAATTTTATTTAGGTTGGTGCCAACAACTGGCTGAAAAAGATGACTCCTGTAAACAGTGCATTTGCTTGGCAGTCATACAATGAAGAACCTGCCTCATCCAATCAAGATGATTCCATTGCAGCAGATGCACTTTGGGAACAGGTCAATGTGACCCGGGATTCTTCAGATTATTTGTGGTATATGACAGAGTAAGTATCTTTAGACATATCAATTTTCTTAAAGAAAAATTATTATAATCATAATCTCTTTATGCATACTAACTCTACCCTCTCTCCATCTCATCAATGTTGATGTCCTTTTGTTCAGCGTCTACATTAATGCTAATGAAGGTTTCATAAAGAATGGTCAATCTCCTGTTCTCACTGTAATGTCAGCAGGCCATCTGCTACATGTTTTCATTAATGGTCAACTTTCAGGTGAATAACATTGTTATGCCTCTTTTACCTAGTGTTTTTGTATTATAATAAACTCCAGTTTTACAGATTAAACTTCTGTATGATTGCAGGAACTGTGTATGGGGGATTGGGGAATCCTAAATTAACATTTAGTGACAATGTGAACCTGAGAGTTGGTAATAACAAGCTTTCATTACTTAGTGTTTCCGTTGGTCTCCCGGTTAGTTCTCCATTTTCTGATATCTGAGTTTCCTATAACATTTTTTAATTTGTTGGTGAGTAATATTTTTAAATCTTAACCATATTTTGCATTCATTTAATACCAGAATGTTGGCTTGCACTTTGAAACATGGAATGCGGGGGTGTTAGGCCCAGTCACTCTGAAGGGTCTAAATGAAGGAACACGAGACTTGTCCAGACAGAAATGGTCTTACAAGGTTTGTTGTCTTGCTTATATCATTGCTCACTATCTAAACACAAAAGATCAACAAATTAACAAAAACTGAGGTGAAGATTAAACAGTAAAGATACTATATAAATAGATACCTATTGTAGATATATGTTGAAATAGAAGTTCATGAGAAAATTAATATTTGTGCCATTCTAGGACAGACAGGAATGCATTATATCATTGAATATTGAAAAATGTGAACGAAATTAGACCATGTAGGCCCTAAGAAAAACTTCAACTAAGTACATTGTTGAGCAGATTTGGAGCAATATGCAAAAGATTCTCAGAAAGATGCAGCAATAAAAGTTAAATTTAACATATATGCTATTGGACAGGTTGGACTGAAAGGTGAAGCCTCGAACCTTCACACTGAAAGTGGGAGTAGCTCTGTTGAATGGACACAAGGGTCATTAGTGGCCAAAAAACAACCTTTGACATGGTACAAGGTAAGAATAAAATCTCAAACAAATGATGCATTTCTGTCATTGTTATAGATGATTCACCTCTATTTGCGTAGTCATTATGTCTTAATGTCCTTCGTTTTTAGGCAACTTTTAGTGCACCATCTGGCAATGATCCATTGGCTCTAGATATGGGTAGCATGGGAAAGGGAGAAGTATGGATCAACGGTCGCAGCATTGGTCGCCATTGGCCTGGATATATAGCACATGGCAGTTGTAATGCTTGCAACTATGCTGGATATTATACTGATAAAAAATGCAGGACAAATTGTGGAAAACCATCTCAGAGATGGTGAGGATTCGTAACTTTTTTTCTAACATTGAGTGATGTAAAAGCTTGAATATCAGGAGAGCTTATATTTTTGCCTTTGAACAGGTATCATGTTCCTCGTTCATGGCTGAACTCAGGTGGTAACTTCTTGGTTGTGTTTGAAGAATGGGGAGGTGACCCTAATGGAATTGCTTTGGTTAAAAGAACCTAAAGTGTGATATCACGATGATCTCCTAAAAGGGTATCCAACTATTCCATTTTTTTAGTGTTTTCCTTGTTTGATAGCACTTTTCCAAGATACTCCTAATAAAATCCTCTGCTACAATTTACCTCTCTGAATACTGATTAAGATAGACAACTAATTTAACCTGGTTTTTCACAAAGCCTCATTTAACTTGGTAAACCTTAATCCTTTCATGTTTTCCAAACTATCACTCTTGATATTCATGTTATCTTCACCCTTTCTTTCACAACTAATGTTTTTCTGTCTTAACTATTATGATAGCATATAGAAATTAGTAGACAGACCATTTGAATTTGAAATTCTCCATTCTTTCTAAATCATTTTCTTACTCTTCTCATTATCTTTGTGATCTTTTGTGCAGAATAGCTTTTGGAAACAATATATATCTTATAACTAATGTCTAGGAAATGCAAAAAAGCTCTCAAGTGAGTCCTATGCGGTTAGGACCCTGTGATGCAGCAATTTACCAAATAAGTGTGGTTCAGATCTTATTAGGTTCAGTATACAAAGTATTTGAAGTTGATGATGGTGCTCCATGTCTTGTGGTTGTTCAAGTATACCCTCAAAAGATTGCCAAGGCCTAATCATGCATTGCCTGCCCAAAAACAAAAATGTATATAAGAGAAAGACTGTGTACTATGTACACAGTCAGGCTATTCTGCTGAATATTGATCCATTCTACAAGAGGGCTTCTGTCAATGAAAATTAAGCCCTTACACATTTATTTAATTTACTATACAAAGGAAAGAATTGTACACACAAAATGTGTCAGATTACCACTACTCCTGCCAAAAAAACAATTGTATTTTCCCTGTTCAAAAATATTATGTAACAGATTGAGAGAGTAATAATAAAAGATGCTTTGAAATATTTTTCTATTGTGTTTGTCATCTTTGCTATACAGAACATTATTATATGATCTTGTCTCTGCAGAAAGGTTAACTCATTGTTGTAACTTCTGAAATCTGATGAAATGAAGAATAAGGATAGAAACATGCTGAGATAAAAGCACTTTCTCTGGTGCTTCTCTTCACTTCTGGACGTCAACTTTACTAACTTATTAGGTAAAATGCTATTTTTTTTTCGCGATAATACTAGCACGAATTTTTTTTCACTGGATTAAACTCCTTGGTTATAAATTGTAATATTATAAAAATAAAAAGTTATCCAAGAAAAAAAAAACACGAGAACAGAAGTGTAAATGTATGCAATGGTCTAAATGCTATTAAAAATTGAAGAAAGAAAATGGTATTTGCTGAGCTGCGATCTAACTTGGTTTTCTGATTCTAAAGTGAGATATATGGTTTTTTTTCTGTTAACAATTTCGAATTTCCAATACTCTAAATCCTAAATATCTTTATGAGTGATTCAATAGCGATTTAAGTCCAATCAATTCTAGTAGATTTTAAGTTTAACTCAATTTTATAAAATCGACTTATAAAATCAAATTTGCATTTATAAAATATCTAATTGATATGTGATCTTTAACAAGACATTGACACTTAAACTATCACATATACATTAACACGGCATGGGAGCTTTATAGTTATAAAAATTGACAATTAAAATTTATATTTTCAAAAGTTAATCTAATTCTTTTATCCAAAATTCAAAAAATAAAAAGAATTAGATTTAATCGTTTAGGACATTTTTTTATTGATGATTGCCATTGAAAAATTAATCCTTTAACTAATATTTATTTAAAGACAAATTTAAATAAAGAAAAATTCAAAAATCCCAATGTAAAGAAATATAAATAGGATATAGATATTGAGTTTGAAAGAGATAAAAAAAACCTGTCTAAGTAAATCATTGTATATTAGTTATAATAAAGAAGTCAAACATTGGTGATAATAAATAATTAAAATTTTATTTTGATAAAAAGTAAATTTAAATTTTGGTTAAAAAGTTATCATTGCATATATTTGACAGAGGAATTATGCAACATTGTTGATGATAAATAATTAAAAAATTTACTTTGATAAAAAGTAAACGTAAATTTTTGTTAAAAAGTTATCATTGTATAACTTTGAATCGTCATGCACTTTATGAATATGCATATTTCATTATATAAGTTACAATGGCGAGATGTCGTGACTCCTTCCCCAAATCTTATAGAACTCCTACCATATAATAAATGGGAATTAAATTATGAGAATTTTTAATTTGTTTTTTTAACGCGCGTCATTTAATTTTAATAAATATTAACATAAATTAAATATAATAAATAATAAAATAAACTAATGAAATATACAGGAAAAGCAAATTAAAATATTTTTTATATTCATTGTCCTCACATGTTCATTTCATTCTCTTTTCTACAATAAAATATAAAGACATTGTTTCTTCTCATTCCGATATGTTTTGTTTTATTTCTGAAGAAAAAGAGAAAATAAAACACAAATTCATTATTTCTACTCATTTTTCACTTGTTCTCCTTCATTTATGAAGAACATAAAATAACTCTCTTGATTCACTTAATAGTGAAATATTAGTTTCATATTATAGTGTAATATTTCTTATACATTAACTTTTACAATTTCTCATGCAAAAAGAATTTTTCTTATATATACTGAAAATGTTTGAAAAACAAGAATTTGAATAGTTATACATTCTAACTAATTTAAGTATTCTTATTTTTTAAACATTTTATGGAAATTTATATTAGGAATATAAAGTGAAATATTATGTTATATGTTTTTTTATAACCAGTTTTTAATTATGAATTATTTATAATAGATTTCTCTTTTGATAATTGCATCTCTTAAAATTGCAATTCTTATTCAATTATTTATGAGTTTAAGAATGTGAAAGAACGAACAATCATAGTTTAATATATGTATTTTCTTATATATATATATATATATATATTTTGAATATGTTATTTTTACTCTCAATAAGAGTATAACTAAACATATTTATATATGATGATGTTTAGTTGTTTTCATTGAACTATTATGGATTATAAATTATACGTAGATGTGAGAAATAGTTAAGAGTGTTGATTAGTTTTCTACTTTTAAATTAAAATAAATGTATAGTTGGAAGACAAAATAAAATATTTTTTTTATATTTTTTAATGTCAAAAAAAATATAGATACTTGTAAATAATAGTTATATTAGAACGATACGTGGATCCCTTGTCACTGCTCACAACACTAATAATGTGTTTAGTGCAAATTTTTGTAGTTTATTTTGTCCTTATGTTAAAAAATTCAAATTATTTAGTCATATATTTAATGTGTGTATAGATATTTATGGAATAGTTTTAGAGTTTTATATTAGAAAAGGGTAGTATGGCTAAATTAGGGGAGTGAGAATAGTATTTTGGAAAAAGACATGGATACTGACTAGACTTCGGTTTCTATTTTGGGCTTTAATAGAAAAGTAATAAGATGGTGAGTGAGCTTTGCAATCAAGGGTGTAAATAGAAATCAGAATAACCTCTTTTCTTCATTTTTCACAAAATCAGAAAGCTAAAAGCTCTCTTTTTCTTCAACTCTTCTTCCTATTCCATTTCCAAAAAAACCTCAAAGTCCTTTTCATCTGGATTTTGTAAATTTGATCTACAAACTAACAAAGCAATAAGACAAAACATCATTATTGACATCATGCTCTAGGTAAGTTTTTCTTCCTTCTTCCATTTTCATATTTTCTCTTTTATGGAGTGCATGCATGGCAAAATGGTTGAGATTGTGGAAGAAAATGAGTTTTTAGCTTCAAATTGTTGAAATGTTTGAAATATCTTTGTGATTGAATTTATGAAATAAGGATTTTAGTAACTTATAAGTGGGTAGATTTAGTTTATGAACATTGGTACAAGAGTTATTTAGTTAATTTGGTGGTAATTGCTATAAATTTTGAGTTGAGTAAAAATATTTGAGGTAATGAAATGGGGAATATTAGTCTTTTTTTCAATTTTTATCTTTTAGGTAAGTTAGATTAATCTCATTAACTAAGATAAATAATTGTGTATCCTCATATACTTGATATAATTCCAAAACTACCTATATTTATATAAATGATACAATTATATAATTTTTTTAGAAATAAAAATTCACAACAAAATATATTAGAAATTATAAATAATTTCATGCAAATTTTTTTATGAATATATATTTGTAGATAATCATGCAACTTTTTTTAAACATTTTCTAGATATTTGTAAAAAAAATTCCATAAAAATATACGGTAATTTTCTTGTAATTTTTTTTTTCAGAAAGTCTTATTGTAGAAATTTTTGTAAAAAATATTATAGAAATTTTGTTAGTGATATTTGCGATTAACATTGTAGTTGATGGTAATTTTCACAAGCTCGATATTAGAAATTAGTTTTTTATTAAAAAAATCATCAAATAAAAATTAATTTTAAATAAAAAATAATTAGTTCTTATATTATTTAAATTAAATATTATTTTAAAAATTAAAAAGTTATTAATATTTAAAATAGTTTTTATTATTAATAAAATTTATAAACTCGTTTCGGTTGATTATTTCACATTTCGATTATTTGAATTTGATTCTCCACTGCCACGATCAGGTAGGGTTATTTACATTTTTTTTTTCTTTGATTTTCTTTGGATTTTGTTTTATTTTTTGCTTTGATTGTATTTGGTTTTCATTTTCATCTTTCTTTGATTTTATTTGGGTTTTCCATCTGTGTGTATCTTTGGGCTTTGGGGAAGAAAGTTCCATGGTTGTGGTATTAATTAAAGGCAATTTCTCCCTCCACCATATCAATTTCAGCATGCCCCTAATCAGCTCTATAAAATGATAAAAATATCTTTCTTAAATGACGAAAATAACCTTACACAAAAATGGAAAAATTATTTTTGAAACTTTTATCTGAAATATTTTGGATTTCAATTTTCGGAACATATTTTTGAATTCTGAAATTTTTTATTCAGACTGTATTTTTAGTTTTGTGTTCAGAATTTTTTTTCCAGCATGTATTTTTTTATTTCTCAATTATAATTATTATTTTTGGATTTTTTAATTTGGATTAAGGGTAGTTTTGAAAATTTAAAAAATTGATATGGTGGAGGTTAAAATTGATATGCTGCAGGAGGGTAGTTTTTGGAAATTTAAAAAATTGATATGGTGGAGGTTAAAATTGATATGCTGCAGGAAGGTAGTTTTAAAAAATTTAAAAATTGATACGGTAGAGGTTAAAATTGATATGGTGCAGGAGGGTAGTTTTGGAAATTTAAAAAATTGATATGGTGGAGGTTAAAATTGATATGGTGCAGGAAGAATTTGCCTTAATTAAATTTATTGTCATGTTGCATTTTCTAGTTGTGTACATATGTGTAGGATGGAATGATGTTTTATATTTTAATCAATTGTCATAATTTACTAAAAAAAGCTAATTTAAAAATAAAAGATAATTATTTATTATAATGATTAAATTAGATATTATTTTATAAACTACAAAATTATTAATATTTAAAATAATTTCTATTATTAATAAAAAATGATAAAATATTTTTTAAACTAATATTAAATCTTAACTATTAATTACTTTAATTTAAAATTAGTGTTTAATTGTTGTTATGAAAAAATCCATCTTTATTTTTGTGAATATCTATTTATTTATTTATTTATTTTGCTTTCTTGGTTCTCTCACATTACCACACTATCTATGATGAGTTGGTATCTCTTCTCATCAGTGGGTGTTTGTAGGTTATGACTCCCCTAGTTTTGTATTTATAGTGGCCTTTTCATAATCATTTTTATGAATGCAACCTAAAATTTTCGGTTGTTGGAGTGAAAATGCAGAGTTTTGAATTGTTGATTTTTGCACAATTTGCTTAGTGAATTTAAAATCACCCAACATATTAGAGATAGTATTTGAAAGAAAATAATCCTTGATAATTTCGCTCTGCAAAATTCTTACAATGAGAAATAAAAAAAATAAATATAAAATTGCTTGAAAGATAGAATTTTTTCTTAGAAGAATAGAACTTGGAGAAATTGATGAGACTAGCTAAATTTCTTTTAGAGGTTTTTAATTTTGCTCAGAATATAGGTTTGCATATATATATTCAGAATAAAGGTTTGCATATATTCTATGTGTATGTTTTGTGAAAAACATGAGGAATCTATTCAACATTTATTTAAAGTTATGCTATTTGAGGATAAGATTGATGTTTCTAGGACTATTTCGGTAATTAAAGGTTTAACTTGTCTAGTGGGAAATTCGTCTAAAGTTTCAATGAAGAATCATATGTTGGATTTCAACGTGATTAAGTTTTTTAATATTAATACTCGTAATGGTAAAGTTTTTTGTCATCTTCCTGTTAGATGGGAGTGTCTTTTACCAGGCTAGGTTAAAATTAACACTAATGGGGCTGCTAGTGGTATCCTGGTTTTGCTACTTGTGGAGGTATTTTCCGTGGGAGTATGAGAGAGTTTATTGGTGTTTTCTCTGCGTTTCTTGAAGTTCAGACTGCTATGATTGCTGAGTTTTGTGGAATTATACATTCTATGGAGGAAGCTCAAAAGATAGGGCTTACTACTTAAATGTGATTCTGCCTTGGTTTGTGCTGCGTTTACTGCTAGGACTAATGTTCCGTGGATGCTTCGTAATCGATGAAATACTTGTCTTAACTACTGCGGGAAAATCAGTTTTAGGGTTACTCACATTTTTTGTGAAGGGAATGCATGTGCTGATAAGTTGGCTAATTTAGGATTTATTCATAGAGAATTATTTCATTAGTATAATAGACTTCCATCTAGTTTGTTCTTAGAATTCTTTATGAATATGTATAGTCTACCTTTATATTGTTTTTGTTAACATGTGGGTTTTAATCTAGTCCCCCATATTTTTGTATTTTCTTTCTTTTTTTCTTTTCTTCAATAATAATACTTTTTTTATGTGATGACAGATGATTGTTGTTACTTGAGGTGTCAGCCTAGCTGAGATGTCAGTCTAGCTGAAATGTCAAGTTGCATAATGATGTCTAACATGAAATTTTTTAAAATAGACATAATTTTATCATATGCTTATATGGCTTGAATAGTTTTCCATATAATGTTTATTTCTTTCAATAATTATGAGTATATATTTTATTATTTTAATCAATTTTGGTTAATAAAAAATATCAATTTCGTGGTATGAGCTGAAATGATATTATAGTGTCAAATTATTGTGGTGATTGAATTACGATAATGGTTGCTAAAGAGGTAATGCTCTGTTTATTTGAGTATAAAGAAGAGAGAGAAGGATTTTTTCCGGTGAAGGGAGGGCTAGGCTAATGATAGATACATTGTTCTTCTTCACAAACTTTCCAGATCATTTCTTTGCGAAGGATCTGTGGAAGGTTTTTCAAAGGTGGGGAAGGGTGTTGGACGTGTTTATTTCTAATAAGCTTAATTCCAGGAAGCAGAGGTTTGGTTTTGTCAGGTTCCAAGGAGTGGCAGATGTTTATTCCCTGGAAAGGAGTTTGGACGCTATTTGGATTGGTACGTGAAAATTACAGGTGAACTTACCTAAATACAATAGGAATGAAGGGTCAAGGAAAGAATGAGTGTTTAAAACGAGGGCAGAGCAAACCTGTAAGATGTGGAGGTCGAGGGAGCAGGAGCAACTGAAGCAACAAAAACTCTCCTTCGCTCAGGTGGTTTTTAGAAAGAAAGTGAGTAATTCTCATGGGGTAGGGGTTGCTTCTCAATTTAGTGTTAAGGTGGAGTCTTCTTCTTGGTTAGACAGATGCTTCGTAGGTTGTCTAGTAGAAGCACCTAATATACAGTTGATTAAAGAGAGTTTTATTTGGGTGGTTTTAGCGTTGTTAGGTTAAGATACTTGAGGGACAATTATGTTTTGTTGTCTTGCCTATATGGTTATCATATACGGTTAGTGCCATCGTGTTTAAACAACTTTGGAGATGTAAAGCCCTGCCTTCTACACTTATTACTGCCTGAAAGGTGTTGGAAATAAGCTAGCTACTAGGGTTAACTTGAAAAAGCGTAGGATTGCGGTTGAAAGTCCTTTGTGTAGTCTTTGTAGGGTGGAGGTGGAATCAAATAGCCATTTGTTTTTCGAGTGCATATTTTATTGGCTAGTGTAGAATCGTTGTTTTGCATGGCTTGGAGTGCAGTTTGTGTCCCATAATGATCCACTGCTAAATTTTTCTCAGTTTAGATTGTGTAATGTGTCTTCTTCAGTAAATGAGATGTGGGGAGTGATTTAGATTGCAGTGGTAAGTGAGTTATGGAAGCATAGAAACGACGTAATCTTTAATGGGGGAGTTGTCGATGGTTTAGAAGTGGTTGCATTGGTTCAAGTGAAGGCTTGGTCTTGGATTACGTCCAAGACTCTCTTTGGTTTGTTCTCATTTTCCGAGTGATGTCTCGAATCTTTGGTTTGTATGATGATGGTTTCTTGATATATCTTTTAGCTCAGGTGCTTGTTTTTAGGGTGTTTATTTTTGGATTAAGTCATGGGTGTTTTTGTAATCCTAGGTGTCCGGCGGTGCGAGTTTTAAGATGGAGTGTTTTAGGTCTTTTATTTTGTATAAGGGTTGAACCACCCCTGAAGTAGTTCACATTTATTTATTTTTTATTGCCGATAAAAAAATGTATTAAAATTAAGTTAATAATACACTACTAATATAGTGTATGTATTAAGATTAAGTTAATAACTTGGTTAATTTGATAACTTGGTTAATTTATTATTAATTTTAATACATTGTTATGAATAAAACTTATATTCTCGTAAATATTGTAGTGGTTCATTTTTAATATATTTCATTAGATGACATAACATTAACATGCTAATTAACATGTCTATTGATATAACAAATATCTTGAAAGAGTGTTTAGAAGAGTAAAATTGTACATTATTACACTTTTGGAACTAATATTTCGCCCTTAATTATCTCATTTTTTTTTTATCAATTGAACAACAAAACTTCATTAGTCATTCACTTTTGTAAATGCAAAATCAAAATTATCAAAGCATGTTAATACTTTTCTTAATCACTAAAAGCTAACACACAAAAATAATATCTTATATAGTACCGATTATAATAGGTATCATTTATACTAAAAATAAGAAAAGATAATATAATATAATAATCCTCCTTCTCAATTAATTTCCTCCACTTTTTTTTCTTGTTTTTATTTATTATTTTAAGAAAATAGTGATTTTAGAATGATAATAAAATAAACCCTTAACTAAACTAAAATTGAGTGTCACAATAAATAGAATTATATATATATACATATATATATATATTGAGTTTCAGGAAAATAAAACCAAATTCTAAGTTGAAAGTGTTTTGACTAATTCTTTTGTTCAACTCTTATTAAATAGAAGATTTTAAACTGAAAAAATATTATTACTGATACATATATAATATTATTTACACTTATAATAAAATCTTAAATTAATAAAGAATGAACTAAATGTGGATCACATGTGTGAGAAACCTATATAAATTAATTATTTTTGAAGTGTTAGATTAAGATGTATAATATTAGAAGTCGGTATTAATTAGGGTTAATTTTGTGGATAGAATAATTTATGAATTTGTAGAGTTCCCTTTTATGGCATTTGAATGATGTATCCCTCAAAGATAGGAATGAAGAATAAAGAAAACGACAAGTTCCACAAAATTCCAAGAAACTATGATGAAGACCAGTGTAATATTATCAATAAAAACAAAGAAAAAGGTTAGACTTTTCTTCAAAATCACAATCATCAATAACACATATTTGAAAATAATTTCATTAGAGTCATAAATTTTAAATTTCTTTTGAAATAGAAAAAGTCCCCAAAGTTATATGCAGGTAAAAACTATTCCATACTTTATCACTCAACTTTGATTTAACATATGATATATAATTTAAAATATAAAAAAAACAATTATTGTTTAATTATGTAAGCATTTGAATGTATAATAATCAAGATAATAATGCATTAATAAAAATTTCGATGAATAAATTTAGTTTACTTATTTATAAACAAACTATTCAAAATATCACTTTACTAAATTTGAAACATGATGCTACATATAGGGATATACATACATATATGTTTGTATATTTTGAGATATGATGTTAACTATATTAGAATGTTAACTATATAAGAATGTTAAAGATATATACACTGTCGAAACATTGGACCATCAAAATTATAATATAATATATACCAAATGAAAATAAAATAAAAAGAAAAATTTTAATCTGTTTGGAATTGTTATCTGCCTGCGAAATTATTTATTTACATATCATATATGATTACAATATAATTTTATTTAAATAAGTATAAAAGTAAATAAAAATAGTAAATTATATCAATCCAGATATAAAATATACCTATTACATTACCATTTATATTGTCATGTATTCTTAATCCAAAAAAACTCAACATCAACATACATCCTTCATTCAGAATAACTAATAACAACTTCACTAATAAGAAACACAAATCAAACTTCATTTTTTATTAAACAAGACAACAAAAATAACCAATTATATCTTAATATTAGAATAATTTGTTATTACAAGAAGATGCTTTGTTGATATTATTTGATAAATTAGTATTAGTAGATTTATTTCGTTAAAGAGTATTTACACAACGACTTATATACTTAAGAACTTTGTCCCAATACAAATAATACAACAAGAGACAAACAATCAAACCATTGAAACACTAATCAACATTCCTTTTATTAACACCGACCTTATTTTTAAACTCTATACTTGCACTCGAGCTTAAGGGGATATCTGCTAATAAACTATCATCAAATCAATATGTTCAACTTTTTAGACTCTATGTAGGTTGTGTGCCAACAAGCTATCATTAGATCAATATAATCAACTTATGAGACTCTACATTTGTTATTGAGTATGAGAGTAATGTATTGTAGGTTATTCTTCGATCCTACGTCGATCAAGGACAAAGAGTAAAAATAAAGAGAATTGATGATATTTTATCTCCACAATCAAGGGTGTGAAATCTAATAATAAATGTTGATTTAGAACATGATATGGGTCAATATCCAGGTTAAAAAAGAATATCTTATTAAGATAAGAGAATCAACATAAAAATAGAATAAAAAATTAAAGAAATATAAGAGAAATTATAAGTGAATGACTCTTCATTATAGAGACCAAATTCCAACTCAATATAGAAGAAAACAAAATTGTAAATAAAGAAGACAAGACACTAATATGAAATGTTTTAGCTTAAAGAGTGTCATGAGCTCTTGATTTTGACAAAAAAAATCCAATTAAGGTTTGAACATGATATATGCATTGAATTCAAACATTCCAAGATAACTCTTATACACTCGTCTATTCTATGTCACTACTCATCCCAAAAATAAAAAAGTATGAACCTTTATCGATTTTTTACCACATGATATTTTAAGTAATGTGATTTAAACCATGAAAACTTGAATATCTCATCAACATAATTCATAACTCAATATTTACATTATATACGTATAAAAGAAGTATTACTCACCTCTTAATTACTATTTTACATCAATCAACTCAATAATTTTCATCACATTCACTAAAATCAAACATAACTAAATATATTCAATTAAATAATAAGATGTAAGAAAATATTATTCGATCAAGGTTTTCTTACTTAAAAAACATTCTCCTATAAAAATAGAATTTGTCTATAACAATAGCTGAAATAATTTCAACATTAATGCATGTCACTTGAACGATACAAATAAAAAAAACAAAATCATTACTTGAACAATGAATCCCATTACTTAAATCTAATGTTTTTCAATAATTAAAATTAAACACACTTACATTTTTAAAGATCTAAAACACATTTAAACATCAAAGTTAATAACTAACATAAAAATTATGAATGTGGTTTAATCTTGAGTGAGTTGAGGAGGGAATGCCTTAATAAATGAATGGTAAAGCTATTGAGTGTGGATAGATCCTTGAGAAATTATGGATGTAGACTTGGGAGTTGACAATATTGATGGAAAGAATGAAATTGGTAAGTAGCATATGTCCTTGTTCATTTGAAGGAAACAGCATATCACATAATAAACAACACAAATTGATGGTAAAGTAATAATGATGAAGTAGTGTGGAAGCATTATTAGCAACATAGCAAAGAAGAAGAAGAAGAAGAAGAAAAAATTGTGAAAGAGTTAGTTGGGAAATTAGGAGTAACCTTAGGTTCATTTATTGTGTTTCCTCTCTTAGATATGGCAGAAAAGGCCAAGCAACAAAACTCCAAAAGCAGCTCCAAGAGAGAAAGCAAGTTTGAGTCTCAAGAATCCTATGCCTACGTTTCACTTCTCTCTATACGCCAAAACCTCACATCACTCACTCTTTTCACCCAACTACTTTTCTTTCATTTTTATTTTAACCCTCACCTTTCATTGCACAATTTATTAATGCTCTTCTCTCTTAAATACATGTGCATACTAACAATATTACTAAACTATATTCCCATGAAGTCAAACCCAAATGTGCCCTAGATATTTTTAATTTTTTTAATATGTTTCACCTAGGTTGAGATGTCATTATTATGATCATTCATTACATTTGATGTATAGTTTATTTTGTCATAATTTTATCAATTTTATTCTTAAAAAATTGTCAAAAAATTAAAGAAAAAAAAGATTAAAAGAGAAAAATATATTTAAATTGTTCTTGATCTGACTCAATGCAGTACAATTGAACTTATCAGAAAAAATATATTTGAAAATTTAATCATTCATATATATATATATTATAATTTAATCATTTTTAATTAAAATAAAATTTTCAACCAGTTTTGCACATTAATAACTAGACACCTAAAACATTAAAAAATTTATTTACAAATAATCAAATAAAAAGTAATAATATGCACTTGACTAATTAAGTAGATGTAACTCAATCTTACCATAATGAAATAAAATCTTCAACCTATGGTTATTTTATACAATAACTAATTTTGCTAGTTAGGGAAAAAAGTGAGGTGTGTATGAATATGCATAGAGATAAGAATGGGGAATTGGTTATGGCATATGTTTTGGATTTGAGTGGGTTGATATGTGTAAAGTGAATTTGGTGATGTAAGGGAGAGAGTAGAGTGAAACCCATTCCAACACAATCATTCTCAGATCAATCCCTCCTTCTCAATCATCTCTCTCTTACTCATCAACAATTCTAAATATTCACCTCTAAAATATTTCTGTTCTAACACATTTTATGTCAAACTTTTTCATAAATATTACATTTTCAAAATTTCCTCAAATGGGTCAAGAAAACTTTACTTTTATAAATACCACCCATCACAGTTCAGAGTGTTGAATTCCAAATTATTGGGTGTTTTGTGTGGATGGAGAGAAAAATTAGAAAATTTTGTAACTGAAATCAAGATTTTAACTTTTTGTTTTTGGTATTTAAAACCTTTATAGAAAGTCGAATTTTAGTGAATGAAAATGAAATTTTAATTCATTAACTTTTTTTATCATCAAAGAATAAATAAAATAAAATGAGATACTTCAGCGTACTCCAAAATTTGAGGATCCACCAGACCTTACACAACAATACCCAAAATCACATATCAGAACAAGATACAAAATTCCCAAATACATCAACCCACCAACACACCCTAGAACAGACATAAAATCCAACAGCTAAAGAAGATCTTTGTCAGCAGTCTGACCTATGCCATAACAAATTGTCAAAGACAACAACTGATCCTGCGAGAAGAGAACATAACCAGAAAAACATGCACAAATCAGAAACAACTTTCAATCGCAACCCAAGACAAACATATCAATTCATCCCTTTCAGGTACAAAATCGTATTTGGTATTATCTGAAAATTAAAATATTATTTAATATATTTATAATATGACGTAATATAATTTTAAAATTGTTTTATTTTAATATAATCATTTTTATTTTTAATTATAATTTGGCGCAAGATGGTTTCTATCAGCCCTCTTAAAAAAACATAATCGATTTCATTTTCTTAAAATATATTATTTATAGAAAAAAAAATCCACCTGATGTAGCCAATTCCTCCTTCATCTGTGGACAGTAATTATCACCACACACAGATTCACAAATGCCCACATGATTCTATTCCTCATTTAAGATTTTGTAGTTTTCTTTTTACTTCAACTATTTAACATAAATGCACAGTGTGTACACAAATTATAAATTACTGGTTAAATTGTACCACTTAATCTCATAAATGTTTTTATATTCTTGAAAAACTAACATGAAAATAGAAGTTCTTTTGTAATGCTTAGTTGAAGAGAATAAAACCTTTTCACTTTTGAGCATTCCTCACTCACAATCAAGTAAACAAACTCATAAACTTTCCAAAACACAATTAATCTGTTCCACAAAGAATCCATTTTGTTCTCTACTAATCTTCAGCAGACACGTGATCTCTGCAACAGTGGTACCCTTTTCCTTAGATAAAAAAATGCAGCAAGGACCCTTTGGATTCAAGCTCCAATGCTGGCAAAAATTTTCTCCAATGTGAAGTAAACAATATAAGGGGTTTTGACTTGTGAGCAACTAGGCTTTGATAACTGTGCATAATCTGTGATCAAGCAAAAGTTAGTGGTAAGAATCTGATTCAATAATTAAGAATTACTGTGTACAATGAAGGAAGCTTATTGATTTTGTTGATGCTGTGTGGATATCTGATTAATTATGATTTCATTTCATATGATTGGATGAGTTGCCCCTAAGTAGGACAGTGTGCCTTAAGAGTGGGGTAGTGTCCAACTCCAACCATATCTTCCCTCTCTAATCAATCTATGATACTAACGTATCTGCACTATCTTTTATGAAGATCCAGAGAAAATGTTTAGGTACATAATTGCATGTTTCAGACAGTACTAGGACTACAATCCAACATCAACATGACTAGGTGAGCTTTATAAGAACATGGCTTATACTCTTTATGTTGTCTTATTGCTGTTTTAGATCAGATTTGTGTGTTTTTTTCTTAACATTTTAAAACTAATTTAGTTTAGTGAAACTTATGTTTAAGTAATTTGAAGTCAATGATAAGTTTATGTTTTTTTACACATTAATAATTTTATAATGGAAGTACGGATTTTTTTTTTGTATAATTATATGTCTTGAACAAGTGTTTAGTAGTTTAATCTTGAGATAAATATAAATGTATATTAAAAGATGTGACATTTAGATGGATGCGTGTACTTCTCTTTAAGGATTTATATTTTTATGCTGGAAATGATTAGTATTTAACAATGTTTTTAAAGTTGGAATGACATTAATTAAACAGTTTAAAGTTTAATGGTGGAATGTTGAATTGGTATTAATAAAATAATGTTAAAAGTATATAATATGATAATCTTATGATGTGAAAAGCTATAATAAAATATACATTTATTGGTTTTTAACATTTAAAAGCTATATAAAAAAATTAAATAAAATTTGACTATTATAATTAAATTGAAAGAAGAGCAAGGCAGCATAAAAAAAGAAAATAAATGGTATTTGAGTTGCCCCTTTTTGAGAAAAAAATGAGTTAAAATTATTATTTATTAAAGTATTTAAGTACTATAATTTATAAAAATGAATGGTACATGAATTAATTAAAAATAATAGGGAACTATTATCATGTTGACGTTGCTCACACATCACCGTTTACCAAGATTCATGCACTGTGCTCTGTTATGTTTTGTTCTGTTCTGCTTTATCTCACTTCATTCAGAGCAATTATATTATAAAGTCTGCAAACCGTTGACCACAAATATCAAAGATGCTTCTTGCTTATTTGCTTTGCTTTGCTTAGATATTTATTTCCTTCAATATCTATGAAATTCAATATACTAAGTTTTTCTTGGACCGTACAATTATTATTCAAGTTGTTTTTTCGTTTAAAGTGTTTCAAACTTTGAAATAATCTCTTACTATTATATTATGCAGCATACAATTAAATAAGCACTTCCACTTCAGTTCTTGTCTCTCACTAAATATTCTTAAAATGAATTTTGTTTGAGAATTTTACTGTTACATATATGAAATTGGCAACATCTGCTTAGATATATCTGATGTAGTGTTTTTAGAATACAGCTTGATTTGTAAATCATAGAGTTTAACAGTGATGTAGTGAATTTTACTCTGTTTTTCAATCATGGTTGGTATAATTCTGAGATGATTGTTGTATAACTTAATAAATTGCTTTATATGTTTCTTCAATTATTTAAAGACATTGTGATAAAAGTTGAACTCAATGTTTGATTGTTTAATTATTGCAATCTCATTTTCACACTGTTTGATTCTGGAGTGGTACTATAGTTAAAGACGGAGACGGATAAAAGGATGTCAAACATCCTAAACGTTCTTCACACTTTCTTCTCAGATCTTCACACTTTTATATCTATGTTTTTAATTTTTTGCTTTTCAATTCAAACAATTTCTAATCCAAACAAAACATTAATGTTTTCAGAAAACTATGAATAAATTTGATTGATGTGCTGATGTTTACTGTCACACATGAGGCCAAGTTTTTTTGTAATCTTATTTTGAAGATTTGAGGAAGTGAAAAGAAGAGGGTTAGTGTAAAGAATAAGGAAAACAATAATACAGTGAGTGATGGGAATGAGAGATGAGAGTGTGCAGCAATTTGATTATAATTGTTGGAATTGTGTGTAGGGTGTCCTCCTTAGGACTCATCCAAGGACACTCCATCGGTTGATCAGGACCATTGACTTGTTCAGTTGGTGGGCCGTCCCTAACTCTATTTACATGTGAGGTTGGTGAAGGGCACTATCAAACTTTTTTTCTTTCTTTCTTGTTTATTTTATTGTTGTTTTCACATTTTTTTCATTTCTTTCACATCATGTAATGTTGTGTAATTTCTTTTGATTTTCCCCCCTCTGGTAAACCCCTTCCCTCTGCATAGCATAGGTTGTAGTCATAGACATTAGTCTTATAGCTCAGTGCTCAGTGACTGTCTCTGAATTATTTACTCACTCGTGGGCATTTATGGCTGTGGGACACACCTACCCATGCCGATATCAATTTTTAAGTAACACTTGAGTGAGATTCAACCATTTTGAATTTGCCTGTAATTCTAGTGTGTGTGTGTTTTCTAGCTAAAGGAAAAGTAGAACCCTGTCTTTATTAGGAGGGATTAGTAATTAGTAAATAGTACTAAACAACTACAACAACGTGAAAATCTAAAAAGATGTCACTACTACATCAGATAATGTACTCCATATGTGTTTTAAATAGTGATGACAGTTCTACTTGTAATTTGATCACAGTCTGATATTGTAGAAAATTATTGTGGTGTGATTGAGATTGGGTGGGTCAGTGGGTGAATTTTAAAACCTGGGATGCATACATTATCTCATCATGGAAACAGCAGAAGATTTTTTACATTTACTATTTCTGTGGAGTGACTTTGGATTATATTTTTATTTCCTTTCAAGAGATATTTAGTAGTAGGATTGTTGTGATAAGAATTATTTATTTACACTAGTGAGCTAGTGATTGGCATGAGTGCACCCCTCAAAAAAAAGTGCAAGAAAAGGGCATTCAGTGAGGAAGCAGAGAGGCCAGTTATAAATTGATTGTCAGTAACTCAAATCTCACCTTCACAGTTCACACCACTTGTGTTGTTGTTGTACCACTCTGTGTCTTGTTTAGTTCTCCCCGTGTGTGATTAGTTTTGTTGTTTTCCTTTGCCTGTTGTGAAAGAGTTGTGAAAGAGTGAAAAGCAAAGCTATCTTCTAATCTTGTGAGTAGTCTCAAGTAACAATGGTGGTGAAGAAGCCTCGGATAGTGATAATTGGAGCAGGAATGGCAGGTCTCACAGCTGCCAACAAGCTCTACACTGCCACTGCCTCAAAGGAGTTGTTTGAGCTGTGTGTTGTGGAGGGTGGAAGCAGGATTGGTGGCAGAATCAACACCTCAGAGTTTGGTGGTGACCGTATTGAGATGGGTGCTACATGGATCCATGGAATTGGAGGGAGTCCAATTCACAAAATTGCTCAAGAAATCCACTCACTGCGCTCTGACCAACCTTGGGAGTGCATGGACGGGAACACTGATGAGGCCATCACCATTGCTGAAGGTGGCTTCCATCTCCACCCTTCCATTGTTGACCCCATTACAAAGCTCTTCAACAACCTCATGGAATATTCTCAAGGGAAGCTCAATGAAGCCACTGCAAAGGGTGAACTTGAAAGTTATCACAAGCTGGCTGCTTTGGCTGCTAAGGTTGCTTCCAACAGGTCTGGGAACAGCCTTAGTATTGGCTCTTTTCTGAGACAAGGCCTAGAGGCTTACCAGATTTCAAAGGAGCAAGAGGAGGTCAAAGGGTGTGGGGACTGGAGCAGGAAGTTGCTTGAGGAAGCAATATTTGCAATGCATGAGAACAACCAGAGGACCTATACATCAGCTGATGACCTCTTGACACTGGATTATAGTGCTGAAAGTGAGTACAGAATGTTCCCAGGTGAAGAAATCACAATTGCTAAAGGGTACTTAAGCATAATTGAGTCCTTAGCTTCTGTGTTGCCACCTGGTTTGATTCAGTTAGGTAAAAAAGTCACAAGGATTGAGTGGCAGCCTGATGAGAGGAAGAGTGTGGAAAATGGCTGTTGTTCTTCTAGGCCCGTGAAGCTGCATTTTTGTGATGGCTCCGTTATGTCTGCTGATCATGTCATTGTCACAGTTTCACTGGGAGTGTTAAAATCTGTTATTTGTGATGATTCAGGTATGTTCTGTCCTCCTCTTCCCCCTTCCAAAACTGAGGCAATTTCAAGGCTTGGTTTTGGGGTTGTTAACAAGTTGTTTATGCAATTAAGTCCAAAACATGGAGGAGGGAAACTTGAATATCAACATGAACATGTAAATGAAGACTCCAACAAGGGGTTCCCTTTCCTGCAAATGGCTTTCCATTCACCTCAATCTGAAACGAGGCACAAGAAAATACCCTGGTGGATGAGGAGGACAGCCACCCTTTTCCCCATCTACAACAAATCTAGTGTCCTCTTGTCTTGGTTTGTGGGGGAAGAAGCACTAGCACTTGAGTCACTCAAAGATGAGGAGATCATAAATGGAGTTTCCTCCACAGTTTCGTGCTTTCTACAACATCCTCAGTGGCAAAAGGGTTCCAGTTCACATAAATTGTGCAATGGGAATGTGAATTCTGAGGAGAGATCTCACCAAAATGAGGTGAAGTTCAGTAAAGTCTTAAAGAGCAAATGGGGAACTGATCCCTTGTTTTTAGGCTCATACAGTTATGTTGCAGTAGGGTCAAGTGGTGATGATTTAGATGCAATGGCCGAGCCATTGCCAAAAGATAGCAGTTGTCAGCCTTCTGCTTCATCTCCACTTCAAATTTTGTTTGCAGGGGAAGCAACTCACAGAACTCATTATTCCACAACTCATGGAGCTTACTTCAGTGGTCTCAGGGAAGCCAATAGGCTTCTTCAACATTATCACAGTGTTGGGATTCATAATAACTAGTTTTTTTTCCTCCTTTTTTTCTTAAAATTTTTTAACATTAATCTCTATGATATTATTCCCATTTTCATTTCAAACGTCTTAGTTTCTATTTAAGGATAGTAGTGAGTGATTTGGGAAAAATCAATATTAGAAGGGGGCAAGATGAATAGTGAGATGGGGACCTTTAGATGTACTACTTGAAGTAAATTTTCCCCAATATATTCCTTTCTCTTCATTTATGAGTGTAGTTCGTTTCATTTAATCTCCTTGTTAATCATCAAAAGAAAACTAGATGAGATTTTTTTATGACATTCAGAATTTGAATTTAGGACCAGAAAGCTTCAGAAATGCAATGCAACAACAACCCCCATCTCCATGTGTGTGTCTCTGGCTTCTCTCAAAGGACAGGATCCGCCAAACCCGGCTCTTTCCAGCTTGGAATCTCCTCATTAGTTCTATGAAATGAAATATGGCTTGTCAAGTGCTCAGGCCTATGTGTTCCTGTCATGTATCAACTCTTCTCAAAACATTGATGCTACCTTTATGAGAATTGCTCCTTCATGTGATATAGATATAGCTTCTGTAATTAAGTGCTAAGGAGTTCAGTTCAATTCAATTCATCTTTGTTCATTCCATTACATGTAAAATCAAGTTTAATTTCATCAGTGTAAGGCAACAAAATGGATAACTTTCTATGTACATATATTGTTTATAGCAATAAGCAAAACCAATGCAATGATGCTGGTTTGGTTGGGGCTAGTAAGCTCTTATGCATGACTTTAATTTATACATATGCATATCTATCCCAAACCAAACACACACTTAACAACTTTGATTCAAAAAAACAAAGGGTAACAGGAAACTCCATTGATTTTTTTGAGTCATATATTAGAGGGTGTGTGCGAATGAGAAGTTGGGACAATAAATGAGCTGGCTAAAACTGTATGCGATTCACATGAAAATGGATAGAGGCAGCAGAGGTAGGGTCCCATTATGCACCCCTCCTGCCCCCATGACCAGTTGCGGTCGATCAGACCAATAACCAAAATGTCCTTTAACAATGAGACAGAATTGTAGATGCTTATAGCCATCTGATTGCAGTGATCTTTTGTGCAGAAGCTCTCTTGGTCAGGATTCATGAAAACGACTGGTCCCATTCTTCTGCCTAATAGTACGTATTTTGGCAATAGGACAGACATACATATATGTAGACCACTTTGCTCCAAGTAACAAAATCCCCTACCTACCAATTCTTATTCAAAGCAAATCCACTATCATTCAGGCTTGTGTTGTTGTAGAAGTAGAAGAACAGCACCATGTTACAATAATACATACTTTCTGTCATAATGTGTCTGTCATTGCCAACTTCTATCTTCTGTGCTTAAAAATTTCATCCCTTTGAATTTCATTCATCATTGTAAATTGGCCTTAAGGGGCCCCACATATGTTAATCACTGCCTTAAGTACTCATCCGAACTAAAAACAGTACTTTTTCATATCATGAATAAATAAAACTTTAAAACCAATTGTATTTATGAAAAGTGTTTGATATTGTGAATTAGTAGTAACCTCAGGATAATGATTAGGACGACCCTTTTGGTAATAAAACACTGAACAAAAGTCACATGGAATAACAACCTGTTTTGGGGTCACTAAAATTCTGGCAATTTGGCTTCGTGCATTTGCTAGATAAATGCTAACGGATTATCTAAGAATATCTGTTTGGTGACTGTGTAGTCAAATCAAGTGCAATGTAAAGTGAGGATTATTGTAAGATTTCCCAAGGCCCTCCCCGTTCCCCATTTCAAGCTCTTTTAACTCCACCCTCCCCCTCCTTTTAAGAGAATAAACAAGGAAAAGAAAAGAAGAAAAAAATAAAACATTGAAATGGCCCACTTGTTCTCTCCTTTTGCCTCTTGTGGGCTTCAATCACCCTTTGATGATTGCACACCACAGACCAATCTGTCATCTAGTCCTTGTCTGATACATAAACCAACAAATGAGAATCTACATTTCTCACCTGCTAATCTAACATCTTAATTACCAAAACATCACCCTCTTTCCATCCAATTATCATTATGGTCACACCCCTTCATTAGCAATATTTCATGCTCACCACCACATGTAATTGACCACAACATCTGAGGTCTATTCTGCTATAATCAAGTTGGTGTGATAATTACCCCATTCATTGCTGAAAAATCTTTTCAAATTAATAAGAAATCTTTTGAATTAAGAATAGTCAATGCCACACAATCCTACTCTAGGCTTAGGGGCTGCCCCTTGATTTAGTTCAACTCTAGTAGGACCATTGAATTGACTACACGTGCACATTGGAAAGATTTCATTGTAAGGAGCTACACCACATCTTTTTATGATACAAACATATAGATGGCTTGTATGATTCTATCAAATTCAAGTGTATAATGTGCTCTAGCCAACAAAATACTCCCTCTAATCATTGAGCATATATTTAACACAAGGGCAGACAATTACCTCTCATTATTGGACTCATGGCCCTATCATGCACTTGGTATTGCAGGGGAACTGATTTAGTCACCAATTAGAAGCAAACAATATAAAATTGCAGAATGTAAATCACATCGTGAGACTTACTTTACTCCTTTAAGCAGTGGATGTTGTTTGTAGAAGTGTTGATATAATATACGTACCACTCAACTCCATTGCTTCTTGCTTTTCTGTTTATTCAGTTGGATGTACTTTAATCATTCTCTTTCACAAAATTATGATTCTTCCTATCATATTCACCTTTGGACAAACATTTCTTTAACTTTACGTGTCCAACTTCTTTATCATGATGATCCTGCTTTTCCTTTTTTGCAAATCTTAGATTAAAAGTTTAATGATAGATGATTAAGAGGTCTCCATCCCTTCATTCTTTCTAAATGAGAATAACGTTTTTTCATTCCTTGAGAGCCAATGATGACAAAGAGGAAGATGACAGATTTAAATAAGTTATCACATTGGAGATCTGGATTTTTCTTTAGGAAGACCTAGGTAGTGATAGGGGTAGATCCTTTACCAAATAATATATAAAGAAAGATCAAGAAGTAGGCCACTTAAATCTTGAGAATGGAATCTTTGGAGTAGTCATATTCGTAGGCTAGCTAATAGGCTTGTTTTGAGGTTTCCCAAATTCTTTTTTCAGCATCACACTTGAAGGGTCGATCCAACTATTTACCATCTTTTGCCCACATTCTCTTTCATGATGATTGAAGCAAAGCATAATATTTTAGCTGGACATGTCCGTGACATGAGAAGGACAATCCTCCTTCAATATGTTCTTTTGGCAAGTGATCAACCAAACAATGCTAAATGATAACGATTTAAGAACTAAAGTTCACTTCTTTTCCCCTTTTTTTTTTGTTTGAGTAGAAGGGGTGAGAGTGAGATGAGCTACATCCAATGTATACATGAATCTCATTCAATGGTGGGCTCTTCCAATTCTTTAGCTAAAGTGTAAACTCACCAAAGCCTTTCTCTTTTCTTACTATTATTATAATAAAAAGGAAGTAAACTTTGAGGGTAAAGGAAAGGATTCACTCATCCACCTCAGAAGAGGTTCTTACTCATCTCTTTTACATGCTAATAGCTTCTACACAAAACTGTTTTCTTATCAGTGTGTGTTCTTTTAATCAGTGTATCATCTTCTTTTACTTTCTTTTCTAGATTTCTAGATTTCTAGATCCCATGAGCTTCAACTATATAATTTTGTACAACCTAGGTGGTCAACTATGATGTCTAGGATGCAACAAAAGCTTGTGAAAAACAATAGTACATGACAAGGACTTCACAGACTAAAGATTTTTTGTTTGATTGAGGTGAAGGGAGTGGATTCTGAAGTTGGATTACTAATCTTAATCCAATATTCTTTCTGTCTAATACTTCTGTTTAAAAATGAAAAAAACAATAACTAATTGACCTTCTTTTCTTATATTTTATTGTGTTTTCCATTGGTTGTTGAGGGCTAAAGAACTAAAGTGGTGCCATCTTCTAATTAAATTATAAAGTTAGTGACAAATATCAGATATCATCTCAGATTTTTGTTTGTTTGAAATGAATGAATGTTTTGACAGTGTTTCTAATTCAGATTATTCTGTAAGCACTTCCTATCCTTATTGTAAGCACTTAATACTGAAGTTGCTTCTCCAAATTATTCCCATTGTGGTGTTCATACAATAATTATTAGCTACTTTCTTAGATTATGTCCGTTTATGTTCTTAGCAAAAGAAGGTATCTACACCCCAAGTATATAGGATAATATTTATTATTAATCAAAGTGAATTCATAATTTCATTTGTTATAACCGTTTGTAATTATATTTTTGTTTGTGATGACTAAAAAGTCTATATAATAACATCTTCACTAATAGGAAGATAATCTCATAACTCATTTTTATTTTTATAAAGTTCTATATTTTTATTTACACAAGTGTTAGGAAGTTATCTTCAAGTGGATTTTTATTCGGTGTTTACACTATTGTTCTATTAACATTCCTATTTTATTACATATAATAAACATAATCGGAATAAAATATCAAAATATATATATATATATATAATTCTTTCATACAGTATTTTAAAATATATATTTTTCTGTAAGAATTTTTAAATATTTACATAAAATTAAAACAAAATATTTAAAATAAAATAAAATATTTTCATCCTTCCGTTGCTCATGATGAATCGGTATTATCATCTACTTGTGTTTAGGGTTTAGGGTAAGCTAACTACTTTTAAAAATTCTAATATAAATATAACTTTAATTATCAACATAAAGTCATCAATTTCATGCATTTTCACCAAACCAAGTTGTGTCTATCATAATTCATCTTTATCATATTTTACTGACTCACAACACATAGACACTTGATTCTACTTCGAGAGGTTCATAATTCCTTTTATTTATTATATTTAATAAACATTCCTAAACTTTATCAAAATAACAAATGCTATAAACACTACAATAACATTATTAAATAGCAATTAAATTTAGAGACAAAAAAATAATTAGTCACTATATTAACTAAACTAGATACTAATTTAGAAACTAAAAACTTATTGATATCTAAAGTGGTTTTCTATTATTAATAAAAAATTATAAAATAGTTTCTAAGTTGGTATCTAAGTTAGCTACCTATGTTTTAGTTACTAATATTTTATATTCTAAATTAGCTCTAAAAGACTAATAGAGACTAATTTAGAATATAAAGTAGTAAGTAGCTAAAACCTTGGTAGCATAAGGATTAAATACCAATAATTATTTTATTTTATAAAATGATCTCTGATTTATTCAAATAGTAACTAATTTTTGTCTCTAAAATTAGTTTCTATTTAATAATTTTATTGTAGTGAAGGTGATATTAGATGTTAAAATAAATATTTAAATGAAGGTACCTTAATTGTACTCATCGGTAATTAAAATTAAGTTTTTTTAATCATATGAATATATATTATTTAGTCACTTTCAATTATTTTATTATTCTTGCATGCATGGTTAATAATCAAAATAAAATTCAACATACTATTTAATTAGTTTACAACTAGCAAAAATTGACAAATAATTTTCTATGGTTTTTACTTCAATGTTATTTACCCATTTCAAAAACTATAGGACCTCAATACGCATACTGATGGAAGAGGCACAAGCTCGAGCCCTAGTTCAAGCCCAACAACTAGGTCCATGACAAAGAGGATTCAAGAAGATTGGAACTCTGCTACTGATGGCAGAGAAATGTTTCTTTATATGTTCAAAGAGGACCACAGGAAGTAACCTAGCTTCTAGAACTTTGTTCCTAGGGTGCTACATTGACTTTAGTCAAAACCCTAACAATTGCTCTTTTGTGTATTCCCCTTCTTACCCTTGCTCCTTGTTCTCCAAGGCACTTGAACCTATATAATGGGGTGCTTGGCTCATGTTTTGTAAGATCAATTTTATGATTAAAATGCTGCCAAATATTGCAAGTTTCTACTCCCTTGTCTAGTCTCTCTAGGTTAGACACTTTGATCTTCACCTCCACCTTTCTCCAAGTGATATGGCCCAACCAATCACTCTCCATACCTTTCATGCACCTACAAAGAACTCATAGCTCTATATGAGCCCTCTTTGATCAATCACATCCATTGCTTCCGCCACCCTTTTCAAATCTCCAAGAAGAACAACCCATCTTTTTGGTATCAACCCATCATTTGGTATTTAGAGGCAAGGTTCTTCAAGAGATAAGTGTTCTCTTCATTTTATTTTTTATTTTTATTCAAATTCGTGTTGTTCATCTTGCCTTGATTGTCTTGCTATTTTTTAAGTCATTTAATTGTGTTGCTGTTTTTAAATTGTTGTACGGTTTTATTTTGGTTCAAATTATTCTTGAGCTTCCAAACTGTTTTTAGGTTCCATTGAGTATTTTGTGTTGGTTGTTTTGTTTTTAATTTTATTTGAGTCTTATTGATGTTTTAATCGGTCCAAAGTGTTTGTGGTTGAGTCTTTTTTATTTTTGAATCCATACAAGTTTTGTCAAAGTCATGTTCATCCTACAATGTCATAAATTCTCAGTGATGCCTTTTGGACTCACTAATGCATAGGTAAATATGTAGTAGTTTATTTTGATGATATATTAGTATATAGTCAAAGCCTAGAGTCCCACCTAAGTCACCTTAGGGAGGTTCTTTTAGTGCTTAGGAAAAATAGTTTGTTTGCTAATATAGATAAGTGCATTTTTTGTGTAGATAGTGTAGTGTTTTTAGGTTTTATAGTAAACAAAAATGGGGTACATGTTGACCCCGAGAAAATCAAAGTCATCCAAGAGTGGCCAACCCCACAAAATGTAGGAGATGTTAGGAGCTTTCATAGTCTAGCAAGTTTCTATAGGAGATTTGTTCATAACTTCTCAAGTCTAGCTTCACCACTCAATGAGTTAGTGAAGAAAGACATTCCATTTTGTTGACGGAGAAGCATGAGCAAGCCTTTCAAAGGTTGAAAGCTCAACTCACTAATGCACCCATTCTAGCTTTACCAAACTTTTCAAAAACTTTTGAGCTAGAGTGTGATGCATCGGGAGTAGGAATAGGTGTTGTGTTGTTGCAAGGTGGGCACCCAATTGCATATTTTAGTGAAAAACTTCATGGTGTCGCCCTCAACTATCTCACCTATGACAAAGAGCTCTATGCACTTGTGAGGGCCCTGCAGACTGGGAACATTATCTAGTTTCAAAAGAATTTGTCATACATAGTGATCATGAGTCTTTGAAATATTTGAGGGGTCAACATAAGTTGAACAAAAGACATGCAAAGTGGATGAAATTTCTTGAGCAATTTCCATATGTTATCAAATACAAGAAGGGCAATACAAATATTGTGGCAGATGCTCTATCAAGGAGACATGCCCCCTTTTCTAAACTTGGAGCCCAAATTCTTGGATTTGAAAACATACCTGAACTTTATAAAGAAGATCATGATTTTGCACCCACTTTTGTTGAGTGTCAACATAGAGCACAAAGAGGTTTTTATGTTTCTGAGGGATACTTATTTAAAGAAGAAAAACTTTGCATACCCCAAGGAACACATAGAAAACTCCTTGTAAAAGAAGCACATGAAGGAGGACTCATGGGCCATTTTGGAGTTGATAAAACTCTTGAGCTTTTAAAAAGAAAATTCTTTTGGCCACACATGAGGAAAGATGTCCAAAGACATTATCATAGATGTATTTCATGTTTAAAAGCTAAATCTAGGACCATGCCTCACGGACTCTACACTCCTTTACCTTTTGCAAGTGCTCATTGGAAAGATATAAGCATGGATTTCATATTAGGACTTCCTAGGACACATAGAGGTTTTGATTCCATCTTTGTGGTAGTGGATAGGTTTAGCAAAATGGCTCATCTCATACCCTGCCATAAAGTGGATGATGCTAGCAACATATCTAAGCTCTTCTTTAGAGAAGGGGTAAGACTACATGGTTTACCCAAGACCATAGTTTCGAATAGAGATCCTAAATTTGTAATCCGTTTCTGGAGAACTCTTTGGGAAAGGCTTGGAACTAAGTTGAATTTCTCAACTTCTTGTCATCTCAAACGAATGGACAAACTGAAGTTGTAAATAGATCTCTTTCCACTATGCTTAGGTCAATCATGAAAGGAAACCACAAATCTTGGGATGAGTACCTTCCTCATATTGAGTTTGCATATAATAGAGTAGTTCATAAAATTACTAACATTTCTCCATTTGAGGTTGTGTATGGGTTCAATCCTCTTACTCCTTTGGGTTTGTTACCTCTACCTAATCCACAAGATTTTGTGCATAAGGAAGGAGTAACAAATGCTGAATTTGTAAAGAAAATGCATGAGAGGATTAAGAACAAAATACAACAACAAACAGAGAAATACAGGAAACAAAGCAATAAGGGAAAGCGAGAGGTGATTTTTGAGGAGGGAGATTGGGTTTGGCTTCACCTTAGAAAAGATAGATTCCCTAATCAGAGGAAGTCTAAACTTAGTCCCCGGGATGATGGTCCTTCCAAGTTCTCAAAAGAATCAATAATAATGCATATCAAATTGACCTACCTAAAGAATATGGAGTACATACTACCTTCAATGTTATGGATCTAACACCTTTTGCAGGTAGTGAAGATGAAGCGGCAGAAACATATGATTTGAGGACAAATCCTCTTCAAGAGGGAGGGGATGATGGAAGAGACTCAAGCTCGGACCCTAGTTCAAGCCCAACAACTAGGTCCATGGCAAAGAGGATTCAAGAAGATTGGGACTCTACTACTGATGGCAAAGAAATGTTTCTTTATATATTCAAAGAGGACCACAAGAAGTAAAGCCCAAGCCATGAGAGTTAGTTTCTTTATTTGTAATTTCAGTAAAATAAGGCTCCTTTGGCATAATGGAAGGGTGTGCTTATCATTGTAGCTTGAGTAAAGCCTTTTAGGGTAAAAAGTTAACCTAACTTCTAGAACTTTGCTCCTAGGGTGCGACATTGACATTAGTCAAAACCCTAGCACCGCTCTTTTGTGTTGTTCCCCTTCCTACCCTTGCTTCTTGTTCTCCAAGGCACTTGAACCTATACAATGGGGTGCTTGGCTCATGTTTTGTAAGATCAATTTTATGAGTAAAATGCTTCCAAATATTGCAAGTTTCTACTCCCTTGTCTAGTCTCTCTAGGTTAGACACTTTGATCTTCACCTCCACCTTTCTCCAAGTGATATGACTCAACCAATCATTTTTCATACCTTTCATGCACCTACAAGGAACCCATAGTTCTATATGAGCCCTCCTTGATCCATCACATCCATTGCTTCCGCCACCCTTTTCAAATCTCCAAGAAGAACAACCCATCTTTTGGTATCAACCCATCACATACAAAAGTAAAAAAATTATTAATATCAAAATCTTGTTAATAAATCTTACAATTCACAGTACAAATAATTCATCATTCAAAATACAATTTTCATGTGAAGAAAAATCATAACTATAGTTAAAATCAAACTCACATAAGGTGACTTAACATTGTTGTCTTATCACATTAAATAAAAAGCATTATAATTTATAAACATATAATTTACCCTACATTAACTAGTCATTACTACAAAAAGTTAATCTTTGCACAATGAAAATTGAATGTAATTAAATATTGTAATCAAATTTAGTATTTTTTTTTAATTTAACTAAAATTGTTTACAAATATGACAACTTCAAGAGTTTTTCTTTTGTTTCATCAAAGCTTGAGAATTTCTTCAAACACGTAAACTTTAAACCTTTCACTTTTTCTTTTCAATTTGTGAAATGTGCAGTTATAAAAGCATTTTTTACCAGTACTTTATCTTCTCCAATGTGTAATCATAAGACAATAATATAAAGGATGTTTTGAATTCTCTTGTATACTTTAACCAGCTACCATATTTAAAATATTGATTTTGATTAAATTTATGAAATAACTCGCAAACTATTCTTCTTCATTTGGATGATAATATTCTTTTACCTTAAATCAGGAATATCACAGAAAATTTCAAAATTTACTGTAAAGATTATTTTCTCAGAAAAAAATTCTAAAGCTGTAATTAAAAATAATATAACCCCGCCTAATATAGAACAAATTAGCCAAACTCTTGATACAAGAATAAATCAAGACAATTTATAATAAAAAAATTCAAATGATTGATAAGCAAGAATAGAGTTATAAAACATTCAACTTGTCCTTTTGAGATAGTTAAAATATATTATAGGATGGAGACAATATATACACACACACAAATTGTACATGAAAGTAAAGATTATTTAAAATGGGTGACTTAACAATAGTAGAGGAATCATGCTACCATGTCAGGTTCATAACTTCATACTTCAGATTTTATATATTACAATATAACAAGTGAAAGGATCTTTGAACTATACTTTCTCTAGTTTAGAGGAGTCTTGCATACAAAGTAATAATGAGTTTTAATGTCAATTTTTCGAAAAAAAAACTCAAATTATTTCATGTTATTATACAAACTAGTGTCAAAAATATAAATTGAGTTTAATTAACTCGCTTAAAGTTGAGTGGAAAAGTTTTTGATAATTTGTTGAAACAATGGCACCATCTATTAACAGTCTATAATACTATCATCCAGCAATTAATTATGGGAACAAACATAAATATAGAAGCATCCACAATTTGCCAACCAACCTTAGAGGATCATGGATTGGTAATGTATATTCCGTTCAGGGGCTGGAATGGAACAGTGTGCAGAAGAACATGAGGTTCATGAACAGAAACAGTAAAATAAATTTAAGGAACACTAGACCACAAACCCTCGTCAGTTCTATGTTAATCTAAGTTTTCCCTACTCCAACCCCATGTGGGTGGTTTTAAAATGCTGAGAAACATGCACCGCAAATGTAGATTAAGTAAATACAACAGCAAGAATAACTGAACTCTTTTTGCCAGCGAATTATATCATTTTTCAGACTTTGAAGCGCAAGCCACTACATGAGATTTGAATTTCTCCAGCTCTGCCAAAACCTCCTCTTCTGGTCTGTAGATCAAATCACTCATGCGCCATATCTGCACAAATGAGTTTGAATGGATCACACAGGCAATCATTAAAACACACTAATAACTACTTACTAAACTTGAAATGCCAGAACCACCAGTTCAACCAGGAACCAGTTCATTTATGAGTCTAAGTAAACTATTCAGAAATGTAATGCACACAACCTGATCTGGTGTAAACCGGTTTGACTTGGAACATGAGAATCATTCACTTTAAAAAATAAATAAAAGTAAAAAATGGCAAAGAAAACTTGATCTGCAAAGTGCATACTCCACATCAAGCCCATTGTGCCCAAGAAGGGTGAATGAAACAGTCTTGTCACTGTCTCACCCATGCCAGCCCTCTGAATCTGCTCTACTGTGAGCACATCCCCACATCCAATAAAAAAACAAATGCCACTAACGAGCAGAAATACCAGAAGTTGTGTGCAAGTTACAGTGTATGATGTTCTTGGAAGAAGAGAGAGATGAGTTGCTCTTAGGGATCTGGTGTCGTGAATAGTAATAAATTATGCTTGCCCCATTAGGTCTAACCTCAACCAACCAATTTGATCATGTCACAGACAAGTTGCTTCCAAAAAGTAGAAATCTTCAATATAAAAATGAAAAAAATAGCCATTTTCTATAATCTATATTACATAAGTCGAAAAACGTTTCTCATACCTGCAATGTTCCCCCTCCACCGGTACTTTCACAGTCATCAGACACGCTAACAATTGTCCATGGATCATATGCATTCCAATGAAAATCAACTACTTTATCCCTGCATATAATAAATAACAGAGGTCGTAAATTACAAACAAAATATTTTGAAAAAATAATTAAAGAATTGTATCCTACAGAACAAATTCAGTATTATTGACAGGACTTCCAACATATGGAATAAACAATTCACGAGAGAAACAGTCAGAAGAAAGCTGGCAGAGGATAACAATAACTGCTATGCAAGATTAACTGATTTAGTCTTATCTTAGGATATCAGTACTGCAGAATTCCTGACGAATTGATATTGCAGGCTTGTCCCTTATACAAATTTATATTTGATATTGATACAAACTATATCAGAATTAAAGAAAAAAAAACTCTGATTAACAGAAAAAGTGAACAAATGACTTGCAGGATTTTGAGAGATCTGGACTCTCCCTCTGAAATCATTAGATAAATTCATCCTCAATCTCCCTCTCAACCTTTTTTCTTATTTATAACCAATAAGCCTTTTTCTCCAATTATCTCTCATCCCCCAACTAACTCAAATTAATTTACTATGTAACTAATCATGGAGGTTTCTATCACATATCCAGCATTTCATCAAAGTTTATACCAAAAGATGTCATGACAGACGAAAACATTGATAATAGGGAAACAGGTGACATAAGCATCAAAGAAAAACTCAACATCATAAGAAACTTTGGGGAGCTCCATCAGACAATGAACAAAACAAGAGCTTCAGATATGAAAGACGTTGCTTTTGGCCTTGGCTAAAAACTTTAAATAATGAAGGTTGATTACAACTATATGATTGGAATAACGAACAAAAATAGTTGACAATACCAGAAAAACAAGATTTATACCTATGACCTGCATGTTGGAAAAACAACCCTGGAGGAGCACTTATTGATTTTCCAGATCGCTCTATTTTTTTACCAACCTACATTGCAGGAAAAAAGAGCAAGAGACATCATGAGCAATTGACACCAAATAATATTTTTGGAGAAAGAAAATAGCTAGAAACTAATGAGATTGCACCTTCTCATAGTCCCAAATGTTCAAGAGACCATCCTCAGCTGAACTTCCGAATACAGATGATTTGTCTGGAGACCACTGAATTAAACAGTGATTCACATATATTACAGTGCAATAACAATATAATGCCAAGACGAAGGAAGAATTATTCATATACAAAAAGCATGTCCAAAATTACCTGAACACAAAGAACAGCAGCTTTGTGACCCTCAAATTTATGGATGGGTGATCCAACTCCATTAGTGGTGAGATTGCGGCGATCAAACATGCGAATAGAATTATCTGCTGACCTGTAGATATGACAACAAGTCAAATAGGGATGTGAATCTTCATCTTGTACACGATATGATCAAAAGGTAGTGTACATGTCAAAGCAAAATTTAGTGATGAACTAGTGCCAATAAGAACTGTAAAACAGCAGAACGTACCCAGTTAGAATCAGATTATCATCATGTGGATTCCAATCAACACAGTGAAGATCAGCATTATGAGCTTTTTCAACCTGTTACCAAATTCATGGCAGAGGAAAAACAATTTAAAAATACAAAAGATACAGTGTATTATTATGGATATGAATATTTTAAAATAGTGTAAGAAAATACAAAGATCTGGGGTGTATAAGTGTTATTTTATGAACATGAATACTTTAAAATCGAGATGCATGTTTTCAAAGATGATAAAACCTGTTATTATTGCATACTCCAAATCCAATAAGTTTGGAGTACACTAAAATCTACGAAAAAGAAATGGTCTGTTCACAAAATATAAAATAATGTGAACTTAAATAAAATAATAATAAATGAAAACAAATTTAAATACACGATTGGAGTATTAAACATATACCTTAACCACAGGGCTAGAGCCAACACGTGCATCCCATAATATGAGACAAGAATCATCTCCAACACTACAGAACTCCTGTGCACTTCAGCATGATCACAATGGTGTCAGGAGGATAAGGTTATTAATCAAATATGGTATTTAGTTTATGCTGCTACTGTAAGTACAAATACACTAGAGTGCTCAAACAAGAATTTAAAAATGAAAATCTAGAACAATTTCCCCCCTCCCCCCTCTCAAATTTTTTTAAAAAAAGGTATAGCAATACATTAATTAATAATGAATGATAACGAGTTGATGAGGGAGAGCAGGACACCCACCCTAGACTTCACCTTAATGCTTTGTTTGGCTGCAGAGAGAAAGTGTACAAAAAGAAAAAATGGAAGGAAAGGAAATAAAAAGAAAAACATTGTTCTCTTATATTGTTTGGAAGAGAACAAAACTCTTTCATTTTCTCAACCACCAAATAATGACTACAATTTCACTATGTGAAAAGTAAGATGAGAGAAGCGATTTATTGTGAAGCACAGCAGGAGCTACTCAGCATAAAGTAGGGAACTTACCTAGATGGACAGAAAGTCACATCTTCAACAGTATCCTCATGCCCACAGTAAACACCTCGTGGCCCTACAGCAGGGCTATCAGCATTTTTATCATTGGCATCTCCAGACTTTGGCTTGATAATTGATCCACCTGTGGCAGCAGATGTTATATGGTCTTCAATACTCCACAATACCACCGTTTTGTCCTTTCCTGCAAGTGTAAGTTCTTTCTTTCAGATATAGAATTACCACATACAGAATTAAGCAGTAATAAAAAACCTAATTGTTTAATAGTTAACCTCCTGAAAGAACATAGGGCTCAGTTGGGCACATTGCAAGAGCAAATTCTGCATTATCTTGGTGTCCAGTTAATATCTGCAAGTGAAATTATACGTGAATATATGAAGATACATCAATCATGCCAAATACCAAACATAGAAACAACAATAATGACGGATTAGGAGTTTCTTATAATAGATAACTCAAGGGAAATTAATGATGGTGGTGACATTTCAAAATGGACGGACAAATTTGGTCTTATTTGAATCCATGCTATGCATGATGCATTCTCCTAGGTTTTCACATTAAATATAGGTATGGGATAGTGGATACATATGTCTAATACCAATACATGGGGATGTCCTCAATATCCAAGTCAGTTTTATTAAGAGGAAACCGTATTGATTCCTCTCAGCCCATTACAAATAAATGTTAGCACCAGTGAGACACACAAGCAAGGGCACACAGACCATGACATCCTGGGTTGAATTTAGTTTGTTTAGTTTTTTTATAAAGCAGAAAATTATATAAATTTTAATGTGGATTTTATGAATTGCAATTAAATAATTATTGTGTTCTATAAACTATTTGTGCATGTCTATGTATGCATAGTGAAAATGTTCCATCTCACTTTTTTTCATGAATATCCACATCAAATGCATATCAGATCATGTCTTTGCATAATAGGTTTTCGCACCTATGGCATGCTCTAGCCCCAACAATGCTACTCCCACTCTTATGTTCAATATAGCTACAAAAGTAGCATGTCCCATGGCTTTTCAAGAACACCAGCATCAGATACATGTCAGATCATAACTGTAGATCACAGATTTTTTTATCCAGGGTGTTCTAGCCCCAATAATGCTACCCCTATTTTCAGTCCAATGAAGCCATACCCTAATATAACTAAAAAAAAGTTATTCAATACTGTAATCGAATGAGACAGCAGCATAATGTGACTCACATCAGAAGATGCTACACCTAAATAAGGAAGATCATGTTTCTTATGAAATAAATGGATAGGAGTACTCATCTGCTTCATTTTTTCTCACATTCCAAAATAGATTAAAATCTTTTAGTTGGAGATATTTAAGCAATATTAAAAGCCCAGACATACCAAATCAGGCCGAGAGTTTGTAGCTCCAAGGACAGCATGACGGTTTGGTTGATTTTCAACATCCCAAACAAGGACCTGATATTGAAAGAGTAATGTGTAAGGGACCACAAAAATCAAAACAAACTGCAAACTGTAAAGTTCTTACATCAGGGCTATCTGTATGTGTCGCCACTATCTTGGAATTTTGTGGTAATTCCCTAATTCTGTTCACCTACAAAATAAAATAATCACGTCATACTCTGATCATCAAAAAATGGAATTCAAACTAAAATATATACACCATTGATGATGGGTACTAAAAAATAAACAAATAAAAGAAACCAAGGCAGATTAAGGAACAGTTATTATCCCTTCTTCATTGTCAAAACAAGCTTCAAATGCATTCAATTTTTAACAAGACCATCAATGTAAATAAGTATACCTCGCCAGGATGTATGATGGTCTTGAACTTCTTCACAAACGGGGAACGTGCCTCTTCATTAAACTAAAAGGGATAAACAAGCATTCCTATCAGCTTAATCAAATTTCAAACACCAAAGTTAATAATCATTAAAACATGAGCAAAGCAACAATGGTGACCATGTAGTAGTTGTCCTTCAAATTGTAGACAAATGTGGTCCCAATGGCAACCATAAAGACACAGCAACCTTCACCTTGTGGCCAAAACCACAATTGCGGATCGGATCAAAACCTCGGACAAGAAACATGACATTCACAATCATAAAACAATAATTCACCTGAGAAATGTGCTCTGCAGCAGCAACCCTAGGCTTCACAACCTCGCAGTTCGCAATCACCAGAGTATTCGGCACACTACCATCAGTCTACAAACAAAAACAAAAATCATTTTTTCACAAAAAAAAAAAAAACACTTTTCCTCCCCTGTACAGCAACCAACCACATAACCCAACACATGCATTACACTGCACTAACACCCAGTAACTACACAACAGAATTAACACCCAGAACTTAAAAAAGGTTAATTTTGTTTGAAGAAAAAAAGAGTTTGCCTGCTCAGAAAGATAGAGTCGCTGGCGATTCTTGTAAGTGGCTTGTTCAAGCTGAGGGCCCCACCTGAAAACCCAAAATCAGCATTACAAAAATCACATCTTTGAAGATTAAAAAAGGAAAAAAAGAAAACCCTAGAGAGAGTTACCTGCAAGAGAGAGAGGGCCAAACGAGGTTGTGGTTGGCGAGCCAGTCGTAGAGAACAGGAACAAGGGACTTCCATTGCGTGTATTTCTCGTCCACCGAAGGTTGTTGCTGCTGCTGCTGTTGCTGCTGATATTGCTGTGTTTTTCTCCCTTCCTTTGTCTTGGAATGTTCCTCTTTCTTATCGTCCTTTGGCTTAGGTTTACGACCCCTTGTCTCCTTCTTCTTCACCACACCTTGCTGCGGAGGAGTCTCCATCTCAGTTCTCACTCTTCTTCTTCACAAACTCTCACTGCTCTCTCTCTCTCTCTCTACTCTCTTCCTCTTCCACACCTAAAAGTCAAAAATAAAATTAATAAGCCCCAATCTCATAAGGTTGATCTTATTTATGTGAATAAATAAAAAATAATATTATTATATTAATCATTATTAATAAATTAATAAATAATTATAAATTAGAGTCAGGGTTCATGTTTGTGCATTTTTTATTTATTTATAAATAGTACTTTTCCTAAATAAATTAGTGGAGATGGAGATAAATAAACTTAAATATGAGATATTTGAATAAAAATAAGAGGTTTTGGTAAAATTAATGTTTTTTTTATTAGGGTGGGAATGTTTGATTTTAAATATTTTATTTCAATGGAAATCAAAATTCCACTAATTTAATAGGCCTGGGACTTACTCAAATTTAATGATTCTAAAAATTTCATAGATAAAAAGTTATACAAATAGGTTGAAAGAGAAAATCTTGATATTGAGGTTATGTTTGGACTAACAGTTGAAAAGAAAATAAAAATAATAGTAAAAATGAGTGAAAGATTTAAAAAAGTAATTTAATTAATATTATAAAATAAAATAAAATTGATATATTAATAAAATGAGTAAAATGTCTTTATTAAAAATTAAATTAAATTTTAAGAAATATGTAATCTATTATTTGTGTTTGGTTAAATTGAGTGTAGAGATATAATTGTATGTCTAAGTTATGAGGAAAGTAAATAATTAATTATATTATATTGTCCATCTATGTAATAAATAAAAAATATTTTTTATAAATATAAATTATAGAAGTTAAAATACATCAAATGAATTTTACATAGTTTAGGTACATTAAAAATTAATATATGAAAATTATAAATTAATATATAAAAGGAGTAAATGTAATAATATGTACAAAATCCTTTTGTAGTTGTGGTGATTTAAATAGAGGGGATCCTTTACATGAATTCAGTTATTGTCTCTTATAAAAAATATAAATGATAAATTGAAAAGTATCAATAACTTAAATCAAAAGAGTACTTATATATATGAAAAATAGTAGGCATTCATTTTAAAAAATATATGCATTACAAAAATACACATCAATGTTAAGGCTATCTAAATGAAAATAAACATGTATAAGGCTAATATAATCCTAAAAATATTTCAAAATAAACTTTATGCAAACGAATTTTTAATGTGTTTCAAGATATGAGTAACATTTTATTAAACAATGGGATATATTAGTTGTCTCGTTGTGGGCAAGAGCAAGTTGTTCAATCCAAATACCATCTTCTCTTTTTATTTTGTCCATTTACTTTAAAATGATGGTTTTTAGTTGAGTTATTGCTTACAAATTAATTTAATTTTTCCCTCCATTACATTGTTTTAAAATGTATTAATGAAAATTAGAGCAAGGTAGTCATTTATGCAACAATCTTATGTTGTTGTGACAAAAATCTTATAAACAACAAATGCATGTTTTTAATGATTAAATATAGAATCTATTGGAAGTAAATTTGATTGTCAATTTATGTGAAATTTAATAAGCTTTAATGTTGTATTCTTAAATATTTCAACATTGATATTAGATGCTCTCTTAATTAGTCATATTTGGTGGAAACCTCCTCCTTATTCTTGGTTGAAATGTAATAAAGATAGAGTAGTCAAAACTACACTTGACTTATGACTTGTGATGGTATATTTTAGAATATAACAAATATTACTATAAAAATTGATATAGTTTGTTTTAGGACGACTCAATCTTTAACTTTTCAATATAACTATATTGTTTATTGGTATCATTAATCTATACGACATACTATGAAGTTTAAATGTAAGATGTTTTTCGTATTATAGGAAAAATAATAATTGTGCTGATAAACTTTAATGTTTTGATGTAAAAGAAGTATGTAATTAGTGAGGGATGACATTTTTTAATTTTCTTATATATGTTTTTTATTGAAATAGATTCTCAAACTTGTTATAGGTGTGTTTGTTGAGTAAGTTTTGATATACTCATCCTACATTTTTTATATTTATTTTTTGATATGGTACAAATGATTAGTATGACATAGACTATCAACTTAAGGAGTATCATATCTCATTTTCAAGGTGTTGATGGTAGACTATTAAATGTAACTTTTGGAGTGTAGTAAAAGAAAGTATAAAATGTTCCTTCAACATTCTAATTATATTTTAAAATTTCTTTAAATATATTTTTGTTACCTTGTTCAAACTAGTAAATCAATTAATTTGAGAAGAAGAAGGAAGTTTTATTATAAGTTTAAAAAACATAAGATGTTATAGTCAAAACTTGGAAAACTTGAAGGGTTAAACACATATTTTATACCACCAAAATTGGTACCTCTAAAACTTGTTGAGTGTTTTTATATTTAATATTTAATAAATATGCAAATTTGATTCTGATAATAGTTTCATAAAAGTCTAATAGTGAATCACATAATAAATTCAACAAACTTTGATAATTCGGATTTTAATATCGTATTAGAGGTACCAATTTTGAAAGTAAATATTGTCTTCACTTATGTATTGTAAATTGATATTATTTCTAAATCAACATGAGATCTTCAAAAATGAAAACATTTTGTAATTTCATTTTTTAATAATAAATTTTATTGAAGTAATGGTTAATATCAATACTTAAAAACCAATTCTAGACCATCCATTAGAATATGGTATACATCTGAAAGGTTAAACCAAGAAACCTTAGTTTAGAATGTTAAGATCTTATTTTGGAGAGTGTATTCTAAAACTACTTTCTTCATTCCTTTGCACCTCCACTCTTACTATTCCTACCTTAATTTCAACAGAAAAGAAACATACGAGACTGCACCAATGTTATAAACAAAAAGAGAATCAATATATTGAAATTTGAATGGTGCAATAGGTAATTATTGAAGTGCAGAAAACAAAGGTCCTTGCATATTGAACTATGTTTCGATGTTAAATTAGACTTAAAATCTATTTTAAAAGAGAAACTATCATCATATTCTGATATTCCGTAATGTATTTGTGATATATCATGTTCTACAGAACTAACTAACCAGATTCCATTCATCTCCTCTTCTAAATACATGTGTGTTTTTGACAATTTCAACATTACATTACTGATGCTGCTACTGCAAAGACTATACCTTGTATGTTGTATTGCCAATGGGTCTTAGTAAAGGCCATCTTCAGTCATCTTCTATTTTCAAGCTAGACTTGCATTGCTTCCTCTTTTCAAAGAGTTAGTATAGTTACATACACATGGTTTTGCAGGTTAGCAGAGAAACATGTCAACACCTATTTACAAGTTGCTTGTATTCTGTTGTCAAACTTCAAAGGGCTCAGGCAGAGAAGAGCAATGCCTTTAGCAGAGTTCTGAAGTGGACATTAACAAAGTGAGAGAGAGAAGTATGCACCTAGCAAGTTCAAAAATTGCAATTTGGTCATAACTTGAACATAGTTCCATGTTCACTGACACTACCACCAGAAAACTTTCTAATTATCTGCCATAATCGTTTGCTTCTTCCAGTATTCAGAGGACCTGAATAAGAATGTCTTCTAAATGACCCTGACACTCGCTTTCCATATCTAGCGGATGATGAGCTGAATAACTCTGATGCCAACAGTCCATTTTCAATATCAACTCCAGAATCGTAATTGGTGGCTGAGGATTGGCCTTGGAAATTATCTGATACTTGTCTAGAATGACTCAAATCAACAGAGGTAGAACTTGAGCCTGCTTCTCTTGCCTCATCACATTCATTGCACACTAGTTTTAAAGCCTGAACAACCTCACCCATAAAGGGACGGTCAGAAACCTCTGGTTGTACACACATTGAAGCAATGGCTGCAACTTTAGCCACACTATCAGAAGGCACATCAGGTCCCAGAGATGGATCTATTATTGCTTTCACTCCTTCTTCGCTTGAGAGCAATGGACGAGCCCACGCAACGAGATTCTCTTGACCGGGAGATCGTGACATGTCTACTGGTTTTCTTCCAGTCAAGAGCTCAAGGAGGACAACACCATAGCTGTAAACATCACTCTTCACAAGAAGATGCCCGGTCATTGCATACTCTGGAGCCACATAACTGAATTTGTTTTTCAAATATGAAAGAAAATTTAATCAGGGAATGCATAATAGTATAACAACAAATAATTAAAATAGTTTTCCAACAAAAAATAGTGTGGATATTTCCATGGGTTGAAAAGAGGTGGTTTTAATAACAGTAGCTGGCAAAAAGTTGGACAGTAGAATTTAGATGTTTGTCAAATCAGGGATTAAATATCATTATTCAACTTTTCAACTATTTTTTTGAGTGTTTACCCTTCTAAAATAAATCTATTATGGATTAGAGTGTTATTCAATTTTGAGATGGTAATTTCTGGCACAATTCAACATTTGTCACTCTGCCAAATGGACAATCTAGATGCAGCATATGAGTTGAAATCTGGTTCCACGAGAAATTACCAGAAATAGCACTAACATCTATTTATTTCTACACTACACTTCTTCAAAAATAATCTCAGTCAAAATTTATTTCAGACAGATATAAGTTCAAAAAATTGTTGGTTCTTAACATAAATGACTACAGAAGCAAATGTCTGTAGACATGGTTAAGAAATTACTTCATTCTGCTAAACTGATAGAGTTCTAGTTTTAATGTATCTGATCAATTCCACAAATTTATTATGTAAGAGGTGACAAGAAAAACTTAAGAGGTAGTAATGTGAGGAGATAACTTGTAGATAAATATATCAAAAAGAAAAGCAGGAAAGGAAGAAGCCCATTACCCGAAAGTTCCCATTACACGTGTTGATACGTGTCTGTTCTCCTCATCAGCTGCTGTTCGGGCCAATCCAAAATCGGATACTTTTGGTGTAAAATCTTCTTCCAGCAAGATATTACTAGACTTGAAGTCTCTATGTATGACATGAGGACTTGAATCTTCATGCAAATAAGCCAGTCCACGAGCAGAGCCGAGTGCTATCTTTATCCGAGCACTCCAATCAAGGGGGCTGTTTTCCTTGTCCACCCCTACCAAAGAACAGATCAAATATAAGAAAAACCATTAACTTATAGAACTAAATTATTGGAATGGTATTTGAAACAGAGTTAAGTACCATGTAAATGGGATTCCACACTGCCATTTGGAATGAGTTCATAAACCAGGCACCGGAAGCTGACCTCTGTGCATATACCGATCAACTTAACCAAGTTTCTATGGTGAAGGCGGTTAAGCATCTCTACTTCTGATAGGAATTCACGGTCACCATGATGATCCTCTCTTTTCAGAACCTTGACTGCCACTTTTGTCCCATCTTCAAGTATACCACTATAAACACGCCCAAAACCACCTTCTCCAAGTACCCTGGAGTCATGGAAATTATCTGTGGCTTTCTCAATGTCATTCATGCTGAAAGTCTTCGCAGATCCTGTATAAGCAGCAATGCTAGACCGGAATGATGTCGAAGCTGAAGCAAGCCTGCCTCCAACTGCTGATCCAGCAGCACCTGTGAAATTTGTATGTTTGTTTCTCAATAGAAAAAAAACACTGATAGCACAATCAATTTGACACAAAATGAGGTGATAAGGAAACACTAGAAATTATGACACACCAATTATTTAATTTCAATGTACCTTGAGAAAATGATCTTAGTTGTTAAAATTATTGCAACTGGACTTTTATCTTTCTGCATAGAATTCTACCATTGTTTTCCTAGCGCTTAGATGAGTTAAATACTAAGTATGTCGTCTGTAGTTCGTAATTTCAGGGTCTTTTCTCTCTTTTTGGTGGAATATAGTATTTTCTAAAATGATCAACCAAGACAACGTTTCTAACATGAAAAATGCACTACTTTACCAAATTTCAAGACACTACTATCTGTATTACCTGGTGCTTTGGTAAGTGAAGGAGACAGAACACGTGGGGTTGATGCCAGTTTACTTGCATGATCTCTGAACTTGAACAAGGCCCAAGCAGCAGCAAAGCATAAAACAACCACTAGAAAAACTGAGAGAGAAATAATAGCAATGATGCCCTTGCTAAGTCCACCTTTATGCTGCCTCTTTGATATGTCAACCCCAAGGGGCTTTATGGTCCTACTGTTATTGCCACCACCCGAATATGGACCACCATCAACAATTGTAATGCTTGAAGGAGGTAAAGGAGGGGATGGAGGCAAACCTATATTGAAAGGGCCACATAAATTTCTAACCAGAAAAGTCAAGAGGGTACCAGACATTCAAAATTTATATATACCTGGATAGCTCACATATAATACGTCATAATCACCAAAGTAAGAAGTCTTTATAGCAACCTGTTTGTGCCAAAATCTCTCAGAAGTTAAAAAGGCTGTAGGTTTATCAAACTTTTCCTCAAGTGGTACCAAATCAATGAATACAATAGTTTTATCAGGTTGCAGGTTAGCTGCATCAGCTCCCATAATGCGAACTTGACTTTGATTCATGAAAACCCCAATGGCAATTTCAGAAGCAAACTCTGAAACCAAAGGGAAGAAAGTATACAAAGAAACACTAAGGCGAAGACTGACTTTCATGGGCCACACACATTTGCAAGGTGCTCCAGGTGGAGTATTTGTATAGGGATCTGAGCAAACCAGTGATATACAATCTAAAAAATGAAGTGACATTTATATTTCAGTTTGATGGATACAGAAAGCAAAAAGAACATATACCAGGAGAAATAACTCCTTTATTACAGAGGGAACAAATAAAGCCCAAACTATTAACTAACCTTCATTGGGAGGTGGGGGTGGCAGTGCTTGAATACGAGGTAGGACCGGCTTCTTTGGGCTCTGGGAAGAAGGCCGAAAAGGGGATACTTCAGGAGGATGAAATGGAACTTGCAATACAAACACAAACAATGGATGCAAAAGGATAAGTAGATGGTAATGAAAAGACCAGATTTCCTAAAATATTTGAGATGAGTATGAAAGTTTAGTCTGTCTTACTTTTGGTTGAGTGGGGGGGTATTTTGAATGATGGAGAAGGAGCTGGTGAAATCTGGCTTATTGGTGACTGAATAGGGAACGCAAACGGGGAAAGTGTGGAACCTACTGTGAACAAAAGCTTCAGTAATCAAATTTCCCTTTATTTCTTCATTTATTTATCAGTCTAACAGAAGAAACATCTTATAAGCTCACCAAACGTTTTTAGGTACCTGTGCTCAATGGTGATGGAGCATGATGTCTTTGCCTACTTGCTGGTAGCAATGAGGGAGGAATTGGTTCATCTAGATAAAATAACCAAGCAAAAAGCAATATATTCAATTGCAGTGAAATTCTTAATATGTGTGAAACAGTTAAATAGATCGGTTAATAAAACAAACCTTGGTGTTTTAAAGTGGAAGGAGAAACTGAATATGATGATGCAGGAGCAGGGCTGTTGATTATGTTCCTTGTGTGGTGATGCTTATAGAATGTGGTTGATGGTGAAGAAGCAGGAGGATGATCTTTGTTAGGAGATGGCTCAGGAGCATAGTGAAATTGCCTTGCTTCAGGTGCAGAAGGAGCTACAACAGAAAAAAAAAAAATTAAGTTAACTCAGTATGTGTACATTACTTATTGGTTCAGTGTGTGTTTTAATAATTAAAATTACATTCCTTATTTTTTGCACTGATTTCCATCTGGTAAAACTTTAGGTTTGGCATATTAAATAATTGAACATGATAAAAAAAATGGTGTGCATAAGATAATTTTAAATAAGGTAAAATTACATTTCCAAAAGAATTCCACTTGTGTTTGGATAGGGAATTTCACAATTTCTAAGACATTCAAATACATTGAATTTGAATTGATCTCATTTTAAATTGTTTCATTTTTCAATTCGTTTGTTTGGATAATGGAATTCAAATTTAGTGAATTTTAATTTTCTTGTTTGGATAAAGTATTTCAATTACCACCAAATTCAAAAAATTATTTAAATATCAAATAATTGTTAAAAATTCAAAAATCAATATTGATAATCTTTTGTAGTAAATCTTGATTGATGTTATTTTTTTGCCAAAGCTTTTCAAGATTTTTTCATTTTATATTTGAGAAACTTTTTCTCAATTTTTTAGGTTAAACAAGATTTTATGAAATGCTAGAATGGGCTAGATCCAAGTAACCCAGGTTGGGGCAAGTAGGCTGAGTCGAGTTAGCGCAGGTCAAAATCAAGCCAAGTCAACTCGAGCCCAGGTTGAGTCAAGTAGGCTCAACCCAAGTCAAGCTGAGTTGGCTTGAAGCAAGGTCGAGCTGACTTGGATTGGACCTAGGTCAAGCCAAGTCAGTCCGAGCCCTAGTCGGTCTGAGTCCAGATCAAGTCAAGTCGAGGCAAGCCACATTTAGTTAGTCAGGGCGGGTCCATGTTCATCCGAGTTGGGGCTGACTCACTTTCAACATAGTTGGGTTAGGCGTAGGTCGGTCCTAGTCCAATCAAGACTAGATCAGGCCTAGCCCAACCAACACCAAGTCAAGCCGAGTCTATCCAAGCCCAAGTCAAGTCTAATATTGTTGTTAGTACAATATGTTTATTCATGTTGTTAGTACAATGAGCAATCCTCTAGTTAAGAAATGGCAACTTATCAAAAGCAGTTTAATATTACTGTATACCTTGAGCAGGGGAATGCACTATAGCCGGAAGTGGCTTTGGTATTTTGTATGGAGGAGCAGAAACTGGTTCTCCACCTTTTTTCCAATTGAAGCTTCTAGAAGGTGTTAATGCAGGAGAGACAACAGGTGCTGCATCAAATGTTTTGTGCTAATTAAATTTCCATCAATTGAAGAATGACTGATACTGTTAGTAGAATGGGCAATCCTTTAAGAATGCGACTCATCAAAAGTAGTTTAATGTTACCATATACCTTGAGTATGGTCATGTACTATACCCGGTAGTGGCTTTGGTGTTTTGTACACAGGTGCAGAAACTGGCTCTCCACCTTTTTTCCAACTAAAGCTTCTGGAAGGAGTCAATGCAGGAGACACAATAGGTGCTGCACCAAATTTTTTGTGCTAATTAAATTAGTTAATGCACTATAGAATTAACAACACTAAAGAAATTATAGTTCCGATGTGGTAAAAGAGATTTCATTGTTAAGCTATATACTGATAGTTGTAACTAAATTTATTTTACTGATTGCATATTCCTTTTCATATTTAGCAACTTCGTGAATTTAACTCCTTGGGATTGAGGTGTGCAAAGTGAGAAAGTAAGGGAGAATCCACCCTAGATTTGAATTAAAGTATCCCATGATTTAACCCAATGTGGATGCACCCTTTTTTCTCACCTTAGAAGATATACATCACAATGTTGATAATATTTTTAGAATTTAGGTTTCAGGTGTAGGTCAATCCTACAAATCCGACTTGTAAAATAAGGACTAACTAAGCCTTATAAGCACCACTTAGGCCATATTTATTATTTATTTGGGATCTCAAATGCCTAAGAGATTTCAAATTTGGATTCTAGGATGCTTCACTCAACCATTCTAGTCAAACCCTCCATAAGTATCCTTTCTCGAAACAATGGTAACCAATTCTAATAAGCTGCAAATAAAGCAGGCTAGGGGTAACCACAATTATGGTGATTTTCCAACTATTCTATTAAATATTTTGCATTCATAACTCATCAGACATCATTTATCAACAAGTTCGTGATAATTCTTTTATTAGGCATGTAAAGGAAACATTGCATATCAGTCATAATTTTTTTTATCTCAATTCAATTGTTCAGATATATAATCCAATCCACATTTCCTAACTCATTGTCAAATTATCATGTGAGGTTAAAATGAGAGAGAGGTATAATAACATCTCTTTGTGGGTCATCAACAGCTATAGTAATTCAACAACAACAAAATACACCTTGTACATAAGATCGGTTTTAAACCTTCATCATTCGAAGAGTAGAAAGACTATAGATGTGGAAATGAAAAGATTAAATGCTTTAACAGAAAATAACAACTGTAATGTATTTGAAAATAAAACAACAAAATCAACCAGGGGAGGGGGATAATGGAACAAAATCATTTCTCAAAATTTGCACCTGGTGATTTGGATGGAGATGCTGCTGGTATGAATGGGTGGACCAATGGTGGATCTACAGGAAATGGACTTGGTGGTGTAACTGATGCGCATGGATACAATAAAAGAAAAATCAATGAGACAAGTAAAAGGGATAATGATAAAATTAATACTAGATATTTTAATTTGTCCCTTCTTTCATCAAAATAAGGATATATTAATGGAGTTAATTTTGGTAAAATAGGTGGCCTATTCGTTGGTTATTTTCTATTTTCCATGTGATGATGCATTATATTTTGTGCTTTCAAGAAAAACAAAAAAGGGACTTTAGAATCATAACAGTTGAATTCTACAGAGCACTAGATAAGATTAAACAACATACATGACATTTTTGGTGCTGGGGTGTGAGTGTGACCATTATTTGCAGTTCCATTGTGAAGATCAGGTGGGAAACTTCCATGAGTTGGTTGACTGACTGGTGAATTTTTTGGCAAATTTGTAGGAGATGTTGCAACTGGGGCTGTTAAAAATGGCCATAGAAACAGATATTTGAAGTCAGTATCAACTGGAAATTGGCAATGAAAGAAAAAAAAAACAATTATAAACCCTCAAATAGAATTACCGTGTGAAACTGGCTCCAATGTGTGACCTGTGTTGATATCCCCACTGGGAACAGTTGGAGGCGAACTTCCATGTTCAGTTGGCTGACTCACTGGTGGATGTTCAGGAAAACTGAATACTAAAGGGGCTGTTGAAAATGCATTAGAAAAACATACTTTTGGCTTAATACAAACTGCAAGTTGGAAATGAAAAAAAGGAAATTTCAGAAGAAATCAGGTGATAACTTTTTTACTTTCATCACATGCCTGGTGAAATTGGCTCGGGGTTGTGACCATTATTAGCACCCTCCTTATGAGGCAAACTTCCATTTTCATTTGGTTGGCTTACTGGTGAATATTTGGGCAACTCAGTAGAAGGTATTGGAACTACGGCTGTTCCAAGTATTCAATAGAGAAGCATATTTTTAGGTCAATACCAACTGGAAGTTGGATATGATGAAATGGAAAAACCATCATTAAGAATACCAACTACATGACAAGACTTTTTATCACACCTGGAAATGCTGGCTCAGGCTTGTGACTCTTATTCCTCTCATCAATCTTAGGAGGGAAACTTCCATGTTCAATTGGTTGGCTGACTGGTGAAGTTTTTGGTGAATTGCCTGAAGGTATTGCAAAGGGAGCTGTTCAAGAAGTGATAAAAGAGATGAATTTGGGTTATTATTAATGGGAGGTTCCCCCAGAAAATAAACTTCTCAGTCATGTACCTGGAGCAATTGGTGTGAAAACAGGAGGACTAAAAGCAGGTGTTTTGCTTTGAGGTGGACTTAGTTGTATGGATGGTGAAACATTCCCTTCTGCAGTTGATGGTCCAGGAGCAGCATTATATGGCGGTGATGATGATGTTATGGTACTTGCACCAGGACTAGGAGATATGGATGGTTCAGATTCTTTTGTCTTCTCAGGAGTTGGAGCTGATTTAGGAGGTGGTAATGTAACCGAAGGGGACAAGAATGGCCCTGGATGGTGAAAACCCAAGTTTTTGTCAGATAACCGCAATAGATGGGATGGGCGCGGCGTGGCAGGTGTTTAAGCCAGCTGGAAAGGAAGTTTAAAGCATAAACTTTTCGGTGGTGTTATTTGGGTGGTATAGGGTGAAGTTAAAGATCAATTTGAAGTTTCTGAAGGTGCTGCTGAAAGCTATTCTGGTGGGTAAAATGTTGGTTAGGGTCTTCGTAACAGTGCAGCAGTATAATAGAATTAGTATGGGAGCTGGTGTAGATTTTACTTATGCAGTAGTTTAATTTATGCAGTAGGGGTTACTCTCTTCCTGTTTTGGGGTGTTTCTTTTGGAGACCCTAAAACAAGGTTTGGAGTTGTAAAGGGTTGGGATACCCCTTTTGTATCCCTCTTAATTTAATTTCATTCTTTGCTGATAAAAAAAAAAAAAAACCGCAATATAATGTAGTGGAAAGGAATGGGATTACCATTTGGTACTTCTTGAGGGCTTGGTGCAATGGTTCTCCATGGTTCTTTTAGGTGTACAAGACCAGGTGCTTCACTGGGGGAAGAATTCACATGTATGGTTTCTGGAGATGGGGATATAACAAACCCTGAAAGAAGGAACAAAAGTATTAAATACCAGAAGAAGCTAATAGGGAGAGGACAATGAGTAATCAAGTTCAAAAGGCTCAAAATTCAAACCCATTTTGTGTGATATTAGACTTAATTTAAGATTAGATTAGATATACCATTTGGATCTGAAGGTGATCTTGGTGGACTGCTTCCCCATGACAATCCAAGATGGATAGGAGCAGGTGCTTCTCCACTAGGATGAATGACTGGAAGAAATGCTGGAGATGGGGATATAATTGACCCTAGAAGATGATGTTATCAATTGGAAGCCAAAAGTTCCAAAGGAGAAAAGGAAAACATATCAACTTTCTTTTCTATCAGCAGGATTAAAATTATCAAATCTGATGACCTATGCTCATTAGTTAGGCAAGCATATGGGCTCACATCAGTTATATCTTCGTGTGTATTAGGAAAACTAAATTTGAAATAAAAATAAGGATTGTGGTTCAATTGACAGATGGAAGAGTTCAGAAATCAATTTTCTGCCCATACAAATTTAAATGTTGAAGGCCATTAGATTCTTAAGGAACAATACTAGCTTCTTATAATGAGCATTTAAATGGGATTAAGAAATCAATGCACATGCTAAAAGTACTTTCACTAGATGATCCTCCACGATTTTAAAATGATCACAGGGAGGGTAAGAAATCACTCAATATGCCAAAAGTACCTTCACTACTACAAACCCTCCTGATTTAAATATTCTGTAAATTACAAGCTACGATTTTCTTAAGCCAGTAAATCCTATATGCATCTATTTGTATGCATAACAAAGAAGAACTCCTGGTATGAAGGAATGATCACAGACAGAAAATCATTAGCAAGAACGAAGGGTGTGACAAAGGGTTAAAAGACCATTAGCAACTTGCCTTTGTTTAATATATTCAAACCAAAATAAGATTTGTAGGCAATGCAAGAGTACAACAGAAAGAGGACATCGAATGCCTCCTTTGGTTATCCTAGCTCTGAGTACAAAGGTTTAAACCGATACTATTATAACAACTTTGAAAACACCTACACTGATCAAGATCACGTACTTCTAGCCAAAGCATAAGTTTGTCATAATCTATAACAAACTCAGGCTAAAATTTCTGAAGACATTAACTTCAAGAAAGCATTATGAGAATAACGTACCTTGAGATCCTTCGAATGCCACAACAAAGCCAATGACGCAGAGCTTCAACAGCTGTAGAATCACCCCCATCTCCAAAGATAACCTCTTCAGAAGTGAGTCAACAGAGCAACAGGACAATAAATAGGAGAGAAAAAAAAAAACTACAGCTTTGGAACTTATTACTTGAAGCAAGAACAAATAGAGGTTAAATTGAAGAAGACCCACATATAGTGACACTAAAGCAATGAGAAGGAAGGTTATGGAAGAAGCCAGAAGAGTCTTTGGTGAAAAGGGCAAGTGCCAGAAGAAGTGTGCCCTGAGAACAAGTTGAGCTCATGAATTGTGAGAAACAGAACTCAGAGTGTTCCATGGCAGGGGTAGAAGAAATTAGAAACTAGAAGGTTGAACTCTTTCCACTGGAGTTGGTAACTAGATCAAGTATAAAATTGATGCAAAGCAATAAAAATATGCACTTTGTGTATTCCACAATCCACACACACTTCAAGGAACCTCAAGAAAGGAAAAAGTAACAGACCCCTTCTCAGAGAGAGAGAGAGGCAGTTGGGGTGGGACAGACAGGTTCAAAGACAGAACACAAGAGTCTTATTTTTTGTATTAAGAAAATGTGTACTTAATATTTTGTCTTCTAATTTTCAGTGGGAAAGTCAGATTTAAGCATTGTTGTCAACAGAGGATAATTACCAAACTTTACTTTGATTTAAGTTCAATGGAGGTTGCCTAGTTGCTTTTCCTCTTCCCTTTGGGCAGCTCTTGGTGGCCATCTTCAGAAAGTGATTTATTGATGATAATAAGGTGTGCCATGTGGCAAAATCTTGTTCTGCTCCCTCTTCAATCTCCCCCACATGATCTCATATTAATTAATGCTTAATTGACTTCTGCCACACCCAATAAATAGTCACCAATTAAGTTATTATGCTATGATCAATTTTAAATTGCTTCTTGTTTAGGGAAAAAGTAAAGGATTCAGTGTCCTACACATGCTCTTCTGTATCAGATAAGTCCAGAATTTCAGTCACATGGTTTTGCTGTGAGAAGGGACTAATTCATCTCATCACTGCATTTTTTTTATCCATAGCTATGAATCTATTTGGGTTGATTATGAGCTTTTTATCTAGCAGTATGAATTTTTCTTTTTTCTCATCTCTGATGGCTGTTCACAATGCACCATACTCTGACCTTCTCAACTTGATTATTGCCTAACTATTTGTTCCTATTCTTTTGTCCACCACCCCAGTTGAAATTAAGGGCTTGGGTCTGCTAAAGATTATAGTTTTAAATCAAATCATTATTATTACTAATGTTCTTGTAACTTTAAGTAACTTCTGTTAATGATGTCTTGTAACTTTTTGAAAACAAAAAACATCAACACTTCATAAAAAGAATTTAAGTTTTATATATTTTTTGTTCGACCAATATTAATTTGATGGACTGTTATGAAGGTGATATGTTCGGTTTCCATTTCTGAGCCTTTTTTTTTCTAATGATAAAGAAAGCTTCTGTTCTGATAAGGGAATCAGTGCAGTAAATTATTGTCCTCAAACCACGCATTCTTGAGAGATGCATGTGAAAAATAACAGAAAAAGAAAACAAGTTGAACAAAATTTAGAGTGCAAGAAGACAAAAGCATAGCTATTTGTAATTGATGTACATGAAACCAAGCGGTTCAAGAGAGAGAGACACTTTTTGTTTCTTAACAAAAATATTCAGATTTAAGTGTTGTGGATTAAAAAACTTAACTGATTTTATCATTAAAAATCATGTTTCTTGCTGAAATTTAGAAATATGTTCAATTGGAATTTTAAAAGAATCCCAATAAATAAAGATACATTTTATTTAAAGGTAAAAACAGTATAATAATATAATGATCCAAAATATATAAGAAACACAAGTTAATATCATTAAAAGATATAAAATAAAAACATTCTTACTAAAAGTTGAAAATCTCACTTTTTAATAAAATTGATGATGAACAAAGTTTATAAATATTTCATACTAATAACCCATCCCTGTTTAATTTGGTTATGGTGAAAATTTAATGATGCACAAAATCAGTGAAACCTGCAAGTTGGCTACAAAAATACAATTTTAACTATTTTTCTTAAAATAAATAAAAAATCAACCCAAAAACATTAGTCTTTCTCTCTTTTTTCGTATCACTTGCTCTTGTTAATTTTTTGAAATGATTTTTTAGATTTTTAATTATTAAAACAATGTTACCAAAAGCAAAAATGTTTATTAAAGTATTTAAAGTCTTGAATAATTTGAAATAGGTGTGATTATGGATTTAATTAGCAGTGTAGTGAGTGATGGTTTTGTTGGATTGTAGTGCAAAGACAATGGCCTGAAGATGGTGGTGGTGATGTTCACATGCACCATTGCACCATATCACCATTTAAAATGGTAGGGTCCATATGCAAACTCCATTGTCACACTTTTTCTTTCACAAACTTCTCTCTCCAACCATTAATTTATGTAAGTGCAAACTCACAAAGGGATCCTATGGCCTCTAATTTAGGGACACTAATCTTGAAGTGGCATGTGGCAATTCAAAATGGAGGATTTTGTTTTTTTATAATAAAGATCTAAAGTAAGTATTTGAACCCAAATGCCCTTTTTATTAGATGTTCTTTTATATATAATAAAATACTAAATTCCCTTCTATTTTTTTTTTCAATTTATTTTGTGTTATGAGTTCGAACACATCTCTTAAATGGTGTGTACGTGTCGGACACGTATCGAACACTTATATTTATAGGACACGTATCAGTGAAGTGTCTAATTAAAAAAATATTTTTTGAATTTTTTATAATTTTAGCATGGTTTTAACACAATCTTAAAATGAAGAAATACATTAATTTTTTAAAAACTCAAACTTATTGTATAAATTTTTATTATAATTATAAAGATAAGAAATAAATCCTTTTGAACCAGGAGAAATATTTTTCTACTAAAAAAAATCTCATACTTATACACATAAATCTTTATTTGTCAATTTATATAATATTAATGTCTATCCTATTTGTAAATAAATATTAAAACATTTAATGGAAGCTTGAAAACTACTTTTTTTTTAAACCGTCTTGAATGCATTTAAATTTTTAGCTTTTTTTTTTCCCACAATGAACAAACTAAATTGTATACCCCGATAGTTTTGTTGGATTAATCTTAGTGTTCTTTTGTTTTAAAATCAGATAAAATTAAATTAGTGATATTTTCTTTTCAATAATTATATATATATATATATATTTCATCTATTAATTTGAATTAAAATCTTGCCTAAAGATATTTAAGCTTAGTTTCATTTAAATAAAGTGACATTTATTCAAAAAAAAATTCTAAAAATAAAACAAACGTGTCTTACAATATTATTCTTTCATTAAGTATAGTTATAGTTGCAATAGCTTTCAATTTTGACTTAGTATATCTTGAACAAGTGAAATTCACACTCCCACCCAATATAGGGAAACCCACCAAACATTCTTCACAACGACCAACCACCTTAACGTATCAAAATAGTATATATTCATGTCAAAACCATCAAAAGAACAACACACCAATTTTAGGAATTGTCTAATTATTAATCTAAACAATACAACAAAATTATTAAATAAAAATTATTTTTTAAATACTAAAATAATTAATTATTATTTAACTAAATTAGCCATCATTTTATAAACTTAAAAAAACTATTATATCCAAAATAGTTTTTATTATTAATAAAAATTTATAAAATAGTTTCTAAATTGATATTTAACCATTAACTACTTACTACTTTATTTTCTAAATTAATCTCTATTAGTCTTTTAGTTTATTTTCTAAATTAATCTCTATTAGTCTTTTAGAGAGTAATTTAAAATATTAGTAATTACAACTTTTTGGTAGCTAATTTATATATTAATCCAGAAACTATTTTACTTTAGATATGAATAAATTTTTAGTCTTTAAAATAATATCTAATTTTGTCAATATAATGATTAGTTATTTTTTATCTCTAAATTTACACTACAAGAAAATCATGAAATAAAAACCAATTTTAGAGACAAAAAATAGTTAGTTGTTATAGTGACTAAATTATAGATTATTTTACCGACTAACAAAATTTTTTATTTCTAAATTAGTTTCTATTATTATTAAATGGTTTTTAAATTGGTATCTAATTAGAAACCAAGGTTTTTATACCAAATTTAGAATCTAAATAATTAGTAGTTAAAACCTTGATAACTAATTAGATACCCATTTAGAAACAATTTACCAATAATATAAACTAATTTAGAAAAAAAAATAGTTTCTAAAATAATCTCTAATTTAGTCACTATAACAACTAATATTTTTTGTTTTAAAATTGGTTTCTATTTCATGATTTTCTTATAGTGTTAATTGTTATTTAATGATTTTTTATATGGAATAAATAAACATACATGAAGTGTGTAAACAAATTCAAACAAAGACAATTCTCAAATTCCACTCCAATAATCTCACTAAGCAAAACAAATAAAAAATGTCACATGGTGTGTGGAAATGGACAAGCAACAAAGAATATAACCACGTATACATACACCATGGTCCACTTTGTCTTTCAACATACACTTATTTTTTTCTTTCTTGATTTTCAAAGTCCCAAACCCTAACCCCACAAAAAAATATACTTGTTTTTTCTAGAGTTCAAATTCATAGTTCAAAAGGAACAAAGCTCCAAGTAGAATGTGACATAATGCATGTTTCAAAAGGTTTCCTTGCATCCCTTTGTTTAATTTCTTGTCACTCACTCCACCATCTTCTCCTTTGGAAGAATCCATTATTAGGGTTTCATCATTTATATACTTCTTTGCCTATGGTGAGCTAAACCTAATCTTTTCCTGCAAGTAAGAACCATGGAAGTTAGCAAAGGAAGAAGGGGACCAATCCAATGCTTTGAAAGCATGTGCAAGAACTTTTAACATAGAATTCTTATATCACATGCATAGCTTTAGGATCTTCACTTTTGCTAAGGCTGAAAGAGGCACTTTTGAAGAACATTCCCATGGTTGTTAAGGTGGTTCCTTCCAACAAAGCTGAATTCAGAAGAAACCTCCATAAAATATATTAACCTATATATATCAAAATTGACTCCCCAGCAGCTCAATAGTGTCTTGCATCTTAAAACTTTTTACTTACATTTACATATGCATAATATTTTTTTTTTTTAATAATTCTACATGTGTATTTTCTTTTGCGTGTTATGATTTTATATATTTCTATAGAATTATGTTTTAAATTCAACCAAGGAGTATCTATGAATATGAATAAACAAAGCAGATATATAATTTTTTTTTCTGATATACTTTTTATTATTAATTAAAATTGATTAAATCTCATATATGTTTGGGTCGTATTTCTTATTCAAGAATCTCAGTTATCATTTTCAATAGATTTTAATCCATATTACAAAAATAATGTTATAAAATAATATATTTTAAAAAGAGTTAATAATTTTTTTCTTTTGATTTGTTAAAGTTTTCTCGATCACTTAAAAAAAAGTTAATTGTTATATTAATTAAATTAGATACTACTTTTTAAAAATTAAAAAATTATTGATATTTAAATTAATTTTTAAATTGGTATGTAATTAGTTATTAAGGTTTTAACTACTAAATTTAGAATCTAAATATTGGTAATTAAAACTTAGCACTACAAGAAAATTAAATAGAAACTAATTTTAGATACAAAAAATAATTAGTTGTTGACTAAATTAGAGATAATTTTAAAGACTAAAATAATGATTGGTTTCTAAATTTGTTTCTATTATTGATAAATAGTTTAAATATTGTTTAAGTCCAACATTCTAAATTTGTTTAAACCAAGGTTTTTGCTACCAAATATAAAATCTAAATAATTGGTAGTTAATTAGATATCAATTTAAAAATTATTTTTCAATAATAGAAACTAATTTAGAAACTAATAATTTGTTTAGGGTCTAAAATGGTCTCTAATTTAGTCACTATAACAATTAATTATTTTTGTCTCTAAAATTAGTTTTTATTTAATGATTTTCTTGTAGTGTAGATAACTAATTATATATCAATTTAGAAATTATTTATTAATAATAAAAATTAATTTATATACCAATATTTTTTAGTTTCTAAAATAATATTTAATTTATTTAATATGACAACTAATTATTTTTTGTTTTTAAAGTGTTTCTATTTAAAGATTTGATTTTCTAGTAGTATATTTTAGCATGTATATATTTCTATCGAATCTAAACTATTAATTAAGGTAAATCAATTCCTATAAACTATTTAGTTGTGTTTAGACAAGTTTATACACAAGCATTTCTGTAAGAAAAAAATAAAAAAATTAAATGAATTTTTTCATAACCAGAGTATACATTAGATAAAAAATAAAAATTTAAAAAAGTTGTATGAAAAATTTGTACAAACTAATTTATGCATGAAGGAATTTATTTCAATTTTTTCCTCTTAAAAGTCTTTTTCAAAAATTGTGTTTAAATAAGCGTTTGGTAACATATTCTATGTTGATTTAACTTAAACAATAACCCTTTTAATCTAAAACTGAATTTTGGCGTTATTATTATGATTTTATGGGATTTTCCAAAAAGAAATATATGCAACTTGACATCTCAATTAGACGAACACTTCAAACCATAATAATCATAAGTCATCACATAAAAAAATATTAATAAAAAAATAAAATTTAATGAAGACTAGTTTTGTTAAATCTTTGCTAAAATTTGTCAACAATCTGCCTAGTTTTGTTGACAATCTTCAAATGCATTTTGCTAGCAACCTAATACATAAAACTTTTGACTACATACATGTTTTGGATTAATTTCCCTCTAAGAATCCTTCCATCTAAAGTCCTTAACACCACCTTGAAAATGTTATAATTACTTGAGCACTATCTTCATATGCTTTATGATGCACCAACCTCTCTACTTCACTCTATCCACAAATTATGCATTCATTTCACTGTCAATTTCCCCTTATATATCAGTACCATATCAGTTCATGCTTTTACTTGAGCCATTTCATGATTTGCATACCTTCCACACCTTACTAGCTCCAATCTCCCTACAAAGTTTTGAGCTCCATGATTGCCTCAAAACCAGCATTTATACACTCATTTGTATCTCAGTTGCCAACGTCTCCATTCATTTTCCAAATTCCATCGAAATACAAGTTTCAATACTAGATACCATACCTACTAGCAATTACTAAATAGACTCTCTTTTTTATGTCCTTATTCCCCCAATATAGATAGCATCACCATCATAACATTTGTAGATACTTAAGCAATATCATGCTTTGGTTTCCTATTACACCTACCTGCATTAGTTTTGCCACTAAAACTTGGCACTATAATTCTTTTCTCAACCTTCTTTTCATCAGGGTATTCACGAAAATATCACATTGATTCTGCTTTTGATTCAACCCTGGGAAAAAAGAGAAGTAGGACTCAGACCCTATTCACAATCCTTCAACTCCCAACTCCATTTTACTTGTGCATTCTTTTTTTTTATCAGCAAAAATGATTGAATAACAGGAATCACTTAAGGGGTAGTTCAACCCTTATACATACCTAAAAAAATATGAGACAATTTATCTGGTCTCTCAACTCCATTTTACTTATGCATTCCTATTATGCAAGCTTTTAGAGATAAACATCTGCTATTTCATTGCTGAATACTACCCACATAGTCTTCCAAATTTGGTTAACTTTTTTGTCCACACATGGTATGGCATGTTGTTGTATCTGCACCTTTTTTGAATAGGTAAGATTGTATTGATGCACACCCATGTATTACATCAATTCCACATCCTATTTGCAACTATACAACCAAATAACAACTGGTGAATTTTTCTTCAGCTAACTCGCACATCACGCGCATAAAATTTCTCTTTTGGATTCATCTGTTAGTGAGGTTATTTTTGGTTGCCACTCTGTTCAATATTAATCTCCATATAAAGTGCATAGCTAATTGTAAAACCTTCACTTTCCAGAAATTTTTGAAAAAAAAATTTGAATCATATTATCCTGCAAGATGGATTAAATCCCTTAATTTTTCATTCTAGAATTCTAAGACTAACAAATTATCTTTAGGATAAATTTTGATAACATTTTAAAAAGTGAACTTTAATCCTAATTTAACCTTATAAAATCGATTTATAAGAAAATGAGGTTTTCATCTAGTAATATACTATTGAAATAATATACTAGTGAAACGTTATTATTTCTTGTCAACGTGGGATCTCCAAGATTTGTTGTTTCATTTTTCAATTCCTTAAGATTTGAATTCATTTATTATGTGACTATTTTTTAGTCTACATTTCCCCTCCATTCCATCCATCCTACCAAAATCGTATGTATATTTATTGGAATTTTAAAATTATTATATTTTTCATATAGATGTATATAGAGAATGTATCAGTGTAAATAAGACAATAGTTTTGTGTAATAATTGTTGATAGATAGGCATAACATATAAAGTAACAAAATATATGGAGCATATCTCTCCAATTTGATTGTATATAAACAGTAGACTTGCGTTGAATGAATATACAAAAATATTTTTTCCATAATATTTGATATGGTATTACTAAAAGCATCGTTTCTGGTGACTTTACAAAATTTTCTTTCGCCCTTTTTTTCCTTGACAGTCAGTCTGTCGAAAACTCCAAAAACTCAGTTACAAATACATCAAATTCATACTACGTACATCATTCAAATCAACCAGACACCTACTTGTCTAGGAGAAATTGAATGCCTCAAACTACCCAAAGTGAAACAAATCAATGACTCGTGCAATTTTTCAGATACAGAAAGTCATTGCCAAAATTTCTCAAGGTATTATGTTTGTTTCGCCATATTATATAAAAACAAGAGCCTTTGGGATGAGTTAGACATATATCGCTCATTCTTGCCTTATAATTAAATGAAATCACGCAATGATGAGAAGGAAGAAGATCGTTTAATGCAATTTCATATGGGTCTCAATGATACCTATAAAGGTGTCTGATATAATATTTTGGTAATGTTTCCCTTACTTAACATTCGACATGCATATTCATTAATTATATAGGAAGAGACACAACAACAATTGTCGATGATTAATTCAACAGGTTTTCTAATGAACTTTAATACTTCAAATCCATAATTATTTATTAATTCAACTCCATCGCCAGGTTTTTTGGTAAATCTTCCTACAAGCTCAACAACCCCAATTACGTCCAAATGGACCATCCAATTTAATAGGGATATAAAATTAGAGCATGGTTTATGTGTCCCTTATTTTCATTTAAATCTTATTTCAGTAAGTAAACTCAATAAAGTTCTAAATTGTTGTATTGTCTTACTTCCAAATGGTTGTATCTTCCAGGATTTGGCTACGGGAAGGATAATTGACTCAGGTGAACAACGAGGTGGTCTTTATTACATGAAACCTTTAAAAAAATTGTCAGACTGTTTTCATGTTTCTAGCAACACGAATCTCTGACATATGAGATTTGGTCATCCATCTTCATCCCGTTTAAAATTAACATCTTTATTATTATTTTTTCAATATGTCTACTCATAATAAATGCAATATTTGTCCCATTGCTAGACAAACAAGATTGCCTTTTACTTCTAGTGCAATAAATACACAACGTCCATTTGATTTGTTACATTGCGATATTTGGGGTCCTCATAAACCTACTTATTCAAATGCACAATTTTTTTAACCATTGTTGATGATTTCACTAGATGCACTTGGGTTTTTTTTATCCAACACAAATCAAATACTCAATGTCTACTACAATCTTTCGTCACATTTTCATATACACAATTTCACATTCGTGTTAAAGTCATCTGAACAGATAATGGTACGAAATTTCTTTTCATGCCTCAATTTTTTCTTGATCACGACATTGAATGTCAATGTACATGTGTCTATACCCCCCAACAAAATGGGGTGGTTGGGCGCAAACACCTTCACATCCTCACAACTGCGTGATCTCTTCTTTATCAGTCTAATTACCTATTCGTTTTTGGGGAGATTGTGTTTTAACTGCGGTTTACCTCATTAATCGCTTACCTTCCCACATTCTATCAGATAAAACACCATTTCAACTATTATACAACCAAGTTCCATCTATTACACATTTACGTATTTTTGGCAGCCTGTGTTATGCAGCAGTGAATAATCCCAAACACAAATTTGATCCCTGCGCTTGACGATGCGTTTTTATTAGATATTCACCTAATCATAAAGGCTACAAATTATATGATCTTGAAGACAATACTATTTTTGTCATTAGAGACGTAGTTTTTCACAAAACCATTTTTCCTTTTTATGAAACAACATCACCCTCACACTCTTTTGTCCTACCAAATTCGGTCCTGGACTCTTAGACCATTAAAATTCTATATTTCCTACCACACTACCGAACTCACAATTGGCTTCACCAACTTTGCCCAGTAAGCTCATTACTGAACCCATACCCATTACCGAACTCATACCCATTTAGCCCATTATCAAACCTATACCCATTAAGCCTATTCCAAAATCTATGATCATTGAATTTCTTGTGCCTAATTCATCCCTTGATATTTCTACACAACCACTTCGACATTTTACATGTCTCAAACATCCTTCTGCATGGCATAAAGATTACTTAATGTCACCTCACGCTAATCAATCCAATCCTAGCCAAGGTTCTCTCCCAGATACACGATACCTACTTTCTCATTTTATTTCTTATTCTAACTTATCTTTTGTTCACTGTACTTTTTTAGCTAACATTTCTACACATAGAGAGTCTTCATCATGATCAGGTCCTTCTTTCTCCCCACTAGAAGGAAGCCATAAAATCTGAATTCTCAACATAGATAGAAAATAACACCTAGAGTATTGTTTCATTATCAGCTGGCTACAAACCCATAAGATGTCGATGGGTTTATAAAATAAAATACAGGTCTGATGGGAGCATCGAACGATATACGGCGTGCTTAGTCGTCAAAGGCTACACGCAAGTGGAAGGGATTGACTATATTGCGAATTTTTCTCTGATTGTTAAACTTACGACATTACGTTGCCTTTTGACTGTTGCAGCTGCTAGAAACTGGTTCACCTACCAACTTGATGTGAAAAATGCATTTTTGCACGGTAATTTGCGTGAAACTATTTACATGGAGCTTCCTCCCAAACTTTGCCGACAGGAGGAAAATCTGGTTTGTCGGCTTCTTAAGTCCTTGTACGGATAAAAACAAGCATCTTGAAACTGGTTTGCTACTTTCTCTAAGATTATTCAAAAGACATGATATATTTAATCAAAAGCAGACTATTCTTTATTTACCAAGATTGTTTGATCATCTTTCACAGTTTTCTTACTTTATGTCAATGATATACTTTTAGCAGGAAATGATGATGTCGAAATCAAGCATCAAAAGGAATTTTTACACCAACGTTTTCGAATCAGGGATCTTGGTACCTTAAATTTTTTTTTCTGGGAATTGAATTTTCTCTGTCTAAAGATGGCATTTTTATGTCTAAAAGAAAATATGCGTTGGACATTTTGGATAATACAGGTCTAACTGAGACAAAATCGAAGAAGCTTCCCATGGAGCAAAATTTTAAACTCATGATGATTTATTACATGACCAACTAAATATAGCAAGTTAGTTGGAAGACTCATTTACCTCACCGTCATAAGGTCAGATATTGTCTACTCAGTTAGAACTTTAAGCCAGTTTATGCAAGAGCCTCGCAAAACACATTGAGATGCAACATTACGGGTTCTAGCGTACATTAAGGGACACCCGGGAAATGATTATTACTTCCCTATGATAATGATCTTAAGATGAAAGCCTATTGTGATTTAGATTGGGGAGGATGTCATATAACTAGAAGATCAGTCAACGACTATTGAATTTTCCTGGGAAATTCATTGGTATACTGAAAGTCTAAGAAACAAACCAACGTGTCAAGGTCATATGCCGAAGCAAAATATCAGGCCATGGCAAATGCTTGTCTAAAGCTAACATGGTTACGTTATATCCTGCGAGACTTCAAGGTTCCAATTAGCATGCCTACACCTTTGTATTGTGATAACGATACTCCATATTGCAACAAGTCTTGTATTTCATGAGCATACGAAACATATCGAGATAGATTGTCACATCATACAAGAAAAGTTCAAGCTATGATAAGTCCATGACATGTCTCTTCACTAAGCCTATTGGGAAAGAACAATTTGTGACTTTGCGAAACAAGTTGGGAGACCATGATATTTACTCACCAACTTGAGGAGGGTATTGAAATTATTATATTTTCCATATATAGGTATATAGGAAGTGTATCAATGTAAACAAGACAATAATTTGGTGTAATTGTTGATAAATAAGCATCACATATAAAGTAGCAAATTATATAGAGATATGAAGTAGCAAATTATATAGAGCATATCTATCCAATCTGACTGTATATAAACATTAAGCATACGTTAAATGAATATAAAAAAAATATTTTTTCATAATATTTGATAATATTCTAAACCAACTTTCCATAAAACGTTATGGTCAAACCAAGTAATTTAATCCTAATCTACGTAATTTCCTCGTATCCTCCCCCAGATGAATCCAATTTAGATGCATTCCCCTTGTTTAAGTTTCTCAAATCCTCTTTATTTAGACTCAAAAACCCCTTTTCAAAGGCTTTTCTTTTCTATTAATTACTAGTCCCAATTTCCATTTTATCAAGAGAGCATCATTAAATAATTTGATGTTTTTTGTTTTCATTACAATATTTATTCATTGTCATACATTAGAGACGTAAGGATTTAGAAGGTGAATGTGTGTACGATAAAGTAAGATTTTTTGTATTATCTTAACATGTCAATCGTTAAATTGCTTATGAAAGTGATGAATTATGGCAATTGTTTTCAGCCAAACAAACCCCAGCCCAATCAAATCTCGAACCTGATTGTTGAAAATAATGTTATGTCATTTGGGCTTTAGCCAAAGCCTGTGGGTACTTTCACTTTAACAGTATTTGGCAAGAGTGAGATTCTTAGATAAAGAAAAGACACTTTTTTTTTATCTGATTTTGCACATTTAAAGCGAAGACCAAAATCTTGAGTCTATCTAACAAAATATTTGAAATATTAGGACGTGTTTAGTGTAAGAAAATTTATGTTTTTCTCTTTATATATTGTTCATGTTATTTACACTTAATTAACATCAGTAGAATATATACATATATCACTAAAAAAAATCATTAGTAAAAATTAATTTTAGAAATAAAAAATAATTAGTTGTTATATCGACTAAATTACATACCATTTATAGATTAAAAAATATTTTAGATTCTATTATTGTTAAGTTGTTTATAAATTGGTATCTAATTAGCTACCAAAATTTTTGCTTCCAAATTTAGAATCTGAATAATTGGTATTTAAAACTTTGATAGTTAAATAGATATCAATTTAGAAACTACTTATTAATAATAAAAACTAATTTAGAAACCAACAAAATTTTTAGTCTCTAAAATGGTATCTAATTTAGTTAATATAACAACTAGTTATTTTTTATCTCTAAAATTGATTTATATTCAATTATATTTTTGGTAGTGTGTATACAAATTTTGTCTATAGAATATTTTTAATAATATTTATAATAAGTATAACTACTATGGTGAAAATATTTTTTTTAAAACTCAAAATGTTTAAATTTTGTCTAAAGTTAACAATTTTACACCATAAATCGAAAAAACATGTGTACATAATGTTTGAAGTATTCAATGCATACATTTGTGTACATAATCAAAATCAAACACTGTGATTATTAGATTTACTTTATTTGAAGGCAAATGATGTCTTCAAAGAATTTAGATTCATAACATGGTGTGCATATATTTCATGCCAAATGTTAAATAATAATTTAAAGAAGCATATATATATGTGTGTCTACATGTTAATGATTCATGTTGAACACTAGAATAACGTGGGTTGATCTTTAATATCAAATTCTTGTATAAATTATCAAATAAACTAAAGTTTTTTTAATAGTTTATAACAGAAAGAGAATAAAAATGTTTATACTTATTTCCAACTTGAATTACAGTAGTCATATTTTGATCATGAATATCTCAATATTTTTCATCACCATATTAGAAAAATAGCACCTTTATGAATTAATTTCTCATCCCTTGCAAAACACTCTCACATCCACTCATAAAAAAATGAGCATTTGTTCAATTCATTTCATTTCTTAATGTCTTATCATTACCCAAATTCCAAATCACTCATAAGCTCAATTAACAATATTATTCAAACATGGATGAGTCAGAATTGTCTGCAAGGAATAAATATGACAACGTTAATTTAAAATACTCAAACTCCTCAGTATATTCTTAAAACACACTAATACTAAAAAAAATCATTAATTTTAAAAATTAATTAATTATTATATTAACTAAATTAAATACCATTTTAAAAATTAAAAATATTATATTTAAATTAATTTATATTATTAATAAATAATTTTTAAATTGATATCTAATTACTTATCAACCAAAATTTAAAGAGTTAATAGTTTAATATTAGTTGTTGATTAAATATTAATTTAAAAATTATTTTTTAATATAAATTAATTTTATCAATAACTTTTTTAGTTTTTAAATTAGTAAATGTGGTTTTAAAAATTACTCTTAAAAAATATTTATAGAAATATGTCTTAATATCTTACCTTTTACGTTTACATATTTTCACCTTTCGTTTTAAATACGTTTTAATGCTTTTAAATGAAGTTATTATTAGTTAAAATTAACCTCGTATCACACTGTAATTTATTTATAATAAATTTAAAATATAGTTGATATGTTTAAAACATTTATTTTTATTTATGAATTTCAGTATAAAAGACATTACAAAATTACTAGCTATACAGAATAAATATTATTCTATATACACATCTACATTACTAGTGCAAAACATACTGAACTATTATTTAATAAAATAGTTTGGGAGAAAATATTGGTAGAAAATTTAAAGTAAACTAGTCTTTGATATTATGTTTTACTCCAAAGTATATGACGCAAAAGTCGGTGGTGTGCATGCTCATATATTATAAATAATTAATCTTTCATTATTCACCAGAATTTGTCTTCTTCATTGTTGACCATATATTTCAACCACTCTTTTGAGTCTTCTGTTTCAGACTGCATTAATTTATTTTTATCAATGAATCAAACACATCTTCATCTCAATCCATAACCCTAAGATTAAAATATATACATGTTTTCTAATCATTATATTTATAACCTTGTAACTATCACCTAAAAAAATAATGTAATTTATACACAAAATCTTTATTACTATTAAATGTATACTTTTATCAATACTTTGTAAATATTAGAAGAATAGATTAAGAATGGGTAAAAAATAATAAATCTAATTTGAGCTACCAATGAAACATCCAAATTTCTTCTTTATTTATTACTTTTTCTAAAACGTGGGTTGATACAAGTTGTATAAGAAAAATTATATAAAATTAGGCATGCAATACGAAAAGGTTAAAATGTCGATGCTATTCTTAAACTGTATAAATAAAAAAGGAGTTAAATAAAGAAAAAAGAGAGATAAAAATTAATAAATATGACTAAAAATAAGGATAAATTAAAGTAGAAGTGAAATAATATTTTTTTTAATAATAATAATATATATATATATATATATATATAACAATAACAATATATATTTAACGCAAGTATCTAGGTTTGTATCGTATTTAAAATACTGTATTTTTTTCCATTAAAACAAAATTACATAACATGAAGTTTTTTTTTTTAGTTTTGTATATATCTTCCACAGAATATGATTGCATATACAAATAAAAATATAATAATTTATTATTTAAAATTAAAATAACAGATGTTTTATTATAAAACAAAAATCAAATCTATGTATAAATATGAATTGTTAATATTTTTATCATTAAAATGAATTTAAGAATTAATTCAGATTTAGTTGCATTCTTTTAATAAAGTAGATATATATTAACTTACAAATATAAAGTATAATGATATGTGTAATACATACACTTAATTAATATTTTTTTTTATCAAAATATACAATTTAGTTTGTTAATTACTATTAGAAAAAAATCATTTACAAATTTGAGTAAGTCGTGTCTTTTTTATATGATTTTGTTTTAAAGAATTTGTGGTGATGTAACCACTTTAGCTTGAATAATGTCAAAGAAGTGTTATCATAAGACGACTTTAATTCAAAATTTTAAAAGAAAAAATGGTGTTGAGTCATGAATTTAATTAACATTTTGATAAGACCTTAAGTGAAGTTGTAAGGGGAAAGGTTGAGTCTCTTGTGTCTTGTTCTGTATAAGGGTTGTGTCACCCTGAAATGATTCATATTTATTCATTTATTTTTGCTGATAAAAAAAAGTTGTGTATGGATAATACGGTTAAAAGGAAACAATTAAAGTCATGCATGACTATGGCGACATCAGTCATTTGTTTTGCACTAAAATCGTGTCACTCATGAACAACTTCTTCAATGATTAATTTGTTTTTGTAAGGTAATGTTCTTGTGTCAATTAGGACTGTTAATTTGTGCACCTGATCACGATGTAATGTTAGTTGGAATACTTTGGGGAAACCCAGACTTCCACATGATCCTATCAGCTTGATGAAATTCAATTTTTGTAAAATAGATAATAAGAACAACCGTCCGACTTGAATGAAAATATCAATAGTAATCAGATGACTAAGTTCATTATGACAATAAGGAGTCTATAACAATTGTCAAGAAATGTCGTTAGCATGAGTAAATGAAAAATTATGGCAAAATGTATAAGTTTATCAAATAGTATGATGGACAACTTCTTTGGATTAAAGGTGATCAAATGTATTACGTAATTGAGTAAATGTAATGGTGGCTATGTTAGTACTTTGCATCTTCCAAAACCATCAAGGTGTGACCTTATATTGGTGGTTCTTTTAATCGTATTAGAACTAAACTTTTCTTCTTGTGTTAAAGTTGAATCATCATTGAAATGGTCTAATTAATTTTATTCATTCTTTGTCTAAAAAAACATGAATTATGTTAAACTTAAAAGCCATGATGCTTCAAGGGTATACTAACATGAAAGTTTATAATTTAAGTCCAAAGAAATATTAAAATAACTTTTTCATAAGGAAAAAAAAGGTTTGTAGCAATATCTTTATAATGTACGTTTGGTTCAAACGACTAAATTATAAGAGTGAAATATTTTATTTTTTTATCAGCAAATAATAAAATGAATAAAACGGAATACTTCAGGGGTATCCCAACCCGTATATAAAAACCAAGAGTTATAATAACAATCCAAGAATGCAGCTCAAAGCAACACCAAGAGCTGCACAATCCTAACTATTAATGTGAACCCCATTAACTAGAGCTACAATAACAAGTCATAGTTACGAAGGACCCTAGAAACACAAAAACATAATTGTTGCAGATTTAGCATGCTGTAAAACTGCATCTCACAACTTTATCTCCTCTCCCCTACCAATTCTGGTTTTTATTTCCTAGAGAGTGGCCAAGTTGGTAGGCTTAGTTGAGGTGTTAACTACTGAACAACAATACAACTTAAGAAAATTTTGAGGCTTAATCTCTCTCCCCCCCCCCCCCCCCCCCCCCCCCCCGGTTTTTATTTATTGCACCACCCTCAGTATCTTGCATTTTTGGTTCCTGCACATCTGCAAAACTTTGCGACAAGCTTAAGAGGTTTCCCTTCAAGACACCTCTTCTACTCGCTGTTATTTCCTTTTGAAAGCTCCCCAGTTTTCCTGCCAACTGATTCTCCATCCTTACCACACATTCCCTTCCATGCTTATATTCTTTCTGTTGCCCTTCATATACTGCATACAAAAACAAAAACCCTTGTGTAGCACAATTCCAATAAAAAAACTCAAACTAATTAACTACACATAAGCAATCACAACTAACCAAGCCAAACACTATTGTACATCAACATACCATAAATCAGCATAAATATCATAAGAAGTTTAGAGGATATAGTACCCAATCAGAGTAAGCAAAACTAAAGAATTTAATCTTCCTCCTCATCCAGAACCAAGTCTGTAATTGTGCTAAATGTAAAATCTCTTCAGAATCCACTACCCCTCCCCTGAAAACTACTTTATTTCTTTGACTCTAGATACTCCATAGAATTGTTACCCAAACACCTTTCCACACTTGATCCCTAGCCCTACTTAGTTGCATCAAGTTGAACTGCATCAACTGTTGTTTAAGGTTATTATGGTAAACAAGTTGTTTCTCCACCCATTTAGACACCATCAACCAAATCTGGTAGGCTATCTCACATTCCACAAAAAAGATGATGAGTCGTTTCCTCGATCTTGATACACAACATACATAAAGTAGAAGACAGGGTAATACCTATTCTCAAGAGGTTCATTTTTGTCTGTAATTTCCTTATAAGAGTGAAGAAGAGGAAGAAAGTTCACAAATCAAAAAATAAAAAACTAATAAAAAAAATAAGGTAAAAAATTTCAACTAATGTTATATATATTTTATTTTTTTATTTTTTTATTTTTATTATTATTATTATTTTTTTATGATACGATTTTTTTGTTTTACCTTATCCATGCTGAAGTGGTCTTGCACAAAAAAACTTTTTTTTCTGTCCAGATATGGTAATGAAGAAACTAAATTTCAGCATTTTTACGAAAAAGGGTCCTTTGTCTCCTATTAGTTTCACACACGTGTCTTTTTTCAGAAATTATAACATAAAGTATGTTTATCCATTTTGTTTCATTTTCAATTATCATAGCTAGTCACGCCATGGTTTCATTGCAGTAAAATAATAGTCAGTGATGGTTGTTACGAGCATAATAAAGAATAAAGAATAACAACAACACGCACTAATGAAGCCCCTGACGTTTGAACAAAAAGACCAAAAAGAAACAGACGAAGCAATGAAAGCAACGTTAACCCTTCCTTTTATATAATAAATCCTTCTTTCAATTACCAACACCAAACCTCATAACACAACACAATCTCATCCAACATGACTCCAACACCTTCTTCAGTTTATGCTCTCATGGCAACTTGGTTCACACCCTCCTATCTCTTCATCTTCATCAACCTTGTCATCGGCACCATAGCCATCACCTCTCGTTTCACCAACACAACCAAACGCCAACGCCAACACCAACTCCTCCGTTCTCCCTCTTTGTTAGACCGCTTCTCATCCTTCCGTTATCACAAACATGAACCGACACCAACGTTAACGCCTCACAACGTTGCTCTGGAGCCTGTCCGGACTCTAGAATCGCCGCCGGCGGTTTCGATCATCTCCTTCGGTCCCAGTTTAGATACGCCTGAGATCGAAGAAGATGATCAAATTCAGAGTAATAATTCACCCCAGTTGGACCGGGTTCCCTCTTCGTCGTCGTTGTTAGACCGGATTAGGTCTTTTAGTTTTCATAAAGGTACTCATAATAACATCAACATATACTTCACACCATAATAAATTAATATTTTATTCATTTTTATTCTACTTTTAATTTAAAAATATTATTATATTATTATAAATAGTGTCAAATGTATATTTTTTTAAAAAAAAATAATATATTGACACCTTATTTCAAGTATACAAATTTCAATTTTTATATGAAATAACAAAAATATTTTTTTTATATTATTAAGTAAAGGTTGTATAGTGAAAGATATATATATATATATTTTTTTTAATTTTCATGAACTTTTCTCTTTTGATAAAACAGAAAGGGAAAGATCTGAGCCGGTCCAAAATCCTGATATTGGAATGAAGCTGGTTCGAACTCCATCTTTAATGGAGCGTGTGAGGTGTTTTAGTCTGGATTTGTGTAAAGTCCAGAATGAAAGCTGTGACTCCGTTGAGCAGCCATTGAGCCGTGCTCCTTCCTTCCTCCAGCGGCTCAAGTCGTTGAGTTTTAACAGATCGGAGTCGGAAAGTGAGGTGGCGGACGGTGGGGAGTTGGTGGAGGAGAGGGAAGGAGAGGAAGGGGTGGACGCCAAGGCTGATGATTTCATCAACAGGTTTAGGCAGCAACTGAGGTTGCAAAGGCTTGACTCTATTCTACGTTGCAGGGATATGCTGAGAGGAAGCTCATAACAACGCGTGGGAAGAGAAGAAGAAACTCTTGGATTGATTCAATATTATTTGAAGGAGAAACGTGGAACAGTATGAGATCGCTTTTTTTCAAATGTTTCTTGCGTTAACACGAGAATTTGGCTACCTTTGTAATTGTACTGTGTTTGCTAGGGTTTTTTATTGTTGCTGTTTTTGTTTTGTTATTCGGAAAAATTAATCGATATGTATACCAAGCAACAAGCCATGATCTTTTGAATGGAAACAATTTTTAAGGATGAAATCTTAGGTTATTCACCGATGTAGTTGTTAGTTTCTTGTGTTCGTGAGGGGTGCCGTGTACTATGTTATTTATTTGTCTGGATGTTAGTCTCATCACTAGTGGTGCCAAACAAACAGAATTTATAATAGAGAAATCGTTGACACTCTTATTTTTAGTTTCACTTTACAACTCCTTTCAATAATAAAATATTATATTTAACTAATAAAAATTTAAGTAAAATAATAATATTTTTAATTGTAAAATGAAAGTGGATAAGAACAGTGATAAGAATAGTGATGTGGAAGTATTATAGCTCTTTTAAATAATGATAAGAATTAAGGAAAGAACAAATAAATTAGAGACAAGATACTCTTCACCAAGACAACCTAATTGAAACTTTAAAAAGGAAAAAAACTATAGAAAAAAAAAAAGATAATTATTTTATTACAGGAATTCCCTAAGCTCGTGGCTATAACAGAACCTCTCTCTCTGTATATATCTATCTATCTATCTATTTTTGTCATAGGTAGATGTAGGAATCTTCTTCAACCTTGTTGGTGATTGTAACTAGAGTTACTTTACCATGGTCACGTTTATCGGCTGACTGTTGGTCAAAAAGTGTTGATTAATAAATACTTCATACTCACGTGTTCACACTAGGATTTTTTTCCACATTTATAACATAGAAAATATTAGTTTCCAACGTCAGAAACCATATGCACAATCACATGTTTAAGGAGGGAGGGCTTTAAAATTCCACACCCACGATAAAATAAAACGTTTCATTTTAGTTAAATAGCCTAAATCTTCTTTGCTCTTTCACATTTAACTCTAGTTCTTCAACTGAATATATAGCATTATCAAGTCATATACAAGCATTTAATATTAAACTCAAAATATACGTCATTCAAGTACTGCAATTCGGTTGGCAAATGACAGTTAATATTAAACTAAATATTAACAACTCCAGCACATTGAACACAGATAAGTGAATGCAACAAACCACGGATTCGTCACTTGTTTGAGAACTAAGTAAAGGCTCGCATTTAAAATGTATAAGTTAGGACTATTAAATTCTAAAAATCACTGTCAGAGTAGAAAAGTTATCATCACTGTCAAACAGAAGAAAAATATAATGTAATACCAACCTGTTTAAAGAAAGGAATTCATAAAGATGTTTAACTGAGAAAAAATTAAAATAAACTCATCACTATTTACTTTTAGTTTCTCCAAACGAATCATACTTTCAATGGGGCACTCACCCTTATCCCCTTCCTCCGATGTCCGAACAGAACAAAAGACCAATGATAAATGAAAGGGATTAATTTATCTAAATTCCCGTTTTATTTTCAGAATCTATACCCTGTATTATTATAAACTTATGGAAAAGGATTCTGCGACTGGCAATTATTGCAAGCAGAGCCTTATCACCGCAACTTATATGTGGCTTAAAACCTCAATGAAAATACAAAATTGATTATATGAAAAGGAACTTTCCTTCCTCTTGCCTCTTTACACACATCACTAATTTGATTATCGTTAAACTAAAAGTACAACGCTGATGTTCATCGGGACCACATTATGTTCTTTTTTGGGGGGGATATGGTGAGGAAAAAAGGAGAGATTGGGGATTACAGTAATATAGAAGAGTCTAGCAATCAGTACGAAGTTTTAATGACCAGATATCAAAATCAAGCAGCTGGAACCTTTCTCCCATCTTCTATAAAGAAAATTGCTGTTTCTGGAACCTGCAAAAGAAAGATAGATTTTCGATCATATGAAGCTTCTACTGTACTGGGGTGGAGCGCAAAGAACTAATTGCATTTATAAAGAACCAGTGATATGTATAACAGACAAAACAGCGATATTTGCTCACAAGATTTAACTCCCGGTCTCCTACTGTCTTGAAATTATTCATAACAAAGAAAACATGTGAAATGCTTTTCAAAAGATTCTTTGTGTTGACTAGAGATTACTTAAATTTTTGTTTAGAGACTAATCGTTTAAAATTGTCAAACAAATGGGGGTCTATAATAGATGTCAACAAAAATAGATAAGATTCTCACTATCAACATCTCTTTCAAATAAGAAGAAGCAGGCATAGCTTAGCATAGTTTCAAATAAAAACAGAGGTATCTTTACAGCTAATGTTTACAAACTCCATTTTCATCATCAAATTCATCCATCAATACTGAAAACAAAATATTGAACAAATCATGCACAAAATATGCTCGCTACATTCAGCAGTGGTATCGTAGATAAATGAAATGTTCCATATATCATATAAGATGGTGTCAAAGATAGATTGCCAATTTGAAAAACAAATTTCCTTGCTCAGTTTAATAACCAAATTAAAATAAGCATCGGTCTCCCACAAAAGAAGAAGATTAGAATGGAAATTATGTTACTGAAACTTGATAACTCAAATTTTCCTTTTTAATTGCTTCTTTTTTCACCACTATCAGCAATGCATATGTTTAAATTAGATCACATAATTATAATGCCAAACAATCAACGATCAAAATTACTTACATCAGGCCATGTATCTGTAATGAATTCCACGATGTCATAAGCTATATCCCCTTGAACATCAATTTGTTCTTTCTCAGTTGGTCCCTAACACCAATCAATCCACACAAAAATAAGACATAATATCCATATATGAACCAACAATACTGGGTGTTGGGATCGTAGTTGTCAATACCAAATAGCAATGCAGAGGAATTGACCCTGAAAACACTATAGCAGGATAGAGGGTAGCAATATAGCCACTACTGTAACCAATTAGAAGAGAGCACAAGACAGCGAGATGAAAGACGTGTTTCAGAGAGATTAAATAAAAAAAACACGGACAGAACAAAGTAAGGCAGAAAAGGTCACGGTTAGCCAGAGGTTTAACAGCCTATTAAAACTATGGATAGCAGTGGCAGCTGGGGTTGGGGATGGCCAACTGTCACAGCTGACCAGAAAACACTGGGAAGTGCTAGAAACGTTGCTCGAGAATGATGGGTGTTAATCAGAAGGGAGAATAGTGGGCGCTACTTTGTAACAGAGTGCTAAATGACTAAGAAACAAGGGTTTCAATTCGTATTCATAGGAGGGGGTAAATCCCAAATTGACCCCCAAAAAAGCTTAAATAGTGCTGTTTCATAGTTTAAACAAGTTTTTTGTGACCCACTCCAATAGCACCCGCTCCAGCAGCAATTTTCCATGATTTGTCCACTATTGCTGCTGTAACAGCAGCTACTCCAAACTGCAACAATATTCTACTTTTATTTTACCGCTCAATGACACAATTCCTCAATAACACTGCTATTTGGCGCTATTGACAACTATGGTTTGGATTGGTTTATTTTTTGAGGTAAAAAATGTTTTCTTTCGTAAATACCTAATCAACTTTTTGGAAGAAAAAAAAATCCCAGGAAAAAGGGTCACAGCATGAATTTTATGAACACCATATAAAATTTCAGCAAACCTTGACAACAGAGGCTCCTGTAGCAAACTTTTTCCCGAGTTTCTTGGAAGCATCGCTAAGCTTGACACCTGAATGCAATAAAAAAAAACAAGTTGAACACTAAAGCACACTATATAATAATACTTTAAGTCTGTGCTTGTATTGATACTTAATAGAAAGGGATGAAATAAAATGATGTTAGTTATAATTTTTAGGAATGTTTAAGATGAAAAGAAAATCTATATTTTCTAATTCCATTTTTGCCTCATTTCACCATGAAACATCCAAAGACTGGTATGCCAAGTTCATCCGATTCCATCTTAAATTCTACCTGTCCATAAGACATCCAAATAATGCTAAGAGAATAACAGAAATAGCTCACCGAAAAGCTCCAGGCCCTTCACAGTGGTGATACACTTTCGCTTGTTACGTACAACCTTTTCAATAATCACCTCTTGCTTCTCCTGAAAAAAGCAAGATCACTTCGAATCACACCAAATGACATAAAGCTATGACATTCAGCATCATACAACAAGTACATTGATCAGAGAGGCTTAAGACATGCCTTCTTCTTTATCTTCCCACCAGGAAGACGCTTCACCTCTTCTTGCTTCGGTGCTGAAACATCAAAACCAAAACACATCATGAGAGGATAAGCTAAAACCACAAAAAAACATATATCATTGAAATCCAAACACCTCATCTAAATCAATGCTCACTACTAAAATACAAATCCTGAAATTTACGGAATATCAATCGTCTTCAATGACAAACACACTAAACAAAAATTTAAATAAAAAGACCTGAGGAAGCAGCTCCATCACCAGCTCCTGATGATATACCGGTACTTTGCAGCTTGTCAGAAACTTTATCAGCTTCCTTATCATTTGCCTCTGCGCGAAAAAAATAAGTAATAACAATTCGCATTTGAATGAAATCGGAATGATCGAAATAAAATAAAAAACGAGTAAATTGGGGGAATATTTAATTTCTTTTGAGAGAGAAAGAAAATAAAGGTACCTTTAAGAAGATTAGGGTATAGGTCAGGGACGTTTTGGATCAACCAGGGTTTGCATTTCTCGAAATCGGATCCAAATTCGCAGTATTCGGGAGGCAAGCTGCACACCCCACAGTACAGCATCCGAACCGGTTGGGGTTTCTCCGCCATTGTTGTTTATACACAAGCTCGCAAACCCTGCTTCACTTTTGCAGTTTTCTTAAGAACGAGAACACAGAACGGTGCGTTTTCGCAACGCAGCTCTAGTGAAAAGACGATGGTGATCGATGGGCGCGGTGAAGTAGGGATTTTGATGATTCTTTGATACGGTGTCGTTTAGGGAACCTCTCTGTTTAAAGAAAATATTAAAAACAATAGTTAATTGCACTTTTAACTCCTTGTCTTTTCAATTGTGGTCAATTGGGTTAGTTTGTGATTTTTAATATCTTTTGTTCCAACTTTGTTATTCGAATGTTATAATTATAATTATGCAATTTTAATTCCTCTCAAATATATTAATGTATATTCTATGTATTACATGTTTTTAAAAAATAAAATCGTATCACTGTAATAATTAAGTGATCAAATTGACATAATTAAAATAAATAAAAAAACTAAAATTGCATAATTATAATACTTAAGTGATTGAATTAATACAATTAAAATTCAAAAATTAAAATCGCATGGCTAACGAATCTAATTCGTACTAAAAAAGTATTAAATTCATTCAAATATGATGATTTGTGGTAATAAAATTGTTATTTTTTAGGGAGAAAAACATCATACATTAAAAGAATGTTCCATACAAAGTTTGTATCACATGGCTTTTTCTTGTTATTAGATAAAATTATTTATTGTCCTTCCTCAAACCCTAACTTAAATACTAATTATTAGATTAGATTGAGTGATTAACACTAAAATAAAAGTTGTATTTGATAGTCATGGATAATTTATTTATTTTTTATTTTAAGAGTATAACAGTCTATTTTTATGGTTCCATGAAGACCTGAGACACCTAATATTTATCATGAATTAATACATATTAAAAAGCTTCTATGATTTTTCGTTTTTATAATTACAAGTATTCGTCCACGATTTAAGCATACTAATTAATAATGTAATATATTTAAATAACATTGATGTATTTAATCATGCAAATTTTAAAATATAAAAAATATAATTATAGATATAATATAATATTTAATATCTCTCTATAATAAATTTTATAATCATTTACTAAGAAAATCAATAAAACGTTTTTTTATGGGAAATGAACATCAGTTTGAAATTCACTGGACAACATATACTTTAAAAACGGTATAAATTTTTTAATATATATAATTAACTACTTCATATTTTTTTAATTGTTAAATTTTTAAAAAAATGATAAAAAATATGAGGTTTGACCATAAATATGTAATGTTGTAATAAATATTTCAGTTACATGATGAATATTTAGATAATTAATTAAATCATTAAATCTCTAATTAGAAATTAAGATCGATATAAGTAAATCATAAGTATTGGATAAGAAAGAAAAAAATAAAGAACATTCAAGGTATAAGTTATCTTTGTTCTTGTATGAACTTTTAATGCCCACCATAAGACATAAGTAAAATTTTATGAGACCACATGTATCAACAAGGAGCATGATAAGCAACAGACATAAGATTTTATAAGCTTAAAAATCTTATGAAAATAATTCATAAGAGATCAATGCTCTTAAACTTAAGAATGCTCAGATTTGTAGAAAACTCAAAAAAATACCAAGATGAATTGTATAGGACGAATAATGATCGTGAGTCATCCCCAACATGTTCCCACTCCTTAATAAGAAAATAAGAAGTTGATAATAACCTTAAAATGATGTAGATTTTGGTGTACTGGACTAATTTTAGAAGTCGTGTTTGATGGTTGTAGATGTCATTTGCTAGTAAGGTTGTTTAATGGTTGTAGACATCGTGTGACAGTAGGCATCTAATAATTTTAAACATCACCTGATAGTAGGTTTTTTTGATGGCTTAATGTTACGTCTTCTGGTGAATCAATAATTTGTTGTATGCATTTTGTTACGTGTTAACTTGAGTGCATACCACAAGGTAAAAAACTAAAACTTATAGTTAGGATGTAACTATTTCTACTTAAGAGTATAACAACCCAAGTGTCACCATTTGATTATTCACTTGACCTCTATCATGGTATAATTAATGCACATGTAACAATCTCTCCCTCAAGAATTGCCCCATTGGGAATCGAACTTGTAATTTGACTCTAATGCCAATTGTTGGGGCGAGCTATTACCACTAGGTCGAAAACTATAACTTATAGTTATGATGTAACTCTTTATACCTAAGAACTCATTATGATTCAATTTTGACTTGACTCATTGAACTTTTGTCACAGGATAATTGATATCACCAACAATATTATGTTAGTTATTTGTCATTGCATACTTCTAACTAATATATAATTGTTTTGTAGCCATATAAAGGTAACATGTACTAGATGTCTGATATACAACAAAGTACTGATTTGTAATGCTTATTTGCATAATAAACGAGAGGATTATTCATGTTTATCTTGATTTGTGTGTTTTGTTGTTTTTCATCTCTAGTTGGTGTAAATTTCAACATTGCATTGTTTATTTCTTTATTCTTTGGTTTCGTTTCAGACTTGGTGCATGATAAACTAATATAAGAATAATTTTGGTATTTTTGTGTGTTTGTGATAAGTTCTCACAAAAAGATTGATATCAAATTCAAGATTGAAAGTTCAATGGGAAGAACAATTTCAACCTATAAAGAGGTATTTGTGAATATCTTTCTAGAAGCACATCCAGGTAAAGAGGCAAACTTTAGAGCAAATGGAGAACACAACTCTTATAATGATCCTTCTATCATTGTCAAACGAGACTTTTTATGAGGTTGTAGAGGAAAAGACCTTAGCAACATTGTGGTTGAAGTTGGAGAAGTTTGTCATTAAAAAGTTCATTTACAACAAGCTTTTATTGAAAACGTGGTTATTTGTGCTTTGTAAAAATAAGGTATGTCATGCAAGGTTCATCTTGATGAGCTCAATTCAATCTTAATGGAAATTCTACACATTAACATCAAGGTAAAATATGAGGATGTGCAATAATGATTTTGTTGACCTCTCTTCCATTATTCTACAAGAAGTTTGTGAGTTCAAGGTATAGGGAAAGTTTGCATTATGCTAGAAAAGGTTGAGTCTAACCTTTATACAAAGGGGTTTTTTCTCAAATCATTTAAGAATGTAGAAATGAATTTTCTTTTGGGTCGGTGGTCTTCAATAAAGACAAGAAGGTCAATAAATCAAACAAAATGAAGACTAATACTAAAGATATTTGTAAATATTGAAAACAACTTGGACATTGAAGGATAAACTATCTAATATTAGGGAAACAAAATCTAGTGGCAACTACAATTTAGAAGGAGGAGTCATTTGATGATGATCAAATGTTGACTGCCATGACAAGACTATAGTCTTTTGGTAGGTGGGTGTTGGATTATTAGTGCTTCTTTTACCATGTTTGATGATCGGGAAAATGGTAATGCATTGATAGGCAATGGGACTTCTTGCAAGACATTTATTATAAGATCTAAACGAATATGGATGCACGATGACATCATTCATATGTTGACTAACATTAGGTTTTAGAGTTGAAGAATAACCATATATCCATATATTCATTATATCATTGGATCTGAAAAGCTAGAAATGTTGTATAGAGTGATGCAAATCATGGAAATGGAGTGGTGTTGTAACAGTGCATGGATCTAGGGAAGGGAATTTGCATTTCCTTTAGTTTGTTGTTGCATCTAAGGCTATGCCTATCTTGTTTAGTGATACCCATATGGAAAAGTAGTTTGGCTTATGCGTTTAAGACACATTATAGGGTTGGATATCTTGTCTAAATAGGAGTTGTTGGGGGAACTAAAAGGTAAGAAATTTTCCGTTTAGTGAAAAATGTGTGTTTAGGAAGTAGCCCATACAAAACTTTCCTACATGGTTGCATAAGACAATGGATACGTTGGACTATTTCCATGCAAATTATTGTGGGTCTTGAAAGTTCCATCATTAGGAGATGTACGGTATTTTCTTTGGTCACCGATGATTACTCCAGTTCACATGAGAATTCATGATGAAGAAGAAATCAAAGACCTTTGAAACTTTGAACATTCCTAATGTTTAACCAAACTAGAAAGATGGTCAAACATCTAAGCACTAACAACAGTTTGGAATTATACTATAAGGAGTTTATTGAATTTTGTAGAGATAAGTACATTATGTGACATTTAACTATTCATCACACTCTATAATAGAATGAAGTCACTACATGATGAATGTCTTTGTTAAAAAGGATAAAAATCTTGTTGTGACATTGTGGTTTTGATAGATATTATTGGAGACAAGGATGTGAACACATAATGTTATTTAATGAATCATTCTCTATTTATCATCATACAATTTAAAATTATAATTAAGGAATGATGTACAAGCAAACCAACCATTTAATATTGATGATATTTGGGTGTGGTGCTTACTACCGTGTACACAATGCTACACTTAAACCCTTATCCAAAAAACAAGTGTTATGTGGGTGAAGGGTTTCATAGTTTGAACGTCTTCAACAAAATTATCCTTATTTTACTTATAAATATAGGTATAAATATGGTTTACTTATAAAAAGTAATTTCTTGTATTTGAAAATGAAAATTAAGAAAATGTGTGGAATGGAATATAAACATGTTCATATACAATTACAGGAGAATCGAAAGGACTATAAATGTTTTTTTGAACAATCCAAAATGTAAAGTTGGCAAATTTGACAAATTAAAAAATCAGGTTTTCGTTAATTGCATCAATAAGTGAACTGTGTCATCTCCTATTTGGAAATACAAATTTTCGTTTATTTTTATTAGAATGTTAGTTATATAATAATCTATATTTAAATATAAAGGGATTTTTATTATAACTATTTTTAGTATACCTAAATTTATTTTTATATTATTCTTATTAATATTTTATTTCATTATTTTATTTTTAATATTTCAGTCATTTTTTTATATTTTAAGTATTATTAAATAACTAATTATTTTTATAATTAATTAAAAATTGTTTTTTATTATTTTTAATATTAATATATTGTTATTTTGTAAAAAAGAGTTATCAATTTTAAAGTTTAGATGTGGAGTAGTTTGTCAAAGGAAACATGTTTATTAAAAGTGAAATAGTTGATTAGATGTAGAACATTTCTTACAATTTTTCATATATTTATCTCTCTTACAAATTATAATTTTTATCTCTTCTCATTTGGTTTAATTAGTATCTCTTTTTATCATTTTTTTTCTTTAAAAAAAATATGAATATGTGATGAGCATATATTTATTCACACTCACTAGCCTTATTCATAGATTATTGGACTATAATAATAAGTAAATCTATTGTTTTAATTAATATTCTTATAATTGGGTTTATTTGGGCCTTAACTATTATTATTGTTAGTTTTGTGTTTTTAGAGTAAATTATCCAGAGGAAGCATCTACCTTTGTGAATGGGCCAAATATGTAAAAGTCCAAGTTGCTTCTTGAACCAAAACAGAAAAAATATTCTGAGGAGAAGAAAGAGAAAATAAAAGCTACAAGATTCCAGAAACAGAATTGGAAGCAAATCTTCTGCAAAATAAAAAGAATTATGGAAAGTGGAAACTGTTTACAAAATCTAAACTGCAATATTTTCCCAAGATCCTTGGAGCAGAAAAGCCCTATAAAAGGACACAAGCATCAAGGAGAAAAGAGAGAGCTTCATAGGGTTTTCTTAGTTTCTTTTCTTATTTGTAATTCTTTTGCCTCCGCATGGAAAGCTAAACCTTTTGGTTGATTCCTTTGTGATTCCTCATTGAGTTATGAGGTTTTGTTAAATAAAAGTTTCGATTTTTAATTCTCTATAGCAGTTGTTTTTATTGTCTAATCTCCTGGAAAACTAGTTTTTGTGAGAGGTTGTACTTGAACGCATGATTGAGAATCTTCCTTATCTTAAACTTTGGTTTCTTAGTTAGTTCATATTGTTCTAATTAATTTCTTGGGCGCATGATTCAAGAGAGGAGATAAGCATTCCCATGTAGTATACGCATGGAACAAAGTGGGTATTGATTAAACCGGTAGACGCATGCTTTACTGGTGAGCTTCGGTTGAATTAGGTTTGGCGCATGTTCAATCTAGTTTAGCTCTGCTGAGGATTGAGAAAAGAATAATCTTTAGAGAGCCTGTGAAGAATTCATTGGTGGAAGAACTTGGGGATCAACTTATTTTTATTTTCTATTTCAATCTCTTATATATTTTTTGCACAACTATCTTAACCCCCTTTTTATTATTATTGTTTTTGCTAACTTTTATTGCTTACAGATAGATTCTAAACCCTGATCAACTGATTTTACTATTGGATTCGTTGGGAGACGACTTGGGGACATTTGTCCACATTATACTATCATCTCTCTAGTGTTAGACAAGTCTACGCTAGAATCATATTAATTTGACAGCAAAACGACAGCTATCAATATGATAATGATAAAAATAAAAAATGCGGATATACAAAACCTCCCAACCCAGAACACTCAAATCCCAGCACACACTGTTTCCAACCTGTTGAGATGCAACCAGTAAATGAAAAATAATGATAAATTTTGATGAAGTTCCTTAGGTGCTTTTGGCATTGTTTTTTGAGGTTCATCCATGTGGCTTCTCCATCAACACCATCCTCGCGGGCGGTGTTGAGGATTAGAAACATAGATGAAACGTGCTGGAACTTGGTGGGCACGGGGAGAGAAGTTTGTTGCACGCACGGGACACGCGGAAGTTCTTTTCCATACCTAGCGATGCGGACATTGGGTCACTTGATGTTTCCATTTGCTCACTCGCCAAGTGCGAGCGGGGGTGGACCGTCCGGTGGTGTGGTGGTGAGTTGTAATGAGGATGTTGTTGTCGGCTGGATCCATGCCCCGTGCATCGAACGGTCAGACACGCATCCCCCTCGTTGCCACCCAGTTCCCTGGGCGAGAGATGACGTTCCCTGTGCTGCCTACCTACTAAAAGGCATCCTCGTGTGGTTGCAAAGAGTGTTTTCGTTCGCGGTGGAGGTCTCGGAGGACCCCGAAGTCACGCACGTGGTCTGTCATGTCCTCGCAAGCAAGCAACGGGCATGGCGGCACACGCGGCGGGACATTTCTCTCGGATTCGATGCATGCGGCGAACCCCCGGGGCAACCCGTGCGGGTTCTAAATATTCGGTTACCCACCATTTTGGATGCCCTCCCGGCTCGGCCCCGTCCGAGCCGGGGAAAAATCGGGTGATGAATGGAAGATGACCTTTAAAACCAACTTTGGTTTATATGAGTGGTTAGTTATGCCCTTTGGTTTAACTAATGCTCCAAGTACTTTCATGCGCCTCATGCATCATGTTCTAAGACCTTTCATTGGTAAGTTTATTGTTGTTTATTTTGATGATATCCTCATTTATAGCTTATCTTTGAATGACCATAGGATGCATGTTAGACAAGTCTTGGAAACCCTTAGGAAGGAACATTTGTATGCTAACCTTGCTAAATGTATGTTTGCACTTGATCATATAGAATTCCTAGGGTTTGTTGTGAGTAGCAAAGGGGTCCATGTGGATCAAGCTAAGGTGATGGCCATTCAAAATTGGCCTACGCCTACAACTATGAATGAAGTCCAAGGTTTTCATGGACTTGCTTCTTTTTATAGAAGATTTGTACCCAACTTTGGTACAATAGCTGCACCTCTCAATGATATAGTGAAAAAGGATGTGGTTTTTCAATGGGGAGAAGCACAACAAAAAGCTTTTGACCTTTTAAAAGAAAAATTGACTAATGCTCTCATTTTAGCCCTTCCTAATTTTACTAAAACATTTGAGATTGAGTGTGATGCTTCAAGTATAGGCATTGGGGCTGTTCTCCTTCAAGAGGGCCACCCCATAGCTTATTTTAGTGAGAAATTGAAGGGAAGTCATCTCAACTATTCCACTTATGATAAATAATTATATGCACTTGTTAGAGCTTTGTTTACTTGGCAACATTATCTTTTTCCTAAAGAGTTTGTGATTCATAGTGATCATGAATCTCTTAAATATTTGAAAAGCAAAAAACAAACTTAACAAGAGGCATGCTAAGTGGGTGGAATTCCTTGAGCAATTTCCTTATGTGATCAAGCATAAGCAAGGCAAAATAAATATTGTGGCCGATGCACTTTCTAGAAGATATGCTTTGCTAAATCTTTTGGGTTCTCAATATCTTGGCTTTGATCACATTAGGGATCTTTATCATGATGACCTTGATTTTTCTCTTATCTATCAAGAGTGTCTTAAAGGAGGACACAAAGATTTTTTTATACAAGATGACTTTCTTTTTAAAGGAAAACGTCTTTGTGTGCCAATATTGCTTGTTGATCCTCCAAGGAGAGAAGTTCAACATCATGAACATGAACATGCAGATTATTTTCTCCAGGAGGATGGGAGATGGTTACCATCACACTGCAACATTGATCCATGAGTCTTAAAGGACGTTGCAGAGATTTTGTTGATGGATTCCATTTGTTGGGTGCCATCATAAAAAACCCATGGTTGCAAACTGCTTTTTCAAGATTGAAGGTAGACTTGTATTTCTCCACGGATAAACATAACAGTAAGTATTTTGGTCTTGGTGATGATCTCATTCTTTTATAAGTCTTGGGTAAAAATACTCCAATATCCAAATTAGATAAGATATTTAGTTGCACATCTCAAAGTTTGTAAGAAGAATAGCCAGAGAGAAAAAGAAGGCAAAGAGAAAGAGAAAAAAGAGATGTTATTTCATAAAATGAAAAGGGTTTATACAAAAGGCGTTGAGGATGTTTCTTTATTTATAACAATCAATTATGTTTATAATTGATAATTAATTATGGGGTTCTTTTGTTAATTGTGATTTATAACCTTCTTTGCGCGAGACAAGTAGGAGAATATATCTTACTTTTTCTCACCCTCATTTTAATCAGATACGAGATCTTCTATAATTTATTATTGACGTGATAGATATTCACAGCTGCGCACCCATTTTACTCTGCGCGTCCTTCAATCTTTCGTACTATCACTTTATCACTTTAATTAAATCAATTGATCCATATTGTCTTATTTTCCGAATTTTCTTTTTTTATAGAAAGCATTAATCAGATACGAGATCTTCTATAATTTATTATTGACTTGACAGATTTATTCACATTATTCACAGTTGCGCACCCATTTTGGTGCCCTAGCTCGCAAGGACAAGTCACGCACAAAGACGATCCCGGTCAACCGGCGGGAACAGTTTTCCTGAAAGTTTGCTAAGGTACGTTTTACTCAGTTTACGTTTTGAACGCTTTAAAGCACTTTAAACGCTTTAAACGTTTTAAACGCTATAAAT